>NW_026055688.1:0-1389189 GCF_023758065.1 Alternaria ventricosa
CCCCAACCCCCCCCCCCCCCCCCATGATCTCCATCTGACCCATAACCATCAGCAGCGATCCTCTTTAATCCACTCTTCGCAACTCACTTTTCCATCCCTCGTTTCGAGAAACAGCGTTCGCAGAACATCGGCATCTTGACCAGCGACGGAAGTCGGTCATGAAGCGGGCGCATCCCTGCATAACGGCCACGCGCCAGCCGGACGGATTGCATCATTGAACCAGTGGAACGCCACCATGGCCTCGAATCCCGCCGTCTGCCACACAGCGAGAGCCGCAATGCGCGACGGGCAAGCCACTCAGGGCCCCCACTAAAGGCGTGCTTTTTGTCCGCCCTGGCCCTGCGATCAGAGATACAGGCAAAGCACGGCGTGTGAGGGGGCGTGGGCGGATCCATCTCCGCGTGGGTTTAACACGAGCGTCAGGCACGAGAGAGTCTAGCCCTCTGCTGCCCTTCCCTGGCTGCTTGCTGCACCTTCCTCGTGGGTCGAGCGCGTGCTGGTGAAAGAAGTCTACGCATGTTTACCGGGTTTTAAGGTTGTGCCTTTCACGCTGTTTCTGACGTTTTTCGACGAATTGACGAAGATCGATCGACATTACGACGCCCGACTATTCTATATTGCCACGATATACTACGCTGCACTCGACTTTACGAAGCCCACACGATGCTGGAGAGGCAGCAACATGCGCTGCGGGACGACGCCCGAGACGCCGCGCCGCGGTTACCAGACTCGCTCTCGGGCGAGATCAACGCTGCTACACGGTATGATGCTGGTGCCGTATCACTCTGGAGGCAGCCCACGATGCTAATAATACACGTCCAGTTCCCTCCACACAAACCTTAACCGCCTCATAACCTCGCGCCTGCCGCTTGCGCTCCCGCCTTACACGACAGACGCCACACTCTACGCAACGGGCCTGCTGCATTTCGCCCACATCTTCCTCACCTTCGAGTCTCTGTGGGCGGATCTCCTGCGCGATCATGCGCATGCCTCACATACCGCCTCCACACACCCCGCAGCAGTCGAGTCTGAACCCGCGTCCCCGCCCTTCTCGCCACTGTTGTCGTATCTCCTCGTGAACCCGTACGACTCGCCCTCGCTCTTCACGTCAACACTCGGTGCGCCGACACCGCCTTCTCCTCAACTCGCTGCTTTTCTGAAAGCGCTACGGCCGAGGGGGTTGATACGCTCGAGTCGGTTAAAGCGGGATCTGGAATACCTGCTAGGAGTCCACCCCACGGATCTCGAAGTCCTACTGGCGAAATACCCCGGCGACAAGGTCGCAGACTTCTGCACACACATCCGCAAGAGCGTGAACGAGAAGCCTTGGACGCTCGTCAGTTATGCGTGGTGTTTCTACATGGCCGTCTTTTCCGGGGGCCGCTGGATACGAAGTATGCTCTTGAAAGCACCGCCAGGTTTCTGGCCAGAGGAGCAAGACGGCGAAGATACGGGTTTAGTAGAACGCGGCTTATCCTTCTGGCATTTCCTCGGCCCCCACGACGGCGAAGACATTAAAGCCGATTTCAAAACCCAACTCCTCGCCGCGGAAACGCTTTTCACGCCCGACGAGCGCGTCCATATTATCGAGGAAGCGAAGAACATTTTTCGGCTTTGCGCGTCGCTCGTGGATGAGCTGGATGAGAAGGTTGGCACAGACTTGTCACCCATGGAAACGACACCGATGGTTCACTCCGAACCCAAGATTCCGAGTCCGAGCAAAGAAGAGCGTCTGAACGATGCGAATGTCACTGTTATAGGGCATGTGATGAAGACAAGTGATCCGTTCAAGACATTTCTCAGGAGGCCGGAGGTCACGGGGACGTTGGTTGCGGTTGGTTGTTTGGCTTTGGTTACGTTGTTTAAGGTGCAGTGAGACATGGACGACATGCGCTCGGTGTCACGATCGGTCTTCTTTTCGTCCTTTGGGATATACTCGGCGGGCTTTTTTTTTAGGGTTCGCATGATTAGCGTTAATGGTTTTTATGGGCTATGGCATTATCAGGACTTTCGTTCGTCTTCAGCGGGCTAGGATTAGTCTGCCGTTTGGGCGTGTTCTTCTCATCTAGCTTTTTGTCTGGAGGTTTATCTGGGACTATGTGAGTAGTCGGTGCTTGTATGGAGAATGGCGTGAGATACCCCTTTGTAGTAGTAGTCTTTAGACGTATATGACTTCTGCTTCTTGTATTGCTTGTGGTCTTGATGTTGTGTGAGTGGCTTGAGGTAAATAATGCAGTGTGATGTGGTGAAGAGAAGAGTGCAGAGCTATTGACGGTAGAGGGCTAGCACGTCCTCAATGCACATTTCCGCGCAAGAGGTGGTGGTGATGGTCACAGTGGAATATTGACACATGATAGTCATCTTGCGCATAGTGGCACATGTTGCTAAGGAAATACTGGTTTTATTCGGTTTATGTAAGGAGATATGGAGATACATGGATGATGTTGCTGGTTGCCGTTGTGTGGTGAAAGGAGATAAGAGAGGTACATGGATGATGTTGCTTGTTGCTGTTTGGGTGTGGTTGGAAGGAGATAAGGGGAATGCGTGAGCGTCGTTACATATTTTTTGGGCTTTTCTGAGGATAACGGTCGTGTGCTTGCCTCCTCTTCTTTTCAAGTGTTTTTGGGGGTTGTGATATGCCAGGGAAGGAAACGATAAAAGGAAACCCGTGTTATGGTTCCATAGTGAGGAGCCATAGTGCATATCTTAATATGCGTCCGATCGATGCCGTGGATAGGTAACTAAAATCGAGCCCATAATTTGTGTCGAATACTCCGGTCGAAAGAGCCATCCGTGCCATGAACCTTCCGAAGATGAGCTCGTAGGTCGGCTTCACGGAAGTAGCCTTTTCCATTGACGCGGTCGCAGCCAGGCTGTGGGCAGGAAAATTCGGATTCGTCGTGCACAGTACGCATGTGCTTGACCCATTCCTTAGAGGACGTGAAGACACCTAGGTCCCGGATGAATACGGTAGCAGGTTTTGACTCAGTACACTCTTTCTTTGGACACCACTTGCGGTCAAGTAAGTGTCCGCACTGTTTGTCTTCGCCGATGTGATGATAATTCCTAACGTGTTGAGTGAGATGATCTTTGCGTTTGAAGGCGCTCTTTCCTCGATACTTCTTGCAATACTTGCATGGGAAACGCTTAGCGTCCTCTCGATGGGTCCGCTGATGCCTCTGGTATGTGTCCAGTCGGGCGAACTTCTTTTCGCAGTCGTCATGCTTGCAGATGAACGAAGCATGGCCTGTAGTCGAAGCGTGCAGTCCAACCTCGTACTGGCTCTTGCCCACATACATGCATTCTTCGCATGTAAAGACATCCTGATGCACGGCCCGCATATGTTCCTTGTATTGCCACTGTGAGGTGTAACGGAACTCACAGGAAAGTATGATGCATTTTCGGCCGATGGAATTGTATGGCGACTGCTGTGGCGTGGAATGAGCAGACATAACATTGGTACTCTCGGTTACTGGATCAAGATATCTCGCTCCAGTATCAACGAAACTACTCGAATAGCGTTAAAACTGACTCTGTCTGTGGGTTCAGATAATACTGACCTCTCATCGTGGCTTGTTTGAGAAGCGACCGTGTTTGTCTGGCTCGCAGTACACCAACGCGCAGCATTGGAGTCGGAGACGCCGTGGCCATCTAATTGTTGGGTGGACGTCTGGAGATTGAACCAGTCTGAACGAGACTCGCTCAACATGCGGTCACTGCATAGCATGCCATGATAGCAGTGATCCGGGATGAAGTGAAAAGCGTCGAGTGATGGGGACCAAGGCAATAAGAGTGAATCGTACGGTTGCGTAGTTGCCAGGTTGGGTGCAGACTGATCAAATGCAGGTGCCGCCTGCTGAGGCAGCAAAACTTCTCTACCACCGCCCTTTTTGTTAGCAAAGTGTAAAAAAAAAAAGCTCACCCAAGATCCGGGAAATCGTCCATGATTGGCAAGGCAGACGTCGGCTGCAGCGTGCCTAACCGAAAGCGTTGAGGCGATGCAAGCCACTCGAGTTGATGCGTTGGCAGTCGTAAAGCAGCGGAGGAAGGCTGAGGCGGTGGTGGTAGGCGAAGCGTGGAATTTTGGTGGGAAACGCAAGCAGGATCCAGCGGTAATACATACTTGCAGCCAGCAAAGCCTCGTGCCGCTTTAAGCAAGACAGTGAAAAGGGCGAGGGTGATCAGGCTGCGTCTTGGCTGCATGCTCAGCTGAGTAGGAATGGTGTGATTGGATGTTGTGCGCGAAAGGGCCATGGCCCTTTTTTGGTGAGCAGTATGAGAGCTTGATGCGCACGTGTAAATTCACCTAACTGCGTCCTAATAGGCGCGAGATGTTTGCTGGAAATGTATACTGTATTCGTCTATAGCTTGAGAATTAGGGTAGTGCCGGGAGGTGTTCGCGGTTGATTCCAGTGTCAAGCGAGCGTACGGAAGTCCATGTCGCCGTCGATGGGGATACACGTGTGTGTAAACTTCGGGCAGGCGTAACTAGTTCTTGACAAATGACGAGCCGCGTACAGATACAATAGGATTAAAGATATGGCGAATTCATAATCGCATCCCCGGTCCACGGATGTTTTGTTGTTGTCCAAATAATGAGGCCCTAGCGAGTAGTCATCATGAACCACTATCCAGATTCGTGCTCGTCCAACTCTCCATACCATTCTTCTTGACATGCTTGTTCAGTTTCATCGCCAAGGCCGAAAGTTCGTTCAGCGATAGGAGTACTTGCGTCCTCGTCTGATTCGAGGAAAATCATGAACTTAGGATACGCCTCGAAGTTAGTTGCATGGTGCTTGTCATGCCAACTAGTGAGCGCCGTCCAATCTCGTCTCTCAATAGTCCGTCGTAAGCCTTTCACCCCGTGTTTCCAGCAAGAAAGTGCATCATCCGCCTTTTGCTTGAGCGTACGTAAGACTTGACCAACCCGGATCCCCTCAGCATCGCGAACTTTAGCAACCAATCTAAGAGCTGGTGCGCGTCGGCCTGGTAGATAGATACCCAAAGCTTTGCACGGCGGTTCGGTAAGAAACATAGAGCTGATTAACTCATCAAAAGCTGTCTGTGGCAGAGGTCTTTTGTAAACGCGCCGCTCGGACGAACATGGACCTAGTGTGATTTCGCATCTGCCGAGGTGTAGCCGCACTCGCCCTGGAAACAGCTCCAGAAAGTACGGATTGAAGTTGAACTGGCTCAGATCAAGCCAACACGGACTACCAAACTGTGGCAACGTTCCTGAGCGCCTGAGCCACATGAATCCATACCAATTTCGGATTTTGTCGTAATATAGCTGAGGTATGTTGCGCGCTTGGAAGATTTTGGCAGGAAAGTATGGTCTGAGGCCTGGAATAGGCGTACTAGTAGTAGTAGCGGGGCCTTGAGGTAGCGACAGGATCGCGTGCTCGATGTCGATAATCTCCTGCTCAGTGGGCTGTAGCCAGGAGAGTTCCCTGTCGATGCGTTGCCCATGGTTCACCGGAGGGCAAGGATGATGGCTGTGGTATCGAGACGCGAGAATGTAGCGAATTGTCTGACGCCAGGACACATCAACGTTCCAAGCTGCGTATTGTGAGTCTGTGGTTGCATACCGAAGTATCATCTCCAGTAATTCAGGAATGTCGAATACACGCCGAGCAGAGAAAGAGAAACTGCCTGGCTGGAGCTCACGAGCTGTGCCAGACGTTGGGGCGCGCATGGAAGGAGTATGGTTTGAATATAATTGCAAACGCGTATCGATCGTGTACAGCATCGTTCGCCTCCATTCTTCCACTCCAGGCATCAAAGATGGGTGCGGTTTCTCTGGCCATGTCGTTTGAGGATGTACTCCGTTGTGATCGAGTTTAAGGGCCAGGAGATACAGGCTACCCAACTGAGGTTTGTTTGCGTGCAGTAAACTAAGATCTTGGTCTGGAAAGTGTTTCGCGATTAGCGGGTCGTACGGATGGTATTGCGCGCATTCTGGATCGGGGGTGGTGGAAGCCATGGCGATATGGCTTTGGCAGGGCGTCGCGTAGAAGGCAGAGAGATGTGCCGACCTTTATAGGTAGACATGGCATCGAGCTCGATCACGGGAATCTGATGCCTGGAGTGATGTTTTGGTACTGTTGGGTCTAGTGCTGCCGATGTAGGCAGGCGCTGATCACGTGATGAGGCCCGTGCCCCGGCTGCCTTGAGAAGTCGCAGCACATAAAATCCATCGTCCCCTGCAACTTCATAACTCCTCATTCAAAATTCACGAAGCCTATCCCGACCCCTGATTTCGGCAACATGACCACCCCAGATATGCCCAACGAAGGCGAACAGCAAAGGTACGACAACAACGATGAAGGTCTGCATCCCGATGATGTTCTAATCACGAAATGGTTTCCAGAATGCACAACCTTGGAACTCCTGGATGACAAATCAACCCGATTTCACATGCTCATAGAAGCTCGGGAAGCAGAGGCTGATATCGAGAATGGCATAAATCGAGTCCCGCCTCAAGTACCATGGCCACAGCCACCCCCACGGCCCCGATCCGAATTAGAGGCCGGCATTGAAGAATGGCGACAACCGCGACTGCGCATGATGGACCAACTCATCTCTCAATGCAAAATAGCGAAGACCAATCATCCTCGTCATGATGAAACCCAAGCTGCTCCTGTCACCCCGAAGTGTTCGCGATCTAAACGACAAGGCATGAGCAAAGCTCATCACGCACTGCATGTCGCCGAGCTCTTGGAGATGATCATTGGTCTATTGGATCCCAAATCGATGCTTACTCTTTGCGCAGTTTCAACCACGCTGCGAGCTGCCGTCGCGGTTGTTCTGGGATTACAGTACCGCAAAGCTTACCCGTGTGATCCCATCGAGTACAACGAAAAGATTCCACCGGACCTAGAATGGATTCAGCCGACTAAAGCAGAAATAACAGAGTTGGAGCTGGATATTCGCGAGCGTTCAGTTCCGGGTTACAGTTCAATGATACCATTCGTCCCCACAGCTCGAATGACCCAGGCTCAATGTCTCTCAAGCGAAACTTGTGTTTCTGCTCGAGCTATGTGGAACTCTGACCGTGGACAAGTCCCTTGGATTTCTCACCTACCACTTGATGCGTCAGACAATCGTTGGCTTGACCTTAGTCAGATCAAGATCAACCCATATCTGAGCCATTGTTTTGGCGATAGAGCCCAAGAAGTTGACGGGAGGCTTGAGATCAAGCTGTTGTCTGGTCCGGCTTATACAAGCCGGTCTCCATTTCTTACACTAGATTCTTTAAGTACTCTCGTCCGGCCAATGTACGCAACGCAACCTCCCTGCAAGAGTCTTGGGATATATGTCCCTATATCAGGAGCGCAGTTTCACCACAGACCGATCTGCCATCTAGCGTTTGTCGAAGCAGAAGACGGGGTAACCATTGGCCAGCTTGTTGACGCAATAGAACAACAGTCGCCCGCAGCCGTCAATTCTTGGATTGCGGACGTTACGGTGCACCGCGAAATGTTAGAAGACGAAGATTGGACCGACTTTTCTCTCACACAATCCGACGCACGAGATCAATGGGGCGACTTTTGCGAGGTCAGACCGAAGATAGTGGTGTTTTTCGACGGACCAAAGCCTGCATCGCACACGCTTTGTGTGGCAGAAGTCATATATGGTCTGACGGAAGGTGAGGAACGAATGAACCGACAGAGCAAGGAGTGGCGCAACGCATTTGATCAGTGGAGTGAGAAGGAAAATGATAGTGGGCCTTGAGCAAGCGGTTATCAGACTCAGTAGCAATTTCGCAGGAGATCGAAGGCCGCCGTCAGCAGCTCAACGACGCCTTAGGAAACGTGCTTTACAGCCACATGGGCCATTCCATAGATCGACGCCATGCGCAACCGCACATTGCCAGATGCACAAATACAGGTAGCGGAAATCAGTAGTTATCGTATAGACAATGCATCGGTTGCTACGAGCGGAAATGAGAACAAGTGCACGCATCATATGCTTATCGCTGAACTCAGGCTTCAAGGTTACAGAAAACGACCCATGTGTTTTCGTTGAGGTAAGACCAGACTGGGCAGAGACAAATGGAAATCCTGAGCTTCGCTTTACGTGTATGTGCCTAGCTTTCACTACAGTGACTTTCAGCATATGAAACGATTTGGGCATCTTTACTCTACTTTACATGACTAACAAGTAACATGAGACGAGTCTCGACATCATGTAAACTCCTCGAGAAGGGCCCCTCAATACAGTACACGGTACCATAACGCCGACTGTACACCTCTAAAAACCCTTTTTCTTTGCCACAATGAAAGCGCTAGCTGACCTCAAACACCCATATGAAAACAGCGAGAATATACTGCAACGCAAGTAGAAAAGCACACTCACACCGTCCCCTCCCTCAGCTCTCCCAACCCATGCTCCAGCGCAAACGGATCAAAAGGAACAACAACCTCCTTCTTCCCAAACGCCTTCTTCAACCCCACCTTCACCCTCTCCCATCTCGTCATCTCCTTCTTCTTCACCTCCTCAAACGTCATATAACTCCTGTCGATCTCCTTTAGTCGCGCCGCCTCCTCTTTCTCAAACTGATCAGCGCGCTCTCGAAGCCCAGTGATGACATGCTGTCGAAGACGGTAATTAGCGAAGACCATGTCGTGCTCTGGATGCAGTACGAGTATCTCTGGGATCTTGGTGATGGAGAGACCGGAGTCGGCGATGCGGTGGTAGAGGAAGGATTCGAGGTCTTCGGGACACCATGACGGTTGTGCTGGGATACCAACGAACGTCGCGCGAGTAGCGCGGATGATACCGAAGTCTGTTACTTCGCCCGCTTCGTACTGTTTGAGCAATTCGCAGATGAGCTGGCCGCGCTGCAGAAGCCGCACCTCACGGTGTGTCCAGTCGCGCTTATACTCTGTCAGATGAGAAGGTAGAAGCCAGCCCTCCTGCGAAAGCTTGTGAGCGTCGTAGAAGTTCTTGAGCTTGTTCCATGCGTTGGGGAAGAAGTAGCCTTTCCAGAACTTTTGGCTGTAAACTGCGGCTTCGACTAGGATGCGGAGATAGTAGTATAGCTCGTGTTGGTTCTGTCCGTTGGCTGGACGAGATGAGAAGGATGCGGTACTTCGGCTGGCTTGTTGGGGGATGTCGAACATGGCGGCTGCGGTGGGGTTGCGACGGTGAGTGTGCTTGTTGCCGGTAGCTTCGACGTAGTGTATGCCTTTGTCGAACTCTTCTTTGCTGACGGCGACAGTGGCGATGGACTTCGCCTGCGCTTTTGTTAAGATACCCTCTTCACCAAGACCAGTCATGAAGATCTCGAAATGCTCTGGCTTCAGGATGTGGCCGCGCTCCTCGGGGAAAAGCTGAGCGACAATCATCTCGTGGTCTTCGCTGTTCATAAGTCGGCGTTCGACAAGCTCGGCATTGTGTACTACAGCGTTGTAGCGTATGATCCAGTTACGCTCAACAGAACCTTTTGGCATCTGGCTAGCGCGGACGGGTACGCCGTTGACATCGAAGGTAGCGTCGGGTATCTCACCATCGATGTGGCGGGTTTGAAGATGAAAGTGGGCATTGATACGATCGACGATGTCAATGTTAGTCGGGCAGCCATCTGCTGCGTAGAAGGCGAGATATCTGACAGCCTGGCGCCTTCTTGCGGCTTCGATGGCCTGATTTGCGGTTCTTAGATGGGTTTGGCGGTGGTTAAGCGCAGAAAGACTGTTCGGCAGACGAGCTATGCCATGACTGTCTCTGGATCCCACATTCCTGCCGACGGTATCTAGAGGCTGTACGCGCTTGCTTGTATTCGCCTGCGGTTTGATGGTAGCATGGCGCTGATTCAGCAGCTGTTCTGCCGCACGCATGCCTTCTATGACCGCCTTGAGTTTATCAGTACGAGCATCAGAACTGATGTTGGTTTCGTCAACGGTGGCGGGGTGGGAGGCCGTCCGAAGTACAGGGCTATCGTCGGTACACTTTTCGTTGTCGGATCTGAGACCAGTTTCCGCTGGGGTCTCGATGGTAGTCCTGGCGTTGTTGATCGAGAACTTCGCAAGTGGTGTGACGTGTGCAACGTTGGTATGACTTTCATTGGGGACTGATATCGCGGAATGCGCGTCGCCAAGTAGCGTCAACGGGCTTGTAGGTGGGGTGCTTGAGGGGACTATATGGGATAGTGTAGTAGTCTCGGACCCGGATCTTGTGTTATCTGCAGTCGAAAGTGGTGATGGAGTGGGAGATGCATGCTTCTTGGAGGTTAGTACATCTACTCTCAGATTGTACCCATAGCACTGACCTTTTTTTGCTTAGGCGACTGGAATCGATAGAGTCTTTTGGGAGTGGACTTAGGTGTAGCCGGCGCAGAAGGCATGGGAGAGACATGGCCACGACCGCGATGATTGCCGAAGACTTTTTGGAAACCAGCGATAAGACGTGTGGATTCCTTGCGCTTGTCGTCCGGATCTTGAGCAATGCTATTGCTGCTTATGCCAGCGCTGACACCGGCGTCGTTGCTCGTACTGCTTTTGGGCTCTGATTTGGCGCGGTCGCCATCGTGGCTGCGGCGAGATAACTTCCCAGACAAGAAGCTTTTGAAACCGACCATGTTTAGTGTTGCCCAAGTGTTGAGTAGGTGAGTTTTAAGGTGATCGTCGCTATGACGGGGAGGCTGGGACTAAAGGGTGTGTTGCTGCTGTTAGTCGAGTAGTAGCTCCCACTGTCAGTGCGGGCAATTTTGTTAAGTTCAGCTTCTAAACTCCAGTTGTAAACAACGCCAAGCATGCGTGATTTCGGGTCCACGGCGCCGGGCAAATGCGGGGCGTCGTAGCGAAAGTGAAAGTGAAAGTGCAATAACTTGAGAATTCTGGTGCGCGTAGTCGAGTCCTGGCGCGTTAGTGAAGTGAAAAGTGCACCAACAGACAGCCACTTCTCGAATGAGGATATGTCTGCTCACGAACAACTCCAAATGGAAGCACTGGTCTGTGAACTCACCCGCCTTTGGCTTTCGTTGCGTGGGATACCCGCGAGGTGCACTTCCTGACATTCGCGGTCACTCCAGTCCTTCGTCCAAGTAAGACACATTGCGTTACCAGCTGTTACGCAAACTGGGAGCATCTAACTTGGTGTCAGGATATCCGATTTATAGCAGCTGTATGGACCGTATCCGAGCTTGTGATCGTGACTAAAGTCGGCAGAAGGGGCTCCATATTGGTATACCAGGAGTAGGACGTAGAGATGAAATGTCAACAGAACTGAACACTGCTCACCAGGGTAGACTTGTAACAAACAATGGAACTTCTCAGTTGTCGGTAAGGATACATGAACGACGTAGACGAAGCAGCTCGAACTCCACCAAACTCTTTGCTGGCCCAAGCATGATATGTGTAAACCAAGTAATCAATACGCCCCGATACACCCGTGCTAACCTCACTGCGCCCGTCTTACCATGAACGTGCTGGCAGGACTGTGAATCTAAGATACCTTGCTCATACAAACCTTTTGAGCACCATGAACAATAACGCGGCCACTACTCCGTAAATGCAAGTATCGATCCAAGCCAGGTCCGGACTACGTTGGGCGACCTGTTGGAGCGGAGGTGCGGGTCTCGTTCTTGTCGGTCTAGGCGCAGGTACAGCAGGAGTGGGTCGCGTTTGGGTTGTGACTGGTACTGTAGCGGTAGGTTCTGATGGGGTGGCAGGCGACGCGATTTCATCAGGACTCTCTACTGCCCTTTGCTTGCCCTTGTCCACCGGCTTGTCGTCCTGGCCTTCCTTACCCAGCTCGTCGCGATAGGCAAGTCTCAGCTCTTCGGGGACTTGATCGTCTTTCCTCTTACCTTCCTTCTCCTCGACCTCCTTGACGAGCTCCTCACGCTCTTGCATGATGTCAGCATTGCTCTTGGCACATCCGGCACATTTCCACGCGCCGCTGTCCTTGGCCATGCGCTCGCGCGCTTCCCTGCTGCATTCGATGCCGCCTAGCTGGCCCTTAGCATCAGTGTCCATGAAGCTCCTTATCGCGACGAGAGCTGTGCGCACGCCCCAAGCCGGTTGCCATGTTTCTTCATGATGACCCGATATGCTCAGACAGATTTCGCGGTTGACTTCGAAGCGGCCAGTGGGCGTGAGGAAGCGGAAAGATGGCGGGCGGAGAGGATACGTCGATGGGAGGACTATGCGGCCGTGGTAGATACCGCCAGCGTACGGCGATGGCTCGGGCGGGCCGCGGATTGTGAAGTGCCATTCGAAGAGGTTGGTTTCTAGAGGTTCGGCGTGGTAGTCTGAGGAGGGCGATACCGACAGTTCCGACGCTTCCTTTACTGCGACACGTGTCAGCTACTTGTCGCCGGTCACAGCCAATGCTCGCGTACATATGCGCTTGATAGTCGGGTTCTTTGTGTTGAACTGCCCGCGGGTGGACATGATCGCGGTGGATATGAGCTAGCGAGACTGTTGAAATGAGAGGTTGTGAATATGACTAGAGGTGAGAGCAGGTTCTAATGTATGTGTATCAGCTGCTGTGCGGCGTAAGCGTTTGAGCGCAGTCACTTGGAATGCAACGTAGACAACCGTGAAGCGCCGAGGCTGCGTCATTGGCAAGTACCGCCGACTGCTCGTAATCGATAGCCCCAGCCCCAGCTCCAGCCCCACTTAGCGCGTCGCGTCGGACACTTCGCGGAACCGTCAAAGCTGCTGTAGCCTGCACCCAGAACTGCACGGGCGATGCGATAGCAATCCATCTGCACGGAATTTGACTCGGGACATTACGTGTCCCTACCACTCATATTCATCTCGCCATGTCTTACCATCCCCACGACCTGTTAATTGCGAAGTACTTCCCGGATGAAGACCTTTCCTCCATAGACTACGACTCGGTCCGGTATGCAGCTTTGTACGTCGGCGCGTTTGATGAGGAACGTATGGGTCGAGAACCTCCTCGTATTTCATGGCCTCTGCCCCCTCAGCGCCCGGAGGAACATCTTGAAGCCAGTGTGGAGCAATGGAGGAGCCAGACGCTTCGGGCTATCGACGCGCGCGTAGCTGTCTTTACATCTCGTTCTGTCCCGCAGCACACAGTAGCAACGAGAACTATAGCGACAGAGCCTACGGCAAAAAAGCACCTTGAAGTTTCAGCACCAATAAGTCTACTCACCCCTACCCACCGCCTCCTCCTCATACCCGAGCTCCTGGAACTTATTCTCCGGCAAGCGACGGCTCAGGTTCAACATACCGCATGGGACGTCAATCGTCTTTGGCGGTGTACAATCGAACATATCCTTTCGACTCAGTACCGCTCTCACTTTCCATGTCCTCCAGTTGACCATGGCGAACCTATCGATATGGCCATATGTCCGTCGTGGATGCAACCGTCGGACGATGAGATTGCCATTGTCGAGAATCAGACTTCAGATGAGTCGCAAAGAGCTCAAAACGAGCATGCGCTAGTCTGCTACCCAGCCAAAATTACTCAAGCCAACTCACTATCCGAAGACGCTTACCTGGCCGTCCGAAGATCTTACGAACGGTTTGGTTGGATGACTGGAGCGTCTACGCCTGCGGCCAAAGTTCCGCTATGGCTAGACCTCAGCCAGTTCAAGATGAATCCTCACATCATGGAACTGTTTGGTAACCGCATGGAGCTAAAGCTCGGACGATGTAAAATCGCCTTGAAGGCAGGTACTAACCAGCCTTGCCTACTTCGAGGATCGCTACCAGGCGGCCGCTTCGCAGAACTCATAGCTGACATGTTCCTGACGGAGCCTGCCTGCAAGACACTTGGCGTATACATGCCTCATTTGCATAACAATCGTTTGCGTTCATTTTTTAGAGTAACCCAGGAAGATGGTATCCGTGTGGGACATTTCCTAGGCACACTTCAGCGGCATGCTGACAAGCTTCTCTCTACATGGCAAAGACAGGCTGAGATCATTCGCCAGAAGATTCAAAATACACACTGGGCATTACTGAGCACTGAGAAGCAGCGGCTTAGCCCGTGGATACATCACGCTTCGCCGACTGTCATCGTGTTTTTCGAACCGACTGGTGGATGTACTAAGACTGTAGCTCAACGGGCTTACCATTATAGTGGCGATAGTCTTGATACATGGAGGAATGAATGGTTCAGCATTGTTACAGATGACCAATCATGAGCTGAACTGATCGTTCTGAAAGTTCATCGAGCTTGCCATCGCTGAACACGCATTTGAGTACGGCCCAGGGAGGAGGGCAACTAGCATGCACTAAAATCTTCACTGCGACATTTCCTCAAGAAATCCCCTTCTGCAACCTCTTATACATCTCCTCCTCAGCAATTAAATCCGTCTTGAACTGCTTCGTCTGCTCAGCAACGCGCATGAGATGTTCCCTCTTCAGCTTCCCACCGTTCTCCTCATCCACCAAAGCAATCCCCATAGCTGTCGACACTACATTCCTGATCTGTCTGCCATTGAATCCGAGCTTGCGACTATCTTTTTCGACCCACTGCATAAGATCCTTGTAGTTATGAACGAGCTTCTTGCGGTGGAGTTGCTCGAGGAAGGATTCGAAAATGGCGATTTGTTGGGATTGCATCAGTTCCTCGTATTTGATTGCGATATCTAGGGCGGGTGTGTCAGTAAGAAGAGAAACATTGGACTTGCACGTGTTGATTAGGAGACTTACGAATGCGGCTTTGCACAGCGATGTCGAAAGATCTCATGCGGTTGGTAGTGAGGATCAGTATGCCGTCGTAATACTCCAGCACGCGCAAGAGTACTGAGACCATCGCATTGCGCCTCAAATCATTCTCGCCGCGACCACGCGCTTCGAGGAAGACGTCCGCTTCGTCGAAGAGGAGTACGGCTTCCCATTTTCCTGCAAGGTCGAATACCTTTTGCAGGTTTGCTTCGACTTTGTCGCCTTCGATTCCGATGTCAGATACTCCAACGGAAAGCAAGGGCTTGCCGGCCATGAGAGCTACACTCTCTGCGGTTAGCGTCTTTCCGACACCGGGGTGACCTATACTTGATCAGTGGCTGTGGAATATCATCGCGCATAAAGAATTTCTCACCGTAGAGCATGATGACGAGGCCCTTTCCCTTGTCCGGCGCAAAATCTTGCAGGCTCTTGGATTCGCCCTTGGCATCGACCTCCTTCCCGTATTCATGTGCTTGCACAGACCATTTGACCAGCTCTTTAGAGTCCGCGTCGAGTTGCAGCTTGTCGCGGAAGACACTTGCGTCGGCGTCGTTAGGAGGATTAAGCTTTTCCACCAGCAGCTGCGCCCACTTCTTCTGCTTCAGCGCGTATCCGAGGACTCTTGGAGGACAATGCATGAGTTGATCTGCCGACATTGCTATATCAGAGGCATGCCGGTCCCAATGGGTCTTGTACATATCTCTGTAGATCGGGTTGGCGCGTTTCTCAGGCGAGAGGTTCTCCAGTTGGCCACGAAATTGGGGGAGGTCCCCTAGAATTGGGGTATTGGGAGCCAGGTATTCAAAGAAAGAGGTGAAATCAACCATCGTGGTTCCATCTACCTATAGCCAAGTTAGAAAAGCGATTTATCTTAATCAGAATCACGCGATTACTGACCTTCTTCTTCTGGATGTATCGAGCCTCACTGTTTCGTCCAACGCCAGTGTCGGTAGAAGACGTAGTATCATCATCGTGCCGCCGGCGCCCTCCCTCGTCTTCATTACTACCGATGAAGCTACGCCCTGCGTGGAAGTGTGCATCACCGGAGTATGTAAACATTTGTTTGCCTTTGCCAGGATCGCAGAGCTTGACGAACTTCTCCCCCCGAGCGATGAGCCGTTTCTTGAGGCGAGCAATTGCTTCTTCGGACGAGATGTCCTGCTCATCTGGGCTAGTATAATATTTGAGCGGGTAGAACGGTAATTCCACAATGCTCTTCCGATTGGAACCCCAGTGGCGGATCTTCATCTCAAAGGGTACTCTGGTAAACTCGGTGCCCGTCCAGTCGAAGCTGAAGCATACCAAGTCAAAAGTGTGTTCTTCTCGAATAAAAGAATCGCACGAATCGACGGTGAAGATTTGAGGCTCACCCAGGCAGGGGTGTGAGACGATGAGGGTACCAGGTGGAAATAGCGTCCACAAAGCTGCGTGCGAAATGGTGCTCTCTTCCACGAAGAAGTTTCTCTCTTTGAAGTACTGGTCGAGAGGTAGAATACCTGAAGATGTGGAGATGATTCGCATGAGCTCGCGGAGGTCGACTCGGGCTTGCTTCTCCTCAGGCGTCTCATTCTCCACGAACTTCTTTGCTTCCTCTTCAGCCTCTGCCCACGTCCAGATTAGACTCGCAAAAGGAGAGCTGAGGCTTTTGATCATCTCATCTGTTCCGAGCCTAGCCGTTACCTTGCCAATGAGCTTCTGCAATGGCTCAGACTCAATCTGGGCTTCCGACAGGACCGTCTCAACTATGTTGAAACGAGGTCGAAACATGGTAGACTTGCGAAATGTGAATGCTCTGCGACTTTGAGGTTTGGGTCCAATCTCCTTCTTCTCGTTACTTTTCGTGATCTCGTCATCTTTGTAGTCGCCAGTGTCGGGATCCCACTTGTTTACAATGATGACGTATCGGGGTTCCTCTTCCTCCTCGGCATCGTTCTTCTCAACAGGTGCCTCCGATTTGCTGTCATTTTTCTGCGCCGCGGTCAACGAATAGACTTAAAAGCATGAGATTCAAACGCATACCTGTGACGCACGATCATCGTCGTTGTTTGCCGAAAGGCGTTCCTCAAGCAAGGCTATCTTCTTGAGAAGTAGCTTGATGTACTGGTCTTGGACCTGAGTTGTTTCCAGGGTCTTCGCCGTGTCCTAGGTATCCATTAGAACCTGCAGACGCACGAGCGCGAGGTGTCATACAAGGCCTTCGTCTGCCCCAACGATAGCGTCGTCCGGCGTACCCCGCTGTGACATTTTGCGAAAAGGATGAAAAGAGTTGCGGTCGGACTCGCGCGCAGTGCGGACAAGATTGTGGCGAGAGCTCTTTTGTGTATCTTTGGTGAACACCAGCCACGCGCCTGCCTACATGATGCGACACCTTCCGTCGGCAACCGCGAGGCCCCCAAATGCATTGACCGGAAGTGGTCACGACATTGGGGGCCATGATTGGTAATTCGAGATGACCCAACAGATGCAGGGTCGTGTACATCGGACGCGACTCGAAAGGGAGGGCAGTATCGCCAATTACTCAGCACAGGTACTTCGTTCAATTGGTCTGACGGAGGTTCCATGTCCTTTGAATGTCCAGGTTAGGGTTGAGCGGTTAGCGCGGGGTTGTCGCTGCAGTCATCTTACATGTGTCAGCCTAGACACGAGCATACCTTGGAAGGCGCCACGCACAAGGCTGAGTGCGACAAAGCGCAAAACCTGACTGCTGATTCGTACACCCCCAGCCTCCAGATATGCATTGCGTATTGGAATTGTAAAGCTGGGCGCAACCCTGTATTGTTGAATTATGTGGATGGGTAACCTGCGTTGTAACCTATGCAAGTGTCAGCTGTGCGGTAGTAGCAACAGGAAGGAGCCTTGCATACCCTGCTCCGTCGCTTCCTTGCAGGAAACTCATCCGAAAGCCGGCGCATCTCAGTTGCGAACTCAAAGATGGATATCAGGCAAGATGAAAAAGAACGGAGACCAGTGTCGCAATGGTTCCCAAATTCCGAGTGGATGTGGGTACCCTGAGGGAAAGCTGTGGATGGTGTACGCTTGACTGACTGCAACAGGAAGCATTTGCCCTTATCGCAATTCGTTGCGGAACACAACAGTTATCTGAGTAGCAAACTCAAGCGGACAGGGCTCGGTGTCAAAGCAGAGCTGAGAAACATTCTCAATTCCGTGCCGGAAAAAGATGATGCCACTTTGACAAATCCGAAGAAAGACAGTGATCTGTTGCAGTCGCTAAATGCTATGCCACTCGATGTGCTGTCCACATACGTTCACAAACACGCTGAAGACGTTGGGGCAGCGCATACTGCCCTGGACCAAAAGCGATCTGATGGCGTCCGAAAGGCCTGGTCAAAGACAGAGAGATTCGTCATGCAGTTCGATAGGTTCCTAAATGCCTACTCTGGCATCCTAGACATTGTCAAGACAGCCGACGCTCAATACGGGGGAGTAGCTGGCTCAACACTCGCGTTGCTCTTCTCGGTAAGACTCCATCACGAGAGCCGCATCGGATTATGGCTAACCCGCGCAAGACTGTGAAGCTGAAGATTAAGAACGAAGAAGCCATCGTGTCCGCAATGGAACAGATGTCTGATCGTCTCCCAGACCTGGAGGTATACCGGAAGATCTACCCTGAGCCTAAACTAGGCTTGATGCTCGTCGATGCCTACAAAGACATCATCATGCTTGCGCGAGCAGCGACAACTTATTTTCTTGGGTCGACTTGGGGTACATAGCGCCATTGTAGCATCCAGAGCTGAGTTCCTTCCACTGACGACGGGACAGGACGACAAATGATCAACTTTGGAAATCCACTTGGTTTTGAGGTCCTAGAGCAAAACATGAGAGACAATTTCCGGCGTATCCGGATAAGATGCGACGTCCTCCTAGCGCAACGGGTGGATGAACTCGCCAACGAGCTCAAAGGTACGTATATCATGGATGATGCGTGCCGATATACTAAGAGTCAACAGATAGTTACGAGCGTGAAGACAGAACCAGGGTCGTTTCGTTACGCGATGCGCTGAACATTGGGAATTATCGAACCGAGGATGCTGTGCTCTCGCTGAAGCAGTATCGCACGGCGCTAGCATCCAGCTTCGATGACGACAGACATCGCTCAAAGCTATGCAAATCAGATTTGATGGCCGAAAGTAAGGCGCGGTTCTGGCAAGAGACTTCGTCCTGTCTTCTCATGCTCTCGGGCTGTAATGAAGAAGGCGTCGGTGAAGTGGCACTGTCCTGGCTATCTCCAGTCGCTGTGGATATCGTGCTTGACCGGTTATTTCAACCCCGACCAGTTGCCTTTGAGATCTGCACCAGATCAAGCACATTTCAGAATGTACTAGCGCGGTTGATCTTCCAGCTATTAGAGAAGAATCCGGCAGTGGTCCGGAAAGGCCAGGACTGGTACGATATCCAGTCGCATATTGCCTGGGACGGTGATACAGAAGAAAAGACCAAGCATCTCTCGGAAGCCCTACTCAAGATCATCGATCTCCAGGCAGAGGAAGTGTACATTGTCATAGACAGACCGGAGCTGAGCGAGGATGATTCCGTGAGGGATTTCGCTTCGGGCATGCTTCATCTAATCGAGCACACCAGGAATGTTCTGAAAGTGCTAATTGTCCATCGAGCTGAACTCTGGAATTGGGAGGAAAATAAGCGAAGTGTCATCAGGAAGGGTATGAGGGACGAGATCTGCCAAGCGCTTCGCATCGATCAATGCCGGTTGGAGAACGATTGAAGTCGGTGACATAGGAGACGCGGCGATTGTGTAGGAGCGATTGGGGGTCCTTGACACGTGTTAATTGAGCTGAAGCACATGCATCACATTTTGGAGACCAACCTCAGTTGACTTGAAAACTTGGGATCGGTAGTGGAAGGCTTTCGCCATCTAAAGCTCGATTGATCAACTGGTATATTTATCTTGCAATCCCATACAGCCGTGAACATACATCATCGTGCCTATTTTTTCTTGCCGGACGCCTCGGTCGCACTCAGTTCCCTGATGAAGACCTTGGTCACGCCGTCAGGTACGTCGTCGACGCCGTCCTCGAAGCCTGGGCTCACTCCAATGGCTACGTATTTGCCGTCGTTGGAGAAGTCGATGGTCTGGACGCTAGCAGGGAACTTCTGGTACTGTCGTATCCTCCTCTTTGCTACTGCGTCCCACAAAGCAACTATGCCGTCTCCACCTCCTGTCGCGAAGGTGCCGTGGACTGGATGGTATGCGAGCGCGTGAACTGGGTAGACGATATCCTGGCCGTCAACATTTTGTCGGTGGCACTTGAACGCGTACTTGCGCGACTGCGACTCCTCAGATGGGTCGAACCACTCGACTGCTACACGCCCCTCGATGCTCGAGCTGGAGTATCCTGCGTCGTTTGGCATACAAGATACGGCGCGTGTCATGTACTTCATAGAGCTCTCCCGCTGCTGCCATGGCTCCACTCCCACTTCCTCACCGCCGCCTGTCTTGGCGGCTTCTGCCAGCTTGTCCAGCTCGTAGATGTTGACTGCGCGGCTGGCCATGGCGACGACTAGTTTGGTGGGCGAGGCGGAGAGGGAGAAGGGCTTGGATGGCAGGCGGATGGCAGAGAAGTCGCCGGGTTGCGACAGGTCGTGGAGGTGCAGCGTCGAGTCCCATGACGAGGAGATTAGGAGGTTGTGCGGGGCGGAGTAGAGAACATTGCGAACACCCTGGGAGTGTGTAGACATGATGGTCTGCGCGCCCGTCTCGAGGTCGATCCTCCGTACCTCCCAGTCGAGCCCGCAGGAAAAGGCCTCGTTGTCGTCGCGTCCGAAGCAGACATCTAGCACGGGTGCGCGGTGTTCGAATTTCTGGAGCAGCTTGCCACCGGGCTCAGCGTGCGTATCGTAGAGGTAGACATGGCGGTCCCAGGAGGAGACGAGCAGGCGTGTTGGGTTGTTGGTCGCGAACTTGACCGACGAGATGGGCTCCGTCGGGTTTTGCGCAAGCTCGAATTGGCCTGACTGGGTTAGTCTGAGTCTCTATATCTATGTAGTTGCTGTGACGAGATGTAAGCAACTTACTTGACATGTTGGCGATGTGTGCTGCTGCGCGTGGTGGAAGCTGCGCGCTGGAGTGAAGCTCGAGGACGCGGGAGTCCGCAAGCCAAACATTTGGGATCTGCGCTAACGCCCCTCCAAAAGTTCCCCAGCAACTCCCTCGTCACGCTTACACCAACCACGATGCCCTTTGCACAGCTCGTCATAGGCCCACCGGGCTCGGGAAAGTCGACATACTGCGATGGCATGCAGCAGTTTATGGGTGCCATCGAGCGCAAGTGCTCTGTCGTCAACCTCGACCCCGCCAACGACCACACCTCGTACCAGCCCGCCGTAGACGTCCGCGACCTGGTCACGATAGACGAGATCATGGAGCAAGAGACACTGGGCCCAAATGGAGGGATTCTGTTCGCACTCGAGGAGCTGGAACACAACTTCGACTGGCTAGAAGAGAGCCTGAAGGAACTAGGAGGTTTGCGACAACACTCTACACTTCGGGAGTCTACTAACAGGCTTAGATGACTACATCCTCTTCGACTGTCCCGGACAGGTCGAGCTCTTCACACACCACGGCTCGCTGCGCAACATCTTCTTCCGCCTACAAAAACTTGGGTATCGAGTATTCGCCCACCGCCCATGGCTTGCAACTGGAGGCTAACATGCGCCAGCTCGTCGTCGTACACCTGACCGACTCTATCATACTCTCGCGACCGTCGCTTTACGTTTCCTCCCTCCTGCTCGCCCTGCGCAGCATGCTGCAGATGGACCTGCCCCACCTGAACGTTCTCACCAAGATCGATAACCTCCGCAACTATCCCAATCTACCCTTCAATCTTGACTACTACACCGAAGTCCAAGATCTCCAATACCTACTGCCGCACCTCAACCGCGAACAGACGTCCGGCATTCCGGGCCCCACCACAGCCGGCGCAAACGAGGACGTGGATCCGGACGACGACGAGCCGACCTCGAAGTTCTCCGCGCTGAACAAGGCTATCGTAGAACTCGTCGAGGACTTTGCGCTGGTAGGGTTCGAGACACTGGCGGTCGAAGATAAGAAGAGCATGATGACGCTACTGCGGGCCATCGATCGTGCAGGTGGCTTCGCGATGGGTGGAATAGAGGGCGCGAACGACACTGTGTGGCAGATGGCTATGCGCGAGAATGGAGCGACAATGGATGCTCGGGATGTGCAGGAGAGGTGGCTGGACAGGCGGGACGAGCTCGATGAAGAAGAGAGGAAGGCATGGGAGGACGAGACCAAAGAGATGCGCGACCCACCACCACAAAACCCTCCCCAAGCACCGCCTGCCGCGAAACCACCTACAAAGCCCAAGGATCAAGATAGTGATGACGACATGGACGATCTTGAGGAGATGCGGCAGTTTATGGAAAAGAAGGACTCAGGCATCAATGTAGTTAGGAAGTGAAGCAAGGATGCACTGGACCCTCAGGCAGCGCAACGACCGCACGCCCGTTCAGCGTGCTCTCTGGCGGAACAGTGGTGATATCGGCTTTTTGTGAGCTTCATGACAAGGACTGTGTGGCTCGAGCATCCCATCCACACAGAGTGACGATCTAAGCGTCATGTCGGCTCGTAAGCTTGTAGAGAACTCCCAAGATCAGAGTTCGGAGTATCGCTTGAAGTACAGGGAATGGCCTGAACCGAGGGGTTGCGCGCAACCACCATGAAGGAAGGCCAGGCACTTAGTCCAAGTTTGGATCTTGAAACAACGCGTCGCGTGAGCAAACATGCACGCGCCCGCACGGCTCGATAGTCGACAATTGTATAGAATCTGGCCCTGCACTAGACCCTAATCGATACCGTCCAATGTCATCGTATTGCTCCCTTGGCTGTTTTTGACTGCGCACATGCTTAAACGCAAGCCCTCGCGCGACCTGGTCCCCAGCGGCGGCCCCCACGTCTCCATCTTTAGCAGCGACCCCACGCTTAGTCGTCATAAGCGGAAGCGCTCGCTCTTCCGCTCCCAGCACAACAGGGCGCAGTGGGTACCCGAGCCAGAGCGCGACATGAGTGAACTGCTAGATTTCGTTCTGCAACATGAAGATGCCTTCAAGAAGTAAGACCACCCATATATCGGCGACACCCTGCATTGCTGACTAGCACAGCCAGCATCGCCTCGCATCGCTCTATGCAGACTTTCGGCAGCAGCTCGAGATAAACCCCGAAGGCTACCATGCGAACACCGCTGCATGGACAAAAGCCCTCGTCGACGCCTCACGCGCGGGCGTCATCCCGAGACAGGGCACCACCCACGATCTCCTGAACATACGAGCTGCCGACGAGCTCGCGCGAGCCTTGCAACATCCGCAATATGGCAAGCCTACCTGTCTACCGGCCGTCTTCCATGAAGCAGTACAAAAGAAGGAGATGGTACCTCTGAAGGACTTCATGTCGTCAAAAGAGAGCATATACAAGACATCGTGGATACCCTCGCCATGGCAGGTGCTTCAGTGGAGCTTGCGGCAGGTTGGGGTACTGGGGCAGGTACGCGCGCCGGCCAAGATGGAGGTGGGGAACTTCGTCGTCGTCAAAAATGTCGAAGTTGCTGCGGATGAGATACTCAAGAAGATGAAGGAGCACGTATCTACGGCTGATCGAGTACTATCGAAGACAGACTTCTTGAAGCGTTTCGCGACTATACTAAATCCAACTGCACCGCTCACGACGAACGACCTCGATATACTCCTCGTCTTCCTCGCCCGAGATAAGCAAGCGATATCTCACAACGATCAGACAATCAAGTTCAAGCCAGAACATGAGGCTGTCCCCCTGCCTGTCACAGAAGAAGACGCCGCTATTGCCAATCTTCGCGACACACTAGCGAATATCAATGCGCAAATACCGCCATTGATGGAGAAGATTGCTTTGGCTGATGCAGCCGCGCGAGAAGCCGTAGTTGCGAAGCAAATGGTCCGCGCCAAAGCTGCACTGCGCTCCAAGAAGCTCGCCGAAAACGCCCTCGCTCAACGTTCCGATGTCGCCCTCCAGCTCGAGCAAGTCTACACCGATCTACAACAAGCCGCCGATCAGGTCGAGATCGTGGAGGCCATGCGGGCTGGTGCAGCGGCCCTCAAAGGTCTCAATGAGAAGGTTGGCGGTGCAGAAGGCGTTCAGGGTGTCGTCGATGCCGTCAACGAACAAATGGCGACCACGGAAGAAATCACGAACATCATCAATGAGACCGACCAGCCTCTGGATGAAGGCGAGATCGACGACGAGTTCGAAGCACTTGAGAAGGCGGATCGCGAGAAGCGCGAGAAGGAAGAGGCCGAGAGGACTGCTGCAAGGCTGGCGGAGCTTGAGGCAGTAGAGAAGAAGCGCAAGGAGAAGGAAGCTGCAGACGAGGAGCAACGGCAGAAGGAGGCTGTTGACGCGGGCAGAACGGAGGAACAGGTCGATGAGGCGTCTCAGAGCATGGCGAGGATGTCTTTCCATCAGCCGGATGATGAGATGGAAGATCCTGAGGAGGAGAAGCGTACACCTGCTTATGCCTAGGCATGCTTTGATTTTTTTGCGTTTAAATGGTTTATCTGCATAGCATCGGCGTTACGGGCTCTTATACCACAGATCAGTTACCTGGGTACTGATGGTACACTACATAGTCATCATTTTGAGAGAGATGTTACACTTCTACATTACAGTAACTCTGTAGTCTCTCTATGAAACATGCTCTGTTTGTTGCAATTTGATTTTTGACATTACTCCCTGTAAGCCCTGGAGCAGTCCGACGTCTTCGACTCTGGTTCTGCAGTATAAGCTATCTCTACCTTAAAAGCTATCGCAATAACTTATTGCGCATTTATTGTAAGTTTTTCTTAGCTACTATAGGTATGTATAAAGATAACTACTTTAGATAAACAGCCTAGCAAACTACTATTACTAATTATCTCCCCCTTTCTAATGTACACGACTAAGATACCCTCGCGAAAAGACCCCTTGGGCTTGAGCGCGAAAGACAGAGAAGTCCGACGTCCTATTGCTCCTTCGCTCCGGCGCCACTAGCCGCCGCCACGCCAAGCAATCGCAGGGAACGCGGAACCTCACCTTGACGACGACACAACTAGCACCTATCAGCCCCCATCACAACCCGCTGCCCCTACGCCGGGACCAAACCAAACCACTCTACGTCTACCTCAGCCCTCGATCCGCGAGCCTGCAGACCACCATGAACTCCGTCCGCGCCGCGACCCGCGCCTCGCGCACCGCCCTCACCGCTTCGGCTCGCACAGCAGCTCCCCGCCGAGCCTTCTCACTGTCACAAACGAAGCGATCGGGTCACGGACCCAGCTACGACCCCCCGTCCGGATGGCTCTTTGGCGTTAAGCCTGGCGAGCAGTATGAGAAGGAGGGGTGGGAGAATGCTATGTATTGGGGTTTTGGGGGTGCGTGTGCGTTTGGGGTTGTGGCTTATGCTTTTAAGCCGGATACTAGGTATGTATATGTGAATTTTGGGTTGGGGGGATGGATGGGGATGGGGATGGGGATGGTGTGGATGGGGGGAGAGGTGGACAGGGAGGGAGGGAGGGGTCACAAAAGGATAACGGGAATGAGCACGAATGGAGCGACAGGAGGAGCACTGCAGCGATATATTGATCGTACAAAGGCTAACACCCCACCAGCATCCAAACCTGGGCCCTAGAAGAAGCACGCCGAAGACTCGAAGCCGAGGGCATCCTCGCAGACCCCGACACCGTCAAGAAGGAGTAAACGACAAACACCTTCAGCAAGTCAACAAAGACCCTAGACATGAGGGAGTAGTCTTACAGCAACACCACGGAAACTGTATATATGCTAGTGGGGGACGAGGGATGCGACACCCTTTTTCTTTTGTGAGCTTGGATCTGGTTGGGCTAGACGCTCGATAAACTATGCGATGATGGCTGAGTAGCCGAGGGTAGGCAATTGTATCTTTTTTTTTTGTTATGGATGGCTGTGAATGGTATGTTCATGGGTTTGTGGTGTGATGCTGATGGTCTTACGGGACCTTGGTCTATGTGTGGGTAGGTAAGAATATATGAGAACTGATCGTTCGCTAGATCTTGAAGGCTGCTTAGGTTCGCAAAAATCACTCCTTCTCTCTTTCGCCAGCATGTGAGGCTGGTGTCCTTCAATGACTCATAGACGTTCAACGAACGAGTAACACACTCCTTCCTTCCTTCCTTCCTTCCTTCCTTATCATCACTAGCCTCTTCTGGTTAGACATCGTTGTGCCGGCTCCCGAGGTCCCTGCCTAGGTGGAGGGTTCATCACAATCTTCGCATCTACAAGCCATCCATCACTCCAGACCTCCAACCTGTTAAGATACGCTACTCGAGCCTCTCACGTCGATATGCCGCAACCCCAGAGCGCACTGCTATGCCTACCTACAGAACTCCGGCATGAGATCTACTCATACCTGCTGCCTACCGAGGTCCACGTACGCCTCCACGATGGCAACTTCTGTGTATCTGCGTGTGTTCAGCGCGCTCGGGCCTTCAGCCAATTCGATGTCCACCCATGGGATTACGCTATTCAATGGACCGACTCAACTTGGCGAAAACAAGTCAGCACACCCGTGTACGCCCGCCGTCTACAGTCAGCCTGGGGTCTTCACTGGTCGTGCGAGGAACACACGTCGTTGTCTGAAGGTGCAGAAAATCCCAGTCTCCTCTATGTTTGTAAGAGCGTGTAAGTGTATCGAGATATTTGGTTGGCATGCGCTTATATCACTAGTCGCAATGAAGTGTACGATCTCCTTGCTCATACTTCAACTGTCCATGTCTCAGACTTGAACTTGATTGATAATTGGGCAAGAGCATCAGAGATGGCTATCTCATCACCTTCTCAATTCGCAAAAATGCCGGTGGAAAATGTCAGTCGACTGAGTATTACGCTCAAGCTTCCGTTGAAGTTCTTCCAGTCAGTGGAGCGACTCTCAAACAACGACTCCACGTCCTCGGATACAGACTTGGCGACTCAGCAAGCAAGTCAGTGGCAGCGATTGGGTCCCAGTCTCAGCTGGTTCAAAGCTCTGAAGAAGCTGGACTTGTGGCTAGACCACACTGAGCCCCAATTCTGGGCCGTGGTCAACGAGCGCTCGACCCTCTCCTCTCTCCTTACACAACTAAGCAATCATCCCAACCTTGATGTTACTGTCACTCTGCCCATGGTTCACCCAAAATTCGAACAGGACGAGCGGCACTACATCGACGAGGAAATTTCACCCAAGATAATCTCACCGAATGTCCGTATACACAGGGTGCTGCGGCAAAAAAGGTATGCTGTTGATGATGCTAATGGAGACGTTAAGATTGTCAAAAAGTACGATTTTCCGTTCATGTACGACGAGTATCTGGGACTTGGACTTGGAATGTCTTTGGCTGAGATGGCGAAACGTGAGCGGGGGGAATGGAAACAGGGTCGTAATATGGAGAATGAGGCTGCAAGAGCTAGGTTCTTTTATGGGTTGATATGAAAATGTAGTATATTTGGGCCGCGGGGTCGTTAGATGTCTGCTGGTGGCTTCCACTGTCACCGACTACAGTGTCTCCCAGATTGCCCTCTCACTGGTGTGTACTGCAAAGATGCACGGGATTTTAGCGATGCCCTCACCTTCACCGGTGATAGGAGCATTTGCCTCTTCGTCAACTCATTCGGCTTAATCAAATTCCACCAACAACACTATCTGGTGAGACTCAGTCCGTCAATCTCACTTCTTGTCACTGAACGATACCGCCAAAATCTTCAATCAGTCATCAACAACATGGCACTCAAACGCGAAGAGGCAATGCATGATCCGCACGACGAAATTGCGCAGGACCGCTTCATACCTGTACGTACGCCGTATCCATACGCGTACGAATTTATCATTCTAAGATGGAAACATAGGATATTGCCAGTCTGGATTCCTTCGCTCAGGGCTACAAGCGGCTTCAAGACGATAACGACCACCTCCGGAACGAACTTGCTGAGCGCACCCGTACGCATGAACAAACTATCACCCAACTTCGACAGGCAGCAGAGCATCAGAACACCGAACATGCTGCTGCGCTCAAGGCGACAAACAAGGAGATACGCATACTGCGACAAGAGAAAGAGAGCCTGAAAGAAAGCATCAAAGATATGGAGTCTCAGATCACATCAGTCAACGACGAGGTTACTAAGCTGAGAGCAGAGAATGCAAGACTTCGGAGTTGGTCGGTTTACCGCACCCGCGAGGTCAAAGGCTACCTCGACAAGATCAAAGATTGCAACAAGAGCTTTGAGAGCTACAGAGAGCGAGTGAGGGATTTGGCGAACGAGGATTAGGAAGTCATTGAAGTACACAAACGAATCTCACAGTAGATGCGTCTATCATAACGAATGCAGTCAATTTGTCTCTATATGCACACTTCTAGATCCACCACAAGTATATACATTTGCGAAGCCAAGCGAGAGGACAGCCAGGAGGATTCCACGAGCTCTTACAGTACCGAGCCCCAGCCCCTTTCCAGCATCTTATCCAACAACCCCATCGAGCGCTTATGCGGGCTGAGCGAAGGTAGAGCCAATAGGACCGAACTTGATGTTGGAGAAGACAACAGTAGCGCCAGGCGAGTTAGCCTCAACATCCTCAGGCTTGCCAGAGTCGGTAGCGCAAGTACCACGGGCAGCACCAAGCTTGTCAGGGCTAGCATCGGTAGGGTAGGTAGAGTCAAGCCAGAGCATGTTGACCGCATGGTCATCCCAGAGGGACATAACAAGGACGTGTCCGCGAGCAAGCGAAGCACCCATCCCGTTAAGTCCACCAAGAGTCTTGAAAGAGTTTGTGTCACCGAAAGTAGTCTTCTGCGCTTCACAGAAGGACTCGGTGATGGAGTTACCAGAGACGCCCTCGATAGCGGAGTCGGAGTTGCTGAAGACCTTTCCGCCCTGGATGTAGAAGCGCTTGATCTCAGAGAGGCTGGAGCCGGAGCCGATGAACTGGGTGACGACGGTCATCTTCTTGGTGGTGTCGAGAGTCATGCCGGGGCCGTAGAAGTCCTTGACGCCCATGCGGTAGCTGTTGAAGTCGCAGCCGTCCTTGTCGCAGAGTCCGCCGTAGCGGTTGTCGCCGTCGCCGCAGCTGACTTCGTCGGTGCACTCCTGGAGACCGGTACCCTTGCAGGGATGGGGAGTGTAGGCTGTGGAGATGGAGTTGGCCTCCCAGATGTCCATCTCGGGGCAGCAGGCACCGATCTTGCCGGAGCCGGCGTTGGGGTCGGCGTCGGATGGGTTCCAGCCCTCGACGTTGGCTACGCCGTTGATGAACTTGATGTCGTGGGGGCACTGCGAGTCGCAGTATCCGGTTCCGTACTTGGCACCGGCCTTGTTGTTGCCCTTGTTGATGCCACCGTCGGCGGCCATCTCGACAAAGTAGAGAGCTCCGTTCAGACCGCAGGGGAGCTTGGAGACGTCGACGTCGAAGGTGAACTCCTTGCCGATGAGGTTGAACATCTGGTATTTGGTGTCGCTCTCCATGAGGTAGGTGCGAGAACCAATGTTGGCAGCGTAAGAGCCCTTTGTGACGAACTGGAGGCTCAAAGAGTTGCTGCTGGTCTTGATACCGTAGGTGCCTACAATCGTTAGCTAAGGGCTTCACATGTTGTGTCGTGGACATGTTAACGTACCAGAGTAGTCAGCACCGTCGATAGCGCAGTTCTTGGTGCAAGTGCTGCCATCAGGGCAGGCGGTCGTGTTCCAGGAGTTGCCGTCGTAGCAGTTGGTGTATCCATTGGTGACATGAGACCAGCGCCAGTTGGCATCGAGCGTAATGGAACCCTGCTTGGTGGTGCAGCTGTTTCCACCGGTACCAGTGCAAGTCTGCCATGTCAACTTGGGGTGTGTCTCTGCTGTCGATGTGCCAGCCTGCTGAGCGCGGGCGGCTCCGAAGAGCGAGAGCGAAGTGAGGGCGAGTGTCCTGTACATTTTGGCTTCTTGAGTGAAGGTCTGTTGTTGGATGTCGAAAGTGTTTGGGCGATGGGCTGGCCTTCTTATACAACATTCCTGAGCTCATGGCTACTAATCAAAGTACTCTGCAGAAGTACCCATATGACTGTTGATTATTGCAAGGTGCAGGAGATCTACACCCTTGATGTCCCTCCATGCTGTTCTCACCAATGTTGTGAGAGGAACGGAACATCGGGAGCGCAAAAGGACGCTAGGAGTGCCAGAGTAATGAAGTATAGATGAGGCATGCCCTGTTGCGCCGCATCGTGGGGTAGTCTGGGGTATTGCGGAGATCTGTGCGCCACCACGCCCGGGATCTTTGCCTTAAAGAGATAGTGGAAGGAGTGACGAATGGAGAAGCATATGGAGACGTACTATCAACCGTCGGCTTCACTGGTGGCCAAGTCTTAGCCTTCCGTCTGATTTGACAGTGATGGGTCAGCCTCGTATGTGAGAAGGCAAAGCCGTGGATCAGCACCTGTAGCCGTGTTGTTGATATTTGCACACAGTGCTGTGGCTGGGTCACGAGTGACCTCATGTGCACATACCATCCAGGGGGATTCATCATGCTGCCTTTTGCAGCGTAAAATTAGGCGACGATGTATACTCCAGTAGAGTTGTACCTTGGGTACAGCTCAGGGCCATATCGCGTTGTTGTGCAATTGCACTCGGCGAGCTCAAAACCCGGTAAGAATAGATTGCTTTTTCCATGATCCATGGGCATATACGAGAGATTCTTCTAGAAAGATTTTCCGGACTTGGGGGGCATACTTAATCTGTAGCAGAGGTCATGAGGCTCAGATCTTTTCCCCGGGTAATGGTTTGGGCCTGAAATCCAATAAGAAGAAAGAAGACGGACATACGTACGTCGCTACGAGCGGCACAATCACGCAGTCATGTGTTTTTCATTGTGCCCCTCCTCATTCTGCTGCTCTAGTTTTATTGTTGTAGTAAATGATCATGACTGACGCTGCTTGACATGCCGTCGTACGAGCGGTATCTACAGCGTCTGTTCAGCGAGTATGTTTCTCCACGATGAAATGTATCAGAAGCATTGAGGCAGTTTCATCAGGTGTTCTTTCGTGGTGGAATGCAGGTACCGAGTTGAAGCGCCGAACCCTGTAAGCAAAACGAAGCTTCCGGAGCGGACGGGACGAGACCCCTTACACAATTGGCTATGGATCTTAGAGCTTAATCAAGTCGCCCTGAGTCTTAGCAGAGTGGCATCGACCGGATTTCTCGGTCGAACTGCTAGTGCAGAATAGATTGAGGTCCAGGGGTGCCCGCTCGCCAAGACCGGAACATTCCAAGGTTCGCCATGAATTTGTCCGCCTGCTAGGTCGTTGACAAGCAAAGCTTGTGACAAGAGACCATCAACGCGTTGTTTGAACTGTGGGTTATGACAATTCCCCAAGTAGCGTTGCACAGTAAAAGATGTAGATGCTGTTTTCCCAGTTGGTTTGTTGTGCATGAGATCCGAGGTTCAGCCTAATCTTCCAGCAACATGCAATATACGTTCCGGCCACTCGATATGAACTCCGCACCGGTATTCGACGATCACAGGTCCATGAGGGTTGTGATCCAGGTGGGCGGCAGTTTTCCAGGGCTTAGCGAATCAGGTGCGCTGTCATATACTGCGACCGGGTATAACACATTGAGCCGCAATCATCGTGACAGCGTGACCTCACAACACGGCCCAGGGACACGAAACGCGCAGTTCAATGGACATGCTTTGCTGGTACCGAATCTACATCACTCTGCTTGAAACTGAGAGTGAGATACGTGGGTCCGGAAGCATAGATTGGTCGCGTACCTAGGTATGCTCCAGAGTCTTCGTGAAGTTCAGAGACTTGGGCAATTCGTATGTTGTCACCTACGTACCTTATTCCGACGTGTATCGCAGGTGAGAAGTATCTAGTAAGTCAGTAAGGAGAAAGGTTGCGATGGTGTTTGGAGGTTGGACAACCCCCGAATTGGCAGGAAGGGTCTGGAGGCCTAGACCTCAAGAAGGCTAGCGTATTCCCCGCACCTCGAGACATCGAAGTACCTAGGTACCAGACAATCACTTCGAACTGTTCTCTGTCTTTAGGAGCTTCTTCGCCTGCAGTTTCTCCTCTGATCAAGATTTTTTCATGGTATCGGCATATTGCCTGGTATATAGTATATTGCCCAACTCCGATATATGTATATCTAAACCCACGCGTTGTACTCAGCAAGCTCCCGCGACCAAAGCAATCGCCGGTACGCAAACAAAGCTAAATAAACTTGGAAAACCAAAAGAACGTCTAGAAAGCTCTGTTACCACGACGAGCATCTAACCGAATCAACTCTTCAGCAACATCTCTCGCAACATCTCGTGTATCTTCAGCGTACTTCCGAGCCACTGCTTCGTTCTCTTCTCTCGTCCGCCAATACCTCGGTCTTGCACTGGACCGTCTGATCTCATCGGGCCCTTCTTCCGAAGTATTCCTCCTCATGAAGGACCGATAGATGCGCGACTTAGGTGCGGTGCTAGCCGCCACAGCCCCAGTGTGAGTAACTTCTTTCTTTCCCTCGTCCACATCCGCAGCCTCAAACGCCCGTCTAACAGATCCCGCAGGTCGGCTCGTAAGTCTCACGAGACAAGTGTTAGCCCCACTCCCCTCAGCACAGCTTCCGACGCCATGCGCTCTCCACCCCGTCTCGAACGGCGTCCTGCCCGTACCCAGATCCCGCCAACTCTGCACCACCAACCTGACCTGTCCGCCTGTAGCGTGCGAGAAGTCTTGGCTCGTCACGCTCCAATCTGTCGCACAAGTGGAGCAGTTCTGTGTGAACTGGTACTTCCAGCCTCGGCGGATGACGTTGTCGATGGCGGCCATGATACCTGTGTGGCCGTTCGGCGTATCGCGGTGGCCTGTGACGATGTGTGGGAGGAGAGGCCATAGCGTCTTTAGAAGGTTGCGATTACGCGTCGTAAAGGCGGGTAGGACAATGGCATAAGAACTGTGCAACAGGAATCGGCCGTTGACTATCCTGGCGGATACGGTGAGTTTAGTCGGAACAGGCGTTCTGGAAATGCGTGCCATATCTTTCTTCTCGTAAGTAAACGCAGATAGGGGAATGCCGTGTTCGTCTCCCCGCGATGCGCGGTTAATGGCAAGTCGAACGTGATGAAAGCGAAGTTTGTACCCGTCTCCAGCGTCCAAGTAGCTGTTGAAGTCGGCACAATCCCTCCTCTTTCTTGAATATTGCTGGTTCTTTGGCCCATCTTCTGCGGCCCAGGCATGGAATTTGTCACACCAGCCGCAGAACCAATGGCCGGGAAAGGCGCGCTCTACTACCGCTTCGATGATCTTTCTCTTCTCGAATCGGTTTTTGCTTCCCTTGACATGGCGAGACAGGACTTCAGTGCCGAGAGCGTAGTAGATGTAGCGTCCGGATAGACAGAAGGCTGCTGCGGAGGCAGTGTCGAGATAGCTGTTGACTTGTTGGATCAGCTCGAGTGGGAGAGTAAGTACTGGAGCCTTCGGCGAAGGTGGTGATGGTTTAATTGTAGCCAGGGAATCTGTAATCTCGTATTCTTCAAAAGTAGAATCTATGCTCGTCCGAGAGCTTGCGGTATCGGATGCCGAGTCGATGGTCGAAGGACGTGATGAGTGTGAGGAGCCGAAGCTCATAGATCGACGAAAGATGTTCATGCTTGCGTCTTGATCTATCTCTTCACTACGCGTGTGATCGTTATGAGGTTACCGAATCCTGAGGCTGAGACCAATATAAGAGTACCACAAAGGGGCAATAGACGCTATAAGTCAACACGGCCAGCGTATAAATTTAATAACAAGGACTAGTCAACAACACATCAAGAAAGGTACCGACATAGCCGTTAGCAAGCTCGACGCCGTCTCGCGCGCGGCCACTGCATCCCCTTATCAATGCGCCTGGCCTCCGGCCGCCAATGCACGACATGTCATCCAGCCGCGGTTTCTAACGGGGCCTGACAATGGCACGCAGCGTACTTGGCACCTCGAGTCCAGGCACATGCCTACCACTTTGCCGTTGTCAGGGTCCAGCAGACGTATCCGGCGGTGTAGGTGAGACAGCCGTCATTCACCTGATGTGCTTGGGCTAGCCGAAGTGGGGCTAGGTGCAACGTGTGTGGTGGGGTGACCCAGGTGGACGCTGCTAAGCGCCCTGACTGCGCCGCCACGCCTGCCTTACAATCTTGGAACGCGTAAGATTTGGTGCTAGATGAGTCAGAGCGCAGGAGTACGTTGGGCGAGAGAATGAAATAGTTGTTCTTCCTTGTGGTGAAGAGATTAATTTGCGAATAGTAAACGCTATGCTACGCGGAAAATAGTGGTAGATCAGACGTGCTTCGCTATCGTGCGATGCCGCCCGTCTGATATACGCCAAAATGATAGATGTATATGGTACACGTGCGCTTCTAGTTCGAGAATGCGCAACCCTAGGTCATGTCATTACAACTGCTGGCTGTCATAAATCATCCCCTCCCCTCGTCCACAAAGCCCAGTGGGCTAAGAATGCGCCTCAGACGCGGTCTACTTGGGCAGCTCAGGGTTCAGCTTAAGCTGAGGTACTGGCGGGCCAGTTCCAGCTCTCCGCCTCCGCTCTCGCTCGTTGAAACCAACAGGTTGGTCCAGCTGTGCGGTCTTCTTGAATTTGCCACCCAGGCTGCGCATCCAGTCCTCGCCCTCGCCGGCATCAGCACCGAGCCAGTACTTGGGCGCACCGCTGAGCATGACGCGTCCGAGTTGCCCCTTCCAGCCGCTTCCCTCTTCTTTGCCTTCTGCGAAAGGATTCTCGGCGAGGTCGTTGGCGGACGTCTGCATGTTGTTCGAGTTGTACCATGCGGCGGAGGAGGCGTTTGCGGCGATGTGTTGGCGTAGGCACTGGCGCGCGAAAGCCAGCATGATGAAGACGAAGTAGACGCGAAGAGCCCAGAAGCCAGAGATGAGCGAGATGCTCATAATGCTTCCGCTTTGGAAGACGGCGTTGCCCAGCCCCGCGCCAGCATCTGCGCCTTGTCCGACTGCTACGGCGTTCTGACCAGATTTCAGGCCATCGGTGGGCTCCGCGATAATATCGACCTGTGTGACGTTGTGCTTGGGGCTGGTGAAACCCGCGTTGTCCTTCATGCCCGGCGATAGTCCGGCATTCTCGTCTGGGTGCGCGGCGAGCGTGTAGAACCACGCGATGCCGAAGAAGGCTGTGTATAACGCGTTGATGACCGAGTCGAGCGCATACAGGTGCGCCAGCAATACCGACTCAAACGGACTTTGTAACCGGATGTGCTTGTACAGGAATGTGGTAGCGAGGAGTGCGACGGTCGAGTAGAGGTACATGGACAGCTGGAAGCCATCGATCTTCGCGCCGGTAAGAAGCGCAAGGAGGCCGTAGACTCCCGACGCCTTGTTTATGACTTGGAGGTAAGTGATAATCTCGGCCCCCGTCCGAAGAGACATCTTCTGGAGGAACGTCTGCGCGCGCGTCAGTCCTGGCCATTTTGAGGTTTAGATTCACTTACCGTGGGACGTGGGATATCGAGGATATTCATCGTGGCTATTATAGGGAGATGACGATGGGAGTGAAAGAGTTTGGGTGACGATGTTCGTTGTTGCAAGGCGCAAGCACTGCGGAAGGCCCGGGAGATTTAGCGCCCCTTTCAATACATGCGAGTCGTGGTCGTGCAATCCCTTCACCCATGGATATACTTTGTGCCATGATTCGCGCAGACTTGATTCACACTGGACTCATCGCACTCGCGTTCGAATGCCATATCTCCTTTAGATTTCGTTGGTGCCGGCGTTGCGCCTACTATCTCGAGTCTCGCCGAGTCTTGCGCCAGCTATGACGCATCCGCGACAACATCACGCGGCGCGCCTCCCACACTTACTATCTCAGCCCCATGTACACACTTTGCTGACCATGTTCCAATCCCCAGCCAGCTCAAGTGTATGCCGCCCTCAATTGTATATTCGGAATTCTTGAAAGATGGCTTGAGGACTTTCGATCCCATAATTTTGCCCTGGCTATCCTCTGAAGAGACAGTGTGATGGACCAGCCAATTCTGAAAACCAACGCTGCAACCTTAGTACAGCAAGAAGGCGAACAGAGACGTGCGGCTCACTTGAGATACGACTACGGAAACTGGACTTCCTCGTAGGGCTCGTTATAGCAAGTCCTCAGCTTTTGCCTTGGTACGATGACGCAGCTCAACCTGCGGTAACATCCATGGATCTCTTCAGGGCGTACATGTCGCACAATATTGCATACTATTCAAAGTGTAGATTCAGAATCGAAACTCTTCCACGCTTGCATTTAACGCCTACCTTGATATATACATATATATTACGTAGACCAGTCTCAACATGGCAGAATACCAACCTCCAGCGCCAGCGCTACAAGAGCAGGATCTCAAGGGCAAAGTTGCCATTGTCACGTAAGGCATCAGTTTTCTCTACAGTACCGTCTATCCCAATCCAAGGAGACCGGATTACTTGACACTTTCTTCGTTTCTTTCATGATGACCCCATATCGCATCACGCGTGCATTCTACCAACTTCCGGGGTCAGAAACTAAGCATACTTGTTTTAAACGCATTGCACAATACGCGACCGAGACTGGGTACCGTAAGCTAAGCCGACATCACCAATCCTTTAACAGGGAATTTACACTAGCCAATCCTTCTCATAGAAAAACTCGCCCAACAAACCCTTTTCACGCCACACAGCCGCGTCGTAGCCATCTCCTCCTCCCACATACGCTCCCCCTCCCCAACCCCCGGATCCGGTTTTTTAAACGCAACACGCGCCGCCATGGAATCACTAACATCACTAACACAGTCCTGGGCTATTGAGTTACTACTCAGCTTCCCTGGCACAACGGTAAATGCCGTGTCGGTGGGGTTGACGGATACACATGGACTGCGCGCCTTTCCGGCTGAAGGCGTGCAGGCGTTGGAGGAGCGGAGGATGCGTGAGCTTAAGGTTGGGGAGGGAGGGAGGGAGGATGGGGATGGCGGAGGATGGGGCGGATGTGGTGGGGTGGCTGGTTGGGGGGAAGAGTAGGTGGGTTAGTGGGAGTGTGGTTGCGGCGAATGGAGGGGCGGAGTGGGTCGGGGGGAGTGCACAGGTGGATGTGGACAGGAGGAGTTGCTTTTTATGTTGTGTACTTCAGGGTGTGTGGGAGAATATATGTTTTGACTCAAGAAGAATAATGGGTGATGGTTCACACTCTGCATTTGGAGTCCAAATCATAAGAGTCGACTTTCTTCGTGCTGTCGCTCGCCCGTCCAACGAAGCGGGCCTCGGTTCGTTGGTATAGTACATGTCTAACTTTCTAGCGTCTCGTCGTAAGTGTGCAAGCCAATCTATATCATGGTCTTGGCTGCTATATTACAACAGACATCAGGTATGTGTGAGAATATATACAACTCTACCCCAAATTTACAATCCTTGATACATACATTCATACAAAGCTCGTCTAGTTCACGGAACGTACGGCTTCGCTAGAGTTAGCCGCATACTGTGCTCGGCCTTTGAGAAGATCGTGGACTTCGTCCGAAAGCTTCGCAGTTCGCTCCTGGTATTCGGCTGCGAGCGAATCCAGCTTGGTGACTGGTAGATCGTCAGGATATTCGTTTACATCGTCCGTGGACGCCGGCTCGTCGGAAGCCAATCGCGGATCGGTGAGAATGTCCTTCGCTTCCTCTGGCATGCCCGGCGGTACAGAAATGTGGCGCTTCAGAGCCGCAACCTGGGGGCCGTCGACTTCATTGGTCTCCTCAGGCTCTGATACCATCGATCTTCTTGCTTGTTTTCTGGTCGTCTTCATCCGCTTCCTCGCTTGCTCGATGAATGAAAAGTCGTTCAGCGTTTTCTCGATCTGATCCTCAACAAGTTTCTTTGTGTGGTTGGCCAGGGCTCTGGTGGTGAAGACATTTGGAAATCGGTAACTCAGCCATAGGTAGCATACCAGCATTTTGTGCAGTTCCTCCAGATCGTGGAGATACTTGCGTTCAACAGACGCGGGCCGGTCCATGACGCTGAGTGGCAGAGTGTCAAGATCCAATAGGCTACCCGACTTGCCATCAGCAATCCGTTCAGCGAGGTCGCGCAGAAACTCTTTCTGGGACGGCTGGCGCATGTTGATGGGTGCGGCACATAACATGATACGGTCTTGAATGCTGAGGTTTTTGACCATGTGAATGGCGTCAGCAATCGCCAGCTGGTCCTTTAGCGCACAAAGATGGAATCGAGGGTGTAATTCCGAGATCTCATGTAAACGTAGCATAACGTATCCGAAAGGTGTTCCCGGGGGGAAGTAGTTGGCGAATCGCTCAACGATAAGCGACGGCGGGAAGAGACCGGCTGTGCTGATGTGTTCGGGCTCACGCTTCATGCCCAATTTCAAGGCCCCGTGGTCGACTTGGTCGAGTGTAGTGACCCATCCTATAGTCTTCTCTTCAGGTTCCTTTGCCTCGACAGTATCGGGTTGCTTGTCGTCTAGGCCAATGGCGGGGTCGGCGGCGCCGTCAACAATCGAAGCCTGTTCGGAGTCTGTAGTGACTGCTTGATGAGCAGTCTTGTAGCGCCCGGCACGACCAGCGATTTGTTTGATCTCTGAGATCTGCAGGGGCACGTAGTTCAAGCCATTACTCTTGATAGTAGATTCGAAAATGACACGCTTGATAGCACTACATTAGTTAGCATCCGGCCATTGCAAGTTGACATAAGACACTGCTTACAGATTGAGACCCATGCCGATGGCATCACTCGCCACGAGAAAGTCGTAGTCATTGTCCGGGTCGTTGAATAAGCGGGCTTGTTGAGCTCTTGTCTCAGGTGGCAAGCTTCCGTATACGATAGCGCACTTCTTGCCGGTCTTCTTCTCCACCTCGCGTCGCAGTGCATGGATACCCAGGACGGTGAAAGCAACGATGCAATCGCCTTTCTCGAGGAGAGTGAGGTTTCCTCCTAGACTCTTCGGCTGGATCTGAAGTGGCGTCAGACGCTCGTACTCGTGTACGTGCACTTTATCGCCAACAAGAGCGCAAAGCTCGCGCATCAGTGGTACTGTGCGTGCTTCTCCGCAGAGATGGATTTCTTTGGCCTGTAGACCCATGAAAGCCTGTGTCCATGCCCAGCCCCGCTCTTGGTGGTTGATCATCTGTATCTCGTCGATGACAGCCACATCAAATCTAGTATTGAGCGGGGCCATCTCGACAGTACAACTGTACATGTTGGCGTGTGTGTCCTCAGGCAAGCGCTGCTCTTCACCCGTAACCAGAGCGCATGGCTTGCCCTTTGCATTCAGGCGCGTGTAGACCTCATGGGCGAGGAGTCGCAGCGGACCGAGGTAGATGCCCGAGTTTACTTCCTCCAGACGCTTCAGGGCGTGGTACGTCTTGCCAGAGTTGGTCGGCCCAACGTGCATGTGCACTGTCCGCGTAATCTCTCGTGTCGCTGGATACCATTCGGCTGGGTAGCGCAGGTCTGCCACCTCCTTCTGGTTCTCCGCCTCGGCCGTCGTGAAGCGGCCGCCACATGCTTGCGCATAGAACAGATATCGTAGCCTCTTCTCAAGAGTAGTCTTTCTCCGCTGGGCCTCCTGTACCAAGGTGACCAGCTCACGCGGGGCCTGCTTGATCCATAGGGTGATGGAGCGCTCGAAGGTAGTCCATTCCTTGTCGAAGTCTTCGCGGCTTATTTGGAGTCGGTCGAGAAATTCTGGCGTGGCGAATTCCTTGTGCAGGGTGTCTAGTTTGTCGCGGACTATGCCTATGGGTATTGACGACTTGGAAGATCTGGAGTCGCCTCCTTTCGAGAGTTTACCCTGCTGGAGAGGATTGAAATGCGCGGTCTTCGAGGGCTTAGCTGGGCCGGAACGATGTGCGGCTTGGATTCGGGGCAAGAGGTTTTGGGTTCGCGATCGAGAGCGGGCGGCGAAAGAGCAGATGAGACATAGCGAACTCCGTCGCGCAGGCAGCAGAGGCATGCCAATGGTGGGTATCATGCGGGATAGGAAAGAAGAAAAGACAGAATCCAAAGCGCCAGGCGCCTGTACAAACAAAGGACGACAGGAATGTTCAAGTCGACGACGTAATGTCGAATAAAAAGTTGCCAAGCATCTACCACAGTAGTACCGTAGGGACCTCCGGCGGCGCCTGCCCGCCGCAGCTCGCGACGCAACTCTAGCTGAGACGCGCCTTCCTCACCACCGCCGCGACAGCCCAGCACCACGTGTGCCTCGCCCCGACAGAGCTGGCCCACACACGCCCTCGTCTTCGCATCACGTTACCGCCGCCTCTTCCACCGCGTCGCCCTTTTCCAGCGGCATTCGCTGCGATACCCCGCCAACATGGCTTCCATGATCGATATCCAGCGCGACCGTAAAGACACACCTCGAAATTCCTGGGGAACACGTGCTGATAGGCCACATAGTCATTCTCAACTCGATCAAGCAGACCACGCGCGGCGACGTATGAATCTCTCCCAATGCGCCTGCACTCCGCTAACGGCTACCGCGCAGTGGAAGATACTCATTGTGGACGAGGACAGCCAGAAGCTCATCAACAACGTGGTCAAGGAAGATGACATCCTCAACCTCAACATCACAAGTACGCGACTCCATATGCTACCACGACGCCAGATCCTAACCTCGCAGACATCGAGCGCATCGAGGACCGGCGGCAGACGATTCGCGACATGGACGCCGTGTACATCATCACGCCCAAGCCACACATTGTCGACTGCATGATGGCCGAGTTTGACCAGCGCAGATACCGCGGCTTCTTTCTGATATGGACAACGCTGCTACCACCACACCTTAAGGAGCGCATAGACCGGTCGCAGATGGCGCGCGAGCAGATTCGGAGCTTCCGCACAGTGCACCTCGACTTCCACCCCCAGGAGTCGCACCTCGTTACCTTCAAAGACCCATGGAGCTTCCCCATCCTCTACCACCCCGAGTGCAACAACCTCGTAGTGCGCCACATGGAGGATATTGCCGAAAGAGTGGGTAGTCTACCTCTCCTGGCAAGCTTCTGCTAACAGCCCCAGATCACCGGAATCTGTGTCGCACTCGGCGAATACCCCATCATCCGATACTACCGACCACGAGCCCCAACCCACGAGGCCAGTGTCTTGTGCTCACACCTCGCCCGCTTCGTCCAAGACAAGCTCGACATGTACGCGCAGTTCAACCAAGACTTCCCCCCGCAATCGAACCGACCCCGCGGTGCCCTCTACATCACCGATCGATCCATGGACCTCATGGCACCCTTCCTCCACGAGTTCACATACCAAGCAATGGCCATGGACCTGTTGCCTATACAAGACAGCGACAAGGTGACCTACCGCACCATTGTCAACGAAGAGGACCCCGAAGCGGAGGAGAAAGACATGGAGATATCCGACAAGGACAAGATATGGGTGGAAAACCGCCATCGGCACATGAAGGACACCCTCGACAAGCTGATCAGCGACTTCCAAAAGTTCATCGCCGACAACCCCCATTTCACAAACCAAGACGCCCAGAACGCTGCTGGCATGAACGGACTGAATGCAATCAAAGATATGATCGCTGGTTTGCCCCAATTCCAGGAGATGAAGGAAGCCTACTCGCTCCATCTCACCATGGCGCAGAAGTGCATGGAGATCTTCCAGAAGCACAAACTCCCAGATCTTGCTTCAGTGGAACAGGTGAGTCCCTTCAATGTTGGGTCACGGCTATCGCTAACCTTTCCAGTGCCTTGCTACCGGTCTTGACGAAGACTACCGCAAGCCCAAGAACATGACTGACCAGATTGTGCGCACGTTGGACGACGAAGAGATAACGCCAGCTGACCGGCTACGCCTTATCGCGCTCTACGTAATCTTTAAGAACGGAATACTACCAGCCGACCTCCAGAAGCTCCTCTTCCACGCACAACTGCCACCTCCCGACGGCGACGTTATCCGTAACCTTGACCTCCTTGGCGCGCGAGTCGCCAGACAACTGAAAGAGAAAAGAGATGCACAGCCACCGCTCTTCCCACCGAAACCAGCCCCACCTCCAAATACCGAGGACTACGGTCTATCCAGATTCAACCCGGCTCTCCAGGACATGTTAGAGGAGCACATCCGCGGCAGCTTACCCCAGGACGTCTTTCCCTTCACTAAGATGTCACCTGATGATGTCGCGAGCATGGCACAGGAAAATACTGCCCCCGCTTCCCTCCGCACCGCAAAACCGACATGGGCTAAATCGCGACTTGCGAGTGCGGAGCCCCGTCAACGCGTGATTGTGTTTGTCGCCGGTGGTGCAACCTACTCCGAGGCCCGCGCCTGCTACGATGTCTCGAACAAAACTTCGCGAGACGTCTTCCTCGTCACCTCACACATGATGAAGCCGCAGCTCTTCCTCCGCCAAGTCGGCGATCTCAGTCAAAACCGCCGCAGTCTGCGCTTACCCATCGATCAACCGCAGCCTATAGCCCCAGCACATTTGTTCGAGAAGCCTGAGCCTCCGAAGCCAGCACCACCGTCTGCTGGTACAAAGCCCCCCATGCCCGGGGGCCTGCCATCCGGGCCCAGAGTCGCTGGCCCGAAACCCCCTACAGCAGCCATGGGAGCCATCAACCTCAATTCCAACCCGCAAAAACACAGTCCTTCGCCGTCGCAGAGCAGTACCACGAAGCCTGGCAAAGAAGAGAAAGAAGGCAAAGAGAAGAAGAAGAAGAAGTTGCATCTGTTTTCTTCAAAGCATTAGTGAGGCTTGTTAACATTTTCCTGCTAGGGCGCTGCATACCTTTCTGGCGTTGTTCTGCTTTGTTCACAGCGAGGAGTGATCTTGCTCTTCATTTGCAATATTTGAGAGATAAACTGCATGGCATGGCGTTGGATGGCGTCTGAGAATCTTGTCTGGCGATTGCCCGAGGTGTATAGCTAGAGACAAGTATTTGGGATTTTGCTGTTGGGGTATAGACGTGAGGTTGGTTGCCTCTACAATAGGAAATAAATGTACAAAAATCATACATCATAACAACACTTTAGCCTTGCTGTCTGTTCCGGCTGATCAGAACTTGCCACGCCTTTTCGATCCACGTACCCGACCCTCCTTCTTCATCGCTCTCGGACAGCTCAGGGCCACACTCCTCGTTCTCATCTTCTCCTTCCCCCCCTCATCTCCCCCTCCCATCCCCCATATCCCCCCTCCTAGTACGCCCACTTCGTCGAGTAATCCCTCGGACTAACAACAAGCCCCTTCCCTTTACTCGCTCCCCTATACACGGCTTCCAATATATCAACCAACTCCTGCTTCGTGCCAATCGGAAAATTGATCTTGTTGTTGTTGCCCGTGCCAAAGTCAACTTGCATATGCTTGTTCCGCCAGAAGAACATGACGGTGCAGGGGTCGTAGATTTCGTACATGGCGTTGAATTCGGGGACGAGCTGGGGGTGGTGGTGGTGTTAGTTGGGTTGGAGATGGGGGGAGGGAGGGAGGGAAGGGAAGGAGGGAAGGAAGGGAAAGTACCTTATTGTCGACCACATATATGACGACCCAGTCTTTGACTGCGTCTACGATTTTGTACAGCATCTCGTCCATCTCCATGCATTCGGGTGTGTAGTCGGCGCCGAAACGGAGGCAGACTATGCGGGCTTCTTCGCTGAGCTGGAGGGTGTTAGTTTGGGCGTAGTGGAGGGTAGCATCTGACAGAGTAGGTCTGGTGGAATTGATGAGTGTAGGACACGTACGATGGCTTGGTCGACGTGCCATGCTGAGGGCAGGTGCTGCAGCATTACTGAACCCATGGTGACGAGAGTTAATTGACTGTGTTTCTCGGAGATGTATGGGGAAGCAGATGAGAAAAGATATCGAAGACGTTGTTGTGCGAAACAGGTGAGAGAGAAGTCGAGGAAAGCACGATCTGATAGACGCCATCACATGCCCCATCTCCCTCCGTTTGCACCTTCCAAACCTCGTTTGCTCGAAAGCTGCAGACATCCCCACCTGCACCTACCCAAACAGCTCTATCCATAGATACCTACAAACCATTCGCTAAAACAAAGAAACCACACACCCCAACCCATCAGCACAAACAGCCCAAACCCACCCTCACACCACAGCCCTACTCCCCCACCCCACCCGCATAATACTCCCCCACCCTCCTCTCCGGCGCATAATATCCCACCCCCATCCTCTGCTCCACACACCCCGTTCTTTTCGCCACCATCTCCTGCACAAAAGCCTCATAACTCTCATACGGCCTCCCCCCCTCCCGCGGATGTTTCTTCGCCCAAGCCAGAAACGCGGCTTTCTGTTCTTCAGCCGCTTGTTGCTGTTGTTCCAACGACATCATCTTCTGCTTCTTGCCTTTCTTGCCTTTCTTGCTGTTGACAACGGGCTGTGGGCGGCCGGTTACGGGGTTGCGACCTGCTGCTTGGCGGGCTTCGGCTAGGAGGTCGGTGTGAGGGGGTTCTGGGTGTGTGGGCTGTTGTTGGGTTCCGGTCACGGGGTTGCGGTTGGCTGCTTGACGGGCTGAGACGGGGAATTCAGTGTTTGGGGCTGGGGGTTTGGGGGCGGTGTATTGTTTCTGGTATGGATTCGATTTCCCGCGGAGCTTGTTGATGGGGGAGAGTAGGGCTGATGTGATGGAGAGACCTGCCATGCTGCTGTTGACGGGGAGTAAGCCTTCACGGCTTTGCGACTTTCTCCTCTAGTTGCTGTGGGTATCGAAAGCTGGACCGGAACCTCTCAGAAGCTGCCCTCGTAGTCTTTAGAATGCCGATGTGTGTTGCTCATGAAACTTCACGAAGAGACGTAGCCGCCAAACGCTCTTTCTGCTGCAGGTTGGCGTCGAGATCAAGACTATATCGCACGTTCCCAACTCTTTCAAACAAAATTATCCGAGATGACTCTATACCTGCTGTTGTCTGAGACAATTACACAACCTGGTTGGAGCCTAGGAAGTGCCAGGGGGCTGAGCGGTAAGGCCTCCAAGCTAACCGCATTGAGTGCCAGCAATGAACAATCGGTCAAGTGCCAATAAGTCCAGTCGTACCGATCAGGAGAAGATGTCAAAATTGATTTAGGTGTGAATTTAGATAGCGAAAGCAACAAGCTACTGGAGAGAGCCTATAACTATGCTCTCATCTTGAGCAAGGTACAAAAGCTCCCGGCCTCCCGATACCGAAACCCGACCGGAAAGATTAGGGTGCAACGGTACATCCGAGCCAATACTGACTATCGGTGTACCGTACGGAGAATTGAGCAAACGTGATAGCCAAATGTATTAAGCGTGAGACCGCTGAAAAGAAAGGTGAATAGCAAAGACGCCCAAGACAAGCTGAACAGTCAGCCGACCAAATTACCACATTCTCCCCTTACCCTTACTGCCAGCTGCTGGACTGAGCGGTGGAAACGCATCCTCGGCATCCTTCCGACTCTGCTCTTCAACAAGACTCAGTTGCATGGCGAACTCTAAATCTGACATTTCGCTCTCGTTACTTGCACCAGCAGCGGCCTTACCCTTCCTGGGCGTACCCTTTTGGGAGCGGGATTGCGGAGACTTCTTGCTCTTGGCGTACTTGATCGGAATCTCGAACGCAGAAGGAGGCGTAGAGGCGAGTTCATAGCTGCCAGTTCCGGAGCTATCGTTGAGAGAAAGACGAATGGCTTCGGCGATGTCGGCATCCAGTTCATCGTCGTCCTTGGTATCAGGCGATGAAGGTTGGCCTTGGATGCTCGCCTCTGGTGTTACAGGCTCACTCTTAAGTGCACTGCTTTCGCGCTCGATGCGGCGTAGTTCGTCTGCCTCAGCAGCCTCTTGCGAAAGCATTGCAGCGTATGCTAGAGCTTCCTCCTCACTTAGTAACTCTGTGCCAAAACGGCCTGCTAAATGCTCAGCCTGCTTATGACGCTCTTGTCTATCACGCTCCAACTCAAACTGTTCGTTGGCGATGTAGTTCTTCAGGTTGACTCTGCCTGTACCGGCAAAGCGCTCTGTAGTATTGTTGCTTCCACGCTCGGCTCTTCGCAACCTGCGTTTACTGCTTCTGTACTGATCAGCTGCAGATGAGCTGTAACTCCAGAATCGAAGCTGATTGCCAAGAGACACTGCACCGCGCAAGACCGTCGGATCAGGATCCAGGCATACGGCACCAGCAGCAAACATGTTGATGCCGACTCCTTGAACGGAAGCCTGGGCCTGCACGAGCTGTCTACGAGCGCGCGACGCGTGACGGGAGTGAAGTGTTGTAATGGGCGACATGCTCGAGGCTAGTGGATCCCATGCCTGTACCAAGCCGTCGTTTCCACCTGCTACGAGATAGAGTGAAGTGACAGCCACGCAGGATATCTCTGGCGAATCAGTATAGATGATACGAACAGGCTCAATATCGTTTGTGTAATCCGACGAGCGCGACGTAGGCGCCCGGACATCCCAAAGCAGCACCACGCCAGACTTGGTACCAGCGGCGAGGAACCTTGCGCGCTGTCCAGGAATGTCAGAGGGAGAGGCCGGCTGGCTTGCAACAGACATCGGAGAAGAGTAAGGCGAGGATGCAGTCGAAGCAGTCGAGAAACCTAGCGCAGGATCCTCAAACAAGGTCAAAGTGGCGAAGGTAGAGACGTCCAAAGCTGTGGTAGTCACCTGAGTGCTCTTGAACCCGCCGAAAGTCAGCTTCGAGCACCTCCATTCCTCGAATAGAGCGGCTCGTTCTGGTGAACTTGTGCCCGAGATATATGAAGAGCTGCGACCACGAGGAGGTTTTGTATGATCCGCGCCAGGGCCGCCGAATAAAGACGTAGCTTGCGCAGGCTGAGGCGCGAACATGCGACTCGAGATGTTCGTACTCTTGTCCTTTTCGTCGATCTTACATCGGGTGAAGCGTTTGATATCGGCGACGTCTCCCTCTTCAAGCCCGCATTCGAAGACCACTACGGATTCCCCAGCATGATTTCCATCGTCTCCAGCAAAGTCGACCTCGAGCGTTCGTCGCATGTCCCATCCAAGGCATGCTTTTCGGAAATGTTTTGGCTGCTTGCGAAGATATTCCTGGATCTCCCTTGTTTCGGCGATGATCTGATCCTTGCTCAAGCATATGCCATCCCACGAGGTTCGCGGCGAATAACTACCGTCGACATCGGCATCGCTGTACGGGTCAGGCCTCGCAGTACGCCGGCTGGGCTCCACCAAGTTCCAGTAGACGGTGCGGCCAGTGAGCCAACCCAGATACTCCGAGTAGTGCTCAATGTCGCCTTTCGTGGCCTGGCTGCGAGTTGGGAATTTAGTGAGGTAGAAGATCTCGCCGAGTGCATTCAGAGCGACCGCCCAAATGCGGTTCTGAGCATAGCGCTTGGTTGAGTATTGTTCGTCAACGGCGATGGCGATAATAGGCACTCCTGGGCTGAGAACCCAGCGCGCAGTTAGCTCCCCACGCTGTACACGGGACGAGCGAAGACCATCTGTACCGATGCTACAGGCACTGACGACGCCAGCTGCAGATCCCATCATCATGCCAATCAAGCCATCCGAAAGCGTCGGGATCGTGTTTGACTTGGCGATCCAGACGCTGCAGGTAGCACCACCGTCGATGCCCAGCTTTGGTATACCGACTTCAGGCATAGCGAAGTCGGTGGGTTCAGCTATGAATCGACCACGCATCTCCTCAAGGGAGCGGTAATAACACGAGCCCTCGGGACAGCCTTGGCCATAGATCATGCCGTATGGCTGCGATATGTCCATAACATTGGGCCGCCCGACGACCTCCCCGGAGCCCAGACCCCACTCTGCGGTACCCGGAAAGCGTTCTGAAAATTGGCCATAGAAGTGAGGGTCGCTCTGTCCCCAAGGATCCACTTTGCCGGTCATCGGATCGCTGCTGGTCACCATGCCGATATCGTCTGCACCATGAATGAAGCGCGGCATCTTCTTGTTCAAACCCGATCCGAACGTGGCCTGCAGGTGGTTGATAATGGTATACGTTTTGGCATCGTAGGTAATCATTGGGGTGATGGTCTGCATTTGAGACGCACGGGACGGCGTCGCAGGTACCTGTACAGGCTTGCCCCTGACCAAAGATCGCAACAGTCTTGTGCGTAGAATGTACTCGCTCCTCCACGATGCCAGCGCAGTGAGCCTGGTGAAGCGTCTCTTTTCTGACCGCACGACTGAGCCACTGCCCTCGAGGGCTGAACGAAAGGCGGCATCTTCGAGTGAGTGCGGGCCAGGGAAGTAGCGACCGAATGCCACCTGCCAGGCGTGTGGGGTAGTGACTACATCATGGAAGCGGCGAGAGACGAGGGACACGGCGGCGAGATCGTTTGGTGACAGGTGGGCGATAGCATGGATCAGAACCTCTACGCATCGTCAGCTCTTATTCATGCATTCACGTCCCGCCCGTTTTCGAGGCATTTGTACAAACCATTAGGCAGGTTCGCGATAGGAGAGCTCTTATCGCTGGGCTTCTTGTTGCTCTTGACGATCTCGAAGAGGGGTCCGTCAGCAGGCTTTCGCGGTGAAGACTTCAGCGCATTCTCGTATTCGGTGATCCTGTCCCTCGGGGGTGGTGAGGGAGACGCGACGCGCTTCAGTCCATCTGTTTCCTCGGTCCCGACTGTATTCTCGGCCTCTGAACGCGTCGCATCGCGTGCGAACCCGCGGGGTTGTGGCCCAGGCTCGCCCCGCAGCTCACCCGAGTGAGGCTGCAGAGAGACCTGGAAGTCAAGGCTGCGGCGCTGTCCATGCTGGGAGGTGGTGGCGGTGTCGAGAGTGGTTTGCTGGTACGAAGCGTTTTGTGATGCGTTGATGGGCTCTGGCTGCATAAAATTTTGGGTCTGGTTCTTGGGTGAGGGCAATCGACCGAGCTCGTGGGAAATGCTCAGTCAGAGGATAGAGGCGTGGGCGAAATTTGGGTAGTTGGTATCGTTGGAGTGGAAGGGAGTTTGGGGGGTGCAGTTGATGACTCGGTTTGCGGTTGCCAAGTCGGCGGTGATCGATATGACGATCGCCACTTAGGGAGCTACTGTACGAACGTGGGGGGAGCAAATGATACTAACAATTTGCAGCAGTGGGCCGACTATCACATGGCGTGTGGAAACGTCACCACTACCTAGGTACGGCCTAAGTACCTGAATGTAGCCGGCCTCGTTCCGATAAGTTCCGAAGCAACAAGTGCACTGCCGTCTACATTGGTGCAAAAGTGAAAGTTGACAACTTCCTCAAGGTAATGTAGACTTCTGGGAGGCATATTTTCAATCGATTCATTGCATAAGATGCTATCATGTACAGGATCGTGTAAACAAATGTTCAACGCCAGCCCTATGCAGACGCCTAGTTTCTCAAGGCACGAAAAGACGCGAGTATGCAGCCACATTAGTCCTGCAACACACACACGCCGTATAGTTCTTCGACGCCAACCCCACCCGACAGTCATCGCACAGGCTCAAACACCCACATGGCCACACCAGTACTGTCCTTGGCGACATCTGGCAAACTACACATTGTGGTCCCTCCGAGCCCATACCTTCTGCACCCGTGTCCCAGCTTCCAGCTGTACTTGCGCCTTGCGGGGCTGTTGCGCTCCGACGACTGAGTATGAGATCTTCCAGAAGTTGCTCTTCTTCTTCGGGTGACATGTTGACGCCGCCACCGCTCATCTTATAGCGTGATGTTGTGAGGATCTTTGCCTCTTCGCGCTCAAGAGCTTTGCGGTACTGCGAGCGTGTCATGATATTGGAGCTCTGGAGGTGGCGAGACAGCAACTTGGCTTCTTCACGATCCTCACTAGATTTCGGATCCAGAAGTTGAGAGAGTCTCGAGAAATCCATTGCGTCGTCAGGGATGGGTGTTGCTTCTCGACTTCTCTGGTATGTTGCACGCGTAGGTGTTCTTTGACCGTCGTCCATGTCTGACCACTCGTCGTTGTCTGTTGTGGTAGCAAATGACACTACACTAGTTGTGTCATCATCTTGCGAGTCAACATAGTCTCTGGTGTTGTCAACGTCATTCCATAGGCTACCGTTGCGCCACCAGGAGTACAGGTAGTTGTCAAGACGTTCTTCAGAATCTTCCCCATTAGGTCCCGAATAGAACCCACTCTGGCGGAGCCTCTCCTTCGCGAAGACCTCAACGTCAAAATTCCGGTCTTGGAGAATTCGAGACCGGTCATCTGTAGTAAGCCATGACTCTCTTGCCGACGCTTGATCAGGGTATCGCGGAGCATATATTTTATCAACATGATCAGCGTGGAATCCAACAGCGCGTTGCAGCCATCTTGGTCGGTAGCTGATCGAGATCTTAGTCAAGGCCCAGTCCGTAATCCTTGCAAGACTAAGTACAATCAACTTTGATATACGGAAGAAGAACTGATAGGTCTGCAAGTAGCGACTACGTTGTTGAATCGCAGGATCATTCTGTCCAATGGCAGGTTCAGTGGATGCCTGTACTCCTCGCGTCTTACGTTCTTTTGCGTAACCCGACAGTGATGTATCCGTTCTGACATCGTTGAGTTCGTCAACTACCTCGATGCCTTGCGCGAATGTGTCGTTCCTGAGCTCGGACGGGATGTCGGTGATCATTTCTCGTGTTCTTCTCCGCCGAGCGAGTAACTTCTGTAGTCTCTGCTTTTCGAGCCAGGTCATTGGGTGCACGTTGACCTTGGTTCCTTCGTTGAGAAACACAGCTTCACTGGCGGATGTGAGAATGACGTAGCCTACCTTGAGTATAGTCGTATAGAAGTCTTCGTGCCAATTAATAGTCAGAGGCGTAATCGAGGACAGATGGATGTTGGCATGTAGATTGCCGTAGGCGGATGCAAATCTCTCTCTCAGAGACAAATTGTCGGCATGTCCTGCAGGTGGAGATAGTACGGTGATGATGAAGGCCAGCAGGTAGATTAGTGCGCATATCGCGATGCCCACAAGTATCAGCAAGTGTGGGATGAATCCAATGATGCATACAGTAGGAAATCTCAGGATCCCCACATAGTGGTCTGGATCAGTGACCATGGTTGCTAGACGAACACAGCTCCATGCGAAAGCTGACATGTAGGCGAGTCCGCAGATTGTTGTCGTGACGAGGCGCCATCTAGAGCGCACTCCGGCGATCGCTAACAAGTTGCTCATGAAGTGGCTGAAACTAGAGATGAGGGAAATCAACAGCACTTCCGGCGGTACATTGGCGATCTTGGAGAGCTTCGACCTCGGAATCGTGAAGGATGTACCATCTGGAGTGAAGACAGACTTCGGTTTGAAGAAGCGTACAGAATCGACCGCTAGCGGCTTCGTAACGACAGCCTCAGCCTCTGCAAATGCGAGCGAATGTTCGAAAATGGTCATTCCGACTTCCTGAATCGGGCGTCTTCCTTGCAGGGCGCATGCCAAGGTATCGACGAACTGGCCAAATCCAAGAGTCACAAACATCGGCCACAGAAGCGCTAGCGATCCAGAAGGCCGCGTGGTCGCTGGGCCGATGGGTAGCATATTCGCGGCTCGGCATGAGCTCTCTGTAGTCTCCCAGAAGAGTATCTTTGACGTGACTTGCCATAGAAAGCCGCCTTCGCCACCGAAGTCCGTATCCAGCTGCCTACCATCCGCTCCGTACTGCATCTCTGACCAACCCGGGGAGGTTTGGCAGCGTATCGCCCGTAGAGTGTTCTGCGTCTGATAGAGGAAGAGGATCAAGGGCATAATGTATAGGGCGAAACGAAGGTAGAGGCGGTCGAAGGAAAGCGGAACGCGGCTGTTGGCGTAGAAGTGTGTTCTGTTAAGCACGATTGCCTGCGACATCATATCAGCAAAGGGTAGTAGTCATAGTCGTGCGAGCAGACGCTCACCAAGGCGAATGTTGCGACGGCCCATTTGGAAGTAATGTAGCTGAACCAGGCGGCTACGTTCCTCAAGGCTTGCCACACGGTCATCTCGCCCTCGGTGGAAATCGCAGAAGCCGCTGCAGCGATGGATTCCTGTACAAATCCCGAGCCTGTAGTCGTCATGGTGCTGTTTGTCATGTTGGCCGTAGGTTCTGCGATAACGCTTCCACCCGAGCGCATCATGTCACCGAGAGAACTGGCCTTGGAGAACAGGCGCGGTAATGCCATGAGCAAGTCTGCTGGCGACGGCAAGAACGAAGTCGCGTTGGCAGACGCGCCTGGCGTCTCCATTGCGGCGGTAGCGGATCGCCGAGGATAAGTAGGTAAGCAGAACTACTCGGAGGGTTGATTAAATCCAGTAGTTATTGAAGCAGATACATGGCGACTGTGAAGACAGATGTGGTTCACAGCAACGGTTGGGCGAAGTGGCTTGAGATTGCGTGAAGATGTAAGGGCGCTGTGGACTTGGTGCGGAAGTCGGCCGTGGAAACCTTGGAATGACGCGACCTCCGAGCCGTCGGGCTGGAGCTGCATAGGTACACTGTAAACCTCCGAGGTATATTGACCTGCGCCACACTCAATACTCCACGATTTCTCAGATGGATTACGACTGTTGTTCACAAAATGCACAAGTGTCAAACATGCCATGACGAATGTCTACGGTGCGTCTATGTCCTTGAACCATGCATACTTTAGTAGCTGGATGATGCATTTCCACGTCCGCTATATTTCAACGCCCATGATGCTAGGGTATGGTACAATCATATGTATACACTCCACCACAGTATCCATCTATGCCGTCTTGGGCTTCTTCGTTCCGTACTTGGACCGTGAGGTGATTCTGCTACCAACACCACCCTGCAGAATGTTAGCGATGTCTTTGCATGATATCTGCGCTCATGAGACCTACCAGATCCAGCGCTCCTCGAACCAAATGGTACTTCACACCAGGGCAATCTTGCGCTCGTCCGCCTCGTACCATAACAACTGAATGCTGCTGTACATTGTGACCTGCGTACTAGTCAGTCTTCCCGTAGCCCACTATTCCCATATGTTTGCCATACCTTCTCCCGGAATATACGCCGTGATAACCTTGCCCGTACTCAATCTGACCCTCGCAATCTTTCGCTCACCCGAGTTGGGCTTCTTTGGCTTCGTCGTTCCCACTTTCAGACACACACCCTTCAGCTCTGGCCTATCTTTCAATTGTGGCGATCGCAGTTTACGCGCCTTCCGCGCTATCCTTCCCTGTCGCAGGACTTGTATTAATGTGCATTTGTGTGCGCGCGACGACGGTGTTGGGCGGGCTGCGAAGGCCGGGGTACTGTTCTGGAAAGCGGAGGCGGCGAGTGATGGCCGTATTGATCGCGCCGGAGCGAAAGGAACTGCGGAGAGAATCGAGGGTCGCGCAAGGCGTCGGAAGAGTGTGAGAGGCATTATGGGCGGGCGCTGTGGTGTGGCTCGAGATGTTGGTCCTGGACAAAAGTTCGAGATGCAAGACGGTGGCTGACTCAGCTAGGATGGCTAGTTGAAGGCCGCCTCCCCAGCGGTACAGACTGCGCACCATCAGAGAATGACATTTCCTGTTGCATTAATGCGAGTGCAATGCTGAACATAACAATTCAACGTGACATAATCATGTACATCTCTAAGAAAACAGCATCACGGTAATCATTCAATAAAACACGTATTTTATTACGACCTAATGGTGCGTACAAAATGAAGGTATAGCGATGGGATGAGAACATAGATCGTATATCGAAGATGACTGCTAATACGCAGGAGTACATCACGAACAACACACGTTCTCACCAGATCACATACAGAGGTAAGGAACACTAGCATCAACTCTCTACCATTATCAGTCTGCGCACTAGCTACATCACCACCTATTGCAACATTCCCACGTGTCTCTAGTACGGCTTCTTGGGGCATTGTAGACAATGAGAGCCTCGTTTCAAGCGAGCACGTCGTTGCCACGCGTCTCCCGTCACTTCTCATGACGGCTCGGGTGACCAGGAATGCAATCGTACATAGTGTATTCTGTGATGACTTCCAAATGTAACGCTGTGCTGAGATAGCGGTGGGAGCCAAGAGGAAGGGTCCGCTTAGAGGAAGTAATCTGGGGTCCTTCGCGACACCATGGGCTCGCCAGCGCGTGGGCAAGGGTCGAATTGCAAGCTGGGACGTATGTTAGATATTGAAAATAGTATATGGAGGGGGGAGGAACTTACAAGGTATACTTTAGATGCTCGTCGATCTCCATGATAGCGGCCTGGTTACCGCATCTGTAGCAGTAGTTCGGTGCTGCATAGGGTCAGTGGGATCATCGGCAACGGAAATATGAAAGACGTACCCGAGAATATGGTAACGACATTCCTGTCTTGCGACCAATTGTACCCCTCCATGACTAGCTGATGAGCACGTGCCACCAACGTTAAGCCGTTGTTGTGGTTGAAGGCCTCTGAGATGTCTTGACCGAAGGTGTATCCAGCACCACGGGGCGAGATTCCCCAGCCGCACCTGTCGTCTGGGTCGGACCAGAGCAGATCGCACATTGGTCCTTCGTGAGGCACCTCCTGTATGCGGTCGAGCGCCCTGATGTTGTCAAGGGTGTCGATGCTAGGGGAGAGACCACCGTGCAGACAGAAGATCTGGTTGTCGATCAGGGCGGTGAGCGGCAGGTAGTCGAATAGGTCTGTGAAGTATTTCCAGACGTTGGCATTGCCGTACTTGCGGAGACACTCGTCGTAAAAGCCGTAGACTTGGGTGATCTGGCGAGACTCGTGGTTGCCACGGAGAATGGTGATGCGCTGGGGGTATCGAATCTTGAGTGCGACTAGCAGGGTGACGGTCTCGACGGAGAAGTAGCCTCTGTCGACATAGTCGCCTGTGCACGTCAGTCAGTATGAGCGGGCAGGGGTGAGGCGGGCAACGCACCCATGAAGAGGTAGTTGGTGTCCGGGTTGGGGCCACCGATCTTGAACAACTCCATCAAGTCGTGGAACTGGCCGTGTATATCACCGCAGACAGTGACGGGGCATTTCTATGCGACGGTGAGCAGATGTCGCAGGCGCGGCAAAAAGGGTACGTACCACTGGCTGTACATTGGACTCGTCCTGAAGTACCTCGCGGGCCTGTAACACGATGCTTGTCAGAAAAGGCGTCCCCGGTGACATTGTGCGCCAGGCGGATGTCGCATACCTTGTCGCATAGTCTCTGCACGTCGCTCTCGGCCAGCTGCTTGCAGCTCATGAGACTCTCAATCCAGCCGTCCAGCGTGGGGATTGTGGTCGGCTCAGTCGTAGGGGCAGACGACAGCTGCATGGGCTCTGGCATCTTGACGTCCTCCATATTGGTATCCATGGTTGCGGGGCGGCGGGATCGATGTAGGTGGGGGGTCGATCGGTTGTTGTGATGTAGAGCTGTCGAGGGGTTCTTGCCCTTTCAAACTCGACCAATGACGTGCAGCAGACACGAGTAGAGGCGGTGGGCGGCAGCGACTTGCAATCCGGGGGGCGTTGGGGTCGGAGGCTGTGTGTGGAGTGCAAGGCGATATCGACGGCGGCAGCAGGATCTATGACAGGAATATGGGGAGAAGCACGACCACGCACTGCAGGCACATACTACCTTGGAAGCAGGCCGTAATGGTGGATTGTTTCTCCGCGCCGGGTACCAAGAGCCTCAGGCAATTTAGCGCGAACCGTTAGCCGCGGGTCTGTGCGCGGCCGCTACTGCGGGCAGCTTTGTGCAGCAGCCGCGACCCTCGTCCCTTCTCCACTCTACACCACTTCCACCCATTGTTGTCACTATTGCCCATCGCACCCACCACCGCGACAAGCAATACCAGCAATGTCTAACAAGCGCGCTTACAGCGCCTACCTCTCCAGCGCGTCTGCGGATATGCTAGTCGCTGCCAATGGCTTCGGCGCTCCTCAACTGCAGGTGAGTAGTCGTCGCTGCCTATACTGACGCGACGCGAGCTGACAACAACGGCAGGCGCAGCAACACACACCTTCCTCAATATCACATCTGCGTATCCCAGGCGGATGGCCACAAGATCACATCATTGCCGCCGAGGAAGTCATACCTCCGCGCGCTTCTCTCTTCACTACGCTCGGCAAGTGGGCTGCGACCGTGAGCGTTACCAACCTGCTCTCACTCCCCACACGCCTTGCAAACCGTTATCTCCGCCGCGAGAGTATCAAGGCGATCCCCATCATCTCCGCTACCGGCTCCAACAAGAAGCGCTTCATCTCCGCAGGTCTGGCAGACGAGGAATGCGCGACACCTTCGCCTTCAGTGCGCGCGCGCGCGAACCAGGCGCGTCGCGAACACCAAAGGCAGGCGCGCGCGTCAGAGCTAAGCCCCAACCAATTCCGCGTTCCGCCAATTCAATATACGTCATCAGCACATACACAAGAATTCGAGGAGATCGTGCCTGGAGCATACAATAAGGATGTATCTCTCGACGAGGGCGGCAACGTCAGCCTGGAAGAAGACGAGGACCTTGAGGTCAGTGTCGACTTCTCTTTCGAGGATGTCTTCACTTCCACCCCGCCGCGCAACCCCCAGACCGGCTCTCCCATGACAATATCCTGGAACAGTCCTCAGGTTGCCTCGCCTGCGGTTGCCTCGCCCCCAAGCCCGTTCTTGTCCTCCCCACTATACCACTATGACTCGCCTGCCTACGACAACGCCAACCCGGCCTGGATCTCTGAGCTACGCAATGCTTCTACTGTCCAAGCCTCTTCAGGTCTTACGTCATCGTCGGCACAAGGACTGCCCTCACCGCAAGCATCCGCAAGCCCAGCCCCCAATGGCAAGCGCACTTCCAACCTGCCTATGGTCACACCTCTGCGACGCCAACTGGTCAAGGCACAGATGTACAGGGAACGCAAGCGCATCGCAAGCCTCAATGCCGCGCTCGAGTCTACGGAGGAAGGTTTCGCCGATACCGAGCAAGCTAAGAACAGCTTCGCCGAGTCATTCAACCAGAACCCCTCTCACTCCACGAATGCTTGGTCATCAGCATCTCCATCACAACCAAAGACTGAAACCGAAGCTGCCGTCCCCGACTTCGAGTACGCCAACGACTTGTCCTTTCTCCCTGAGGTCCCTGAATCCTCTGAAGTCGGATACGCCAACGACTTATCATTCCTCGTTGATGCGCCGTCTCCGCCGCGCGCGAAGGGAGTGCGATGGGAAAAGGATGCTAAATGCAAGCCCTTCTACGTCGACACAAAAGTCAGCGAGATGCTCGACTCCACACTAGAGACGATTACTTCCAGTCCGATCAGGAATCACTACAACGTGTCCCAGAACAACGATGGCAGCGCATCAAATGACAGCCAGGCGTCAGCATCTTCTCGCTCGTCAGCAGACAGCAGCCCGCAGATAACCCTTCTTGACTCCCCTGCGCAAAATGGTGGCTGGCGCGGTGTCTCCGTTGATGCTTTCGATGCACCTGACGAATCGCTCCTGGAGTGCGAGTTCTCGCTGGAACTCCTCGAAGACCTTCAGCGGGAAATGCAGAGGAAGCTTGCCTTGGCACCGCCTCCCCCACCGCCACAGAAGCCACTTATTGCTCCGCTCACTCCCGAGGAAGAAGCTGTACTACAAGACGCCGCAGCCAAGACCAAGTTCGGCCGCAAGCCAGAACAGTATGTCATTGACGACAAGCTATACGCTCGAGACTTTGCGACCCTGTTGCCTCGCGTCTTCAACGGTGATCCCAGGGCATGGTTGAACGACAGCATCGTCAACGAATATCTTTCCATTCTCATCGCTGCCAAGAAGAAGGAAATGGGCTTCGCTCACCAGCGCAACGGTCCTGCACCGCCACTTCACGCCTTTTCGTCATTCTGGTACCAGACTGCCGATACTTCCCGCTGGACCAACAGGTTCCAGCTGAAAGGCAAGCAGTATCTCGACGCCGACCTCATCCTCTATCCTATCTGCGACAGAGGTCATTGGCGTCTGCTCGCGGTTTATCCTCGGGAACGCACTATTGAGTACTTTGACTCCATGGGTCTTGACGGACAAAACTACATCGACAAGCTCGTCAAATACCTCGAGCAGGAGCTCGGTGAATACTGGGTTCCTTCGGAGTGGAAGAAAGAAACTGGCCAGAGGAGTGAGCAACAGAAGAACGGCAGCGATTGCGGTGTCTTCACTCTCCTGAACGCTTTGACCCTCATCCGCGGCGACGCTCCCACTCGTGTCCTTTCTACCGACGGCATGGACGATGCACGCAAGCGTATCGCAGCCACTCTATTGGCCGGTCATCCCACTACCGAGCTGGAATGAGTACAACTCTTCCATTCTTCATTCAAACACCGGTCATCCCACTACCGAATGGGAATGAGTACAACTCTTCCCTTCTTCATTCGAACACGAATTCTGTTTTCAGTTTGCATTGCATGGGTCGGCGATTTCCTCTTTTCGCATTGTTTTTGGCGCACAGCATGGAGTACGGTCACTTACGAGGTTCTTTACGACGGTTACATTACGACCCGGATACCCCATGATACCCCACCGCCCACAGAGGCTTGAGCTTGTGCATATTTGGAGTTTTGTTTTTTTGGTACCCTGGTAGTTGTCCAGAGGTCTGATAGCGAGCGGATTGTTCTTGTTTGTACCTTGGTAGTTGCCTTGGGGTGTTTTTCTTTTCGCAGAGCACGTGGTACGCTCGTCTGTTTATACAGCGAGAGGCTCAATTTCTTTTCTTAGCAGGGCACGTGGTACGCTCGTCTGGTCATCCAGCGAGAGGCTCTTGTATTTGTTTCCTTTCTTGTAGCTAGTTCTTTACTCTTGCCTTAGTCCTCCTGGTTTGAGACCTTGACTCGCCCCTTCGGGGGTTTGAGTTGGTCTCGCCGGGAGGACGGGCAGCGAGAGGCACAATTGTGTTATAGCATAGCGTAGTGTTTGCAGTAAATTAGACTGTACTATATACTCTGCATCGCAGGCTCTATGAGGCAACCTTGACAGTGAGCTTACCAAAGTGCTTCTGGTCCCACATGTATTGGTACGCGTCCTTGAGATCCTTGAGCTCAAACACCTTCTCGTCAACGATGGGGTGCAGGTCATTTGCCTCAATTGCCTTGCACATATCCTCCATCTGCAGCCTTGAACCGACCAAAACACCGCGCACAGTGCAGATGTTGTTCAGGCAGTCGAGGAACGTAGGCTGCTCCTTTCCGCCGCCGCCAATGAAACCGATAATCGAGATAACGCCGTCGATGGCAATGGCCTTGAGAGACTGCGCCATCGTGGTCGGGCCGCCAACCTCGACAACGTGCTGTACACCAGCGCCGTTGGGAGTAAGCTTCGCGGCTTCCTCACCCCAGTTGGTCGTCTCCTTGTAGTTGATGACGTGGTCGGCACCATACTTCTTCAAGAGATCGGCCTTTTGTGCGGAACTGGTTGTCGCAATGACGCGGGCGCCAGCTGCCTTTGCGAATTGCAGAGCAAAGATGGATACACCACCGGTACCTTGTGTGAGGACTGTGTCACCGGGCTTGAGAGCGCGTGACTCCAAACCGTATAGGGCGTTCCAAGCTGTGAGGGCGGCGCAGGAAAGAGTAGAGGCCTCGAGCATGTTCAGGTTGGAGGGGGCCGCAACGAGACCGGCTTCGTCGAACACGCCGTATTCGCGCAGAGTACCGTCGATGGCGCCTCCGAGACCGGTGCCGAGGGATTGTGCGTCTAGGGAGCCGGCGATGTGGCCTTGGTTGAAGAGGGTGACTACCTTGTCTGGGTGGTGTTAGAAGACTGCATGCATCGGTCTGCTGTGTACAGGAATACGAACCTCCAGGCTTGAAGCGTGTGACGCGCTTGCCGACCGATTCTACAGTGCCGGCGCCGTCCGAGCCAGGCACAGTGTTGTCCTTCATCGGGAAGGGGTATTTGCCCTTGGGAATGATAAGGTCGCGGTAGTTCAATGATGCGGCGTGGACTGTCAATTGGTCAGTATTATTGCGGGAGGCTGTTCGATGAGCTCTACGCACCCTTGACTAGAACGTCCTTGTCGCCCATCTCAGGTACCTTGGCCTGCTCATTGAATTTGAGAGACTCAAAGCCATCCTGGCCTTGGACGGTCCATGCCTTTGTCGTTGATGGTGCCATGTTGTAGTCAATTATGTGTGTGAGTGTTGGCTATGGGGAATTCGAAGGAGCTGCAGAAGACCTTTGAACCTTTATGACGTCTCTGCCATGACGGTGCCTGCTCCTTATGTACTGCCATGTGCATGTGGGGTCGTCGAAGGTCCGAATAGTGACGCAAGAATAACAAGAGCTAGCCCGAGTTCACGTCACAGCTTGTAGCTCCCCTGTACATTGCGGCTATCATGGATCATTAGCTTCCTGAACTGTTGGCGATCAATCTGGCCGCACGGGGAAGACCCAATGGCGGCGTTGTCGCCATGATTTCAAAGGCGAACTGCCGGTCTGGAAGACGAGTTTGTCAGGATAGCTGACCGATGTTCTGCTTGCCTTGCCGGGAATTGCTCGGATTTTCGGTAATCGAGCCTGGAGCTGCGCGCAACATGGCAGATGTCGGCAAAGGTCGCTGGAACCGCATTTGTAAGCTCCAGGTAGGCGGAGTGGGTCCGATGGAGAAACGCGAGGATGTCGCGTGGTTTCGCGCCTACTCATGCCCCGCACCGTCTTCTACTGCCTTCTACCAAGAGAGTCGTCTTTCTGAGGCACCCCACCATACTACACTTGGAAAGATGATAGGCGATATAGGCTGTAATATCGAATGCGGTAGATGTCTCTTGCGTAGCTTCCTTTGTCATACTTACAATTTGTAAAAGCGAGCACATCCGCACGCGCGACCTGGCCGTTGGTGTACATCCAACCTAGCCACGTCAACCTGAGGAAAAAGTGAACACCCTGGGGTCTACATTGATGTTAACACACCCACTTTGGATGTACTCATGTTAATGTAGTCTGCAGACCTGTTCGGCTTTTCCCTTGTATGAGGTGCCAGCTCCCACGTGTCTCCAGCTTCCAGCCAGCCACCTGCAGTCGCGCTTAGTGCGACAATGGTCTACCAATAGCCAGTCCTTCCTGTGTTGCGCGCCGCCCACGCCTCATCTCGGTTCCCCAGAATAGAGCACACCTGAGGGAGCGATGATGGGGAAGTGGGGGCTCAGTCCCGGGCACGATGCTGTCTCCATCCCGATCGTCCTTGAGATAGTTGTATGCGACAGCACCGGCACTCATTGAGCCCTCCGGCCGCCCTCCTCTTGTTGTTGTGTTGCATACGCCCACAGTATTACATGTGCAACACCCCGCTGAACGCTAACACTATGGTGTTTTCCTGATGATTTTGGGCCGCGTCGCAATCATCCTATGCTCTCGAAATCGTGCCCTCCTAGACTCACAACATTGCGATAACGATGGCTTCTCGAGGGATTCAGTCGGCTTATTCCTCACGGGATGTTTCACCGGAATCACGCCCTGAACCCTACGATCCCTTTCGCACAGAGTCCGATCCTATCGAGCTCTCATATCTTTCACGGCTATCATCGGATGGTGTAGAGCCGCACATTACTCCCGCACGCTCCTTGGGTCAGTCTCACGATGAGGGTACAAGGAGTGGGTTGCGGGCGGGAGCCTACTTGGGCCTGCCACACGGTGACAGCCGGTATGAGCCGGTGCGTGGAGAACACGATATCTCGGGCCACTCCATACGCTCAACGAGAGAGTCTACGTATACTTTAAACTCGCTCTATCATAAGAAGATCACGGATGCGGACACTCAAGCTCTCGTCGACAGGAGATCTAGCGAATTGGCCCAATGGCACATATACTGGACAACACCGGCTCTCATAGTGGCAATGTTCATGGCAGGGTTTGCGGCAGCAGTGGGTCACCACTTGTTTTACATGCATCTCAATGGGCAGCCCGCCACCGAGCAGTTGAAGATGGTGCGATATGGCACAGCCTTGGCCTTCTTTGTGAAAAGTACACTGGTTGGAACCGTCATCATGTGCAACCGTCAGCGCATATGGTATACCTTTCGACGGAAGGCAATGACGATCAATGGAATTGATGGCCTTTTCTCTGCAACAGAAGATCCGACGCAGTTTTTCCTCAATTGGGAGATGATCAAGAACGGCAAGCTTGCGACACTTATGGCAGCCTGTACATGGGTAAGCTTCGAAGTCTTGCAACACGAATGTATACTGACCTACTCAAGTTACTACCACTTGCATCCGTCCTGTCTCCAGCCTCGCTAACATCTGAGCTGAGAACATTCAACAATACTGCCAGTTGCTCTGTAGCTAACCTAAATTTTACCCAGGAAGCTACATACGACTTTCGGGACATGAACAAGTTCTGTCAAAGGAGCCTAAACTTCTACAACACCACTGAGCCAGCCGAAGAGGAGCGAAGAGACGAAGATCATCTTCAAGCAACAGGAAGCTTCTTCGACTACTACGATCAGCCGTCCAAGAACGCGCGCCGCTTGGCCTTCAGTAGCGTGTACATGCAGAAGCCACAGCCTCGCGAAAATGCGTCTACCGTGTTTTGCGGATCAGGCTGGAATTGTACATACACAATAAGCTTCGTGGGACCCGGCTACCAATGCGAGGATGTCGACGATACTGGTGAATCTGACGCGCCATTCGCATTGTCTGAACTGGCGCCGAACGGAAGCCTCATATACGCTGCAGACGTCGATCAAGGTGACTACGGGTATCAAGATCCAGCGAATGATACAGCGTCTTTAGGCGTGTTCAAAAACGAACCAAACCTCTGGATCGGTTACGCCATCAATACTTCCGAGCCTTACTCGCACGGTGCGGAACCGGAGTACAAGGCCAAATGGGGAAACGTACATGGTAAGTTCTAGCTGTGCGAAACACATGTAAGAGATACACCTCATACAAGAAAAAGGCCGAACAGGTCTAGAGCCTACATTAACGCCAGGTCGTCTATCTTGCAGGTTTCCATGTTGATGTAGGCTGTAGGCCTGTTTGTGTTTTTTCTTGGTTGACGTGGATATACTGACTTGTTACGTCCGTCTCTACAGAACCCAGAATATTCAAATGCGTCATGCAGTACACCAGATATACGTTCAACATGAGCTACAATCCTAGACAGTCCGCAACCCGCCTAGAACGAGAGTTCCTGCGTCCCGTCATCGCCGACCATCCCATCGAGCCCCAGAATAACGTTGAAGAATACAAAGTAACAGCGTCCTTCCATACTCTCGGTTCACTCCTCCGACGTTTCCTGCGTGGAAAAATCGAACAGCAAAAGATCCTCATTACGTATTCAGACCTATCTGAGACACGTTTAGTCAACAGCAGCACCTCGTACCCGTTGGTGAACCTGAAGACAGGGTAAAGTAGCCGCCACGAATAGCTCTTAAGATATTTTGCTAACTTATTACTAGTATGTAGCTCCCCTGCTATGCTTTGCTAACGCGGTTTTAAGACATCTTATTATTCGTGCTAACAGCTTAATAGAGATACAGGACCTTTTCGAAAACATACTCATCACTCTTCTCAACGACCCGAATCTAGTCGTGGTCCAGACTCAAGAAGTGCCTTGCATGAAATCACGAACCATGATGGTGTACGTGTATTACAAGCACTCCCTCTGGATCGGTTACGCAATTGTCATTGCAATCACGTTCGCCTTCATCCTGGTCGGCGCATGGTCGCTCCACATGAACGGAGTAGCTTCGGATGTGCTCTTTTCTCGCATTATGGCTACCACCCGTAATCCTACGCTGGATCATTTGAGCATTGGGGCGTGTTTGGGTGGGGATCCTTTTCCCAAGGAGCTGGCGAAGACGAAGTTACGCTTTGGCGTCCTCCTGGAAGATGATCCTAGGGAAGGACCTTTGGGCAAAGTGGAGCATTGCTGCTTTGGCACTATGGGCGAAACGAAGGAGATTGTCAAAGGTGGCACGTATGCCGGACTGAAGGAGTATAGGGTCGATGCATGAATGATTAGGCATTTATGACTCTATGATGTAAGCTGCCGTAGGTAGCACTGACAAAATTCCCCAAATTTAATGAGTATCCCACGCCAACCTAGGGGAAAACTAAACAGCTTAGAGCCTACGTTGACGTTAGGTTACCTACTTTGCAAGGTTTTAGGTTAATGTAGTCTGCAAGCCTATATGGCTTTTTTCTTGTATAAGGCGTACCTATCCAATCTCCCATGGAATGATTTCGTACATGGATATGTCATGAGTATAACTCGATGAATACAGCATGACATATCCATGTACGAAATCATTCCATGGGAGATCGGATAGGTAGCCTGATTACTATAGAAGCGAATCACCGGGCGTATATACGCCCTGAATACCACGAAATAATGCCTATTGTTCCTCAATCACCACTAGGTAGCCCCAGGCTACCAGGAGATTCTCCTTGGCATTTCGCAACGACTGGCCCATATTCCATGGCTAGACTCGACTTCTAAAGAAAGAAGAAACCTTAAGACCGTCCATCGGTTTCACCAAGACCACCCAGCCGTGTCGGCTGATGTACAGCGAAAGAGACGTAACATAGTTGTGGCCCGGGCCAACTACGACTGCTGACCCATACCCAGACCTAAGAACTCGAATAGAATAGGGTTACCCGCAACAGCGATATACGCAATACCTGATTATGATTAGTCGTTGATTTACTGCTCACAACATACAACGTACCCGTGTACACAATTAACTTCGTGACGACCTCAACATCATAGCGCACTCGCGGTGTCGTAAGCTTCATGAAGATCTCCCGCTTCTCATTCTCCTCCTCAGTCGGGCTTTGTGTGAGCGTGTGGACATCGCCAGCGACGTCTGTGTCGCTCCTTGGAGGAGTAGACGTATTTTTCTCGTTCACATGCACTTCGCCTGTGCCCATCATCTGCTCGTACGAGTGTACCCTAGACGCCATGGGTGTAGGCAGCAGACCTGCGCCAAGTAGCGGTTCCCCCTTCTCGATGTTGGGTGTATCAAGAACTGCGGGGTTGGGTATCCAAGCGGAGTCTTCGGGTACAACACCATCTAGCGAGTTGACACTTTCCCGCCGTCGGCGATTCCGGTAAGCAAGCGTCTCGTAAGCATCGGCAGCAGACTGTGGCCCAACGGATACAGATCGCTTACGCGGGTGGGCGAGATTCTTCAGCATATGTGGCAGCTCTGATGCAGGTGGGATGACGTTGTCGTCATCAGCGAAAGGCTTGATGGACTTGTACTTGGACGCGTTGAGGAAGAAGGCGCGAGGCATGTTCCAACGGGCCTGCTCTAGAAGACGGAAAATGGGTGGCAGGATAGTGAACAAGGCAGGCTTCATGGTCGCTCTCCAGACGAAGATTACTACAACACCGAGTAGAATGCGGATTGTTGCCTTTAGTAGACCCATTTCTTCCAGGTCAAATGGAACAGATGAGGGGTATGCATCTTTCAACGCATAGCCGGTCTGTGCGTAATGCCACGCACCAAGATTGATCCCAATGACCACGCCGGAGAAGGATACGCTATCGTCGTAGCATGGACAGTCGTCAGCAGGCTCCGGATGGATGCGGACCAGAACGCACACGACCAAAGTCGCGATGAAGATGTCCATGTAACTGCCACTGAAGACGAACGAGTCCATCCAGTCCCCGCAGACCAATTGGAATGCCGTGATCAAGGCACCCATTATACTTCCGACAAGGACATCCAGAAACCCGTGCATGCCGCAATACAACCGCCCCGCAATGATGGAGAGCGCGTAGAAGTAGAACAGCGCCTGTAAGCCCGCATTCCAGTTCGAATTGTCTTGCTCGGCTGACTGGCGCAACGTGTATATAGCATAGAAGGCGACCGATACCGCGTTGGCAGAGTGCGACGAGGGGAAGCCGTATTCGAGCGCAGCGGACCCGGACATGGATATACGGGCAAGTGGGGGTGATAAGGGCCTGGGCAAGCAGAGCATGTCCTTGAGGAAGCCCGTTCCATACACACCGGCTGCAAGCATGAAGACAGTCCTGTGTACGTCAGACGTCGCACGATAGTGAGAGACAGCTTCTGACATACGCTCGGCCAATGCTAGTGTAGCCGCACCAGAACTGGATGGGCAGGAACACCATGAAGAAGGTATGTGTGCCGAGGTTGGCGGTATAGGCGAAGTACGAGTCGAGGGCCGGAGAGCGCAACTTGTCCTGCATCAGGGCGAGCCATGGCGTCTCCCAGCGCACAATGGGTATGAGGCGGTTGCGCAGGGCATTGCGCCATCTGGGCAGGCGTTGGGCATAGTGATCGTGGCCCTTGTTGCCGGCGTCCAATTTGGGCTCCTTGGTCGCTGCGGTGTCTTTGGGCGCATCATGTCGCGGACTCATGGCAGCGGTCGCAGAAAGGGGGTGGGCGAGTTAATCGAACGTGCATGTCCAGCGGCGGCGATAGCGTCGTGGAGTAAGACGAGGCTGTAGGCTTGGATGCATGCCATCGATCGATAGACATGGACAGGCACGTTGCAACTTGGCGCTAGTTTAGCGAGCCGCTGGAGACGTAGCGTGGTTGCCATATGCGACCGAGCCCTCTAACAGTCAACATCCACCTCTCTTAAGCCTCGACCACTCGCTCCCCACACCAACTCCAACACCATCTTCCTTCTCCGTATTGATAACCTCGTCTGAAACAAGACACGACTACCCATCCCGCACACTTCCAGACATGGCCACCGCACCTTCCCAGAACTACGACTATCTCCGGCGCAAGCAGAGCACAAAGGCGGCCGTTTCATCAATCACACCAGTCCGCAACCACGCCCGCACACCGAGCGAGCGCAACAGCAATGGCACCGTTAGCTCTTATGGAACCACCAACACACGCGACACAACCATCACTGAACCACCAGCCTACTCCAAGAAGCTCGTTGTTGTCGGTGACGGTGGATGCGGAAAGACATGTTTGTTGATCAGCTACAGCTCCGGCAACTTCCCAGAGGTACGCTCCACCAGCTAAAAAGACATGTCATGTGATTCTAATGCGACTGCAGAAATATGTTCCAACGGTCTTTGAGAACTACATCACTCACACTCCTCATCCTCCCACAGGCAAGATGGTCGAACTTGCGCTGTGGGACACCGCTGGACAGGAAGAATACGACAGGTTGCGGCCGCTCTCCTACCCAGAGACAGATGTCATCTTCGTATGCTTTGCGATTGACTGCCCCAACTCACTAGAAAACGTCATGGACAAGGTACGATATTTCGATTCATTTGCCTCGGGCATCGTCTGACAGTATCCAGTGGTACCCAGAGGTTCTCCACTTCTGCCCAACAACGCCCCTCATGCTGTTGGGCCTCAAGTCCGACTTGCGCAACAAGAAGAACTGCATCGAGCTACTCAAGACACAAGGCCTGACGCCCGTCACATCGGAGCAAGGTCGGGCGGTTGCAAAGAAGATGGGCGCTGCCTACATGGAGTGCAGTAGTAAAGAGCAAGACGGTGTAGAGGAGATCTTCGACATGGCCGTCACAATGGCCGTCGGCGAGGAGCACAAGGAGCAAGAAGAGCGCCGCGTCGGCACAGCGACCTCATCAAGAGGGAACACGTCATCGTTCCCTGCTGGGGGCGGTAAGAAGAAGAAGCGCAGCGGCTGCAAGGTCCTATAGTTTGTTTGTGTCTATCGAGAGGAGAGCATATCGAGATTCACGACGCTGGACGACACGATCAAGATGTTTAATGACATACGGCTCACCTCCACCACTGTCCGGGCATGTTCGCTTCCTCTTAATCCTAGGGAAGTCTTTACATGTACATGGCCGCCTGGCGTTTGGGTTTTCCTTTTGGCATGAGAATGGACGCAGCGATTCCATAGTCCACAGTAGCAGCATTTTCTTTCCTGTATCTGTATTCGGTATTCTGTATGTATGCATGGCGCGAGTGGGCGATCAAATTTGCCAGCGCCGGGGAAGTAAATCAAACATATTTCTGAAACCTGTTTTTCTCCAAATTGATCGTCACTAGCCGATGACAGAACTCGTGTCGCTGACCGCTTTCATGATTGCATTCGCCCCAAAATACAAGGGGAGTGAAATGGTGCGTACCTTAGTCTCAAGTATCATACACACGGTGTATCTTCTGTGTAAAGGTATAATACAACGTGAAGTCTGCGATCCCCTGGCGTCGCGCACCGTGCCAATGACTCGCTCTGGGGTATCATTACATCATACTTGCTATCGCCATGGTATGTTCGACGGCTGGCCGTGCACCACCTGGCGCGTTGTTCTTTATCTTAGGCTGACAAGGTTACCTCCCTGCCACCGCTCATTTCCTTTCCTGAGTCACTTCTGTCTCACCTTCATGTTCCGTTGCGCCCTCTTGTGGTCCTTCTTGTTGCTCGCTCGGGTCCTTGGCCATGACGTTCTCAAAGTGGCTCCATAGCGACTCGACGGGAGCGAACTCGTTTCCGACGGATGTGACTTCTTCGAGCGAACGGTTCAGCTTGTTGATATTTTGTAGGACGACTTCTAGACTCTGGCTGTTTGTTAGTATAAACCGGTCAGGAAGCTGGGATTCAGAGGGCTGCGGTGCGCTCCGTGGTGGATTGCGTGGGTGCACGTACTTGGGCGATTTCGGTGACGAGCAATTCGCGCTGTTGCTCGTAGTATGATTTTGGCGGCGCGGTGTCTTGACCGTTGGTTGACGCGGGAAAGTATGGCGGTGCCATGTTTGGTGTTCTTTCGTGTCGTTGCGATCACTTGACACGAGGTAACAACCTGAACAGTCCTGCAACCTATCGAACAAGGGGAAGCAAACAAGAAGACGTCGCGTCAATGTAGGCTCCACGGTGTTCAATATCTCTTCATTAGGCTGCGCTGGGCGCGAATCTTGGGTTGCGGGAGCCGTTTCGTGACGCCGGGTGGCCGGTCATACGCGTTAGTAAGCCCTGCCGCGCTAGGCCATCACCGGTCTAGCCCCTTCACCGCACCACTCATGTCCCATGGAACCAGCTTTTTGCAGCCACCAATGCGGGTAATAGTGGGTAAGGCTCAAGCTAAAAAGTCTTTTAAAGGTACACGCCTGAGCTCCTCGTCTCTCGATTCTCATTTCCAGTTCTCGCGACCCTTCGCGGCTATGTGAGTGGTAAGACCCCTTTCTTGATATCACTACCCTCCCACCCCTTCAATGATTAAGAACCATACCTCTGTCAATCCTCTGATAGCTGCCGACGGTCTAAGACCGCTGGCGGACATGAGGACCCAGTATTCACGCAATGAGATCAAAAACGCTTCTTCACCGCTATTTTACGTGTCAAGCAAAAAGCTAACGAAGTCTCTGCTTTAGACCATACTATGGCGGCTGCCCCAGCCCCCAAACAGATCAAAGAACCCTTCCCCATATCCCACGTCGCCGGCCGCTACCTCCTCTTTGATGTGGACGTTATTGCGCACTGCCGTCGCACGCACAACATCTGCGGTCTCCTCGTCGGCACGATACCGAACCTCAGCCAGCAAAACGTTTTTCTGGGCATACCACTTGAACTCATGCCGGAAGAGGCTCGGGTACTCGTCGATAAAGGCGCTGCGTATCTCGTGGATGATGCGCAGGCACATCAGAAGGCTTTTGCGGAGATGAGCCGCGAGGACAGGCTGAGGTATATGGCGGAGATGGACAAGCGCGGAGAGGATGTTACCAAGGAACAGACTGAGCTCGCGGAGAGGAGGAAAGAGAGGGCGTTGGAGGCGAAGGGGCTTAAGAGGGAGGAGGTTGAGAAGAGTGGTGTTGCTGCGAGCACTACTTCGGAAGACACTCTGCAAGGAGATGACGACAGTCTCGCGAGCTCGGGTCTTGGATTCATCATGAAGGGATCAAGCTTCGCAGACTTCTCAGCGCCAGCGAAGCCTACCAAGGCCACAGTCACCTCCAGCCCCGCTAGTTCAGTCACTGATAGCTCAGACCTTGGTAGCTCTGGTCTCGGCTTCATCATGAAAGGCTCTAGTTTCTCAGACTCATGGGTACAAATCAAGGCACCCAAGGTCGACGCCTCGATCGAAGAAGTCTCGCTCTTCGATGCGGCACCTCCTTCGCCAGCACCCGAACCAGCGGTCCCCGTCCAGGCCAGCGCGCCGAAAGGTGTAGCGGCCCAGAAGCACTTCGTCACACCAACAACTTCATACCCACCTCTACCAACCCCGGCCAAGGATCCTTCTGTCCCTCCACCCGCTGTACCGGACAGCTACCCGCTGTTCCGCTACTTACACTCCAAGGGCTACTACCACATGCCCGGTCTACGCTTCGGATGTCACTACAACGTGTACCCCGGCGACCCCCTTCGGTACCACAGCCACTTCGCCGCCACTGGCTTGGGCTGGGACCAGAAGTTCGACTTGCTGGACGTTGTTGGTGGAGGACGTCTTGGTACTGGAACAAAGAAGGCCTACATGATCGGCGGTGAGAACCCCGAGGTAGATGCCCAAGAGAACGAGTCCGTGAGGGCATTCTCTGTTGAGTGGGCCGCTATATGAGTGCTGCGTCACTACGACTGCATACATGGATGTTACGACTTGATGAATACAATGCATAGATAGAAGAACAATGATGAGCCTTTGTTCGACATATCTCTGATTGAATTTCTGTTTGTTCTTGTGAAGATGACTAAAACTCCAAAGCAGCCGCAACTGCCTTCCCTTCCACTGCGCTCTTCTCTGCATCATCATCGCCCTTGGGCCCCTTGCCCTTCCTATACACTCTTGCATCCCTAGGATCGAACCCCCCGTTCCCCCAGAGCGCCCACTCTGGCGTCTCGTCACCAACGTAGTCTTCTGGTCTCCAGCCTACTACTCGCCCTTCCTCCATCCTCGTCCCTTGTACCTTACCCTCATAGAGGTCAAAGAAGCGCTCAAAATCTATTCTCGTCGCCCACTTGCCATTCTTCTTGAATCTCGTGCGGTCGGCTAGTAGGATACAGCAAGAATGTGCATGTTCGGCACCGATGCCATAGGTCAGGCCGCGATTGTTCAATTCCTTTTCAAGTTCCGTCACGAATTCAGCAACTTCTTCGTAAAAGGGAACGTTCTGCATGGTGAGACCTGCAGACCCAGCAGCTGAGGTACCGCAGTATGTGACGCCTTTGACTTCGACGAAACCAGGCAGTGCACGTTCGACGAGGTCAGCGTATCCACGCACCTCCTCGGCCATGTTGAAGCCTTTGACAAGCGTTAGGCGGAAGACAGTGCGTTGCTCGAATCGCCGATTACGAAGGATATCTAGACAGGCACAGAAGCGCTCCCAGAAATCCCGGTGAAGAGGTCGATCAATCTTACGAAGACTGTCTTTGTTTGATGCGTCAATGGAGACGTAGAGCTGGGTTACTGGGATCAAAGAAGCTAGTTGAGCTGGGTGCTGAGCATTGCAGACAAGGAACGTAGAGATCCGGTTCTGATGCATGATCCCGAGAAGCTCGTTGATGTGTGGGTAGAAGATTGGTTCGCCGACCAAACTCAGGGCGCAGTGACGAATGCGCATGGCCTCGCTGAAACGTTCGGCCCGGACCCCGGGAACTCCCTTCATCATCTTGATCTTCTTGTAATGTGCTGCTGTGATGCCGTCGAATATCAGGTCTGGGGCATCGGTAATCCAACGCCACGTGGTGCCGACTGGATTGGTGCCGTGTCGCCAGCAAAAGACGCATTTGTTGGAGCAAGAGAGAGACGGGGTGGCTTCCATGCATAAGTGAGAGGCGATCCCGTAGAAAGAGTACTTGTAGCAGGAGCCTCGACCTCGCAGAGCTGATTTAGTCCATCGACAGATCTTGACGCCCGAATGAGAGCCGATGATGCTGTACCCTTGCTTGGTAAGAGCGGCATACGTCGGAGAGGTGGTAGGGACCATCTCCTTAGGAGCCTGACGGGATGAGGTGGCCTTAACGGGTCCAGGGGCGGCTGCAGAATTTTTGTAGGTGGTAAAATCGACCGGTATTGGAGCATTCACCATCGAGCCTAAGTCTTCAACGTCGTCGACGCGTGCATTTTGATCGTTTCCATCCTCTAGATCCTCTTCGTCGCTCTCAATGGGATCTCCGCTACCCGGGACACCGTCACCGAGTCCTCGTCCTTCGGCGATCTCCACAAGCGCGTCCTGAACGCCTATCCTCCAATCTTGTAGCATCTGCTCAGCATCGCTCTTGACGTCAGCCATACCAAGTGGGTATGCTCTCTTTCTGCCAGTCAGCCTGGCCATCCACTTGTCCACCTCTCTTGATTGGCTGCAAAAGCCCTCTTCTTCTGTCGGCCATCCTTCTCTATCGCCGAAACCAAACACGGCGTATCCCAGCAAAGCGCTCAATGGCGCCGTATCGATCCTGAAGTCGTTGTGTGTTTCCTGCAAGCTCTCGACAAAGACGTCCAAGACGGTGTCAATGTTGTACGTCGGTACGAGGATGATGTAGAAGTGTTTAACGTTCGCGTCAGTTTTCGGTGGGCTAATGAAGTAGTCGTCGTGTTCAATGTAGGATATGTCGAGCGTCTGAGGCTCTAAGAAGGACTTGGATTGATCGCATCCCCTGCAACGTGAAGCAGGAGGTCAGTCGACGCCTCAAATATGTCTTGCACGCCCCAAACGTACCTCGTCCACTCGGTCAGGGCTTGCGCGAACTGCGTAGCGTAACGTTCCGTAGTCCCAGACAGCGATTGGAAGAAGATCAAGGGCTGGATTTTGTCCGTCTGATGATCGAATGCAGGAGCTGCGACGACCTTCTTTGGCGCCTTCCTGCCCTTGACTCTTTTGGGGCCTTTCTTCGTCCCAGCGACGGCAGCCACTGCCCTTGTGTCGTCCTCGGCATGGTTATCGACGTTGAGTTTGGATGGGTTGAGCGTCGTGGTGTATTCGGGCAGCCATTCGGGTTTGAGCTCGACGGTATTCTTCGGCGAGGAAGGAGCGGGTGATACAGAAAGCTTCTCTCTCTGGTCGCGGTCGCGCGCGTATATGACAAGGCGCGCGATGGTCGCTACTACTAGTGCAGACAGTAGGATGGGGAGCCGATGCTCGTGCCATATGAGGAGAACCTCTGCGGTGTGATTAGCTACAGGTGTACGTGCTGAGCCTAGAGACTTACCAGCTGGCAATTGGTCCAGCAGCTCGAGTAAAGCCATGGCGCTGCCCTCGATGTTGCGCAGGCGTTGTCTTTGGGGTACGAACTTTTGGCCAGCCACTCGCGTGGGGTCCATTACCTAGCGCCAGGCGGGGTTCGTGGCTTCCGCGCTGGACCCTGCACTGCAATCTACCCTGAAGGCTTCAGCGTGCTCTCGCACATCACACTTTTATTACCACAACAGTGCATCGCGTGTGTCGCACAGATCCATTTTCGTTGCATTGTTCGCGAGTCCCAGTCATTGTCTCGCCGTGGATACGTTGCAGGCTTCTTCTTCTTCTACCCTCTTCTTGCCTATAGAGCCTTCTGAACTCTTGTACGAAAATTGTTAGCGACAGGAGTTTATCAATATATTACTACCTAAGTATCTGAGACCATCTTTGATACTACTGGGTACGATATCTCAATAGTTGGTGCTCATGATCCTTGGTACTGCCTGTTTACCCACGAAATTTCGTTTTGTTTTCTTTGTCGCCTCCTACAATTATTATTCAGATGAGCAGTCTTGTCACGCAACACTAGATTTCATCAGGGAATACGCAGGAGATGAGTTGCATGCGCGTATTCATGACGTCGTCACCATAGAGCTATTTAAAAAAAAATCGATCCATTAAGCATCTATGCGTGCATTGAATTCTTAGGTCATAAGACTCCATATTCATTCAGGCTCACTCCATGCTTTTCGCCACATGCAACCTTGGTAAAACCGTCCCTCTATATCCCATGAGACATTGAGCCCAACGTCATTGCTTGCATTTCACGAACATGAGATGTGTGTGACTTCTAGCAGGTACCGCAATGGCATTTTCCCAATTCACCTCTTGACCAAATCGAAGGATGCTGGGACGTTGGCGGTGCGTGTACATGGGATCATCATCGTAAGAGTCGTACATGTGCCATGCATAGTGCTCGCTCCAAGTTCGATAGGTAATACAAAATGCTGGGTACATCTGAGGTACGTGAAGCTCGACAGTAGACTACTCGTTAAACACTGCTTGCTGCACCTAAAGCATATGTCACTTGATTCGAAACCACAAGTTGCGACGGCAAGTTTCACACGTCTTGCTAGTATGTGTCTTGAATTGTGGCGACAGTTATCTAGCATCTCGTCGTAAGATTGCGCAAGTGTACAGGAGAATTAACGCAAGCGAGTCTCTTGAGGCCGCGAGTACGATGACATTGGGGTGCGCTATCGTGATTGACTTCCACGGTTAGCCTGCCATTAGCGTCTTGGCATCATCCGCACCTCGAGGTCCCTTGCCCTACAGAGTCCCATTCGCGACGCGACCATCCAAGAGTGCTTCGCCCCGCTGATTGCGCGAAAACCTCTTGTACACGCGTTATATAAACTCGTCACCATCCGTGCACGACAGAAATGGCGCGATTATCGCCGCGTGTACGCGACTGAGCAGCCCGAACATGTCACTGATCCTGCACGAAGCCAGCCCCCGTCTTTGCAGAAGGAACGACCAATATGTCGAAACCCGCCTCAACCCCCCACTCGGCCCGAGTGCAGAAGGTGTGCACTCTCTGGACTCATGACGACAACTTTTCTAGAGATGAGATCATCTTCAATGGAGAGAAGTTTCCTGAGCTACCCACCAGTGCTGGGGCCCTCCTCCAGATTGTGGCTATACATGCAGACCACACTGTTCGAGACTTTCACACAGGATCCAAGAGTCAGTCGCAAGATGCGACACACTTCAAAGCCGATGCGCTACACAAGGATTCCAATCTAGATAACCATCCGAAAAGACATCGACGGGACTCGATAACGATTACCATTGACGAAAATGGCTCGACCATTCCCGGTGGTCGCGAAATCGATGCAGAAAAAGCCTATGTGTTTGTCCCGAAGCCGCTTCCTGCAGACTTTAAGACAAAATATCTAAACCTACAAGTAAGATTTTCGTACAGCAAGCTTTCGCTCAACTAATACCAAACAGGTTTCTATATCGGAGAGAATAGCGAAGGTATTCGGATTCCGCAACAGGATGCAGGTCGTAGTGACGGAGGCCGATGAAGACAGTCACGAAGCTCACCACGTGGAGATCGTGTTCCGTGACGAATACCTGGCACGCGCAGATATGTGGCGCATGGCCATTGCCGAGCTCAGCAAGCGTACCGTCTACCGTGGCCAACGACTACTATTCATGGGTACTATCAAGGCCACGATCAAACACATATATATCAATGGTCAGTCTGTCCATTCCGGGTACTTCTCGCCAAAATCGAAGCCCATCTTTCGCAGCGAATCTGCACGATATACATTGTTCATCCAAATGTCTAGAGAGATGTGGGACTTCGATACCGAAGGCGCTGGCGAGATAATGTTCAACAAGGTTGTCAGTGGCTTTCTTCCAGACTTGTTCAAAAGGTGGTTGAGGATCAATGCGCGACACTTGGTCACCATCATACTGTTTACGAGGATGCAATATGACGGAGAGCTCTTGGCAGATCAGCCCGAGGGGACGACGAGTAACATGTCCTCGGAGTCGCATTCCGGCACGTTTAGAGATTACTACAGAGTGGTCGTGAGCGACATGGCCAGCGGTGATTGGATCAACATCCTGTATCAGCTCAAAAAAGAGTTCAGGATGTTCCTCCGAGAAGTGTCTCTGGTCCGTAAGCCAGTAAAGCCTGTTTCTGAGAGTGAGGAACCGAGCTCTGAAGACACCGCTACTGATATTGTGATAGCTGGTCGACCCTCTTCCGCAAGCCAAGGTAATATCCTGGAAGCCATCAATCTGGCTGCAGCCCAATTCGCGAAGGACTACATCGATAGAGACCTTGTTCGAACGGGTATTTCAGTCATCGTTGTTACTCCAGGTACTGGCGTTTTCGAAGTCGACTATAACATGCTCAAGCTTACTACGGATACTCTTATTGGATCAGGTATCGGTATTGACCTCGTGTGTCTGTCGCCGATGCCTCTCCATTCTGTACCCTTGTTCAAGTACCAAACACCTCGCTCAGTGTCCGATATGAAGGCTGAGCACGAGAAGGAGCGGCACGAGGCCTCGAATATGTCGCGCACAGAAGAAGATCAAACTCCACGCCAAAGCCAGCCGGATTTCGGCTCAATGTCACGCGCATCCACCGTCCGACGCATACCGACAGACAACTCCCTTGACTCGTCAGACGGATGGAGGTTCGCAATGCCGTATTGGGTGGACGTCTCCTTCTGGTCCGGAACATCCGAAGAGATATTGGAACTCACAAAGCCACGAAAGGCTGACAAGATCGTGAAAAAGTCACGGAAGAAGGGCCGTATCTTTTCTCTACGTTGTCGTTTGTATGAGCTGCAAATGATGGGCGTCATGGAGAATGAGCTGGGCGACATTGCGATACCCTACCTAGAAGAAGATCCAATGTACCCGCATCATCTGCGCGAATTGTTTGAGACCAACGAAGAGGGCGTGCGAACCGCGCAAGCAGTCAAGCCTTCCGCAGCTGCAGCGGGCTCATATTCTTCGCGGGGTGACAAAGAATACACCGACGACCAGCTGGATGAGACAAGAGCTGCCCAGAAGGCCTGGATGGAGGCATACGATAGCAGGGTCTTTTCCCCTCTCATGGAACGACACTCTACGTTGAACCAGCTACAGGTTCAGAAACGAAGGCTAAGCGACGCCATCACAAGTGGATCCCCGGAGCTGTCGCGAAGTCTGCGTCTGTCTTCCTCTTTCCGCAGTACTGCCCCGTCACTTGGACAGTCAGCTCGGCCTCCGCCAGAAACAAGTTTTCCGCAGCTCATGCATGAGAGATCTAAGGATCTTGAAAGCCAATCTCCCCGAGGAAGTACATACCGGATGCCTGATCTCAAAGGCGACGGATTGCCACGAGCCGATATATTGCGGCGACAGAACAACATGACCAAGGGCATCGTTGGAACTGATCGCCCAGCGGCACATAAGAGAAGTGGCTCCGGAGATTCCCAAGATCATCGTAGAGCTATGCACGTGAAGCCAAACAATTCCCCAGCTCCGAGTCGGAGGTCATCTCCTCCAAGGCGAGCCGGACTCTTGCCTATGACTAGTGGTGGGACTCCCGCAACGACCCAGCCGGAACTGAAAAGTAGACCTTCAAATTGGTTCTTGAGGCAGATGAGCTTTGGTGGAAAAGCTACGCCAGCTAAACCGACTCTTGGAGATGCCACCATCGATATCAGTCAGGGTAAAGTGAAGCCTGCAATGCTGACTGTGGAGAAGAATCAAAAGGGTGCTATCGCTGAAAGACTGGCAAGCACTCGCAACTCTTCTACAGGTAAGCCATCACAGCCGATTGCGATTAAACCTGCATCGCGAGCAGGTCCCACATCGGCTGAGTCACTGGCTTCCAACCGCGCAAGCCGTTCGATCGAGACGGTCAGGGGTGCGCAATCCGACCGATCCAACGTCCCTTCGCAACCTGGTTCGGTTGTGAGAGATCCTGGATCTACATTCTTACTTGCAGGAGCGCGAGGGGCAGGCGAGCACGTTGGAGTAAAGCCGGACTTGTCTTCTAGCGCAGGCGCTAGAGATGCTCCACGTACTCTGTCGCCAACAAGTGCGATCGCTCCTTGGGCAGTCCTGGTCAATCCTTGCAACCCGAAGAAAAACGTCATAAGCTCCAAAAACCAATATCGGCGTTGGCACCACGTCTTCCCTAGGACCTTGAGGGCAGGTACTGTAAAGTGGAGGTCTTTGTGTTCACCTGCTGCAGTACCTTTAACGCATGAGTGGTTTCCGTCTGTTGAACAGATAGCAACGCAATACAACGAAAGCCCATACAAGATTACGCAAAACGAGGATGACGACATACTGGAAGCACCAAAGAGCCGAGAGTCTCTCATCAAAGAGTTGATTGCCTTTCGCCTCTCCCACGGATTCCAGATCATTGTGGGCTCTTCCGTAGCTGAGTTTTCTGGGCGACAAGAGAAGTCTCTTGCTAGCATCCTCGATCCTGAATACATGTCCAGCGATGGAGACACTGTTTTCATGAGCGTCGGAAACAATATCCACCAGCTGGTATGTGTAGCTGGAGGAGAGGTCGAGGTAAGGAGATACAACAGGAAGCCTACCACGGCCTTGGAGTCATCTGCTGGTATTGATACGCCCTTTCCATATAAGCCTTTCATCCGCACTGCTTTTGAGGATACCTATGATCCTCGAGAAATTGTGCTGCGTCCACCACGGAGGGAATACAACTGGAACATCATTGATACCTTCTTAGCCGGCTATCACGATGAGTTTTCGGAAGTCCTGCGCTTTTGGCGAGCTCGATTCGTGCTTATACCAGTCGACATACCGGCTATGCATCGCAGGCCGTTGCCTGTGCAAGACTCACCCGAAGAGATACGCCTCGAGGGCATTCGCAAGCTTACCCAGCTATGGCAAAAGTTTCGCTATATTCCTCCAGAAGAGCGCTACTTCCAGCCAGCATCCGTCTTGAAGCAAAAGGACCCGAATCCGCTTGCGATTGAGTATCACACGCGCGATCCTTCGGCAGTTGTCGCGGCCGGTCCAGACCACTCCCTACTAAATGATTCCGACAGCGAATTCCAAACTTCCATCTTTTCGGATGCGGAAAAGTATCACACATCCAGTATAGACCTCAAGAAACTTGCGGAAGATCTCCAGGGCGAAAAAGGAATTCAAATGCTTGATCGTCGGTGGCATCTGAAGTTGCACTACAATTGTTTCTTGGGTTTTGACCTTACCAACTGGCTACTTTCCAACTTCAAGGATATCGAAACCCGAGACGAGGCGGTGGAATTCGGTAATGAGCTGATGAAGAAAGGTCTGTTCCAGCACGTACAAGGGCGGCATCAATTCCGAGATGGCAACTTCTTCTTCCAGATTGCAGCAGAGTATAGGGCACCGCGAGCCGAATCTCGAACAGGGTGGTTTGGTATGCGGAAGGCAGACAAATCTGTTCCTTCCACTCCACTTGCGGAGGCGCCTCGGACGTCGCCCCTGATATCGAAGAATATCAAATCCCGTCCCGGTACCGCCGATTCTTCGTCCAACAGCTCAGAATCGCTCAAAGAGGGGGAAAAAACACCGACGCGCGGTGAACTGCATAAGCGAAAGGTCATCATGTCACGCGTCATGCGCTATGATGTTGATCCAAGAAAGCGTTCCTACCGGCCTGAGATAATCTCACTACACTACGACCGATTGCACAATCCCGACAATTGTTATCATATCCGCATTGACTGGATGAACGTCACAGCGAAGCTCATTGAGGATGCTATCGTTACTTGGGCTACGAGTGTGGAGAAGTACGGCTTGAAGCTAGTAGAAGTACCCATCGCGGAAGTAGCGGATATTGTCGACCATCATCCTTTCCGTTCGCCATATGCAGTCAAACTTGCATTGCAGCCTCCCCAGGTTCAGCCTGAGGCAGTATGGGACTCAATGAGCTTTTCCCCTCAGTACCCCAAAGTCGATAAGTTTGCTTATCACAAGCTCCTATTGCGGAGGCTGAACTTTGTTCTGGACATGGAAGCTGCGAATGCCTTTCCGCCCGACGTTGAAGTCACTTATTCTTGGGGCACGCCCGACTACAAGTACACGCAGTTCATACATAAGAGTGGAGGCTTGCTCGCTCAGATCACTGACGACGGCAACTTCCTTCTGCTAGCCAACAGGCTTGCGCATAACCGTGCCAAAGACAACGGCAGGATACGGCCTGTGGATCCTTACGAACACAAAAAAGCCACGACAGATGGAAGTCAAAGCAGCCGTCTACCCTCGACGCCCGCGGTAGAGCGCGGAAACCCGCATCGTAGTCCCTTTGCAAGTCCTTTGGCACGACCAGTCCAAGACGCAAGTCTCCTCCACACCGCGCTCACGTTCCACGATCCGAAATCATCAGCAGCAACTACCCCAGTATCTGCATCTTACATATCGCTTTCTCCCGAACAAGTCAAAGATGAAGTAGAAGCCTTTTGCTCGAACGCGTCACTCCTCTCCAACTTCTACGCTGACGCTTTCCGCCACGCGCCGTCTCCTTCTCCACGAATCTTGCCTGTAGGAGAAGACAAGATACCAAGCTTGGGGCTGCCACCAGCAATTAGTATTAGGGATGCCAGTCCGGCGGCAGGAGGCTGGACGCTGAGTAGTACGTTTGGGGGACCTAGTGGCATAGCTGGTCGCAGACAGGGCAGCGAGGGAAGCATGTATAACATGGGGAAGAGAGGCAGTATAGTTGATGGTATGGATAGAGCACCCAGGCGGCAGGATAGCCAGGGAAGTGCTGGAGCTGGAGTATAGGCAATGCAGTAGATTCAATGAACATGCATGTAGTTGTGCTTTGATTCTTGGACCTTGTGCTATTTTCTTGCGGGCGTTGATGGAGTACATCGTCAGGAGGGCAACGGTGTTACAAATGCTGAGATCAGTCATGAAGGATCGATCGTAAGAAAAGTGCAAGGCCTTTAAACTCCACGATGTGCAAGTGGAGAGGGGACCATTGACAAACCAGGATAGAGTAAACGTATGTTCGTCCATATGCCATGAGTACCAATCTTTACACGTGAAACGGAAAGTTTACACATAGAGAAAGACATTTGACAGATGACGAGGTTCATCTAAGACCACTATCGCGGCGTGAAGCACTCCGTAGCAACTCTCTTACAACTTATTAACCCTCTCCCTCATCTCAGCCAAATCCTCGCCTTCAAGAGCATCCTGCCCTTCCTTAACGTAGCTCTTCACCGCTTCTACAATCTCCTCATCACCATCGATAACATCGACCCAACCCCTCACGCCATCCGTCTCCAAAACACCAACAACGCTCTCTGCAACCGTCGCACGACTCGTCTTGCCACCAGCCCCAATTCTCCCCATCTTCACCTTTCCAGCCGGCTCCTCAGTCAGCGTACCAGGCCTCAGGCTGATACCACAGAACCGCTGATCAGCGGGTACACCATCCTTCTCTTCCTGAGCCACTCGGTCTTGAGAAAGTACCGTGAGGACCTCATCAGCCGCGACCTTTGCTTTGAAGTAGTTCGGCAAGATTTCCGTGTTGACTTTCTGTGCCGCTTTCCAGTCTTCGTCGTTCCACCAAGGCGCGCGGCCACGGCGGGAAGATAAGTAAGATACTGTTAGGAATTTCTTGATGGAGGGTGCGTGGATGCTGGCTTTTGTGAATGCTATGGCTGCGTCGCGGTCGACTGCGAAGGTCATCTCGGCGCCGCCCTTGCCGCCGGCTCCTATACGTTGTGAGCACATGCTGACGACCCATGATACACCAGCCTTAGAATGTACTTACCAGCGCTCCAGACAACCCAATCCGGGTTGACCCGTTCCAAGATGCGCTTCGCGTCGGCCTCGCTCTTCACATCCGCCACGCTATGGACCAATACATTCAGTTTTCCGGGCTGATCCTGTCCCAGCTTTTCAATGGCCGGTTGCTGAGAGGCAGTGCGTATCATGCTGGTCACGTTCCATGATTTGGCTAGCAGGAGCGGTGTAAGAATTTGGGCAACTTTGCCGTGACCGCCGATGAGGAGAATATGGTGGGCCATGTTCAGTGCAAGATCAAAAGACAATGGGGAGAAGTGCTTTAGCGCAGTGCAGTAAATGATGTAGAATGTCTACGAGGAAAGAGGTTGGATGTTGGGAGCAGCCAAGAACCGATCAAGCGTCATATTGTCAGCACTCACGATTTCTAAGATGACGTCGTGGGCTACATGTTTCCGAATATGTGCCGAGGAAGCTCCAAGCGCATTGCGCCATCCCACCTCTTGCACACACATTCGTGATCGTGCTCGCAACGTAGCAGTCTCAACATTCAATCACAGTCACGGATGGACAACACGTTTTCTATCTTTTTCATTTCATTGATTGGTATCGCTGCCTGATGATCGAAGCTAACCCGGAACTGCCACGCTCGTAGAAGTGAAGAAGAGACAAAATCGTTGCGGAGAGCTGCACTCTACAGCAGCAATAAGAAAGATACGTTTCAGTAATACAGTGAGCGAGACAGTGTCCGCCGAGCGCTAGGAGGAAGAAACATTGAGAGAGCAAGGGGTATGTACAGTATGGCTCATACTCGGGTGAAAGACTCCTGAACACCGTGAAGCATGCATTACAATGTAAAGTTGGTGACAAAAGGAAATTAGAGGACACGGTGTGTACGAATTATAGGGTAAGGGGAAAGAAGACCTCATGTACCAGGTCCAGTCGACTTGCCCTGCTCGCCGGAGTGGCCGGAGAACGGTCCTACGACAAACTCGGGTGTGGTGTCCATGTTCTGGCTGGGAGGACCGCGGTATTCGCTGGCATCGGGCGCCAGGATAGGGTCAGTCGACTTGGTATCAGGATGCACTTCGATACCGTCCTGAGCCTCAAGGTCTTGCTTGGTCGCATCACGGCTGAACTTGATCGAGTCGTTGTCACCATGACCGCGGTCAATTGGCGACCAACCAGCGACACTACCAGCGACAATACCAGCCATAACAGTAGCTGGGCCGAAAGCGGAGTTGGAACGGGACCTGGTGCGACGGCGGCTGTTGGGAGTAGGAGGTGCATTAGAACCATCATCTTGAGGACCGTTGTTCGGGGTGCCAGGCAGCGAATGGCTAGAGCGAGACTTTGTGAACATCTCCTTGGGATGCTGCACCTTGAACTTCATGGCGCTAAGACGCCCACCTCGGACTTTGCGGAGGAAAGCAAGCTCGTCGCGGATCTCCAGTAAGCCCTGGTTCCAGTGGTAATCATCGTCCGATAAGACAAGTTCAGGCGTTTGTTTACGCCTGAAGAAGTCCGGGATACACTTGCGAATAAGTGCGTCGGGTATTAATCGAACGATTACACCTACGGGTAGTGAAAGGAAACCCAAGACTATTGAGTAACCCCACTGAGGACCGTTGAGCCTGGTAACCTTGAAGGCAACACCACCAACGAAGATAATCATGGTCTGACCACCGATCATGATTGCCAAAATGACGATGAAGAACCAGTTGTGGGTGATACCTTCGAAAACATTGAAGCGATTGTCAAGTCGGCGGTTATTCAACGCGTTGAAGATCTGCATCCAGACGAAGGTGTTGAAGACTAGTGCGGGCAGTTGTTCCTTCTCTAGTGGACTATCGTAACTAAGGATCTTTTCGCCGGCAAAGTAGAGGATGAATGTAACGACCAACTGGTAGATTGCTTGACCAATGATCATCTTCCACATCCTCAACGTAATCAAAGGAGCAGACTTCGGGTCGGGTTTTCGGTCGAGAAGGCTGCGTGTAGGAGGATCAGTTGCGAGGGCTAGGGCGGCGAAGGTGTCCATGATGAGGTTGACCCATAGCAATTGAACAGCAGTGAGTACAGAGGTTTGGTCGTTGCTAGATACGGCCGAAACGAAGGTAAGCAGGACGGCGGTGATGTTGACGGTGATCTGGAATTGAAGGAACTTCTTGACCGCGTCGTTGACCGCACGTCCCCATAGCAGTGCCTTGACAATGGAAGCGAAATTGTCGTCCATGAGAATGATGGCGGATGCTTCCTTTGCGACTTCGGTACCAGCGATACCCATGGAGAAACCGACGTCAGCAGTCTTGAGAGCTGGCGCGTCGTTGGTTCCGTCACCAGTAACAGCAACAGTTTCACCGAGTTCTTTGAGGCGTTTGACGAGTCTACGCTTATCCTCTGGACTAGAACGAGCGAGGACACACAGCTTGGGAATGACGGCGTCCATGTCTCGCTTGGATAGCTTGCGAAAAGTAGGCCCCTCCATAACGACTCCACCAGGAACGAGGATACCGCAGTCTTCGGCGATGGCCTTAGCGGTGAGAACGTTGTCACCAGTAACCATGCGTACGTAGACGCCTGCGTGCTGACAGTCTTTGACAGCTTCGCGGACGCTCTCTCGAAGAGGATCTTGGATACCAACGACGGCAAGGAAAGTCATCTTGTTGGAAATGTCTTTGAACACAGCTTGGCTTGGGTCATCCTCGCTCTTGGAGGACTCAGCGGGCGGCCAGCTCTCAAAGTCGCGGTAGATGAGACCGATGGTTCGAAGAGACCGAGAGGCGTAGGTGGTAATGACTTGTTCAAGAGTTTCGCGGTTGTCTCCAGTCATAGAGGTCTCAACGAGTTCTTTGTTCGCGTCGGTGACGATCTTGTCGCACATGCCCAGCAGAATTTCGGAAGCACCCTTGACGTACATTCGGTAGCGGCCGTCGTTGAGCTTCTGAACAGCTCCAGAGCACTTGATAGCGGAATCGAAAGGTATGACCTGAACAATGTTGGCGTTGGAGCGCTCCTGAGCAACGTTGCCCATGCCGAGAAAATCGCGTGCGAATCCGAGTAGAGCAGTTTCGGTCTTGGAGCCAATGAAAGGATCAGGGCCATCAGTCGCGCCCTCGAAGGCAGTCGTGTTCTGAACGATGGACTGTAACAGAACATCCTTGACATCTGCGTTCAGGGTCGCAACGAATTCGGGAGCCGAGACATCGTTCGGGTTCTCTACGGGCGACTCCACCACATCCTTGCCCTTGCTGCCGTCATCAACCGGTTCCGCTGATGGTGCCTTGAGTTTGTGGTCGCCAAACCGAAGAGCAGTGCCCAGGGAACCAGCGACAACCGTCATCTTGTTTTGTGTCAATGTGCCTGTTTTGTCGGAGCAGATGGTTGTCGCGTTGCCCATGGTTTCGCAGGATCGGAGCAGGCGAACTAAGTTGTTGTCTTTCAGCATGCGGGTGGTGGCGAAAGCCAAGGCAAGGGTAACAGCTAGAGGCAGACCCTCCGGCACGGCGACGACGATGACAGTAATGGCGACGATGAGAATGTTGAGGAAGTTCTGACCCTTTTCGGCAGGGGTAGCAGAGCTTCCCTTGAGGCCGACGAGGAACTCAATGAAGAGTACGACAAAGAGCAACAGAGCAGCCGCTCCACCAAGTTTGGCGATGTACGTTGCAAGAACGTTCAACTTGTTCTGGAGTGGGGTGACTTCGCTGTCTTCGCGGAGGGACATCATGGTTTTTCCATAGCTGGAATGAACACCAGTCGCAGTGACCATGAAAGAACCGACACCTTCCGAGACTTTGGCACCTGAAAGGATGAACGGGTCAACCTTCTTCAAGTTGTCGTGCCTTTCGATAGCTTTGAAGGCCTCGTCTCCAGACATCTTTTTGAGCAGATCAGACTCTCCGGTAGCCGAGGATTCGTCGCATTTGATGCCGTGGCCTGTGATGAGAATACCATCCACAGGGATCATGTCACCGGGCTCCAGATTGACGACATCTCCAACGAAAATGTCGTAGACGGAGATCTCGCGAGTTGCGCCTGAACGAATTACCTTGATGGTTCTGTCTTCCTTCTTGCGGTTGAGCTTGACGAATTGTCGTTCCTTCTGCCAGTCGTTTGCAGCGCCTACAACCACAACAATGACGATGGCCACAATGATGGCAACGCCTTCAATCCATTCGACTTTAGGCTCACCAGGCTCGTGCTTTACGCCGAAAGTCTGGTATAATCCAAGAGCCAGGGAAATGACAGCGGCACATGTCAACAAGATCAGGACCTTGTCGTTGTAGGCCATCCATGCTAGCTGGAAGATGTTCTTTGGTTTACGCACGGGAAGTCGGTTGTCGCTGAAGACGCGCTTCCTGTCTGCAAAGGCGTTTTCTTTGGCGCCAGTGGGCGCGCTGTCCGTGTGGGCAACCCCGTTTGGCGCGGACTTCTGGGGAGACTCTGTTCTGCTTGGGGTTGTAGCCTCATCAAATGTAACGACGCCGTCAAGATGCTGTTCATCCATACTCAAACCAGCCTTTCGGTCGGTTCGAAGACCTTTTTCTATGCCGTCTAGGCCACCGAGCGCGTGGAATGCTGATAGCTGCGTAGTTATGTTAGATGGTGCACGTCTGCGCTCAAGCACGGAAACTTACACTCTTGGGGTTGTAGAGCTTTCCAAGTTGTCCGGGAGAGAAGGCGAACTTGTTGTTCTCGACCTCAAAGTCAGCCTCTGTGCCCGGGTCCGGCTTCAAAGCATCTTTATCGTTTAAGATTTCCGTTGGGCCTAGGTCGCCCTTCAAAGTATCGCCTTGTGAGGATGCAACATAGGTTCCAGTGCTATTAGATTCGCCGTTCTCAGTGGCCGAGTCGACCGAGTTACCCCGGGATCGCGCACCGGGTACGTTGAGCAGACCAGCGTTACTGTTCCATGCCGTCACCGGCGAGCTGATGTTATGCGGACTCGTTGGCCGGCTCTCTCTGCTTTCGAACGAGTGCGCGTTACGCAACTCCTGTGATTGCTGCCTTGAATGCGTGGGCGAGACATCATCGGTGTTTGAGGATGCTGCTGGCCTGCTATTATCTTGAATGTCTCCTAGGGGTACTGAATCGCCCATGGTAGGGTCGTTGGTAGCAGATGTGTCGATGGTGATGGTCGGTGCCCGTGGTCTTGAAGGACCGTTGTTGGCGTCGTTGGTCGCCATGGTGGGAGCCTAGGAGCCCTCGAGGCTGCGATGTGAGGCTGATGGTGGTAGGCTGTGCAGACAGGCAGACAGGCAGACGAGCGATGGACGTAAGCGTAGCAATGTCAGGCGTGCAATTCCGGTGAGGTGATTAAGTTATCAAGGAGTCCTCATGCACAAAGAAGATGCAGGTTATGAGTGTCGCGGCAGAGGCGAGAGGGCGGTGCTACAGCCGCGTGTCGTCACCAAGGTTGCGCGTAGTCGAGAGTGGAGGCAGGTGCCGGTGGGCGAGTGCCTGTGTAAGAGTCTGGTACTGCCAAACTGTTTAGCTCCTTTCCTTTGCGTTTACACGTACAAGCAGGTGCTCAGCCACGACGTCCCAAGCTGCGACCGCGTGTGGTGGTAGCCGGCAAGAGCGATGGGCGTTAGCGAAGAAGCTTACCTGATTGTACTGCGTCTCCGGAGAGGGCGATTGCGCGAAAGAGAGGGACACGGAGAAGCTGAAGGGGGATTCCTATCACGTCGAAGGTGGCAGTGTTCCGGCGCTGCGCATGCTCATTCGCCGTCGGGGTGGCTATGGCAGTGGGCGTGTCTGGTGTACCTGAGTACTCGTCGAGACTATGCGGTGGCGAGACGACGCGTCGGACTGGATTTTCGGTGCAAGAGAATGGAAGCCACTATCTCGAATCGCCAGGCAGAGGGCATAAAGGACAAACAAGAGCCTCCCGCCTGGCCTTGCATCCTTGTTGTGCCTTCGAATTGTCCAAGACTTGCACTGCCCCGATGCCAACCCTAGACACTAAGCCGCTTTTGGATGCGCTATTTCGCAAGCAGCGTGGATGCGGCACTTAAGCGGGACGGCCTTAGCCTAACCCCTCGAACGAATGCAGCCTCCGTTTCACCCCAGGATTATCGATTCACAACTGTCCAGGCCAAGTCGCTTCTGCATCTACGTGCGTCGCCACGGTTTGCTGTCTCTCGAACAACTTTCCGCCATGTGGTCCGTCGCGCAGCAGCGAGCTAGACACGCCGACTATCAACGTCGCACATGTCCCAAACGGGTTGCCTTCCGTATGGCCAGTAGGTCAAGGCCAAGCAAGCCATGCCTACCGTCCAACGTCTGAGCGTCATATCACCAAGTGATTCGATTGATGCAATGGCTGGCGAGCCATCGCGCTCTCCTATTCTCTTGGCCGTGCCATCGTCACTAAAGGCGCAACAATATCACAGCTTCGTTTTTCGAGTGGCGGTCCTTCAACGCTTTAATCATAGTCCGTTGAGTTTGCCGCACGCTCGGCCTCGACTATTGCTGCTGGCGGATGCTGCATCTCCACTCGTCCTCGGCTTTGTTGGCTCACAATCGTGTCGTCTCTGCCCTCACCGCCCGCGTACCTGAAATCCATGATATGTATGGCTAAAGGGATGCGTCAATTTCAGACCAGCCAAGCTTCTGGAGCATCTTGGCTGTTCCGTGCCCATCTCCCGCCCCGACCTTGTTCAAGTTTGTTTGCGTCATTGGCGCTGCGATTGCTCTTATCGTCAACTTGGATCGCCAGGCGCGTTGTCCGACACAGTCCCGCGTCTTCAACATTTTGTCACTGGGGACTCGGCCCATGTTCCCCATAGTGTTCGTTGAGTGGCAACTTCCTATAGTTGTTTTACTCTAGAGCCGACAAGACTGGTGAGAGCTTGAGCCCAAAGCAAGCTTCTGACTCCAAGCTAAAGTAGTCAGAGGCTTGCTGCACACAAGATCTTGACATGCTTCAGATGACCGCTTCTGCGACCTTGGCGGCTTACCCTAGGGCACACTGCACCTGCATCTGTATGATGTCCTTGTACATATGAGATTCCGGCCCTGAACACGCTATCGACGCCTCATCTCCGCGAAAAACATTGGCGGGCATCTTCAAGGGCGCTCTTCGGTCCAACGAGAACGCCTCGACCCGCCCTTACCCAAAGCTCCAGAAAAACCATGAACACACGGAATCCATAGTACAAGAGATTACTGATGCTCCACTCAACCGCAATGAACTATTTCAAGATGCATTGAAAGGGTAACCTTGATTACCTGCAGTAGACTTTGAGCAAACAGTCGTCAGGCGTCTAGTAAGCGCCGCCGTTCGATCGATGGACCAATCATGTAGCCCATAGCAATATTCGCTTTTCAACCTCCCTCACTGTTCCATCAAGTTCACGATGCAAATATAGCTATTTCTGCATGCGCGTACAATTTTTGACTTGGTATATCCCGTCGATCAACTCGCGCGTTATGTGCGTCGATACAAATGCCATGCAGCAAAAAGCCATCGCACACTCAGACCAAAAGCATGTCAGATTCAACTACTATACTCACGAAGTTACAATGCAACTATCATGTTTCATTATCTACAACCAGTATAGTCCAGCAGTATTTGCGTATTCGTCGTGTAGCCTTATGCTAACGAAAAAGAACTGCATAACTTGAGATTATATTTTCTTAGCAACTTTCAAGGTCTTGAATAAACCTCCAACACAGCGACACACTTCAAAGAAAGCAGGTTCAAGGCAGCGACCTTCTATTTTTACATGACATCTATTCCCTCGTCAGACTTCCAAAAGATGAAGTTAACGTATACTAGAGCTATAGTGTGAGAGCGTGGCATTGTGTGTAGTGATTTCAGATTGTCTCATCACTGAGCCCGAAGAGAGCACTCTACACCTAACTCGCGGAAGTAGAGGTCTTGAATGCAGGTTTGTTGAGCAAAGCTCACCACGAGTTCCAGCGGAGTGCCCTGATCTTAGGAGACTCGTAGTTATAGCGTATATGCACAGCGCTTTCTCCCTTACATGCAATCACTACTAGAGCTCGATAGATCGACCTGTAAATGCAATTATGTGCCTAGTTCAAGACAGAGGCAACATCAGACATGCACGAATACATACGCAGTCACGGAGTAAGAAAAAGTATCTTCGAGGGATCTGTCAAGATGCATGATGTAACTCGCATGCATTCATGCCCAAAATCATGCAGTTGTTATAGCGACTGCTATATAAGCATCTACTATCCCTATACTCATATTGCGCACATTATGTTATCGGGTCATACCTTTTGTACGCCCTTATTCTACATTCTTATCCAGACGCTTTGAATTTTGGCCAACGGCTTGAAAAGTAGCTCCAGACCAAAGTACCTTACAGACTCCCGTTCTTGAGCTAAGAAGTAAGGGACTTCGTTACCAATACAATTGCGAAAGTCGTCTTCAGACATGTAGTCTGCACAGCCTCACAGCCAAACCGGCTCAAGACGGGTACATGCGGAAGGCTTCAAGCCGGTGTAATGCTGGAATGTCTTCGCGGTGGCGATAAGATATTTCCGAGTACGACCATTTCGTTCCCGATGGTAAGATGTGGAGGCGATATGGGAGGCTGTGTCAGACGCGGGCGCAGTGCTAGCCGGTTTCGGGGCTGTGCCTAGGATCAATGGTTCGCGCAGGAACGGGCGGGCTCTGGAACGTCTACCGCGGGACCATCGGTCTTGGATCTTTCTTGGGATTTCTTGCATGTCTTGTCCATGGTCTAGGTTTGGGAAGACTCTTTTTGTTATTATACGTACGTAGCTTGAAATATTATTTGAAGAGAAATGTAGCATTGCCTATTATAACAAGAATAAGTCGACAATGTATCGAAATTCTTATCTTGTAGAAACATAGAACTAACAATGGTAGGTAAAATACCAGCTGCGCAACTCGTGACCCATTTCTATATGATTAAACAGCGCCGGGACGCCAGACTCCTCCCTTATCCGTACTGCACCAAAGGTATCTTGCACCACGCAGAAACATAACTCCATGAAATCGAATGCCATCCTCATTGCAAAGTTGTTACTCATCTAGTTTCGTCATTCCCCTCCCTCTCTTTGGACTGTTTGCGCGGCTCTTTATTCTCTCCCGGCTATAGGTCCGGCTCAACTCAAAGGCACTCGGGGGCCCGAGCCCCAGGCCCGTCCCTTCTCTGACCACGTCTCCAGCACTCGTGGCGCCAAAGTAACTCGGGGCACCTGGGGCAAGTTCGGTCTTGATTTGTGGCGTCGCCCAGCCACTTGTCTTTCCGACCTTGGAACCCTCGGATGAGTCTGACAGTTCGTTGTCCGAGGAGTCTAGATACGTCTCTTCAAGTTCGAATTCGTTCGCTGCCTCGCCATCTTCCAGGTCGACACGTTCGTAGGGTTGCTGAGCGTTGGAGGAAGAGCCACCAAGACCAAAAAGCTTTGCTGGGAAATTGCGCCCTCGGCGGCGGTGGAGAGGATCTTTGCCCTGTTTGCTCTTGAAGAGCTTGATGATGGACTGCTTGGCCGCAGTCCTTTTCTCCTTTCCAAGAATGAGGCAAAAGATGAAGATGACGATGAATATCATGATGAAGAAGCCAGGAATGCGCTGCGGGTTCTCGACGAAAAGCCGATGCCAGTCACTGTCGGATTCGTACTGTCTTGGTATGCCTCCGGGATATTGGAAGTCTGCTGGTATACCGGGTACGTTGGAACCAAAGCCTACTGCGAGGGCTTCTTCGGAGGGCGGTGGAATCTCGCTGGAAGCGTACAAAACCATCTTTCCCAGTGTCCAGCTCAGCTCCACCTTGTTGATCTTGTTGACTGCTTGGAATGGGTCGAGGAATCCCTTGGCCTTTGCATTGTCGATGACGTCCTTGGTGGTGTTTGTGCTGCCGTTCAAGTCTTCGATGCCAACTCGGGGAACGCCGATTCCATCGTGCAGCATGTTGATGACCCAAGACGCCTTGAAACACACCTCGCGTGCCTTGTCCTCGTCTACTTTGTGACCCCATTTCTTCTTCTTGATGCCCTTTTCTATGCTCTTCCAGTCTTGACTGCAGAACTCATCCACGCGCTCCTGATAGGTCTTGAGGTCGTATGCCTTGTGCTTGTGTCCGTGTTCGAAGATTTCGTGCGTGGTATGCCAGTACTCGGATACGCCGACGAAGTGGTTTACGTTGAAATCGATAGCGGGCACATGCTGTCCGTTGATCAGGCATGGCGAGTCTGTACACTCCTTCTCTTTCTCCAAAAGCGGAAACGTCCGATGCAAGCACTCTGAAAATTGTCCTGTTCCTACCAACTTCGCTGCAGCTTTCGGTTTTGGATGGTCGTCATCATCGTCGTCGTCGTCCGAGTCGATCAATTTGCCATCTTCTGTGACCTCCACCTTGAGATCTGCGGGTAGGCAAGGATCGGGTAGCTCTTTCTCCGCGCTGGACTCTAGCAATGCCTTGACGTAGCGCTCTCTTGCTTGGTTGACGCCGAATCCCAGCCATGTCGTCACAAACACCTTGTGTTCGAGCGGTGTGCCATCGATCGCGCGCAGTCGCATGAGCGTCAGGTCGTTCGCATGCTTCTCCGCTTCGGTCGCATTTGGTGCAAAGGCGATCTGAGCCGACGCGCCTCCCATGTCCAGAAATCCATAGGTGTTGTGGCCCTTGCCGTGGTCGTGGTCTTTGGGTCGATCGAACCCGCCAAGCAGGTAGTTCGCTGCGATCCAGCCATAGAGGCCTTCTGTCTCCCCCGGTATGACCTGAACATGTACGTCGCAATCCGGTAGCTGGAACTGGGTGGTGCTTCGCGCGAACTCGCAGACTTCTTTCAGTACTTCTTTCCGTTGGCGTTCGGGGAGTATGCGCATGCCCGCTGTTGCGAGCAGGAAGAGAGGTGTATTCGGGACTTCTTCGAGGGGTACGTATTTGAGCGCATGGCTGAGGAGCTTGTCGAGGTGTTCGGAGCCGACATCGTGAGGGTGTTCGCCGAAAGTTGAGATGCCTGTCCCGTCGCGTGTTAGTTCCGCTGGATAAGTAAATTGTGCCAGGGCCACATACCTGGGTGTATCTTCTTAGTCCAGTCCTCCTTCGTTTCTATTACCGGCAGACTGTGTAGTTGCGCATCGCCAGCCTTCTTGCGGGCGGCGTCGTGGTTTAGCCATCGGTAGATGTGGACGCGCGTCCCCTAAACATGGTCAGCTACAACCCTACGATAGCTACACAGCGAGGACTTGGGTACCTACAGAGGACCCAGCATCTAGGACAACACCGTATCTCCCTATGTGCCAAGCAGTGTCAGCGTCCGAGCTGTGTGGTGGGCATGGGGCTGCGCGGAGGGGATGGCGTACACTTTCCCATTGGGAGTAACCGGGTCCGAAGAGCGTTATCGAGTAAGGCGCATGCAAATGGCGGCAGTGGGTATTACAAGAGGTACGTAGGAAGACGGGTAGCGGCGCGGCCGAGTCGAATAGGAGATGTGAGGGAAACGAGCGACGTAGGGAGCGGCGACGAGTTGTGGTGATGGCGGATAGCGAAAGGTTGAGACTTGGACCCTGGCTGTCGGCGCCGCTTCCAGAAGGCGCATGGATCAGCGTCCCGCTGCGACGTTTCACGCGGCGGGACAAATGTGCCACCAGTTACGGGCCATTATGACGCCATCTTCATTACTTCACGCGATCGTTGTTCACTCTAAGCAGCAGTTGCTTTCACTTGGTCAGTGATGGAGTGGCTGCTGCCGCGAGCACCACGAGCAGACGGTGGCTGAGTCAATCTGGCACAGTGATCTAGTTGGCTGCGCCCGGGTGTTACTTCAAGTTCACAGCTAAACGTTGTCTCGCGCAATTTGGATGCGCCGGGCAGGGGCCGGCAATAACTGCGATCAGCACTGTCATGCGCGCGGGTGACTATGACGTAGAGCCATCCTTCGTGCTGGGTCTGTACGCAAAACATGTCGGACCATAGCTGGGTGTCGGAGATAGAGTGTGCTCGTGACCAGAAGGCAGGAGCCATCGCGACAGTGTGGCTCGATGTGGAAGGCTCATACCGGCGCCGAAGATATGAGGTTGACCAAAGCAAAAGGATTAAGTAAATATTACGCATGTGTAGAGCCTGTATCGTGTTCGGAAGGCATTGAGGAGCACGCTGGAGCTGTCACGGTCGCGGAGGGGGCCGCTATGTGAGGCTTGGCAAAAAAGAGGCCCGGGATGGAAAGTCGGGCAAAAAAGAAGGTGCCAGGTCGCTCCTTCCCATCCAAAAAATTGACCTCGAGGTGATTTGAACACCTAACCTTCAGGAATCTCCAGAGGAACTGGAATCTGACGCGCTACCATTGCGCCACGAAGCCGGTCTTGTTATTGATGAAGTAACGGGAATATTCAGTCAATATATTCACATATCCAATTTTCACACATTGAAAGGGCAATTGCGGGGTTATCATCATGCAACCCCACCAGTCAGTGCAAGTCGATATTGAAAGTGGGTCAATGGCCAGTCTTTGCAGAATGGTTCCTACACCACGATATCTCGCTATCGTGCTTGAGTACAGGCTGCGAGTTTATATCGCTCAACCAGTAGTGCTTCCCGCTGCACCTTCAGTCCTCCATCAAAAACCTCAGGAACGCCTTGGCAATCACAACCCCGTCATGGTGCTTACCAACCCTCTCCAGCGCATCCTTCGCTTGCTCGTCTTCAAAGATACCCTGCTCGGCTCTCATCTTAACTAGATACGACACAATCGGTTCCGTGAACTCAGGATGTCCCTGCACCGAGATGAGCTTTCCCTTCTTGTACATGCCCTGTACTAGACAACGCGGTGATCCACCGAGCTTTTCCACACCCTCTGGATACTCGAAGACTACATCCTTGTGCATTTGATGAATCGCCTGTCAATGTAAGTAGAGATACCAGGATGATTGCGGCTTGCGACATACCAAGGTGTCTTGTTGGAATATTTCCTTTCCCTTTGCGGTAAGTTGTACAGGCATCACCGATATTTCCCACCCATCGTCGCTGCGTCCGACTTTGGCGCCGGCCGCCCTACCCAGAATCTGATGACCGAAGCAAACACCAATAATACGGATTCGGTCTTGCTCTAGCAATTGCTTGGTAAAGTCGACAAGCTTCAAGATCCATGGATCATTGTCGAATGAGTTGTGCTCTGTTTCCCATGAGTCAGAATAGCGATATTGTTCAATGAAGCCATCACTCACTCGAGCCCGAAATCAACACTGCATCTATGTTCTGCAAGTCCGGATACTCCTGTGCTGTGACCACATCGAATGCGCTCAACTCCAAGTCTTGCTTTGGCGATAAGCCTAGGTCATGTGCTGCCCTCTCCAACAGTGTAGTGAAGATGCGATCGTATCGGCCATACTCATCGACGATAGCTGCTGGTGGAGTGTCGCACTCTAGAATAGCTATTCGCAATGGCGTCTTCATTTTTCCGGAAGTTAATGTTGCGAGTTGTGCAAGATGACGCCGTCTTTGACAGCGGAAAAGGGACGGCGAGTTCGGAAACACTAGCGCAATCCGGCTCGTACCCACCTGCATCTAAAGCTTATCAGCCTCCAGGGGTCCAGCTACCTGGAAACTTCATCTTCGCGTCACTCAGTCTTACGCCGACTCGTCTTTGGATTCCACATTCAAATAACAGCTGCGCATAGTTCTGTAGGAGTTTCGGTTCTGCTACTATGTCGTCATCGCCATGCGAGCGAACACCGCTACTTCGCTGTATATCGGCAAACCACCCCGTCACCGAAGATGCAATCACCACCGCAGAAGTAGCGCAACAGGGTCAGGGCGCTGCGCCTCAGTTTCCAACACCGCAGAAAGCGAGAAGCGGCTCACTTACCGAATCTGTCGACCCTGGCGGTGTGCCCCCAATCACGGACGAGACAGAGAGCCTGACCAAGTTTCAAAAGAATGGCAAATTGGAAGGTGTTGGGGAATGGAAGTTTAGGTTCGTGTTTGGTGGTATTCTACTTGGTTACCTTGTAAGTCGACTTGCATATGTCCAACACATGGCTGCGCATACTAATTATGTAACGATAGGTTGCAATGTTCGACTCCACTCTCATGGCATCAAGTCATCCAGTCATCACATCGTACTTCCATGCATCAAATTCGGCCTCATGGTTATCAACAGCCTTTTTACTCACATCGACCTCGCTCCAGCCACTTATGGGTCGACTCTCAGATACTCTGGGTCGTCGACCACTGTACCTAGCTGGTCTCGTCGTTCTTGCAGCTACGACCGCATGGTGTTCTTTTGCTCAGACCATTGGTAGCTTCATCGCGGCTCGAGCCTTTTGCGGTATTGGCGCAGCTGGTGTTCTATCAATGGGTAACATCATGACCAATGACCTAGTCAGCATTGAAGTACGAGGTACCTACCAGGCATACATCAACCTCTTCTACGGAGGCGGATCTGCTTGTGGGGCCGCTTTTGGCGGCTTTCTGTGCGATAAGCTGGGATGGCGGATGACCTTTGCCATACAGATACCCATCCTCGTCATGCTCTTCGTAAACGCCATCTTCACCACGCCCTCTTCGCTCGGCCCAAACTTAGCCAAGCGCTACGGACTAGGTCTGAGAGAAGGCCTGAAAGGATTTGACATCACCGGATCCATCTTGCTGACGGTATCTGTCGCGTTTCTGATTCTAGGGCTCAATCTTGGAGGCAATATATACCCATGGAAGCATTGGATTGTCATCACATCACTGGTCATCGCACTAGTGACAGGCGCCGTTCTCGTCAATGTCGAGTCTAGAGCCGCACGAGCAGTCATGCCTCTGCCCATGTTGTTTAGCAAGCCCCGAGGCAATCTCGTCTTCAACAATTTCTTTGCACAAGTTGGCATGAACACCATCCTATTCAACGCGCCCTTATACTTCCAAGCGGTTGAGCTCGAGACAGCCTCTGTCTCCGGGTTCCGCCTTGCCGGCCCTTCCGTTGCCTTGACAATTTGCGGCGTATCTGCAGGCTTCATAATGACTGCCACTGGTCGGATGAAGTGGCTTATCGTTGTTGGCTCACTTTCGATGCTGTTGGGCGCTACATGCCTTTCCCTGATGTGGGACGGTATTCCCAAATGGCTCGCCACCATCTTCCTGGTTCCATCTAGCATCGGCCAAGGGCTAAGTTTCCCAGCAACAAGTCTCGCGGTACTTGCGACAAGTACACAAAAAGATCAGGCGGTCATGACCAGTACACTCATTCTATGGCGCAGTCTTGGTATCGTCATGGGTGTCTCGTTGAGTAGCCTCATCCTACAGAACGCTTTGACTTCTTATCTCGAAGCACTGGTCACCGGTCACCATAAGGCGAAGGTATGTCACATCTCAGTTTCCGTCAGTGGTATCACAACGACTTCGGCGCAGACATGGAAAACCAGGGAAAGCTTATCACCCGTGCCACGCAGCTCCAGCATGTCTTTCACTTCTGCTTTGCTTCAAATGCAGTCATTTGGACGTAGTGGATCTATACAGCCTGCCTTTATACTGTCATTGCTCTCATCGACCAGCGCTAACAGCTTCCCGCAGATCATTCGAACCGTTCGTAAATCGGTACGCAGCATAATCGACCTTGATGCTGAGCACAAAAGTCAAGGTTAGTTTTACTTGCTGCGGGGCACGCGTTTCCCCTGCCTTGAAGCCCGATACCAAGTCGCTGCTCTCTTATAGTATCAAGACTGATCTCTTCCCTAGTCATCGAGGCATATAGCCGTAGTCTGCGACTAGTCTTTATCTCGGCGATCGCCATGTTCATCATAGTGAACATACTTGTGTTCGCGATTAAACTCCCGCAGCTCAAGAAATCCAAAGTGCACGACGAAGAAGAGGAGTCAACGTAATACAGCATCAAGAAAACTGATAGCAAGACGGTCAGACATTGATACGAGCTCGATCGAGATCATGGACTATAGCGTAGCTCTGAAGAATTACAAAGACCATCGCGCAAACCAATCCAAGATGTATGGCGTGGCATTCCATGATGTGGGCCCGTTCCTTAGTGTTTCAAAGGGCTCGCCTTGATTCTTGCGACTCGGCCACCCGTGACCAAACCGCTGAATTGCTCTGTGAACAACGACATCAGCAACACCGTTACACTGCCATCGACTCTCTGAAACGCTTCCGTTTTCCAGTTGCTCCGTCGAGGGGTTGCTCGCACAATTGTCCCGCTTCGTCCAGGTCTCAACCCAACTCAGTACTGGAATGAATGGTGGCGGTGTTGGGCTGCTGCCGTCGTAGGGGACCACACTATCGTTTAGCCCGTGCAGATTCATGTAAGGGAGTACCCTATCCTGTAAGCTCGGAACGCAGTCCTTCTCGAACAAAGGCTCCGTCAAGCTCGAATCCGGATAGAACGAGCCCGCAACGGTTGCAAATGCAGCGAACTTCTTGTTGAGTTGCGCATCACACATGAGCAGTCCAGTCAGTCCGCCACCGTTCGAGAGGCCTACGGCGTACACGCGGCTCTCATCGATGCATAAAGTCGATGTCAAATGTGCAAGAAGTTCGGTGACGAAGATTCGATCATCAATCACAGAGGATGTGGGGGCTAACGGGTCGCCTAGCCATTGCACCTACGTGTTGGTCAGCCTTGGTGTCTTGTAAGATCCCCGAATCTTAGCTCTGATAGTTACTTACGCCAGGAGCCTGGACATTCATACCCTCGGGATACACCACGATGGTGTTTGGGTTGAAGTCAGGATTGGACAGCTCGCTAATGGTCTCCATGCTTCTTGCAGGCTGTTGCTGACCATGGAACGCAATCACAAGAGGCAACGCTTCATCATTGGAGGCCTTGTACTTGGATGGCAAGTGTATGATGTATTGGCGCTGGGTGATGTTTCCGATCACCGACTTCGAGGAGAGTGTGACATTGCTGGTGGATTTGCCTGGTGTGAGCCCAGATGGCAAGCCAGTTCCACAGCCGGAGCTTGCTGCGAGTGCGATCGGGCAGAGGAGTGAAATGAGCGATAGAGACAACATAGTCGCGATTGCGAGGAGCAAGAAATCAGGACGCGTGCTCTTAGAAACGAGATCAACCGGCCATGTATCTATGGCGCTGGTAGCTTCGTACATGGGAAATTACGGACAAACAAAAGCGCCGCTGATGCTTACGCAAAACCCCGGAATCGGTCCTTTGAATAGTAATCGCTCACCGCTGTTAAGACTGCGAACAGCAGCTTCGCGAAGGTCGCAGTTGTAGTAAGCAGAACAGTACCTAGGTACGCTAGGTATTACAGGCGCGAAAGTACACCTTCGCTTGCGCGGTTAAGCAATCGCAACCTAACTCTAATAACGTAGCGTTGTGTTAGAGCTAGAGACAATTAACAATTAGGGATAATTAAGTATATAATAATTATTATAAAAAAAAGTTAAAATATAATCTTTAGCTATATACTTAAAAGCTTAGTACTTTATACCTAATTTTATAGACTCTATTTAGTAAAAAGATATTAAAAAACGCTTAGCTACTGTTTTAGAATAGCTAGAAGATTTTAAGATTTTAAGATATTTAGTATATATTACTATTACTACTAATACTTATATAGACTATAACTATATATATTTATATACTTTCTTTACATAGTAGTTAAAAACTATATAATATAGTAGTAATAGAAATACTATACTATACTTTATAGTATCTATTCTCTAACTAGCTAATAACGATAATATAATAACTATTCTATAGCTTATAGTTTAGGTTTTAATAAAAGTTATAGTAGTTTATTATAGCTACTATCTAATAAATAGTATCTTACTATAAAAAGTAACTTATAAATACTATATTCTTACTATCTTAGCTTTTATTACTTTTATAAAGTATTTTAGCTAAGATATTTCTTTACTAAAGTATAGCTTTCTATAAAGCTAAAGAAAAAAGTAGATTTATCATTTTTTTACTTTATATACTTAGTTAGAAATAATAATATAGTAAATAACTAGTACTATTTTATTAGTAAAATTATTAATAGAATAGTTTTTAATAGAATAGTTTTTCTAGTTTTTTATTTTTAATAAGTAAGAAACTATAACTACTAAAAAGCTTATATATCTTACTAATAAGCTTTTTAAGAGTAAAAGTAGAAAAGAAAATAATAAAAAGTTTTATACTTACTATATATATAATAAAGATAATGAAAGTAATAAAGATAGTAATATTAAAGATAAAAGTAATAGAAATATTAATAAGCCTAGTATATAGCTTTATACTAGTAAAGTAGCTCTTTAGAGCGCTTTTAATAGTCTTTAGTATAGTATAAATATAGTAGTTTATAATCGCTTTTATAATAGCTTATAAAATAATAATTTTAAAAGAACTTATAAAGTAATATATTTAAGAGAAAAATAATTAATATAGTAATAATAGAAGGCTTAATTAAGCTTTAGTAAGGTAGTAAGGTAATATAACTAGTAATAAGATTAGCTTTAGACTTACTAATACTAGAAGAACTTATAAAAGAGAATATAGTTAAAAGCTTATTTAATATATATATTAGTGTAGCTTTTAGTATTAGATTTTGTAAAGATTATAATAACTTAGTTATTATTATCTTTTTATTATTAAGCTTTGTTAAGATTGTACTTATTATTATTTCTTAACACATTAGAAAAATTCCTAGTAAATCTAATTGCTTACGTAATTAAGATTATAGTTACTAGTTTTAATCTACTATACTAAAAGATTCTAAAACACCTCTATTTATCTTAGCCTAACTATTATTAGAGTTATTACATAATATAATAACTCTTATCTTTCTTATCTCTCTTTCTGCAATTACTAAAAGATCTAGTAATAAACTAATTATTAGTCTATGCAGTACAACGCATAGACTAATATAATTAGTACTAGTCTAGATTATAAATCTAAGAGATAAGAAGAATTTAGCAGACTTAGATTATAAATCTAGAAATTAAGCAGATTTAATTATAAATTCTTATCTTTAAGCAGAAATAGGCAGATATTTACATAATTATTCTAATAGCTATTTTCTATAAAAGAAATAGTAATTCTCTATAGTTATTCTTTACCTAGCAATAATATTATTACCTTTTACCTATTATCTGCAATTACTGCAATCTTTATTAGTTATACTATTTATTATAGTATTTAACTACTTTGTTCTAACAAAGCTATATTCTATTATTAGAGAATAGTTTCTATTACCTCTCTATTCTTTACACTTACAATAGTAGTTTCTCTAGGCGCTATATAGTCTTAGTAGACTTAAAAGCTATATTTAGTAGATATATATAAGTAAGTTATACTAACTTAGACTAAAGATTTTATATTAAGATTCTAAGTAAGAACTATATTACTAATCTATATAGTTATTAGTAAAGAAACAATTTAGATTAAAAATCTATATTATAATTATTAGCTATTGATTAATATATATACGTTAAAGATTACTATAGTAATTAAAAGTATTATTATTAGACCTTAGAAGATAAGAGATAATTAGAAAGAATAGATAATAAGAGATAAGTAAGTAAATTCTATTAGTGCTAACAAAAAGAGTTAAAACAAGATTTCTAGCTATATACTTAAGAGCTAAGTAATTATATTTTTATAGTTTAATAACTAGAACTACCTTCTAATTTTAATCTACTTGTTAGAGCAGTAAAAGTATTAATTTACTCTACTATAAGTAATTATATAAAATCTACTATAATTAGTATACTATAGTTAAGTTTAAGTTTTAAAGTCTAAAGTGTAGTAGTTGTAAAAAATAGTAAGGTAACAGAAACTTTTCTCTAATAATAGAATATAGCTTTGTTAGAACAAAGTAGTTAAATACTATAATAAATAGTATAACTAATAAAGATTGCAATAAAGTAATCGCAAAGTAAATAATAGGTAATAGGTAATAATATTGTTGCTAGGTAAAGAATAACTATAGAGGATTACTATTTCTTTTATAGAAAATAGCTATTAGAATAATTATGTAAATATCTGCCTATTTCTGCTTAAAGATAAGAATTTATAATTAAATCTACTTAATTCCTAGATTTATAATCTAAGTCTGCTAAATTCTTTTTATCTTTTAGATTTATAATCTAGACTAGTACTAATTATATTAGTTTATACGTTGTATTATATAGACTAATAATTAGTTTATTACTAGATCTTTTAGTAATTGTAGAAAGAGAGATAAGAAAGATAAGAGTTATTATCTTACGTAATAACTCTAATAATAGTTAGGCTAAGATAAATAGAGGTGTTTTAGAATCTCCTAGTATAGTAGATTAAAACTAGTAACTACAATCTTAATTACGTAAGCAATTAGATTTACTAGGAATTTTTCTAATGTGTTAAGAAATAATAATAAGTGCAATCTTAACAAAGCTTAATAATAAAAAGATAATAATAACTAAGTTATTTTAATCTTTATAGTAGTATATTGTAAACTAATTTATTATTAAATTAGGCTTTATGTTAATAGTATTAAGCTCTTATCAATTTAAGCGTAGTCTATTAGTATAAAATTACTTTAATTTTATTATAAATTACTATATAATTATCTAGAATATAGCTAGAAGCTATAAGAATTTAAAGTATTAAACTAGTAAAAGATAGATTTACTAGTAGAAGTTAAGCTTCTAGCTTCTTTTATTATAGTAAAGCATTAATATAAAGTAGAATAATAAAATATAGTTAGTAACTCTATTTAGTAATCTTAAGATAGGTATATATTTAAAATCTTTTGTACTTACTATATATAATAATAGGAATTAGTAAAACCTTTTCTCTAATATTTAGTATAAAAATAGATAGTAATAATATACTAATAAAAAGTAATAATAATACTATAAAGGCTTTTTTAGTAAACTTCAAAGTAAGATTAGAAGTAAATTTAGAAGTAGTAATAAGTAAGCTATAAAGCTATAGAAATTTTAACTTTTTTGGATCTAAAAATAGTAAGCTTTTAGCACCTAAGTAAAGATTTTAGTAAAGAAAGTAAAAGTAAAAGTAAAAGTTAAAGTATAGTATAATATAGCTTTTCTTTTAGCTACAAAAGTAGATAAGTAAATATCTAAGTAACTTAGCGTAAGTAAACTTTAAGTCTAGAATAGTACTAAATTATAGTACTATACTACTAGAAAATGTAAAAAAAGCCTTTTATAAGTAAACTATAGTATTAAGAATAGTAGCTTAAAAAGTACTGTTAGAACTTTACATGTAGAGAATACTTTTTCTTTCTTAATATTTATAACTCTGTATTTTAAAGAACTTCTTATATCTCTAAAAAACTTTTTATATCTTCCTAGACTCTAAATACTTAAGTACTAATTCTTAGCTTAATACAAACTAATATTTTTACACAATTCTTAACTCTAACCTTTCTACTTATATAAAGGCTACTTCTATAGCTTCTACTAATATAGCTACTTGTAGCACTTTCTCTAAAAGTTAATCAATAGAATAAAATAAAAAATACACTATATAAAGTAGGTTAATTAACAACTATTACTAGAACTAAAATATAAACTTACTATAAGTATAGTTCTTCTAGATAGAGAATAAGAATAATATGCTACTAAGAATATATATATAAAGCTAAGTTTTAATTTTAAGTCTAAAATAATAATAATATTAGATTAGCTTTATAATAAAGAAAAGTTAATAGTTACTATTTTTATAGTAAGTATGCTATTTTAAATAATAAGGTTAGATATATTAACTAAGAAAATAAACGTTTATAGTATAATAGTATAGATAGCTAAAAAAAAACTTAAAAGATATATAGCTAAAAATATAGTACTAACTTAGAAGAAAGTAGACTTTATAGTACTTACTCTAAATTCGTATTATACTAAGTAGAAGTAAGAAAATTCTAATATTCTCTATAATAAATATAATCTTTTCTTTTTATTAAGTCTTTAGCTTTTACTTATTAAAGTATATTACTATTCTATTATAAATTCTATTCTTCTAGTTAATAATAAGTACTTTAGTTTATACTTATAATCTATAATAAAGTTATAAGAAAATGCTTTTTTTATTAGTATACAGAAGATAGTATAGTTTAAACTTATTCTCTTAGAACTTAATATTTTTAATACTAGAGTCTTACTAGAGCTAAATACTTACTTAACCTACTACTTTAGTATTAGTACTTTACTAAAGTTCTACTAGCTAGAACTTAATACTTACTTAGTAAAGTAAAAGCTAAGTAGTACATACTATATTTATATAGTATTCTTAGCTAATAAGAGACTTTACGTATTTTATTAGCTATATAAGGAGAGAGAACTTATAGAACTTAGATAAGACTTTATATATATTTTATTTACTTAGTAGTGATATACCTTTTTATATATGTATTAGTAGTTAACTTAAGTAGTAAATTACAAAATCTTAAACAACTATAAGAAAACTATAGTTATAGAAAACTTTATAAGCTAATATAATAATATCTTATAGATTTCTATAGTTTATTACTCTTAACATTTCTATAGTTATGAAATTAGTAACTTAATTTAAATATAGAGTTTTTCTATATATAAGAGTTAATATTCTTATAAAAGATATTTATTTTCTACTATACATTCTAGAGATAAGTTATTACTACTAAGAGTGTTTTCTAGTAGATAATAAAACTGTAAAGCTACTATATATAAAATAGCTACTATAATAAATATACACATCTAACAAAAGAGAGCTTAGAGATATAGACTTTATACTAGTATTTTAGTAAGTACTATTATTTAGTTTACGCTTAAGCTTAAATACGTTTACTATTATAAAAACATTTAAAATATAGTTTAGCTAAACTTAAGTTACTTAGAATAAGTGCGTTATTTTATAGTATATATTATTATTAGTATTTAGTATATTAAGATTTTATAATACTTAGCATTAAGTTGAGCTAAAGAAAGCTTTCTTTTATAAAAGCTAAAAGAATTATATACTATAAAGTAAAGCTTTACTAATAGCTTTAATCTAAAGTACTAGTAGTAGAAGTAGCTTATTAAGTTTACTATAGCTTACTAAAGCGCTCTATTTATAAGCTTTCTAAGTTTTTATACTTAAGTAAAAGCTATTATTCTTTAAATATCTAGAACTTTTTTATGTAAACCTTTTTTGTTAAGATTAAAATAGCTAAATAATATAAATTTACACGCGCGCGCTTATACTATAATACTTTAATTATATATAGTAGAAGATAACTATATTTAACTAAAGAAATAGGTATAGAAGGCATTTAATATAGATAAGTAGATTAGTAAAGAGTATTAGTAAAAAAAAAAATATAAGTAGTAGTTGTTATTATTATTAGTATTTACGTAATTATACCTATAGTGTAATAGTATAATTCAATTATAAACCTAAATACTATGTACTAAGTATTAGGTAATAAGTAAATACTACTACTTCTATATACCTAAAACTCTAGTAATAGAGCTATAATAATAAAGTATAAAATAGTAAAAGATAAGTAGTAAAGTATATAGAAAGTAGTAGTAAGAGCTAGCACTTATTATTATAGATAGAGAATATATAAGTAAGTAATAGTAGATGTAAATAATAAGTAGTAGTTATATTAAATAGTTAGAGTTATAAAGATTATAAGTAATTAACTATAAAATATAAGTTACTAGTATTTTTAAAGGTATTATATAGGCGTTATATAGATATCTTAGATTAGGTATGATCTTATACTAGTAGTAGGCTTACTATTGCTAGTTATTCTTTAGTGTTATATAATTATAGTAAGCTAATACTAGTACTACTAGTTAAAAGTCTAGATAGCTCTTACTAATATATAACAAAGATATAGTAGTTAGTTTATTATAATTATAAATATGTTAACTTCTATATTAGTTACAATAGTAGTAGTAGTAGTAGTAGAATAAGTATAAATATTATAAGTTATAAATCTAAGCTTATATTAGAGATTTTTTAATTTTACTTTTAAAGTTTAATATAGTAATGCGTTATTAGGTAATAGTATAATTTTATAATTACTTAGTTTTAAAAGGTTTTACTATAAACTCTATCTTTTAAGTCTAGAGAGGCTAGCTTCTTTTAAGAAAGATTTATAGTATAATAAATAGCTTAATAAGCTACTCTAGCTATTTAGATAAGTGTCTACTTAAACTAGAACTTAAGACCTTACTACTTATAATAAGTTCTCTAATTTTTGCTACTTATTACTATTATTATTTTATATCTTCTTATAAAATAATTTACTATTAGAATAGCTTTATAGCTAGCCTAGATTTAGAAATTTTAACTACTTCAAAGATAGTAGTAGTAGTACTTAAAGTCTTAGTCTACTAAATACTTTACATCTAAGAGTAAATAAAACCCTTAGTTATATATTCTTAAGTATACTAGTAATAGACTTTACACTTTTAGAACTAGTTTTAAGGCTATAGAATTATTAGTATACTAATTAAAGTAATTATTTTATATTATATATTATAAAAATACCTAACCTAAGCGTTTAAGCTAATAAGCTAATAATTTAATCTATCTATTCTTAATGTCTTAACTTAATACTTTCTATTACTAAGCTTTTTTACTTTACGTCTAAGTATTTAGTTTACTTAAAGCTTTACTTCTACTTACTTTGTTATTTTTCCTAAGACTATAGTAAAGTTTCACTTTTATACTTAAGTTAATAGCTAAAAATTATTATTTAGTTTAATTAACTTACTTTTAACTTTAATTATAACTTAAAAGTATTAGTAATTTAACTTTTACTATAATAGCGCTTAGAAAAAAAGTATTAATTCTAGTAGTAGTAATAATAATAACATATTTACTAGTGCTTAGCGTAGTAGCGCTTAGTCTTTATAATAGGATAACTAGCTTTAGTTAGTTATTAGGTAAGATTAAAAACTTTTAGCTATTAGTTACTTAATAATATTTCTAAGTTCTAGTTTTTTTTAGCTTTTAGTCTAAAACTAGTTAGGTAACTTAAAGACTTATAAAGAATTAAAATAATTTTTTTTTGTTTAGAAGCTACAAAGCATTATAAGCACTTTTAAGTAAACTAATACGTTTTTTGTTTTTTCTTATTTTTTTTTAAAGTTTATTAGCTTTTAATAGTAAAAGTATATTCTTATTTAATATTAATTCTGTCTTTCTAGCTATAATAAAAACTTTACTCTATCTCTTGGATTAAGGATAAAGTAGTACTTATATATTTTATATCTTTAATATTATACATCTTATAGCTAAATTCTTTAAACTAGTAGTATTAATATAGTATATAGACAACTTTTATAGCTCTTAAGTTTAGTAAGTTAGCGTTATAGAAGTAATAATAGTAATAAAAAATTGTACCTACTAGCTATAGCTAGTAAGTATAGCTTGTAACTATAGTATTTAACTATAGTTATAGTTTAAGCTTTATATATAAAGCTACTATAAAAGATATAGTAGTAAAATAGTATATAGAATATTACTTTATATATAAATATTCTTCTTTAACTTTTATATTAATTCTTTGATATACGCTAATACTTATTAGATAGTAAGACTTTTATTAGCGATTTTTTTTTTTAATAAATACTAGTATTAATAGATATCTAACTCTTCTACTATATATAGTATAATACAAGCTACTATTACGCTAGTCTCTAGAAGTAGTATTCAAGAATTGTTACTAAGTATTAGAAGAAGAGCTATACTGTAAACTAAATAAGTTATATTACTTTATAATACTATAGTATAGTATAAAGAAAGGTCTTTACGCTACTTTAAAATATATAAGCTTTTGATTAAGATTCTTTTATAAACTATATAAATATAATTATTACTACTATAAAGTTTAGTATTCTTTTCTATTTTTATTAGTTTTTAGGAATATACTTAAAGTAATAGTTAATAACTTAATAAGTAGCTTTGTACGTAGTATAACTATTTTAAAAACTAAAGAAATTAAACTAAAGTTTAGAAAGTAGTAGATAAATAACATTTTACGTAATCTAGACTCTAAACTTAAGTAATAGCTAAGTAAGCTTTAGAAGTTTATAATTACTTTATAAAATTATTAGTAAAAGTAAGCTTTACTAAAGACTTAGAGTCTAATATAGCTAGTGTAACGAAACTTTATAAGTTACTAGTATTACTTAGTTAGCTTAAAAGCTATAGTAATAGCTTATAATAGACTATTAAAAATTATATAATAAATATAAGAATTATAACTAAAATAGTATAGAGATCAAAAGTAAATTAGATAGAGTATAAGTATACGCGTAAGATACTAGAGAAATAATATAACGAATATAAAATATACTAGCCTATAAAATATATTTAAGGAGTGCGTAAAGCGTAGCAAAGCTAATATAATACTACTTCTACTATACTTATTATTATTATTGTTGTTATTATTACTATTTTCATTCTTATTATTATTATTATTATTATTATTATTATTATTATTATTATTATTATTATTATTATTATTATTATTATTATTATTATTATTATGATTATTATTATTATTATTATTATTATTATTATTATTATTATTACAATTATTATTAATAAAGTTATATTAATAACATAATAATATAATAAGTTATAATCTAAAATACTAAGTGCTAAGTACTAAGTAATAAGTAGATACTAGCTCTCTTAGGCCTAAGAGATAGAGCCTATAGCTAAGTTATTTTAATTAAGTCATTACGCAATTACATTATTACGCGATAACGTATTACTATATTAGATCTAATAGTAAACTTAAAAATCTCTAAAATAAGTCTAGATTTGTAACTTATAATACTTACACTTATACTATTTTTACTACTAGTAGAATACTTACTTTGTACATAATTATAATAGGCTAACTACTTTATATTTATTATATATTACTAATAGCTATCTAAACTATTAATTAGTACTAGTACTAGCTTTATATAATAATAGAATATAAAAAGAAAACTAAGTAAGTCTATTACTAGTGTAAAGCCTCTAACATAACTTAAGACACTTATATAATATTTCTATAATTTCTAGTAATCTATATTTTACACATAATTACCTATAAGCTTAGCTATATTAGTAGCTATATTATATAACTACTATAACTACTATCTATATTTACTATTACTTATCTACCTATTCTTTGTCTATACTAATAACTTCTAAGCTTTTGTTACTATAGTCTAAACTTTATAACAATACTTAAGTTAGTTATAATAGTAAACTATATCTACTTACTATAGTCTTCTTTAGAATATAGCATCTATACCTTAGCTTACTAATTATATAGTTAATAGAAATAATAAAAGATCTTTACTTTTTACTTATTATATACGCTATTTAATGTATTTTTGATAAAGTTATATTTTTGTACTATTAAAGCTACTAATAGTACTTTAAATAGCTTACTTTCTACCTACTAAAGCTATATATACTATATATTTATATACTTTTATTTAGTATATAAAAAGTCTAGTTCTTACTTTATAAATAGCTAATTTATTATAAGAAAAATAACTAATTTATTAAAGCCACTATTAAGTATTTTTAGTATTACTTTTACTTCTAGATTAAACTTAATACCTAACTTCTTTTATATATTTTTAATAGTAAATGCAATTATATCCTTAAGAAAAAAGATAGTCTCTACTAGAATAGTACTTAATCTATTCTTATATTTACTTACTACTATAATAAGTATAGTAAAAGCTATTGTATTCTTAATAATAAAACGCTTCTTAGAAAAGTTATTAAAACTACTATCTAGAATATTATTTATTATGTAGATAGATATCTTTAAAGTAATATTAGTACTAGTATTAAGTTTCTTTAGAGTAATACTTTATTATATAAATTTTTTAGCGTTATAAAAAGTTTTTAAAGATAGATTAAGAGTAAAAAAAAAGAAGAGAAGTATTCTTTATATATAAAGTTTTTTATATTCTTTTCTAAGCTACTATTCTCTATACTATAGTCTACTTATATAAATATTATTTGTATTTTATAGTATAGTACTATAATTTTACATTACTCTAGACCTAGAGTTTACTTACGTCTACTTAGACTTCTACTTATCTACTTCTATCGCTAAGAGAAAGATTATATTATTACTACGCTCTAACTTCTACTCTAACTTCTACTCTTTTTACTAAGATCTCTACTTAAGTACTAAGAGCTTTCTATTAATTCTTAGATTAGAGATATTTTTATATTTTTATATTTTTATAGTTTATAGCTTACTTATTAGCTTTTTTTATCTACTTTTAAGTCTTCTTTCAAGTCTACTATAGAAGCTCTTATAGTATTACTATTACTCTCTATAACTATATTATAATTATCTACATTTATAGTAGATATTAGAGTACAAAATTTATTTATACTTATAGCTATATATAGTAAGTATAAAGTAATTAGAAAATATTCTTATATTAAGATTACTATATAGAGTTACTAACTACGTTTTGTTACTCTACTCTATATTAACACTCTACCTTAATAAGTAAATGCTAGTACTTCTATACACCTAAAACTATAGTAATAAAGCTATAGTAGATATTAACATAATAATCTATGTAAAAAGTCTTAATCTATATCTCTACCTATAGAAGTTAACTTATCTAAGAATTAAGACAATAGTTCTTTTGTTAAAGAGTATTAAGAATAAACAAGTAGTATAAGTTATTTAACTATATTTACTAAGCCTAGCTTAGTTTATAGTTATTCTTACCTAGCTAGATAAATATCTTATTCTAGTCTAGAATACCTAAATTTTATATTTAGTTTTTAAGTAAAGACTAGTAATTATAGCTTGTATTTAACTCTAGAATCTTTAGTTATAAGAAGTATAGAACTAACTTAAAAAATTAAGATACTATTAAATCTAACTTATTAGTTACTTAGTATGTTTTTGGAAAAGTCTACTACTACTAATAATATATTAGAGTTTTCTTTTAGAATAAGATTTTCCTCTCTAAATTTATTACTACATAATAGATACTTTTTATAATATTTATTTCTCTATTCTATAGAATTTTAATTATAAGTATTACTTAGTATTCTATCTAGGTAGACTTAATCTATTAAATTTAGAAACTTCTATTAGCTTAGTAGCTGCTTATTTTTTTTTCTATATTATTAATAAATATTAGAGCTAGAGAGATAACTAGTATTTAGAGATAATTAAGTATATTAGAATTGTTATAGTATAAAAGAAAGTTTAAAAAAAAACCTTTAGCTATACACTTAAAGGTTAAGTAATTACGTATTTATAACTACTTTCTAACTTTTATCTACTTTTTAAAGTAGTGAAAGTACTAATCTCTTTTACTAAAATAATCTTATTAAATTTACTATAATTAGTATACTTTAGTAAAGCCTAAGCTTTAAATCTAGAGAGTAGTAGTAAATTATAGCTTAAGTAGGCGTTTAATTATACTTAGTTTTAATAGTAGTAAGATCTTACTTATTTAAATATAGCTGGTTACTTAAGAATTACATTAATTAGATTAAAAATTACTTTATAGTAGTCTAGCATTAAGCTAATAGCTATAAAAATCTAAGTACTTAACTAGTAAGAGAAAACTTTAGTTATAAAATTTAGTCTTTTAGTACTTTTTTTAGTAACGTTTATAGTATAATTTATAGCTATAATACGCTATATTAGCTACTTAAATAAGTACGCGCTTAGGCTAAAAGAAAAGACTTTATTAATAATTATAAGTCTTTAGATTTGTCTTTTCTCTACTATAATTATATGCTTTTAATATTATTACAATACTTAATCTTAAAAGCTAATAAGCTACTTATTTAAGTTTTTTAATTACTTAAAATTCTTAACTTTTTAGCTTTAGCACTTTTTTACTTTACACTTAAGTCGCTACTTTAATTAATATACTACTTTACTTATTAATTTATTCTTCTTATTACTAAAGAAAGTTCTTGCTTTTATATTTAAATTAATAGCTAACTATTATAGTTAAGTTTTAGAACTTAAGTTTTTACTAGAATAATAGCTACAAGTATTAGCGCTTTAGCTTTTAATATAATAGTATTTTATATAATAGTTTTAAAAGTGAAAATTATAATATACGCACTAGCACTTAGAATAATAGTACTTAGTATAATAGCGTATAGCGTACTAGCGCTTAGCTTTATCTATATAATAATCTTCTTAAGGCTTTTAATAAATATTTACTTTTTTAGTTATAATTAAAAAAGCTAATTATATATTTATCTCTCTATAGAATACTTAAAGAATTAATATACTAGTAACTTAAGACTTTGTTAAAGATTATACTATAAATTTATGTAAGATTAAGATAAATAGCATTAGAACTTAGAATTAGACTTTTAAGCTTCTTATATAAGTTATAAGCGCTTTAAGTTTAGTAACTTTAATAATAAAGATATTTATACATCTATTAAATGTAATCTAAAATCTAGTATTTTTCTTAATATTAATACTTTTTAGGCTTAGAGTCTAGGCCTCTAGTATTTTAATTATATTCAGAAGTAAAGCGTTTAAAATTAATAAAAGTACAAATCTTAAACTATATATTATAGTTTTGTATATTATAGTTACTTACTTAAGAATTTTAAGCTTTAAGCTTATTAAAACTAGTATTTAAAGTAAACTAGTTATAAGTAGAAATAAGTTAGAGTAACACTTAACTATAAAGCTTTTTAATTTTTTTACTATAGGTATTATATTTATTACTAACTTTTAAATCTTATTTAAGAATTTAATTACTTTAGACGCTTATATAGAGGTTAGTTCTTCTAATCTTACTACTTTTATTAATACTAAGTACTTAATTTAAATTATACTAGCGTTTTATAAATATAAAGTAGTACTAGAGTACTATTATATATTTATAATATTTTTTATAGCTTCTAAAATTTTTTACTAACTTAATAATAGAGCTAGAGCTTAAATAAAGCTTACTAATATCTTAAAAAGCTTTATTAAGATATTTATAGATTAAAAAAAATAAGTAGCTAAAAGCTTTTTTAAGACTCTATCTAAATTATTAGCTAGAGCTTTAAAGCTTTTAAGTAAATTAAGCTTAAAAGCTACTCTCTTTATAACTTTTATAATCTTAACTAATACAGCGCTAATATAAAGCTTTTAATAATAAGTAAAAGTATAAAAAAAATTTATATAAGAAATAGCTAGATAATAATACTACTTATAGCTTTTACTTAAAGTTATCTATATATAAAGTTTAATTTATTAATACTTTACTTAAGAAAAATTATTTAAGCTAGCTTTAGTAGTCGCTACTACTAGTATCTTAGGTATAAGCTTTATAGTTTAAAAATAAGTAGTTATAAAATCAGTAGTGTAATTACTATAGTTATTATTAGTTCTAGTAGCCTAACTGCTAGCTTTTATAGTATAACTTCTAGTTTTACTTTATTAAGTGTGCTTGTGCAGAAATGCAGGTATAACGCGGTTAAGTAACATATTATATAATTATAATATAGGTGTATTTCCTAAATACCTTATTTTATAGTAAGTAGTAGAATATATATTCTTTTAAAAGTTCTAGAAATTAAAACTAAGCTATAAAGTTTAATACTCTTAAACCTTAGATAAAAGTATAAAGGTAAAGAGCTAGAATGTAACCTAGAAACTATAAAGAAAAAAGTATAATAAAGTATATATTCTATATATCTCTAAAAAGATATTTAGAAGTTCTATATATATCTTATTACTCTCTAGAAGCTCTATATAGAAGTAGAAGGTAAAGAGAGCTATAACTATAGAGAAATAGTAATAAATGTCTAAGAACTTAAAGTATTTAAAGCTATTTCTAAAATAAAGCTATAGAGTAAAAAGATAGTAAAGTATAGTAGTTTATAGCTTTTAATTCTGCTAAGAATAACTCTAAATTTATTACGTAATAGCTAATTTAAGATAGTAGAAGAGTCTTATACATATAATTACACTAGACTCTTTAGCTATAGTTATAAAAAAGTAAAAATATCTACCTTTTCTCTTTCTCTTTTCTCTTATCTTCTTTATTCTTTATAGCTTTTATATCTTCTATATCTTTTATATCTTCTACCTACTTATTAATATAGTAATATTAACTATAAGAGCTTTTATTATTTCTAAGACGTATATAAGCTATTATTTATCTATTATAACTAAGACTACTATAGTTATTACTAAGTATAGAATAAGTAAGTTTAACCTTATAAACAATCTTATAAAGGTCTACTAGTTTAAAGAGATAATACTTAAAGTATACTATTATACTAAGTTATTCTCTAGGTTTAATATAGATAATATAGTATAATACTATATATCTAATATATCTAAGAGCGTTAACGTCTACTACCTAAGCTCTATTTTTATTATACTAATAAGTAGTTTTATAAAGAAGTATACTAGTGTATAGTATATACGCTAGCTAGACTTTATTACTACTAGTAGAAGTTCTAGATAAACTAATTATTTAAAGAACTTTATAAACTATAAAGTACTTATCTATTAATATAGGAATTAGTTACTATATATTTTAACTATAGTAGAAAAGCTATTTAAATTTAAAGCTAAGAGGTCTCTTACACTCTCTACTATTATACTACCTACTACTATACTTTAAGCTATATCTATAGTAGCTTCTATATAGGCTAGTAATTAATAATAATAATAATAACTATAAACCTATAATAAAGCTAATAATATAAGCAAGATAGATAATTTAGATAATAAAGTAATACTAATAGCTTATTAATAAGCTTATAGTAGAATATATAACTAGCCTAATAGCCTATTAGTGTTTTTAAGATCTTTCTAGAGTATTTAAGTAGCGTATTAGGCTATAGAGAATATATAGCTTTTTTGTAGCACTATAGATATATTACTACTAATTCTAGAATTTTCTTAAGCCTTTAGGTAATTACAACTATAATAGAAGTAGTAGTAGTACTTACTTTTAAGAGAGACTACGTGCAATATAGTAGTACTACTACTAGGTATTATCTATATATTATTAGTAGTAATAAATAAGTTAATATAGATTATAAGTTTTTATTATAAATATATAGAAAAGAGAAGTATAAGTAAGTAGTAAAAGGCGTTTAAGTTTAGACTTAGTTTTAATATCTTAAAAGTTTATTTATTTATTATTTGTAATATAGTATAATGTTATAAGATATAACGCAGTAGGCTCTATCTCTAAGGCCTAGAGAAAATAACTTCTAGTTTTAGTATTATAATTCTTCGCTTTATAGTTACTAATTTAATAGCTTAATATTTAGTATTATAAGTAGTAGCTAGCTAATGCTATGAACTATAGTAGAATCTAAGTCTAAGTATAAGAGTAGGCTAATATATATTAAGTATAAGCGCTTAGTACTTAAAGCTTATATATACGCTTATACTACTAAAACTACTTATCTATAAGCTTAAGTTAATAACTATAATAATAGCTAGATTAATAAAGGTACTTTTTAAATTTATAACTAGAGAGATTTTAACTATAGTTCTAATTAGTTAGTTAGTAGCTAGATAAGTTAAATAGCTATAAAGATTCAATCTAGTTAAAAATTTTAGTAATTTAGCTCGTTTTTTTATACTTGTATTAATTTAGTAACTACTTTTTTATAACTAAGCGCTATTTAAAGTAATTAAAATTCAGCTAAGTAATAATTAATATTTATTATAGCATTCTAGATAAAGTATTATTTTCTCTATTTACTTCTTAAAAATAAAATATTATAGATTTTATAAGTCAAGTAGCTATTTTAACCTTTAAAATTATTACTAAGTAAGTAATCTAGTTACTCTATTTAAGAGTATAATTATAGTTTTAAAGTACTTTATTTGAAATAATTCTTAATTATATCTTTGATATAGCTATGTATTCTAAATTTTAATTTATTAAAGCTAAGTATTAATCTACTTTATATTTTCCAATTACTAGATTAAAAGTCTACTAGTTATTATACTAAACTATCTAGAGTTTTTAAAATTAATAGCTAGCTTGTCTAAGAAACTATCTTAGTACTATAGCTTTTTTAGTAGTATATTTAATAATAAGTAGCTTTACTTCTATAGTAAAGATACTAACTATACTTTACTTTATAGCTTTTTATAAAATTACACTTTTAAAAGATAGTAATATATTTAAAAAATAATTAGTAAGTTTTTACATTATTAGTAATAAATATATTCTTAGTAATTATTAAATAATGCCTATTATAGTTACTATACTAGACTATATTATTATAAGTATAGTAAAGATAAATAATTACTTACTTTATAGCTTTGTTATACTTATAACTGAAGGTTATAAAAGAGTATAAAAGCTTTAAAGTAGTATTTATTATTTTTTATTAGAGTATAGTTACTATATAAAGTATAAAGCTAACTATTTTTTAGTATTTTTTAATTTTAAGTTGAATTACTTTTTGAATATTTTAATTCGCTTCTTTTATAGTAGAGGTATTAGATTAAAAAATCTATCTTTAAGCTTAATCTTTTTTAGTATTTTATTTCTATATATATAAATTATAAAAATATATATCTTTTAATATTCGTTTTAAATTATACAAGTACCAAAAACCTACTTTATATTTCTCTAATTCTAGATTTTATACTTACTAGAAATCTTAGCTTATAAAGCTATTACTTATTACTTTATATTCTTATAACAAGGTAATAAAATATTTTAAACGTAGAAAAGAATACAAATTTTATACTTTCTAATAAAAGAGAGAAATAGGTTTTCTTAAAAAGCTATTATACGAATAGCTCTCAGTATTTTAAACAACTTCTTATACTATTATAATTAAGAGTTCTAAAATTTATTAAGCGTATAGTTAAGCTATATATATAGTTTTATTATTTAGAAGCTATTTAGTATATAATAAACTGCTTAATATTCTACTATAATTTTTATATAGAAAAATACTTCTCTATTTTAAAATAATAAATTTACTATATAACTTTAAGAAGTAAGTACTACTATAGTATAAGAAAACTTTAGAGTAAGTATTACTATATAAGTAAGATTAATTAAGTTTCTTTTTTAAAAATTACTATAAACTATATTTTTAGCTTTACATTTAAGAAGATAGCTATTTGAATTATACTTATAAGTTTATATTTATTTTAATAAAAGTAGCTAATTTCAAGCTTATAACTTATTAAGCTAAGGTGTTAATATTAAGTAAAGTAATAAAACATAGTTAGTAACTCTATATAGTAATCTTAACATAGGTATAATTTTTAAATACTTTATACTTACTATAAAGAGCTATAATAATTAATTTAACTCTTCTTATAATATTTACTATAAAAATAGTACTTTAAAAATAATTATAATATACTTATAAAAAGTAATTATAAAACACGCTTTTTTAAGAAACTGAAAAGTAGTAATAAATACGCTATAAAGCTATAGAGCTATAGAAATATTTAAATTCTAAAAATATATATCTAAATCAGCTTTAAAAGCTAAGTAGATACTAATAGTAATAATAAGTAGCTTTTATTAGTAGAAAAACTAAAAGTTAGAAAGTAGTATAGTATTAAATAGAAGCTTTTCTATTAGCTAAAGAGCTAAGAAAATAACTATAGTTATAATACTATTATTAAGGTTAATTTTATAGTTTAAAGAATAGTAGCCTAGAAGAAATTACATTAAACTTTATATATAATAAATACTTCTCTTTATTCTATATTTTGTTTAACTTTTGTACACTTTAAAAAGATTTACTAAGATCTTTACTAAATATAAAAAGCTTTCTATACTAAACTTCTTTTCTATACTTACTATTAAAGCTCTAGTTCTTATATATACTAAGATATTACTACTTAAAGGCGTAATAAAACGTACTACTCTAGTAAACCTTACTAGCTATAAGCGTAGTTTATTTAACTTTCTAAGTCTTTTAAAAAACTCTAAGATAAATAACCTATACTATATAGCTATAAAAATAAAGCTAAACAACAGCTTTTATTAGAATAGTAGAAGGTAGATAGAGGTAATTACTACTAATAGGAGATACCTTATAGCTTAATATATTATAGATATATACTATCTTACTTAAATAACTTTTTCTTTAAATATAAGCTTAGAACTTATAGATATCTATTTTAGTCTTTTTATTACTTAGCTGTTTAATCTCTTATTTAAAAGTATTTTTAAACAGCGTATATCTTAAATTTAAGATTAGTTATTTCTATACTCTAAGCAGCTACTAAAGATTATAATAGATTTAGTAAGTAGCTTTTAGCTTATACTTACTAAGCGTAGTAGCTATAATAATAGAATTTATAGTTTTATAGATAGCTTAATTATTTTAGTTTTTTTAAAAACTAGGAAAATAAAGTTTATAAAGGTTAATTTTAGCGTACTTAGAAACTAAGCTTATAATTACTATATCTATATAACCTACGCTATTACTCTTTAGCTAATTACTAACCTAAGTAGGCTATTAAATTTTACTTTTAAAGTATTTAAATATTTAATAGATATATATAGAAAAAGTATACTTAAGCTTTAAACTTATAACTTCTTTACTATAGCAACTTTTAAAGAACTTAGCTATTAGCTAATATTAAAGTTATATCTAAGAGAAAGCTGCTAATTTAGTAAGTTTTTTCTTTCTTTTTTCTTAGCGCTTACTCTAGTTAAGTCGATTTCTTATCTTTTATTTTATAGAACTAAAGTCTATATAGTAAATGTTATAAATAAAGTTAAATTATTTAATTTAGATAAAAATAGCCCTTTGAATTTACTCTTTAATAAGTTAGCTTTTTTAAGTATATATACTATTTTTTAACTATTAAAAACTTTTTAATTACTTTAATTATCTATTTTTAAAACTTTTAGCTTAGGTATAAGTTCTTAAGTAGTAAGCTTAGTAAAAAGCTACTAATTATTAAAGATTTTTAATAATATACTAGCTTAATATTCTATCTATATTAAATTATTAAAGCTCAAATTATAATATATAAGTAAACTAACTTTATTATATTAATTATAGCTTATATTACTTTAGTAATCTTACTTGGTAGTTAATTACTTTACTATACTTACTATTTAATTAATAGATAAAATACAAGATTTCTGTTTAGAATTTAATAAGCTTACGTTTATTATATATTTTAATATACTAAATTACTTAATCTTTAGTTAGCTTTCTTTAATACTTATTAAAATAATATCTTTACTTATTTAAAATAATATTGTAGTTTATAATTACTTAATTACTTACTAGTACTAATAGATAATATATATTAAAAGCTTAATAGCTAATAATACTTAATATAGCTAGAAAGCTTAACTTTAAAGTTTTTACAGTACTTTTTAGCTATAAAATTACTATTACGTAGATATATATAATAGCTATAAGTTTAGATTTTACTTAAATCTTAGTTGAAATTAGTAGTTTAGTACTTAATCTTAGGTAGCTAAAAATACTAAAAGTGCTTCTAGAACTATTTTTATAATACTTAATTAAAGAATTAGTAACTATAAAGCTACTATAAACTTAATTTATTAAGTTAAGATACTTTATTTATAATTACTAGCTAAAGCTAAATTATATTATAGTAAAGTATTAGTATAGAGCAGAGTTACAAAACGTAGTTAGTAACTCTATATAGTAATCTTAATATAGGTATATTTTCTAGATATATTATACTTACTATATATAGCTATAATAATTAATAAAACTTTCTTTATAATATTTACTATAGATATAAATAGTAATAATATACCTATAGAGAGTAATAGTAATACTATAGAAGCTTCTCTAGTAGACTTAGAAGTAGGCTTAAGAGTAGACTTAGAGGTAGTAATAAGGAATCTATAGAGCTATAGAAATATTAAAATATTCTTAAAGGTTAACGTAGAAGCTTTCTAAGAAAGAGCTCTTAGTAGAGATCTTAGTAGAAAGAGTAGAAGTCTTTCTCTTAGCTATAGAAGTAGATAGATAGAAATCTAAGTAGCGTAGGTAAACTCTAGGTCTAGAGTAATATTAAATTATAGTACTATACTACTATAAAATATAAATAATATTTGCATAGGTAAACTATAGTATAAAGAATAGTAGCCTAAAGAGAGTTATATAAACTTTGTATATAGAGAAGACTTTATTTACATTTTTATTTTATCTAATAACTTTCTATCTTAAAGAACTTCTTATATCTTTAAAAAAACTAAATCTCTAGCTAAATACTAAGCTAAATACCTAGCTAAATACTTAGGTATAACTATTAAACTTAATACTAATACTAATATTACCTTAAAGATATTAAACGCTTTTCTTTTTATACCTACTACTTAGGTAAGTACTTCTAACTCTTTAGTACTTAGCGTAGGTAATAGTTACTTAGTACTACTAATAAGCTTAGTTTTCTACAAAGTTAGCATTACTAATACTAATATAACTTTTAATACCTTATATCTCTAAGTATAGATATACAAAGATAACTATAAGAATATAGTAGTAACGTTTATAGATATTGTTCTACTAAGAAAAGCTTAATTATAAGATTAGCGCTTATATATATTTGAATTAACTTAGTTATTAGATTTTAGCTAACTCTTTTTACTAAGCTATTTAGCTTATAAGTATATAGTAGAGGTATTATAATTATTATTTTTTTCTTTTTAGCTTATTTCCTTTATTTTAAGTACTCTCTTTGATATAGTATTATATTATTATTATCTTAAGAAATGCTGTCAATTGTTTCTTAATAGTAGTACTTAACTACTACTATAAAGCTGTTTAGAATTTTTATTATAAACTTTAGTAACTTATTTTTAAGTTATAATTATATAGCTTACTTAAATTGTTTTTCTTTCCAATTAAAGCTTATTTATTAAGTATATAGCTTATTAAGAAGCTAAATAAATTTTATAATATTAAAAAGAAAGATTATAAAAATAAGCTATAAAGCTAATAAAACATTACTTAATTTATGCAGGTTGTAGCGTAATTATTATATTTACTATAATAGATACTAGTAATTTCTATCTTTTAAGTAGCTTTATAGAAAGCTTTAAGATATTACTTACACAACTAGCTTAATGTTTAAACTAAAAAGTTAGTAATACTAGCATAGAACTATAAAACTTATAAGTAAGTAATAGTATTTATTATAATAGAATCTTAAAAAAAAATATTACATATAATAAATAAGAGGCTAAATATGTGCTTAATATTAGAAGAGTAATGAATAATCTTATTATACTTATTCTTGTTATATAATTATAGCTTATATACTATATACTACTATTTTTAAAAAGCTTTCTTAGTAGAATAATAGTATAGAATCTAAGAATAATCTTAATACTATTAAGTATACAATACGTTTTTTTTAGGTTTTTTAAAGCACCTTAAATAAAATAAAATATATAATTACTAGTACTAATTACTAAAAGAATTTAACTACTAGCTTTTAGAATTTTTTTATAAGTTTCTATAAAAAAATTAAGCTTAATTAAAGATTTATTATTAAGTAAGTACACTATAGCTTTACTATTAAGAATTCTACTAGCTAAAAGTTTATTAAGCTTAAAGTTTATACTAAGAATAGAAGACTTAAACTTAGTAATTAGCTTTTTAGAGTAAATAATTATAAAACCTATATTACTAAAATACTTAGTAGCTAAAGTACTTACTTTTTAGCTTTATAACTTATCTTTTCTATATAAGCTACTCTCTTTTTTTTCTAGTAGCGCTTTTAAATTTTAATTTATTTCAAAGAAAGAGCTAAGTAGATATACTACTTAGTAGCTTAGATTTAGTAGTTATAGTCTAAAATTAGAAGTATAAAATTATCTTTTACTTATAATTTATATTAAGTTTATAAAAGTAGAATTTAAGTAGTTAGCTTTACTAGTTTCTATATAACTTAGTAGAACTAAAAAATTTACTTCTAATAATATTAAAATTTATACTAGTTTTACTTTTTTAAGTATAATTAATATTTATCAGAAAATAACGCTAAATACTTTACTAAGATTACTAAGACTTAATATTTTTTTCTTTTTAGCTATAGTATATAACTAATTATATTACTACTAGTAAGCTTACTTATAATTAAATAATTTTATTATAGTAAGAAAGTTAGTAATTTAAAGAGGCTTTTTAACTTTTAAGAGCTTAAAAATTCTTACTTCTTAGTAAAGTATTAACTAGTTAGTAAACTACTTCTTAAAAAAAGCTTACTAAGCTTTTTTATAATTTGTCTAATACTTTATATAAACTTTATACTATATAGTTTAGTTAGTAAGTATAAGTATAGTATTAAAAAACTTTAAGAAAAAAGTAGACTATTCTTTTATTATTACTTATAGTAGTAAGTTATAAGTACCTAAATATAAGAGTATATATAGTTTAGTTCTTAATATTATTAATTCTTTTACTCTTTTTTAGCTACTATATAAAGTTCTAGTTCTAGTAAGCTATAAAAGTAAAGCTATTTTTATACTTATAGTTATAATATTATAAAAAAGCTTAATACTTATATCTAGCTTTTAAATAATTATTACATTACTTCTTTATTAGTTTTACTAAAAGATTTACTAGCTTTACAAGTTCTAAAATACAAGTATTAAGAAACTTAAGCTTATAAGTATTTATTAATTTAATATTCAAAAGATTAAAATTAATTTATGTTTAGATACTTTTCTTATTATAGTATTACTTTAAAAGTATAAACTAAGTATACTAGTTAGATTACTTCTTAAAAAGTATACTTATAGCTATAATAGCTATATAATAATTACTTATATCTATAAAGTTAAAGTGTAAAATTAAAGTAAAGATGCAAAAAATAACTAAAAAGTAGATAGTAATTAAGTAATTACGTAAACGTTTTTATAATAAAATATAAAAATAAATTAAGTAAAGTAAAGTTCATTAATGTCTTTATTAGTAAGGTTTAATATATAGCAAGAATTAGTTCTATAATTAAGTAACTAGGCTTATAACTACTAAAGCTAAAGAGATTATTAAGCATTTTATAATTATTATACTATAAAAGAAGTTAAAATAAAATCTCTAGCTATATACTTTAAAGCTAAGTAATTACGTATTTTAAATTAAATAATAATAACTACTCTCTAACCTTAATAATAGAATATTAATCTTTAAAACTAAATTATAAAGTTATATTAAAACTAAGGCATAATCTAGAGCTAGTAATATTATAATAGAAGATTACTTTATTAATCTTATAAGAATAGATTAAAATAAAAAAAAAGTAGACGTAAGAAATATAGTAAGTCTCTAAATAGTATTATTATTACTACTACTAGCTTAATAATATTTCTAGAAAAAGCTATTCTTAGTAGTAATAATACTAAAAGAGTTACTAATTAAATTACTTTGTTCTATAAATTATATAGTAAAAGAAGAATTACATTAATAAAGTACTTATACTTAAACACACGCATAACGTAGTTAAGTAATATAGTATATAATGACAATATAAGTATATTTCTTGAACACCTTTAATTATAGTAGGTAGTAGTATATATATCTTTTAATATCTTTTAGCTATTAAGAGTAAGCTATAAAGTTCTAAGTTCTATAGCTTTACGCAAGAAAAAGAAAATAAAAATAAATAGTACTAATCTTATACGTTCTATAAGCCTTAATAGTAGTAAAGTATATAGGCTAGTATATAGAGAAGTAGATCTAGGTTAGAAGAGTAGTAGCTAGAAGCTTAATACTAGAATTATATAATAGGCTTAGGCTTTATCTAAGCCTTAGTATAGTATATAGAGTAAGGCTTACTATAAGCTCTCTCTCTAAGAAATATAATATCTTTACTAATACTTATTATAGCTATACTTTAAGGCTAGTCTATAATAAGTTATAATACTACGTAATACGTTAGCTAAAAAGAGAGCTAAAAGCTCTAGTAAAACTAAGTTCTAAGAACTAATACCTAAGGTATATACCTAGCCTAAGGTAGATACCTAGCCTAAGGTATCTACTTAGTAGCTATACTTAGTTAGTTAAGTAAAGTTCTAGCCTAATATAAATATACTTATAATATAGGTACGCCTCTATTAAAGTAGAACTATACTTTTAACTATAGTATTATTAATAAATAGAACTTTTTAAAAAAAAAGATTCTCTATAGTTTATCTTTTTCTTATACTTATACTCTTTTCTTTTAATATTTTATAAACTTTATAATTAACTCTCTAAGATTCTTAATATATTTTTTATTACTACTAACTATATTATGGAAAATAAGCGCCTATACTATAAGTTATTACTAATATCTACTAGCGTTAAGGCTAATATAGCTATATATTAGTATACTTATAATAAAATAGAGTAGTACCTAAAGAAGCTTATAAGTATTTATATAAGTATCTACGTATTATAAGTATAAGCTTATATTTATTCTCTGTACTTTAGTAATAAGCTTATTAAGAGTAAGCTTATCTACTAGCTTTATAATAATAATATGTTTATAATAGACGCTTTTATACTAAGTAGTATTTATATATTAGCTAGTACTAAAAAAAATAAAAAAAAATAATATATTACTCTTAAGTAGAATAAGCGTTTTAAGAATTTAGCTAAAGTTTTAAGTAGTAAGTTTACTATATATTTCTCTTATAAGTAGCTAGCCTATATTAATAAAGTTATACATAAAGACTTTAATAAATAAATCTAACTAGTCTTAAACTTTATTACTTATCTATAATAAATAATAGTAATCTATATATATATAATATAATATAATAGAGTAGTAAATAATATAATAACTTTAGTAGTATAGATAGCGCTAGCTTTTTTAATAAGCTTATAATAAAATATAACTAGTATAGATAAGTATAGAAATCTTTAAGACTAGTATAACGTATTAAAACTAGAGGCTCTTTACTAAGCACTATAGAGATATTACTACTACTACTAATTCTAGAATCTTTCTAAGCTGTTAAGTAATAGTAACTATAATAAAGGTAGTAGTAGTAGCGCTTAATAGACTAAATATAGTATAGTAGTAACTACTAAGTTATTATAGGCTTTAGGTAGTATTAGTAGTAATAAAAAGTTAATCTAGTATTACTATTTATTATAAAAGTATAAGAAAGAGAACTATAAGTAAGTAGTAAGAGGCGTTTAAGTTTAGGCTTAGTTTTAATAGCTTAGAAGTTTATTTATTTATAATCTATAACAGAGTATAATATTATAAGATATAACGTAGTAGGCTCTATCTCTAAGGCCTAGAGAGAGTAAAAGAAGAATAATAAAGTAAGGTTTATACATAACAGCTTTTAGACCTACTTTATTACTAAAATAGTAGTAATTAAGTAAAAAAAAACATCTATAGCCTATAAGCTAGTTTAAGAAAAGTAATATCTATTACTAGTATAGTAAAGACTATAGAATTTAAGATTTAATTTACTTTTAGAGATTTAGTCTAGAGTATACTAAAACTTTTATTTATAATACTACTTCTTTTAAAGTAGTTAAAGCTTTTTTGTTAAGCTAGCTATAAAGCTATTTTAACACTAAGGTACTCTTAAAAAAAGCTTTTACTACTTTCTAAGAGAATAAATATATAGTTCTACGCGCCTATTAGCTTATAGCTAGTTAGAAAATATATTTCTTTATATTTATAGTAAGAATATTTACACTAGAGTTTCTTTTAGTAAGATTACTCTTCTTTTATTTTTTAAGTTACTTTTAGAAATCTTAAAATATATTAAATCTTTTATAAGAAATATTACTTTATTACTTTACTTAGAAGTTACTAAGTTACTTTATTACTACTATATTTATTATGTTTATATAACTATATTACTATTACAGCGCTTTTTAAGCTACGTTACTTCTACTTAAAGAGAGTTTATTCAAAAGGCTATTAAAAAGCTATTATAGAAATATAAAAATAAATAATATAAATTAAATAGTAGATATAATATTACACTTTATATTATATTATATTTCTTATTTTAACGTTATAAAGAGTTTTTAAAAAATATCTATAACAGTTTTTTTAATACTTTTATAATTATAGAAAGTTATCTAATTAGAGTAAAGCTTTTATTTATTTATGTCTCTATTTTAATTTCTAACAAGCTTACTAGTAAGTTATATAACCTTTTCTAAAAGATAAGTAGAAGTGTTTTAAATTAGTAAGCTAATTAGAAAAAAAATTTAATATATATAGTAAGGCTTAAAACTAGAAAGCTTTTACTATTTTTATACCTAGAGTAGGCTATATACTAGTAATACAAAACTTCTACTAGAGTTTAAAGTTTAAAAAAGAATAGAAATAGAATACTAGAGATAGTATCTAAATAGTATATTTACTTTTACTAAGTACTAATACTTAACTTAATACTATATAAAAATACTATAGTTCTCTTGCGTAAGATTTATTTAGTAGTAGTTATTCTATCTATATTACTAGCTAAGAATAGAGATAAAACTAAAGTTAATCAAGAATAAATATAGTAAGTTTAGTAGGTTCTAAGAGTATAAGTTTAAATTACACTATCTTCTATACACTAAAAAACTAGATTTTTTTTAATTACTTTATTCTAGGTTATTAGTATAGAGTAAAGTACTTATTATTACTTAAAATATAGAATTTATAATAGAATAGTAATATACTCTAACAAGTAAAAGCTTAAGACTCTAAAAAATAAAAAATAAAAAAATTGTAAGTTTAGTATACTTAGTACAATATATTATATAATTCTTAGTTATTCTTAGTTATAGTAGAATAAAAGTTAAGTATATACATATAGAGTTAGTTTATAATATAAGCTAGTAATAACTCTATTACTAATAGTAATATATCTTAGTCTAATATTAAAACCTTTTAAGTAGTCTAAAAAAAGACTAGCTTAGAGTCTTTTTACACTTTTTAATAGTTTTAATATCTTCTTACTATAAAATTATCTCTCTATTAAGCTTAAGAGTACTACTATCTTATATATAGTAATCTATATCTACTATAGCTCTATTACTATAGATATATATATATTACGCGCTTATAGCGCTTTACTATACTTACATTTATAAATACGCAGGTAAGTAGGTATATAGTTAACTTAGAAAGTAAAAATATTATTTAAAGTTTTAGCTAATTACTTTTTCTATTTACTAATTCTAATAATATAGTAGTAGTAATATTATAATAAATCTACTATACTTTATATAGTACTTCTATAGCCTATAGTAGTAGTAGTAGTATTATAATAATTTAGTAATACTTTATATAGTACTTATATAGTAGCCTAGTAGATCTAGTATTATCTAGCTTATCTCTCTAGTATTATACGCGTACACACGCGCTATATCTAGATTACTTCTTATTTCTATATTAGTTTAATATTATTCTTAGATTATATATTATATTATCTATTATATTAGGTATTAAATTAATTATAAGTATATATTATAAGCTATTATAAGCTATTACTATAGTTTATAAGCTAACTAAGTAATATAAGTAGGTTATAAAGTTTTATAATACTAACTATATTTAATTCTAATTACTTAGTAAAATACACTACAACTAGTTTTCTTATAAAGTAGTAATAAACTTCTAGAGCTTACTTAGCTATTTTTTAAGTTTAGAATTTATAGTATCTAAAAAGTTTTTTTTCTACTACTTTATTAACTTAAGTTCTTTTCTTTTTAAGTCTTTAGAATAGTTATACTAAGAATAATACTTAATTATAAAAAATAGAAAAAAATACTAAACTTTATAGTAGTAATTACTATAGTTATACTTTTTTTTAAAAAACCTTAATAAAAAGCTTATAGATTTTTTAATAGTATATAGCCTACTTTTTATACTTTACTATAGTATTTAAAAGTAGTATAACTTATTTAGTCTAGTATATAGCTGTATTTTATATACTTAGTAAAGAATAAAGAATACTAGTCTTAAAGACTAGTATAATATTAGCTAGTACTTTATTTTAGATATTAAAAAAGTTAAATATTAGTATTAATTAAAAAGGTTTCTTTTTAAAAAGAAGAGGTAGTACGTGTAATTATAGTAGCTATAGATAGAATAAAAGTGTAAATATAGTAAGTAAGTATAAGTTAAGTAGCTAAAATATAGTAAGTATTCTAAATTAATCTAAGTTTTATATTAAACTATAGTAGCTAAAGAGCTAAGAGAAAAAGAGCTAAAAGAAGTATAGTTATATAAGTATAGTTATAAGAGTATAGTTATAAAACTATAGTTATAGAAGTATAGTTATAAAAGTATAGTTATAGAAGTATAGTTACAAAAGTATAGTAGTAAAAAGTGTACTTTAAAATAAGTTTATTTAGTATAAGATAAAGTCTTATTTAATATATTTTATTAGAAGTAAGAAATATATAAGTAAGCTAAAGTATATAGCTAATCCTAGTAAGCCTACCTAAGAAGAGTAGTAATTATTATAAGTATATATATATATAAATAAGTATTAATTAAGTATAAAAAAAAACTAGTAAAAAAAAACTTATATATAAACTTATATAAGTAGTAAATGTTATAAATCTAAATTTAAAAACTATTAAGAAGTAAAAGAAAGTAAAAGTAGAAATTATAAAAAAAAAGTAAAAAACTTATTTAATATCTAAGTTTTAAAGTTATTTAGATAGTTTCTTAAAAGTTTTCAAGTATAAAGTATATAAATATAAAGAAAAAGTAGTAATAGATAAAAACTAATAGTAAGTATGTAAAGATTATAATAACTTAGTTATTATTATCTTTTTATTATTAAGCTTTGTTAAGATTGCACTTATTATTATTTCTTAACAAATTAGAAAAATTCCTAGTAAATCTAATTACTTACGTAATTAAGATTTTAGTAGCTAGTTTTAATCTGCTACACTAGGAGATTCTAAAATACCTTTATCTATCTTAGCCTAGCTATTATTAGAGTTATTACGTAATATAATAACTCTTATCTTTCTTATCTCTCTTTCTGTAATTGCTAAAAGATCTAGTAATAAACTAATTATTAGTCTATGCAGTACAACGCATAGACTAATATAATTAGTACTAGTCTAGATTATAAATCTAGGAGATAAGAAGAAGTTAGCAGACTTAGATTATAAATCTAGGAATTAAGCAGATTTAATTATAAATCCTTATCTCTAGGCAGAAATAGGCGGATATTTACGCAATTATTCTAGTAGCTATTTTCTATAAAAGAAATAGCAATTCTCTATAGTTATTCTTTACCTAGTAACAATATTATTACTTTTTACCTATTATTTACTTTGCAATTACTTTATTGCAATCTTTATTAGTTATACTATTTATTATAGTATTTAACTACTTTGTTTTAACAAAGCTATATTCTATTATTAGAGAATAGTTTCTATTACCTCTCTATTCTTTACAAAGTAAAAGTAATATATTATAATAGCTTTATAAGTAAGTAGCTGGAGTAGCTAAAAAAGCGAGTAAAAAAAGTACTAAGTACTCTTAATTTAAAAAATAGTAGTATAGCTCTAAAGAAAAAAAAACTAGTAAGTAAAGAATGTAAATAAACGCTATTAAGGCGTAGGATAAGTTAAAGCTATACTTATATATTTTATAAGCGCCTATAAATCGCGTATAATATATAAGTATTATATTAGTATAAGTATTTATATATATATAGTAAAGTAGTAAGTAGTAATAGTAAGAGTATTTCTAGAAAAGTAGCTAAATATAAAGCTATATTCAGTATATTAGTATATATATATATAGTATAATATAATATATATAGTATTTCTTTATTAAATATACTAGTGCAGAGATATAAACATAACGTAGTAAAGTAACATAGTATATAATTATAATATAGGTATATTTTCTACATACTTTATTTTAGAGTAGGTAGTAGTATATATTCTTTTAAAAGTTCTAGAAATTAAAACTGATCTATAAATTTTAATACTCTTAACCTTTATATAAAAGTATAAAAGTACAAAGCTAGAATTTAGCTAAGATTCTATAAAGAAAGAGAAAATATAAGTATTACGTTTTATATACTTTTAAGATGGTATTTAGAAGTTGTATATATATTTTAATACTTTCTAAAAGCTTTATATAAAAGTAGAAAGTAAAAGAGACTATAACTATAAAGAAATAGTAATAAACGTTTAAGAACTTAAAGTATTTAAAGCTATTTCTAGAATAAAGCTATAAGTAAGTAAAGTAGTAATATATAGTAGTTTATAACTCTAAATCTAATACGTAATAAGTATTTTAAGTAGGTAGAAAAGTCTTATAAAAGAGTCTTATACGTATATATATACTAGACTCTTAACTATAGTTAAAAAGTAAAAAGGTCTATGTTTAGCTTCTTCTTTTTTCTTCTTTTCTTTATTCTCTATATCTTCTATATTTTCTAGATCTACTTTTATATATATCTATTAAAATACTAGCCTATAATAATAAGAACAATAATAAGAATAATAATAAGAATAATAATAATTATACTAATATATAAGACTATCTTCTAATATACCTCTTTATCTACTCTCTCTTTAAGATAGTACTTTTATTAGTTATCTTAAAATATAAGTTAAAAAAGATTAACCTTAATACTTATATTAAAGATATTAAAGCCTATAAATAGGTCTTAAAGAAGATAAAGCTTTACTTTCTTTACCTAAAATCTAGCTTTAATATTTATAAGTAGCTTATACACTATATTAAAGATAAGATTCTTAGTGTAAAGGACTTTATTCTTAGCAGTCTCTTTAAGAACTTAATATATATAGTATATATAAATAATTAAGTATTATATAGTATATAAGATAGTGTATAAGATAAGTATATAAGTATAAATAAGTATATTAATAAGTATATAAGTATAAGTATATTATAAAAGTACTAGCTAAGTAGTTCTACTTAAAGTAGTAAGCGCCTAAAACGCTATATAGTTATAGTAGGCTTAAGAGTTCTAGAGCTATATTAAGTAGGTGTAGGTAAGTAGATTATTTTAACTTAGACTAAAGAGTCTAGGTTAAAAGCTCTCTTTTTAATAAAGATTTAACTATTTTATATATACTAGTGTATATAAAAAGTTTTATATATAAGTTAGGTAAAAGTTTATATATAAAAAGATATTTTATTTACTATTCTACTACTATACTTTTAATAGTAGCTTTATAAGGCTTAAGCTATAGCTATAGTTACGCGCTATAGTTATAAGCTTTAGTTATAAGCTTTAGTAATAAGCTATAGTTACTAGCTATAGTTATTAGCTATACATTTTTTTATTACTATTTTTATTTATATAAAGCTAACTTATTTATTTTAAGAGCTATAAAAGCGATTGGTGTACTATTTTAATACTACTAGTTTAAAGAATGTAGCTAAAAGCTTTATAATAAAATTGATAATTTTAATACTATTTTATATTAATTAAAGAGATTAAATAAAGTTTTAATTATAGATATTATAACTAAAGTAATATAGAAGAAAAATATATTCTAACTAGTAGAAACTAATAGACTTTAAAAAGTGAAAATAGCAATTTATATAAAAGGAAATTCTAGTACTACTTATAGTATAGTTTAATAACACTATATAAGTTTATTAGTAAACTAATAATTTATAATATGATCTAGTTAAGAAAATATAATGTCTATTACTAGTATAATAAATAACGAATTTTTAAAGAATAGAAAATTCTTTATTTAAGAATATAGGCGTTTAGTAGACTAGAGCTTAAGTTTCTAGTACTACTACTTCTAGTGTAGTAGTTAAAGCTTTTAAAACTTAAAGTAGTAAAGTAACTATTTTATAAATACTTATATTAACTTATAGTATATAGAATTAGAAATAAATATATTATTCTTAAAAGCTTATAACTAATAAAGCTATAAATTATAAAGTAATAAAATACTAGAATATTTAGTAAGTAAAATTATACTTTAAAATATAAATTCTCTATTTTTATTTTTGTTTTATAGCTTATAGTAAATAAAAAACTTAAAGTATTATTAAAGTAAATAGTACCTTATATCTAAATCTAGAAAATAGATACACTAAATAAGCTTCTTAAAATATTCTAACTTATACCTTTCTTATAAGTTATTTTTATATTATTAAGTTTTAAGTTAAGTAAATTTACTAGTTATATTACTTCACTACTTTACTAAAGCTTAATTAAGCTCTTTACTATTACTATTCTAAGAATTGTTTCTTTAACTATATTATTTTATTTGTTTTTTAAAATCTATTATTTTAGAAGCTATTATAGAGGCTATTATAAACTACTATATTTATACTATACTAGAGGCTATTATTAGTAGTTTTAAAAGATACTTTTCTAGTATAGAGCTATATACTAGGCCTATTAGAACTTCTATTACTTAGATTTTTAATATATTTATTCTTATTATCTTGATTTTCTTTATTTTATATATATAACTAAGTTATATTCTAGTTAGTACTTTAGTTCTTAAGTTTATATATACACTACTTATTCTTTTATTATTAGATTTAGTAATTATATCTATTATAGTATTTCTTCTATATAGTAGGGTAACAAAAAAAAAAGACATTAAAAATGTTATCTTTTTGAAAGCTTTATATCTAGGTAACTAGACTAGCTAAAACTAAGATTTTTAGTAATATAGAAAGCTAGAAAGTTCCTCTCTAATTAAGCCTACTAGCGTTTATACTTAGTAAGCCTCTAGCGCTAGTTAACTAGCTTTAAAAAAGAGGTAAGAAAAAAGCTCTACTTTAACTAGCTATATCTTTTTAACTAAGCTTAAAACTACTAATTTTATTTTTTTAAGTTATTCTCTATATTTATATCTATTTTTAGTAATTTCTATAGAATTTTAGAAAATATACTTAAATAGTTATTAAGAAATTTAAAAAAAAGCTAAATATAAAACTTTATTTTAATTACGTAATCTCTTACTAATATTAATACTTATACTTTATATAGTCTAAATTTAAACTTTTAGCTTCTAATCTTTAGTTTAAGCTAAGATATACTACTTTAAAGTCTAAAATTCTTAAAATATAAAGTTGCTATTTTTAGAAACTTTCTTCTATAAACTAGTAGTATATACTTATATAAACTACTCTTATAAATAAATATTAATTTATATTTTATAATTAGCTTTTTAGAGCTACTTTAACTTTATAATTGTTTAATAATATACTAAAAATAGAATATTACTATTTGTAGATCTTAGCTATAACCTAAAGCTAAAACTATATATCTTTTACTATTATAGTTTTATTTTTAAATAAGTCTAAGTAAGTTATAAAGCTTTAATGTTAAAATCTAAAATCTTAATTTAAAAATTACTAAAAATAGCTACTATCTAATTATCTTAGTATAAGATTAGTAAGACTATATAGACTCTACTAAAATTTAAAAACTATACTTTTCTTTACTATATAAAAAGATGTACGCTATTTTAGAGAGCTAGAATTTAAAGCTAATCTTTAAGCTAGTATATTATAGCTTAGTAGCTTACTAAGCTAAAATACTAAATTATCTAACATTAGTTTACTATATTATTTCTAAGATTATTTAAATAGTTTTAGTTTAGCTACTCTAGTTATCTAAATATCTAGCTTTAAAAAAGATAATTTTAAGAATGTCTTTTTCCTTTTGTTACTCTATCGTATATTATACACTACTATAAAGTATTCTTAGGTACTAAGGTACCTTAATAATAAGCTAACTTATTAAATATTCTTAGTATTTTATAATAACTTTAGAAATAGTACTTTATTTTAATTTATAATAATAATTAAAGTTAATTTTAAACTTTAGTATTTTCTAGTATATATTTAGTATTCTTAGTAGTATATTACTACTATAAATTTAAGTTTATTAGCTTCTATAGTATCTAGAAGAATTTACCATTTTAAATTTATAAGTAAATAAACTTCTTTTTTACTAGTAACTTTATAGCTTTACTATTAATATTTTAAACTTTCTTCTTACTACTAAAGTAAATTAAAGTAAAAGTAGCTATCTAAATATTAAACTTAAGTCTAAAAAAGCTATATAGAATTTAAACTATCTTAATAATTTATAGCGTAAAAGTATTAATTATAAATTAGAAATCTAAATCTTAAGTAGTAATAATTCTTCTAGCTTTAAGCGCTACTAATTCTAAAAAAGATAGAACTATTACTAGTTCTTTAAAGAATATATAACTAAAAGCTTTTTTTACTTTTAAAAGTATAGCGTTAGACTAAAACTTAGAGCTCTAGCGCTACTACCTTTAAAGTAGTTAAAACCTTTAAATCTTTTAGGTTAGCTATAGCTATTTTAACTTATATACAAAATACTTTATAGAAGAATTATAATATAACTAATAAAGTAATATATTCTAAAGCTTTATAGTTAAAATATATATACTATAATCTTAGTAAAACTATACTTTTTCTATTTTTAATATATATAAAATTTTACTATTTAGAACTCTAAAGATTAAAAATATAAGTAGCTTATTTCTAGTACTAAACGCTCTATTACTATATTAGTACTTCTAAGTAATTTATAAGTTTATTAGGTAATTATAAGTATAAACTTAATCTTTTACTAGTTATATTACTTTACTATCTTACTAAGAAGCTCTACTAAGATATTTATTATAACTATATTAATTACTTTTTTTATAACTACGTTACTTTTACTATCTTACTAAATCTTTAATAGATAGCTTAGAGTCTATTTAGTTAGCTGTTCTTAATAGTATTCTAGTAACTATTATATAAGAATTTATCTATTTAATATTTACAGTTTACTCTACTAATACTTCTATTAAAGCTTCTATTATAGCTGCTATTAAAGCTTCTATTATAGCTTCTTCTAAAGCTTCTATTATAGCTTCTATTATAGCTTTTATTATAGCTTCTATTATAGCTTTTATTATAGCTTCTATTATAGCTTCTACTATAGCTTTTATTATAGCTTCTATTATAGCTTTTTTTATAGTTTTTTTATAGCTTTTATTAATACTATATTCTAAATATATATATCTAGAGTAAAGGCTTCTATTATTTTCTTTACTAGCTTAAATTCTAAGAAACTAGTAGTTAATATATACAAGTTCTTTAGTAGAACTAAAGACTTTATTTACTTGAACTAAGCTAGTATATATTCTCTTACTACTATTCTAGCTACTAAGCTATTGTTAGTATTATTATTAGTTATATTTAATATTTATACTTACTTATCAATATATAGAGTAAGATAAGCTATAAATCTAGATCTAGCTTTATCTAACTTTATAAATAAAGCTATAAACCTATAGTATAAGGCTTTAAATCTAATACTAAGTAAAAGTAAGAAAAAATAAAATAAAAAAGAGAAAGTATCTATAAATAGTCTTTTAAGTACTAAGAGTATTAAGTAGATATTAGCTATAACAATTCTTTTTTCTAGTAGAAATACCTTCTAAGAAATAAGCTCTAAGTACTTATTATATTAATATTATTAAAAAATAAAAATAAAGTTTTAGTTATAGTTAATAAATAATAAATATAGCTAGTTCTTCTAGTAGTATACCTATTACTATATATTATTATAGTTATTTCTAGTTATTTTTAGTTCTAGTTTAAAGAATATTATATAGGTAAGTAGAGAATTTATCTATAAGTAGAAATAATTTTATTACTATAGTAATATATACTTTAGTAATATATACTAAATTAATATTAGAATTATTTAGTAGTTTAAAAAAACACTAGCTTAAAGTCTTACAATATTTTTTAGTATCTTTTAATATTATCTTACTATAAGAATAACTAAATTAGAGTTAAGAATACTAGTAAAAGTATTTATACTAGTTTATTATAGTATTATAAGTATAAAGTTTTTAAGCTTTATAAAAGTAAGTAAAGCTACTTTAGTATAGTAGCTAACTCTACTATAGCTTTATTACTATAGATATATATATATTACGCGCTTATAGCGCTTTACTATACTTATAGCTATAAACACGCGCGTAGGTAAGTATTTAGTTAACTTAGAAAGTAATAATATTATTTAAAGTTTTAGCTAATTACTTTCTCTATTTACTAATATTAATAATAATAAAAGTAGTAGTAGTAATATTATAATAGCTTTACTACGCCTTACATAGTACTTATATAGCTTATAGTAGTAGTAGTAGTAATATTATAATAATCTAGCTTTACTTTATATAGTACTTACGCTATAGCCTAGTATATCTACTATTACTTAGCTTATCTTTCTAGTATTATATATATACGCGCGCGCTCTATTTAAATTACTTTTTATTTTTATATTATTTTTATATTATCTATTATATTATCTATTAGATTATCTATTATATTATCTATTATATTAAGTATTATATTATTTATTAATATATATCTTAGACTATTATAAGCTATTACTATAGCTTTTAAGTTAACTAGATAATACTAGTAACTTATAGAGTTTTATAATACTAGCTATCTTTAATTCTAAGTTACTAGTAAAGCTTACTACTACTAATCTCTTTATAAAGTAGTAATAAACTTTTTAAGTCTACTTATTTATATCTTAAGTTTAGCGTTTATATTATAAAAAAAGATATTTTTCTACTATTTGATAGACTTTAGTTTTTTTCTTTTTAAGTTTTTAAGATAGTTATACTAAGTATAAAGCTATCTTTTACTTTAGTAATTATTTACTTTAAGTATATTACTTAACTACTAAAAATAGAGAAAAATACTAAACTTTATAGTAGTAATTATTATAGTTATACTATTTTATAAAAGAACTTTTATAAAAAGCTTATATATTTTAAAGTAGTATATACCTTACTTCTTATACTTTACTATAGTATTGTAAAGTAGTATAACTTATTTATACTAGCCTATAGCTCTCTTTTATATACTTAGTAAAAAATATAAAATACTAGATTTAGAAACTAAAGTAATATTAGCTAGTACTATAATATTAGCTAGTACTACGCTATATATATTAAGAGAGTTAGATATCTTTAGATATTAGTGTTAATAAAGAAGATTTTCTTTAATAGAGGTTTTACTATTTAGTAAGCGCTAGCGTATATAATAGAATTTATATAGAACTTAGATAGAATTTTATATATAAAAAGATATCTTATATACTATTTTACTACTATACTTTTTATAGTAGTTTTATATATAAAACTTAAACTATAGCTATAGTTATATACTATAGTTATAAGCTATAGTTACTAGCTATACTTTCTTATTACTATTATTATCTATATAAAGCTAAGAAAAGGTAGTAAGCGTAATTATAGTAGCTATAGATAGAATAGAAAGTGTAAAAGTAGTAATTATAAGTTAGGTAGCTAAAATATAGTAAAGATTTAGATTAATTTAAGTTATATATTAAACTATAGTAGCTAAAGAGCTAAGAAAGAGCTAATTAAGAGTATAGTTACAAAAGTATAGTAGTAAAAAGTATACTTTAAAAGAACTTTATTTAGTATAAAAGAATATATTCTTAAATATCTTTTATCTAAATATATTCTATCTAAAGTCTAAAGTAGAATAAAATAATATAAGTAATTTTTATAAAGTATTTTAAGAAGTAAAGTAAGTAGAGTATATACTACTATATATATATAGATAGATACTAATTAAGTTTAAAAAAGTTTAAGCTCTTATAAGTAGTAGATTTTATAAATCTAAATATAGTAACTATAATAAAAAGAAGAAGTGTAAAAGTAGTAAATACTAATAGAATAAGCTTACTATTAAATATAAAGCTTATAACATTATTTAAGAAGTTTATTAAAAATATTAGAGTATAAAATATATATATATATAGAGTATAGAAGTAAGTACTAATAGTATATAGAGGTTTATAATCTTTTTATAAGCGTAGAGCTTTAAAAGTTAGATAAGCTAGTATAGTTTATATTAAATTAACTTAACTTAAAAAGTAAAAGCTATAGTAAAGTAAAGAGAAAGATAATATTAAGTTATAAAATATAAATAAAGTCTATAAAAGATTAAAATAGCTTAGTATTATACTTAAGTATCTAAGTGTCTATAAAGCGTATATAATATATTAGTTAAGTATTATATTAGTATAAGTATTTATATAGTAGAGTAATTATCTATATTAAGAGTAATAGTATTATAATATTACTAGTAATAGTATTTTTATAAGAGTAGCTAAATATAAAGCTATATTTAGTATATTAGTATATATATATAATATAATATAATATATATAGTATATATAAGTAATTAAGTATTACGTAGTATATAAGATAGTGTATAAAGTAGATATATAAATATAAGTATAAGTATAAATAAGCGTATAAGTAGATATATAAGTATATTATAAAGGTACTAGCTAAATAGTTATCTAAGATAGTAGGCGCCTAAGGCGCTACGTAGCCTTAGTAGACTTAAGAGTTAAGTAGATATATATAGATAGGTTATTCTAACTTAGACTAGAGAGTTTAGGTTGAAAGCTCTATATAAAGCTAACCTACCTATTTTAAGAGCTATAAAAGCGTTTTATATACTATTTTAATACTACTAGTTTAAAGAATTTAGCTATAAGCTTTATAATATAAAAAATATAAAATATATAAATACTACTTTATTATTAATTAAAGAGATAAAGTAAAATTTTAATTATAGCTATTATAACTAAAGTAATAAAGAATAGAAATATACTCTAACTAGTAAAAACTAATAGACTCTAATTAAAAAAAAAAAAAAAAAATAGTAGCTAACTATAAAAAATACTCTTAAAACTTTTAAGTTAGTAAAAGTAGTAGTAATAACTAATAGTATATACTTAGTATAGTAAGTAATATAGTATAAAAGAAAAAGAAAAAAGATATTTAAGTAAAATTATATATACTTATAGCCTTATTTAACTACTATATCTATACTTTATAACTTTAGTTATTTCTTTATACTTAAAAAAGCTTATAAACTTTTATAGTACTTATTCTATAAAAGTACTTTTTAATAAATTTAGAAAGACTTTTATTTTTAGCTTCTATTTAGGCTTTTTAGTTTAAGACTACTACTAAATATCTATTACTATAAGTAGGTAAAAAAGTTATTCTTTTATAAACTTTACTTATTTAAAAGTACTACTATTTACTCTAAAAATTTACTATAATTATATTACTTATATATATAGCTAGTATAAAACTTTTAATTATTTTTTCTTTTAGCTTTACTTTTATAAATCTTATTAGTAAACTATATAAGCTTTTTAGTAGTAATAGTTATTTACTTAAAGAAAAAAAAATTATTTATAATATTACTAATAAGATAGTACTAATAATTTATACTATTATTATCTATAATAAAGTATATAAAGTAAAAGAAATAATAAATCTAGTTTTTTCTTTAGCTATATAAAAAGCTATACTATAGTAAAAAGAAACTTTAGCTAAAATACGTTATAAAAGTAATTAAAGCTAAAATAGTAAAATACTATTTATTATAAAGTAGCTATAATAGACTACTATACTTCTTATTAAGAGCTAAAAAAAATAGTTATTATATTATAGTTATTAAAGAATAGATACTATATAACTTAGTATAATATTTTAATTACTACTATACTATATAGTTTCTAACTACTATATAAATTGTAAAGTATAAAAATATCTATAATTATAATTAAGTAGTAGTACTAATAGTAAATATACTAAAGATTCTAAAATTTTAAGTTTTCTTCGCTATTTTAATATAATAGCTAGATATTTTTTAATATCTTTATACTAAATAAAGTTTATTAAATTAAGCTTAAAAGTACTAACTTTTTAAGTTTAAAGAATTATTATAAAAGTTTAGTATAGTATTATTAATAGCTATTAAAAATAGTAATTTAGCTTTACTATTACTATAATAAAAATAAATAAGCTATTTATTATATACTTACTACTTTTAAGCTAGTTACACTATTATAATAACTAAGTTTAGTAGCTTTATTAGTAATTAATCTATATTCTAATAAAATTAGATCTCTATAAAGTGTAATATATACTAGAGCTTAACACTACTAACGTTATTTAGAGAGCTATCTTTTGTACTATATAGTGCTTTAATTAGGCCTTTACGCTAGAGAAGAGTATTGTGCTTAGCGGGGGTCTCTACCTTTTGTTAAGGGGCCGCATCGCGCTTAGCGCTATTACTACAGCTACAGAATGCCGGCGTCCCCAGGCCGTCCCCGACACCCTCGTTATTCCATCGCGGTTCAGAGTTAGATGAGAACTCAGTCGCTAGATCATCTTCATCAAGCAGTGAGAATGGAAAGAGACTTTCGACGTCACGCCCAGAGCGCTAGGCGCGTTCCAATGGGGCGAAAGCAACTTTGGCGTTCCCCTAGCCAGCCTTCCAGCTATACGACGTATTTAGCAGAGCCCGGCGCAACCTCTGCACAACCCCAGTTGCGCAATAGCAGGATCGACTTGTAGCACGCCTGAACTACATACAGAATGTAATCAGGCTCCAGACGTTCTTACGTCAAGGCCAGTTTGTATGCAAGCTGTTACATATCAAGAACCTCTCGCCTCCGGTAGGGTGCGTATACGAGAACCATCGATACGTCGTATTTCGTATACGTCGATATACGCGTTCACGAGTCACGACTTGGGGACTTCGTCGCATCAGGCCACCCCACGGGGAAACATCCTCCAGGTTTCTAAGTCGTTCTATACTTTGCGTCGGAGTTGGGATACCTAGAGAGCTAGGTCGATGTTTTTAGGTCGAAGGCTACCAAGTTTCCCCGCTTCCCAGCGTATCAGTATCATTGCAAAGATACGAAAGGCCGCAGCTTCTGCTTGCAGCCGCAGGCATTTAAGTCAACATGGCGGCCTGTATTGATGGATCTTCAGTTGTATCCAGACTCATCGAGCGCCTTTTCCAAACTTGCGATCTTCTCAGGACTGGCATCAAACATGCATTTCGCAACCGCCCCAGGTGTCGTGTGTCTCATTGCAGCCATCAGGCTTGTATCAGCTGTTGATTCGCCTCTCAACACCCCACTTTGTAAGCAGTTCTAAGCCGACCATCCCACATGAGTGACTGACCGGTGGCAAATGTATAGCCTGGGATGAAGCATCAGAGAAGGCAAAGAGCTTTGTGTCTCAACTCACCTTGTCGGAGAAAATTGGCCTTGTTACCGGGAGCTATGGACGCGCTCCGTTTCTGCCTTGTATCGGCACACTCGCACCTGTCGAACGCCTAAATTACACCGGTCTATGCATGTCCGACGGTCCGAATGGTGTCAACAGAGCAGACGGCGTAAGTGTGTTTGCGTCTGGAATCACGGTGGCGGCGACGTGGGACAGACGACTCATGTATGAGCGAGGAGTAGCCCTTGGGGAAGAGTCCAGAATGAAAGGCGTTCACGTTCTGTTAGGGTACGTCAATCCATCGGCTCTACAGCCTCAGATCCTAGACTCACAACCATGCAGACCCAGTACTGGACCTATGGGCCGCCACCCTCGAGGCGGTCGCGGTTGGGAAGGCTCCGGCCCAGATCCCTATCTTGCTGAACTAGCTATGAATGAGTCTGTCACTGGTATCGAATCCACTGGTGTCCAGACAAGCTCGAAGCATTACATTGGCAACGAGCAAGAAACTCAGCGCAATCCTAGTACCAAGGATGATGGAACAGTTATCGAAGCGATATCGGCAAACATCGACGACCGGACACTCCATGAACTCTACCTCTGGCCATTCGCCAATGCCGTCCACGCTGGAACGGCATCGGTTATGTGTGCCTACAGTCGCCTGAACCAATCATACTCCTGCGCGAGCTCAGAGATTCTGAGCACAATTCTCAAAGACGAACTAGCATTCCCTGGATACGTGGTCTCCGACTTTGGCGCCACACACTCCACAGTGGATTTCGCGGAAGGAGGTCTAGACATGGAGATGCCCGGAAATATCACCGCAGCCGGATTCCCATGTTACTTTGGCGACAAACTCCTCGAGGCTGTCCAGTCGAACAAAGTATCGGAGGAACGTCTCGAAGACATGGCCAGAAGAGTTGCGAAGCCCTATTTCCGACTTCATCAAGACAGGGACTTTCCGATGGTCGATCCTGCCACAGGGCCCACGCTCTTTGTTACTCAGCTTGGACCTGTACCCTCAATGGCAGGAGCGTTCACTGAGGTCCCAGCCATTGACGCTCGCGGCGACCATGCGCGCGGCATCCGCGAGCTGGGCGCAGCCGGCACAGTGTTGCTGAAGAATGTCAATGGCACACTGCCTTTGACAAACCAAACTAGCTTCGGTCTTTTCGGAAACGGCCTCCCAGATCCAGCCATTGGATCAGCATTCGTGCCTCCACGTGCCGAAGACGTTCCAGAGGGCTACGAAATGGGCACCCTTGACATTGGTGGCGGATCTGGCTCTATGCGACACACCAATCTTGTGAGCCCACTCGAAGCCATACGGACGAAGGTGAAAGCTCTCGGAGGCCGCGTGCAATTGCTGTTCGACAACAATGAGATTGCGGCGGGACGATTCGCGACCATCTATCCAACACCTCAAGTCTGTTTGTTGTTCTTAAAGGCCTGGGCAACGGAAGGCGCCGATAGACCGGATCTGAACCTCCAGTGGAATGCTACCATGGCTGTCGAAAGCACAGCAGCGCTATGCCCAAACACTATCGTGGTGACACATGGGCCGGCCGTAGTCTTGATGCCATGGGCGGACAACGAGAACGTGACAGCCATCTTAGCTGCACACTATCCAGGCGAAGAGATCGGAAACTCAATCACTGACGTCCTCTGGGGAACCGTTGAGCCTTCCGGCCGGTTGCCCTACTCCATTCCCAAGAACGAATCAGATGCCGGCCCTCCGATTCTAGTATTGCCCGCGAACACCACAGATCCTGACGCATGGACCATAAACTTTGTTGAGGGTCAGATGATCGACTATCGGTACTTTGACGCAAACCAGGGCAAGGAACCCCTTTACGAGTTCGGCTATGGGCTTTCATACACCGAATTTGACATGGCACCGAGCCTGGACGTGCAACTCACCGCCGGCTCGTTGAACCAACATGTCAACAAGTCCATGGGTAAAGCACCAGGAGGGATGGTCGATCTGTGGACCAACGTAGCTGTAGTGACAGTCAACGTCACTAATACAGGTGATAGAGCAGGTTCCGCTGTCCCGCAACTCTACGTATCACTTCCCCAGGACACGACGCCCCCAGGCACACCTGTAAAGGTGTTGAGAGGGTTCAACAAACTCCATCTTCGCAAAGGCGAGACGAAACAAGCGACGTTTGATCTTATGAGAAGGGACTTGAGCTACTGGGACGTTCAAGAGAAAGAGTGGGTTATTCCGAGAGGTTCAATTAGTCTCTTGTCGGGATTCAGCTCCAAGGACCTACGAGCAAACACAACAATTGCAGTGTAGTGTCTTCCTGTAAGAAAGATAGCTGAGAAATAGATACGCGAGTCGTGGTACGATCACTACAAACTTTGTATGCTAGACTATTAATACATTTGCTACTCTGTTGTAGCTGCTAGAAGCTGAATTTGCTGAATGGCACGTGGGCAAGTCTCATGATCGGCCTTTCGTCTTTTCTCCGTATCCTCTTTGCTACCGCCATCCTCGGCAGCGTCTCGCTTGCGTTTCTCGCCCCTTTCCTCGTCTCCGTCATCACTCTTGTGCCAGAAGCGATGTGGCAAGGTATCTTTGTCTGCAATCTCGGCGTCAGTGATCTCCCTTTCCTCTCTCTGCTTCTCGCTCAATCCTGCAGGAAGACACTCGAGGTCCAATGGTTGACTGTCAAGCCTGAAGAAGACCCGCTGAACAAATTTGGCTCTTGTACGACGACGCGAAAGGTTTTGTCGTAGAGCAGACGTGCTAGTGCTGCTGAATGGGAAGTGAATCCCGAAGATGCCGTCATTTAAGCAATGCTTGTCCTCCACCTCAAGCATCTGCCATCGTTCGTCGGCTAGTAACTTAACGAGCTCACCTTTACCCCAGTCTTCGTAGATGTCGTTGGGTACATTAACGGTCAACTTCTTCAGATTCTTGAACTGAGAAGCGTAGCGAGCCCAGAAGCGCCTCCAGCCAATCATCTCGCGTTTCATGAGGGTTGACTCGGCAGGCGTAGGGCGCTTCGTCGTGCGCAGCCACCCAGAGACACCAGGAACGTCGGCGGGGTATTGAATACTGAGTTCATCAACCATGGCGGCGATGGGCGTGAGATTGAAGACGGCTTGGGTCGGAAGCAACAGTTCACGCTTGTCCGCGTTCTCCCCAACAAAGGTTTTGTAGTCGCCAAAATATAGGTTGCCGTCAAGACCGGACGAAGTAGACATGTTTGTGCGTTCGCCAATGGAGAGACGGATAGGGATGTCAAGACTTCGTAAGGCTGATATCATAGTCTGTATGCGAGAGAGAATATCTTGTTTCGGCAGCATTGTCCGGTTGGGCTCAAGATTGGCTGGAAAGACGTCGGACATGAAGTTATCCCAAGAGAATATGGGCTTCCAGTCGCACTTCTCAGCGAGCCACCGCAGGGCTTCCTGGACCTCTGGCTTGGAGCAAGGGTCGCTGGTCGCTTGGTCGTTGTTTTGCTGCGGAGTCTGGCCAAAATGATGCCGGCGCTGCGTTACATGGACAAGATGGAACGGGTGAAGGACGATGTTTTGGAGACTGTGTATGGGCTTGATGTTGATGTTTGGATATTTCTTGGAGATGGTTTGGAGGCTCTGCAGCAGGTCCTCGAATGAAGCTCCTACGCCCTGCACAACATGATTTCCCAGCTCCATGTGGTCGCGTCCGCAGGCTTCGAAGGTCTTGTCGTCGAATGCCTCTTCCTCATCACGATGGTGATGCCCTTGAGTTATTCGATACGGTATGGGACCGATCACATCGCGATCGCGGCGGTCCTCCATCCATGAGTATAAGCCGATCTCGACGTTTTTTATTCGCGACCAGGCTGTGGCATCGGTAGAGAACAGGGATCGGTAAGGGGCGTAATCGTGTATCCTCAGCTTCGTCATGCTGTCTGGGCAATGCTTCTGCACACCATCCACAAGACAGCAGACGCGCTGGTGGACTTCCCATTCGTTCCATGTGCTAGACTTTACATCAGTACTGGGAGCGTTGTAGAAATTGTACTGGACGAAACTTACTGGAAGCCTGAGTAGCGCTCTCGTATCGCGAGCGTCTTCAGCTTGCTGCACTTTGGAAAGATGACGCTGGCGACAGAACCGCCGTCGCGCCTTCTTGACATGCGAAAGCCCTGCTTGAAGCGATAATCGTTGTATGAGTAGCTATACTCAATCCGAGAGTGCGCAGTGTAGTCAGCCCAATTGGCAACCTCGAGCTCTTCGAGGCGCCCGAATAGCTTGGGGCAAGCAGCAGCCAGCATGCTCCACGTCCACGTCTCTTCTGGGGTCCATACGAAGTCTTTGATGGCCGAAATATCTAAGCTCGTCAAGCATGGCAGGTTTCCTTCTATCCACTTGAAGTCGTCTATACTCGCCCAGTGTGACATTGCCAACTTGTGTACGTGGCGGCGATTCTCATCGGTGATGCTCTCCTGGAAGCCTATCCACCGTATATTACCCAGGCCTCTGTACTTCCAGTCACCTAGTCTGATATCGCGCACATCGTTGAGTTGAATGGGGTATTTGTAGAGGAGCTGGTTGACGGTGACGCTGCTTGCCATGCCTTTGCAAAGCCTCTTCAGGCACCAGGCAGCGTCGCGGTCGAGATAGTCCATGACACACTTGAATATGTCGTCGGGGAGTTTGAGAAGCATACTGCTCTGGGTTGCGGCAGCTTTGGACTTGGGCTGATTGAGTGCATCGGAAGCGACAGGGCTACAATCACGACTTGAAGCAAAGTCGGGCATATCGGGCGAGAGGTATTCAAGGTCGTGCAGGCTGCAGAGATTCATCAAGTAGCGATCGTAGCTCATGGAGGAGAGACAGTGGAGGTGGAGGTGGGAAGAGGGGACAGAGGAGCGAGGGCAGGCTGGGGCGCAGTAGTTGTACCAAAGGAGGGAGTTGCGCGCTTAGGCAACTGACTGTTCACGTGAGTGAGCGAGTGACTGGGTGAGTGGTGTGGTGCGGCGCATGCATGTGCAGAGCCATGGGAATGTTGCAAATGTGAGAGCACAGTCGTGGAAGGCGCGATGGTGTGGCTGGCAGGCGGTGCGCGTAACGGCACTGCGGAGAGGGCGCGGAAGTGCGGCGCCGCCAAGACGCGCATCGCTTTCCAAGCTTCTTTCGCGCGCCGACGACTTTCTGCCTGCGCGAACTTTACTGTCGCAACACCTTCACCCGCCGCAGACTCACCCACGCACTCCCACCATGGCCGACGCCCAGGTCTTCGAAGAGACATTCACCGTCACCTCCATCAACAATGAGAAATACGACCGCGTATCCCGCATCTTCGGCACCTCGACCGACAGCCAAATCACCATGTCGCTCGACATAAACCACGAACTGTTCCCGGTCGAAGCTGGCCAGACCTTGAGCCTGGTCCTGGCAACGACATTGGCGCTGGACGGCAGTGCCAAGGGCGACAACGATTCCATGTGGAGGAGCGTCGGCAAGCAGGGTGTTACAACACTGGCCGACATGTACGACTACGTATGCTATGGGAAGAACTACCGCATGGAGGGTGGTGACGGCGATATCATGTGAGTAAAGTCCGCGCGGAAGTTTTGCCCGTACTGGATGCTGACAGCTGCGCAGAAAGTATTTCGCCAGCTTCGGCGGGCTGCTTCTGTACATGGAGGGCCCTCACAGGAAGCTCAGCGGGCTCAAGATCGACGACATTTACATGCTCATCAAGCACTCATAGTACTAGTGTCTTCGCCTCCACCACGAGTCAAGGGAAGCAAGCATAAATAGGCGTTTGGTAGCATTGTGTTGGTATTGGTATCATCTGGTCTAAAAGTTTCGGCACGGCGTCTGGATACCCCCAAAGGACTTGATAGATTCACTCGTCGCTCTCGCGCGGGAATGTCACGTATTCCTTCTCCTTCTCACAGTGTAGGGAACTCCAGCTTCCTGTGCAGTCGACTCACAATCTCAATGTAGTCGCGCTCGTTCTCCGTCGTCAGAATACCGTGGCGGACCAGAAAGTCGAGCACGACCAACGCGCAGTTCGGCTTGAACTCGCCGTTCCTCATCCCTTGTTGCACCTCTTCCACACTCCACAAGTAAAACTCTTCGACCTCGTCATCGCCCGGCTTCGGGATGGTGTCTTCGGGGAGCTCGAGATCGTAGACATATTGAACTTCGGGCTGCATCAGGTTCGTCTCTCCTCCCGCCCTTTCGCCTCGGATATACCAGTATGTGACTGTGCCGCACGCCTTCGCATTCGCCCGAACAAAATCCTCGTCGAGCGAAGCTTCCTCTCCACATTCCCTCACAAGACTCTCGAACGGTGACTCACCTGATGCGATGCCGCCTGCAACCGCATTGTCAAGCATGCCCCCATACGTCTGCTTTGTCCGCGCCCGTCTCGGCGTCCAGATCTTTAGCTTTCCGTCTTTCCTCGTGAATGCCGTAAGATGCACACCGTAGGTAACCACGCCGAACAGGCAACTAGCACTCCTTTCCACGTTGAACAACAGCTCCTTCCCCAGCCCATACACTGCATACAGCTCGTTCCGCCACTTGTCCAACACTTTGAAGTGGCCTGTCTGCCGCATAGCCAACAGCGTCGTTTCTACCGCTTTCGACCGCTCGTCTGCGTTGGATCCGGCCGTGAGATGGAGAATGCGAGCATCATCGTCGATTTCCCAGCCTGGCACTCCGCGGAAAACCTCGACAACGGAGGGGAGCATATAACCCAGCGCATAGTTGTAGCCCGAGACGCGCAATTGGTAATACGTGTTGATTGACGCGATGTACGTTTCCGAGTTGACGTCGGGATACGGGAAGCCGTCGCATTGGTTTATGAGGTCGAGGTTCGTGAGAGACATTTTGGGTGTATGAGGGGTGGTTGTTGTGTATGCCAGTGCAATTGTTGCGCCAGCTGGGTGTTTGTGAGCTGCGTCATACGCTTACCCACACAAGCTTGGGTGGGGGCGGGGTCTTGAAACAGCAGCCACCATGCTGAGCTTCGCCCGTGCCTCCGGACGTTTTCTTCAAAGACAGACGAGATGAATTTCGCAGACGATCCGGCATGTTTGGCAGTTGCGATGGGACTGACTTGTCAGCTGTCAAGCTTCTCAAGCGTGTCGTGCTCGTATAGTGCTGCCTGAAGCTAGCAAGTGTACAAATCCATCATGTTGCATCGACATTCTTCACTATCTCCCAGTATACAACCTCGCCGTCAATACCCGATTACGCTCTGGTGAAAAATGGAGGCCCAAACTTCCAAGGTCGTTCTTATCGTGCCTAAACAGCATGTCAAGACTGTAAAGTCTGCCCTGGAGCGGGCCGGACAGCTCGACCGGAGCACCAAGATCATACCTGACTTGGACAGCGAGAGAGTACCAGATGTAGTCGCCAATTCGACTGTTCCGACACAAGGTGCCGATTCATCGAATGCATCTCAGTCTGAAGCAGGCACTGTGGCATCACTAGCAGAAGCCTCCCATGCACCATCAAATCTCACACAGCAAGCCCGCTTTCCAAGACTCCATTTTGACGCTACCAGTGGCGAGTATGTCGACCAGTCATTCTTAGAAGACAGAGCCCAGCGCGAAAACCAAAACATTGGAAATGAGACTTCGAGTCTGTTTGCCGAGACGCCTGGTGATCGCGACAATCATATCGGATTCCCCACCCTGCAGTTCGATGTGGTCAGAGGAGAGTATGTCGATCCTTCTACCATGAATGCGGAAGCCGACAAGGCTAAGGGACCTGATCAAAAGCGCATGCGTATCCCCACGACCATTCCGTACCCTACGCAAACAAACGACTCAAACGACATCCTGGATACGGAGGCTTTGAAGTCCAAGATAACAGAAGATCTCGCATTGGGCGAGATCTCCACAGACATATCCATCTCACACCACATCCGGAGTACGGCAGCATCCGCGCATGGGGCTCACCAAAGTCCCCTTCATAAGGCTTTGGGAACCGCGCTTGCCTTGCTTCTGGATCGTGCACCAGTATCGCACACACCCACGGTTGAAGCTCTCGTCACAGCCTTCCCAGACGGATATTCAGTATACAAGCCCATGCTTCTCCTCCCTTACAACGCTTTATCCTCAACACTATGGCACACTCTTCTCACCACCTATCCAGCCGACTCCAACGAGATGAAAGCAGTATGGCGAGATATGGCAAGTTCAGTAGGCGCAACACACGTCGCCATCAACGCGCCTATCCCGATATCCACGTCTTCAACACCAGCATCATCCACCACCACGACAGACAAAGAAAACATACTACGCAGCCCAACCGATCTCACACCTCTATACGGCAATTTCGGTCCTACACCAACTCCGCAATTCATCACCTCACCATCAGCAACAGACTTTGCCTCCGCCCTCTGGGTGACTGCGCGCCAAAACGGTATCTGGCAGACCTGGGCGCCGCTTTACACGATGTTCAGCCGTGGCAATGTGAATGAGAAAGCGCGGATCTTGAATCTTCCTTCTGTGAGCGAGTTGGATGGTGCTTCAACGGCCGTCGATCTCTACGCTGGAATCGGGTACTTCGCTTTCTCGTACAAGAAGAGCGGGGACAGACGGAATGCAGGTATCAAGCGAGTTGTCTGTTGGGAGATAAACCCATGGAGTGTTGAGGGACTGCGCAGAGGGGCGGAGATGAATGGGTGGACGTGTCGGGTGCTCAAAGAGGCAGATATACAGCGGCTTCGAGGGAGTTGCGTGGTGGACGATTCCGATCTCCATCAAGCGGATCTTGTGGTCTTTCAGACGAGCAACGAGAGTGCTGAGATGGACTACGCGTTACTTCCGTCGCCTAAGCCGCCTGTTCGGCATGTCAATCTGGGGTTGTTGCCTTCCTCTAAGCTCTCCTGGGGCGTTGCGGTTGCCATGCTTGACAAACAGCGTGGAGGTTGGATACATGTGCATGAGAATGTTGGCGTCAAAGACGTTGAGACGAGGCGGAAGGTTGTAGAAGAGGAATTTCAGAGACTGGTGGATAAGAGGGATGCTACAACGAAAAGGAAGGCTCTGGTGGAACATGTGGAGAAAGTCAAGATGTACGCACCTGGAGTTGTGCACTGTGTGTTTGATGTTGTCATTGGAGGTGATATCTGAGAACCGTGGACAGTCATCTCTTGCCAACACCACGAAAGCACGGCTGATGTTTCGAGGTGAGCATCAACTAAAGATCTGAATATAAACTACATGGCTTTGCATCACACCAGGTCATATTTGCACGTGCCATGGCAATCACATTTGTCAAATGCATCGGTCGGAAGAATACTAGTAGATCTGATCATTCTATATATGGTATCATAGTTTCCACACCTTGTGTCTGCTAGATATAACGATATCCCCTCAGCAGCACATCAAGTCAAAGCAAAACTCCACCCTGGATGCCGAAAGCGAAGGTCGCAACCTTGCTGTGAGAGTATTCCAACGCCCGCTAAAACGCAGCAAAGACAAAAAGGCAAAGGTCCAAAGGATATAATACATAGATAGCAAAACCTGGAGTCACCACGATAGGAGAGTCGGTACTCTTTCACCGTGTTTATTCGACCTCTGTCAGCCACCTTCGAATTCCCTCCTTTAGGGAAGAGTCGTTCTCGGTTCTTGGGTGAGAGGTCTTGGTCGTCTTGGTCGTTTTCGTTTGACCGCCTTCCTTCGAAGGCTGTCTACCTCCGCGCTCAGTGGCTACGTCCCTGACGACAACCTCCAACGCTTCAAACAGCACGCTCTTACAATCGACATGCGGTACCTCGACGTGTGGAACCACCTCTGACTCTGCTCGTGTATCGCGCCGGCCCCTTCTGCTGCTTGATCGCGATGACTGAGCAGAGTTTACACGAGTCACTTCACCAGACTGTGCCAGTACACGGTCCACGCCGTCGATGAGGGTAGAATCAAAGTCCATGATGATTTCCTCATCGAACTTCTCAGCGAGGTGGACTTCAGTCATCATTGGAACAGCGGTGCCTGAAGTATACGGATTGCCGTAACGCGAGTGAGCGGGAGCCAAACCAGTAACGCCTGGCGTCATGGCCGAAGACTGGTAAGTAGGTGTGGGGATCAGCTTTACAAGGCGTCGTAAGCTGATGCGCTTGATCGAAAAGGAACTTGTATCAGCGATAAGAGCGGAACATATATCCATCCAGCGTTCAAGTGGACCAGACTCCAGACTAGGTGTAGTCACAGTACTCAAAGGTGTTGGCTCCGCGCTCATGGCCCGCTTGATGTCTCGTTCAAGGTAGCGATATGGCTTGATAGCCTGGACAGCGAAGTCAGGATGAAATTGGCTCAACCACCCAGCCACGTTGACGGGCTGTTCTGGCTCTCCGTGAGGCGTTGATAGAACAGAAGACTCGCCAAAGCTGGAGCCCGGTTGACTTGAAGCTGATCCAAATCCTCCCAACAGTGGAGACTGTAGAGGGGAGTCGAAGTCGGGGAGCGGGAGGTCGACATCAATAACGCCATCTTTTTCATTCACTGACAATTTCAGATGACTCTCAAAGGTCTTCTGACGCTCAGGAATGGGCCTCGCTGCAGATGCAGGAATACCAGAGCAACCACCGTTGGAGTAAACACTGAGAGAGTCTTTTTCGCCGGAGTCGGGCGGAAGGGGAGATTCGACAGCATCGCTCTCGAAGACACGGTCCATAGAGAGCTCTTGTACCATATGCTCAAGCTGCGATCGAGGGCGCTCTTGCCCACGAAAGCCTACGCCATCATCTGTCGTTTGGAAGTACTCACTTTGATCAGTCGACGACGAGCGACGGCCACTCCAGAAGTTCATGAAGCCGCTCCAACGACTAGTGTTGCTGGAATCGTTGCTGGCAAGACTTGTCTGACCTGTACCGCTCCGTTGTAGGGTGCTGATCAAGTTGGTGGACGCCAGACTATCACTGCTTTCTGGTCTCATGTCAGGCATTGTGCCGGACGACTTTGTTCTGGGGAAAGTGAAGTGAGCGACAGGCATCGCATCTTGTGGGGTGGCTGTTGAAGTGGTCGCAGTGCTGCCTGTCGTGACTGGGCCTTCTGACATCGAGGGGACGACCAGAGTGGTGCGAACCGAATGAGCAGAGGAACGTCGCGAGTGGCCGAGCGGTCGTACAGGCTCTGACGTCTCAACCAGGGCCGACTCAGAACGTTCGTCTAGAGCCTGCGTAGACGGTTGATGCACACTCTGGGGTTTCGGGGGCTGCAGGAGGATGTTGGACATGCTCTGCTTGCCCCTTGGTCCTCGTTTTATCTGTCGCCTCAGTGATGGCTGTCTCGAGGGCGGCATGTTGGTCGGCGGCGACTGTGAGTAAGCACGCAGCGACGCCGACGTACCAGGGCGCGCGTATGTGCTGTCGCCCACGGCGGACGTATTGGGTGGTAAGAAAGCAGCCAATAGAAATATAAGTCTCCGAGCAGCCATCTTGTCTGGGGAAACAATGACAGTGCGACTGGGGATAGTGAGGTTCTCTCCGGCTGTTGCTTTCTGTAGTTCGCGATGGCGCTTGCGGTGCCACCTGGGGCCCAGTATGTTGAGCCATTCAGTGTGGTTACCGAGGAAAGCAGTCAGCAAGTTGAAGAAGAAGAAATTCTGTTCTCGTCGACCTGCCCAGCGACCAAGCCATCTGGCCTCCTCGCGCCACACGCCCCATTTGCCTTGACCTGTCATTACGCGGGGGATTCTCATGCCGCTCACGACGCGATTGCCGGTCAGCTCCGCCGCGTCTCGTATCTCTTTGTCCATCATGAGGGCGTTCGGCTGCAATCGTAAGGCTCGTCGACTGGCCTGCAGAGAGGAGTCTCGAAGACTCGTCCGCGAAGGCTGGTTCCTCTGGTGGTGGGCTACAGGTGTGGCCATGCCATCTGGCGATTTCGGCGCCTTGAACTGAGCCAATATGCGCTCCTGAACCACATGTTGGAGGCTGCTTAGAGCGCGCATGATGACGTCCCAGTGCTGGCCTACAACATCAACGCGGTCATCGACGTCACTACATAGCGACGAAGATAGGAGCGATTCAACGCCCAGGTTAGAGTCGATGAAGGCCCATCCCGCGCGGCGATCTGAGTCCAGGGACGAACCTAGAGAATCCTGTCCAGGGGCAGAGGTAGAGAGGTGCACAGGGGTCCTGGTATTGGCGCTCCGGGACGAAGGTCTCAGGCTCGGGGACGTATTCGATATGGGCAGGTGGAGGATAATGGTAATGGCGTACATGGGGCTCTTCCGCACGTGTGACGGGTATGGCGGCTTGGGCGCTCCTGGCTTGACGTTTGTGGACGGAAAAGGGAAGCCGTTGCCCTTTGGCAGTGAGCTCTGCGGTGTCGGCGTGCGGTCATCGTGATCCTCGTCCGGTATGGTGACGGAGAACATGCGAGTGATAAAGATGGTCCTTCGCTTGGGCTCTTTCGGTATGCTTTCGGACGAGTCGGCGCGGGGCATGTCGGTCGGGAGGTTGGCGGGAGTGAAGGATTTGGCGAGATGGCTTCTACGGCGGAGGCCCTCAGCGCGGCCCAGAGAGCTTGTGGCATCCTGGACGCTGGTGCTCAGTATGGAGGCATCGGCGGGCTTGGTGTCGAGGGGCACGATGTGGATCTTGTTGGAGTTGCCGCGGTAGTTCATGGCGAGGTTGCCGAACATGCAGTCGAGGCAGATGTTGGCCAGATCGGTCGACTCCTTGGCCCGCGCCTGGGCTTTGGCCTGGACCTGGGCGTGCTCGTCGATGTTGGGCATGGAGGAGATGGAGCTGCCGCGGGTGCGGATGCGCGTGAAGCCGGCGACCGTGGGCGAGCGCGGCGGCGGCGTGGGCTCTGTGGCGAGGGAGGAGCGACGGGCATGCAGTCCGCCAAACGACGGGCCTGCTGTGCCTGCAGCGCGCGCGCGTGTCGTGGGCGAGGTGGGCGGGTCGGCGCGCGGCGGGGCGGGCTTGGAGTCGAACAGGATGGCCTTGGGCATTTGGGGCGTCTCATCCTGGGCGATGATGATGCGGCAGTCGCGCGGGTAGTCGAGGTCGATTTCCGGCAGAGGCCCGTCGTGGGCGCTGCCGGGCGTCAGGGGCGCGGCGTGGAGGGGATAGGGCTGGCCCTCGGGGTGGTAGAGGGTGCTGGTCTCCGGGTACAGCAGATGGCGCGTGTGGCTCTCCTCCGTCGCCGAGTCGAGCACCGTCGGCGGCGGCGCGTGGGCGGCGCTGGAGCCTTTGCGGCTGCTGAAGAGGTGTCCGATCATGTCGAGAGGGCGCATTCCGCCATGGAAGCGCGCCCAAGTCTCAGCAGTGGGCGGGTTTGATACAGCGGGTATGGCGGGCTCGAGCAGTGCGGCGTGCTGGTTGACCCATGGCAGTCTTCTACTAACTCTTCTGTACTGCTGTAGTCGACGCGGGGCAGTGGATGAGGGGTGCGACAACAAAGAGAAGCGTGTCGCGTGGGCCGTGTTAGTGAGGGGAGCGCGCGTAGCCTAGTGCACAGCTGCCGCTGCTTAGTTATAGAAGGGCGGTGAGCGGCTTCTGCTACTATCGTGAAAGGATCGACTCACGACGCACATCACCGCTGCACGTCACCCCTCCACCACGGGCCCACCCAGCAATTCTCGACATCACACGCCCCCCAAGTGGGACGGCCAGCCCTCACTTCGCCGCGGTGATAGGTTTCAGTCGAGAGAAAGAGCTCCATCGACCTCCGTCATCACAGTGCTACACGTCCGCCGACGGCCATCAGCGCCTGTGGCTGCGGATCTCCCGGGGTACCCCAGATCACGGCATGCACGTCTTTCTAAACCGTCCTGGTGCAATCCGCCGCCTCGCTTTGACAGGCTGACGCACGCCAACCCGCACTTTCGATATCAACAACTTGCTCCGCGTCGGACCACCTCCGCGGGCGATTGTCGTCGGGGCGGAAGGGACTTGCCTTGCCTTCCCATTGGGACATGAAATTGCCCAGCAAACCGTAATCACTGTCAACACTGCCCTTACTGGACAATCAACGGGCTCTTATCGAGATCGTGTAACCGTGCCCGCGTATGTGCATGTGCGTTGAGGAATCTTGGTGTTGATAACACATTCAGACATCTCAAGATTGTCACTCCCCTGCCGATGTACCGATCATGCTCATGCAGTGCAATTGCTCTTTCTATGCATCTATATCCGATCAGATGCTTCGATATCCAAGGCATTCTCCCGGTTTCCATCAACGTGGTATCATGTCCAACTTCCGCGATACGCGTCGTCCGTCCAGCTGGGAAGCGATCGACATATCTTGGTATCGTCGGAACAACGTGACGCGACGTTCCGAGCCTCCTTCTACTGCTGGTTCACCCGCCGGTATCGGGTGACGATCTTGGAATCCATTCGTATAGATATAGGTGCATAGTGAGGCGATCTAGGAGATCCTGATGCTTTTGATTCCAACGAAGTAATACCGGGCGTTTAGGGCGCGACCAGAGGCCCCGAGCCGAGTGTCGTTATGTCTCAGATGATCCACACCGCCTGTCGTACTGGGTAGCGTCGCCTCGACTCGGATGGCCATCACGAGGCTATCAAGCTACTCCGCCAATTCGAAGAGGTCAATTACACCACCAGCTCCGACACAGGTCGTTTGACCAAACTGCTAGCTGAGTTATGTAGGGACGGAAACCACCGCTCAAGCTCACACCGCCCTGCCGCCGGCACGACTTCGTCTTCGCCTCTATGGAATGTTTGGCTCCAGGCCGCAAGGACGAGCAGGCCAGTGTCAATAGGGAACACTACGAAGTCCCGCAGAGGCTACCACTACATTGTCTATAACAGGCCCGTATCATTGCCCTGTTTTGATTGCTAATACATACAGCCATGTAGCGGTCATATCAAAATACAGGTGAAATACATAAAACCATATCAGTCCAGAAGCATTGACCACGCACTCAATCGTGGCCTCTCAAGTTCAGCGTCTTCTCCTTCAACCCAGCGATAACTTTGTCCGCCCTTTCACATCTAAAAGCCCCGGTAATGCGTATCTTTAACGTGCCTCTCCACAAAGCGACTTTTCCAATTTCCAGACCTTCTGTAGTCACTCTCGCACCCTCTCACGAAACATCTGCTATGTTTTTCGGTGTCGGCATGCCATGCAATATTGTCGCGCCTCAGGCAGACCCTACATTCCTCACAACCAATCGGGAACTCCTGTTGATGACATTCCAGCTTGTAGCCATTGGGAAACCATTGAAGACAGACGGTGCACTGTTCGCGTTCGAGATTCGCCCGGGCTGAAAAGGTGTAAGTGCCCGCGGATGGGTTGACTGAGAACTCTGCCATCGCAATGGCATGGGTGTCGCTTGAGGTCTCAAGGACTTGGACAACGGAATGCGCTAGACCATTCGATTGTGCGCTGGATATGTAGCCATTGTTATGATTCGTATAAGGCATGAGAGCCTGGCTAGAATCATAACGTGCGTGTGGGTAGATGTCGTCGGCAAATTGAGCATGGCGATTACGGGCGCGGGCGCCCATGTGACGATATCCGCTACTGGCGGAATCACTGTTGTAGGCGTACGAAGGTCTAGTAGAACGGTGTCGGGCGCATCGGACTCCAATGCCTCTATGCCAGTCGTCGCACGAACACAGCGGCATGTTGAATCGACTCGAAATTTGGCAGGCTAGATCAGAAAACTCGGATTCCTGAGGACCATAATCTGTTGTTATACAGCCTGCTCCATGACCTTACAGTATACCAGGCTGCATACACGAGTGGTCTTGATGGCGTGCTGGTTCACCGGATGAGACGGACCCAATAGCAGACGGGACGGCAGGAAACAGCCAATGGATGAGAAGAAAGAAACGCATATCGACAGTGAGATAGTAGAGAGAGACGGTCTCTTCACCGGTCCGCTCAATTATGAGATCAGGCAACGTGGCTGCTGATTTTGTAGTCCAGCCTTGTGTGACATAGAGATATGGCTAATGTGTTAGCGGTAGGGAACTTCAAGGACTGTAGACAGCAGCAGCATAGGTGAGTAAGTAATAGAAGCAGACTGTATTGTTTCGAATAGTGGAAAGCGGTTCAAACTGTGATAAGACGATGTCGTTTTCTTTTGTTACGGAATGGGTTGTTTCTCTGGGAGCTTGGAGCGGTGTTGATTCCTGGGACTTCGTACATGCCGTGGTTTTGCCCAATTGCGTTCTTCCCCACATATTTGACGAACAGAAAGTATCGTTGAAGCATGAAGTTGCGGTGCTCTCCTGCCTAGGTAGCGACCTTGGGAGAATGTAGAGGAGGGTGTAGCCACGTGCCCAGGCGACTAGGAGGTGAGTCTGGCGCTAGCGGGGAAGTTCTTGGCGCTTTACGAATTTCAAGACATGGAGCTCTAGCTACGCGACCAACTTTGGCAACTCCGCGCAAGACACTGAACGATACCCCGGCTCGCAGCGAATACCTTAAACCACCTTCTAAACCCAATATACACCACGCAATACCGCCAACATGAGGTTAACAACAGACCTCATCAACAATTCCCTGTCCTTCATCAACTGTCTCACGGAGCGTGAACTCGATCTGCGAGGTGCGTTGAAAAGAGCAGATACTACACTTGAGAGCTGAGTTGATATCAATATCGTATAATCTAGGTCACAAGATTTCCGCGATTGAGAACATGGGAGCAGCGCGAGTAAGTTGCATCATCGCCCCGAACATGGATCGCTATATTGACAAGATGGCAGGACAACGACGCCATAGATCTTACCGACAACGACATCGCACAGCTCGGCAACTTTCCGCTCCAACCTCGTCTCCGAACGCTGTTCCTCGCGCAAAACCGCATCTCCAACATCCAACCCAACCTCTCGTCGAGCATACCGAACCTGCGCACACTGGTCCTTACTAAGAACAGGATCGCAGAGCTGGCCGACCTGGATCCGCTAGCGGGGTTCAAGCATCTGGTATACCTATCATTGATGGGAAACCCCGTCACAAGCAAAGAGGTATGTGCCTGACCTTATTGCGCCATGAACGTTTGAGCCTAATGGTGCAAGCAAACTTGAGCCTGGGGATCGGAAACGGTGCAGGGTGAGCCACTCGTTGCGATTTGACCGGCTCAAGATCGCATGATGGAGGCTATGACGGGCAACATGCTAACATCGAATAGAACTACCGGTATTGGGTCATCTGGCGCTGTCCGACTGTGCGCTTCCTAGACTTCAGCAAGGTGCGGGATGTCGAGCGAAAGAAGGCCAAGGAACTGTTTGGAACTGTCGAGGAGCCTACAGAACTTGCAAACCAGGTTCGTACCACGCGTCGTCGTTATATTCTATCTGACTAAATCTCCCAGATCTCGAGCAACAAGTCCAAGGGCTTCGTCGTCCCCTCGTACGCGAACGGTGCCGACTCAGGCAAAGAGCGCATCTACACCGACGAAGAGAAGAAGCGCATGCGCGCTGCCATCCTCAATGCAAGCAGCTTGGCCGAGATGGCGAGGCTGGAGAAGGACTTTGCGGAAGGTCGGATACCAGCACATATCCTCGAAGGGGGAGACCCCATGGAGACATAGGCGCTGTACTGTTGGGAAACCTTGACGAGGATCAACACGCACGCACGATGATGGGTATCACATGTCACGACTGTGCAAAGCCTTGCCCGTGCAGAAGCAAGAGGGGGCACGCAAGGATAGTAACGCACGTGAGGATTCTGCACGCACAGCATGAGGCTTCGAAGGAACGCGCCAGCGTGCAATGGTTATAGGGAAGGTCTGGTGATGCCGCAACAGTGATCAGAGCACGGCACTGAAGCGCTTGAGCCGGAAGTAGATTGATCTGTAAGAATTGAAACAGACTGCTTTGCGCCAGAAGGCGTTTCCCACCCATGGTATCGTAGTAATATACTCAGAACGCCGTGATGCCGTGTACCATCGTATCTCGAGCCTACGTTACTCTGCCGTCCAGGCGAGACATGTCCTGATGGCTTCTTTGCTACCACCCCCTTCCCCTGCCACCGCGTCCTCCTCTGCCACCACCGCCTTGATGACCCTGCTGGAAACCTCCGCCTTGCTGACCTCCAGGTCCACCGGGGAAGCCACCCATACCCTGGCCTGCCATCTGCATAAAGGACGCAAAGTCCATCTGACTGGGATCCATACCTTGCTGCATCATCTCTTGCATCATCATCTGCATTTGCTGTTCGTTCATGCCTCCAGGCCCCATAGCACCGCCACCGCCACCGCCGCCGCCGCCGCCGCCGCCTCCTCCTCCTCCTCCTCCTGGGCCTGTCGGCGGCGCACCACCCGGCCCCCCATTGCCCTGCGGACCACCGCCCATACCAGGCATACCGGGCATACCAGGCATCGGCGCACCACCCATCATCGCCTGCATTTGTGCCATATCGTTCTTCTGACCCTGCAGCGTGTTGGCCATACTGACTTGTCTCTGACGATACAACTCCCATGTAAACTCGTCGAAACCGTAGTTGAAGTAGTCCGACTGGTCTTCGCCGGGTCGACGCCAGATCTTCTGCTCTTCCGCTAAATCGGCGTCGATGTCTACGCTGAGTATCTCTTTGCCTTGCGGAGGGTAGACGGGGTTCCCGTTGACATCGATGGTCGAGGTGCGCTGCGCGGGGAAGGCGGTGCCCGAGAGGGCTGAGGCGGACAGTTGAGGGACAGTGCCGCCGGTCGTGGGGACGGTCTTTGGTGGTACTTGTTGCGAGGGCGTGGTTGAAGAGGTAGGTGGTGCTTCGATCTTTATGGCTTTTGATTCTTGGGGTGCTTGTGCGCTGGACCGGCGTGTCAGTAGCTGCAGTGATGACAAGAAATCTGAAGCTCGGAGCTCAATAGAAGCTTACGCTGTGGGTTTGGCGGGTGCTGGCGCCTTCTCAATGATGATGTCGATGTCCTACAGCTTCGTTAGAACTGGCGCAAGCTTTTTGTGGGGTTCTTGTGCGGCATACCGAGTCGCTGTCTTCTTCGTCGCCCGATTCTTCGTCCATTGGCTCATCACCGCTGGAGTTGTCCTCTTCTTTCTTTGCCTCGTTGGTCTGCTGCGCGGCTGTCTCGTCGCCATACAGATCGTCGTCGGAATCGTCTGCCATGATGTCGTTCTTTTCGGTCCACCAGCTACAGGGCGCGCCCGCAAAGAGTGAGCCCTCCCAAGGGATTACTGTGTATCCAACTCTTTCTAGTGCCTGCACAATTCCTCGAGCTTGCACAAGCTTCCGTTTCAACTCTTTGCGACCTTTTCGGTTGCCACGATATTCGCGTGTGGAATCTGTGTGCTATACGTCTTTTGCAGTGAGGCAGCCTTTGGTAGTGAACGTGAGCTTCTTTGAGTTGCTGAATGAGGGAATGATTAGCCGAGTAGACTGCACGCGTTCTGGCCTGTGCTGTTGCTGGCGCGCCGCCAAACAGACGCAGGCATTGTCCATCACATACCGACCCATCTTCTGCACTTCTACAAACGCGCATTTCCACTCGCCGTGTTCTTGGACGCTCGCTATAACTTCCTCGAGTTTCTCAGCTCGAGAAAGTGGACCCACGCTGCGACTTTGCACCTGCGCAGCCATCGTGAACGATCGCAAACAGCCGACGAGTTAGACGAAGAATAACGAAGGAGACTGGAACAGAATGGCGGGTTTTGGGCGATCAAATTCGCTGAGTATCAATACTGGCGGTGGTGGTGGTCTCTTGTACGTCTTCCCACAATCTGTACCAAGCGCTCTCTTGGGTAGCAGCCTCTGCTACTACCATTCCGCGTGCACGCGATGCAGCCCACATGGCAATTACGACTGGTCGATGCAGTAGACTGACAATACCAGTGGAAACAATGCGAATCAAGGCCAGCAAGCCAGCCAGCCTCAGAGCAGCGGTGGGCTCTTTGGGTCTGCCCAGCAACCGCAACAAGCACAGTCGGGCTCGCTCTTCGGCGGCCAAGCTCAGCCTCAGACTTCGCAGCCTGCAAGTGGCGGCCTGTTTGGCAACCTGAACAAGCCTGCGACAACGGCGCCTGCGAGCGGAGGGCTCTTCGGCTCATCCACCGCGCAATCAACACAACCCCAGAGCGGAGGCCTCTTCGGCGGCGCATTAGGCGGAACCTCACAAGCCCAACCCCAAAGCACACCCCAATCCGGTGGCCTCTTCGGCGGCGCTCAGTCAAAGCCATCACTGTTGTAAGTGACCATGGCTGCTCGCGGTGACACAAGCTAACTGAAAGTCCTAGCGCCTCGTCCACGCAGCAAACAACAACACCCTCCTTGTTCGGCAACAACGCCTCCACCCAGCAAAATCAAACATCGGCCCCTTCGCTCTTCGGTTCAACTCAACAGCAAGCTCAGCCCCAGCAACAGAATACTTTGTTCGGTGGCAGCATGAACACACAGAACAGGTCGAATACGCTCGGTGGCTCTACTCTGGGAGGAAACCAGATGAGCTCAAGCGCGCAACCCGTTCAGATGACCCTCGACTCGATACGAGGAACCACGCGTTTCAACGACCTGCACCCCGAATTGCAAAACATCATCCAGCAGTTCGATGAGGGCATTCAGCGCAAGGTCAACTTCTGCAGCCAGATCCGCGAGGCCCTCCCTGGCAGTGAGAAAGAGATTGATACCATTGCGCCTGACGTGGCCTACATCGAGACATTCCTTTCCACCGTTGAAGTCGGCCTGGACAACGATTCCGCTAACATTGCGCACCTCAAAAGCCTCGTCAAGAAGGATGCCGACGACGCAACTCTCAGCTTCCGTGCCATTGAGAATCAGCGACTACCGGCGCAGTTCCACTACCGCAACAACGCCAACCTCACAGCGTCAAGCGCAAAGGCCCCTGCGACCAGTGCTCTGGACGATGACGACCCGACGAAGCCTGTCGATCTCATGGGTTACTTCAACCGCCGCACCGATGAGCTTGGCCGTACTCTAGACGTTTACCAGCGCCAGATTCGCGAGATCGAGACCCACCTGCGGACGATGGAGGCCGGCACCGTGGAGAAGGCTCAGCAATTGACCGGCAGTCGAAGCGCACCACGCGATCAGCGTCGTGAGCTGGTGGAAGCGCTCAAGGCCATCGAAGGCGCCATTCTCGACTCGGCGAAGAAGGTGGGACAGGTCAGGGACGAAGTTACGAAGCAGACGTTGGGAAATGTCGGTGCCGCCCTGCTTTAAAGCGCATCATGGAACATTGATTTCTCCTTGGAGTTCGCAGCATTGAAGGATTGGGAAGGTCACTTCGTTTAACATGGCTCAGGCGCAACGATTTCCTGGACGGCATCCTACACATGTACATATTTGGACGAACATGCAAAAGCACTAGATACCCCCAAATTCTGCGTCTTCCTCCCTATGTGATTGTTTATTCCACATCCCGAACCCTCCTGAATGCCTTGGTAGCCCTACACTGTGATTGCTCATATCGTAGTAAGGCGGAATTTCAGCGCGAAGCGCTTGGTCACGACACGCGCCCCACCAAATCGGAACCAGAGGAAGCTATGACGTCTCCACCATCGTCCAGCTGCTTGCTTTCAATGACAGCTATATAGCCGCAACGCATCTTCTGGAAGTTCATATTGTTGTTCTATGTTCTCACGCGCTTTGCGACTCAGGACAATCACAAAGTGTTCTTCAATCTCAATAAGATATACACGGTCATTCTCCACTACTCCAAGTCGCGCAGCCATGGACAAAGCACCCCAACAAGATAGCAAGGATGGGAAGGGATCGATCCTTGACTGGGTAAGTGATATTGAAGTTGTTCGCCAGCTTTGCAGACAGATCCAGTAGATATTGGGGTTTTGCACCAGCATACTGACCATAGAAAAAGGTCAAACCCGGTGACAAGAGCGGCGAGTTCAAGCGCCAAACATCCGTCTTCAGAAACTGGATCCAGAACAAGCCCGATGCCGAATTCCCACCCGAAAAAGGACGCTACCATCTCTACGTCTCCTACGCGTGTCCCTGGGCGCACCGCACACTCATCGTGCGCCACCTAAAGGGCCTCGAGGACATCATCTCCTACAACAGCGTCCACTGGCACATGGCGGAGAAGGGCTGGCGATTCGCTGCTTCCGATGAAAAGGTTTCTGGTAACACCACACCAGATCCGGTTCATGAGGGATACACGCATCTCCGCGACATCTACTTTGAGCAGAACCCAGACTACGAGGGGCGCTTCACGGTGCCGACGCTGTACGACAAGAAGACGAAGAAGATTGTCAGCAATGAGAGTGCGGAGATCATAAGGATGCTGTACACTGAATTTGACGACCTCGTCGAGGAGAAGTACAGGAAGGTGGATTTATTTCCTAAGGACTTCCAGAAGGACATCGAGGCTATGAACGACTGGGTATACAACGATGTCAACAACGGTGTTTATAAGTCGGGATTCGCTACGTAGGTTACCCCAAATCACTCACATGATGTTGAGTATGACGTACTAACGATAACGCAGCACTGAGGAGGCATACACAAAGGCCGTGACGCAGCTTTTCAAGTCTCTGGATCGTTTGGAAGAATCCATGGCCCAGTCTTCCACACCATATCTACTGTCGAGCCCGCACGTAACGGAAGCTGATGTCCGGCTCTTCACCACGATTATCCGCTTTGATCCTGTGTATGTCCAGCACTTCAAGTGCAATATTCGCGATATCAGATCGGGGTATCCGCATCTTCACAAGTGGATGCGTCATCTGTACTGGGTACGTGATCTCTTTTTTCAATGATCATCATGGAACGCTCCTGCTAACACGAATGGAAACAGGATTACCCCGCTTTCAAAGAAACCACAGACTTTGAACACATCAAGAAGCATTACACCAAGAGCCATGGCCAGATCAACAAGTTCCAGATCACGCCTATTGGGCCTTTGCCGGATATCTTCGAGAAGGACGACGAAGTGCCCAGTGTCAAGGCTGCGATCAAGAAGTAGTTTAAGCAGTTGACATATAATGATATTTTGTCTTTAAAGATCACGTATCTACTGTTTCAAAGCTAGCACCATGCTCGCCGCAGCCAAAGCGCCCATCAGGCCTACAGCCAATATGACAGCAGCGAATGGCATGAGCGGCGGACGCATGCTCTTCGACTTCATGTTTTTGATTTCCATCTCTAGTCGTTCAGCCAGCTTCTCTTTCGAGAACTCAGCGATGACTCTTTCCCTACCCCACTTGCCCATCTCTCTGAGCCGTTCTTCGCCCTCGCCATCTTCGAGCGCAATGCGCATAACTTCAGTCCAGTCCTGCACTTTGGTGACGTCTCGCAGCCAACCCGTCTGCCCGCTGATGACTGTCTCGGTTGGCCCGCCCTCGTTGGCTGCCAGGACCGGTGTGCCTACTAGCATTGCTTCTAATGGGACGATGCCGAAGTGCTCATGTAGGGGCGTGTATACGAGGAGGCGCGAGGTAGACAGCAGCGTGGCCTTGAAGGCATTCGGGACGGAATGGAGGAAGAGGACCGAGATGTCGTCGGGGATGGCCTGGGCGGTGATGACAGTCTTAGCAGTCGCGTGCTTCAGCTTGAGTGAGTCTGCGAGTTCACATAGCTCGGTGTATGTAGAGACGTTCTCTGCCACCCTGGGGTCATATCCACCTGCGATTACAAGCCGCGCATCCTCGCGTTCTTTAGGCGACAAGCCCGCGAATGCTCTGATGGCAAGCGCTACATCCTTCTTCTTCTCGAAGCGGTTGATGCTGAGGAGCACCTTCTTGTTCTTCCATAGCGGGGTAACCTCCTCTACAGACCCGCCTGCGTTGATGTCCACACAGGGATATACGACGCCCGGCTCGCGATGTTTCAGGGAGGGGAAAGCCTCGCTAAAGATGCTCTTGGTGAAGTTGCTGTTGACGACAATGGTGTCGCTGCACCCTGTGCTCCAGCTCTCGAGCCAATCGAAGGGTCCGCGGTACAATGTCTTTAGTAGGCCACCCTTCTTCGCAAGTAGTTTGTCGGGGAAGTGGCAGTAGAAGATGACGCGCGGGCGTGGCTGAAGAAATCGCAGGAGCGGGATGCCGGCGCTGAGCTGGTCGACGAAGAACGAGGAAGGCGCGAGGCTGGGGAGCTCTTCGGTAAACAGGGCGATCTGGAGGATCAAGTGCACCTGGCGCAGGATGGCGCAGAGGATGGCGAAGCGGCCGAGGAAGGCGGCAGGGACGATGGTGTTACCGCGCACGCGCACGTCGAGGGTTCCTTTGGATCGCGTCAAGCGGTGCGTGGATCCGAGGTGCTGAGTAGAGGCTTACCATCGCGCGCCTCATCGAAGCAGTGGGCCGGGTCGCAGTGCGATGTGAAGATGGTCACTTTGTGCCCGCGGTTCTGCAGGCCAACCGCGGCATCGATGACCAAGCGCTCTGCCCCGCCGATGCCCAGGTCGGGGTGGAAGAAGACGACGTGCTCTTTCGTGTCCGCCATGCAGGTCGTGTGTTCGCAGAGAGACGACAATTACGTGTTGCCAGGCGCGGCATGGGGTGGGCTGCGGGACACCTTTCCGCTTCGGAACTAGTGCCGAGGCGAGCGCGACAGGCGGAAGATGACCTGGGATGCTGCACCTGACGCGCCCGACGTACATCTCGACACTACCTAGGTGCGTGCTCGGTTTCGTCTGACAAGACACCATCTAGCAGCGAATAAAGCTCCAACAGCTGCGGCGCGAGGTCTGCATCGCCCCTTCCAACATGTTCGTCGCGGCGCCTTGATATAGCTCCATACCTTGGCACCACAACCACGCTCGCACATCACCCATCATCATGGGTCAGGGCTTCTCTCTCACTACGCTTTCGGCTGGCTCGGCCAACATCGACGTGCCCGAGCTGGCTGACCTGCAATATGAAAAATCACTCGGAGCGGCGCGCTTTATGAAAGCCGTGCGCGCCCGCCACAAGGACGGTCTTGTTGTAGCCCGAGTGGTGATGAAGCCTTACGCTCAGTTCGACTTCCAAGAACATGTCAAAAGGCTACTTCGTGAGTTTAACAAAGCTATCATCCTCCCCACGTATGACTGACTGACTGTTACAAGATGAACGTAAAGTGCTCGCTGATGTGCCCAACGCCGTTGCATATCACCGCGTTATCGAGACAGCCGCTTGCGGTTACCTCGTGCGCCAGTATATTCATAGTTCACTCTACGATCGTCTGAGGTAAACCTCATCACTTCACTACCTACGCCAATACGCTAACGTCTTACAGTACACGTCCATTCTTAGAAGAGATTGAAAAGAAATGGCTATCTTTTCAACTCCTCTGCGCTGTGCGAGACTGTCATGCGCGGAACATCTATCATGGTGACATCAAAACCGAAAACGTTCTCGTCACGTCCTGGAATTGGCTGTATCTGGCAGACTTCTCATCGTCATACAAGCCAGCACATCTACCCGAAGACAACCCTGCCGACTTTTCCTTCTATTTCGACCTTTCCGGTCGTCGCACTTGCTACCTTGCACCGGAGAGATTCCTAGCTGCTGGACAGCAACCCGAAGGCGAGGGTGATGTCAACTGGGCCATGGATATCTTCAGTGTCGGCTGTGTCATCGCTGAACTATTCCTTGAAGCCCCCATCTTCTCTCTGAGTCAACTCTTCAAGTACCGACAAGGCGAATACAATCCCGAGCATTCTCATCTCAGTAAGATTCAGGATAGTAGCATACGCGAGTTGATATTACACATGATACAAGTGGATCCTAGTTCTCGGATGACGGCCGAAGACTACCTGACACATTGGAAAGGCAAGGTGTTCCCAACTTACTTTTACGGCTTTCTGCAACAGTACATGTACTCCATTACCGACCCATCATCAGGGCGCAAGCCAGTCACCACCGGATCAGAACACCTTGGCGAGCCCGATGAGCGCATAGACCAGATATATAGCGACCACGACAAAATATCTCACTTGTTGTCCAACGAGGAAGGAAAAGAACTCACCAAACCTGAATTCACCCCTCCCAAACCTCATGCCAAGCTCTTTCCGCTCTTCGTCAACATACCAAATTATCAACACCAAGCCTCTCCAGCGCGGAGTCTGGCTATCGATGACGGTAACTTGGTCTTTCTGACCATCGTCGTATCTTGCCTACGAGGAACAGCTAGATCTTCCGCTCGCGTCCGAGGCCTGGAGTTGCTCCTGGCATTCTCCGAACGGTTAACGGATGAAGCAAAGCTAGACCGTGTGATTCCGTACGTGGCTCAATTGCTAGTCGACAAGTCTGAACAGGTCAAGATTGCTGCGCTGCGCACTTTGACACAGATTCTCGCCATGGTGCAGGTTGTTTCTCCAATCAATGCCTACATCTTCCCGGAGTATGTTTTGCCGCGTCTAGAGGCATACCTCCCTGACTCCCCTACAAACGTTGGTCCCCTTGTTCGAATGCAGTATGCGTTTTGTATCGGTACCCTAGCAACTACTGCAGCTAGGTATCTGGACATGATCCAAGCTCTACGCGCAGAAGGATCGTTGCCCAATGCAGATCCTGAAACCGAAGATGACATGTCTTCATCCGCCCACCGGAACCAGTTCGATTCGGATCGTCGCATCCTCGTAGAGGCCTTTGAGAAACACACGAAAGCCCTCCTTACCGATAGCGATGCCTCTGTCCGTCGAGCCATGCTACGTTCTGTCTCTGACCTGTGTGTCTTTTTTGGAAGCCCGCGAGCCAACGACGTCGTTCTTAGTCATCTTAACACGTACCTGAATGATCCAGATTGGATGCTTAAGTGTGCCTTCTTTGAAGGCATTGTCGGCGTTGCCGTCTTCGTTGGCGGTGCTAGCTTGGAGGGTTACATTTTACCGCTCATGGTTCAGGCCCTAACAGACCCGGAAGAGTTCGTGGTAGAAAAGACCATCAGAGCGCTTTCATCAATGGCAGAGCTTGGCCTATTTCAGCGGTCCAAGACATGGGAACTGGTGGATATACTTGCACGCCTCACAATGCATCCTAACTTGTGGATTCGAGAGGCAGCTGCACAGTTTATCTCAGCTGCTTCCCGATATCTTTCAGTCGCCGATACCCACAGCATTCTGGTCAATCTTATTCGACCTTACCTTAAAGTCATACCCTCCGAGTTCTCTGAAGTACGGATCTTGGAGTCGTTAAAGCCCCCGATGTCACGGTTGCTTTTAGATATGACCTCAAATTGGGCGCTGCAGGCTCAGAAAGGTCAATTCTGGATTGCAGCCAGGCAGCAGCAGACCTTCACCTTTAGGTCATCAGAGGATAGTCTACCCACAATATCTGGGCGCGAACTAGACCAAAAGATACTACAGCGGCTACCAAAGAATGAAGAGGACGACTTATGGTTACGAAAACTACGCAACGCCGGTCTGACAGCAGAAGACGATTTCAAGCTTGTTGCCCTGCGGGAGTTCATTTGGAGAGTGAGCAATCGCCGACGCTCCGATGGTCTCGCCACTCCAACCACCAAGTTCAACAGCGTTGTCGTACTGAATGACCTTGGTATCAAGGCTCAGACAGTGCTCTTTGATGAAGACGTCCGTCAGGTCATGGAACAGACTAGGAAACCCAACGCTCCAGAGGAGCACATTCAACCTCGAACGATCAAGGATGCTCTACTAGATGCATCAACTACGGAGGCTAATGGGCTAGCCGAGCATTTTGAAAGCCAGGCCGGGCGACTGATACGCGAAGAGAGGGGTATCACGATCCCATTGCGATCGAAAATGTCTTCTTCTAACGAGGTACATTCCGGCATAGGCTCACCGCCTTCCGAGGCAGATATGCGGAGAAGGTCATTGCAGATCACGCGACCATCTCTTTCACCATCAAACTCCGTCGGCTCAATAGATTTATCCAGCAGCCTTCGTCATCGCAGCAGCGCGTTGGGACTACTCGGCAAAGGAGAAAACAAAGCCTTGGCTGAGATCGGTACTACGTCCGCCAACGCGTTCGGGAAAGTCGACGGTACTCATGTTCGAGACTCCTCTCGATCGCGACCTCCCAACTCCCCTCTCGCTACAGAACGATACGACCGGAGTCCAATGAGGGTTCGATTCAGGAACGCACATAACTATACAGGTAACGATCCGGCAATTCTCAAACTTTTAGATTCCATGCTCCTGGAGCGTTTTCCCACAGATGAGATCGAGTTTGGCCCTCGCATACAATCTCCGATGAGGCGACAGCCCATCAGGTATAAAGACGCTCATCAGTCGCCAGCCGGCATACCGTGGAGACCGGAAGGCACCTTGGTGGCGAGCTTTGGTGAGCATACCGCTGCAGTAACGCGCATCTTGGTCTCGCCTGACCAAGCCTTCTTCATCAGTGGGTCAGACGACGGGACTGTGAAGATTTGGGATACGTCACGTCTCGAGCGGAACATTACCCGGAGATCACGACAGACTTACAGACTGGGTGAGGATGTCAAGGTCACGAGCTTAGTTTTTGTGGAACAGACTTACTCGTTTGTCGCAACGGGTGATGATGGTAGCGTACATGTGGTCCGCGTAGACTACATCCAGAGCCATGATGGAAGTGCCAAGTTCGGGCGCCCTCGACTTCTTCGCGAATATCAACTCTCTAAGGGGGACTGTGCAGTATGGTCGGAACACTACAATGGAGACAACAGATCGGTCCTCTTGTTAGCTACTGATACCTCAAAGGTCATTGCGCTGGATCTGAGGACAATGGAGCTGCTGTACACTCTCAACAATCCTTTGGACCACGGTACCCCTACGTGCTTCTGCGTTGATAAGAGAGCGCATTGGCTGCTACTAGGAACTTCCCATGGCGTCCTCGATCTCTGGGATCTTCGCTTCAAGCTTCGCCTCAAGGCTTGGGTATTCCACGGTGCATCGCCAATACACCGCCTCCGTCAGGTCTTCCTGCCCAATTTGAAGAAGACTCGATTGTACATCAGCGGTGGCAGCGATCAAGGCGAGGTCACTGTGTGGGACTTTGAGAAGCATATCTGCAAAGAAGTCTATCGTACGGGAACGTGCAAAGACGCTGGAAACAAGAGCACCACCCTCATCGACCTAGACGAGGAGAAAGCCGGCGGTATGCTTGGCCGCTTTTCAACCAGCGTCGAACCGACGGCTAGCTCGACGGCGGACCGCGGCGTTCGTGCACTAGCCATATGTACACAGGCAACGGACGAGAAAGGCGAGTCGAAACACACATTCCTTCTCACAGCAGGGCCCGACTGGAAAGTCCGGTACTGGGACACCAATCGCCCAGAATCATCGACAGTCGTTAGTGGCCTAGAGCCTGATGAAGGTAAACCAGCATATACCGCATCGCAGCCGAGTCCGGATACCATCGTTATTACGGAGAGATTACAGCAGCCGGCCGGTCAGGGAGGCAATGCTAGGGACAGCCGGGCAAGTACCTCAGCAAAGAAACCACCGGCCAAATCGTCAAGGTCAGGCGCCATCGCGTTGCAGCAGCAGTACTTGCTTAAGGGCCATGTGGATCGTATACTGGACGTGGCCTTGATTGAGCAGCCTTACGGCATGGTTATTTCAGCTGACCGATCGGGCGTCATCAACCTGTTTATGTAGAGGCTTCCTTGCCTGAATACAGCAGTGTGAAATTGCACCACTGATTTTGCTGTGATCGTGTTGTGTCCAAAATTGATAGTAGACGTCGCAGTTATGCTATGTATTTCTTGGGTGTGGTGACGCGTTAGCGCACAAGCCTCGGTTCTGCCTCCGCCCCGACCGCATCGCTGATCATTCCCTACCGACACCGGGGAAGTCTTGCAAGATATGCCCCCAACATTGCCTCGCCATGGGTATGCGAAGCGTACTTCGCGATCGCCGTACTCCGATGCATCCTGGTATCTTATCCCGACACGTGCATACCTCCTTCCCAACGCGTCTTAGCCACCTGTGAGGCGTTCCGCGTATCTTTATCGACACCGAATCAGAGCGCGCGCCCAACTCAGGTGAGAATTCGACACGATATCGGAGGTTCCCACGCTCATGGATTCGGTTCCTGTTCCTGCAGCGACTATCATCATGGTGCCCAGGTGAATGCCGGATTTGGTACAGTTTCTGGGTTTGCGGCGTAACCGGGTTTTGGTACCGGTTCGAACGGTTCGGGTGTGGGAGGGTGTATATAAGCTGTGGTTTGTCAATAGTTGATGAGATGGTAGGAAGCTTGTTACGCTGCTTCTACGTCCTTCACAGCCTGCACATCAATTCTATAGTCAATCGTCGACATGCGCTTTTCTTTGAACACCGCCCTTGCGGTAGCACTGGGTCTCGCCTCATCCTCCGATGCGCTCAAGATCCTCATGGGTAATGATGATGGATTTGGTAGTGGGAATTTGAGGGAACTATACAAGTTGCTTGTTGATGCCGGCCATGAGGGTAAAGATTCCCATATACTCTTACATGAAATACGCAATGCTAATCCGTCATCAAGTGCTCGTCGTCGCGCCAGCGCAGCAACAGTCCGGCAAGGGCAGCACCGTCATCTGGGCAGAGTCAGCAAATCTCACGATTGCATCCCAATACGACATTATCCCTGCAGGCGCACCAGCAGTCGGCAGAGATCCAAGTGACGAGAACATCTGGTACTACGACGGAACACCCGCGGCGTGTACCTTTGTGGCGCTCGACTACGTGCTTCCGCGTTACTATCCCGACTGGCATCAGACAGCTGATCTCTTCGTTGCCGGGCCAAACTACGGCACAAACCTCGGTCCCTTCGTGATGGGTCTGAGTGGAACTGTAGGCGCAACTTTCGCTGCTGTATCGCGATCTATCCCCGGGATTGCCACCAGCGCAAGTAACAAGGCGGTGCCTTACTTCAACGTAACAAGCGCCTCGGACCCCGCCGTATTGGCTGCCAAGGTCTCCTTCGAGGTAGTGAACGAGTTCACCAAGAACACACCAGAAGGACAGAAAGTGCTACCTTTGGGCTACGGTGTCAATGTCAACATTCCAGATCTTGTCAACAGCACCATGCCCCCAGTGGTCAAGACGAGGCTCACAGGCGAGGCCAACACAGACGTAGCAGTCTATAACGAGACAAGCGGCCTCTTCACGTGGGACAACGTCGACCCCTTGGCTGCTGGAATCAATGCCGCGTACAATGGCGATACAAGCCTGCCGGGCGAGACTTGGGTCGTGGCTGGCGGCGGTGTTAGTGTGAGCGTGTTTACCATGGACTTTTCAGCGCCGAGCATTGAATACACAGAGGCGGTTTATGGTAAGGCTGAAAGCCTGTTCAGTGCTGGTTCAAGTGTAAATGCGACGGGCTACAGCAAGAGAATGATCGAGGAGCGTATGCGCAAGAGGGGAGCCATGCTCAGCGGACGTGACGGCGGAGCATGAAGCTCGCGTTCCTCTGACCTGTTGTTAAGTAATCAATAAATCACTCTGATGGCGGAAGCCATGGAGCTGGGAGCAACGCCCCACACCAACCGTTCCTGCCTCAAACACGGACCATACTCAAACACCAAGATAAGTAATCATCGCTTCTCTGCGCGCCGTTCTTTTGCTGTCAAACCGCGGACGCCAAACTCCCTCTGGCAATGTGACAGGTACTGTACATGCTAAGCTTTTGCCAAGCTCATGCGCGGCGGTGCCTCAGTCGCAGGTTCTGACGTCCAACGGGTTTCACAGCCTCGCCGTTCAGGAACGACATTTCGCGCAGGCCCTGCAGGGTTGCGCGCTCCATCGTTTGGCGACGCGCAACGTTTGTAACTCCAGGCCGAATTCTCCTACTCGTGGGAAGATTCCACCAGGCGCTGAGTCGATGTGTTTTGGTCGTCGGCGCATAGAGCCCCACGCCCGAGATCGTGTTCGAGATGGGCGCCTGGAGAGGCGCTCAGGCGGAACAGCTCGGCATGAACGAAACCTCAGGATCGGAGATGCTGCTTTGGGTGTGTCTGGCCTACGGCTGCGCTTCGTCGAGCCACTTGTATAAGAACGCATTGGAAACCCGCGTTCTTAAGTTTCCTACTATCATCAAGCGTTTTCGATCATCTTCGAGTACTTTAAACATATCCAGCTTGACGCTGTAGATTCCTTTCTCATACCCTCTTTTACTACCGTAACAGCTGCGCTGTACCTACCATCACTTTTACTCTTTCTCGAATAATCCATACATACATATCCACCATGTACTTCCAATCTTTCGCCATCCTTTCGCTCGCTGCGTTCTCTGTCGCCGCACCTACCTCCAACAAGCGCGCAGTGGTTGCCCGCCAGGCCGGCCCAGTCCTCGCCGACACGACTTACAACGACATCTCGATCGCTGGCGGCCAGGCTGGAAACGCGCAGGCAGAAGCTATGGCAGCCTTCTCAGCACTCGACTTGCAGAACCCAGGAAACATCGACCCGGCGGACCTTACCTTCCTCAATGAAGTCAACCAAGTCGCCAACGATGCGGAGAAGGAGGCCTTTAACCCAGCGGTGGAGGCTGCTACTGGCGATGAGGCCGATCAGATCCAGGTATGTGTTCTTGTTCCTAGTGACTGAGTAGCGAGACTAACACATAGCTAGAACGGAAAGATCAAGAACAAGGTTCTGAAGCTTATGGCTACTGTTATCAAGCTTCAGGCTCAGCAAGCTCAGGGAGATGACACGGTTGCTGACAAGCTTGCGGAGGAAATGACCAAGCTTCAAAACAACATCGATCAGGATACTGCGGCTGCTGGTCAGGTCTCTATTGCTGAGCCGTTCGATGCTACTATTTCTGGCGGAGGCAACTAAAGTGGAAGAGGGAATTTTGTTGTTGGGCTGTCAATACCTGGAACACTTACATCCAGCCTATGAAACATTCTTCTCCTCCGCGCGAGCAAACCTAGGTAGTTAAGTACTTTGTGATAAACAATTGTAACTACAAAAATTACATACCTTCACAACACTTATGTTCAGTCGCCATTCCTTTAACGTGTTTTTATCCGTCTCTCATATCTTCTAACGTTTGATTGTAATATTTTCAAATGTCCCTACACACGGCGATGAATAGTTCATTGATGGCGTGAGTTCTTGAGCAGGGCTTGGCGAGCAACACCTGATGGCCGGGACTTGAAGAAGTGCCGAACGTGGAGCCTCGGAACGGCGTCGGCTTCGCGTCATCGCATGTTCGTCGACGTTAAATACTCTGGCCTGGACAACGGCGCACTACACCTTATACCCATTAATGTTCGCGTAACATTTATTCTTCGTCTCGTGATCTTTGCGCATTATCTTTTGTCTGTGTGTCATTGGCCGTCTGCACACCATGTCGAAGCTGTCACCGACGCTCAAGTCCCTCATCAACGCCGCGCACTCGCGCCCAGGCCCCGTGCCAGCACCACCGAGAATCCAGGCTGTATACAAACGGATAGAAGAAGAGGCCACAGAGCGGAAACTCGGGCGACCGTCATGGCTGGGCATTTCCACGGCCGCGACCATGACGATGAACTCACCAGAGTCCATGGTCGCCTTATACAACAGCTCGACTGCATCCAGACCTGAGAGTGAAGGCGTTGCGACAGCGGAATTCATGCGCGAGATTGGGCTCAAGTGCATAGGCTTCAATGGCGTGAGTAGCCAGCCTTACAAGATGAACAGCGATGTGTACTAAGACAGCGTACAGATCCCACGCACAATCAACATGCTCAACGCCTTCCGCGCCGAACTGCCTTCATCGATCGCTTCCAAGCTAAACACAAAACCAACGCGCTTTCCCGATCCCTCCAACGTTGAGCATATCAATCAACGCGGTCGCGCTCTCTGGAATGCCATCTACCGCCCATTAGAAACCAAACTCGAACACAAACTCGGCGAGGCACACCCCGATCTGCCCGTCTTCATCATCAACAGCGAATACGGCGGTCTGTTTACCGACCCTCCCCGCAAGGAAGGAGCTACCGTGGGCCGTATAACAACCAGCTTGATCGCCATCACATGTCTAAGGGCACAACAAGGAGTTGGACCACAGGTGCTCAGCCATGTCTTTGGGCTGAGGAAGGCTTGGGAAGATGACACTTGGAAACAAGAGCCCGAAGCGGGAGAAGAGGAGGGAATTAAGTGGCTAGTTAGTGATGAAGGATGCACATGGGTGCTGGAGAAGGTCGATGAGCTTGTTGAAGCTCTCGGCGGGGGACAGGGAAGCACATTTGCGCCCGTCAAATCCAAGTTATAGAAATATGTTAAGTACATTCAGAGATGACGGGATATATTGCGGACATGGCCTGGGAGATCAAGCCGTCCTTGTTTTGTTCGCGTATCAACGAACGAAAGGTCTCAATACATCCCACACGCTGCCACATTCAAATATCCGTCGCCCGTCCGCGCGACCCGTTCGTTCGATCGATAATACCGAATTCCTGGTAGAAGTCGACCGGCTAATATCTCCATGCTTTCATAGTTCAGCCGATCCGCGCTTATCTCCAAGTCCTTCCCCGCTAACCATCCCGCAAAGCTTGAATTCAGCCCCACCTTCTCCGACATGTTGGTCTAGCGCATCGTCTCATTCGAAGGCTTACGTCCGGGACCCGAGGGTTTCTCACGTCACTCCGCAATATTGACGGGCTGGAGACTGCGATGTCCCTAGTGAGTTTACCCTAGCTCACGCCGGCTGGGTAAATGAGAGGTGTGTCATGATCATTGCGTCGTCATCAATGGGAATGTATCTGTGATTGTCTTGTTCTGTGTTAGAAGCTTAAATTTGGCCGATGAGGTAGGATGTATAAGAGGAGCTGCTTGAAGGGCTTGAATCAGGCGTTTATTGGCTTATCCATTGGAAGATAGCGACGATGGCGACGACATTCCTACTACCACTGCTCTATGCCGGTGGAGCTTGTGCTCAGTATGTCCCCGTGCCGTGGGCATACACACAAAATGAGCCTCCAGTCAAGGTTACCGTTGACGCTACGGTTCGACATCAGACGATGATCGGAGGTGGCTGCTCAGGAGCCTTTGGTGTCGCTTGCGATCAAACCGGATCTCGAGGCCTCTCGGCTTCAAACCAACAGCTCGTCAGCGACTACTTATTCAACGAGAACCTTGGAGGTCTTTCTGTTTTGCGCAACCGCGTTGGCTCGAGCCCTACAGACGGCATTCTTGGCAGCTGTCCTACAAGTCCATCAGCACCGGCCAACTACTCAGGCTTGGGAGCGAACGATTCCACCGCCGACAGCTGCCAGCTCAAGCTCACCCAACAAGCTTTGACAGCCAACCCGGATCTGTTCATCTATGCAGACGCTTGGTCTGCTCCCGGTTGCTTCAAGACCGATGCCACGGACATCAACGGCGGACTGATCTGCGGCGTGCGCGGAACCAACTGCACCCACGACTGGCGACAAGCATATGCGGACTACCTCGTGGAGTACGTCAGATTGTATGAAGAGAAGGGTATCAACGTCAACTTGATCGGTGCTTACAACGAGCCTGACTTCAATCCCGTTACCTACGCTAGCATGGACTCGGATGGATACCAGGCTGCCGACTTCCTCAAGGTTCTCTATCCTACCGTCAAGAAGTACCGCGAAGACTTGCAGGTATCCTGCTGTGACGCTACGGGTGCTCGTCAAGAACGCAACCTTCTCTATGAACTGGATCAAGCTGGTGGTGGCAAAATGTATGATGTCGCAACGTGGCACAACTATCAAAGCATGCCTGAGCGACCTTTCAATACCCATGGCCAACCAAACATGGAGACCGAGTGGTCAGACGGTAGCGGTCCGTTCAATACTACCTGGGACACGACAGGCCAGCTGGCGGAGGGTCTACAATGGGCCATCTACATGTAAGTCATATATCCAAAGCATTCCCTCTCAATACACCCAACTAACTCCGCAAAAAGGCACCAAGCCTTCATATACAGCGACACATCCGGCTACCTCCACTGGTGGTGCGCACAAGACAACCCCGGAAACACCACCGGCAGCGACGCAATCCTCGTCCGTCTTCGAGGCAACACCTTCGAAGTATCCCGCCGTCTCTGGGCCTTCGCCGGCTACTTCCGCTTCGCACGTCCTGGATCCGTTCGTATCGATGCTATCAGTCCTGCTGAGAATCTCAAGGTTACGGCGTTTGAGAACACGAATGGCACGCTGGCTATTCCTGTTATCAATGAGGCGCACTTTGAGAGACAGGTTGAGGTTAGTGTTAAGGGCTCTAATTTCACGATGGGTGTTGCGAATGCGTATTTGGCGGATAATGAACATAATAATACGATGGTTGGGACGTATGGGGTTAATGGATCAGTGTTTGTAGCTTCTGTACCGCCGAGGAGTATGACTACTTTCTTCTTGGAGTAGGATACGATCCCAGATGGCTCAATCTCAGCCTAGTCCGATAATACTGGCCATGGCTTACAGAATTACTAGAAGATCATTTGCCTGATATTGTGCTGTAGTAACTGTCTAGATAGCAGTGAACACGTCGTTGAATCGAACTCTTATTAAGTGTGCCCCAAAAGAGAACTTGAATGGCGTGTGCGTAGGTTCATCCACGTCCGCCTTGTGAGCGAGAATGGTGAATATATCCCACCCGTCCCATGTGAGTACAAAGTGGTCCAAGGGCGATCATAAATTCGAATGCGAGAGTGATGCGAGACGGCTATTCGTTTGCCGTACTCCACAAACACTATAGATGCCTGTCAGCGCACCTTTCACCACTCACTGCGGTACTTCACCGCCGCTAGGCCCTATCCGTGTATTTGCGACAAATTGCTTGCTCGAGCCATCGCTAATCGGGCGCAAACGCAAAGCTCCGTCAACTTTTCGTTGCTTAGTTGGACTGTCTTCTGTCTTGTTCTACGCGTAGATCAACTCTGACGTCCCGCGCAGCAGCAAGGAACTACACCATACACAAAAGCTACGATGGGCGACTGTCAGAACACCACTAGCGCATGCACTGGAAATCCTCCTCCAACGACGACAACCCCAGACTTGCCTCCGCAACCTGCCGCAGAAACCGCGAAAATCTCGAGCCAAGGAACTGCTCCGATCATTGTGCCTATGGGCTTTGCAGCGCAGCTCCGAGCCGTACAGGAAGCGCAGCAGGAACAAGCAGAGCGAATCGCCAAATTGGAGCAAGAGAACGCAGATCTCAAGGACTTCGAGAAGAAGATTATCGATCTCGCTGCCCGCGTTCAAGCATTAGAGGAGCGCGAAGCCTATCGTGCCTCGAGACGCACAGAAGCAGTCAGTCAACTCAGCAATATGCGTACCCTGCATCAAGAAGCCGACAATGGGTTCCAGCAACGTACAGCGGACATGCAACCGGATGACCTCGAAGGAATGTTGGGCGCGTATGGCATCATGTTGACCACTGCAATGAACAATCACCAACGCATGCTTGGCCAGATGCGTGCGAATGGCCAGTTCCCAGCGTACACAACGCCAGTTCCGCAGACTCGACAAGTGCTTGCACCGGTGCAGATGCTCCGTGCTTATCCGCCGGCGTACTCAGAGCATGGGTTCTGCCGTGCGCATAACATACCTTACTGCTGCCGTGTTTGCGGTAAGTAAGCCAGTGGTCTCGTTGCGTCGCCGTTGGAGTCTATTCCTGAAACCATCAGGCATTCGACACATCGGTACCGGAGTTTCACACATCTACCTAAACCCGGATTTAAGGAGCCACTCTTCTTGAGAATGAATTAAGATTACGATCCCAGCTGACGAGGGAAATGGGAAGCTTGGCGTTGGCGGAGTTTGCTTTAGTCCATTTGACTTGTGGTGAGGTCCAACGATCGTTGGATTCTCAGACTTAATTTTGAACGACCGAGGATACCGACCGGGGCATTCATACAACCTCGCGTTTCCGACCGTTTGATGTTTTGGCAAATAAATGCTGCGATGAGGGAACCAGCGAGGTACTTGGTATGAGGGAAGGTACACCGTTTCTGCATACTTGTTTAGCTATGGCTTTGTTCCACGTGATTGAAGCGAACCATGCAATTGATCGAACTACCAGACATTGTATTTTAGTAGCTTTGCATTTGCGTACATGGAACGATCACGCACAAAAGACTACGGCTGCATGATGAGGGGGAAACAACGATGAAGCTTGATAGCATGATGACGACACGCGACGCGTTCAACTATTCCTAATTGGGATGGGCCTCGGCTTCCCAACCTCCGCAACGCGACACTGAGTCCGTTTCCTCAACGGTACTTCGTCGCCATCATCTCTGCAGCTCTCTCCGCGATGCCATAGATGGCTGTCTGGATATGCGCTGAGATGATCATCGGGATGACGCTCGCGTCCACCACCCTGAGATTATCTACGCCGTAAACCCTCAGTTGGGGGTCGACCACACCACCGTCCTCCTTCGGCAACATCGCGCAGGTTCCTAGTGGGTGGTAGAAAGTGAAGACGTTGTTCCTGATATACGTCTCCCACTCTGCGTCTGTTTCGGTGCTCATGCCAGGATCGAACTCGGATACCCAGACATCTTTAAAAGGCGCGGTCATGGCCATCTTTCTTGTGTACTTGGCGGCCTGAATTAAAGCCTCTAGATCGTACGGCGTACCAAGATACCTCGGATCAATGAGGGGCTTGTTGACTGGATCGGATCCGTTGATGTGGACTGATCCCCTAGCGAGCGGGTGCTGTACACCAGCCAGCAGCGTTGCATACTGCTTACCGTAGCCAGCTGTGCCATTCTTTGGGTAGCCGGTTGTTCCTATGTAGCCGTCACTGAAGACAACCTCCAAATCTGGTGCTTCGGAGTCCGGACCAGTGAGTAGTTCAAGCTTCTTTCGGTCGACAGGATTCGACTTGTTCGCGGATTGCGTTGCCAGCTGGATGAGCTCGCTGTCGTCACCAAGAGCCTGCTTCCACTTCACGAAGCCGTAGCAGCTTCCGGCGTACTGGTACAGCGAGGTACGGCCGCGCTTCCACAGATCCAATTCACTCGCCGCCAACGTCGTGTTATACTTTAGGATATCCACTCCGAGAATTTCGGGCTTAAGCTCATACGTCGTTTGGATGCGGAGATGGTCCTGTAGGTTCTCTCCAACGCCGGGAAGATCAACGATGTGCTCGACACCAGCGTTTTCCAACACGGTCTTCTGGCCTATCCCAGAAAGCTCCAAAATCTTTGGAGAAAGCAGGCTCCCGGCGGAAACAACTACCTCGCTCCTGGCTTGAATCAATGTGCCGTCCATAAGCATGACGCCAGTCGCCTTCGACCCATCCTCGTTGAGTTGTATCTTTTGGACGGTAGTGTTGAACATGAACACTAGGTTGTCGCCAGCTTCTGGAAGATAGTCCACGGAGTAGGAGCGCGTGTGATTGGATACGCGATAGGTAGCCGGTTGATACATGACGCCAAGATTTGTTCCGTTCAACGATTCGAGGTTCTCTTGCACGCCAAGATTGCTCAACGTTGGAATACAAGCCTGGAGTTGGGGCGGCGGATTCTCAGTCAGAGCGACTTGGATCGGGCCTCCATATCCAACACCATCGACGCCGTACTGTGGGGAGCCATTCTGGCGTTGGAAGTTTTCCGCTTTCAGCATGCTCGGATACATGTTTTGCCAGTTCCAACCTGGGTTCCCGAGCTCTTCCCAGGCATCGTATTCCTTAACAGTAGCACGGTTCCAAACAAGCAGGTTCAGGGCTGAAGTACCACCGAGGACCTTGCCACGGTTATGGCCTATAGTCCGATTGTTTGCTTCAGCTTGTGGCACAGTTGGAAGACTCCAATCGTACGAGGAACCAAAGGTCGAACCTCTCAGTCCAGGGATATAGATCCGTTGCTCGTCTCGTCCATCCGGTCCAGCTTCGATGACTAGAATAGAATGGCTTGGAAGAGCATCGCTGAGTCTCGTGGCAAGTGCAAGGCCGGCTGTTCCGCCTCCGATGATGACCTAGACAAAAGGTCAGCTCCGTTATAAGTTCAATATTGCGGCCTGGAAAATACATACGAAGTCGAAGCTGCCATCAGATACCTGACATGTCTTCGCACTCGCTGCAGGTACGAGACCCAACACGACCGCGGAGAACAGAGCTGAGATGAGCCACATCGGTGCTCAGGGTCTTGTATATAAAATAAGTCGATACGATGGTACTCCTGCGTAGTGGACGCCTCCGACGGGAATCCTGTAAGAACAAAGGAAGCGGGAGGCCTGGTGCATAAGATTCGGAAATACTGCGCGACTGTCTAAAGCAAGCCTGCGTTGCCTACTGTCCAGTCAGGCCCACTTTTGTCCATAATTGGCCTGCAAAGACGGCCCAGTATGCGCTTTACAGGCACGGCAATTGTGCTCAGATTGATCCTTCGGAGAACCGCTGCCGTGTCACGGAGATAGTCCACACAAGCTGTCGAAATTGTAAGGCGTCTTATCCAGCCAGGGAAGGATTATCTGACGAGTTCTTTTTGGCCCTTTCAATTGGTCAACGCCTCGTATGGATACAGCCGATATGCATGCGCCTGCATATCGCTCGCATGGATACGAATCCTTCCCTGCGCCAAGGCGGGAAAACCGTTTGGTTCGATCGCCGGTATCCTCTCCATACCAGATACCTTGCATGCCCAAATCAGCAGCGTTGCCGGGCTCGCCTCGCGAGCGCGATTGCTACACTCCCCGTGTTTGTAGCCATGTCTTCCCATTGCCTACGCCACCTACTGATTGACATCAAAACACCATAACACCGCCATTGCCATGTGTCGGTATGGTCATGCTGAGCCGTCACGCAACAGTACATCGAGATCCGTAAGCTCTCAAGCACAGGTAAACCGCCGGCATTGCGGCTATGGACGGTACGAAGCGAGCCAACAAGGACGAGTCTTCCCAGTCGACCCCTGCAGCTGAGCGATTCTTTGGCCGCGCGGTGCGTACCCAGCGTTGACCTAGTCCCTTGGAAGCGAAGTTATTCGCCATACGAGGTTTCGCAATAGATCGGGGCGTAACTTTGGTGCAAAGTCTAAGCTCGTACTTTATTGGTAATTTTTGCGGAAAGCACCGTGGATTATGCGTCTAAAGTTGCTGTCCAGAAGGATTCTATGCTGGTCTGGTCGTGCCACAAATAAGTTACAAGTATCCCTATGAAAGTGACTACCCTGAATTCACTCGTTACTCGAAACTCAAGGCCCATTCCCGATGATCGCAGACAGAGGCCCGGCGTTGATCACCGTCTCGGTGCTATTTACAACAATTGCCTTCTTCACCACCGTTCTACGGCTCTGGGTTCGCAGGAAACGCCGAGCCCTCGGCTGGGATGACCGTACCATCGCAGTCGCGATGATGCTCACGGTCATCGAGGCCGCAATTACCATCAAGGCAGTCACGAGAGGCAAGGGAAGACCCAGTGCGTCACTTTCCAAAAGCGACAAGGAATTCATCAACATGTACAGCTGGTACGCCCAGCTTGTTCTCTTTGCTGCTATGGCTTCGGTCAAGATCTCGGTCTGCCTGCTCATGACTCGAATCAAACACTCCAGCCAGATGAAATGGCTTGCTGGCTTCGTCATCGCCGTTCTAGCTATTGCTGCCCTTGAGGTCATCATCGTTCTGTTGGCCCAATGCCAGCCTATTAGCCTTTACTGGCGTTCGGGACCAGGCACGTGCTGGCCTACGGAAGTACGAATCTACTCAATTTATGCACAAGCTGGTAAGACATGTGGCGGCCGTCTTGCGACCCAAAAGCTCACTCGACATCTAGGCATATCGATCGTCACGGATCTAATCTGCTCGTTGCTCCCTATCATCATTACGCGAGATATCCAGTTGCCAACAAGAAAAAAGTTTTCAATTTGGGTGCTGATGGCTCTCGGGTTGACTTGCACGGCATGTTCTGCTGTTAGGGCAAAATCACTCAATTCGAGAAACCAAGACATTGCTTGTATGAGACTCTCTCACCCTGTATCAAAGCCGTACTGACTAAGATTAATTAGACGAGTACTCTGCCGTAGCTATTTGGGCCATGACTGAGTTATGCCTTGGTATCATAGCTACGAATCTCGCCCTCTCTCGATCTGTTTATCATTATTATTTCGGAAACGAGCCTCTATCCCCGAACAACGGCGGACCCAGCCGTGTATACTGGCGGCCTGCGGGAGGAGAAAGCAGGAGCTCAAGCATGACCAACGACGGGGCGAGTAACATACCACCCAAACCAGGCGCTGGTATAGAAGAGATTACTGAGATCGAGATGCACGCGTCTTGAACAGATCCATAATATGATTTGTTCAGATCTGGTTCACTCCCGCAACACACACCAGATACACGATGAATGAATCCGCCCATTAAATAATGGAAGGGATGAGAAAGAAGTCAGATTTGGCGTTTTCTAGTTCGCAAGCGACTACGACTCGAACACAGAACCCTCAACATCTCACGAACTATCACCAGCAGCTTTCGCTATAACCCTAGCCTCTTCTCTCGAAAACCCAACAGTCTCCCCCGTCGGCCTCCTCAACCAAAGGCTCACCCTCCCATCCCTCTCCCGCCTTAACTCCTCCTCCGTCCATTCCCTCAAGCGCTCAGCATACTCACCAGCCTCCTCCCTATCCCTCGGCACAGGACGCGCGCTGTGCTCACCACTCCCCGTACCATCTTTCCGCTGCCGCCTCCGGTACGCCTCTATCAACTCAGCCGTGATCTCCCGCTTCAACCTCATCTTACTTCTCGCTAGCCCCGCCCTAATATATCTTTGCAGCATGTCGTTGCGAATGCCCTCGTCAAAGTATGCCATGACTGTGCCGCCGATGTGCTTTGCATATGTGCCTTCTTTTAGCTCCAGGAGCTCGAATGTTAGATCTGCGTCTTGGCAGACTAGGCCGATTATGAAAAGGAAGAGGAGGGTGAGGAGGATGAGGAAAACGGTGTCGGTCCAGCGCCATGTGTTGCTGTGGACGGAGGTGTGCTTTTCGGTGAGCCAGAGGTCGGTGAGGGTTGGGGCCCTGGGTTCTGAGGGTGCTGATGGTGGTGTGTATGACATAACTGCTTTGAGGTGAGGATGAGATGTGTGTGTTTGCTGATGTGATTGCGATGTTTTGGTTGTGTTCTTCGAAGGTCTGACACCATAGCATATGCAGAGTAGGCGTCTTATGTGAAGGTAGGTAGACAAAGGTAAGATGAATGCGCTGACATTCTTTGATGATCGGGACAAATGGACAAAGGTCTACTGAGAAAAGCGTTGTACACACCGATCATCCCTTCCAAGTTTAACGCAACACATGCTTCACATGCGTGATCGTACTTGAGAACGGTAACGCCAGAATGGGCAAGACGAGTAAACATATATGTAACCCAGATCATTAGCCTGACAAATATATCCGCCCGGAGTATGCGAAACCTTTCCACTTCCAACAGGCAGCGCGATCCTCAGCTCCCACCCACACCCACAGATAGCCTTACATCTCCACCCTCGCCCGATCCTCCACTAATAAGTCGACGACAAACCCCTCCCCGCCGATGTGACCATGCTGTTGCCTGACCCAACTTCCCCTGTCTCATCCTCGTCATGGGTATCGTCTACCCCTAAGCCTGTCGGTGAGAGGGAGCCCAGAACAGCCTTACCAAGCCTAGTATCTTTACGTATCGAGCTCGTGTTGATATCCAGTACCTTCATGTTGCGACGGCCTTGAGAATACCCTGCTGTCGGTGACGGTAATGCGCGCTCTCCCTCCGATGAGGGCGATTTGCCACTTCCGACGAGCGACGGTGTGACGCCGCCGCTTTCGTAGCCTGCGATATCGAGTGCGTTGCTTAGATCGTGAGAAGGCCCAAGTAGAGAGTGGCTTCCAGATTGGGTTGACGCGACGGATGGAGGCATTTGGGATGATCTGCTGTTTTGACGGCCTCGATCACTAGCCCTGTTATGCTCGGGGCGATCCGTACGCTTCTTGGTGGGCCTCTGGCCGCGTAGGACGTAGTACCACTCTTCGGCATTGAATGTGTTTCGAAGTCCAGATTTGCCATCTTTCAGATTAAGCCTTTCTTCAGCAGCTTCCATATCTTCCTTTTTGAAGGAACCACCTGCGTGCTCACTCGATCGAAGTTGGCTAAGCTGTTTGTCAGAAGGCCTTTCTGTACTCCACTGCTGCTCTGCCAGATTGGCCAAATGTTCTTGATGTGGCCTCCAACGCGGTCCTTTCAGTGCCTCTTTCCGGAGGATATCGGTAGGACTTGGACTTGCTCCTCGATCATCAACGGCTTTGTGTGCTCCTCCGTTTAGAATCCATTCGTTGTAACGTTGTGTCACGCTCTGGAGTAGGAAGTCAACATCTTCCTTCTCATTCTTTAGTAGACCAGTCCGCTGACGCGGCCTGCTCTTGATGTAAACGTCTGACAAGTCCATGTTCACAGCAGACGTAAAGTGGCTCATAGCAGCATCCCAGTCGCGCAAACCACCGCAGCCACGTCCACACCAGTAGTGGGAACGTGCGAGCAGGCCGCGGCTAGATCTGGCTTCGGCAAGTTGGTAAGCTTCGAAAGCAAACTTCCGGATTCTGTTGTAGTAAGACCGTACGATTGTCTCAGCCTCAGCATCAGACCGTTGTGCCCGGGGTGTGCGATCGATGGAGTTGATGATTGACTGCAGAACCACGCAACGATTGAGGTACGTTCGGCATTGGATCAGGCCCATGGCTACCCTAAAGTCGTCGCTGCTTTTTTCGTCAACGGGAACGCCATTCGCGATAGACTCAGGCGTGATGTTCGAAACGTTCTCGATGTTGATGGGTTCAACGCCTTCTCGAAAGGGTTGACTTAATGGCGATGCGCAGTCGGAAGATTTGTCGTGTGCGGGTGGAGTTGGAAGATTATTGATGTATGCAGATACGTCATTAGTACGATTCGCGACGCCGTTGGGGGACTCATGGCCGAGGGCAGCGACTTCTAGGGGCTGCTGAACGTTTGCGAACATCGCGATGAAATGGTCAAAAGAGCAAAACTTCTGGTAAGGTCAGGCGAATGTGTCTCGCGATGGCATAGAACTATCAACTTTCCGACTAGAGATGTTCGTGCTTTGGGGATGTCTCAAGCCGCGCCGCATTTGACGTGACGCTCTGCATAACAACTCTTTGTTCGTTTTCTGCAGCGTCGCGCGAAAGCGGAAAACGTCAACACAAAGAATGAGACGGGTCCTCAAGTAGTGGCTGAACCGCCATGTCTGTGCAAACAAAGAAGCGCGGTACCAAAAGTTCATCCCCTGAACGGCGGAGTGCTGCCATGACTTCTTATGATGACAGACCAGTATGACATGGCGATGTTAGTCTCGGTGATGTTCGTCGCTCTTCGATTTGACCCAGCGGTAGGGCAACGACATTCGTCTCGCTTTCGCGGCGGCGCGCTGCCTAAGTTGCGCACTGGTTCGACGGCGTTTGCTCTAGGACAGATTAGTAAGCTGCGGGTTGCGGAGCTGGAGGCTGAACTACCTCTGTGCCTTTATCCTCCAGTTGGGCGAGCAAGCCTTCCATAGTGCGGTTCTCATCAAAGCCCGACCGACGCTTGGTACAGCGCAGCAGATCCAGCTCATCATCGTAAGGCTTGCGAAACTCCCTGGCTTTAGCGGAGAGGTCGTCGTCGCAAACATTGCTGAAAGCTTCTTGGGCTTGGTGGAGTTGCCGCAGCTCATAGTACAACAGGCCACGCTGGTATTGTATGCGCGGCAAGAAGTTCTGAAGCTCAGAGAGGCGGTCGCAGAGCTCTACGGCTTCGCTGCACGTAGCTAGCGCATCAAGAAGCTCATCGGGGCCAGAGGCTCTTAGGATGTTGCTCTTCAAGAGTAAGCCTTCCGCGCGAGCCTTGTAGCTGAGCGGGCCTTTGAGGAGTCGCTCAACCTCGACCAGGGCAGTTCCGTAGTTACGCTGAGCGGTACACTCTTGTGCGCGCTTGAACAACGGGTGGGTGCAATCTTCGGAGGGCCGTCGCAAATGAGTTGGTTCGATCTCTTTTGGTAAGCATACTGTAGCGGTACCAAAAGTGAAATTGACGTGAAGGTCCTCAGTGCCGTCAAGGGAAGTAGGACGGTGGTTCTCGCGCTCGCCGGAGATTGTCTGGAGACGTTGCTGTTGGGCTCGCTCGTTTTCCAACTCGGCTTGCGTAGCAAAGCACACGTTTTGCAGCTCGTGTAGGCGGGATGTCTGAGCTTCGAAGGCCGCTTTGTACTGGAGCGCTACAGCCTGCCAGGTGTCTCGGTCGACCTTGAGGCCATGGACGATTCGTTCGATTTCGGAGATTTGTTCCATGCTTATCGGCGGCATCGTAGTAATGCACAAATCAATATGTTTGTGGTGGTGTCCAAAGTGACGGGGTGGATGTGGCTGTTGGCTCGGCTACTGACGAGTAGGTGCCTGGGTGATGTTTAGAGCAAGCGCAATCTACGAAGAGCAGGCGCGGTGGATGGTCCTGGTCACACCTTCTGCCCACACAGTCCAAGTTGCACCACCTGGGCAGGCTTCCTCAGATGTTGAAGCCGCCATGCCTGGATGCTTCGACGAACCTCCACAGGCCAGCTTCTTGGGCTGCTTTCTTGACTGATGCTACCTCATCCAAGTCTACAGCGCGATTGATCTCACTATATCGCACGTCTTTCTTAGTCGAGGGTGAGGCTTCAACACCACCTGGCTCCTTAACGTCCTGGCTTGCACGGCCGCGTCGCTCCTTCCCCACGTGAGCTCTTGGGAAATACTGCTCCATGATGTGCACCATGATATCTTTGCTCACGTTCCCGGCAAGCCACTTCACGATCTCTCGTCCTTCGTCCTCCATGCCGGGCATGACCAGGTGTCGCACCAGCACTCCCTTCTTGGCAATGCCGTCAGGAGTGAAGCAGAGGTCGCCCACCTGCTCGTGCATAGCCTTGATGCTCTCCATAGCCACCTTTGTGTATCCGTCTGCTTTGAGTAACCGACGGCTCGTCGCATCACGCCACACCTTGAAGTCGGGGAGGTAAATGTCCACCAGGCCATCCATCAAGTGTATGCTCTCGAGCGAATCGAACGATGACGTGTTGTAGATGATGGGTATGTGCAGACCGAGATCGCGCGCGTGCAGAATCGATAAGCAGACCTGGGGTACGACATGTTCGGGTGTAACGAGGTTGATGTTGTGGACGCGGCCCACGTCCTGCAGCTTCATGAACCACTCGGCGAGTTGCTCTGGTGTCAGGTCAAAACCGTTGCGCTGGTGGGCTATATCGTGGTTCTGGACACGGCGTTAGTGCGCATGCTACGACGAAGGACAGGGCAGCATACCTGGCAAAACACGCATCTCATGTTGCACCCAGAGAAGAACACGGACCCGCTGCCATTGTGTCCCTGGAAACAGGGCTCCTCTAGTCGGTGTCAGTACGAGCATGCCCGGGCATTGACGGGTTTGACCCACCACCAAAGTGAGGAGCGATAGTATTGACTTTGACAGTCTCGGCTCCTATCAGACACGTGCCTGTCGTCTCATAACGGTTGACACCGCAGAGCCGGGGGCAGAGATTACATTCGCGCAAATGCGCATACGCCAGTGATCGTTTCTTCGCGGCTTCCACTGAAGAGAGCAGCTGATAGCGCGGTATGTAGTCGTCGAGCAGGTATGGCGGCGCGAGGTAGAGGTTTCGTCGGAAGGGTACGCCTTGGGCGCGGAACGAGGGGCGTCCAGCGGCACCGAGCTTCAAGGCGGGTCGCGTTCGCCAGCTGAAAGCCATCCTAGCAGGCCCGAAGAGGACATCGAGTTGGTAAGACAACGACGCGTAGGGTCAACGTGTGGTGCGATGCTGAGGTTTACGTGCTGCAGCCATAGCGATGACGACAGCCCCACTTGCCGAGGCTCTAAAGCCGCGCTATCCCCGGACTGATCCCATCCACAAGAACTTCGAAGGCATCAGGAGGATTTCCAAGAGCAACTACTTGTCTCTGAGTACCCTCGCCTTCGACCCCGCCTTTGTCCCACGTTACCGTCCTACCGCATCTCACGCGTTCAGAGTAGTTAATCTTCTCAATAGCTCCGCCCCGAAAGCTCAGTCCACGAATGGCTGCTGGCTGTTACACCACCAATGTTAGGCCGGTCTTTGCTTTGGCCTATATCCAGGAACGATCGAGTTGGTTCCAGACGAGCCTATTAGTCTGAGTTCCAGCGTAGCTTTGTGATACTTTCCCCGCCTGGAGCCCGGGAACACCGGCAATCGTCGTCCACTGGAATACAACACTCTGGTATGATACATTCAAAACACAAGCCAATATGGTTCAAGCATCATTGTACACCGTGGCAGAGCGGTGTGATTAGACTAAAGCGCTGCATTACCACCACTCACATCAACATCAGGCGCTTTTACGTCATCTTTCTCCTCTGTCACTACCACAACGCGGACTCATGTAGGACAGCTTAATATGATACTCAGAGGAAGTGGCATGTGAGGATACAGATCTGCATAGCTACCCCAACATGCCGCTTGTCGGGCCTAGTTGCTGACAGCCCTCAAGAGCTAATGGACCCCTTCACCGTTGGCAGAAACTTGCTTGCGCATCTGGAGAAACAGAGAAATCCGCCCAACACAACATCTTTAGCGACTCACCAAATGCGATCGATCAATGGCTGTAGCTACCCGTCTGGTGCCCCAACGATACCCACATCTCGGTCGCCAATACCAGCGTGCCTTGCCGACACGCGAATGACAGCTTCGTCGTACTTCGTACACTTTCCAAAAGAGGACTCATCGCTGCCTTGTTGGGCACAACGCCCGTGTAACTGTGCTACTTGGTCTCGGAGCCACTCTTTCTTTCTTGGGCGGATCTTGTCTTGGTACTGCTCGGTGTGGTGCAGACCGCGACTTCCTCATGCACAGCCAATGCGACTTCCTGACTGCTCGCAGGCAGTCACTTACCTCGCACGAGGAACTCTGCAAGGACGGCACAGCCGTCGTGTTAGCTTGCTCTCCAACATCATACAGGCGTCCCACTTCACTCCCACTCCACTTCTTCCTCAGGTATAAGAGCATCACTGCGAAGCATCACAACACCAGCATCGACAGCTTCAGCTTTCAAACATCAGCATCTAGACCCATTCATCGACCCCCAAGTCATCAACATGCGCATCTCCGCTCTCCTCCCCGTCCTCTTCGGCCTTCCAGCCTTTGCGGACCTGGTCGAAACCAAGTTCCCAACATTGCTCCTGCCCATGAAGAAGTCTCAGCCAGACACCGCTTTCCCGACCCAGGATAACGCGACCGTCAGCTACAATGTAAGTGTCTACAAGATCCAGATCATACGCGTGGCACCTACTAACCCGTCGGCCAGAGCAAGACAGGCGACGAACAATGGACAGCAATCAACTTCGACGTCCCCCAAATCGACAAGGTCAAGACCTGCCGCCTGCGATTCCTCATCAACGTCGACCCCTTCAAAAACGCACCACTTACCCTCGAAGGCGAAGCACCTATGTCTATCAGCATCTCTCGCATCGAGACCAAGCTCGTTAACGGCAAGAGTACCTGGAACAACAAGCCCAAGATCACCGAACACTACGATGCCTACGTCTTGACGACGATCAGCTCATCTGAGGTAGTCAGCAAATGGTTTGCATGCCCCATGAAACAGGCCGCGCAATTCGTCATTCATCCGGCTAGTAAGAGGGACTTGGAGCTCTACTGGTTTGAGCTGAACTACGGTGCCAATGATGGTGGTCCACACGGAGTTGTGCTCGAGATGCACGATTAGGTGGGCTGACTGCGGATCATATCAGGTTGAGTGGACACAGACGGTGGGCAGGAGGATGAGTGGATGAGGAGTGTTTAGTTGTGCATTCTTTTCTCTAGTAACCCTACTGCTATTCTAAAGGCAACACAATAAACGCGTTTCCGATACCATGCTTCATATCTCCATCATGTCATCCATCATCTATCGCCAGTGCATCGGCTATCCTCTCCCAAGCCCTCTCCATCAACCCTGCTCTTTTTGTGCTCTGCACAACACCAGCGTGCTCGGCCCTTACAACCACTACAGGCTTCGGGCCGATGGAAGTTGTGTTTTCGTGTGCTACATCCGTCTCTTCGATTACTTCGTTGCCTTGCTCATCAAGTCTTTTGATGACCACGATGCCGGGTGGGTAGCGGTATGTATGTTTGGGCGTAATGGTGTGTAGTTCGATGGCGCTATCGTTTCGAGAGCATGGTATGAATGACTCTAGGCGTTTTAGTTGTCCTGGTGACTCTGAAGAGTGGGTTATATAAGGGGTGACGTGTTCGACTTGGGTGGTGTTCAAGGAGGTTGCGATAGTGAATGGCGATGTTGAGTAAGTCGGCGGCGTGAGCGTTGAATACATGTGTGACGAGTCCGAATAGGACGGAGGTGTTTGTGTCGCTTGATCAGCGTAGATGTGTTCTCGCGCCGCTCTTCTTTGTTGTGATGACTGGTGCTCGTCGCGAAAGTCGCAGTGCACTTCATTGCGAGCGGACATTTCGTCGCCGCTCGATGACAAAACAACACCATCGCCACCAGACTCTTCCTCTTCCCCGAAACCATAATACCTGGACCCATGACTGCCGTAGAGGTGCTCATACGGCGATCCCATACCTAAGCAATCGCTCCCTGGAACGCGAAAACAGCAACACACGAAACTCGAGCGCGAATCCAAAATACAAACAGAAACCAGAGGGGCTCTCCAGTTCATGACCAATATATGCCTCAAAGACAGCATCCGCCAATTCCTTTCCAGTTGCGTTATAGTTGTAGAGAAATACCGCACGCTAAACCCGAATGGTTGTATCTCCAGAAACGAATAAGACGTGGTAGTGTGTGGCGTTCGGTAATGAGCGACGCTCCAGGCGTAGGATAGGATCGGAATGCGAGTTTAACAGAAAATGTATGGTATGGAATATTCGCCGTATGCCGGAGCACTTTGCTTTGGCTTCTTTGCTGGTTTCGCGCTGGTTGCCTCCTTTTGGAGACAGTGCGACGTCTTCTTTGCCAGCTTCTTGAGGCGTTTCCAGAGCGCTTGTTCAAGGCAGTCGCGCTTGTGGCTTGTTTCGGTGGGGAGATGTTGCGCGAAGTACTTCATGGTTGTTGTTCTAGTGGCGGTAGTTGGTATGGTGGTGGTGGTGGTGGTGGTTGCTGGATTGAATTTCTTTGGTCTGGTAATTTGAGTTGAGAAATATGAAAGATGTTTAGGAGGAGAAATGGGCCAGATTATATACTTATACTTGATGAAGTGCTGCCCACGCAGATGAAATCCATGTTGCGGAAGCGAGGTGTGTACCATGGTTGCTGAATATACCCAAGAACGCAGCGTACCGATGAACTACATCTATAGGCCAGAAAAAAGAATGGCAACGAACACTATCCATGGAAACCTCGGGTTACAGCACCACTTGTTTTTGCTACGATTGGTGTCTTTCTCCTTGATCATGATTGGCCCGATTCGGGCCATCCAAGGGCCTAATCCTATTTTGGAAATATTTGCTAGCGTCTGTAGATGCGACTAGCATTTGTAATACTCAGGATGCGTAAGAGAACATCGAGGAAGTATAAGTAGCGGTAGGAACTGCAGAGATGCATTGAGCAGAATAGGCCTTCCTACCATTCAATATCCGTTGACAATCTTCTACATTCAGTTCAAAGTCAGGACTTGTCATCAGTTCACCATGTCTACACACTCCGCCGTTGCAACAGTGGCCAAGAAGGCGCCTCTTGAGATTATCCAAGTTCCCACTACAACCCCGGAAGCGCAGCAGGTTCGCCTTCGAGTTGAGTGGACTGCCTCCACACCCCTCGATCTGCACCAAAACGACGGAGCCTTACTCGTAAAGCACCCTCAGGTCCTTGGTGACAGTGTGGCTGGTACCGTGGTCGAAGTAGGATCAGAAACCAAGCGACTGAGGATTGGAGACAAAGTGTTCGGCTTTACCTGGAAGACCCAAGCTCAAAAGGCCTATCAGGAATTCTGTACTACGGATGAATGGCTTCTGGCCAAGGTAAGCTGCTCCACATCTTGCCCATTTGTCAAGTGAATGCTGAAGTGTTGTAGCTACCCGAAGGCTTCACTCCAATGGAGGCTGTAACGCTTCCTAACAACTTCGTGACTGTGTTCCACTCTCTTACGACCGACCTGGGCCTCGCAACACCCTGGCCGAAACCGGAGAATTATTTAGCTGAGAACGCCAATTCTGCGATATTGGTCTGGGGTGGCTCCTCGTCAGTGGGTCAATTCGCGATCCAAATTCTGCGCTACTACGGTTACAAGAACATTCTGGCGACAGCGTCTCAGAAACACCACGAGAAGCTACGCATCCTTGGCGCGCACGAGGTGTTCGACTACAATAATCCAGATGTCGTCGAGTCTATCCTGAAGTCTGGTGGTGACCGCGGAGTCCCATTGGTCTATGACTGCATCGGCAGCCTGAAGGGTAGCATCGCACCGATCGCCAAACTTGCGAAGAAGGGTTCAAAAGTCGCCATACTACTACCCGTGGTTGTGCGCGATTCGACCGAGACCGAGGACCCAGAGTATGAGATGGATGTGAGCAAAGTGGCTGACTGGAATGACGGGGTCGATGTGAGAGGCGTGCGAACACATTTCTACCAAGACGTGAGTCATCCTGGTTTCTTATCAGAGTACCGCAGCTAACACTCCATAGAATGAGTTCTTCAAATGTCATCTTCAGCCCGACGTCATGCCGACTATGTTGAAGGATGGAGTTGTGACGCCGCAAAAGCAAAGGATCGTTGAGGGCGCGACGCTGCTGGAGAGGGCGCAGAAGGCGATGGACATGCTGAGACGCAAAGAAGCGAGTATGGAGCGTCTTGTCTGGCGGGTCAGCGACGCATAGTTAGTACAGTAATTGACCGTTGCCATATCTGTTGTGAACCTGCATGTATAGTGATGAAGGTGAAAAGACAGCGGAATAGTTGACGCGCAACCTTGGAAGCGCTGGACCAAAACGAGCCGCTAGCGCGCCTTGGACATTCAACTGCGCCCGGGCATCTCAGCCCCGAACACCAGTCACAAAAACATGAACGAGTAAACAATCATCAATGCGCATCGCAACCAGACCCTGGGCTGTGTCTTTCCCGCTGCATGTTCTTCACTCCACGTTGATCGTATGCCTCAGCATCGCTGTGACCACCAGTCGTTGTCCAGGTCTGTACAAGTATATGCGGAAGCTAATCGAACCCGCGCGATGATCGCTACACTACACACATTCGGACGGAAGCTGAGGGTATACTCGAAGACCCAAGGCTATAATGAGTATGGCTAAGCTTTCCCGGCAACGGTGTCCCCCATGTCTTTGGAAAATCTACGAGAAGACAAGAATGTCAACCAGTAAATGGCAAAGGCCGTAGCCTTGATGGCGAGGAGTAGCACATGGCTGACCGCGTGTAAGACGTTCGCATTGGCAGCTACTCTGTATCAAACACTAGATCAAGCGACCTTCTTTGCGGCATCCGCTCCATCCGTAGCAGTACTCTTACACAGCCATACTGTGCGGTAAACGCTATTCCAAAGTAATGTGGCGCCGTTTAATCACCGCAAAGTGATTCGGTCTCCGGCGCCGCGAAAAGGCAAGAGGGATGCATGGGAAGGACCCAGATCTGCTATGCAATGCATGCGAGCACTTCGCATCGACCAGACACACACAGCACTGATACCTGGACCGGACATCGATCTCCACTCATTGAGCTTTTCATAACCTCGGAGATAAACTCGTGGTGTTGAAGAAGGATCGAGGCGACTCAGCATCATCGCACGCGAGATTGAGCGGCTCCACCAATTTCCGAGGGCTAGCGCACACCGAAGCCGCCTTCCGATCAAGCCACTGCCACCGGTTCAGTCTGATTTCATCCAACGCAGGACAACAACTCTTCGAATTCTTCATATGGCGTTCAATGCATCGCAGAAAAGGTAGCGCGCGGTATCGATACACATGACGCAGTTGAAGATCCTGCAATATGGCCGACCAGGTCGGTGGGGAGCGCCACAATCGCATGCATTAAGCCTCGGAGAACCTGAAACCCACCGTACGCTCGCGACCGTTTCAACCCAGGATCATGGGCGCTTCTACCAGGTAGGACGGTTCGTCTATACTGCCGTCTAGGGTTAGACATTTACGCGAACCGGTTGGTTTCCTGTCAACAGGCATGGTGGCCGCTGTCGCGGGAACATGTTTGCTTGGCCTGCAGTATCGAACGGCACCCTGCGATCTTAGTCACGACATGGCTTCCTGTGACTGGTGGATGAACCGGTTCAAGCATGACAAGAGGACCCACGCCACGTCTGACATCTCAGGAACAGGCAGGGCGTGGGAGTCGTTTGAATCGGGGGCACAGTAAGCGCTGTTCGAGGCTGCAATCCATCGGTCACTTGTTTCGCATGTTTAATGACACGGCCCACAGATTGAGTGGCGAACAGGAATAGTGCCATGCCGCCGTATCGTATATAGGTATCTTGGTACTCTTGGGTTTCCTCCATCAAACAACAGTTTCTTCACTTCCAACCACAGCTTCTTTGTGCATCTTAGGTCCGAGACCTCACGTTCTTTTCAACACCACATTCATTCATCACACTCGTTCACGAAGCTAGTCTTCCGTCGATCTACAGCAACTCTCGCTCTTCTCAAACAACCCAACAACAATCACAATGAAGTCCTACACTGTCGCCGCCGCCATTGCCGGCTTTGCCTCCTCCGTCGCCGCCCACGGCTTCATCAGCGAGCCCGCTCCTCGTATGCCCGGCGATGGCCTCAAGGCTGCCTGTGGTGACCAGTTCTACAACACCCAGTCCTCCGACCACTACGGAAATGTCCAGGGTGCTCTCCAGAACCTTGGACAGGGTGACCACCCCGACTGCCGCCCGTGGCAGTGCAAGGGTGTGCCATTCACCGATGCTGGCGAGATCTTCGAGTACACCCCCGGTCAAGTCATCCCCATGAAGGTTGAGATCCGCGCTCCTCACGACGGTGTTGCCAACGTTTCCATCGTCAACATCGCTACCGACAAGGTCATTGGCGAGCCCCTCATCAGCTGGGACGAGTACGCTCTCACCTCCTCTCCCATGTCTGCTCACCCTGACTGGACCTCGTTCGACATCACCATGCCCGATGTCAGCAAGGAGTGCGCCAACAAGGGTGACTGTGTTATTCAGTGGTTCTGGGACGCTCCCAAGATCGACCAGACCTACGAGTCCTGCATTGACTTCACCATGGGTGGTGGCTCTGGCTCCGGCAACGGCTCTGCCCCCGCGCCCTCAGCTTCTCCCAAGCCCAGCGCTCCTGCCGCTTCCGCCCCGGCTGCCAGCTCTGCTGCTCCCTCCAGCACCGTCCCTGAGGCCACTCCCACTCCTACTGCCGCTGAGGAGGCCGCTACCCCTGTCGCCACCGGTGGTTCCGACTCTGGCTCCGACTCTGACCTCCCAAAGACCTTCACCATGGACACCTTCATCACCTGGCTCCGCGCCAACGCTGGCACCGGTGTCGCTGACAAGGTTCGCCGCATGGTAGCTGCCCAGCGCGCTCACCCCCGTGCTTTCCGCGTCTAAATCGCTTAGACGGATGCTTTGTACGATAGGTACGACATACAAAACTTCTTGTGTAGGAAGGAGAAGATGGCTAGAGTTACTGTTCGATTCTGTTGTAAATATACAATTCAATGATGCACATATTTGCTCGCCTTGCGCGGCGCTGTAAACCTTGTCGAACCATGTTGCTTGTGATGTATCTGCCCTTATTACATCTCTTATTCACCTTTGAAGATTTATTAGTATCGGTGACGCGTTGGATCTATGCAGCTTCGCAAATGGTGATAACATTGACGACTTGGCTGCTTTGTCCTTAGGTTGGACATCAAAGCTATTGCAATCATACCGTATACCAATGATTTGTTGGGCCTAAACCCAAGTACCATTAATCACCACCCGTTCATCTAATAGCCTCCACCTCCATGACCCCAGTGATCGCGGCGCGGGTCGTAGCCGTACCCATACCCTCCGTTACCTTGACCGTACCCCGGATAACCCTGGCCCCCATTGCCATGATAGCCCTCGAACTCATTCTCCTGGTTCTCAGAGCGACGAGATGGTAGTCGAGGATTTCGTCGAGAAGGTGCGTTGCCATATCCAGGTTGTCCAGGATACGCACCAAGGTCTTGAAGGCCCGCGCGTCTAAACTGGTGTCTTAGTCTTTCCATGGTGTCAACGTAGGCTCCGTCAGCCGCGGTTGTCCATTGCTGCGCCGCAGATGTCCACCCTTCTATCTCCCTCTGACGCTCGATTCGTCTTCTTACGCGGTACGCTTCATCTTCACCGTCCACGGCTATACCTCTGCTTTGCCCATCGTATCCTCTACCGTTTGTGCCGTCGTGTCGCCCATTCATCCGACTGTGTCCTCCATTGACAGAACCTCTACCCGCACCTCCAAAACCGCCCATTCCCATCTGCCCTTGAATTCTCCTCGCCATCTCCTCATCCCTCCCCGTATCGACCTCCACTGGCAGACTCTCCTGCAGCCTCCTCGCCATCTCCTCATCTTGACTTGTATCCATGATGACACGCCGAGGTATGGAGACTTGGCCGTCGTAGTTATCGAAGAAACGTTGCATGAAAGCTGCTTTGTCTTTCTCGTTGCGTACTTGAAGGAAGGCGCGGTGAAAGGTTGCTTGTGCAGCGGGCGTGGGGAAGTCAAAGCGGAGGATGGGCGCGGTGAGGTCGAAGTTTTGGAGAGTGTGGGGAGAAGATGTTATCAGACCGGGAGCTTGTGGCTGAGCTTGTGGCTGACGAGGAGTGTTGGTGGGATTACTCATTTTGGTACTCGTGTGTGTTGTTGGTATAGGGTTGTTGTAAGCGCGGTTGGGCGATGTTGCTCTGCTGTGCGTAGTAATGAGAAAGAGTGCGTAGGAAGAACAGGTGAAGAGAAGGTACTTGACGCTAACCAGCAGGGTGAAGAGCTTCGCCAGCTGATGTATCATGTGAGTACAGTGTCAATGGTTTGGGTTTCACCACGTGTGCTGATACGCGAGCATCTTTCACACCTACGAGACGAAGATCGGGGATGTTTATGTTCGCAGCCCGTCTCACTATCACCGCGACCGGAAGCAGATACGGCGCAAACACGCGTACAGACTTCTTACAACATGTCAAGTCCCCTCTGTCACTATTTCTTTCATCACTTTCATCAGAAAGGATCATGAGCCCCATGTTTTTTCCACATATTTCCTACAATGCCGACGTTTGGCAGATTGATAGGTATTGACAAGATCTCATCTTCTTCCTGACTCGAGCAGCATAGCAGCCACAAAACTTTCGACGAGAATGTGACCAGAAATAGTTTGAGATCCACATGAAGATGGACACATCTATATTATTGTCACCATGCGCTTTTCTCGTGGGAATAGATTCCATACATCCTCCATAGGATCCTTAATGCCGACGTCGCGCGTGAGCCCTACACGCTGGAATCCATCTTTACCCGACTCTAGTCGCCGAAGGACAAGTGAGGTACGCTGATTTTCGTGTTCAGATATCAAGACGCATACTGTCTCTACAGGTACAGCCTCTGTACTGTGCATTGACGTGATTTCGTCCATGGCATCGATGTTAACCCACCTCTCTTGGCCATTAGGATGGGCGACGTAGTAGTGCATCTTACCGCACTTGCATTCTTCGGACTCCGCTACCCATGTAACCGACGCACAATGGGCGAGTAAGCGGATTGTACCTGACTGAAGCTCGCCATACTCGTCTGTAGTCTTTGGGACTATCTTGTAGTCGATTAATCGGGCTGATACCGCATGCCGCATCGATGTTTCGTTTCTATGGAAGGCGCCGACGGGACCGAGCGGAGCCTCTATAGAAGCCCAGGACCATGAAGGCGCTCTTCATTTCGGTCTTGGATACACGTCAAAGTGTGTTGAAACTTGCCATTGGAGGTCTTCAAGGATCCGACTTTTCCAGAGCCCTGCTAGATATTGGTCGCCAGGCTCTGCGAGTTGCTTCGCAAGTCCCGCTAAAGTCACCAGCTTGTCACTTGGATAGGTCAATTGCATCCAACTGTGTTGCCTTAGCATACTGTGCCATATCTCCCCGGCGGATTGGCGAAGTAATGTCCTCGAAAGCAGATATAACTTCGGTTCCTTGATAGCAGTTGTCCAGTTCGTAGTTCGGTCGTCAGAACACTCGCATCGAAGCTCTTCCATGCATTCGAAGGTCAGCTCGCTGCGTCCAAAATGTAGAACACGGGGAGATAGTAGGCGCTCTTGAAAAGCCCAAGCCCGATTCAGAAGGGGATATTGCCTCGCGCGATGCCCCGGACGTATTTGTCCGGCGAAATGTACTCGCTCGGCACTGAAGATGAATGTGGTCGGTTCCTCGTTCCCCGAACGGATGCAGATCTCATAATCGAGCCATCTTCTAAACAGGCCTTCTTCGCCCGACTGCGAAGATGTCGCTGAGATAGTAATCAGCGCGTTCTGGTACACGGTTGACATGCGAGAAGCTTCTTGTGCCCAATCGTCATAATCGTCTTGCACTATACAAAGTGAATCAATCTGTAATATCAGCAAATGTAGCTAATGAGTGGGCAGAACATTGATCATGAACGAGGCTCTTACCCAAAGATACCGAATGTTCAACGCCCGAGTTACCTGGACGGCTTCTCGAAACGTGTTTGTCAACTGTCCGAGACGAATCATCTCTTTTCTATCAAGGATTGTGGCTCTCGTAGTTGTAAATTGTGCAATAGTGCCCCAACAATGACTAAGAGCGGCGTACGTTCCATTTTCGCCAGCGGTTTCAACTAGTTGAACGAAGTCGGCATCATGCGAACCTAGATCAAGCAGCCGGGTTGGTAGACGCTGGTGCTCATCGCTACTACAGGCTGTGTGCTTTGTGATACAATTCCGCAGCAATGTGCTCGCTTTCTGGAACGCAGCAGCCGACCCAGTGAAGCCAGTCGAGCGGCGCAAGGCACCGAAGCGGCTCCAATAAATGGCGTTTGGTATTGCTGGAGTAGTTAGTCCTCGGTTGCCATCAACATATAGATGCTACGAACAATCGGGAGCAAAAATTCTTATATTTAAGGACATTGACGCGAAATTCATCTCGACACTTCGCTGAGCGTGCATTGCCAGGGATGTCGTTTCCTTGTCAGAATCATTGTATCTGTAGTCCACCTCGCCACTCATGTATGGTTCCAGGAATTGATCGTGCAATTTGTCATCTCTGAAATGCAGGAGCAGGCTCTTTGGAGTCCAGTCCTGTTTGCCATCTTCATCCAGCCAGCCACGACAGCCTCTGATGATTGCGTCGCAATAGACACATGTTTGGGCTGATTCAACGACCGCGTCCCAGGTATGTTCGGATATGACATAATAAACGTGTAGGTATCCGAAGGAATGACAGATGAGACACCGCCCGTTGTGCAAAGATGGGTGCGGAGGAGGCAAGGTACCTATGACGTCAAGTGGGGCGGGGCGCCACGAAGAAGGCATGTTGACGTTGGTGCTTTGCCAAACCTGGAACGCAGTACAAGAGAAGCTCTTGCACAGTACGGCGCGAAGCAGTTTCTATAAGGATCGTGAGGTGCAGCGCATACTATGTACTGTGCCACAGACCTGCAGCCCCCGAGAAAATCTCACCGTAGTACTTCCGGTTGAGCAAGTGGAACCTCACACCCATTGGCTGCAACGCTGAATCTCGAAAACAAGCTACATAGGCATGCTGGGTAACGAACAGCTACTGTCGCTTCCTGCGCTCATTCAGTATGCGATGAGACAGCTCGCCACCCCACTAACAACCTCCTAACCCTGATCATCATCACGGCCCGTCTACCGGCGATCCCTGTCATCCCTTTCACGCGCCCTTACCGCAACCTTACTATAATACTCCAGCATCGCCAACGTCTCCGCCCGATTCCTACGAATATGTTCGCGAAGCTCTGCCTCAGTCATACGAGCTCTCACCGGCCTAAGCGCTACCAGCTCGTCGCCCCCACCACCCCGTAGATTAACCTTAACATGCTGCCACTCCCGCTCTTCCGCATCAGACACGACTTCCCAGGAAGAATTCCGACTGCGATCTACCAACACAAAGGTATGTTCATCTGGAGGAGTTCCTTGTTCGTCCGCAGCCTGAGGTAGTCTGAAATCATCTGGAATCCAAGGGTCTTGGTGCGATGGGGCGTTTTCGGTGATGGCTGGTTCTTGCACTGGTACTGGCCTGTCGGGCGTGAAGTCTTCGTATTGCGATCTTCGGGTCAGAAGCTGACGAAGATATTCGCGGTGGATGAGATCGTCTTCGTTGACGCGGCGTCTTTCGATTCTTGAGCTGCGGCGTGGATCAGGCATATACACTCCTTGTTCAATCGGTGGCGGAGAGGTCGGGCGGGCGACTTGGCGTCTTCGTACAGAAGACGTTGCCGAGTCGGGGCTGGTAACCACGAAGCTAGGCAGCGGTGAGGTATGCTGGGCTTCTCGATGTGCTATAAGATGATTTTGAAGACATGCTCGCTCCAGTCGTTCACGCGAAGTTGTGCTATCATTGTAGGTCGGAAGAGGATTGGCATGCGCTCTTGGTCTCGGCTGCTCAGTCATGAGAAAGTACAGCGAGATGAAAAGAGGCACGAAGATAGGTAGAGTTAGCAGTAGTAAGTCAAGCCAAGACTGGTCTTCGAAGTAATGGATAGCCATGATCGTAGCAGAAGAAGCAGTAGGGAAGAATGACTGATGCGGCGGGCACATATACTGTACGAGAGGTGTTCGTTCGTTCGGTGTTTGCTGGGCTTGAACAGCTCCTCCTCATAGCACGGAGAAGACGTTTCGTTCGTACGCGTTTGCTACTCGCTGTCAGTGCTAGTTCGAACGAGAGAGGACTGGAACTCGTATGAGTCTGTTCGAGCAACACGGACAGCCACGACCGTGAAGCTGTCTGCGATGTTTTGCTGTGCCAGCATAGTAGTGTTGGATGCAATCAATACTTGATGATATCTCTCGATCATCATTCGGGTGGTGACGGTGCTCAGAAGATACGCAGTCATTAATACCACGCTTGCGCTATGGACAGACCGGTGCGAGCATCAACCCTAATGCAATGGGTAATGATCCAATCCAAGCATCAACTCATCACAGCGATCAATGAATCAATCCACCAAACTAATCATCATCCATATCCAACCCACTCATCCCCTCACTCAACCCACTGATATCGCCCAAGCTCAAATCCTCCACCTCGCTGTCCCCCAAAAAGATGCGTTCAAAGTTCATGTCACCCACATCGCTGATGGGCGCGTACGTGGGATCCGTCATCCTGCGTTTAGCAGCCGCCTCGAACTCGCGATAGTTCTTCTGGATCTCGGCTTGGGAAAGCTCGTTCGAATGACGGTGCCGCTTTGCGCTATCACCATGATTGCGCTGCTGAGCACCGAGACCGCTGGTATTGGTGGCAGAGTTTGAAGACATACTGCCGCTCTCTTCAGATTCGCTGGTGAGACAGATTGGCGAAGGTGATCGGGGGAGCAGTGAGTCGTGTTGTTCCATCGGAGGCGTAGGAGGGAGAACGACTGTCTTTCCCTTCTCAATATGGGATTTCTGCCAGTCTTCACCCTGTGGCTGCGGTAACTTGGTGGTAGATACTGTCGGATCCGAGGGGCCTAGCGGGCCGACTGCTTCCATTAAACGACGCACAATATCGTCACTATCCCGCGACACATCGCAATCATTGTCTTTCATAGGTTGACCAGCCGGTTCGAATCGTTTGTGCATAGCGTTAACGGCTTGTACGATAGCAGGCCACTTCTTCTGCAGTTCGATAGCCCACTTCTTCTGCAGCTCGATGACCTCGGTAGATGTAGATGTCGTGAGCATGTGGAGATGGCCAGAAGACTCCACCTTTTGACGTTTAAGACCAGTGTCTGACTCATCATCCGCCGTTTTCAAGGTCGATGTTCCGTCCAGGCTTGTGGAGCGCAATGGGGCCTTTCGTTTCCTGGGCGACTCGGCTGGCGGATCAGGATCAGACAGCATGGATGCGTCCGCAATTGATGTGGCTGAGATGTCCGCTCCTTTATCGAGGCTCTCATCAGACTGTCGTCTAAAGTATGCAAATGCTTCATCCCAATATTCATGTAGAGACGAAATACGTGCTTTACGGGGGCGAGTCTTGGATAGTGGTGTACTAGTGTACGATGGAACCCAGGGCGTCGACGGTTCCTTCTGCTGTGGTATGTAGTCGTCTGGCGTTGCAACGACTTGATAAATGTCCATAACTTCGCCCTTGACCGCATGACGCAATACACGTTCGTAGCGTACGTGACCTGGAAATTGCGTGACCATCTTGGCTTGAACGATTGTCTCAGACACTGTCTGTGTATCACCCTAGCCATGCTGTAAGTAATAGTCTAGCAAACAACTGCAATTGCGTTCCAGTGAGAAAGGAAAGCACTGGACAGGTCTGCAACCGAAATCAAGAAGAAAAACGCAAAGTGGATAACGTAACGTGAGGGGAGACTCATGGGTATCGTACCTTCGTTTTGTATCTCTTCACTTCGCACACAACATCCTCGGGGAAGTGTTCGTAGCTTGAAGATCCTGATTCGCTGAAGATGCGTTCAAAGTAGAGAACAAAGGCGTTCCGGTCTTTCGGGCCAAAGGGCATACGCCAGAGCTTGATATTGGGTGGCTGCGAGACGACGGCGGCGTATATCATGAGCACAGGCATTGTTTCCCAGGCAATATCGACATCGACCGATATGTATAGCCCGTCTGAGAAGCGGAGCAGGTAATCCTGCGTCATGATGTAATTATACACGAAGTTTGGTAGGTCGCCAGACCTGAACGACCATCTGGTATTTGTAGGGATGGCCTGAAAATCATCGTAGAAAGCGTCGATCATGTCGTGGATGAGTTTAGGAAGATCAATTCGAACAAGACGCTTGTGCTCGGCGGGCATGATCTGTTTCAAGCAAGGCCAGAGCTCGTCCTCGGCAATATGATCTGCAACGTTGGTCAGCATAGAAGCATGCACAGTAGGTGATCCAGCGTTGACGTAGGCTCCAGAGTGTTCGATTGTTCATTGTATGAATTCCTATGGCAACGCGATGTCTGTAACAGTCTGGAAATTTCAAGTGCAGAATGGGTATCGTACCTCGTAATGCGCCAAGTTCAGCAACAATGTTTCGCCTCATGTGACTCTCGAATTGTGGGACCAGACATCGCTCAAAGACGCGCTCCCATATCGTGAGCTCGACAGCTTGGGCAGTTGATATGCCTTTCCAGCACATGACCACGTCGAGGTAATCGACGTCCGTCGCTGTTGGGCATTAGCAAAGTACCACAACATGCTCGAAGGTATCGGTCCTACCTTCCTGCTCGAACCCTGATCTCCTCATGCGAGGACAGTGCATGTCCTGTGGCGGGCAATTCTTGTGAAAGCCATGACCGTACAAATCGGTATCGAAAGCTATATTAGCTATGAGGCGTTCCAAGTGCTGGCGTTGCGCATCGTCAGATGAGACGGGGTCGGCTACGGGCGATGGATGGGCATGGCCAGTAGCGCCAACACTGGTGCGTAGCGATGGCTAAGAAGTTTAGTAGAGTCCGCAGTAGGGTCGAGTTCACTCACGAGATGTTCTACAGACATGTTGTCGTGAGAGATGCTCGTAAAGAATACGTCGTCCTGATGATTGGGCGGGGTCTGGATGTGATGGTAATGTCGTTGTCAGACGGAAGGTTGCAGTCCAGGCAAACGTCCTCGTTGGTGTTGAGAAGGCACTCGTGCGCGACTGCCACGGTACTATGTTGTGACTGAGCAGCGTGAAGATTGCGCTTGCCTCACGACAGCGCGGGACCCCCGCGAGATTCTCCCCGGGTGCACCATCTATATGGCGTCCATTGAGGCTCGTGTAGTAAGTCGTTCATTTTTGTTACCAAGCTTCGAGATTTGAAGGAAGGCATCAACGCCATACCCTTCAAGGCTGTGAATTTCGAGACTGCCAGCCCAGTATTCTGCAAGACGGTTAGCTGCGCAGCCCCACTATTGTCCTGGAATACCTACCAGCATATAGTCGCGACATGGGAAGTCCAATGCCCAGACGTAAATCTGGTGCACGACTTGTCAATGAAGACAGCGACCCGTGATACAGTCCCGAATCGCCGTGCTTGGACCTCCTATCTAGACGTTGTTGCACCTGTGCTGCAGATTCACCTCCAGGCACCTGCAGCTCCTGCAGCGTTCCCAGTAGTTTTGGTACCCTCGCCAAATTTCGCAGCCGTTTCTCACGCCTAGGACCCTTGCTGAAGCTCCACAGGTATGGCAAGACTTCGTTGGGGATGCCACCACCTTGATCAGAAATTCGGATAATAACGTGTTGCGAGGTTTCGCAGATCAATACCTCAATAGGCGGCAGCCTGGCGTCTTTCGACTTGCGCTCCTCGATGACAGCTTGGATAGAGTTGCGTAACAGCTCGCCGATGATATACTCTAGATGACTCAGAATGTACGGGAACGTCGCGTCAAGGTGACCGTAGACCTTGATCTCAGGAATTTCGACATGTGGGCCCTGAGCGGTCCTGATGAGCTCCTGCATCGTCTTGCCGCAATTCTCGACTATCTCCTTCGCATTGCAACGCAAAAATATTTCGCCGACTGCCTCTTGGTCGTGGGGATGGACTTCGGCCTGTGGGAAATGCCATGGCGAATCGAAAGTCTCGGTCAGTGCTAGATGTTGTTCCGCAATGACGCGTCGCGAGATGCGCTGGATCGATTAGCATTGCCCGACGCTGTGCATGGACGGGGAGTATACCGATCGCAACATGGTGGTCATGAACTTGTCCGTCTCTTCAGCCTTCATCAGGCCTCGAACTTCCAGTACGCCAATAGCGAGGCGGGGTATGACAGTTGCATGTTCAGTCAACGTTTCCTCCAGTACTTTGCAGTACTTCTCGTTATCTTCCAGCGATTTTATCTCGGGTACGCGGCGGAAGCGTTCGAAGGCGCGTAGATATGACTCGTAGACATGAGCGAGGTGAGGGTTCGCGACGACGACGTATGGCAGGGTCTGGATATCACGCAAGCGGTGCGCAAGTCTACACGTGTTCAGCACTTGTATTTTAACCTGTCAGATAGCAAGATCACACCTCGTGGGGAGCTCCAGACGGCAGTAGTTGGCCGAGTCGATAAGACGAGACTCTGTCAAGGTTCTTCCAAAGAAAGTCAACTGGCGCAAGCTTATGGGTCTGGCTTCACGCTGCACCCATCTAGTCACATGTCAGCTGTGAGTTGGCAGGAGCATATCTTGTGTGCTCACTCGTCCAGGGCCGAAGACGGTCTCCATGCGGGCGCGACGGCTGCGGCATGTGGATGTCGAATTTGTACTCTAGAGACAGGCGATGTTGGAGGTGCTCTACGTATAATACCAGAGCGTCGCGCGCACGACGCGAAACTACGTGTCCCTATACTCATAATTGTTGGTGCGAGAGCGCACATATGAAGGAGCTCGCTGAGGGAGCTGTAGCAAAATACGGGGCATGTGACGGCGGGCTCCGCTAACCGGCGCAACTTTTGGGAATTTCACTCACAGCCTCTGATTACTGGTCGCAAAAACAGAGGGACGCGCATTTCACGGCACAACCAGTCATATCACGCACAATGGCAAACCTGTTGGGTGAGCGTTTGTAGCTCGAGATATGCGCGTGGCATGTCGGTTGCCAGTATGTGATGTTGGACGAATGACGTCGTAGGCCGCGGCTTTGCTTTGACGCACTCCACTGTATCGAGCGCCAAGGCTGCATCCGTCGAAAGAGAGCTGCTGTTCTGAGCCTCGAGAGCTGCTCCCCAGCTTTTGTCTTTGTGCGCCCTCGTTGTCCACCTCGCCCTTGCACATGCTCGATGTTGGAGTTTTCCAGACGACAATAATCCGATCGTCATATCTCCACTGCCGCCACCTTTAGCGAGGAACCTATCCTTACCCGCATCCCGCCCGCGCAAGTGCTGCCCACCCGTACCTTCCTTTCTCTAGGCGACAGGCGCGCAGCTTCCCTTTTCACCTTGTAGTCTCGAGCGCACCCAGTCGTGACTGCCCCCGCGACCCGTTTCTGAAGCTCTTCCTGCCATCTGTCCCCGCTTTCATCCGCACCTGCCGGAAAGACGACGCCGCCATGGATCAGGTAAGCTTGCGCCTTCGCCAGCTCCTCGCCAGACGCGGCCACGCTGACCCACTCACCCACGCAGATCGAAAGCGACATGCTCGTGGACCACGAGTACGACGAGAAGGCCGACGTGGCCATAATCACGCCCGACACAGACGACCAGATGGACGAGGTCGACGCCGAACCCGAGCCCCGCGCCGACGAGTACGATGCCTTTATGAAGAGACACATGCCCAAGAACCCAGAATACGAGACCGAAGCCGAAGTATACAACACATGGGAGATCAGGGACTGGCGCCAACTCACACGACGTGAACATGGCCCAATCTTCGAGTGCGGCGGTCATCCCTGGCGGATACTATTTTTCCCGTACGGTAACAACGTCGACTTTGCGTCCTTCTACCTCGAGCAGGCCTACGAAGAAAAGCAAATGCCAGAGGATTGGTATGCGTGTGTCGAGTTCATGCTTGTACTCTGGAACCCCAAGGACCCTACCATATTCACCACACACACCGCACACCACCGCTTTACTGCCGACGAAGGCGACTGGGGATTCACACGCTTTGCAGAGCTCAGAAAACTCTTCAGCAATTCCTGGGAGGACCGGGGAAGACCAATGGTAGAAGACAATGCGGCCAATGTAACTGCATACATAAGAGTGCTCAAAGACCCCACGGGTGTGTTATGGCACAACTTCATCAAGTGAGTGCCACAAATCTTCAATTTTGCTGAGGTTCTTTTCTGACCTGAACAGCTACGACTCCAAGAAAGAGACCGGCATGGTCGGCTTGAAGAACCAGGGCGCGACATGCTACCTGAACTCGCTCCTACAGTCACTCTTCTTTACCAATGCGTTCCGCCAGGTATGCCACGAATTCTAACACACAGAATAACAGCTGACTCTGCCAGGCTGTTTACCAGATCCCGACTGCAGAGGAAGCCGATCGTTCGAATAGCGCCTACGCCCTACAACGACTCTTCTACCTTCTCCAAACATCAAACAACGCCGTAGGAACCACAGAGCTGACACACTCCTTTGGTTGGGACTCGAAGCAGATTTTCGAACAGCAGGACGTACAAGAGTTGTCCCGTGTGCTCATGGACAAGCTCGACGAGAGGATGAAGGGCACTGAAGCCGAGGGTGCCTTGACCAACATGTTCGTTGGTAAGATGAAGACCTACATCTCGTGTATCAACGTCGACTACGAATCATCCCGGGTTGAGGATTTCTGGGACATACAATTGAATGTGAGCGGGAACAAGAATCTGGACGACAGCTTCAAAGACTACGTGCAGGTGGAGACCATGGACGGCGAAAATAAGTATTTTGCAGAGGGTTTTGGGTTGCAAGACGCCAAGAAGGGTGTCATCTTCGAAAGTTTTCCGCCAGTGCTACACCTCCAGCTCAAACGCTTCGAATACGACTTTACGCGCGACGCCATGATGAAGGTGAACGACCGTTACGAATTTCCCGAAGTCTGGGACGCTGCGCCATATCTCTCCGACGGAGCCGATCGATCCGAATCCTGGATATACCACCTCCACGGCGTCTTGGTTCACAGCGGGGATCTCAACGCTGGCCACTACTACGCCTTCCTGAAGCCTACCAAAGACGGCCACTACTACAAATTCGACGACGACCGCGTGACGCGAGCGACATTACGTGAGGCGCTGGAAGAGAACTTTGGTGGTGACTACGCCCAGGCCAACGGGAACACTGGGCAACGCAATCCCTATACCAGGGCCTGGTCCGCAAAACGCTCCATGAGTGCCTACATGTTGGTATACATTAGGGAGACGAGGCTTGATCAAGTTCTTATAGACAGCAAGGCGGTAGAACCACCAAAGCATCTGGCAGAACGACTGGCTGAAGAGCGGGCATTGTTTGAGCGCAGGAAGAAAGAACGCGAGGAAGCTCATCTCTACATGGACGTTGCGGTCGCGTCAGATGAACAGTTCAAGGCCCACCAAGGTTTCGACATCGTTCCATGGAAAAGCGACGCAGAGACAGCTGCTAGCCCAAGGGTCTACCGTGTGCTCCGAAGCACAACAATGGCCGACTTTGCGGTTACGGTCGCTCAAGATCTAGGAACCGAAGCCGATATGTTGCGGCCATGGTCAATGGTTAACAGGCAGAACGGCACAATTCGTCCCGATACCGCACTCGAATTCCCTGAGATGACCGTCGAAGAGGCTGCAAGCAAACATGGCACGAAACAGTCGCAGTTCAGGATGTGGATCGAGAAGGCTCAAGAACGCGACGAAAGCGGCGCGCCAGTGTTTGGCGAGAAGCTAGTGGACCTCAAGGGTCAGGCTAACAACCGGCCATTGATGATCTTCTTGAAGCACTTCGACGCAAACGAGCAGAGTCTATTCGGTGTTGGCACATTCTACGCCGGATTCCAGGACAAGGTTTCTGATCTAACCCCAGCAATCACAAAGATGCTAGGCTGGCCGGCGGGTACGCAGATCAAGCTTTCCGAGGAGATCAAACAGAATATGATCGAAGCGATGAAGCCAAAAATTACACTCGCAGCCTCAGAGATACAAGATGGTGATATCATCACTGTCCAGCGCGTACTGAACGACAAGGAGACCGCCCAGATCACCACTGCGGGAGGTTACACCGAGGCAAAGGAATTTTACGACTACCTCTTGAACAGAGTCAGTATTGAGTTCGTGCCCAAGCTACCGGATACAGATCTACCCACATTTTCCTTGACACTCAGCAAAAAGATGGCGTACGACCAATTCTCCAGCAAGGTGGCCGAATTCCTCAAAACCGACTCTAGCTATATCCGCTTCTCGACGGTTAGCACTGCTGGCAAGCCTAAGAACGTTGTCAAGTATAACCCCACGTCAACTCTGAACAACATCCTCTTCCCTGGCCCATACAACTATTCGGCAAGCGCAAACCAGCGAAATGATGCCCTGTTTTACGAGGTCTTGGATATGAGTCTGAAGGAATTAGAGCTGAGGAAACAAGTGAAGGTGGTCTGGCTCCCTGAGGGTCTCAGTAAGGAGGTGAGTTGAACTCAATCATTGTTCCTGCGTACAACTAACGTCATACAGGAGGAGCATCTCTTGATGCTACCCAAGAATGCCCAAGTCGCGGATCTCCTTGAAGCGCTACAAAAGAAAGCGGGCATTAGCGACGAGGTGATGCAAAAAGTGCGGGTCTATGAGGCACATGTAAACAAGTTCCACAGGGTCCTCCCGTCAGATCACTCGGTCCTGAGCCTCTACGACTACACGTCAATTTTTGCTGCGCCTTACCCCGAAGACGATGCATCGAAGAAGATTTCGGTATTCCACTTTGACAGGGAGCCATCGAAGGCACACGGTATCCCGTTCCAGTTCGCGCTGAAAGAGGTACGCGCAGCCACCAGCATACCTCCTTTACTTGCACTAACATACATTAGGGCGAGCCTTTTAGCGAAACAAAACAGCGACTCTCAGACTTCACCAAGATCAAGGGCAAGCAATTGGACAAGATCAAGTTTTCTCTGGTCGGCAAGGGTCAATACGCGAAGCCTGAGCCAATCGATGACGGTAAGCTACTTTGGGCAAGGGTGATATTGCAGTACTGACGACATCACAGATGAAGTACTTTGGGACTTGGTAGGCGCGCGTGACGACGTATCACTTGGTCTTGAACACCCCGCCAAGACAAAGACACTTTGGGGAAAGACAGATTCAATCTTCATTCGTTGAAGCAGCGCAATGACTGTGTAAGATACGAAGAAAAGCACGGTGCGCGACATTACTCGGCACGAGTACGATCGGTATGAGATTGTCCGCAAAATTTGCCAGCATTTCATAGGGAGTGGCATGAAAGCGTTGGTTGCGCACACTCCAACATACATGGCGCAATGGAGCTTGAAATATTGCAAGTATTGCATAGGCGGAGTAGCGTGTGGGGGGAGATTGGCGCAGGCGTCGGGCACATGATTATGGCGTATTATCCTGGATCAGTATGTAAGCAGTGTAGATTAGTCTCAAAGATTATCATCATTCTGCTTTCCATGTCACCGGTGTAACTTGCACTGTGGTTGTCGACTGAATTTTCCATTCATCCCATGGTACCAGACACCACGTACTTATCCGAGAAGCAACATTGCAACACTACACTACTGCCTTTAACTCGATAGAAAACATTAGTAATGGCATATGGTTCATACAACGAACACGCAACATGATAAGTCTAACTTGACTACGCGTCGAGGATCTGCATTCCGCGCTACCTGTCCGCGGCCGTCTTGATCCTCATTGGCTGGTGGCTCGTTCCCCGCGCCTTCCCTCCCTGCATGCGTTGCGTCGGCAAAAACTACCGCCGACGTTCGATGTCGACAGCTGTAACTTCCAGCACACGAGCACAAGCACGCATCAACAAACGCAGTCGTCCACGCCAACGAACACGATGCGCTCACTCCTCACCCTCTTCAGCGCATTGCTGGCATATACCACGGCTGTGTACGCAACCGCTCTCACCTACCGATTAGAAGCGCACGAGAAAGCATGCTTCTTCGCGACCGTTGAGAACAAGGGGACCAAGCTGGCCTTTTACTTTGCAGTATGTGTTCCACCCGGAAGATCAACGCGCAATTGCTTTTGGGCTGTTCGAAACCACATTGCCCTACAGTAGCAGCAGGATCTAGGACAATCGAGCTGACGGACATGTGAACAGGTGCAATCCGGAGGCTCTTTCGATGTCGACTACTCGGTTGTCGGCCCCACAGACAAAGTCATTCTCGACGGCACCAAGGAGCGACAGGGCGATTTTGTCTTCACAGCGCTTGACGTGGGCGAATACCGCTTCTGCTTCAACAATGAGATGAGCACGTTCGCCGAGAAGATGGTCGATTTCGAGATCGCCGTACGTACCGCCTGGCCACATTTTTCCAGACACCGCCGAGCCATAATGCTAACTCCATGTTCTTACAGGTTGAGAACGAAGCCGCCCGCGCCAAAATCCCATCCAAGCAGGGCTCGTCCCCCGAGCAGACCTCGGTCCTCGAAGAATCCATCCTCAAGCTCTCCGCGCAACTCTCCACCATCTCCCGCAACCAGAAATACTTCCGCACGCGCGAGAACCGCAACTTCAGCACCGTCAAGAGCACCGAGAAGAGGATATTCAACTTCAGTCTGATGGAATCGGGCTTGATTATGACCATGGCAGGACTGCAGGTCTTCATTGTCCGCTTCTTTTTCCAGGGCGCCAGGAAAGGTATTATATGACAGCTCTCTCAGCATGAGAGGAGTTTGGGGCACTGTGGGCTGACGGTGTTGGCAGGCTACGTATAGACGCTGGTTCACGTTCAAGACAGGGGCTCAACCATGGTTCGGACTGAAAGTCTGGAGATGTCACATTGGTTACTGTCATACAGGGCGAGACGAGCGCGCTTTGTTTGATTCACTTATTTTGGGCGCTATTGGGCTGCCGGCGTGTGTACATCACCGCGGCATCTTTGTGGTTTCTGGCGCACTAGCAAGGTTACAAGAATTTCGGAACGATGTGCAAGAGCTTTCCACTTGTTAAGACCTTTGGATTCAGTACGGCATGTGCTGACAAACGTGCCTGCATTGCTATACGTCCCTAGGCGGGCCCGCGCGCACTTCCCTCTAAGTCGCTTTGGAGGCCCGTGCTCCCCCACTCACCTTCCCGCATACTAGCCCAATATCGATGTCGTTGGGATCGTGAGTATTGCAGGACTATTATATGTAGGTCTCTTTGCGACTAATTATTTCTTCAACCTCCCGGACGCTGTTAGACTCATGAGATATCGGCGTTGAGGGACTTGGTCGCTGTGGACCCTGAATTCCGTGGTCGACGACTATCGGACAGCCAGTAGCAGCGCGCCTATTGCTATTGCCTCTCACTCTCACTTGTCCTTTCGCTTCTATTGTGGCCGGCCGTCCGATTGAGTCACCTGTTCTCGCAATATTTCTCGCTCCGCTCGGTTAGGTAAGCATGGTAACGCGCACACAGAGGCCGTATAGTCTGGCTCCTTCTGCCTTCTCACCTTCTTTCAACTTCAGCTCTCACTCCCACAACTTTGACTATCACAAACCTCTGTTTCGATCCCCATCACCCATAACTTGAGTATTTTCACCCGCTACTTTCATCTTTACAACTTTTTACCTTTACTCTTTCAACCCACAACAGTTGCTCACCATGGCGGCAAACGGCGACATCGTCAGGCGCGACTCGGTCAATAGCTACACCAGCGGCCCGCAAACCCCACAGGGCGCTCTCGGTCGCCATCAGACTCAGTCACCGCACGATCCCGCGATGGCCTTCCCTCTTCAAGCGCAGTTACCGACTCCTAAGATGAGCCCGCAGACGATGGCTGCATATCATCGTAAGGCGATGACGACTATGTCACAGCCGCGCCCAAGCATTATGCAAGCGAGCCCTGCCACCCCCGACGAGACTCAGATGCGCCAGCAAATGAGTCCGCAGATGATGGCCGAGTACATGCGCCCTCTGGCCATGTCAACTCAGTCACAGCCGCGCCCAACCACTATGCAAGCGCAGCCTCCCACTCAGGACGAGGCTCAGGCACGCCAGCGCCGCCAATTTCTCTTGTTTGGAACGGCCTACTTCCAGAGCTTGGACCCGCAGTTAAAGCAACAGTTCCGACAGTTCCCTCGCGAGAAGCAGAACGAGATCGTTAGGAGCGCGCTCGCGCGACGTGAACAGCAGGAGATTCAGAAGGCGCGCGAGCAGCAGATGGCGCAACAACAGGCAAAGCAACAGGCAGCGCAACGGGCACACTTCAACAAATTCGTACAGCAATACGTCAGCTCGCTCACTCCTGAGCGATCGCTCCGATTTAGCCAGTTGTCCGAACTGCAGCAAAAGCAGCATCTTCGCGATTTCTACAAGCAAGGAATGCAAAATGCGCAGCAGCTACGACAGCAAAAAATGCAACAGATGCAGCAGCATCAGCCAGCCGGGCAGCTACAGCAGGTGTTGCAGCCGCGACAGCTCGCGCAACAACATCAGCGTATTCAGCAAGTCTCGGAAGTACAGCAATATCGAAAGCCGCAGTCGCCACGTATTCTGCAAGCTCCACACGCTCAGCAACATCAGGAGCCGCAGGCGAAACGTATTCAGCAAGCTCCACAAGTTCAGCAACATCAGGAGCCGCAGACACAACGTATTCAGCAGACACAGCCGGCGCCTCAGCTGAAGCGACCTCGTTCTGACGACAGTGAGGCAGGCCCCGCGAACAAGGTAGCCAAGGTAGCCAAGGTAGCCAAGGTCGCGCAGCCAACTACAGAGGATCCAGATGACCAGAGACTCGCTTCTGAGCTCACAAGCTGGCTCGCATCCAAGCAGGCTGAGGAAGAAGCTCAGGTGAGCGAGCAGTCTGCGGAGTTGGCCTGGCAGATGCAGCACGCTGGCCCTTACCCCGGCTATTCACCTGCGAAATCATACACCTCCGACAAGTCGTTGTAAGACTACATCACCACATCCGTTCGAGGCATGCTTGGACACCCTCATGGCAGGCCGACACACCTCACTCTCACACTATTGTCGTTCAACCACAAGACATCCTGATCGGCGTCTGGATACCTCGCGGTCTTTGCATTCGGTGTCTGGCTGCAGGATCCCCTCGCAGTCTTTACATTCGGTGTTTGACCACAGGATATCTCAACCAGCATCTGGATACAGTTCTACTCTTTGCATACGGCGTTTGATTATCTGCTTCACATTACCACACTGGGCAGATACGGTTCACGGAAGAACACAGCAAGGCGTTTGATTCCTCGCATTACGATACCATACTGGGCGGAAACAGTTCCCGGAAGAACAAAGCACGGCGTTTGCTTTTCTTCGTTTTCCTTCATCTTTCTTCTTTTGCTTTTACTTGTGCGTTCGACAACATTACCATCACACATTTCACGGGCTTGCATCTAGCTAGTAGCGTTTGCGGCTAAGCGGCTAAGCGACGCGAACGGAGTTGCATGTTCATCATCACCATCAACATTATCAACGCGGCCGCTTGATGTAAAGGGCGCTTTTATCAACAGCGAAACGAATGACGGGGAGGAGAAAATAGATCAGAACACATACGATAAAACATCCATCACATCTTGCTCTGCCGTGACTTCTATCCTCGTCTTCCCCCCCAGATTGACCAACACTATCTGAACTCTTCCTCGTCCATCCACCACCCAGCAGATCACAACATGCCCGACCATCCCGCCCATCTGCCCCTCTTCCTCCTACCACTCGTGATCGCCCTCTCTTTGCTTGAGATCGTGTTCGCGGTTAGCCTTGCTGGTTCTATCTCCTACTATGTCATCGAGCGCATGCTAGTGTTTACCCAGGATTTACTGCATCCGAATCGGCTAGACGGTGTAGGTGGTGTGTCGCGGTTTACGAATGTGGATAGGGGGTTGATAGCGTTTTGGCTGCCTGTTGTGGTTGTGTTGGCTTTTAGGATGCTTGTGATGTGGGAGAGGCAGATGGAATGAGAGAGCGTGAGCGAAAGTAGGGGTGGGCGTTGGGGTGGATGGAGTGGGTGAGTGTCGTGAGAGGATGTGGTTTGGTTCAGCTGTTATTGGGTACTTGCGACGACCTTCGCGCTCGTGATCCCTTCCCCATGATATGATACTTGCAATGGTCGAATGAGTCTGTTGGACAGTGGCATCGTGAGTCTTAGCGAATGGCCGTGTTGATCGTGACTGTATAGTGCGATGTAACGAACAGCTCTAATTTGCAATGCCAAACAAGTTCTGTATGCTCGCCAAACACTCCGCGATGCGTTCGTTTTCGCTCCTGAAGGACGCAGTTAGTAGACGTGGCCTACGAGCGCACCATTTTATACTAGCGCATTTGATTTCAATATATATATATATATATATAAGAAGCCCTCTTGTTTCACCACAATCAAGCTGAGTGAAAAGATTCTTTATGATGTACCTCCCTGGAGATCATACCATAACACCACCCAACATGCGGTCAACATACTTCCTCATCGAACAATCCGAGCTTCACAATTTCCTTCGTGAATTGGATGCTTTGCATTCCTGGGCGAGGAACATGGCAGGCCTCAGGACATCCATCACGGTGCAAGCCCCGCTGGGAATGCCCGCAGCCCGACCAGCACCGCGCTATTATGCACACGAACATCCAAGATGGCCCGATCCGTTTGCCGCCTCGGCTTGGAATACACCTTCCGAGGATGAGTACTACACAGCTCCACCAGCTCCAAGGCCCCAGCATTTCCAGCACCATCAGAACCTCAACCAGCCTTTCGGTGGAATGGGCCAAGGCTATGGTGGTTTCGAATATAGGGAGCGCGGGCATACGGGATATGAGTTTCGTCCACCCTCACCTGGTTTAGAAAGGCGAGGTGCAAGTTCGACGGGTATGTGTCGGGATCAATCAATGGGTGAGGCGCGTGCAAGAGCCGCATGGTCAGTGCCGATGCAGAGTGGACCACATCGCACACCAGTGATTACTCGAGCGCCAAACAATCCACACACACCGCAAAGAGGTGCAGTGTTTGTCAGACGACCTCGCCGGGCGAGGCCGCAAGGAAATGCGGAGAATGCGGAGAATGCGGAGAATGCGGAGAATGCGGAGGTCATGGGTGATAGAACTGAGGACGAGGAAGAGGAAGATGAAGAGTATGTTGAAGAAGAGCACCAAGGGATTGATCATGAAGGTGAAGCTCCGGGAGGTGATTTTGTTCCGCAGTCATAAGTATGAGGATCGCGCTCGTGGAGTGATTCTGTATTGATGCGGCATCTATATTATCAGCTAATGCAAGATGTTCAATGAGCAGGTTACGTACAGATGCTGCTAGGCTTTGCCCTGTTACACAATGTGAAACTTGTGAAGGTTAGATGCAGCATTTTGCCTATTAGATTTGATAAGTTCAGGTATCCAGCAGTCACCGACGACCGTCATAGCCGGATGCTGAGGTGGTCCCATGTTCCCTTCCACCTGCTTGATATCCTGTTCAATCTTGAGAGGACGTAGTGCCATCATGGAGTCGCATCCTGGCATGTTCACAACATAGTCGCCGACCTGTATTGTGTCTGGTCCTAATCCGAACAGCCCAGCACTTGTGAAAAAGCACGAGCGGCCCTCCTTTGTGTGGGCGAGGCCTATCCTGTTTGCTTCGGATAACAGGCGTAAAATGAGTTTCCTTTTCCTATTCTCTTTTTCGTATGAATTCCAACGACGGAGTATGTTTTCCCAACGAGATCGCAGCTGTGCTCTGTAAGGAGAGGGATGCGGATCCGCAACATCGTCTTCGATGGGTATCACCTTCAGAGCACAATACAAGGTCATTGCATCCATCGATTTCTGCTCTGGCGTACCAATAGCGTGATGTTGGATAAAATAATTACCCCATCGGTACAGGGTCCTCTCTTCTGTCTCAAAGTCGGGTCCTGGCGGATCTACAACACTATCAACGACGCCACCAAAGCTTGCCTGTATCGTGAGCAGGTTATTTGCAACGGTAACCAATGACCCTCCTACTGGCAGAGTCGGGCATGCCTTCTTGAGGGATGACTGGAAAGGCCTGTATCGCATACGCGATCTCCAATCCGGGATCCACGAAGCTGCGAATACACCGAAGGACCCAGCGCAACTCATTATGGCCATTGGATATTGAGTGACTTCGGTCTGGCTCAAATGAACATAGAGCTCATTGGCTGAGATTTGGTAGTCGACTGGAATTGGTGTCGAACTGAGACTCCGCAGTGCATAAATTCTGTCGCGATCATCTGCACATCTGGTAGCAGAGTACCGTGTCAAGAGTGTCGTCATATTTTCGGCTCTAGCTGCGATGCGATCCGTTTGGGCAACAGTAGTATCTTCATCGCACTGAGACAGTTTGTCAGACTCGGTATATCTCACTGCAGTGATATTGCTCAAGTGATGCAAGATTGCCGTGAACTGTGGTGTCACTGCGCTGTAGGGAATGCTAGGTTCCAGATGTTCGACAAAGACACGGAACTGCTGCCACTGCATTGTGCCACTACCGGAAATGATGTAGGCTTCGCGGGCATGCATGATCTCTTGGACTACCCAGCGCCTCGTAAACCATCCGGTCTCAAAGAACTGCGTGAAACGAGGGGGTAGTCGACCCTCCCGAGTATAAGGATCCTTGCCTTCCAAGCTTCGCTGTAACGCTTGCAAATCGCATCCGGGTTCACCAGTCCAGATCAGCACACTCGTAGCACATGCGTAGAGTTTTCCCATTACGGTAACCTGCTTTCCTTTCTCCACGTCGTCCGCTTGGTTGATGCATATAGCGTCAATCCACAGGGTTCGAGCAGTACATCCTGGGGTCATACCGTCCCTCAGGTACCTCAGGATCTGGGTAACATTGTGACGGACACGCAAGCGAGAGTTCGCCCCAACGAAGATGTACGCCGAATCTTCATCTGAGCCCCAAGCATACGATAAAGCTTCGTAGCTGACTGGGTCTTGGGTCTTGGAGGCATCGTAAGCCCGTTCGACGATGTCCACGCGTATGGGATCTTCGAAGTGCGCCGCTGGGTATAGCTGTATGAAACGCGTGTTGTCATCGTTTGCGAGTGGTCGGTACTGGTAGTCCTGAATAGCCGTCATGTCGCAGGCTCTGCGTCGTTGTCGAGGCAATGCTGTCGCGATTGCTGGAGAGAATCAGGCTGGCCTGAGACTCTCGTCCCCTGGTAGAGGGGCTGTGCAAGACACACATGATTGGCGAACGCCTGCAGCTGAGCTGCTTCCTTTAGGCGGCCACACTTATGCGGCGTGGCATTCGTCCGCGCAAGACTCCAGCGAAATGACGGGGACGGAACGAGCATTGCGTAACATTTGACTTGGTTGGGGTAAATACGTATGACGAGAAGTCGGGAGGACGTCCGTCACCCCTTCTTTTGACGCGTCTTTCCCTGCGCGGAGGTCGCTGACCGCGGATGTGGAGATGGGCGCTCGGGCGCTGACCACCGCGCTAACCTAATCTGTAGATGACATCACCACACACTTCGGTGCTCGCGCTTTAACGCCTATCCAGCTCGGACGGATCATGTCAGCGATCGGACTTCGGTGCATACTTAGCTTGCCTTGAATGGATCTGGAGGCCTAAACAAGGCTCCATCAGTGTTGCCAGTCGACATTGTGTGTATTGGCTCATCGAGCTACACTGGTTGCAGTATAGGAGCACCTCCTTGTCTATGCATGGGCGGAATTAGAAGGTTACGACCGAATACCGACCGTATGCCTCCCAACATTGATCTTTCCTAACGTATCTCAAGAGGTATATAGAAGGAAGTAACTCCCAAGTATCGAGGTCATTATTAGAAAGAACTTGACACGCTTCTGTGTTCCTCACTCTACCAATAACCACAAAACCCCTTCGTCATCACAGTTGGCAAAATGGCATTGCTATCCAAACTCAAGAACATCGCCGTTGTCGGTGCCAATGGCAACGTCGGTTCATACATTACCTCAGCCCTCCTTGCGAAGAGCCATTTTAATGTCACCGCTGTCACGCGTGCGGAATCCAAGGCCACCTTCCCATCAGGCGTCAACGTCGCACGCATCGACTACGATAGCCCGGATACCATTGTCAAAGCTTTGACTGGACAAGATGCGCTCATCATCACAATGAGCGTGTTCGGTGGCAATGCGCAGGAGAAGCTCATCCGCGGAGCAGCTCAAGCCGGCGTACCATGGATTCTACCAAACGAGTTCGGCATGTACAACACGGAGGAGATCCAAAACGAAACCATCGGGCCTGGCAAGACGATAGCTCGCAACCTCATCGAGTCGCTCGGAGTTTCCTCGTGGATAGGAGTGACCTCCGGCTTCTGGTATGAGTACTCTCTCAGCGGCGCTTACTTCGGCATCGATATTCCGAAACGAGAGGTCGTGTACTTTGACGATGGGAAGCAGCGGCTGAACACTGCCACATGGCCTCAGACCGGACTGGCTGTGGCGAACTTGCTATCTTTGCCAGTATCAGCATCTGATGGCAATGGTCCGACACTGGAGCAATACCGCAACCGCATGATCTTCGTATCGTCCTTCGCCCTCAATCAGCGGGAGATGTTCGAGGCGGTACAAAAGGTTACTGGCACCACGGAGAAAGACTGGAAGATTACGTCAGAGCCATTGAAGCAGCGTTTGGCGAGCGCCAGGGAGAAGATGATGATGGGTGATCGCATGTCTTTTGCGACAGCTTTGTACACGAGGTACTTCATCGATGAGGCTGGTTTGTTTGAAAAGGATCACAAGCTGAATAACGATGAATTGGAACTTCCAAAGGAGGACCTTATTGAGGCTACGAAGCGGGCTGTGGATCTGGCGAATACCGATTTCCACAAGCAGATGTACTCATAAACAGTTATAGCTTTAGTAGCGCCACGCCAATATACGTCAGAACCTTGCCCATACCGTTTGGAGACATGTATTCTGTGAGGCTTTGATGTTTCCCATCTATTTTCTTACTACCAGGATTCGTATCAGTCGAACACGATAGCAGCCTTGACCACTTCTTGTTTCCTCACAGCGTCCAGGCACTCCTCCCATTGCTCAATCCTATACGTCTTGTTCGCAATGCCCCCCAACTTCAACCTTCCAGCATTTACATACTCCAAGACATGCGGTATGTGGCTCATGCTGCAGAAGCTGGCCAATATTGTGATCTCGTTCTCCCAGATTCGGAAGGGCGACCATGCAATCTTGACACTCTCATCGTATACACCGTAAACAACTAGCTTGCCACCTTTCCGTACATACTCGATGGACTTTTCCAAAACGGTGGGTGCGCCGGTGGCTTCCACGACGATGTCAAAGCCGTAGGGATTGTCGGTCGAGAGCGTGGCCATGTCATCTCCAGGGTTATCGTCGGATATGGTGATGTAGGAATCGGCGATGTTGAGTTCGCGCGCGAGATCGAGTTTCGGGCCGCCTTTTGAAGCGATGGTCAGCTAAGTCGCGTTAGTAGTTACGCGTAACCTTTGGATGTGCTGCATACATGAGCAGCGCCGTTCATATTGATCAGTTGAGCCAGCAATATGCCCGTCGGGCCGCATCCGAAAAGCAGCACTCTGCTTCCGACCTCCATCTGCATTCTCTCAATACCATGCGCCGCGCATGCGGCGGGTTCGAGCAAGACGGCCTCTAGATCTGGAAGGTTTCCAATAGGGAAGACCATACGAGCTGGGTATCTGCAGTACTCTGCGAATCCACCCGGAACATTACCGCCATATCCGATGACATTCTCGCAGAGTTGAGTCTTTCTACGCGTGCAGTAGAAACAGTTCAGACATGGCTGTAAGGCATCGGCTGCTACGCGGTCACCGGCCGCGACATTCTTGACGTTCTTGCCGATAGCGGCGACGGTGCCTGCTGCTTCGTGGCCTGGGAAGGTGAGTGAGGAGTATACGGGGGTGGATGATCGCGCGTACCAGGTATCAAAGGATACTTCCAGAAAGTTAGTTGGGTTCAATACACATTTTCCCCAATGATCTCACCTTTGCTAGAAACTCGCCTTTACTGCAGAGGTGAACATGCCGAGTCAGTGCATGTCTTACAAGCTGTTCACATCCAAAGCTTACTGGTAATGCAAATCCTTCAACGTTGTCAGTGAGATGGATTCCACAGAAACCTTCTCCTCCTATCTTACTTACTGTTCCGCATACACCGCACGCTGAGATCTTGACCTTTCGTGGGTTAGTGCACCAAGCATCGTAGGGCGAAAGATAGCGTGCCGTACAAGAACATCATCGTCTCCAATTGCTGGAACATCGATAGTCTCGACTGCAAACTTCTCGGGGCCAGAGTATCTTGAAAATCTTAGCGATGTGTTTCGTATGTTTCGCGCCGAGCATGCCTACTGTAATGCTTTCATCTTGGCAGGCACGTCGAAGCGTTGACGCTTGCTCGGTTCCGCATGGCCGTTCATGATGGAAACATGTCAAAAGATCGATTCTGTTCACTCTTCTGAGAGAACATCGTAACTTATCACTGCTTATAAGCAATTCCAACTGCTCGTCGAAAGCGTCTCGACGCGAGCGCTGGCTAGACGCGTGTGTGTACACGGTAATGCGGGGTTCGGCAAACCTTCCTCAGAAGTACACACCACGGACTACTGCATCGGGAAAAGTTAAGAACGACTACCCGTTATGCATGCCCGGGCATCCAACTGTCATCATGGAAATCGCATCTATACCTGATCGATATTGCCATGGTAATTGCGAGTTGATAAAAGTCAATAGCTGAAGGTGACGGCAATACGAACCATGCCCCATGCGTCACTCTCCCGCCGTCGTGTCCACTGGCTTGTGGGGCTGGGGCAGTGCGCCCGCAAGACGCTCATGGATGGTATGACCACCGTTATAATTGGGAAGCAGGAAAGAAGATTTTCATTAGAGCGCAGTCTCATTCAATAGAAATTAACGCCAGCATACCTTCCACATCTCCATGATGGCGCGCGGACGCTGAATCCACTTCGTGACAATCATGATCTTTCGCTGCGAGCATGTTTGTTTGTTCATCAAACAGCCGATGGACTGAACACTCAAGCACCGGAAAGAAAGGGATTAGTACTCATCCAAAGCAGCTGGAATGGTATCTTGATTGGCGGTGCCCATGGCCGGACTCGCCATGCCCACTGCACAGGAAGACAGCTGTAAATGGTGTTCAAACATCCTGGTGTCGGGGTACCCACCATATGATAATGAGACCTTGCCCATTGGATTCTCAAGTGACGCGCTTCTCACCGGAATCGCTAGCGTCTTGGTTGTTAAGGATAGTGGTCTACTTATAGCTTCAAAGCGATTGTTCCGTAGAACCGGCCCCCAATATGGCGCTCGCGGCGCTCCGATGCGTCGCTTCGAGCGCGATATCGGTCAAAACAACCTCAACATCGGTGTACTCTAGGGACGCTATATGATCGCACTAGCTGCTACCATCATGTACGATCGAGGCGAGCTTCTCCCTCCTCATCCACGAAGTAGACAGTTCGGCGAATCTAGAAGTCGTCTCTCATCTGTCAGCGCCTTTATAAGACCTGGATCTCGGTCTGTCCCGTTTACGAGCCATGTTTCTACGAGGAAACTACATCATTGCCTTCTTTCTGGCATGCCTCAATCTGCACAACAGCGTGGCTGCTCAACGATTAGCCACGCCCCAGGAATGGTGGTTTTCGGCCTGTCGTGGTGGGTGACTCGTCCAAGCCATGGTATAGCCGCCCCAACACGCTAAGGAGTTCCCGGACCCTATCAGCAGTCCCTGGGATGGCACCATGGCTCACGAGCTCGCGCAATGGAGGTACTCAGCATCCGAGAGACCTCAGCTATGAGTTCGGTTCATACTGGGGTCTTGATAGTGCATTCCAGAGCCTTGGTATCGATGGGCGATCGAACTCGAACCACGGACCTAACAGGTGCTTCCATGTCAACCATGGGGATTCGACGCTCAAGCGACCGGACGGCAGCCTGTTGCCCCTCTCCGACCAAACTACATCGATCCGGATGGATGGAGCAGGAGAGTAAGCCCATCTCTTCTCTTCTCTCTCAAGTTGCTGACAATATAGGTCACTGGTGCGTTCTCTAGCATCGGCATCAATGCCGACGCGGGTCTGGTATACTTCATAAGCAGGAAAAGCGCTCGCGAATCTGCGAAGGTCTTATGGCGACCAGACACCTCGATCGAGAGACCTACCGGCCCTGCGAAGTAACGCCGACTTTGCATGGGGCTTCTGGAATCGATTGCCGCACAATACTCCAATCACGGCCTTTTGGAGTTTGAGTGTCGACAATGCGCAGACTTTAGGCATTTTGAACCTCGCCATCAAGACCTATAGACCACCACTGGGGCATACGAAGGTGAACAGCATCCAGGAATGTCCAGGAACTGACTTCGACATCACCTCTGTCGAAGCTGTCGCTATCCTAGGTATGTGTGTGTGTTGGACATGACAGCTGTTGCTATACCCCTGGTATTGATGAGAAGAGCTTTGGATATGCAGCGCTGACAGACTACACTGCAGGTTCTCCGAGCGGTATAGCAGTCGGCTTCTTCCTTGCCCAGCACAAACAGCAACTAAGAGGCAACAAGATGATCTCCAAGATCACAGTCTTCAAAGCGCGTCAACCCGTTACGGGCGACGAATATCCGACTCTGATCTTTTGGGTAAAAGATGTAACCAATCTTTATGGAGAGATCGACGGCGCGCAATTGGGGAACGTCTCGAATGTGGATGCGATCGATGTTGCCGAAGATTTAGAGGAAACGAAGGTATTGAGAAGGAGCGTGGATGGACGGAGTGTTTTTAGAGAGCACTTTATTCGTGTATGACTATAAATGTAAGCGATGTCAGAGCTAAAGTCCAACAGCGTAGAGACGCGGATCGGAGATGAAGTAGCGAAAGGGTTGACGAAGGTGGGATGGACTGTATCCAGAGGTTGTTGGCATACGCGTGTGCGTGATAGACATGAACAGAATGAAATACTTCCCGACAGGATACTGTGCATACGAAGCATCTGCCGATGAGTGTATGGAAGCTGTTGATGGTGTTGACGCGAAGCTGTAGCGGACGCTCGGGTTACCTGCTCCGACATGACATCTTTGGCTGACTAATATGTCATCCTGCATCACGCTAGACCGAACGACGCGTCGACGCGTCCGGCTTCACCATACATACGCGCAACACACGCTTGTGGAATGCAACGCTCCCTACATTGTTCAATGGCTGCTTCTGCCTCAATAAATTCATCACAGCTACATTGTCATGCTCCAACGCCACGAGCTAGTAAAACATAGCTTATGCAGGTACTGATAGCACGCACCTTGTATCGCATCTACAGCAAACGCCCGCACAATAATACCGCAAAGGAGTACTGATCGATTTCAACGAACAACTGTCAATTAGGATGGTCGCGAAATCAGAGCTCCAAGCGATATGGTTCAACGGACAATGATAAGACAACCACATCTTATGGAACGAAGGCCAGGAAGGCTTGCAGCTATGACCTCTCGGCTTCATGCTATTCACATCACCCAGAATATTCTCCGACTCACGGCGATGGGCAGCTTCAGTATACGCACGGGAGAAGATGCACCCGTCATGGGTTTCTAGGTGCCAAAGGTTGAGGGTCCAAGGCCAGTGTCATTGCTGAGCAGGTAAAGCCTTCACTGCATCTCGGTGGCGGTAGTATTTTGTACTGTTGAGTGAAATAGAACGACAGTAGAGTCGCTTGTAACTAAACTTTCTTTCGTAGTACGCTCAGAACGCAGTGTGGGTCGGGCCCCCAGCTCTACACCTACGACTGCTCGTGCACCTTGCGCAAGGATTAGATCTAGGCTGCTCACCCTTCACCTCCCCACCTCCCGCCGGAACTATTTGTTCTTCTGCTTCTCCGCTTTCGCGTACCCGTCCGTCGCTCAGCCTCAACTAGTCACACTCTACCGCGCTCTTCCTTTTTCGCCGCGATGAAGGCACTCGATTTCCTGTCATGGACGGGTTTAGTCGCTCTGGTAGCAAGTGAACGTCTCATCACGACACACGGGCCTCTCTTGAACATCTCAGCCCCTCACATTTCCAGGAGGAACGCCATTCCAATCGACTTCGCTGGCTTCAACCCCGCGGACCCCGGCTTCGTCGTCCATACTCGGGCAATCAGCGATGAAGAGTATGAAAAGGCGATATGTCGAGGCCAGAAACTTTTCCTCGCGATGACCAGAGACGGCAATCAAGGCACACGTTACATCGATCCCCTCCACAGCCCTTGGGACGGCAGTCTCGAGGCAGAGGGATTGAAATGGGCTTGGGATATGTGGGAAGACGAGGACTCTTGGTGCGCCTTCGGCCACCGAGGGATGACAACCGCTTTCAAAGGTCTCAGCATCAGCGATAAGTCGCTCGACGACGGAGGAGACAATCAGTGTTTCAGCGCCTTCCACTACAACAGTCCGGCCGTTCTCTTTGATCCAAAAGATCCTTTCTACCTGGATGACCCCGATGGTCGGATGTTGCCAATCGATAAACAATACTATCTTGATCCATCGGGCAAGAGGCAGCGGGTAAGTTGGGATTGCGCATCAGCCTGCAAAGCCGAATACCGTAGCAAATTGCGGGGGTGACTAACACAGAGCCTAGTGCACAGCTTCCACGTACACGTTCGGCGTCAATCCCAAGGCGGGCGTACTCTTCTTCCTCTCGCGCAGTAGCCCCTTCGAAACCGCAAAGATGCTCTGGAAATACACCCCAAAGACCTCTGAGCTACCTGAGCTACGCGCCAGTTCTGACTTCGCATGGGGTCTCTGGAATAAGCTACGCGGAAAGGACAACCTTGGTGACATCCGCAAAATTTTCAGCCTGTACATCAACAACAAAGAGACGCAATCTATCATCGATAAAGCGATCGCTAAACAGGCCATCAAAGAACTAAAGAAGTGGCCAGGAACGGAGATTGATCCAAAGTCGGAGGAAGGACTAGCGATTATCGGTGAGTGTCTCCCATTGACATCTCGTTCTTCCTTCATTTACTAACAATATCGCTCAACAGGTTCCGCGAACGGTCGAGCCGCAGGTTATTTCCTTGCGCAACACAAGAAACAGTTGGGCAAGGACAAGTACATCTCCAAGATCAACGTCTTCCTGACCGATAAGGAAGACCCGATGAGAAACATTCTCTTTTACGTCGACGATGTGCTTTCGCCGCCGCCGGAGATGGCGGAGCCGGAAGATAAGGACAAGGGCAAGGACAAGGGCACTGGGTTGGTGGAGTCGAACCTTATTGATGGAGATGGTGATGGAACAAGCATTGTAAGACGGCATGTGGTCTTTGTAGGCCGCTCAGACTAGGTATATAGAGACCGGCTTTCGGCGCTGCGCCTCAAGTAGCTGGTTTTGTGTCACGAAGGAAACGATTAGATGGTTAGACAACATTGGTTCAATTTGAGAGCATGCGATCACTAGCACAAAGCTAGCCTTATTAAAGGTAATCAATGTATGCGTCCATTCCAGAAACGATGATTTGTACAAGAAAACATCATCGAGCTTTTGCCTTCTCCAATCCAACTATCCCTCCACCCTTCTATTACGACTTCGCAAACACTTTATGACTCCTCACAATGCTCTTCCCATCTTCAGACCGCGCTACCACTCGATCCCCGTCCTCGTCGATAGCAACAGTCTCATCCAGCGCGACATCTCCCAACTGAATCTCCGGCGGAATACCAGGCGGTGGATACGGCGCCGGCTTAACAACGAAGCACATATACGGCAACGCTGGTACTCCCATGAAGGGACTTCCCGGTGCGCCCTGGAAGACATGTATAGCCGAAACATATCTATTGTGCCCAAACTGGGGTTTATGTTGCCCAAGCAGGTAGCCTGCCGCGATGCCGTTCGGCGATCCTAGAAGTCATACATCAGCACTGTGTAACATCCTGCAAGCAAGAGGCCGTGTGGAACCTACCCAACAAAGTCCAGTATTCCGCTGCCTTTCCAGCTTCAAACACCTCCCCGGGCCAAGGTCGTACCTCTCGGCCTTCCAAAGCGCGCGCGATGATGGCGCGTGTCTCCTCGTTGGTGATCCGGTGGGAGAAGATGTAGTTGATGTTGGCGAGGTTGCCGGGGCTCATCCTCGTCCATAGACCCCAGGCGATGTCTGAACTCGAAGCTAGAGCGGGCAGCTGGTCTCGCGGAGCTTGGGCGACGTTCCAGAGTTGTTTGGCCGCGGATTGAGCTGACCGGCGGTTGATCATGTGGATGACGCCGTCTTGCGCGTTGATACCGATGGTGTGGAATGCGCCTGTGATCTTGTAGGTTCTCCCGCTGACGACGTACTGCTGTTGGTTTCTGGCTGGTAGCTGGCCGTTTGGCAAACGCTGGACAGCGGGACTATCTCTGTGAACGTAGGAGAAACACTTGTTCGGTCCGCCATCCGGGGCACTTCTCGCGCTGATCCCAAGAGCCTTCAGTGCAGTTTCGAACATCGGTTTCATGGTGAAATCGCATTCGTCTTTGATGTCTCTGTTTTCGCTATTATCTAGGTAGCCCCACAGTGCAAGCTCGTTGACGAGTGTTCCAGTCCATGGGCTGTTTAGTGGATTACCGAACCGCTGGGCTTCCTGTGGATTGAGGGTGTCCATCATCTGGAGCTTCTGGCCGCGGCAACCGGCAGTTTGCCAGAGGAAGTCGTTGGCTGGCGCGATGGGTGCTCTTTTGAGTAGACTATGGCCGTCTTCAGTGATTAGACTGGAGAAATCGAGTGACGTCTCGTTGACGGAGGGTAGTAGAGCCTCACCCGCGACGAGACTCTGAATCGCGGCGAGACATGAAAGTAGGTGGATTTTCATGTCGCAGGTTGATGGTAGGCACTGCGGTGAGAGAGTGCATGAGAGATGTAAGCGGGTCTATGGAGTAAAGGGCGTTAGTTCCAGTGACACGACGCGTACGTACCGCGGAATGACGTGAGTAACATTCGGAGTGTTTGCAATGTGAGTGAAAGATTAATTAAGGTAAGTAGCAAGAGTTAGAAGCGTTAGCGTGGCGATTTTGGGAGTGAAAGACGCAGTCATCAATCAACATGAAGAAGCATTTGGATGCTCATGACATATACTAAGTATACATATCTGTGAGTCGGTCCAATGTGGCTTAAGTCGTATACACAAGATCGCACCCTTACAACTTCGCCCGGAGTATATGCTGTCTGACTATGTTCTTCTCATCGGAAACTCTCTTGGCCACTTCTACTGCTTGCGCTGGTGGCGGTATAAGAGGATCGGTTAGATCATCCGGTACCTGCGGTGGTGGGTAGGGCGCGGGTCCGACGAAGAAGAAAATGTGGGGTGCTGATGAGTCTGCGTCTACCCGAAAAACGCGGATCGTTTTGACCCAGCGGTTGCCACTTAGTTGGGGCTTGTGTTGGGCGAGGAAGAATCCGGCTGCCCTGCCGTTGGGGGATCCTATCACGTAGTTCTGATCAGTTTCGTGTCAAAACGGATATGCGCAACGCTCTATATGTGTAAGTATAGGGAAGAAACAAACAGAACGTACCCAAGATAGCCAGATAGCTGTCAGTGTGGTATTCGAAGTCGACCCCCGGCCAGACTGGAACCTCGGTCAATTGGGTTTCCTGCAGCGCCCTGTCGATAATCTTCTCCGTTTCGGAATTGACGACTGTCAAAGATGCTATAACCCAGATTTTCCGGAGATCGCTACTCGCTCGTCTCCAAAATGCCCATGCTAGATCCGAACTCATACGCAGAGCCGGCAACTCATTTGGATCGACTGTATGCTGATCCTCTAGACCCCATAAGTCGCGGGCTTCGAATGCGGGAGAGCCACGTTGAAGAAAGAATATCGCGCCTGCATCTGGGTTGACGACCGCCGTAGTGAAACCGCATGTGGCCTGTATCGCGATCGCTTAGGTTAGCAGGAGGTTGCTAGATCGTATCGGGACTCAAATCATGAACTCACCCTATATAATCGACCATCGACGTCATAGTACTGTTCTTTCCTGGGGTACATGTTTCCATTTTCATCCTTCTCCATACGATCACTGTCGCAATGCTTTACGGAGAAGCAATAATTTGGTCCGCCGTAGAGGTGGCTGCCTGTAGTGGTTCCGAGGTAACTGAGAATCCTCCTGAGGAAATTCATATTGCACTCTGTATCGGGATCGGTAACTCCATCTTTCCAACCCCACTTGGCGAGGTCGTCCCTCATCTCGCCGTCCCAGGGAGAATTGATGGGATTCACGAATCGTGCAGCTTCCGGAGCGTTTTGCGTGGTCCCGAGGAGTAGTTTTCCGCCCTTGCATTTTGCTGCATGCCAGAGCGCATCGTCGGCAGGTTGTAGACCAAAGCAGAAGTCGTCATCGCTGTCGTATCTAGCGTTCAAGCTGCGGCGGTGCCAGCGGCACTCAGGAGTCTCTCTCTTGACATTGGTGTCGTTGCGCAAAGCTTCAGTCGCGCCAAGGATGAAGAGACCCGTGGTAGAGATGATGTGTATGAGCTTCATCATACGAGATCGTAGTATCGCAGTCGGAGTGTTGCGGCCGGTTGACGTGAAAGGGAATATGTGAATGTGGTGACTGTAGGCTACCCCAGGCAAGCGAGTAATTTTAGCATGCCTAAGCAAGGGTGAGTGACCTAAACGCGGGGGGAACTCGGAGCAAGTGCGCTGCTTGCGAAGTGAAGGCGAGACTGGCGTCATAAAGCCAAAGCAGGCACGACCGTGCACCGGGATATCTAACATGTGGAACACGAGAACCCACGTTTGCAACAGACATTGCGACCATGCTATCTCTCGCACTGGTCCGCTAACAAGTAGTGTAAGGGCAGTATTGATGTGAGGCTCTAGGAAATTTGGCCAAGAGCACATCCAGTCTCTTTCGATACGCTACTTCCTTCCCATCAAAGCTTCGCCCAAACAACATGTTCCCTAACCAAATCCTTCCCATCCCTACTCCTCCTCACTACCCTACCCTCTCTAACCGCCGCATTACCCTTCTCCGCCGGTTTCTCCGGCGCACCAGGAGTGTCATGCACATCCGGCATCGGTGGTGTATTCTTATCAACATGAAAAATGAGATTAGGCTCATCATCAAACTCATCGCCGTCGTTTCTAAATATCGTGATCTTGTAAATGAAATTCGCGCCACCGAGCTGCCTCTTGTGTTGTAGAAGAAAGTAACCAGCGCCGAGTCCATTGGGCGAACCTAGGCAAACGTCAGAGTGAGCGAGATACGATGTACAGGGAAAGCGACGTACCAATAAGCACAAGAGCAGCTTCAGCCTCAGCCTCATTATCCGACCCCACAACAACTTCCGTCCCAGGCCATCTCTTCAGCTCCGTTTCTCCCACCGCTTCCAGAGCCTTCGGTATAATCGTCTCCGCCGTTTGCGTATTAACAATCTGGAGAGCCATGATCATCTTGATCTTCGGTTCGCCGGGAACCCTGTTCCAAAGCGCCCAAGCTAGATCAGAGCTCGAGCGTATCTTGGGCGAGTCGGCTTTATCGACTTGGTCCGGTTTCAGATTCCAAAGATCTGTGGCTCCTTGCTCGGGTGACATTCGGTTGAGGAAATAGAGAATACCGTCGTTGCGGTTTATGCCTACGGTACTGTAGGCGCCGGTGACCTTTCGCGTTGTTAGATATTTGCCTAGTGGATATTTTGTTGATGGAGCTGGGGGTTACTGACCCTGTACGTTTTCCCATCCGCCTCGTAACGCTGACTGGACAGATAAGGCATCTTCCCATTCTTGTCTAGAATGACCGTAGGCCCATTGCTATGCTGTAATCTGAAGCAATGATTCGGTCCACCCTTCCCCGCAGGTCGCGTATCAGCATCGAGAGCATCGAAAGTGTTCTTCATCTTTAACGTCTCATCGAAGTCACATGAGTCGTCAACCTTCGCATTCTCCTCTTCGTCATCGAGCCAACCCCATTTCCTCAGTTCGGGCTTTAGATCACGGTCCCATGGGCTTTGTGTATAAGGCCATTGCAGCATCGTGTTGCTTTCTTCTTCGTCGAGAGACATGGCTCGGACAAGGGCGGCGCCGCGACAGTAAGCCTTGTGCCATATGGGGTCATGATCTGGGGGTGGTGGTGTGTCGACAGCAAGTACAGGATCTGCGGCGGCAATCGAGACTTTGGAGCTTGAGTTGATGGCAGTGAAATCTTCATGTAGCTCTTGTCTAGATACGAGTCCACTTGTAGCCGAAGCAACAAGACAGACGAAACAACTGTAGAATAGCAGCCTCATCTCAACAAAGGGTAGTAGTAACAGTTTGGAATAGTGAGAGCAAGGGGTTTGGATGGAGGCAAGGTCTAGACCGGGATAAACTCCTGACGTGATTCCGCAATGTCTACCATGACGCAAGAAATTTCGCAATCAGCCTCTAGGTAGGAGTGAAACAAAGTGTCAAAGACCGCCTTGTCGTGGACTTCCAAACGCTCAAGCCCCCCACTTCTTCTTCAACGCTTCCACTTGAGTCGCATTAACGCCCAACACACTTCCGTGCCTCAAGTTCTGAGGCCAGGCGCTCCTATCACTCGCTGTCCATTGGCCACCCCTTACATTGGTACTTTCGTAGGGCCTATATCCATCCGCTCCGTAGAAGTCCAGCAAGAGATGCGCCTTGCCGGCTACCTGGTTGTCCCAGTAAGGCGCGGGGCCCTCCACGCCAGACGCGATGATTGCATTGGCACCTGCAGGCCTAGACCAGGTGCCGAACAGTCCGTTGGTCGAGATCTTCGTGTAGACTGTCTTCGCGCTCTCGTCCTTCAAAAAGCGCGCGTACGCGTTGTTACCAAGAGAAAGGAATTCTTGGTCGATAACGTTGATGGGGGATCGGTTGATATAGTCCTGAGGCGTGCTAAAGGTCTTGAAGTCCTTGGTATATGCGTAGCGGATTCGAATCGATGAAGGTGAACCTGTGTGTTGCGGGTCGGAAGTGGGATAAAATTTGCTCGCCCAATGAACGAAGTATTGGCCTTTGGCTTCGTCGAAAATAGCACTGGGTGCCCAGACCATTCCCGCAGTCGCATCTTCAACGGTAACGAGGCGTTCGTTCGTCCATGTGACAAGGTCGACGGACTCCCAGACAAAGATGCCGCGAGACCCCGTGCGTTGGGATGCGTCCCACGTTGTCTTGCCGATATTCAAGTCGGTGCCAATGATGTACCACTTTTTGCCAGCTTCAGCTGCTCCACCGGAGATGATGGCTGGGTCGCGGACTCCAAGAGTGCCTTTCGTAGGGTTGATGACAGCTTGACCCTTGTTTAAAGCAGTCATGGAGTTGGCGTTGTTGCCATTGGAAAGATAGAAGTATACAGAAGGCTTGTCGCCGAGGAAGAAGACGCCGAGATAGTTCGTGAGAGAGGAATCGGCACGAGATGCAATGGCTTGTCTTGAAAAGTCGAGGGTCTGTGACGGTAGAGCAAGAATGCTAGGAAGCAAGCAACACAAAGTGAGGAGACGCATCGTGAAAGGAGTAGAGTAAGCCCGGATATGACGAGCAGATGAGAAGGTCCAGGGCCACTTATAAAGGCTGTGAAATAAAGTTCCATCCGGCGTTGCCACATAGTTTGTCAAGGATACGACGTCACGAGCGTTGCGCAACGGCTGTCCCTCCTAAGATGGCTAGGTACCCAAGCTTCCGTGAACCCTAGGAGCGTCAGACCAGGAAGGTGACCATTTTCGCGGGATAACGTAGTCACAAAGTCAGTAGCACCTCTTCTGGTAGGTGGGTCTGGGGATAGATTAAGTTGGATATGGGGTGTGGTATTAATCCGGCGCTACCGGTTTCCAAGGCGCTACATAAGCAGCCTCGGTAGTTCGGCTCAATGCAAATGCCATAACAAGATGGTTCCATCGACCAGATCAAGAAGGCAGTCGAATACACATAGTTCCTTTTCGTGTTCTCGGGCGCAGGAAATATTCGCGACTGTCCGGTAGTCGACTTCATGGAGCCGTCAAGTTTCGAAGCTGGTTCTGCATTGGTCACCCTCACTAGCCATGGCAGACTCACCGCATATTCACCAACAACACCGTGGTTAACGAGCTACAAAAGGCCAGCGCAGATACACACCGTGTTGTGGCTGATTGTGTGAATTAGGAGGCATCCGAGATGTCATGGGTGCGTGTATACCCTGCTTGCTCTTGTGTACGCTTGGAATGACCTTCCAACTGTTCAGTCGTCATCGCTATCATATCCAGCTACGAGCATGGTCGATAGTTTTGAGGGTTGTGCGGCGGCTTTGACCTGAGGCGCGGGTGTCGAAGCAGGCGCCTTTTTCTTGAGGCCCAACGCAGCGCTGAAGTCTTTCTTTTCCTTTGGCTTCTTGGTGAACGTTGTAGCAACAGGTACTTCGATGGGCGCGTCGAACATGTCTTCGTCGATCGTCTCCTCGCCGATGTCAGGCATGCTCCGATTCGCGAATGCTTGTCGTGCGGCCTCTGCGTCTTCTTCCTCCTGCTTCTTGCGTCGCTCGTCGGCAGCATCGGGTTGTACCTCCGTTCCTTTGCCCTCGCGATCCGCCTTCTCCAGCCTTGCGTTTCTCGACCTGATCTCGTCTAGGGCGTCCGCGATGGCCATCTCGGTTTTGGCATCAATGACCTTTGTCTCGAGTTCTTTCATGGCGTCGCGCTCTGCCTCTTCCCTTTCTATGCGATCCAGACGTTCCTCTTCGGTCTCTTCATTGAGCTTGGCCTCTCTCCACGGCTCGAAATTTCTCTTCGCGCCACGCTCGCATTCGTAGTCCATGTTCTTAGGGTCTGTCTTGAAGGTGATCTCGCCGGAGCATCGCGTGCATCGAATGTAGAAGCGGAAGATGGCGATGTTGTAGTACTTTTGATCGGTCGTTTCCTTGCGCGCATTGAACTTGCGGCCTTTGTAGATGAACTCGCCGCAGTGTGTGCATTTCATGGAAAAGGGTGCCATGAGGCGAACCGTCATCAGCTTAGGACCGGCATTCTTGGGGCCGCGCTGACGCGTGATCTTCGACGGGTCGAAATCCGGTGGGTAGTACTTGGTGAGCACTTTTCGTTCGGACATGGCGGCGGTCTATGTGGTCTGGCGAGTTTTGGCACTGAGGGGACGCTTCGAGTTGATGTATTGAAAGAGAGTACAAGTTTTATGCTGCGCAAACGAAGATGTCGCGCGTGATATGGATAAGGTCGTGTGGCGTGTTGGATGTTAAGTGAGAGCTGGAAATCACGTCCAGGTAACAGCAACCTTAGCGCGGAACCTTTTGGCTGACTAAGGCGGGCCGCTGCTGCAGGCACCCCGCAAACATGTGCTCTCGCGTCGGGCAGGCGCGACCCTGGCTCCAAACATCGCGCCGCCGCCGACTGCCACCTCGACTGGGGATATCTTTTGGGGCACATTCACTACCCGCTTGAACAGACTATACCCAATGCGATAGCGAAAGTATGGAGAAATATCTACGCGAGTGGCGCCAGGAAGCCCTCAATCGCTGCCAGTACGACACAGCCATCTTTGTTGCAGACAAGCTGCTGGCGTTGACGGGTATGTCGAACGCCTTGAACACTCCGCGCATACTGACAAAACCGGGTAGACGACGACCAAGACGCATTCTGGCTAGCTCAGGTACACTTCACCACCGGCAACTACAACAGGACACAATCGCTCCTCGCACGCGGAAACCTCGTCGAGCGCACGCCACAATGTCGATACCTCGCTGCGCACTGCTCTCTGAAGCTGGGAAAATTGGAAGATGCACTACAGATACTGGGCGACAAGAACCCAACCCATTTAATCTCGGCGCCCGGGAACACGCGCACCAAGCTGCGGCATGTCGACGTCAACACACGGGCTGGCGCAAGGCAGACCAAGAACGGCTCGCGCAACGAGCGCCTACCCACGAGCGAAGAGCGTGATCGAGAGGATGTTAACAACATCAAGTCGGAAGCGGGCATGTGCTACCTCCGGGGTGTGTGCTATGCAAAGCAAAACTCCTTCGACCGGGCTAAGGAATGCTACAAGACGGCGGTTCAGATCGACGTGCAATGCTTCGAGGCCTTCGATGCGCTCATGTCCAACTCGTTGATGGCACCGGAGGAGGAGTGGAAGTTCCTCGAATCGCTCAACTTCGACACCATCAACGTCGCCAACAACCCTTCCTTGTCACAAGAGGCAGCGTCCTTCACCAAGACACTCTACACAACACGCCTATCCAAGTACACCAGACCAGAAGAGTTTGCGAACGCGACCGAGACACTCACCACTCACTACAACCTTGGCGAGAACCCGGACATTGTCCTCTCCAAAGCGGATCTCATGTTCACCCTATGCCGCTTCCGCGATACCCTTGCTCTCACGTCGGCGGTCCTAGCGAACGACAAGTACAACTTCAACATCATGCCCATACATATAGCTTCCTTGCACGAGCTCGGCGAAAAGAACACTCTTTTCCTGCTTGCGCACGAACTAGCAGACACGAACCCCTCAGAACCATGCGCATGGTTCGCCGTTGGCACCTACTATCTCGCAATTGGTCGCATAGCTGAAGCACGCCGCTACTTCTCCAAATCCTCCATGATGGACCCACACTTTGGCCCTGCCTGGATAGGCTTCGCGCATACTTTTGCCGCAGAAGGGGAACACGATCAAGCCATCTCCGCCTACTCCACCGCGGCACGCCTCTTCCAGGGTTCACATCTTCCACAGCTCTTCCTCGGCATGCAAAACCTCCAGTTGAACAATCTGAGTTTGTCGCGAGAGTACTTGAAGACGTCATACGATCTATGCGAGAACGATCCTTGCCTTCTTAACGAGATGGGCGTTGTCTACTTCCACGAAGGACAACTACTGGACGCTATACAATTCTTCCGCCGTGCGCTAGCCTTCTCAGAGCAGAACGAAGCAGACCCAGATGCCTGGATACCCACACGGATAAACCTCGCCCATGCGCTTCGCAAATGTGAGCAGTACAGCGAAGCACTCGAGACATTCGACGAAGTGCTTCGCCATGGCATGAAGGACCCGAGCGTCTTCACCGCAAAAGCCCTGGTTCTCCTGAACCTCAACCGGAGTTGGGACGCTATCATCACCTTGCATGAAGCACTCGCTGTCTCGCCACAAGATCCCATGGCTACCGACCTCCTCAATCGTGCGCTAGAGATCAACGAGTCAGACAGCGGACTCCTTGAGTCCGGAACTGCGGGAGGACCAGACATGACAGGAGACGCAGATGAAGACGAAGAAATTGAAGAGCTCGAACGAAGAATGAACGGCAAGCTACGCGAAATCGAACAGAATCGCGTTGCGGGTAGGCGAGGTCGCAGGAGGCGGCATGCACAAGGCGCAGCAGACGAGGATCTTAGTGCGTTTGGTGAGAGTATGGTCGTCGATTCAGACGACGGCTAGTAATTGCAAGTGATACTTTTGGATACGCGAACAACAGCTCTGGATTTGAATGTCTCTACAGGCAGAACACGTACTATACGGCTTTGGTCACGTAGTCGGGCAGGCGTCAAATGGGCTTTGAATCATGGCATAGCGTGGAGTGAATGGGTTTTGTAATCGTCTTTTTGTATAGCAGATACCATATGATATGACTTTTGCTCCTCTTCGAATAACCTTTATCTTCTCGACTCTATACTAGATGAACGAATGTATAGAGTCAAGAAGATGAATAAACAAACTCATTCATCTTCTCGACTCTATACATTCGTTCATCTAGTACATTGGTCTCCATTATGTCCGGCCCAGTGGAATCGTCACGAGACAATAGCAAATCTTGCAAGCGTCTCTGGAAAGACACATACCGCGCGTTTCAACTCTGGTCGACGAGTGATTCCGTAAAGAGCGTTGTCCAAAGGCATTAGTCCCCGTTACGACAGCAGGCGATCACAGCGTACCGCTCATGTCCCCGTTCTTGTTTCGGTACCTGATTTATACTCTTCGCATCTCTGATGGCGAGTGAATGGCTTCCACATGGGCATTCTACGTGCTTTCCGGAGAGTGTGACTTGGTCAGCAACACCACTATTGACCCTCAGTCAACAGATGCGCCCTCGCCCCGAAAGTACCAATTAAGTTCTTGAAAGACAGTCAGCCAGCGAACACAAGGTCAGCGCATTCCCCATCGCACCTTTAATGTATCCCCACTTCCGCATCACGGTTTCAATGCCCTTCCTCGTGGTCTTCCTCGCGTGTTCCCTGCTCTTTCCACTCTTCAGCAAAGCATCATAGTCAGTGTGCGTATGGCGGACATGCGCAATGACGGCAAACAAGATCTTCCGAGATAGAGGTATCGAGCTCGTTCGGCCAACTCTACCAGAGTGTTTCTTGAATCCGTGCTTAAGGACGGCTTGCTTCTCTGACGCTGGTATCTTCGGAAACTGCGTGTCTATCTCAACAGATGCTTTGGAGATGTCAGTCGCATCGCGCTTTGTTGTAGCTGCGCGGCGAGTTGACAGCGTTTCCTTTGACTGTTTGTTGACCTTGTGCAGAACGTGCAAGGGGATTCGGATGCCAGTCCTTCTTTTCTGGTCGTCGATGACGATGTATAATGGACGCCCGGCTTCGTGGGTGAGTTTGCGGCAATGCAGTGTTTTGTAGCGGTCGCCTTTCGGAAGGAAGCCGTAGGATTTAGGTACCGGTGACTTCTGTGTGACTGTGATCTCTTGACGCATGGTTATGTTCGGAGCTGTGTCTGCTCTAGAGGCAGTTTAAAGGGTTCCTGTTTTGTGTCCATTTGGTAGAGCAAGTTCTAAGTCGTGATGCAGTGCTGACAAGTTTCCTTGCATTCTTTGTATATGATGAATTGCGCTCGCGAAAGAAATCGAACAAAGCAAAGGTGAAGCGTTGGCGTTATGACAACGCGTCTCGACGCGTCCTCGATAGCTTACGTCATTGGCAGTTTCGAGCGCTAGGCCCAAACGGACGAGCACATGTGACGGCATCTCCATCAATCGCTCCGTCGCTCCATCTCCAGATTCCAGGCCCTGCGTCTTCTTCTTCCTCAATGCCCTCACAGCCTGCCTTGCGCAGTTTACCGTGCCTCACCACGCAGATAAAGCGAATGCCCATTCTCCCCCGCGGTTCGGATCAGTCGGCAACCAAGTGCTAAGTTTGGCACTCAGACGCGTTGGTCCCACCACCGAACACCAATCCGCGACACAGCTGAGGCTTGCCTGACTCCACAGGAGCCATGGCCAGCACGATGACGACGCCTCAGTGGCTCAACCCTATAAAACCTTCAGCCACAGTTGTGGACCCCTACTTCTCACAGTCTTGACAGCTACCCTGGCTCTCCGCTCGGTTTAAACCCTTTTGGCCATGTCAATCAGACCTTTGAAGAGGTCGGATACAACGTTGAGCGATGATGCTGAGCTTGCTAACGTCACATATAACGACAAGTACGTTGTCGTGTATGACTTCGGTGATGTCGGTACGTTTTATCATTGAGGCATGGTGTTAAAGCGGACGGCTGACAAGGACTAGATGACGACGTTGCCATCGCAGAATGCAAGACGTTATTGCATGACCTAGAGTCTGCTGGCCTCAATACTGAGGTACGCCCTGGCTATGATCAAACACTGTTAGTGTTTGTCCAAGCGCCCAGAGATCTGCTTGGCAACGCAGTCTACAAGTCACGGTATGTTAAGCTCGTCCGTAACCTCGTCATTTGGAAGGAGGCTAAGTAGGCTTTGGCAGAGTCAAAGACTGGCTTTATGGCATCACCAAAGGCCACCCTGGCGGGACCGCTAAGACCGTTGTCACCGCAGAATTCGAAGCCGAAGATCTGCTTTCCATGTATCACCTTGTCAATTGGCGCAAAGAGCTTGGAGGCGCAGGTATTACACCAGAGTTTCCACCATGGGAAAATGTGACCGCAATCTTCCCGTTACACAACGCAGGTGCGAACCGCGCGTTATTGGCCCATCTGAGCACTCGGGTGTTCTTGGAACCAGCCGACCTGGATCGTATACGCGATCTATGGGGTGCCAAAGTTGCTTTCTACTTTGCCTTCATCCAGACTTACTTTCGATCCTTGGCATTTCCTTGCGCTGCTGGTGTATTTGCCTGGGCGTTCTTGCCGAAATACTCTCTGGTGTTCGCACTCCTAATCGGAGTCTGGTGCACCGTGTTCTTGGAGTATTGGAAGATCCGACAGACCGATCTCGCCATCCGATGGAACGTACGAGGAGTCGGCGACCTCAAAGTCAACCGCCCACAATTTCGCTACGAACAAGAGGTTATTGACTCAGCTGGAAGAGTCCGGCATGTGTTCCCAAGATGGAAGAGGATTGTGCGTCAGTTGGTCGTCATACCATTCGTCCTTGTCAGCACTCTGTTACTCGGGATTCTAATCGCATTCGTTTTTACCATCGAGACCTTCATTGGAGAAGCCTATGAGGGACCCTACAAGCTCTATCTGGTCAGTATATGCCCGGTCTCACCCATTGAGCTGTACTAAGGTTCGACTAGGAATACCTACCTACGGTCCTTCTTGCTGTTTTCTTGCCATACGCGACGAATTTTCTGGAAGACATTGCTACTGCGCTGACAGAATACGAGAATCATCGAACAGCTGATCATTACGAGATGTCGCTCACTCAAAAGATCTTTGTGCTCAACTCAATCACCAACTACCTACCAATCCTTCTTACAGCATTCGTATACGTACCCTTCGGTGGACAGATTATACCGTTACTGGAACGCGTTATCGATGCCACACTAGGCGCGCAGACTAGAGCCAAGATGGTGTTCAAGGCTGACCCTGACCGCCTGCGCAACGAAGTCATCGCGCTCACCGTAACGGGACAGGTCTCGAGCGCAGTCGAAGAGCTCGCACTACCTTGGCTGAAGACACAGATCAAGCAATGGTGGCGTGATCGACAAGCTAGCCGAACACGAAACCGCAGTAGTGACTCGTACGAAAGTCCGACTGCAGAAGATCCCGCGGAATCTCGTTTCCTACGGCGCACGAGGCGCCAAGCTTTGAGACCATCATACAACGTCCAAGAAGATATTGCAGAAATGGTCATTCAATTTGGCTATCTTGCGCTCTTCAGTCCCGTGTGGCCACTAGTGCCGATCGGCTTCTTCATCAACAACTGGATCGAACTGCGGTCGGACTTCCTGAAGATCTGTGTTGAGCATCAGCGTCCTCACCCAACACGTAGCGATGGTATCGGACCATGGGTGGCCAGTCTAGAGTCTTTGACATGGTTGGGGAGTATATCCAGTGCGGCCATCGTACACATGTTCGGTTCCCAGCGATTTCTCGGCGAATATCTTGGCTTGAGCACGTGGGCCAGCTTACCAGTGACGATCCTCATCTCCGAACACATCTTCATGGGCTTCAGAGCTGCTGTACGATTCGCCCTCTTCAGAATCGGTTCGGAGCAGACTCGGAAAGAGCGAGCAGAGCGATATGCGAGGAGAAAGAAGCATCTGGACGAGCTAGAGGCAACTGCAGAGAAGAAGTCACATCTTGATGTGACGGAACGCGAGCGGCGCAAGAGCGTTCGCATCAATGCAGCCGACATATTCTGGACCAAGCAAGCTGAGGTAGGAGCCAGCGCGGATGCCGGCGTCAGTATCATCAAGACATTGAAGAGTGCACAGAAGGAGAGCATCGTGACAGGTCGAGAGAACAAGATTGATTGAAACCCAGGGCATCAAGCCAAGATACGTCTCTATTGTTCCTCCATGTATGTACAAAGTCTTCCCCAATCCACCAGAAAATATATACAGAAATTGTGCGATGTGCACGGTGTGTGACGCGCTTACTTGTTGATAGCAGCAAGGACAGTGTTGTAAGCTGTCTTGGCGTTGTAGTTGGAGTCGAAGAGAAGGGGGTTGCCGTTGGGCCTCCAGGAGTCGTTGTCGCGGATACCCCAGACGGTGATACCAACGCAGTTCTTCTGGTCCAAGCAAGCCTTGACAACGTTCTGCCAGTCGGATGTCTGGGCGTTCTGGATGTCAACCTCGGTGAGCGCACACTCGGGGGCGGCAGCGCAGAGCGCGGCCATGGCGGCGGGAGCGTTGGCACCCTGGCCGGAGGTGATGTGACCCTGCGAACCGATACCGTCGATGGGGACACCGGCGGCGATCCACTTCTTGACGTTGCGGACCATACCCTGGGTCTTGGAGTAGGACGCTTGGTCCAGGCTAGGCGGTTGTTAGTGTCATGATACTGATGGAGTGTGAGAGGATTTGCTTACTTGTAGTCGTTGATGTAACGCTTCGCAGCAGGGTCAACGGCCTTGGCTGTCTCGAAAGCAATTCGGACGAAGTCCTCACCGAGGACGTTGTAGAAGACACTGGCGCGGAGGCTACCGTTCTCCTCGAACTGTTGGGGAAGTCAGTGCATGTTCCAGTCGGACCGGGATATGAAGATCAACTTACGATCTCGTTGACGACATCCCAAGCGTAGACCTGGCCCTTGTAGCGGTTCATCAGGGTGGTAATGTGGTTCTTCATGACAGTGGTCAAGGTGGCCTTGTCATTGATCTGGGAGACCCAGGACGGCAGCTGGGAGTACCACACAGTGGTGTGTCCACGGATGAGCTTGCCGTTGTCCTTTGCGAACTTGGCAGTCTGGTCGGCGTTGCCGAAGTTGAAGTTTCCACGGGAAGGCTCGGTGGCATCCCACTTCATGCTATCCGGCAGTTAGCATCGCACACAACACTGCGTTCGGGAGGTTGGAAACACTTACGAGTTCTCAGGTGTAATGGCACCGAAGTTCGCCTTGATGATCGCGGCGTTCTTGCCTTGGTTGAGACGACCTGGGTCAGCGCAGGTACCGAAGTACTTCCGGCCCTTTGCCTTCATGGCAGCATCGATGCTCTGCGCAGCCTGGCGCTCATCGAGAAGAGCCTCTGGCTCAGCGAAAGGCGCAGCCTGGACCAGCGCGGCGGCGGACAAGATGGTGATGAGAGAAATCTTCATGTTGAGAACGGTATATCGAGACTGGGTGACTGGGCTTGGACTGTAAAGAACGTAGGTTGCTGGATACCCTCAACCAAGTCGAGAGCCGCAGACTACTTATACCAAACGACCAACACCCTCGGCCCTATACAGATATTGCTCGCAAGATTAGCGATCTCCGCACCCTCCTGCTCATTACGAACAATATCCATCCGACCAAGCCCACCTCGGTCCCTCCTTGCGCATGCCGCCACCAGTACGAGGAAACATGTATGCGTTAGCCCTAGGACAATTACCCACATGTAGCGGGAAAGACGGACAATTCATCTAACACGCCACAGGTGCCTGCACGTCGTCGATCAGCCTGTACCCAATGCGCACCCGGCGCGCTTCCCCCATGCAGTATAGACAACGAAACGTCGTTGTTTCGCATTAATCTAAATGAAGCTTCCGGCGCCGGTTCTTGTCTTTCCTTAGCACCACACGTGTACCCTTTGCGTGTTCGAGTTAAGCAGGCTTGGCGCCTCTAATCGCGGTTAAATGCAATGTGCCACAACAACCGATCCCTGCGCGAGAGCTACGTGAACGTGACCGCAATCTTTGAGGTGTCGATGCGTTCGCCGGGCGTATTGCCGGTGCCAAAATGTCTTGTATTGCTTCTGCATGCCGTTATTCGTGGAGAATACTTTTTGATGGGCGTGGGGCCCGTAGCGATCACGCTTCATTAGGGGGCATTTCAGCCGCTGTGGAGTGGAATATGGGGTGCGTTTCCGGGGAAAGAGTAGATTGGGTGGCCTTCTATCCGGGGAAGGCACCGTACTTGGGCGTTGTGGTGCGCTGGCCTGGGATGGGTGATGCTTTTCGTCACATGCGGTTGCTGTTATCGATCACGGTGAGTGGAATACATCCGCCAATTGTATGAAGCTCATGGAGAGCAATGTTTGCCTTCCTCTTGTTGAGGACATGTTTGTTTACACAGTCGGGGTAAATCGTGTTGATAGTCTTGTAAGACGTAAGTCTTCATTTCGTACTACATGTGGAGTGTTCTAGATGGAGACCCACTCTCTCCATCAGGAAATGGTATATTACCGATCGGAGGCCGAAAGAGCATGGACGGCGTTCATCTCATCCTACGCCTTTTCTCTCCCTCATATTTCCACTTTGCTCAAGATCTGTGCTGCTTCGCCGAAGTCCAGGTCCTTCATCTGCAGTAAAACAATCTTGCAGGTTCTGTTATAAAGAAGCCAAGGAAGACTGACTGATGTGGGAGCCCAACGTCTAGAACTCGCAATCCACATCTCTCCTGCGTAGCCCTTTACATCGTGTACACGGAAGTATGTCTGCTTGTCCTCTCCCGGAAAGTCACGAAGGCGCAAGTTATGCGACCACACAGGCCCCATCATCTTGGCCGGGGATCCAATCCGAGAAACTTTTCGACAATCCCAAGAAAGGCAGATGGCCTTTGTGCTCACGCGCTTCGTTCGTGTGAAGCCACTGACTTGCCTCTCAAAGGCCTTGAGGAATCGGGTGACTTTTCGTTCGTGTCGATCTGGTCGACCACTGAAGAAGGTAGGGCGTTCTGGGTCTCGTACTTGTGAATTCATAATCTCGATGAGATCGAATACACGGCTGACTATGTCATACATGTTGCCGACGTCGGACCTGTATATTCTCAAATTCGGAAGGGTTGGCGCAGCAAAGTGGATTTGTAGACTCTCTAGAAAAAGTCCGAAAAGTGGGTGGAACGTGTCACACCATGGTGCTGTTTCCAGTTCATCGTCGCTCAAGGCGGCGCAACTTTTCAGTCGTATTTCGACCTTGAGTCGAGTGAGGTGCGCAAAAGGGGGATTTTTGATAGCTGATGCCTGCTCCGGTTGAGCGACTTTGATCTCGTAACCTAGCATTTTTCTCGAAAGTCGCTCGAAGTAGTCGAGGTATTTGCCATAATTTACGCTTGCGACGTAGGAGAGCTCCTCGGCGGCGAGCTTGCACGAGAGAACAAAGCCAGCATATTCGGTACCGTTTGACAACGGCGGGAGCGCGTCAAGCTCGATGTAACTGTAGATCTGTTCTCGAACGTCCCACGGTAAGTCGAAGAATGGCCTGGGACGTGGAGGGCGGAACGGAAGCTGGGTGCTCCACATCCTGATTGATGATGTTGGTTGTCGATTTCAGGTTGTGGGGTATGCGCTATGGTCGTAGGTTTCTAGATCGGTGGGAGACGCTGCTATGGAATTGGTGGTTTGTCTGAAGTGCACATGCTGTAGCCAGTTGTAAGTGAGGCCGCGGCGTGCCAAGCCAGGAAGGCGCGAAGAACTCACTCCAAGGCAACATCACATAGTGAAGAGATCAGTTATCGAATCTCGAGCTCGATCGCGGCGGCAGTTTCCCAGGACTTGACAATGTCCAGGTTTATATGGCACTCAGATGATAGTAAGCATTTTTGGTCGAAATTCTGTCTTCATCATTCATAAATAATACACCCTCTAGATTACAACCAACATGCTTCTTGTCAACCTCGCTATGATATGCCATCTGCTGAGCATTAGCTTATGCGTCGTCTTCGAGCTCGTTATACTTACACACGCCTGCCAATGCAAAGAAATTTAGCAGCAAATGCTTAACCCCGGCTGCAGGTGCATCCCTTCCTTAGGGCGGGATCGGTGCTTGGCCACCCCACACAGATTGCGCCGCCCGAACACACCTTGCCGCTAGCACCGCAGTTGTCCTTTGAGCAGGGGCCTGAGTAGCCTTGTGGGAGAGGATCGGGCATAGCGACGGCAACGCTAGCGAGGAGGGTGGCGACGATGACGGAGAAACGCATGTTGGAGATGAGAAAGTGATAAAGTGGTGGTGGTGGTGGTGGTGGTGTTGCAAATATCGAGGATGATTCGGGTGGGCCTTTATAGAAGAGAGAACAGCAGGTCTTGGACTTTCAGTTCTCGTTGTGTAGCGATTGGGCAAGTGTTATATGTTGTATCGGTATAGATGAGGGGAAGCGTCTGGGGATATATTGGTAAAGCCGCGAGATGAAACAATGTTGTGTTCTCAAGACGCGGTGTTTACTCCGCTACTTATACCTCTTTGCTGAGTTGTCGCAGATCCTGTGTGACGTACCCAGTCCGCTGGCACAGCTGTCAAAACACATTCCTCGAAGATCAGAAACAGGAAACGTGGGTATTCGATCGCTAGTGATAAGGCCGTAGTAGGAATGGCCCAGGAGTGAAAGGAGTTACAGGCGGGGATTGCCCGTCCAAATCCGCTCGGGATGACGCGCAGTGCGTCGCTAAAGCGTGGAGACCTATCACGGGGCAGTGAAAAGCAGCGTTGTGTATGGCTGCTTGAACTGGGCAGGTCCAGATTTTGGACAGTGCGGCTCTAATCCGGGACGATCAAGGTCTTGAAGTCGATTGTCTTCGCATGCCGCGCACTTGGCTCCTTGGCTGCCAGCGGGCGGTAAGACGATAAGGCGCAGATCGTAGGCGGTGCTGAATAATGCTGGGTTGAAAATATCCACTGCGGCTTTTTTTCGTAATGGCCTTACGCGTATGTCTCAAGCAAAAGATGGCGATGCTCTTGGTTTTGCGGATAGCGTTGTCGATGGTGTTGAAGTGAGACTACTGCAGATTGCCGAGAGGATCCCAAACCCGCGTAGATTTCCAAGAAAGCCAAGATCATGCCTTGATTGCGATGCAACACTCACAGATTCTTTCAATACGTAGGTGGAGTCATGTAGGCAGATCTTGGGCCATTATAGATAGATGAAAGTTGTTTGGAAATATTGAATCTTCATACTGACTCCTGAGCTCTAGAGAAGCGCGGCAGCTCTTGGGCATGGTAATTGCGGGCTCAGCATGTCTGGGTCATATGGCGGTGCATGCTTGGTGGTAGTAAGACTAGCAAAAGAGAGGCCGAGAGAGTCCTGGGGATGCGAGACACTCATTGGGCGGCGATGAACATCCTCACGATGTTCCGTTTTGGAGAGGTAGAGGGACGGAAGCACGGTTGGCTGCCAGGGGCGATGGCTTGACGCGTCGAAACGGGTGGCGCGTGCCTTGTGGCCTTATCGCCGAGGCAGCCACAGCTATCTCCAGGCATCATCAGCACTCTGGACCCCATCTTCCCCACCATCAGCCAAGTACCATCACAACATCCACATTACTATCTATCACTATGACGAACGACGACAATAATCCCCGACGCGATTCCAACCGACCCGAAGATAATCCTTTCATCGCCTTCCGCCGCTTCGCCGATTCCCAGGTCTCGTCCCTCCTCAATACGGTATTCACGCTTCCCGCCACCATCGCCAACTACAACAACGCGCACCAAGCACGTGAGCAGTGCCTTTTTGGCAAGGCCGATCCAAGACAATGCGACAAGCTCCACGACATTGAAGCCGACATCGCCGAGCTGCGCCACGAAGGCAGAGAGCTGTTCAGAGCCGGCGATGTGCAAGCTGTCTTGCGCAACAGCGAGAAGCTGATGAGGCTCGACCGCAAGGCTGACGACATACGAATGGAAATACTTGGCAATGTGAGGAGAGGCGATGAGCAGCAAGTCGCGCGACGCGACGATGCTAGCCTGGTTGAAAGGGTAGCCAACGAGAAGGGTCAGGAGTGGGGATGGTCATGGGATTGGGGCTTTCCTCGGCCGTTTGATCACGACGGCCGGAGTCCATCAGCCAACTCGGATGAAGAAAGATCAAGGGACTGGATGCAGTTGGAGAGATTGCTACGGATGCAGGCAGAGGCAAAGCGTCTGGCCGAGGAGTTCAACGACAAGGCCTGGGATGACCGTGAGGCGGAAGTTGCCAGATTCAACAACTACGAGTCTAGCCCCGAAGATGGCAAGCCTCGCGTCTGGTCATGGTCCAAATCATGGCAGTGGCCACCACCAGCAGACGCCTCGCAGACCGACGACCCCGCATACTCTCCCCGCGCACTCGAGCAGAACCGCGAAATGAACAAGGCCGGTGTACCTTGGCAGGCAGCCTACGAGGACCTACTAGCAGAGCAAGGCGAAGTCTCACATTGTATGATGAGGTCCGACCGACCGGCTTGGGGACCAAGGAAGATACCAATTACGCAGCAACAATTAGAGGAGACGATGCAGGGGAAGCTCGAGCCCGAATGTCCTGGCGCCATGGAGTCGGACACGTCCGACAATCACTGGACTCACGGCAAGATTCCGATCACACAACGCCAACTGGAGGAGCACATGGACCGCAACGATGCGCCCAGCTGCCCTCGCCTTGGGGCACAGGACGAGCCGAGCTACGAGTACAGCCACGATCACGAAGACCAACATGACGATCCGCCTACGCCGAAACAAGACCGGTTCCCCTACGCCGACACAGTCAGACGTGACACATACAACACTGTTCTAGACGCTGCACACGAGAGAGATGAAGACTCAGAGACCGAGTTGGATGCGTACGAACGTATGGAGGCTGTGTCGCAGCCTTCACCCTCAGTCCCCGGACCTATCTCGGCAACTTCTGCGGTTGCTGAGCGGATGAAGGAGGACAAGCCTTCGATTCTCTCTACACTCACGACGACAGAGCGGACCGTCGCTTCTGACGGCTCCATTACGACCAAAGTCGTGCTCAAGAAACGTTTCGCTGATGGACGAGAAGAGAGCTCGGAGACTGTGCATACCCAGCGCGGCCAAGAGACCGAAACCCAGCAGCGCGATCCTTGGAGGGCATTCCACGACATCCAGCCAAGACCAGCCGAGCCAGAGAACCAAGAGCGGAAGAAGAGGAGTGGGTGGTTTTGGTCTAGCTAAACCTGCCATATGGGTGAAGGATGTTTGCACGTGGTATATGAGTGTGTATCTATTTATGGGTGCTTGGCGAAATCTTGGGCTGGGCATGACTGTTGGATTTGCGAATACCGCTCGTTCTTGTTGATCTATGTTATCATGTTGTTCGTATTTGCGATTTCTGAATACTTAGCTGCGCATACCCCTCTCAGTCAGATACAATTCTCGCTTTTCGCGCTCATCGGAGCGGTTCACATCTAATCTCTGTCGAAGAAACGTCGCTGTAGCACCTGTTTTAGACCTAGAGACAGATGTGATTATGCAACTTTGGAGATCCTCTCTGACCACAGCTCACCTTGTATCACTCAGAGCAGGACAGTATCTACAATTAAGACATCATAAATTCATTATTGAAGCTAAGAAAGTACAACCACAGCCATCAAGGCGAGATAGGCACCGTCACCGGATCCGACACCATCCTACTATGCTGCGACACCGCAACACTCTTACTCCTCTCCTTCACACTCATCGTCTCCGGGACGATGGTAGGTGCCCTCGAGACTCCATCGTCCCAACCATTGCCATTCGGCTCTGTCTTCTCGAGACCCCACACACCATCTGCAATGGCACGCGCCTTGTACTTGATGATAAGGCCTACGGTCACAGGCCCGAAGATGGTGTTGAGCACGATAGCCCATACGGCGGTGATGAAAGCTTCCTTAGATAGGTACGGTGTGTTGTTGAGCCCGATCTGTACGACGAGCAGACCGATCTCGCCACGCGCTACCATCGCTGAGCCGAGGAGCATGGCAGGCCAGAATGTAGTGGTGAAGCACTCGCGGATAGACATGCCAGGTGGTCTGCGGAAGATGGTAGCGAAAGGTATGACGAGGCCAACGACGACTTTGGATACAAGCATGAGTAGTGTGTAGACAAAGCCCTTCCAGAACGCCTCCGCAGTCCAAAGATCGATGAAGGGAATGGCGAACCCAATCGATGCGAAGAAGAGAGGCTGTAAGAGGTACTTGACAGCGTCGAGGAAGTACTTCTCAAACGTGTGCATGAACGTAGGACATATAGATGGCTCGCCTGCATCGTCGTACTCGGTGGCTTCGGCAATAGATCGTGCCTCCGCTTCCTCTGCGTCTTCGCGTGAAGGCGGGTGGAAGGGACCGGTTGGGTGCTTGGAGGGTAAGTAGGTGAGGAACGCGCCGGCCATGAAAGATCCGTAGAGGACGGAGGTACCGCCGAAGCCTGTGATGCTGAGAAAAGCGCAGAGTACGAAGATCATGATGATGACGTTTACGACGTGGCGTTTGCGTGTCTTGGGGAGGCGTGGCTCGATGAATTTTCGGTATAGAGGCGCGATTACCCATTTGTTCAGCACGGGTGTGAGGATGGCTAGAAGGCCAGACACAAGTGTTGGGCGTCCTGTGAGCCAGCCTAGATTGGGGGAGTTGTCGCCTCCGAGGGCGCCGAGTTGGCCGATTACACTGAGGGATGTTAGTGATGCTCTATTGTTATGAGGAACTTTGTGTTTTACCTCGCCATCACTAGACCAGATACATCATCGAATACAGCCGCGCTGACTAGTACTGTGCCAACTCGGGTGTCCGCGAAGCTGATCTCTTTCGAGCTCTTGCCTAGCACCACGAATGTCGTCCCAAGTGAGGTGACCGAGAGCGCAGCCCCAACAATGAACGTTTCGATCGCTCCATACCCAAAGCCGACGTATAGCAGCAGATATGTTAGCCCAATAGGAGCGACGACACCGATGGTCGCTGCAATAGCAGAGAGGCCAAAGTTCGCTTTGAGTAGATCCAGCCGTACGGCCAGGGCGCCCTCGAAGATGATGAGAACAAGACCGATGTATCCCAGGGCAATGAAGGCTTCCTGCCATGCGATGGGTATCATGTCACCGCCGATAGGCAATCCATAGATCAGACCGACTATGATTTGACCTATAAGGCCAGCACGGAATACTCGGTTCGAGAGCCATTCGCCGAAGGAAAGCCAGAAGAAAAACGAGACGAGAACGAGGATTTGGATGACTGATGAAGATTAGTGACTACATAACCGTGTAAGAAAGTAGAGAGCTTACTATTCGGCTCATGATACTGCAAAAAGCCTTCCGTCGCGGGAGTCGAAGAGTCACCAGCCATACTGAAAACCGTCTCGAATGTGGAAAAAATGCGAAGATCGCTTGCCTATTCCAGGCCCTACACGACGAGCACTGCATCTTTAAACAATCCCACATCCACAGCCAGCTTATCAGCTCCGCGTCAACACATGTTTCGCACCTCGCACTCCGAGGTCTTGGGGATACATGTGGCGGCCAGCCAAGGCTCCCGCGGATGCAGGCCCGACATCTGGGCTGAGGCAAAGACAAGCTCGCACGTGCGAACGAGTCAGTGACGCGTGCCTCGCGCAGCCTGATAGATGCCTGTTACTCAACGGCGTACCTCTTGGTATGTAAGGGATGCGGCTGTACTTGTGATGGGAGGCTGCCTTGGCGTTTCCGCTCCGCGCTTGGCTTGGGTGCTGAAACGGTATCTCCGCTTTAAGGCTAAACGTGAACTGTCGGAGGCGCCTTCTGGGTCTTTGGGATTGAGTCAAGCGAGGTTGCGGCGGACGCGATTTGAGTCAGTCGTGGAGGAAGCGTGAGGGCGGAATCCTGGTCTTCGGAATTGCTGATCTACTATCTGGCATAGTGACACGCTCCGGGCGCCTGTGTAGTAACGATTATTGGCAAACTTCAGTTCCTCATGAAGCTGATTAAGTTATGCATCCTCTGCTGTGGAAGAAGCCCTTGTAGCAACCTTGGTGGCATTGGACTGCGACCATGACCGCTAGATACTACCTAGGTACGAGGCCAATGCAGGTGGATGTGGAAAGTTTTGCCTCGCAAAATGGCGAGAATATCGGAGGTCACAATGCGATAACCGCGGAAGAAAGAGGATGGCGTAGCCTAAGAGAACCGGTGCAGATGCAGTTGCGTGCAGCTCAGCGGAAGGGGCGGAGAACCACGAGACGCGACCTGCAAAAGTACGCTAGTCTACATTCAACGGAACCCCAACATGCCGTCTTTAGACCGTCACACTAACTTCCCACAATGAAGTAGTCTCTCCACCATGCTGAGATTTAGTTAACGCGCATGTATTCGCTTTAAATTTCCCTCTCTTATTTCCTAAATATCGCGCTTCTAGAGTATAAAATTAAATGCTAGCAAGCTCTTTAAGGAGGAGCGCCTTCTATAGTATAGCTATAATTAGTTTTATCTAGCACAACCTAGTAAAATTCTTAATTCTAGCTTTAAGATTATAGGAAAACTTAGTTATAGTATATACTCTATAGTCTAGCTGTGTTAGGATATTTAGAATATTTAGTATATTTAGCGTTCTTTTTTATTAGTAAACTAATTCTACAGCGCAAACTAGTCTAAAAAGAGTAAGGTCTATTACTAGTACATAAAAAGACGTATTTCTAAAAAGGTTAAAATCCTACGTTTAGAGGTGCAGGCGTTAGGTAGGCTAAGGCTTAGGTTCTTAGCGCTGCTGCCTTTAGCGTAGTTAAAGCTTTTAAAATTTAAAGTAGTAAGGCAACTATCCTATAAATACTAACGTCTACCTATACTATAGTAGAGAGGATTACAATATAATTATATATTCTTAATAGCTTATAACTAACTAAGCTATAAATTATAAAGTAATAAAATGCTAAAATCTTAGCTTATAAAATTATGCTTTTGTATATATACTCTCTATTCTCTACCTCTATTCTTATTCTATAGCTTATAGTAAAATTAAAGATTTAAAGACTTATTAAAGACGTAAACAGTAGCTTAAATCTAATACTAAAAGCTACACTAACTAAATAAGCTCTTAACTACGTTGCTGCTCTTTTATAAGTTCTTCTAGCGTTAGTAAGTCTAAAGCTAATCTTATTACTAGTTATATTGCCTCTCTCTACACTTATATTAATTATATTTTTATACTGTGTTACTTATTAAAGCTTCTATAGACTACCCTAAGACTACTACTAAAAAGAAAGCCTTTAGTTAAGCTGTTCTAGTAATTATTATACAGACTATTATTAAGGCTATTATAGAGGCTATTATTAGAGCTCTTAAGGCCTGCCTTACTTATCTTATATTGCGTTTTAAGACTGCTAAAACTATTGCTACTATTAATACTATTAATACTATTAAGATTGTTATACTACTACTATAAAGGCTTCTAATACGTAGACTAAGACCTTTTATAGTTCTCTATTATAGCTAAGCCTTTAAGCAACTTACTAGTAATATATAGAAGTTCTTTTGCAGGCTGTGCCTACTCTAAAGAGAGTAATAGAATAGTTATTATATTGCTAGCGTTACTTTTCCTACCTAGAGTAATTTATTAATTATCTACGCTATTTATACTTATAACTTTATATATAAGCTTAGGCTATAGATAGCTTTACCTATAGAGATAAAGGTAGCTATTATATACTAGCGTAAGGCGTTTGTTAGAATTCTTAGCTAGAGTAGTAATAAATAGACTAAAGAGGATAAGGCGTTTAAGGCCTACCTTTAGTGTAATAATACTATTAAATAGATAGTAGCTGTGTTAGCGTTCTACTATTATAGTTGCTCTTAAGAACTAAGCTGTAACCTTCTAGAGTAGTTATCTTTGTTAGCTTAAGTTATGTTATGTTAATAGCTAAAGATTAAATGCGGCAAGGCGTTAAAAAGTTTCTCTTCTTAGCGAGGCCTTAAAAGCAATGTATTATTAGTTAGAAGCCTTAGTGCTAATAGTAATATACACTAAATGTATTAAAATCTTAAAATCTTCTAGCGGTTCTAGGACAACTTTAAAAGCTAGGCGTCTTTTAATATCTTTTTACTAAATAGAGTCTGCAAAATTAGGCACAAGGCACTAATTTAGCGTTCTTTACCTCTATCTACTCTTTAAATTCTAATTATCTATGCATAAAGAATAAGACGCTAGCTTTAACGCTAACTTTGTTACTATTAAGATTTGTACCTAAGATGCTAAAAAGACTCTATAGCTTAATTAAGAGCTAAACTTTTATAAGCATATTAGTTTTATAGATTTATAGTATTGTAGCTAAGTATATATCTATAAACTATATAGTAAATTTAAGCTTAATAGTCTAACTAGCAAATATTTGTACTTTATTTATCTACTTATATATATAACTATATAATAGCTCTAGTATTATAACTTAGTATATAAGCTTAATGTTTTACTTCTAAAGTTTACGCTAGCTAATATACTAAAGGTACTATTATTCTTACACAATAAGGCTAAAGTTATATATATAGGTATAGTAAAACACTACAATATAATTAAATTAACTAATAAGCTAGACATTAATTTTAAGAATATTATACTAACTATAGCTAATAATACTATTCTAGAAAACTTTAAGAAAGCTAAAGTAGAAAACTTATTACTATCTAAAGTAATTAATAATATACGCACTATTTATAGTTCTTATAAGATTTCTTATTCTATAAGTAGTCTTTATAGCTAACTAGTTCTCTATAACTTTAGAGAAGCGTAGATAGAAGATTTCTACTTTAGCTTAATTTAGTCTTAGCTATACTATGCACTAGAAATAATTTTCTAGATAGAGTAGAGCTCTAAGGTAGATATTTAGAGTCTTACTATATTAGTAAGTATTTAACACTATTATAAGGAAGCTGCAATAACTTACCTTTAATTAGGTGTAGAACTTATTTAAAGATAAGTATCTATTTAACGCCTGTAACACTAAGAGTAACTTATTAAGAATATATTATATTTTTAAAATAGTTGTATACTTTAGAATGCCTCTACTTAAGTATACGCAAAGTAATAATATAATAAAAATTCTCTTTAATAAGCAAAGTTAGTTATTAAGATTATTCTAATATAGACTCTACTAAGCTTAATAGAATACTAGACAGGTAGCTCTAAGAGTATAACTATTTTTAAGATCTTACTTAAGGAAAGAGTTTTAGGGCTTAAAAGAGAGGAGAAGGAATTATTTCTTAATTTTATACGCTTAATACTTAGATAGCAGCCTAAAGACAGAAAATTAGCGACTAAACTCCTAAAGCACCCGTGGATGGCCGACATAAAGTAGTTCGACGACGATCAAGCAACCATTGCAAAGTCGTTCTCGCGGAGTCTTTGTACTGGCGTCGCAAGCGTGCAGATTATCGGAAGGGGGCGAAGGGGGAAACGCGACGATGGGTGGGTCTACGCGTCCTAGAAAATGAGCTAGTCTACGGCGGCACGCGTCGTGGGGCTTCCCTCCCCTAACGTCACTGCAACTCACCAGCGCACCCGTGTACATCAACACGGGGATCTTGTTCACATCGCACCGACGCGACAATCTATTCCACGCTATGATTACCGCGTTAACACCGCACGCATGTGCATGTAAGCGCCGGCCCTCGGTCTTCGCACGCTGCATTGCTGTGCCGCAATCTCATCCCGAGCCACCTGGGCACAGTAAAAAGCCCAACGACCCAAACAAGGCCTCTTGAGCTCCTACAATCTGCGACCAGATCCTTCGCGACTGCGCAGCATTCTCGACCCATTTTGAGGTGCATTGCGATACCTCTATCTTCGTCGCCGCGTAGACCGCCATGCGCGCCTTCCTGCTCCGAAAATGGCAGCGGAAAAAGCCCGAACCGACGACGACAATCAGTATCAAACGAAGCCAAGACGCCAAATCGATGCCGCGACCTGAATTACCGAGAGGTGAACCTCTCGATCAGAAGCAGTGTATGCTGTTCGGCAAGCTCTCGCCTGAAGTGCGATTGCTCATCTACGAAGAGGTTCTGGCCGACCCGCAGCGTCTGCTGCACTTTTTGCACGTTACCCCTGGGAAGGGCCGGCCCCATAAGCTCGGACACTGGCGCTGCGAAGATATGGACAGTATGTATCTCACATGGCAACATATGTGCTTTGGGGTCTGGAATGAACGAAGCGGGCGCATGCACCGTCCCGCATACTATACCAATGGCGATCTCTTCTCGATCCTCGTTACATGCCGCTTAATGTATAGTACTCATTGCGCCCTTTCCACAAAGGCTAATCAAAGCAACAGGTATCGTGAAGCTGTGAATGTCTTGTATACGGCGAACCAGTTTAGTTTCAGAGGCGCCACAGGAGTGCTTAGTTTTCGCAGGCTCGTAGCCCCAGATATGTGGCAAAGGCTACGCTCGGTAAACCTTTCAACGACTATATTGACACCGAGGAGGAATTTCATCACATCCAGAGGCAGCTTTCCGCGAGAAAGCTACCTTGATTGGGAAGATGCTTGCTGTGCGTTAGCCACACTCGGTGAGCTCCGCCTACTCAGGATCGAGATGACCATATGGGCCCTGTTTGCGTTCCATGATATCAACGCGGGTACGCCCGAACCTGAGTCACTCATCTCCATCTTCGAAGCCCTGAAGCAGGTGCATGCAGAAGTCTACGAAGTCGAACTCAACGTCGATTTGCCTGAGCAGGTACTGGATGCGCTTGGAAACATACCATTCAGAATTTTGCGGCTCAAAAAGCAGTACGACAGGAAGACCTTTTCTCTATAATACAAGGAGTACTACCAATACAACACCAGCAGCGCTTCCACAGTGAGCGACTCGAGAACACCTCTTACCAGACTTACGATCAATGCAGGATTGCATCGCACTCATGCACTTCACTCACGACGGTACCTCCTGCATCGGTACTATCCGTCCTTTGGCATCGATCTTCTTTTGGTCCTTGAGCAGTGAACACCCTATTACGTATCAGCGAATACCCAGGGCACGCTTCACATAACTTACCGCTCGCGAAAAGAGCTATAGTGTCAGCGTTGTTGTCTGGTGCGGCGTATTCACCAAGGTCATCGCCTTGCCGCGCGAGCGCCGTTGCTCCCTTCCATCCATACGCTGGCCCCTTGAAGATACCGAGCAAGCGTTCGGGAGATGTAACATCTCTGAGGCCCTCAGCTTCTATTTCGCCATCTTTGTATTCGATGTAGGCTCCCCGGGCGTGCGTCATCTCGTGTAAGAGAACCTTGTCCAGAAGTGAAAATGCATCTAATGATGTCTCGTCAGTTTTTGCCTTTGGTCGAATCTTTGTACAACTCACCAATCTGTCTGAGACCGAATTGTCTCCATTCGGCCGCCTTGATCACCGCCCTCCCGATCTTCGTTCTCTTTTGAACGTCACCAGAAAGCTTGAACTTCTTCTGCTTGATCCAATCGACGAACCAAGTACATAGCTGAATCTGCGCAGGTTGCATACCCGTACCGGCGATGGGCTTTCCGTTCTTCCAGACAACGTCTGTTTCCGGGTTGAAGGTGACTGCCAGGGCAATCTTGTCGAGGACCGTATTACCTCTACATGCTTGCTCACGGAACTTGAGTCGCACTCCATTTGCTGTATAGAATCAGTATACGGTTGCGTGGTAGCTCCGTATCACATACTAGAATCTTGATAAAGGTCCTTCTCTCCTTCCACTGGTTTCCAGCGATCATAATGGCAAAAGATGACCTGGATCAATGATCAGTCTCTTGTGGACCCTTTAAAGCGACTCTAGTTGCTCTTACCACATCTTCACGAAGTACCTCGGCGGTACCAGTCACTTCCTTCCACATGTTTGCATTGATGTTTTGCAAAACCCCTATGGTCTTGCCGAACTTGCCCTTGTCCATGAGTTCGGCCGGACTCACACCATCTTTCGCGAACAGGAAACCCAGAAGTTCGAGTGCATCGTCGCTTAGTGGAGATGTCAGGGTATCGTATGCTCCGGCAGCCTTCTCGATAGCAGAAGTCATAGCATCACGAATGTCTTGCGTAATGCCCTTGTCTTCGCACGATTGGTCAATCTTGTAGCCAGCGACGAAGGCTAGTATGAGAGCATGGAATAAAAACCAAGACAGTAGTAACGACGGCATCGTGAACGCGAATGAAAATTGCTGCGGAAGTGGCCATCAAGTTTGCGCGCAACCCTCTTACATATACGCAACTTTTTGTGACGCTCTCGGATCAGACAAGCGCCATCATTGGGTCGCCCCATAATTCACCCCTTCTATTGCCAACCATCTTGTGGTGGGAAGCATGTCAGACTGGCCCCACGCGTTCTGCGCCGCGCAGTTCGGGGTTCAAGCATGCATTTTGCTAATCTAGACGCGCTCCGTACGGCACAGTTCGCTACCTCGCCTCTCGAGAACAACAAACTATTTCTGCTGGGCAAATGGCGAGCAGATCCCCATATCCGCCCCAAAAATTGCTCGTTATTGCAACGGGATCAAAAGCTCCATCGCCCCAACCGCTTTCATACTGCACTTCGCCACGCTGGGCACATTGGAGAATCCTCTCGGGTATCAACTCACGTTTCAAGTTGACATCGCCAATTCAGGATATGCCCATGAACGCTCGAAATTCTCCGTTGGGGTCTATTTGGGACGCTTCACAGCCTCGATCATGCACCAAGAGCTGTGCCATTGTGGAAATGCACGTAGCCGATGCCTTCATCCACCGTGCCTCTACAGGCCTCAACGTGTAATTGGGGGCGACGGGAATGGCATGATGTGTCCCTAGACTTCGCGTCGCGGTCTTCTCGAAGCCAAACTATCTGCATATAAGCTTGAAGCACTGCTCCAAATGCTTCATCAACGAACTACTTCTGCACTATTGCCATGTCTCGTCTTAGCTTGCTAGCATTGGCACTTTGCTTGACGGCTGCTTCAGCTCGGGTGTTGGTAACACCTACTGGAGCAGCTTCCCTGACGACAAAATCGCCTTCGCGTCGTGACGAAGCCGTTGCTATACCGACGTTCACATTCGGTCCTAAGGACGTATACTTCCCAGCTGCGGTACATCATGGCCTCCCCTTCCTTCTTACCACGCTAACACCGCATCGTAGGCCACTCACCCAGAGCCCCGCGGGACGGAGATTCAGGTATATCCTACCGGGGTTTACGAGGCATGGCCATCCGATGGTATCACTATCGCATTCGGTCCTGAGCTACGCGGACAGGTTGAGACCGTGCGGGCGCAAAGCTGCAACAATAAACCAGTTGAAGAGTGTCAAAACGCTTTGAACGCGGTGCTGCAGAGTACTGATGTCTCTACTCATATCAAACGTTTCGATCCGGGTACCTTACTTCTTGTCGCATGGGGCGTAGGTGCTTTGATTGGCTTTGCCATCGCTATTTACAAGCATATCTAGGAAAAGAGATGAGGTTTCGTCCAGAGGACCTCCGTCAAATCCATTCGATAGCCGCTGCACAGGAAATCGCCATTGTGACAGCCTCGGATGGGGGCGCTGCATTGGCCACCTTGACGTACCAACCACCTGCGACGACTACCCTTACGTTAGTTACATGTGCTGGACCACATTTCGTATCGTACTAATATCGATTTCAGGAGCTTCATCAGCATTGAAACACTTACTACTGCCAGTGGCGGTCACGAAGCAGGAGATTTCGTTTACCATATTCCGAAAACCACAGCTGAGCGCATTGAAGACTTCCTGGGCATGACAGGTCTTCAAGAAACACAGCAGATCTGTCAGGGCCAAAGCTTCAAGCGTGCTGACCCTACTGAGGAATGTATTGAACGCATCCTGCACCATGCCATGAGTCTTGTTGATACCGGCCCAGACGACCTCATGGCATTGGCGCAGGCAAACGTTCCGATTGAGCCGGCCGCCGGCCAGGCCATCAGCTTTCCGATCCCCAACATCTATATCGGTGAATCCGTGGCCTTCGTTCGAATGTATCGACAAATGAATAGTGCTACAGCGACAACCCCTCAGGCAGATCAGAATTGGGATCCCTCGCTTCTTGCTAGGAGTGCACTTGGTCTTACCATCGCCGCGCATGCAGTCATGTTCACTGGCCAAGCCTTAATGGAGCTATTCGTTGGCAAAGACGACGTCATCAAGGACTTCAAAGAAGAAGACTTGGCGTGTCCCAAGGACCTCATCTGTACATCCGTCAACTGCCAGGGCCAGAAGGAGGTGATAAACCCTCTAACCGGAGAAACGATCTCTAAACCCCCTTCGACGCCAACATGTCTCACGGTAAGCTAGAGCTGTAGAAAATATGTAGCCCCGAGACTAACACGTTGGTAAATAGGTAAAGAACCTCGGATGCAGATGCGGAATCGTCAACTATCCCTACGTCTGGGAGGTACCACAAGGATACATGGATGCGCAATATGAATGGCTCGAAGAGCTCATCAAGCGAGCCGACGAGCCTGTGCTTGAAGCTGAATGCAAGAGCGATTTGCAAAGGTTTGATGAAGGAACGTTAGGCCCCCCGAATCCGGGTTCTTCACAAACCTTTAACCCCAGATCCAGTTTTGAAGGGTAAGCCATCTCCCAAACTCTAGCTCAGTACAAACTGCTAAGTTTAACGCAGCTGGATTGAAACCGCATGCACCGAGTATGATAACCAGCTCGACAAAGAATGGCATTGGACATACTCCGATATAACCGGATTTGACTTCAGCTTCCGATGGAGCCAGATACCGGACGGGGTTACCAACTGCCCATTCGACTGCAATGCCGCATTCGCGCCCTTCCTAGACTCTTCTGACTGTAAGTCTGCAAAACCGAACTGAGCGTCGGCTCTCGCTGATATAATGGGCAGGTGTGAAAGACGAAGGCTTCTCGAGTTCTGGTAAGATCTTGACCGAGTGCGGAAGGGCTTCGTTGTATACACGCACTAAGGCATGCACCCCTGAGCATCCAGAGTGCTGCCCGAGCGACAACGGCTTCATATCATCTGACTGTGGAGAGGTCGATGAGTGAAGCCTGCGAGCTTGCAAGGCGAGTGCCTGCTAGGTTAAATCTTGGAGAGGGTAAATTTGGTGTCAGAGTGGATTTTTTGTATGTAATTCGGAGTGGGTCCTTGATATTTATGCGCTTTCTGGAACGAATGGAGCTGGTCTTTTTGCAAACCTCCCGAGGTTTTTGTTGACCAGTGACGTCATCTTACGCGCTAGAACACGGTCATGACGCCACACGCGTTCATGCGAGATATCCATTCCCAGCTTTGACACAATCATTGCCCTAATTCTTTCTCTTATTGCATTTCGAGCGAAGCTAGGGCTAAGGTTATTAATTAAATCTATCTGCAAGCGTCTAATAGCCCCCTCTTACCCCTAACTTACTTATAAGCCTCCTTATAGAATCCTATTTACTAAATAAATGTAATTATTCTTCTATTCTGCTCTTGCGCTTATAACGCCTTTTAAGTATTTTATATTATAGATAATAGTACTAGTAAATTACTTATAACTAAGTCTATATAGATAAGTTATATAAAATAATTAAAAGTAGAGTTAGCAGCGTAGAGGCGTCTTATTTAGATTCTATTAAATTACTTAAAATTAAGTTTTTAGCTTATATAGTAGTACTAGTAAATAGTGTTATTATAGTAGGTGTATAGAGGCTTAGCCTTAGCTTATATAATTTACGCTATTGCGTAGTAAGTATAGAGTAGGTTTTACTTAAGTTAGTCTAGGTCTATATAGAAGAGCTAATTTTAACGTACTATAGCTACTATATTTATAGTAGTTTATATAAGTAAGAATTTATAAGTAAAAAATTTAGCTACTTATACTCTATTTTAGCTAAGTAGTAGTAGTAATATAACTAATAGTTGCCTTAAGTAGTGTACTAGTTTTTAGTAAAGAGAGCTAACGATAACCTTGGCGACACTTTTGTGAGCGTGCAACAACGACGACGCGCCGAAAGCGATCTGTCGCCGTGGACGTAATTCCGTCGACAGCAAGATCGGCTTTCGATATGGACATAATAAACGATGACAGTCTTGTGCGCTGCGTACATCAATGTACCAATTCCATTTCAACGGGATGAGATCGATTGGTGGCATGGCTGCTTGCACCCCTCAACGTTCCATGGGTAGAGCTGTGGATCGCGAGCGCCGCGCAATCTTGCCCTCGCTCTTCGGCAAGGGTCGAGATTTCTCTTGGCTGCACTCAGAGTAAGTTATCGTAAGTGTGGCTACTATGCTGGAAATACTTCCATATAGAATACTGCAAACATACCCCTTCGAACGCATATTGCAAAGCTATGGCGGCTCGAGATCCACCAGAATCGCTGCAGCCCCATGCGCGGCATCATCTCACATCGCTACCCTATCGGCTACTGGAGAAGTTACGCAGGTGCACGCCACGAACGATACCTAAGGCATCAATGTACACACTTAGCTGGCTTCGCAGCCAAAGGACACAGCCGCGCAACAGCCATGTATCCGCACGGGATCGCCACGATGAAGACATCTCTCGAAAGAGTCAATTGAAAGATTGTTCCAACCTAATTTTGATGCTACCGAGGGAACTACGCGATCAGATCTATGAGTACGCTTGGCAAGGAACGCATATCTACTACCAGGACGACTTTTGCCTCGCTGGCGCTGTCAACGCACGGTATCTAGACTGCGATGAACTTTGTGAACAGATCCAGACCCTTCCAGCATGGGTGACCATTCATCCTCAGATTCAAGAGGAGGCGCTTCACTTCTTCTATCAAGCGGCAGAGTTCAGTGTTGGTGACGGCAATGAATACACGACCCCGTTTCACGGATCGACATCGCACATGTCCAGCATCTTGTCGATCGAGAAGGCGCGCAATATTACTATGTTCGGCATTACCGGGTTTTATGAACCGAATAGAGATACGACGTCTACGGACTCTTTCGCAGGCTCCTTGGATAACGTAGGAGACCCTCCGGACTCATTGACAGACTTTGTGGGTCTATTCACAGACTCAGTGAACATCACGCTGAACGACACTCAACGGAAACTCATTCGCCATGTCACAGATAATGACGCGGTTCACCTTCTACGTCTTTCAGCGCGACTTCATCTGCGCTCTGGTGCAATGACTCTCATCGAGGAACAAGCTCATCTCCAGGCGTTATTAGACTTGCAGGAAGCGTCGTATAGCATCAGCCATGTACAGATGCATTTCCAGTTGTCATGGCAACCTAGCCAATCCAGTTTACTTGGAAACTTCCGAGACGCGAACTATCATTTCGTAGTTAGCTGTTGGATCTTGGCAAAATCCATACTTGTCCCGCCTTCAACATATTTCACGCCTGCCTGCTCCGAAGACAAGGAGTCTGAACCGAACGCTGCGGGGCGGAAATCAGCTTTTAAAGATACTATGGATTTGCCGCATTGGAAAGACAACAATGCCAACCTTGAGCAGCAGTCGGAGGGGATCATGACGACGGCTATGGAATATCGCCGTAGCGGTGTCGGGCTAAAAGATGGTGCTTTATCGGCGCTCGTTCCTGTCTCCTCCAATTAGGCATCGCTGCTAGGAAACGAGAGCCTTAAGGACCCGGAGGAGCAGCACCGGTTGGGTCACAACACTATGACTGTTCCTTTATCGACCTCGATACATCGCGAGTGGAGGCTGATTCCTATACTGGCTCGCCGTTGGCCTACCCTGTACTTACACTCTAGTGGTCTATATTCAACTGCACAACTACGCCCTGTGCTAGACACATCACAAGCTTCAGACACCCCGTTTTTCCCACCAAGCCACTGTAACGATCTTGTCTTGTCACCTTCGAATCGAGCGTCACACTCACACTACATTGGAATTGCCCCTTTACGTTTACATGAACGCGCCGTATCAGAGAAATCGAGAGAATTTTACTCTATTCAGAAACCTCTTATTATACATATCGGCTCGCCTGCCAGCTTCTGACACCTCTATCAATCATGTTCGAGCATTTCGTACCCAGACACGTCCCGCCTCTCCTTCTCGCCAGCATCTGGACAGTCGGCGGGCTGATGTCTTTTATTCATGGGTCCGAACAAGCTATCCTGGCATACGGTCTCTCCAAAAGCATCGCGTCTTCGAAGGCAGCGTGGCCTCTGATCAAGATCGAAGGTTCGCGCGTTACCACTATTGGTATGGCGATCTGGGGAATTTATCTTGGGGGCCATTTGGAAGCGATGGACACACTACTTGCTTGCATTGGATGGATGGCAATCATTGATGGTGTGGTGTGTGCGGAACATGGGTCTCTAGGGTCTGCTAGGATGCGTACGACATATCAGGGCGTGGTTGCGCTTTGGGGCTTGCTGGGTATGACTTCGGGAAAGTACTTCTAGGTTGAGCTTCGGCATCAGGTGTTGCGCGTGCGACGTATTGGGTTGTTGATCAAAAGACGCGCTGCTGGCTCATCTCCAATATGCGTCGAGAATTCTTGAGCCTCTTGATAGATCTCCTCAACCAAACCTTGCCGTCTAACTTTTTCCCAAAGTACGAACAAAGTACCTCGTCCCTAAGTTCGCGATCCGACGCCGATACCCAGCCATAATGAGTATCGATCTCTTGATACCGTCTCTCCATATCAGCGACTATTTCCCACACTCGCTTAACTGAATCGTGTTCATCTGTTGTACCAGGCGTAGCTTCCACAAAGGGGTGGCATAGCGAATCGACTTCCTCGAGACAGCCAGATATCATTGCCTTCAACTTGCTGATCTTTTCGACTAGATCTTCGAACTCCGAAGAGGACTCCTCCCGCGATTTGTAAGTTTGGTTTTCTGAGCTCATAGTTGTTTCACGGTGCAGATGCGTATGGTCAGCCCTGCAGTGGAGGATAGAGTACTAGGTGTTCAATCCAGCTATCGAGGTATGCATGCTCAGTCTTCTTGGTTAAGCATGTGAAATTAGAACAGTGTGACTAGATGCACTTCACATGTATCTCGGCGCTACGTCGCTATTTCGGTTACTCGCCTTGTCTGCTGGCATCATGGAATATCAAAAGACTAGTTACATGTACATTCTTTGATTCTTGAACACCAGCTGCTGAATGATTCGAGTCAAATCAATCACCAGAAGTTCAACTTTAGTCTTCATCTTCACAGCCAACAGCCTTTCGCATTCTTTGAAACATCTTTTCCAGACCACTCACAACCACCATAGCGCACTCTTTCCTTTTCCAAGCCTCTAGCAGCTCATTTTGATGGCGCCACTTCACTTTCTCGTTCTCGTCGCACTTCAAGCCGTACCGTAGTGTCTCTATATTTTGCTCCAAGATCCAGCCTGAAACGGACTCTTGGAACCGCTTGATTTCGTAGTGGATCAAATTGAACAATCTGAGTATGTCCTCATGCTTCTTCTTGCGAAGCTTCTCGTTACGTTCACTCGTTTTCCCTTTGCCGATCTCGCAGATAGCCCAGAATGGGCCCGTGTCGGTGCGCGTCAGCTCTCTCATATAATAACCAATACACGCGTCCGTGAACTTTTTTTCCAGAGCTATAGTAACAGCAGTAATCTCTGTTTTCCGAACTGTTCTCCTGTTAGTAGTGTATTGACATTGTACTTTGATGGCGAACTTGCAGCTAGGGTACAGTTCGCCTGCTGGAATCAGCGGTAATTCAGAGACCTCCATCATCTTTTTCTCAATCTGCTCGAGTTCAGTGGTCAATTCCTCCTTGTAGTCTTCATGTTCAATGAGAACTTCCTTGATTTGGGCGAGCGTGGTGGACGCGTCATAGTAATGATAATGTTTTGCCATATTGATGAAGGGCTCCGAGTAATTTATACTACGTGAAGGAGTTTAACATTTTCCTTCACAAGTTTTATATGAGGCTATGACTGTATCGTGCTGTCCTGTGCGCAAACAGTCACGCCCAAGCTGTGACCCAGAAGACGTGACGAGCCGGCATTGAGTCAAAGCGCATCACGGCCAACTTCAGAATGACCCGACAAAGAACAGAAGCATGGACACCGTCCCTTACAGAATCCTCGCGTACACCGCCTTCAACAAAAGCAAACACGTCGCTGTTGTTGTTGTGAAGTCTTATCTACTGTTGAGGCGCCGTCATCCCGCGACGATGCATGCCTCTACAAAACCACGGCTTGCGCGTCCACCCGAAATAGGGCATCAAAGTCATCTCCGCCGTCATGCCAACACCACACCCAACACCCCGGGTAACACTTCTCTCTACCACCTTCTGGGAAATCCTTCCCTCACACTACGACAAGATCATAAATCGCTGGTCGAAAATCGCACACCTACATCACGAAGCGAAGTCTGATATCCTCGCCACCGACCGCGCGGGTGCCGTGGCCTCTATCAAAGCCGAACTGGAAATGCTGGAGCAGGATGTGGAGCAGTATCGGAAGCTCGTGGACAGCATCGATATTACGGATATCGCAGGCACTTATGTGGTCGGTGGGAGGTTACCGCATCGCGCATTGGAAATCGCCAAGGAGGACAAGAAAGATTTAGAAGAGAGTTTGGAGATGATTGAGGAGAAGGTCAAAGAGGTCAGGGCTGATGTGAGGTACGGGTTCGAAGAGGGAGAGTTCGACTGGTCGATGTGTCCCTAGAGGCTGCATTCCACTCCAGGTGTCGAGGTTTGAGGTTTGAGCTGCAAACCAAGTTCGAGACAATGTGAAACTGACAGTATGGAATGTCAGTAGGCTAGCCGTTGGGTAATAAACAGAGTACGACTAGATGTGATTGTCATCCTACAATGATACTCCGCGACTCACATATGCGAATGTGTGATAATCCACCCATGGAGTCAAAATCAGCTTCTTCCGTCACGCTACGCTCTACAAAAGCAGGTCAGCAAAAAGAAATATGCGAAATATGTTCAAAACCGCAGCGGCAACAGTCAACACAATGAGCGACGCCCATAACCCTCAAGACCGCCAGCCGAGAGATCTGACATCCATATTAATGGACCTCGAAGATCGAGCCGACCGGGTATTGACAAGTCTTTACTTGCTCAAGCAGCTAGACGAGAGATATTCCAGCTATCGAGTCAGTCACTAAGCAGCAAGACTGTCTTGATATTATCCGCTCACACACGGAGAAAATGGAGGCAAACCTGGAGGTCATGGAGCGAAAAAGCGAGTTGCTAGACGATGACCGAGTTTGTGACTGGATCAACAACGGCAGAGATGACACAGAGACAGGGAACAGGAACGAGTTTCTCAATCGACTAATCAAGAGGATGGAGAATTTGCAGAAACAGATGGCGGAAGCGAGGACAGGTTATGCCGGATAGGGCCATAGCGAAAGATGCGCAGGTGCGAGGATGCGGTGTTGTCGTCAAACAAACAGCAGCTCTGCCAGATGTCACGTAAGAACTTCTTGCTTCTGCACTTTCTTGCTGGAAGCCTTGGATGGATGCCACTGAGTGTGCTACTCAAAAGAGCATCCCCACTCGACAGGCTCTGGCAGTGGTGCTGTGTTGGGAATGTTGCCACTCTCCCGGAACTCAACAATCTTCCTTTCTCCGTCCTCCTCTTTGACTACCGCGAATGCTGCGTTCGTGAAGTACAAGTCGCGTTTGACGCGGGTCTGGAAACCACCGGCCCACCCGATCATGTACACGAAGCCACCTTTATCGCCATTTATGTTGGGTACACCGAGAGTGTTGATGAAGCCATGCTTGAAAGGCGCAAAGGCCATACCCAGGGTCGCGTTGAAGATTGTATAGAGTCGCCGTGAGCCATCGAAGTCGTAATGCGTGTCGTTGAAGGTGAACTTGATGTCTTTCGAGAATGATTTCGCATGGCCGTCGGGCCAGTTCGTGTTCGCAGGGTATGGATAGAACCCTATTCCGGTATTAGCATGATGAGGCCTTGAGCATATTGTCTTTTGTACGTACCATTGACAGCGCATTCTAACCAATTGCTAAGCTGAACGCTCGCATTTGCTCTTGGGGAGTCGGCCAACGAGCACGGATCGATTGATTCATTCAAGAATTTGGGCGTGTTCGAGTCTAGTACCTCTTGCGGCGAGATATCGAATGCTGCGATAGATGCGATCAGACCGCATGCGGTGGCTTTAACTATGTCAGTTGTGACGAGAACCGTGATTACAGGCCTCTTACCAAGGAATGGGAGATAGCGCATAATATTATTTGTTACGATCAGAAAGATAGAGGACTGAGGAGTGTCGATCAACGACTAGATCTGTTGTGCGCCATACTTATAAGTAGACGGTGACCTCGTTGCCTGCAGTCAAGGCTGACGAGGCTGACGGGCTGAAAGCGCAATGAGTGTAACGTTAACACAAGACAGGCAAGTGACCGGGGCGATGGCCGGCTCAGAGCTGAGTGGCTCCTCACCTGTTCGCAACATAGCGACCAATGAAACGAGACCGCCTGGTGTCATGTACTTGATGGGGAGGATGTAGGTTGAAGCTATTAATTAGTGCTGTCAGCTACGAAGCTATCGGAAGCTGCCTTCCGCGCCGATGCGCACCGCGTCATTTTCGCGCCATCGCGGCCGGAGCTCCAGGCGTCATCCTATGCAGCGCGTCCAAAGAAAGAGCTCTTCCCAAATAGCCCACCCACTCCTCTTGGCTTCTTGCCCATCTCAACAGTAGCCCTCTTATTGACGACCGCGAAACCACCTGTTCTTATGGCTTTCGCATTCGGATCAGTCTTGAATGCGCCACTTGGGGGCGCAGCGCCTATGGGCGTGGGCGGCGTGTTGGACATCTCAACAGCCTCTCTCTCCGCCCCAGACATCTCGGCGATCTGAGACGTTTGCGGCATCTGCGCAGGCATCCACTCTACCCTAATCGACTCATCACGACTAAGCTTCTGGTCGTCAAACCACAGCTCGAAGCGGATGTCTGCGGGCCCGATCAATACGCGTACCGAGTACTCGATGCGCAGATAGTGCTTCTGCAGCGACCAGAAGTGCTTGTTCTTCTCTTGGAACTTCTTCTCATCCGCTGCAGAGAGGTCTGAATTTATTTCGCAAAGGATGCGCGTGTCTGCGAGCTGTCAGAAAGCTGTTCACGGGTACGAGTGGAGCGGCAGAGCTCTTGTACACATACATTGGTTCATTTGATCTGGCAAGATTGCCGCATCCAAGTCACTCTCGATGACAGTTGTCGGAAACGCCCTTCTTGGATCGCCTGGGTCGACCTTCTTGATGAAGTTGTGTTCGATCGGTTTATCCACGCTTACTGGCGCGCCCTTCTTGACGAACCAAGCTATCGACTGCGTGATGTACAGTTTGTTGTTCAGTGGGTCTCGAACAAGTTCCTTCCCTTGATGCTCGGGGTTCCTCTTGTCATACGCAATCTTGCACACAGTGCCATACGACGCTCGACAACAACGCCATCCGAGGACCGATCGTGATGTCAGGATTTTTCGCATACGATCGCTTACGAGGCCCTTGCACACAGCGAGTTGTGGGTCAGGCGCTATGCTCACGGAGATGGACTCGGCGTTCGGGAAAGAGGTGCGCGCATAGTACTTTCGCAGCTGCGATTGCACATATGCGCTATTGCCTAATCCACCGCTGAGAACGAGATGTGCTACATGCTCTCTCGGAAATTTCTGAAAGAGCGATTGCAGCTGCGTGTCAATGAGCTTGAACAACTTCGCAATCTGCTTATCGAAGAGGCGCTGCAAGTCTTGCCGTTCAAAGGTCATCTCGCCGTTGCGAATTCGAACTTCCGGATCAGAGTTGCTGTACGTTTGCGGCACGCGTGGAATTCCTATACTGAATAACGGTGTGTCGTCTGGGGCGCCGTACTCACACTTTACAGCTTGGAAGTCTCGACTTTTCATCATCTCCCACCCGGCATCCGCAGGGTCGACCGGCAGAGGATTTGTGCTGTGTGCGAGCGTCAACCGGTGCATCACCAGCCTCTCAAACTCGTAATCGATAGCAGCAGAACCGATGGTCTCGCCAAACACGACGTCCATCTGCTGAAGATCGATAGCTTGGTTGACCGTGCCAGTGACTTTCAGCACACTAAGATCGGTTGTCCCACCTCCAGCGTCACAGACTAGTAAGACGTCGTTCTCGCGGAATATGCCCGGTGCTTCGGTGGACACATGTACCGCAGCGGCTTCGGCTTCAGTAAGACCTATCGCCACTTCGTGGTGCGGATGCGTCCCATACCCCGCCTCTTTCACCAGCCGTTTGAAGTTCTCCACTGTTGGCATCGGAGCCCATGTGGTCGGCACGCTGAAGATGAACTCAATTCTAGCCTCTTCCCAGCCGATGCCAGAAAGCTCTCCGCCAAGCTTGAACGACAAGTACTCGTACATCTTTCGCAGATAGTCGCCATACCACTTCTCAACCTCCTGTAGGTTTTCGGGCGCGCCTTCCGGATCTTCCATCTGCTTTCGGCGGAGCTTCTCTGGGTCGAGGCATGTCTTGAACCATTCCTTGTACTCCTTGTCGTCGGCCGCGGTCTCTGCAGCGGTTTCCGAAAGAAAGCCCCATGATGACGGATCTTTGGAACCAATTGGGTATACGACCACCGTGGGGACTTTGTTTTCATTCGCCTGGAATCGTCCAGGCCACTTCTGCACCCAGCGAACAGTTTCGCTGCCTATGGAGAGGTTTACATATGCCACGCCGGTACCTGGAGAGATGTATCAGCCTTGGACTGGTGTGGTAAAAAACACGTGATCCAACACAACGCACTAATCCGAATTGGGACTCGCCTCCCCGCGTGCCATTTCCCAGCCTCGCCAGAACTTACACGTCATTCCAAGGTCGACACCCACGATCATATGCGGTCGCTCGTTTCGCTCCATCTTGTCTCGTTGTCGGTGACGCGGTCTTTGTTGTTGCATTCCCGCCTGATCACGTATCTATAAGATGCAGAGACGATGCAGGTGCCTTGATGTGGCCCCTATGTCTCAGCCTTGCGGCACAGCATCTTCTCGACCGATCACAACACGCGCCATTTCGGCCCCCATGTATCTTGGACCCAAGAATACACACCTTATGCATGCCGAGTGCGCCTTGGGGGCCGCAACGAGGCACATTGTATTTACCGAGAAGCTAGCACATGGTCACTTCTCTCTTCGCCAATAACAGCTCAATTAGGATTGGTGCATGTGGATGCAACACCGGAACGGCTGGTTATCTTACGGAGATCGAAGTAAGCGCCCGAAACCTGTCTATGCTTTGAGCCTTAGGTCGTTACTGTTCATATTCGATTCCTCGCGCTCACAATCCCGCGTTGTACCATTTGGCCTGTCTCCACTGAACGACCACTCCTCAACCCTCAACATCCGTTGAACAATGACAAGTAACGCGGGCCCAGGTGCAGCCGCACCTACTCCTGTCATATCGTCAACTCAAACCCTCAGCGTGCCGGCGACATTGCAAGCCGACGGTGCCGTTGGGAATTTCACCGTTCCAGTCATTGCTGAAGGAGCGACAATTACGAACGTTCTCGTCCTGGTACCCACCGGACAAGGCATTCGTTTTGGCAAAGAATATGGACTATCACTACCGCCTGGCGAGATAAGGTCTGACGGGTTTTTCACCGTCTCATACATGATCAATCCCGCGCAGATCGTTTTCCATTCTGCTTCCCCCACGGCTACTCCAACACCAACGAATGCTGTGCCATCCTCTGGTGCGGCTCCAGCTGCTTCAATCACACCTGATCCACTACAACCATCCCTCTCCACACCTACATCTGGAACAACTTCTTCGACTCCAGCTGCGAAGCCGAATCCTCAACCGCAGACTACCAATGAAGGACTTTCAACAGGCGCAACCGCCGGGATTGCAATCGGGTGTTTTGCCGCAGGTGCCATACTAGCCGGACTCATTCTTTGGTTCTGCCGGCGTAAAAGAGGACGGTCAAGTACCCAATATCCTGCAGAGAATACATACGCATTGGCCTCACAAGAGAAAGGGTTTTCCGCCAATGCCATACCTTTGAGCACAAAACGATCGTCTGTAGCTGCTCTGGGTGGTGGCCTTCCTCAGCCTTTGGAAGACAAAGCCATCTCTGGCGATGTCTCGAAAATAAGTAATGCCATCAAGAATCACGTCCAGAGTTACTACCATACCAGCCGTGTTAACCCTGGTCTCATCGACTATGAGGACCTCCACGCACTTGGATCAGGTCTACCAGTCTCGGTTGGAACGCTCACCACATTGATCGGGAATGCTGCAACTAGAGAGATCGCGCTAAGATTCATCATCGCTTGGGTAATCATCTCGAAACTTCAACCCTCCAAAGATCCTACAAAGAGCCTCTTGCCGTCCGAAATCGCCCAATGCTACCAAGCCGTCGCATCTGGCGATCGTGGCTATCAAGGTATGCAATATAAATCCCTTCTTTGCCGTATATACAGTCACTAATATTCTTGAAGCTCAAACATCATTGATGGCGTGCTGGCGGGTCATGACTGCTGAGTTGATGCAGGCTAGCTACATTCGCAATCCCTTCGGTCCTTCCGACAGTCGACATGCAAGCATACAGGCAACGCTTGTGACACTAGACAATGTTCTACAGCCATACGCGGACTCGCGCATGAACAATGGCGAGCGCAAGCGGAATCTTGAGGAAGTACTGAAGCGGGCTGCACTTTTCGCTTTCACTCTGTTTTCCCAGCCTAGCGCATGGGAGTTCGAGTGGCAGGAGGAACAGGGTGTCACGTCAGGGGACTTGTGCATTTTCCCCGCTCTTGTGCAAGTAGCGGACGAGGCTGGCAATCCAGTCAGTCCGCCGCGGCCTTTCAGCGAGGCTGTGGTAAGACAGCTGGACGCATGAGTCGGTGGCTCATGCAGGGAGACCCTCGCGTACGACTGTGCTCACAGGTAGAACTTGTGCCACTCTCAAGAAGTTTCATGTTGCGAATGCCTCTAAGTTACCCGCTGTCGCAGTGATCGCGAAATTGCTATCGAATGGACCGAAGCTTTAGACCTGTGCTTATATCTTCATCTTCTCGCCAAACAGGAAAAGGCGATACGCTACGACCCTTGCACTTACACTCAAGACGGTCATTCATCGTGTTCGACATGCGAAGGCTTACGTGCAATGGCCAATCGGCTAGATCAACTCCTAGCCTGATCTCGCTTGTGCTTCCCTCTTCCGAACCCGCATCCTGCGCATGGGGGCCAATGTGGAATGTGTTTTGGCCCCCATTGCGGCGTAGTCCATGCAATCAGCATCCTTGCGGCGCAGCCCAATAGCGAGGTTTGGATCAAAAGACCAGTACCTTATAAGTAATTTATACCAAATCCGGCGAGGCGTCCCATGCACATTGGCATGATTATGCTGTGCGGCGTGAGACGACAACGCTCATGACTTTGCGGTACGGTGCCCGCGGCTGAGTTGTTGTTTTGCGCCCCCAACCAACACTTTACCGCTACATCGGTGCCGTGATCGACTGATAGCTATCCCATGTGTAGCTGTTAGCAAATACTTCCATCGGACAGGCCGACACACGAAACTGGAACACCAGCACATCCGCACCGGCTGTGCCTATTTCGAGCAAGTACTGCGTCATTATCTGCGGGGTTTGTCCTGGAGTACCTGGCGCATGTCGCCTGCTACCATTGCTTAGCCCATGCGCGCTACCAGCTACTTCCAGACTCTGTACAGCAATAGTACAATCAGCTTGAAGTAATACGAACGACGCTCATGCCAACTTTGACTTCGATGTTGCCCACTGCTGGCTTATTCCTACCGGAAACACTGCATCGGGCTGACCTCCCCACGTCAGCGCCTACGGAAACCGAAGGAACGAGGCTGAAGTATTTCCAACGCAAGATCGGGCGGCCGAAGCAGGAGCCTAGGAACTCTGAGGACCGGCGGCCATCAAATGCTATTCCGAGGGAAACGCCTGATGACATCTTATGCGACTTTCCAGCGATCCCGACTACCTACTACTTTGCGGACTATGTCCTTACCACCGAGAGGGCTTCTGCGGACACCATCGCTTTCGTGAGCATTATCCAACAAGTGCGACAAGATATCGATGAGGCGACGCGCCTTTTCATCTCATCGGCGGTTTCGAACTTCCTGGATGCTTACCCAAATAAGCGGAGATGGATCGAGACTTCCTTGCTCGAGGTGCGGCGTGCTCTCAATGAAATCGGCATGGATATGGACAAAGCCTGGGGCCACGATGGAGATGGTGGCACAGCTGCATCGAAGCTCAAGCTTGAGTGGGGTCTAAGAAACCAGAAGAAGATTCTGAAAAAGAAGCAGCTGTTAGATCAGTGCCACGCTCAGTTGACAGGTGCTATCTATGTCATGCAAACGGCAGAACTCTGTGGGAAGCCTGGTGCTATCGCAGAAACACCCATTTTCGAGGCTCCGGTACGACCTTGGGTACCTCATGATGAGAAAGACGCGCTACGTGGACCTTATTCGAGGCAGAAATACCGAACGAATCAGGCAAACGTGTCCGCATCAAATATTACACTGGCGTCTGAAGCTGAGAAGGATGACGTCGAAAGTGAGTATCATCCACGATAGACAAAAGTTCAGTCCAACTGACAACCTTTAGCCGGTAGTGTCAATTCGGTGCCTGTAGAGCTGGCCGGTAGTACGCCGGCTGACTTGGACATCGAGGAGAGGCATAATTCACAGAGCTTCCTGAGCCCTCAGGTATCCCGCGAATTCAATACTGAAAGTTCGACACTGTCCAGACGACCACGAGCACGCTCAGACTACTCCCGACAATCCGTCCTTCGGGAACCAAGACCTCGCGCCTCCATCGATGTCGCTCCTTCCTCCTCGAATAATGGCGATGCAACAATCGAGCGCACCGACTCCACTCTGTCCACACAAGCTACGGTCAGCGTGCCCATGGTAGCGAGACGGTATCGAGCAACATCGATAGACATCCAAAGGCATAGCGAAAAGCACAGGTCTTTGCCATCAGAGCTTCCTCATCTCAAGAGTCAGCCGTCACTTATCGATGATTTGGCTGACTATGTGATGCCTAGTGCGGCGAGTGAGAGGCTGCCGAGTAGAGAATGGCCAAACAGTCCAATAATTGCTATTCCATCGATCTCGGTGACGTCGACCCCAACAACCGGTAATACGTTACCTGTAGTCCCCGAGACAACGAATGCGACGATAGACGGTATATCAAACGCGACCAAGACTACTGCAGCTCAGCCATCGCCCCGCCAGCCTCCTACAAGTGGCGAAGGACTTGCGCAACCACCACAACATGAGAAGAGAGATGCGGACACGCCGTATGAGGACGACTTGAGCCTGCGACGAAATAGCTTTGCCTCTGTCGAGCGTACACCGTCGCCTATGTCTCACTATGCAACATCTATACACACTTTGCGATCGCCCAGTGCTCTTGTCAACGTTACCACTTTCACCGACGACGAGCCGGTTCGTCGCCCAAGTAGCCAGCGGCCGTCACAGCGCATGTCGAAAAGGCTGTCGCAAACGTCAAGTAGCAGATCTTTCAACGCGACACCGTCACCCACAATTACCACGGTCGCTGAAACTACAACAACATCTGGTACGGATGAGGAGGAGACTACCCTTCTGGTAACTGCACCGTCTTATCCTCCACCACCGCCGCCCCAGATCATAACCACGGAAACTTCGCAACCCATAGTCGCCAGCCCAACAGAGACGCCGGCGGAGCTAGACGATGACGACGTCGTGCTCTCCGTCCTTCAGCAACGACTTCGTAGCCACAAAATCGTCAAGACAATGGCTGAAGACTTGGTGCGACAGGCTTCCATTACAGAAGCGGCGCAACAGACAACGGATACGCAACAAGCCATACTTTCACCACCCGTATTGCACGAGCAACCAATTCCCACACCGAAACAAGAGTTGCGCGTAGAGGTACCACCCACTACCTCATCGGTCCCAGTTCAGGTAGAGATACCTCCCGTTCCGTCTGTTCCAGTGCAGGCAGAAAGTCTCCCAGCGCCTTCCAACGGAAGTCAGAACGGAGATGCTCCGAAGAAGCCCATGTCAGCGCAGGCTAAGCGAAGGGCTGCGCACGCACGGAGAATGCAACTAGCTTTTGGTGACGATACGACGGCTTGAAAAGGTGGTGTGTGGGATGGAGGTCGGCTAGCTGTATCTATAACATAATGATAATATGTGAACCAATCTTATCTTGTTCTCAAACCACTTCTTCGCATCAGTATATCAAGCCCTCTGAGGTGCGAAGGCGCAACCTATGTTAGCATCATGTTTTCATAGTCACCATTTGACATCACAAATCACACAGCAAGCAAGGAAACCTCGATCAGACAGTAAGACATGGCATTAAATCACATCTACCATCTATTTCCCCGGACCTTCCAGCGTCCTCATCTCAGCCCGTCAGACACATCAACCCACAAGAAAAACTCGCAGTAGGACCTCTGACCGGCCTTTCATATCGCAACCCCAATCATCTCCATGCAACCAAGATGCGACGGACAGGTACCAGAAGGAAGACCCGTTTATGCGGCGTAGGGAGCAGCGGTGACGGTAACGGCACGCTCGGTAACGGTAACGGTATTGATGCGATAGGTTGGCTTAGGCTCGAGATACACTTGGGTTTCGATGCCGGCGAAGGCAACGCCTGCGAAGAGGGCCAGGGTGGCGCCGAGGATGGTTGTGAATTGCATGTTTGCGGTCGGGTTGGGTTGCTGAGAAGGGAGTGTTAGGTGGAGTGATGGAGTGGTGGAAAGGGGAGGTAGTACGTTTTGTTCGTGGAGGCTGGGGACGTGTTAGCTATGTTCTGTTTGAGGTGATGAAGTGGATGTAATAAGAGGAGAGATCGTACTTTGAGTTTTTTTTTTGATCGAAGTCGAAAATGGTAGATTGAGGTCGAAGTGTTTGCGGATGAGAGACTTTAAGGGGGGATATGCCGTGTTTTATACTCTGACCCTGCATTATCCTCAGCCTTTGGGACTGATCTCAAGTATGGTCGTGTGTGGTTTGTTATTTTGGTTGCCATCCACTCCATCCACTGGTACTAACCCTCACGAATGAGAGAAATCGCAAGTATAATATACTGTCCATTGGTACTACGATGGGACGCAATGTAGCCACATAAAATTTCCGCAACACACAACCATCCCATACAAAAAGGTACGCCGCAAATGAGAGAGATCGCAAGCATCAGAGACTCTGCAAAACACAGCAATGTTTGGTTCCGGCCTCAGAGAAGCGGAGAGGGTGATGAGGCAGGGTCCAACCATTGTCAAGCACCTGAAGCTGGTACTCTTCGTCCCATGGCACTATAATGCGACTGTGGGGAAGCCGAAGGCGGAGCGGAGACAGACATGCAAATGAACAAAAGTGCCATACGTGTAGATGATTGATCTCGATGCGCTATCGAACGTGATTGCGTACTCCAATGGTACGCATTGAAGTATTGTCTCCGGTCTAATATAGCAGCTCAAGAATGATCGATCAGAGGTTTCGCCGGTCTCGATTTTCTTCGCTACGTTGCACTCCCAACACTTCTGCATGGGCAATTCGTGGAATTCATATTCGCGCAAGCGGACCTTGGGTCACACTTCGCGTTCGATTTCGCCCCCAGGGTCTCTCTACGACACTACATGTTTCGTTCCAATGCGTTCGGTGGCAGATGATATTGCTTACGTTATCAGTGAACATGCGCAGCATATTTTCACTGTACCAACGACCCGGTCGCTTCCCCACTGTACCTTGAGCAGAAGCATCGGCACACTGCAGCTAGAAACGCTGGCTCGCGTGGTATCGCATCAACGGTGGAGAATCAACACATTGCATGGAGAGGGACGGTGCTGCCACCTTGATCGAGTTCATTGTTACCTTAAGGGGTGCATTGTCGCATTAGCCAGGTGGTTGAGTTTGCCACTAGAGAAAGAGAAGACGTATTGATGATAATAATATGCACGAGGATGTGCGGAGAACGCTATAGCGGAAACAAACCACTCGACCCATGTGGTGGCCCAAAAACAGAGTGAGGCCATCTTCAATTACTTCCGCTAGGATAGCAAGATCTTATATGGAGATTGCGGGCCCAGCTGCCAAGGACGTTGAACTCACCAGATTTCCTTCCTCGTATAATTGCGGATACGTTGTGACGTGGCAGGAGAACATCTGTTGGATTTTGGGGTGTATCTAATCGGAACTGTGTGTCATGAATATATCGCAAATTGCCAATCATTGTATCACGATAGCGATGGTCGAAACCAGATCTGACCTCGGAGGTACCGCCACCAAAATTTATCGGCTGGTCGTCGGTCTCATGAATTGTGAGTACGTTGTGGGTATTGATTACAATTTAGTTCTGGTCAGAGTCGCAAAGTTAGCCAGGTGACAGAAGCTTTGCGACAGAGGTAGGCTTACTGTTCGGCTAAAGAGCCCCTTCCTCCACTTCCAATTCGCCGCCGAAGCGGGCGTGTCCCTTGAGTGAGAGTCTCTGTGACCTCAGTACGGTGAGCGTGCATATTTGCTGTGCCCCATGTTCGATCGCATGCAATGCATCTACATTTCGCTCAAGATTCTACGCGAGAAGGTCCGCAACGTTCATGGGCATTTCGTCGATCTGGGTAGAGTAGTACACTATGAGGATTAGCGGATGTCTGAAAGAAAAAGCTGAATAGTACTTACACTCAATGTCACGGAGGATGCGAACATCATCTTGAGTGACAAAGTTGATGGCTACACCCTTGCGTCCGAATCGTCCACTTCGACCAATCCTGTGGATGTAGTTCTCACGGTTCGATGGTAGATCGTAGTTGATGACGAGCGACACTTGTTGCACGTCAATACCACGCGCCCATACATCGGTCGAGATGAGCACGCGAGAGTTGGCCTGACGGAAGTCGGCCATAATGCTGTCTCGCTCCTTCTGCGGCATCTCTCCGTGCATAGAGGATACAGTGAAGTTGGCGTCGCGCATCTTGTCCGTCAACCAGTCAACCTTGCGGCGCGTGTTGCAGAAGATGACTGCTTGTGTGATGGTGAGTGTGTCGTAGAGATCGCACAGGGTGTCGAATTTCCACTCTTCCTTCTCGATAGCGATGAAGTATTGCTTGAGGCCCTCTAGCGTCAATTCGTCGCGCTTAACCAGAATGCGCACGGGGTCCGTCATGAATTTAGTTGTCATCTCGAGCACATCGTATGGGAGGGTGGCCGAAACGACAACAACTTGGGTGGCAGGTGGGAGGTAGCGGTAGACATCGTAGATTTGCTCGCGGAAACCTCGGTTGAGGAGCTCGTCGGCCTCATCGAGAACGAGCATCTTGATGTTGCGTGTGCGGAGGTTGCGGCGGCGAATCATGTCGGCTACACGTCCTGGGGTTCCAGAGACAACGTGCTGGCCGTAGTCGAGCTTGCGGATATCCTCGCCGACGTTTGTTCCTCCGACGCAAGGATGGCATTGCACGTTCATGTAATCGCCGAGACCCATGATAACCTGCTGGATCTGGGTCGCAAGTTCGCGAGTGGGTGACAGTACGAGTGCTATATCTCATCAGCAAAGTTCTATTTCGCATATCTGTTATGACGTACCCTGTGTCTCGCGCACAGCCGTGTCGATGACCTGGAGGATGGAGATGGAAAAAGTCGCGGTCTTTCCTGTTCCGGACTGCGCCTGAGCGATGGTGTCGCGGCCCTTGCAGATTTGAACGATGGCGCGCGACTGCACAGCTGAGGGCGACTCGTATCCGTAGGCGTAGATACCGCGTAGCAAGTTCTCCTTCAGGTGCATGGCCTCGAAGGTAGGCGCGACCGTGACCTCCTTGGAGGTGGAGAACTCGATCTTGTCGTCGGCATTTCGGTCGATTCCGTCCGCCATCTTGAATGTGAAGCCGGGGTTGGTATGGGTGATTGGTAGTTTTCGAGTCGTCCGCGATGTGCAACAAAGTTTGGAGCAGTTGCGCCTCAGCTTTGCGGAGGGCCGGAGCCTCGGCGCGCTAGCCCCGTTGACTAGCGCGTTCTGCGATTTATGTCGCCGCGACAGGCTCCACCACCAGCTCGACATCGTCACCGCCGCAAAGGTCTGCACATCTACTACCGAACCGCTGCTATACCAAGACTCATAGTTACTCTAGGCGACCGCAAGCATGCTTTTGGAAGATCAGCGCCAACTCCACGAGGACCTCGAGCGCCTCGAGGACGCCGCTGCCGAGCGACTCCTAGAAGACCCCCCGCATGTAGGCATTACCCTCGCGTCCGTCGCGAACTGCGTGCTAACATCTCATCAGATTCGCGATCGCCTCGCACGTGACCACGACATTGCGCGATTCCTGGAGCAGATCGAGAGCCAGTCGAGCCGCCTACTGAGGATCTACCAGGATGAGGACAGCAAGAAGGAGGACGAGGTGCGCGGTCTCACCCACGGCGACCCCATGGAGTCCTTCATGAAGGAGATCGCATCCATCAAGGACTTCCACAGCCGATACCAGAACGAGCCTGTCGAGAACCTGGAGAAGGCCTACAAGAAACGCTCACCCGAAGACCACACGGCGTCCATCGCAGCCATCGACTCCATGTTCACCGGCGAGGAGGGTTTTGGTCGCTTCTTCGACCTGACGACTCTGCACGAGCAGTACCTCAACCTTCCCGTTCAGCAAAACGCGCGCCGTCTGACCTATCTGGAGTACCTCGACAAGTTCGATATCTTTACCCCTCCGCAATGCAACATCCGGCGCGAACAGAAGAAATCAGAGGCCTACTTTCATTACCTGAAAGCTCTACAAGATTACCTCGAGAGCTTCATGCGACGGACAAAGCCGCTAGAGAACCTGGATAAGCTCTTCACCAGCTTCGACAAAGAGTTCGAGGAGGCATGGGAGAAAGACGCAGTTCCAGGCTGGGAGAAAAAGTCCACGGCGTCTGCACCGGTCAACGGTGAGGCGCAGGGTGAGGGCATCTGGTGCTCAGCCTGCAAGAAAGGCTTCTCAAAAGAGACTGTTTACGAAGCACATTTGTCAGGCAAGAAACACAAGAAGGCGCTACAAGAAAGCCAGAACGGCGCGCAGGATGCTGAGAAGCAGGCGAACGGTGCCTCCTCAGACTTGCAACGCTTCAAGGAGCGTGCAGTCGCAGAGCGCGAATTCAGGATACGGAAGCTCGCTGCAGCCATGCAGACGGAGCGCGGCGACACCAAGGTCAACGTCGAGCGGAAGCAGGGTATGACCGAGCGCGAGCGACAACAAGAGCTGGAGCAACTGTACGCCGAGCAACCCGAGAACGGCGGAGAAAAGGAGGACAACGAATCCGACAGCGAAGACAAGATCTACAACCCGCTCAAGCTACCACTCGCTTGGGACGGCAAGCCCATCCCCTTCTGGCTGTACAAGCTCCACGGTCTGGGCGTCGAATTCCCCTGCGAGATTTGCGGAAACTTCGTATACATGGGCAGGCGCGCATTCGACAAGCACTTCAACGAGCCTCGCCACATCCACGGTCTCAAGTGTCTCGGCATTACCAATACCACCCTCTTCCGAGAGATTACAAGCATACAAGAAGCTGAGGAGCTGTGGCGCAAGATCCAGAAGGACCAGAAGAAACAGAAGCTGCTTGCAGAGAACGTTGTCGAGATGGAGGATAACGAGGGTAACGTTATGCCCGAGAAGGTCTACCGGGATTTGGCTGCCGCGGGCATGTTGTGAGTGGTCACATTGCTTCGGCATGTACGCCGTTATTGCCCTAGTCTTTTTCAAATGGGGAATAGGCTTTTGGGTCACCACCTTGTCAAACGAATACTTCGATTCCAGCATCTTCGAGCGATACACGCCAGGCAATGGCGAATTCGGAGGAACCCAGGGTCACTCCAGTAAGTCAAAGAGCGTTGCTTTTGTTCTACCGGTGCCACTACACCAATTTCTTGTTCTTCATCCGAGCATTGTTCTTGTTTTTGGTGTCTGCTTTTCACCTCAAGAAGAGCTAATAAGCCAGAAAACTATGCATGGCTGGCGTTATGGAGTTGCGTCCACAGAAATGCCTCTTCGTTAGGACGAGAGCGCGTATGAGAGACATGTAAAATAAGAGATATTCAGAAATATGGTTCTGTTGGTGACTATGTAGTCTGAATAAAAAAAAACACGTCAATACTGTATCACTCCGCTTGTTTTTGGTGCTTGTACCGACCCAAGCGAACTCATCCTTGGTTGCAATGAAAATGAGCTCCCCATGGCTTCAGCGTCTCGACGCTCCTCGTTCGGAGCTGAAGATCCGTCGACATAGAACTGCAATGACATAGCCAAAGTCGGAGCTGGTCTACCCACTGGCGATTAAGACAGTTGACGATCCTTCATTGCTGGAAATCGCTATCCCGGGCCCGAACATTGTGCCGCTGTCGAAGCACGTCCCGGATCTTTGATGAGTGTTTGGTCGATTCGGGGTTGGCAGGATGGCAGTTTGATGGACCTCATGCCGTAGTAGGATGTAAGGTGTGCTATCGAGACTCGTCCGCAATCCCACCACGCGTCTAGTGGCTCTTGCGGCTGATGCAATTGTACTTGAACCGAGTTGGCCTGATCGACTCTCGTGTCCATATCCATGTCGTTTCCCACTTTTCTTGTGTCGTGTCTTCGTGTCTTTCGAAGTCCAAATCTTCTCAGACGGGCTGAACGTGCGTGTGCGGCCGACAACACTCAGCTATCAACACGCTACTACCGTAGCCGGCAGGAAACAGGACAGAAAGTGCGTGCAGGACATCCTGGATAGAGGGGCGATCCTTGCTAGCGTGTGCTAACATTGGCATGAATAGGTGCGGAAACCTGGTGGTATTGATAGTACGACTTGCATCTTGGGAAAATGCCTCTTTCCAGGAGATTTTGTTCAACGGCTCCATCCAATCTTGTATGCAATCTAGATTTGCCTGGAACGACCACCCTCTCTGCAACCAAGGGCATGAAGTCTCTCGTGAGAATGGGATAAAACAATAGCTCATCTCGAGGAATATGCACCCCAACGAGAATATGTCCTCCGACCGTCCGCAGGGCTGTCGATTCGCTCGTTCTGGAGCCTGGTACTTGGTAGTAGTTATATCACCACCGCTGGTGACGCTACTGCTCTGTTCGGACATGTCGGCAGACCAGCCAAAGTCTGCCAACCAGAGCCCTTGAGATGAGAGAAGTATTTGGGAGGGCTTGAGATCCTTATGTCGAATCTGGTTCTCGTGGATATAGGCAACAGCGTTGGCTATGCAGCTAAAACTACGCCTGATAAGATCGCCACACAGGAATAGCAGTTGCTCGACCTCGCGTCGCAAGGGGAGAGTTGTTCCAGTAACATTGATCAAGCCCCACGTTGTGAGGACAAGAAGTGGCTCCATCGCCGCACGAATGCTTTCCACTATCGCGCTTGCTGGTTGAAGCGGCTTAGTGCCAGCTGTAACGAGATGGTCCAAGTAGCATTGTTTTAAGACGTTAAAGTCATGGAGCAGCGCTGCAAGGTCCGTCCGAGCAACCGGCCAGATCAACATGCCAATCTCAAATCCACCTCTTTGTTTGTGCACATAGGATCCTATCAGCTCCACAACATGCTGATGGCGAGACTTTGACATTCTACCGAGGATCTTGATCTCGTTGAGCTGCTGGGGAGTCATCCGGCGCGTGTAGGTGCGTTTCAAGGCCAGAGGCACGCCATCAATGTGTGTCTCATGAACGACTCCGACACCGCCCCCACCCAGTCTCTGGCCTATAGTGAACGGCAGTGGGTCCTCACGTGCCAGTTCCAACTGAGGTTCGCCGTTGAAGTTGCGGTTCCAAGCTGCGATGGCTGACTGTGGAGTCGAATCTTCCTTCACAACAATAAAGTCATCATCTGCGGTTGACTGATCATCATCAACTGGGTAGGTGCTTCGAGATTTGGCGTGTAGGCTCGCATCTTCTTTGTTGGCGTGATCTCCGGAGTCGTCACTATCTTGTTCTGCTGCTTCCGCTTCTTCTTCTTCTTCGTCGTCGTTACTGGCCTGTGAACCTTCGTCTTTTTCTTGTTCTTCCTCATCGCTTGTCTCATATTCTTCATCACTTGTGTCAAGCCGCTCCCTCCAACCTTCCGCCTCCAATGGCCCAAGTCCGGGCCATTGACGATATGGATCGTCCACCGTACGATACCGCCTGCGAGCGAATGGGGCCAAAAGAGTCCCGGACCATGGTGAGGAGTTCGACGGGTTGCCGTGAGCCATTTCTCGTGGTCGTACAAAAGCGACGACGATGAAAATTGCGCAGGCAATGTATGATAAGAGGAAGCATGGCGTAGATGGACACGTCGTGATGCGCGTCTGCAGGGCGGGGCAGGGGTGCTTCCTTCCTGGTTCAGGCTTACTCCAATAGAAGGGAAGTGGCGTTCCAGCCTTGGGGGCAAGTGCCAACGCAAGAAAAAATGACTGGCGGGCGCATGAGAAACCGACGAATTGTGATGTCTTTACACCATACCACCGACGTTTGAGGCAAACAAGACGCGTTCCGACTGGCGCACACAGTACATAAGCTTCATGAAGTTCGCGTACCTACATCTACAATACAAGCTACTGTTCCAAAAACTCCCACAACCCCTCTCCATTGACAAAATCACCCCAAATAACATTAACAAGCCAATAATCCTGCCTCAACTTTCCAAGCAATGTGCTACTCGCACTCCTCGGCGGGTAAATCCTCTGCCACTCCCTGAAGATACTGAACGCCTCGTCAAGCCAACTCCTAAAACTGACAGCCTCAATGATAGTAGGCGTGACAATCTCTTTACCTGCAAAAGTACCCCAAGTAACAGGGTTCACACCATCTTCTTGACTAGCTTCAAACTCTCCGGCGGCGTTGCCAGCGAAGTAGGTGACTTGCTCATGGGCGTCGAGCTTAGGTTTGAGGGTGGCAAATTCGGAGGCGGGGATGAAGAACTCGACGAACGGCTTTTGGAAGACGTAGCCGTTCTTGGGGCCCCAGCCGAAGACGGAATCGGTGGATTTGACGCCGTTGACGGCGGGTTGAGAGGCGACTGTCCACCAGCCCTTTGCGTTGAGGGCGAGTAGCTGCTTGCTGATGGTCAGTGTCTCGGGAGACAAACTTTGTTCGCTCCAGGGTATGGCCTCAAGGTCTCCTTCGATGTGGCGGCGGAAGAGTTTCGAGATGTCATCCTTCTCGACTGGGTGGCCCCAGAGCTTGAGAGCTTGCGGTGTTGAGACGTGGAGGGTTGGACCGTAACCATCAATCTCACCAAAGGCAGGCGAACGTGCATCCCCCCAACGGCCGTTAGGGAAGTCATCCCAAGTTGCTTCACGGCCCAGCGAGCCTTCGCCCTCTGATATTGCCAGTGTGTTCGCCCGAGTGTTGATCGGGCCCCTTGGTACACCAGCTTCCTCCTCCGTAGCTTCGTACGAGTGATTGCTTGACTTGGCCGCGGATGGGTGTGATATTATCACTCTGTTGTGCGGGCCGGAATTGACAGCAGATGATCGTCGCCTGCGCGGCATTATGCCGTTTGGTGGCGGCTCAAGGTTGATGGCGGGCGTGGTCTCGACAATGACATCGTCGTCGTCTTCGATAGTCGATGGTATGAGGTGAGTGTCTTCAACGATGTGCGACACGGCTTTCTCCAGATTCAGCGTGTAAAAATGGAATCCTCTCCTGCAAGTATCCGGCCGAGCCTTGATGTGTTCCACCATTTCGTCCATAATCTTGACGCCAACTTGCTTCACCATTTCATCGTCGCTCTTTACCGCGTCCAGTCGCTTCAGCATATCCGACGGCAGCTTCGCATGCGATAGTTTCGTTGTCCTGAGCAAAATCTTGTACGATTGTATTGGCATCAGCCCAGGTATGATCGGTATCGTCTTAAACACTCCGCTCTCGTGCTCCCTCAGCATCTTCTCGAACTTGTCGTACGCCTCAACATCGTAGAAAAGCTGGGTCATGATGAAATCTGCGCCAGCCTTGGTCTTCTCAATCAGGTATGGCAGGTCGTGCAGCGGATCTTGATCCTTGGGATGACTCTGATCCGAGTGGCCTTCTGGATACGCAGCGACACCAATGCAGAAATAGTCTCCGTACTCTTTCCGGATGTATTTGACCAGATCAATTGCCCAAGTGAAGTCCTTGTTCGAGTCTTGTTCCGGCGGCGTCCCTTCGTCCCTGTACTCGTCGCTGCGCGGCGCGTCACCCCTCAGCGCCAGGATGTTCCGTATGCCCAGCACCTTTGCCTGTTCGAGCGCGTCGTCGATGAGCTGGCGGTTCATATTCGTGCACGTGAGATGTAGACATGTTGTGAGGCCTAATTGGCGCTGGCATATCTCTGCGAGTTCGAGCGACTTGGTGGCTGTGGATCCGCCGGCACCCCAGGTAACGGTGACGAAGAGAGGTCGAAGAGCCTGCGACATGCGCTCTAAACGTGTTTGGAGGTTCGCGAATCCCTAGAGAATCATTAGCGACCGATTCCTCTTTCATGGTGTTCTTCCCCAATCCATACTGCGGCCCTCCACATTCGTCGCGTGCGAGCGGGGCAAACTCACCATGGCCGTCTTGGGCGGGAAGAACTCGAGCGAGAAGTAGTTGGCGCCATCGGGCAGCGCGTTGATCTTATCCGTAATCCGCTCCATCGTGAAGGCGCGACTGAGGGTAGAGGGAAAGGTGGTGTGGCGGACGACGTTGTGTCATGGCTGCAAGTGATGGAAACAAAAAGTTGACCCGCCGCTCATCTAGAAGGCGCGGGTGGGGCACGCGATCGACGGTCAGGATCATTATCCTTTATCGGCGCATGCGTGCCACACTGGGCATTAGGAAGCACCGACACGACTATCCGACAATGGAGTCACTGTCAGTGAAAGCTACATGGTGTTGAACGTAGAATGGGCAATAGCTGCAGTTACACTGTTGCCCACGTTGACCAGGCATTCAGATGGAAAGTGTCGTGCAAGAACAGCAGCCTTCATTCCGCGTAGTTCAGTCGCTCAGTCATCTTCTGCGCGCGATACTATCATATATCCCAGAAGCTTCACACTAATTTACAATCCATCAATGGACGAGGCGCACGACGATCAACATGCCCTCACCCTGTACGTACAACTGTCGGGGCGGGGTCCCGGATGCCAACCCATCACTTGATGCAGGTGCAGCAACTTGCATTGCATAAGTAGTCATTACATTCGTTGCTTCTGACAAGAGCAACGAGTCGAGCCGAACTCAATCTCACCGCATGTTTGTGCTCAATTTCATCTTTACAGGATTGAATCTCAGAAAGGTACCACCACAATGCTCCCATCCATCCCCAGCCTAATCATCCTCTTAGCACACACAACCGCAACCATAGCCAACATGACACACCCCCTCCCCCAAAGAATAGACGTCCACTCACACTTCCTCCCACCCTTCTACCGCACCGCCCTCGCCGAAAACGGGCACACACATCCCGACGGCATGCCCGCGATCCCTTCCTGGTCTCCGCCCCAACACCTCGAAATGATGAAAACAGCCAACGTCTCCAAATCCATACTCTCCATCTCCAGCCCGGGGACAAATATCAACCTGCACGATCCGGAATTAGCAATCGATCTAACACGGCAATGCAACGCCTACGCTTCGTCTTTGAAGCAGCAACATCCAGAAAAGTTTGGTGTTTGGGCTGCACTGCCGTTACCGGATGTTGAAGCGAGTTTGAAAGAGATAGAGAAGTGTGTTGAGGAAGGAGTCGAGGGCTTTGGCTTACTAACGAATTACCATGGGATTTATGTGGGAGATGAAGCAATGGACGCAGTCTTCGATAAACTGAACGAAATCAGCGCGACGGTATTCATTCATCCAACGAAACCGTGTATTAGGAACGTCGGTGGCAACAGTTCTAGCGACGACTCGCCTCAGACGACAGACGCTCTTCCATTTGGCGAGCAGTACCCCGTCCCGATATTCGAGTTCTTCTTCGATACTGCAAGGGCGGTTATCAATCTCTTCAGCACAGGGACGGTGGACCGGTGTCCGAACATCAAGTTCATCATCCCGCATTCTGGCGGTGCGTTACCGCCGCTTATGACACGGTTCATCCAGTTCTCCAGCGTGGTGCCGGGCGGGAGGGTCTTGAATGCTTCGACGGTGCGGAAGCAGCTCGATACGCAATTTTATTTTGATCTCGCGGGATTTGTGTTTGATGGAGAGAGCGGGGGGCAGGGGCAGTTGAAGGCGTTTGTTGAAGGGTTTGAGATTTCGTATGAGAGGTTGCTGTATGGGAGTGATTTTCCTTTTACGAAGACGCAGTTTGTGAAGGCGTTTGCGGAAAGGATGAAAGATGGGTTGGAGAGCTTGTTTGGAGAGAAGGAGAGAGATGCGATCTATCAGGGTAATGCAGTTAAGTTGTTAGACAACGGGAAAAACAAGATATGAAAAGGTGGTAAAGATGTGTATATGAATGATCTATAGGATGTGCCGCAGTGTCTCTCTATATGTACTTGTACGGGTTCATGATGCCGTTCTGTCGGAGTTAGCACATGATGGAAACAAATCAACCTGGAGTAGTCACTTACAGGGTCGTATAGATCCTTGATCTGCTTCATCAACTTGATCATGGTCTCACTCTTACTGTATCCAATATATGGCTTCTTCGTTACTCCCAAGCCGTGCTCGGCACTGATGCTGCCATTACGCTTTTGTACCCACTCGTAAACGAATGGCTCGAGCTTCTTCTCTACAGCCTTGTCAAATTTCCTGACTGGGATGTTGAGGTGCAAGTTGGCATCGCCCATATGGCCGTATCCAACGACGTCAACCACGGGGTGCGACGAGTCGTTGCCAAGCAGGCCAGCCTCTGTCAAGCGATCGCGTGTCTCGTTGACCAAATCATAGAGCTCAGCGATGGGTATCGACAAGTCATACTTGTAGACACCTCCGTCATGGCCAAGGCACTCGGTGATGCCTTCGCGCCATGACCAGAGCTCCTGAATCTGAGTTTGGTTTTCGGCGAGAACACCATCGGATACAACTTCGGTCTCCATTACGTGTTCAAGGAATGCTTGCAGTTTCTAAACAGGTCAGCGACCGGTATCATTAGTGCCATGAGCTTGCTTACCTCGCCGTCATGTTCGGCGTTAGACCCGCTGGTCTCAATCAGGCAGTAAAAAGGATGCTCGCCCTCTAGAGGCATCTTCTTACCGGTGACCCTGTTGACCAGCTTTTGTGTGCGACCGTCCATCAGCTCGAAGGCTGATAGGATCTCAGATAGGTGCCCTTTCGCCTCGATGTACGCTTTCTGGACCTGCTCGTAACTTTCCAATCCGAAGTACGCGACGTTGACGGCGGGTGACCTTCTCGGGCAGATAATTGAGACCTTGGTGATGATGCCGATAGTGCCTTCTCCGCCGATGAACAATTGCTTCAGGTCGTAACCAGTGTTGTTTTTCCGGAGCGTCGAGAGATCATCTACAATAGTACCATCCGGAAGGACTGCCTCAATGCCTAGGACGTTTCCGTGAAAGCTGCCATACCGAAGGAGACGGAGACCACCGGCATTTGTCGCAACATTGCCACCAATGTAGGCAGAGCCTTTGGCACCAAGATCTAATGGGAAGATGTGGTTCTTCTCGGCGAGGAAGTTGTCGGCATTCTCTAAGATCACGCCAGCATCAGCGACAAGGATACCAGATACTTCATCGAAGGACCTGATTTCGTTCATCCTCTGCATGTTGATCACAATCTCGTCAAACACAGGCACGGAGCCACCAACAAGTCCAGTGTTACCGCCCTGGGGTACTACCGCGAGCATGTTGTCATTGCAGTATTTCAGGATCTTGCTGACTTCTTCCGTGGAATTGGGCTTCAAGACTAGTTTGGTATGGCCACGGAACTTGCGCATCCAGTCGCTGTTGAAGGCCTCAATATCATCCGATGCATCTTTCGACACACCATCTATGATGGCCGAATCGGAACCCAGAAGCTCTCGAAAATATTTTACATGCTCCTCGCTGACTTTGGCGAATTTGGAGTCTCTTTGAAGATGCGGGTATCTACGTAGCGTTAGCAGATCCCCCAAATGATCCAAACCTCAGCACATACGACTCGGAAGTGAACTTGATGGATTTTGACGACGCGGTCGGGCCTTTCACTCCGCCATTCTCGTCTGGCTGATGAGGCTCCGAAGTCGCTGACGTACTACCCGTCCATCGCACTTGACTTGTTGGTCGCAAATATTGAAAGCGCGATGCAGCGCGAGAAGAGAGTGCACTTCGTCGCAGTGACGAGACCAAGCGCGCTGAAGATGCCATCCCGATTGACCGGAGAAGAAATGCGACGGGCGGCGGAAATAATCAAGTCGCCTTCACGAATATCTACCATGATGACCTAATTCGACAGGGTAGGCACGGGCCAGATGGCTTGGCGTAGTTTAGGCGGGAGCAGCGACGCGGACAGCTCTGGAGCTCCGCGAGCAACTTGACGACAGCCGTACCTCTTTGCCCAGCCGCTTTTTCTTAGCTATCGTCGCCGTATACAAATAAACAACGAGAAGCCTACAGATTACCATACATCCACTTTCACAATGGCGTCCGGCTACGATCGAGCTCTCTCCGGTACACACAACCAACACCTGGAGATGCGGGCTTAGCTAACTCCGCCAGTCTTCAGTCCTGACGGTCACGTCTTCCAGGTCGAATATGCGCTCGAAGCAGTAAAGCGAGGTGCGTAGTCTATGAAGGAGAAGGCGAGCTTCAGATGCTTATTCGCCCCAGGAACATGCGCTGTTGGTGTCAAGGGCTCGGACATAGTAGTACTCGGCTGCGAGAAGCGATCCGCAATGAAGCTGCAAGATACCCGCATCACACCCTCCAAGATCTGCCTCGTCGACACCCACGTTGCCCTCGCCTTCGCTGGACTGAACGCCGACGCCCGCATCCTTGTCGACAAGGCCCGCCTTGAAGCACAATCACATCGCCTCACAGTCGAAGACCCGGTATCGATAGAGTACATCACCAAGTACGTTGCTGGTGTGCAGCAGAGGTACACCCAGAGTGGTGGTGTCCGACCGTTTGGCATCAGCACACTGATAGTCGGCTTCGACCCCAACGACAAGACCCCGCGCTTGTACCAGACCGAGCCTTCTGGTATCTACTCAGCATGGTAGGCTGCATACACGGAGTTACACTTCTCTGTGCTAATATTACCCAGGAAAGCAAATGCGATTGGCCGATCGAGCAAGACAGTCCGCGAGTTCCTCGAACGTAACCACAAGGAAGGGATGGACCGGGAAGAGACAATCAAGTTGACAGTCAAGTCACTGTTGGAGGTAGTGCAGACGGGCGCGAAGAACATTGAGATTGCCATCATGGCACCCGGAAAGCCCATCGAGATGTTGCCCGTTGAGGACATTGAGAAGTACGTGGAGAACATCAACACAGAGAAGCAGGAAGAGGCGGCGAACAGGAGGCCTGGACGGCAGCCCGGTACAGGCCAGGCCGCTATTCTCACCCGCCAGACCCCAGCTGAGGGCTCAGGATCTGGTGGCGCATAGAGGCATGGTTAACGACTGACGGCGAAACGGCATGAACAGCAGTGGCGTCGGGTGATAGACTTTATGATTCTGTATAATGCAGATACGACCAGCTAGTGCTCATAAATGGCAATCTAGCACACCATGAAGTGTCTTTCCACGTCCAAACCCTCGCTCGTCGCGTGATGTTCTTGGGTGAGGGCCCCCGCCCTATGGTTTGTAGCTTGTGCTACGCATAGTATAGTATGTCGCGGTATCCCACTGGCTCAGCCCAACTTGTCTGGTGCTTCCTTGACATCGAATATGGTGCGCATCTCTTCACCGCGTACGCGTTCATCCTTGAGCATCCTGCACGATTGTTAGCAATAACCCGTCACTAACCAGGGGGGCGACATGCCTGGCGTCCTTTCGCACATCCTCGCCCTCGACTTGCAGCGACGCCTTGGGAGTTTTGGCCTCTAGAACGAAATGGTTGTCGCAATGCGGGCAGTACTCGTCGCTACCACTCATTAGCCAGCGCCACATGAAAAATATACCTTCTGTTCTTACGCGTCCTCAAATTCGCGCGCATCTTTGCGGAAGGCCTTCTTGCATTTTTTGCATATGAAGACCATATCAAACGTCTGCATGAGCGGGTGGTCGCTCTTCTCCTGGTGACATTCGGCGCAGTCGAACCATTTCTTGCCTATACCTTCTCAGCATTCATCGCATACATCTCAGCACGGTCGACGTACAGCATGGCGAGCGGATGGAGACCTGGGCGTTGAGGATGTGTTTGCTACATGGGCATCAGCCAGCCGCGGAGGTCATGGCGGGGGAGTCTCGGAGGCGACAAGAAACGCGTGCTTACCACATGGCTGGTGTCGGTGAAGGGAGACTACGGCGCTATGGGAGTACAGACTGACGGCTGCAGGCTGGCTAGTTTGGCGTTTTGTCTGCTCGTCTATAATTCGCCGGTGCCTGATCGCCTTGCCGTTGGTGGTGTGCAGGGTTCCGTGCTGCTGCGCTGTGGGGAATGACAGTAGACAGACACGACAACACCGCTCCAAGCCGCCCGCGCCCAGCGCAGCCCTGGAGAGCCTCTACATCGCCTGCAAACCGGAACGTCACCTGACCGTACACGCACACGGGGAGCAGTCGCGATAGCCGTTGCGTTCCGACAGTTGCGAAACACCTGCACCCCCGCGCTGTCGCCGGTCTTCCCTGTCGCCGAACATTCTTAGCAGGCAGTATACGCGTCTCCACTAGGGAGCCCTACAGTCACTCGGGCCTCTACCACATCGCACCGCCACCGTATCCACTACCACAAACACTACTGCACAAGCTATTTCTGGATCCTGCCTCCGTAGCGCTGGCTGCATGACGGCCCGCGAGCGACAGCCTCCCCTTCCACCCTCACAAGAAGCGCCAAATGGGAAGAAGACCTCACTGGTCGATGCGCAGCTATAGGATACCTCCCGGTGCCGGCTGACGACAACACAATCATCATGGACAACCAGCAGGAGGAGAACATGGACGACTCGTCCATTGTGAGTAGCTCCTTCCCAGCCAGAAGATGTTGCTGACTCCCAGCCCAGAAGCCAGTGTCTTCCCTCCGCGCCCAGTTCGAGAACCTCCTCAGTACAAACAAACCCGCCGCGCCTGCCACTCCGCGACAACGCTCTCCCGGCCCCAATGACCGCCTTGCTATGCCCGAGGACAACAGGAGGACGGATGGGCGCATATCCTTGGACATGCCCAGGGACTATGCTGAGAGACCCTCGCCCAGTGTGACCGACTACAGTGGGAGCGGGACAGTGACGCCGCGCTCGAACACCCTAGGACGGTCGCTCTGGGGCAATACAAAGCAGAGACCAACGTCGATGATGGCCTTTTCTCCGCCCAGGTCACCAACAAGATCTCCACCAAAGGTTACGGTCCAGTCACCAAGATCACCGCCCAAGTCTTCCGCTTCTCCCATACTCTCGCCGCAGCCCGAGCGACCTGCCCAGCACGCCGCGTTGGATTCGCCCTCAGCAGTGTCTGCCGGGAAGAGATTCTTCAAGATGCCCAGTCGTAACGGCACCCCTGCTACGGACGCGAAACCTATATTCCCAACCCACACGGGGAACGGCCCCGCCAACGACCCGCGAAAGGGTGATCGACCGGTATCCTCTGCGCCTCCCGTACCACCGCCTGTGAATCGAGCCGGTAAACCCAAGATCCCACCAAAGTCGATTTCTGTGGATTTACCGGCTCGTACAAACCTGGCGCCCGAAGCCACATCAGACGCTGCAGACATTTCTCCCTTCAGTACACCACCTAGCAGTAGTGGGGAGAGCGTCAAGGGCGAATCTTCTCCACCAGTCATCCCGGGCTTCTCGAAACCAAAGATGACTGGGGGCAACAATGGTTACTTCCCAGCTGCTCCCGCATCTCACGCAGTCGCCGAAAACCACCCATTCGCGGACCCTCGGCCAGTAGGAAAGCAGGCCTTGAAGAAGACGATGCCGCCACCATCACCGACTGACATGCCGGAAGACCGCCCATCGTTACCTACGCGACGAGAGAAGGACAATTTCGATCTGCGGAAGAGTGTACAATTGCAAAGAGCGCCTCCTCCTGATTTGCCAGTCCGACGATCTTTCGATCAAACCCGTCCTGGGCAAATGGTGCAAGAAGCGAACAACAAGTTCATGCCGCCTCCTCGGCGGACCAACACAACTGGTACCATATCCGCTAGTCCCGGAAAAGCGTTAGAACCTCCGAAACCACCGCCTCCACGGAACTCGGGGGAAATGAGAAGACCGTCACAGCCGATTACTGCGCAGGCATCGCAGCTATCACAGCCGTATACTTATGACTCGGATGAAGAAGACACGGGCGCAGACAAGCAACCGACGACTGCTTTAACAGACTACCCAGACTCCTCACAAGCGAATCGGAGACCACCAGTGTTCCCAGACGGCATAGCCGGCATCCCTACCGGCTACGAGACCAAGCTCTTTGCAATTTGTGGCGATTACATATGTACAACCGGATACGTGACGAACGTATGGAACGTTCTCAACGGGCGACTGCTCATGAGCTTAGCTCATGGCGATACAGTCAAAGCCACAGCGATTGCATTCAGACCAGCGAAAGATGTGGAAGACGAAGGCAAGCGGTTATGGCTAGGAACGAACACAGGCGAAATGCATGAGATTGACATCCCCACGCAAAGTGTAGTGCACACTAAGAGTAACGCACACGCTAGGAGTGTCATCATTAAGATCTTCCGCTATGCTGCAGAAATGTGGTCTCTTGACGAGGATGGCGTACTACACATCTGGCCAGCTGACGAGTTTGGATGCCCGTCCCTACAGCAGACCCCACTTACCTACCGTATCCCCCGTGGAAGCACCTTTTCCATCATCTCAGGCTCGCAATTATGGGTAGCCACGACGAAAGACATCCGCGTCTACGCCCGCACGTCCGATAACAATCATTTCCAGCAATTAACCCAGGGTTCGTTATCTCAGCTCAATGTCGGAGACGTAACCTCCGGTGCTATCATCAGCAGTCAGCCCGACCGCATGTACTTCGGACACGCAGACGGGAAAGTTACAATATACTCCAAGAAGAGCTTCGAATGTCTTGGAATCGTGAATGTCAGTGTGTACAAGATCAGTTCCTTGGTCGGTGTTGGTGACGTCCTTTGGGCTGGATACAGTACTGGAATGATATACGTGTACGACACCAAGTCGACACCCTGGAAGGTGTTGAAGGATTGGAAGGCACACGACAAGCCAATAGCGGGCATCTTGGCGGATCGTACGAGCATCTGGAAACTCGATAGGTTCCAGGTTGCGTCCCTTGGCACAGACACAATGCTGCGCGTCTGGGATGGCATGATGAAGGACGATTGGCTCGGTAAGTCGTACTGTGTGTGTTATGTGGTGCCATGCTGACATGTTGCAGAGAATCTAATGCAACAACGCGATGGAGAGTACTGCGAATTCAGAGAGCTCTCGGCGCGAGTCATGACATGGAACGCCGGCGCAGTCAAACCCGCAAATCTACGTAATACAGAGCAAGATCGCAACTTCTTCCGGGAAGTACTCGAACCCGAGAATCCGCCTGATATCCTTGTGTTCGGCTTCCAGGAACTGGTCGATCTGGAAGACAAGAAGATCACGGCCAAGAGTATCTTCAAAAGAAAGAAGCACAAAGAAACATCAGAGAGCGAGCACATGTCACATCAATATCGAGCATGGCGAGACCATCTTGTTCGCGTCCTGGACGAGTACAGTCCAAAACAGAACTACGTACTTCTGCACACGGCCAACCTCGTCGGTCTGTTCACATGTGTGTTTGTAAAGGCTTCGGAACGGGCCAACATCCGCGACGTATGCGCAGCTGAAATCAAGCTTGGCTTCAGTGGTCGTGTTGGCAACAAGGGTGCACTCGTTGTGCGCTTCTTCATCGACGATTCATCGCTGTGCTTTATCAACTGCCATCTTGCGGCTGGTCAGACCCAAACAGTACATCGCAACAACGACGCAGCCGCAATCATGGAGAACGCACCATTACCAAAGAACCGCTCCCCAACTTCGTGCGCAAACTACTTTGTTGGAGGTGGTGATGGTTCCATGATTCTGGATCACGAGATCTGTATCTTGAACGGCGATCTGAATTACCGCATCGACGCGATGCCTCGCAACACTGTTGTCGCTGCTGTGCAGCAAGGCAACTTGGCGAAGCTTCTCGAACGTGATCAGCTGCTTCTATCCCGCAAGCGCAATCCGGGTTTCCGCTTGCGGGCGTTCACTGAGATGCCGATCAACTTTGCTCCGACTTACAAGTATGACGTGGGGACCGATAACTACGATACCTCTGAGAAGCAGCGATCACCTGCATGGTGTGATCGGCTGTTGTACCGCGGCTTGGGTAGGATCAAGCAGTTGGAGTACAGGCGACACGACACCATCAAAGTCTCGGATCACCGTCCTGTCAGCGGAAGATTCAAGCTGCGTGTCAAGACGATCAATTCGAAGAGGCAGGATGCGACAAGAGACAAAGCTGAAGTTGAGTTCGAGGCTGTGCGCAGGCGGATAGCAGGAGACATCAAGTGAGTGAAGATGATTAATCGACTAGAGGGACTGTACTGACAACGTTGGCAGACTCGACTACCTAATTAATGTCTTCGGTCTGTCCAGCAAAGAAGCTCAGAAGCTACTGAAAGGAGCTTGAGCTACTTGCGATGAAACTATGTGGAACGCTAGGCACGGAACCACTCCGTGCGTTAGCGCAAATGCCAGCCACAATCGGCTTTTGGGGATGCGGTAGCTGAAAACCCATCATTAGTAGATCAGACATCGCGAAACACGATGGCTACCGCCATGTGCACGGCTACCGACGATGTCAGGGTCATGGGCTACGGCTCGTAGCAAACCGCGATGCAAGATCGATCGCGATGAAGTGCGGGAGAGTGGGACACTAGGGGAGGGATTGACGAATGGGATTGTGTAGAAAAAGCATAGCATTGGAAGGCGAAATCTGGGCTCCATATCTGAGCGTTTTCGCTGACGGAAAGGCGCGTGGGCGTATTCTTTTTGACGATCGATGCCCACAATGGGGATAAGGAATCTAGAGCACGCGTTGTCGCGTAGCGGAATTGTGGTCATGGTGACGTCAGATCAACGCGCCTCCCCAAATAAAGCATCGATGATGACGGCAAGCAAACATCAAAACCACCCACGTAACACCACCACATCCCCTCCAATTCTCTATTCATGTCCGCAGCTTCAATTGCATTCCGTCGGCTACCACTTCTAACGACTTCAAGAGCTGTACCTCGTGCCCGACTAGTTGCTTCACACCTCACGCGACAGTATCCTGCTTTCTCTCAATCCGCCTTCAGAATGGACAAGGATCAGGTTAAGAAGGACCAGAGCCGCGGTCAGGAGACGACCGGCAAGTCTGAGTGGAAGCAGCGTCCCCCTTACCGCGTCCACGAGAAGAACGAGGACTTTGACGTCAAGTACGAGGCCAACTGCCATTGCGGAAAGGTTCAGTACCAGCTCAGCCGAAGGGAGCCTCTAGACAGCAAGCTGTGCCATTGCACTACCTGCCAGACACAACACGGTATGCCTCTTCTCCGTGATCACGTTGGAACGATCGTACTAACGCCGACCCAGCCGCACCCTTCCAATGGGCCGCCATCTTCCACAAAGACGACATCAACTTCACCAACGGCCACCACGACCTAGAATGGTACGACCCAACCGACAAATCCATCGAGCACAAGCTGCCCTGCAAAGTGCGCTGCTCCTACTGCCACTCGCCCATCATGGACGAGGGCCGCAACATGATCCTGCTCTTCCCCTCGCTCGTGCACCTCAAGACCGACGAAGACAAGGCGTACTTCAAGCCCCGCTGCCACATGTTCTACGGCCAGCGCGTTATGGATATCCCGGATGGGCTGCCGAAGTGGAGTGGGCTGAGTGGGGATTCGGATCTTATTGAGGATAGCCCGCCGGATATGGTTAGGGAGCATGAGAGGAAGAGGGAGGAGGAGAGGCAGAAGAAGTTGCAGGAGGGGGAGCCGGATGAGGTTACTAAGGAGGGGACGCAGGGAAGGAAGGAGGGCGGTGGGTCGAACTCCAAGTAGGTGCGGACTTGACATGCGGCTGAGAAAGCTGTGACTACACAGGAGCTTGTTGGGCTTGACACTGCCATGCCAGACACAATTATGGTAGTTTGGTGGCTTGTTCATAACGATTGATGTATGACGACATGATGTCGTCGGGTGGGTGGGCGGTGGCCGTGACAAGAGTCATGAGCCTGGAAAAGATCTAGATACGGTACATGAATAAATATGATACCCACGAAGGACTTCTCTGCCGTTGAATGTGAAGTTTCATTACTACCTTCATACTACAGTGTGTCCTCGAGATCCTATGAGAATCCACAAAGTCCTAGGCAATATCATCCTTGCCCGTTGGATATCCAAGGACATCACCTATAGTTCATCATCTCGTCATCTCTAATGTGATCCATCCTTGTCTTTCTCCTACATATCCCTCTCTATCCCATCATATGCCTCCCTCGCATCTACTTCGGCAGACAAACGACGTGCGCATTCTTCGGCTTCCACGGCAAGTCCTTCTTCAGGAACGAATCCATATCATCAACCTCCCTCTTACAGTCAAAGTTCAGCCCCTTCGCCGTACTACGCGGCCCCTCAAACAAGACATTCATATTATACCCATTCGACAGTATGACCTCCGCATAATCCGTCGTCATACAGTCCCTAAAATGCTCAATCTTATCGCCCTTAACCCTATTCATATAACAGTTCTTCGGGTCGTACGTACCGCGCTCGAATGCCGCGGCGATAGTGTTGCTCAAGACCTTGCGGACATCGGCGCGGCCGCCCCAGTCGGCCATCAGGACGGTGAGGCTGATGGTGCTCTTGACGCGGCGCCTGTAGTATGGGCCGCGGGAGGTGGATTCGACGACGGAGATGGGGAAGGTAGCGGGTCTGTCCAGGCAGTAGTTTTCGGAACAGAGCTCTTCGAGGGCGGCGTTGACGTCGTGGTAGAGGGTTGTGCTGTCGCCGACGTTGAGGCCGTTGTGGCCTAGGTTGAGGGTGATGGTTTCGGAGCCGAGTGCTACGCTGGTGGCTGTGGTTGTTAGCTAGCTTTCGTTGTGTTGGGTGGCAGTGCTTACTTTCTCCCGTGCCGGTTGCTGGTGCGGCGGTAGCAGTGAGCATGCTGCATGCTGCCAGGAAGACAGCAGGAACGAAGAACCTCATGCTGACTCCTCTGGTGTTGCTGCGTGAGGGTAAATGCTGAATGGAAGATGCGCCGTGAAATTCAAGGCAACGGCGATGGAGGAGTAGAAGAAGAGGAGAAGAAAGTTCGGAAGAGCAAGGTGAAGATATTTTACTGAGTCGGCAGGAGCTACGATGAACGGTGAACGAGGAAAGTGACGGCGAAATTTCTGACGAGGGAAGGAGCAATGCTTTAGTCTGGAATGCATGGCAACCTGGAAGCTGTGGCCTTCATTTGGCCATTGAAAGAGGTACTAGCGGCTCACGACTAGAACGAACATATCAGGAAGGACTCAGCTCACTTATTTGATTGTGCATATGAGGCAGCCCAAAAGAACGTTTAACAAATGAAAGGATCGAGAAGTGGAAGTGGCACATGAGAGCCTTGACTATAGTCCTTCTTGATTCTGGATGAAATAGAGTGCACTGCACTGGTACCAGTTCTGTGCTATCACAGCATACCTAATGCGCAAAGTCCAAGAGCAAGATCTATTTGCTCTTACCAGTAGGAATCTGCAACGCAATGACCGCCTCGCCATGCGCAAAAGCGCGGTCAATGCGGAAGAAGCCCTTGCGGTCAAACTGTACGATATCGTCGACCTTGAGCTCAGCAACATTGCAGTCAGCCATAGCCTTGGTCCTCGTCTCGTTCTCCTTGTTGATGAATTGCATGAGGTCATCCTCAGGCTCCAGCTTATCCTTTGTAATGAGGTGGTCGTAATCGACAAGCTCAATAGGTACGAGGTCTTGGTCTTTGCTCAACCAAGTCACCTTTTTGGACGTCTTTTTGACATCTCCCTGGAGGTGCAACTCGAGTTCTAGGCCGGTGACGGTCTTGAGGCCGTGCTTGGCCATCTCGAGAGGGTTGATGGAATGGCTGATCTTGCGCACAATGGCGTTACCCCAGTTCATCAATGTGATCTCCTCATCTTGAGCAAAAGACTGCGCGTCGGCTTGCTCCATGATGACGGAGGAGCTGAAGACAATCTTCTTGTTACCGAGGTCGTACTTGGCGTGTTTCGGCTTGTCCTCGGAGATCACGCCCTCGCGCGCGCCGATGATGGTAACAGGAACGCGACCAGCATCGTCAATCGCAGTGAAACGGGCAGCAGTAGGCTCAATGTGCTTCTTGTTTGTTGCCCAGAATGCGAACCAGTCCTGGTTGACGATGTTCTTGGAAGGACCTTGCTTGAGGATAAACTCGCGGAGAGCCGGGATGACAGCACCATGGCGGCGGACACCGCGAACAGTTGGCATGCGCGGGTCGTCCCAGCCCGCAACGATACCATCATCAACGATCTTGGTGAGCTTGCGCTTGGACAGCACCGTGCGGACAAAGTTCAGACGCGCGAAACCCCAGTTGTGCACCTTGCGCAGTTTGAGATTCTTGATGAACCATTGGTACTGTGCGTCGCGGTCGTTGTACTCGGTCGTGCGTAGCGCGTGGGTGACACCCTCAAGCGAGTCGACGATGGGGCAGCAGAAGTCGTAGGTAGGGTAGATCTTCCACTTCTCGCCGGTGCGGTGATGCGCCTGGGGATTGCAGCGGTAGATGACAGGGTCGCGCATGGCCTTGTTCGGGTCATCGACGGACATCTTTGCGCGGATGCACCACTTCAGGCCCTCCTCGTTGCCCTTCTTCATCTCCTCGAAGTGCGCAAGGTTATCCTCAACACTGGCATCACGGCGAGCGCTAGCAATACCGTTCATACGCTCGTCGCGCATCTTCTCCTGTACTGTATCGTCTGCGTACGCCAGTCCATCCTTGATCGCCTGCACACAGCTCTCGTACAGCTGGTCGAACCAATCACTGGTGTAAGAGACCTGGTCGGGCTTGATGCCAAGAAGCGCGCAGTCCTCCACGATAGCATCTTGGAACTCTTGCTTCTCCTTTGTGGGGTTTGTGTCATCGAAACGTAGGATGAGCTTGCCCTTGTACTTCTCGTGCGCGAAATAGTCGTTGAGCAGCGCTGCCTTTGCGTGACCGATGTGGAGGTAACCTCTGTGATACAGTTAGAAGTGGTTCGCATGGTTGAGAGAGTAACTTACGAAGGCTCAGGCGGAAACCTAGTAACAATCCCCGTCCCATCACCCACATCCTGCAACCCAATATCATAATTCGCATCATCATTCTTACCCCCCTCCTTCTTCCCCTTCGCCTTCCCATCCTCCTTCTTACCCTGCCCCCCACTAACAACAACCACACTCTGTGGATACGCCTCCTCGATATACCTAAACCAGCGACACAGGTTCTTCATAAGATCCTGCTTGATGAAGGCGTGCGCAACGCGGTTCTCGCGGATCGTCTTCCATACTGTCGTGTCGGCGTCGGAGAGGGTGTAGCCGACAATGTGGGAGCGCAGGGTGAGGTGGGCGTCGAGTTCGAGGAGGTGGGGCTCGATTTGCTTGAGGTTGAGGGGCTTGAGCGCCTCGGAGCGTTGTTGCCATTCGGCGATTTGCGCGTCCATGTTGGCGGTGGGTATGGTGCGCGTATGGGTTTGTCGTCAGACAGTCCTTGGGGTTGGGAAAAAGCTGTGGTGGGGTTGACTGATGACGCGGGGCAGCTTCTTATCGCCGAGCTTGGTAGGTACGAGTCACTACGAAGTACAGGGCTGTGTTTTCTGTGCATCGACAATTTAGTAGCGAGTATTATATATCAGAATGACTCACTAAAGAGTAGAATGGATCCTTGACTCAGAATATAACATGATCTTGGTACGAGCTGGTCATGGAGATGACTCCTCTTCTCTGTCACATTCATCACACATCACAGTTGAACAGCTCAAACACGATCAGGTTACCAAATACGCCATAATAGTATTCTCACACCCCATATTCTACAGAAACGCCGAGTAATGCAAAAGCGCCGTCACGGCCGTCGCGGTCATACTATAACCAAACGCTATCATTACAAGTCATAATACGTACTTCGAAGAGAAAAGTCGCTACAAAATCAAGCACACTCCCACTGAGCAAAAACACACCACCTCGCGCTTCGGTCGGCAAGTACCAAGCCTCGCCATGTGCCCTTCTCTCCAATCTTGATGATCGTCTCCCAAGCCGTACCGTCGGCATCATTGGTACTGCTCATGTGCTCCGTCTTTCTCGTCAGGCGGATAATCTTGCCAGAAGGTGTTTGCACGGCTAGCTTGGCGGGCTTGTTGCTCCTACTGTCTGCTGATCCGGAAGAGCTTTGCGATGGGTTTGTGTAGTTGGAACCAGTAGCTGAGATGCTCTGCATGCTCATAGCAGAAGCAGGACGGGCAAAGGGATTTGGCGACGCTCGGCCGTGCATCGCAGGACTTGGTTCGGGCGACTTCGTTAGGGATGATGGATGCTGGCGCACGCAAAAGACGAAAGTGTTGTTTAAAGCCAGATTGGCGCACTGTGGTTGAGCGACGTATAGATCGTTTCGTTGAGCATGGGGCGTAGGGTGCAGTGTCAGGAATGAGTACGGAGGATTGGTGCCGGTATGCGTCATTGGAAGGCCGATCGCCAGGTTATGAGGGTTCATCTTGTTGGAGTGCTGGGAAACGTTAGTATGCATGTATTGACAGTGCCATAGAATCAACTTACCATAAGTCCCCGAGGTCCTGCATAGATTTTCAGGACACCCTGACCTCCATCACCCGGTAGAAGAGCCTTGACGGTGTATCTCTTCTGGCCGCCGTACCATTCAGCTTGCGCCAATGCCGGCTTTTTGACAATTTCACCGCTTTCGAAAAAGTCGCCGTCCATGTCTTGAGAGTAAGATCTCGCCTCGACTTCCGCAACGCATTCTACGTCTTCCGGCACGTCGATATACACGTGGCCCATCTCGAGGTTGTCCAAGTTGAGAAGGCTAGTGTCAAAGTTGACCATATTGAGACCGTGGCGGAAATAAGCTGGCGTTGCGCAAGGCAGAGCCATCAGCACCTCATGAGGTTGTGGAGGGCAAATGTGTTGCTGTTCGGGCAAGAGCGGAACATGAGAATAGCAAATCTCCATGGGACGAGCGAGGAAATACCACGTCTCCGCCACGGATGATCCCGCCGTTGAGTAGTGAACTCGCTTTGGGTTTGTAGGCCCAGCAAGCGAACAGTCCATTATACGCCACTCGCCTTCAACGATGACAGCGTTCCAGAAGTGGTTCGGTCGGGCAACGCTTTCCAGATCCAGAGGTTCGCCAGGCGTCTTCAGATAGCCACGAACAACTTCAGCATGCATTCCAACAGAAGCGCACATCTCTGCCACAACCATGGCGATCTCTTGAGAGCATCCACGCTTGCCCTGAATCACATGCTTCGGGTCCATCTCGCCTTCGAAGTCGTCCTCCCACGCGATACGCTCGCTGACCCAGGTAAAGATGGCCCGTAATCGTTGCATATCGCTCCGGTAGGGTCGGCAGACGTATGCCTGAGCCAAGGTCGCTGGGTTAGTTCCAAGAGGAACGCTGTTGATGAACCGCGTGCTTTTGTCAACGTGGCCGAGACTGCAGGCTGCAAAATCGGTAGGCTCGGTGATGGGAAGGCCGTCGAGACCCTCGTCCCCTTCCGCTGACTCGTACAAGATCTCAATCGGGTTCAAGACGGGAATATCCATCATTTGGCATCTTTCGGCTCGCTCCGCACGCTCGTTCTTGCTGAGAGAGTTGGATCGGTTGACATCACGGCGGACTTGTACCCAATCCACCGTGCCCAGGCCCGTATCTCTCGAGGGGTTTGCCGTATGGGTCGCTTTACCTCCTTCGATACCTGTTGACTCATTGCTGTCCATGCGGCTTGCTGCGCGACTGGTTGCACGACCTGCTGCTCTGCTAGCAGCTCGCGATCCTGGCCTGCTTATCGTGTCGATGGTGCTACGAGCATTTGCCGCCTGAGTCTTCGCTGTGTCTATCATCTTGCGGAAGAAGCCGCTGCGCTTCGTCTTCAAAGGCTGCCTCAGTCCACCAAGCGGATCCGGATCGTCCGTTGCTGGGGTGCCAACCTCAGCTTGCTGGTTATCGCTGGACCCAGGTCGTGGTTGCGAAGCGTGGCTGGAGTGGTATGTGACACCAGTAAAGGGCGTCTCTGGTCGTCCATCGTCGAAGCCGTATCCCTTCCCGGCTGTGTCCTTTGTGTTCATTACGCTCTTCGGTCGGTCCTTGCCGAACTTCTTGCGGTAGTAGCTTCCTGCGCTCGTAGCACTCATGTTCGTCGCAGAGTGTCCAGACATCAAGCTGCGATCGGTGCTGCTGCTGGTATGCGTCGTAGTCGTAGAGTTCGTTTTGCTCGTAAATGTTCGTCCCAGGGCATTACGTCCCATGTTGTAAGCAGATTTGCGGTGGTTAAGCAGTTTCGAGCCCTTCCGTTGAATTTCTGGGTCAGTGTCTGCCCTCGAGGACCCAGGCCTCTGATGGGAGCCTTTCAAAGGTACAGTTGGTCCTTCATCGTCGCCCATGAAAAGTTCACCGTTCCTGGCTTGTTCCTGCTGCTTCATTCGCCTCAGACGACTCTCCATGCGCTTCATGTAGTTGTTGACGTCTGGAAGGCCTTCCTCTTCATCCTCATCACCCTGGTCCATCGCGGATTGTGCCCTGACCTTCTTCGCTGACTCCTGGTACACTTGATCGAATGCCTCTGGAGACCACGGGTTCGCTGGAGTTGGAGAGTCTTCTGGCGATTCGTTACTGTTCGACGTTGTCATATCCTGCAGAGACGTCATGACATCGTCCATCGCTGCCGTAAGCGGGGAAGGTGTGAAGTGGCCTGCACGTGTTCTTGGGTCAGGCGAGGGCGGTTCGGGTGTGATGAAACCGTTGTGGGAAGGAGGCGCGGGAGATGGAGCTCTGCTGGGGTCGTAAGCAACGCGGTGCGGTGGTGGAGGTGGCGGCGAGCCAACGTCTGCTTCGAATTCGTCATCGTAAGGCGCGGGCGATGGACCGCGGCTGTGATCGTCGTAATCGAGTTGGTGTTGGTAGGGAGATGGCGATGGACCTCGGTCGTATGCGCGGTATTGGATCGAAGGGGCTGGTGAAGCAGCACGCGAACGTTCACCAAACGATGGGGCTGGCGAAGGTCCACGGTCGTATGCTCGGTACTGGAACGAGGGCGCAGGAGACACCGCTCTCGAGTGCTGCTGGTAGTGAACTGGGGGTGCTGGTGAGGCTGCCCGGTATAGATCCTGGCTTTGTCGTGGAGGAATTGGCGACGCTGCCCGGTAATAGTCTTGATTTTGTCTCGGGGGTGCTGGCGAAGCTGTTCGGTATAGGTCTTGTATCTGTTGTGGGGGAGCTGGAGATGCGGCTCTGGCGTAGTTGCGGTGTTGTATGGGCGGTGCAGGTGACACTCCACGAGGCTGGTATTGGTATTGGGCTGGAGGTGCGGCAGCCTGTGGCGGGATATACGAGCCGCGTCGGATGGGAGGTGCTGGTGAGACGGCGCGCGGTTGGTAGTGGTATTCGGCGGGCGGTGCGGGAGAGGGTGCGTGTGCGTGCGAGCCGTGTCGTGAGGGTGGTGCTGGCGATACAGCTCGTGCTACGGGCGTCCTCTTGGAGGCTGGTCGCGGTGACACTGCGCGCAGGTTCGACTGTTTCCTTGTCGACGTGGCCGGCGACGGGCTGTCTCGGCTCTCGATAGACGACCTCTTCATCGACGAGTAGGGAGACTTGGTCTTGACACTGCCGTTCGGTGAGTTGATGCCGCCGGCCTTGAGCCTCTCTCGCGCCGCTGCAGCTGGATTCGGGGCGCCTGCAGCCGCATAGGCCGTGAAGGGCTTCCTGAACATGCTCTTCTGCTTCTGTGGCGCGGGCTTGGGCTGTTCCTGGGCACTGTTCTGCCTCGACATGCTTCCACCGCTGCCGTTGCGCGCCCATGGCTGGTAGTCTTCGCTGAGTAGTTCGACGAAGTTCGATGGGAACAGGCCGACCATGCGCCTGTCGCGCTTCAACCGGCCCATCCACCAAGCTCCATCGCCGGCATTGAGGACTTCGATCAAATCGCCTTCTATGAATCCGAGGTCGCGTTTGGTCTAGTACGGTGTAAGTTAACATGTAGCAGTAACTCAGCTTCCGTCTGAACTTACCTCGCCTCCCCATGAGTAGACAGCTTTGCACCAGCAGGGAAAGCGCACTGGAAGCGCCTGGCCAACTGCCATGTTGGGTATTATTTGGATGTTGTATTACACAGTACTTGGTGTTGACCGGCAACTTGTTCGGGGCATGCACGGCGGGTGGATGACATGCGGCGATTAGAATAGTGAGAGGCGGCGTCGATTAGGTGTGGAACGCGTAAAATGCTCCAGCGAAGGACAGATGTCGATGGTAGCAATGGTAGAGAGCAGTTCTCTGTGGTCACGCCCCAATTGATAGCGGGGATGTGGTATGGCAGAGCTAAGCAGGGCCTATCGCAACCTGACGTCCCGTCTTGGTTGGGTAAACACGATTCAGCGACCGCTCCCCGGGCAACCGCGACCCGCACTGGCCAGGCTGCGGCCCACTTCGCCTACCACGTCACACAATCTTCAACTCTACACCGCGATATTCGCTTCATCTTGGCTACTCGCCCTGCATAACTGCCTTTGCTGCGCATCCAGTTGCGCATAATTGGCGATGCTGCATCTCCATTATGCATTGGGCCGCTATAGAACTACTGCGCCGGCGCCCTCGAACAGATGTTCCCACCATCGGGCATACTCTACAGCTGTCTTGTTGTTGTACGCTAATGTGAACAGACCTCTAGCCCTCCTACTAACAGCGGTCTAACGGCAGTAGGCGCGCGCGACTTGTCGCCTTGCCTGCGCTCGGGTCACCAGCTGAGTACACAAGGCTGGCTGATCACGATCCACAATCTGTCGACCAACTGCCAAGCCTCACGCTCCATCGCCATCATCACAGAAATCAAGGAACATCGAATTGAGGTAAACGCATTGTAATTTTGTCAAAAGCTACTGAGATCGAGCGCTATGAATGCGGGCAAAGGTAGAAAGTAAGCACCACTAGGGCGTGCAATGTGTAAAAAAAGACCGATTCCTCCTCAACTTGACTGCCTGATGGAACACCAGTGAGCGAAACGAGTCGCTTACTGTCCGGCGTACAGCTTGGGGCCAGGCATGGGGTAAGACTTAGGGTTGTTCCTGGGATGATATTAGTATGTCTGGCACGAGTATTTGGTACGATTGGGATAGACTTACCACTTGTTGAAGGCAATACCGCCGTCGTTGGCCTTGTAGAGACCGGGGATCTTGACAGTTGGGGAGAGCTGGCCGGTACCGGAAGACTCAATCTTCAGCTGGAAGCACTCCATGTAGAACTGAGCCTTGCCAACGTGGCCCTCGTGGATGGCGATGTGCTCAACGCGGACAAGGTACTCGCCAGCAGGAATGCTCTTCTGGATGGTCCACTCAAGGCGGTCCTTTTGCCAGCTGTCCCAGGCAGTGTCGACACCGGGCTGGCTGGGGTTGATGAGGCCGCTCTCCATGACCTTGGTCCAGTCACCGCTGCCATCGTAGTTGGCGACGCTGCCAGGGGCCTTGGAGATGTAGACGAAGCCCGGGCCGGGGTGCTCGATCTTCTCGTTGAAAGCGAGCTTGAAGCCAATCTTGTCACCGGCCTTGACGGTGTAGGTGGGAACACCGCCAGCCTTGGCTCCCTTGTTGCAGCGGAGATCGGGAGAGTTCACAATCTCGCTGGTGAACGAGGGCATGTACGAGTTGGTGTTCTTGCGGGTGTAGGCATAGTCACCACCGATAGCCTGGTTGTTGACCATAAGGCGGTTGAAGATGTAGTGCGCATCGACCGTCAAGGGCGCAAGAAGAGAGAGGATGATTGAGGCCTTCATGTTGATGGTAAAGAATGAATATGTTCAAAAGAAGTGAATGTAAAGAGTTGGAAGCGAATGTACTGGTTGGTATCGAATGCTAGTGATTGCGATGATTTTTACAACACGGTAACCACTGCGATACTTATACAAACCAGTCTGTCAGCGTGGTTCACCGCACCGTTCCGCTCCATTGGAGGGATATCCATTTTTCGGTCCCTAAATTTCATCAACACCCATTCTCTTCATCTAATCTACACAGCGCCACCCCACCCCCAAGGCGTCATAAGCCATCATAAGCCCATAGTACCCAGTCGCATAGAACGATTCTTTTGTTCTAGTCTCACTTTAAATGAAAACAGGAGTCCCAACCACTCGTTGAAACTCATTTAAGCGGTGGAAGCGCCGTGCCAAGCCTCGACACTACCAACACAACCACAGCGGAAACCGCTGTCGCCAAGATCTGGGGTGATCATGCGTTTCACGTTTTGAATCTCTGGCACCTTGGCGAATATGCACCAAAAGAAACCGCCGATATTGGAATTCTCCTATTCGCTCCGCGGCTGCCACCCGGGCGGTGTAGGGGTCCACTACCCGCTATGCGAATCCGACTTCACGATAAAAATGGTCCGTCGGCTGCCGATATTGGTCAGCGTAGCGTTCGGGCCACGGTCTCGACTTCCGCATGTTCTGAACGAGATTGGTGGTGAGGCGGAAGCTTAGCTTCACACACTCGCACACACCACATGTCAGCGGGAACGGGACGTCCAAGCCGCCGTGAATTTCCTCCTCTCGCAAGGATGCCTGGTAGACAGGTGACAGCCTCCTTGTCAGTTGCGATACCGCTACATGCCAAGGCTGCGTTGTCGTACAGGATCGGCCGCACAACTTCTGGAAGTAGATCAATATAGTCATATGGTGGCGTCCGAAAATTGAGTAGGTGGCACGCCCTGTTTCTCCTTGCTGACCCACAACTCGATGCATGACAGCAGACCACTCTGTCAGGAATTCCGAGGGCAGCCTGTTCCCACGGCAGGTACGATCTCGTCATCCTCTACACTGACGATTCTCTTCTCTTCGCATCGAAACACTCACGATTAGAGATACTACCACTCAATAAACCCACCTATCTTGCGAGCATCGCACCATTCCAGACGATCGAGTCCTCACGATCGAATCAGTTCATATAGTCCTATCAGCCTACGATAACGTCTCCCACCTGGTACATTCACCCTCGTAACTTGTCGATACTGTCGAGAATGCTATTCAGCATCATCTCCCCCTCCGTTGTCTTCACAGACAGCTTTGCAAGCATGACTCCAAGCTCAGAGCCGTAGCACCGCCTCACATCTCCCTCCGTCGCGCTCAGCAGAAACCGATCGACCTCTCGATCGAACGCCGGATCATTACGAAGAAACTCTACAAACTCGAAGACCTGATCTCGAATCTTGGGTGGAAAAGCTCCGATACAAAATTTAGTCCTGCACATCGGACACGATGCATCCATCTCATTATGATCGACAGCGAGCGTGTTGATCCAAGCCTGAAGGCATTGCTCGCCTATGTAATGGCCACAGATCGTCTTCAAGGCTGCCTCCACATCATCTCGGTCAATCTGATCGGAGAAGCTGCGTCTGCATATTTCACGTTCTGCGAAACCAGTCTCTACTGCTTCGTCCGTGGCGCGTTCCGTGAAGCCTTGGACTTGCTTCATATCCCTCATGTTCATACCGCTCTCGATGATATGAGCCGAAGGTTCACCCAGAGATTTCCACTCGAGGATAGTCAGATGACCGTCCGGGGCACTGTTATTATACAGTGGATCTATCCGCAAGTAAATAGGCGGCAGCAGCAAACGATGGGGGCTACATCACTGTACCATCTGTTGAATGACAATGTCAGAATTGTCCAAGTCGCAAGTCCTCCGAGGCGCAATTATACGTTCACCTCACAGCAAAACACCCATATTTTGGCTGAACTTCACTGTCTTCGCCACATGCTCCTTCGCAACCAACACCTCTTCTTCGAGAGTTTCACTGCACCACAAAGCATCCCAACTACCTTGTTACTCACCAACGAACAAAATGGCACACCAAAACGAATTAAAAGAAACTGAGCTCCAGGTCCCTGACGCCTTCAAGGCCTGCGAAGCCCTCTCCAAACAGATCGACGCCTTCTCTGAGAAACACCTCAACGGCAAGTTGACTACCGAAAAATTACCATCGGTCTGCCTGCATAGCACCAAGCTACTCGAAGTTATGAAGGCGGCTTTGAATGAAGCCAGGACCAAGGTCCCGGTGGAGAACAAGCATAAGTGGGTAGAGCATTGGACCTGGATGCAGTGGTATGAGGAGGCCGTGGCGACTATGGAGCAAATCGACAACACGCTACAGACTCACGACAGGCTGAGTAAGCAATCGATACTTATGCTTGAGTCTGCGTACAGGACGTTAGACTATCTAGAGCCCCATGAAGCCGCGGAAGTATTACAGGAGGTGGAGATTATGAAGGCGTCGTTTAGGCGAGACGGCGATTGATGTATGCTATTGCTTTGTCAACTGAGCCCGTACTGGTAGCTGGCTAGATAGCATGAAGTAGAGTTTGATAAACCCAAAGCTTAAATCGTGACGATTATTGAACATTCCAATCGCGTTGAACGTACGCCGCAAACGAGCGCAACGTGATTGCTCAGCTATTCTCCACAAACTCTCTCGGATCATGTTGTTGGTGGGTGCGATTCAATGACGAAGTCTTCACTTCATCTATTCACTGACATAAATATTGATGTGTGGCGAAAGCGATCTCTCTCGGCCAGAGGCACAGACCCTTTTAACATATCTCTGCAAATCATTATACACCAGGCTCGATACGACCGAAATTCCCAAAGCCCACGGAAAAGCCTTGGTACTGCCGGACACCTCACTCGTTCTCTAGACTACATCTCAGCACGTCAGGAGCCTGAACACCGGCGTCAATCATGGACCCCAGGATAGTCATGATGATGCGACAGATGCAGCTAGAAATGCAGATGAGAGCGCAGTTACAAGAAGCGCAAATGCAAGGCATGACGCCAGAACAACGCCAGCAAATGGCGCAACAGCAGCGCATGAGAGCGATGATGATGAGGGCTCAGCGCGAGCAAATGATGGAGGCGCAACAAGAACAGATGATGATGGCCGCATATCGACAACAGATGATGGCAGAGCAAATGCGCATGGCTGGTGGTGGTGCTGGAGGCCCGATGCCACCGGGCGGCATGCCTTTCCCGCGGGGTCCGATGTTTTTTCCAGGAGGTATGGGCGGGCCGGGACCCGATCCTCGAAATCATCCGCGAACTGAGTCCCCGGAGAATACTTCGGATTCCGACGGGCCTCGCGACGCTGGATCCGGTGGAGGTTTACCAAGACACGCTGGCGTTCGAAACGGACGACCCGGAGTCGTGTATGGCGACTGGGACGTCGAGGAAGTAGAGGATGAGAAGTAGAGAAGCTTATGGTATTGACTGTGCTGTCTGCAATGCTCTGCACGTTGGAGTCTACCGTACCGCGGAAGGCGGGATTGTGTGCCATCTCAATTTTGACGCAAGGCTTGAACTCATCGATGGAGCTCTAGGGAGAAGTACCTAATACACTCTTCTTGATATTTTAGCATTTTCATCGTCTGCAATCGTCCCAATCAGCCTGCATGTGCGTGAACAGGTTGTCTCGGAACTCGCCACGGAGCCTGAATGTGGTACATGTATTCTGGAAAATATAGGTCTTCCGCGATGCTCGAAGGCGAAACCTAGGGTTGCGGTCTCATTAAGCTCTGGCGTTGGGCTTGGCTTCGCCGCGAAGGATCAGAGGCTGTGATGATTACTGATACTAAGGTGCCGCTGGGCCGTGGTAAAGTCGAGGAGTCAGAAGAGAAGCACGAGAGCCGTGCCTGCAACCAGATTGCGATAACTAGTGTTTCTACCCACTGTTCTTATTCCCATCTGGAAAGTAAATCGCGAAAGATCATTGTAACTGTGGTCGAACGACAGGTGGTACTGGAGGACAGGATGGGTTGCGCAAGGTGTTTGTAATCGTAAGTGGGGCCGCCGCCTTCTCCGCTTCCCAAAGAAGGAACAACCACCGCAAGCGGGCAGAATTGCCGGTCTGGTACATCAAACTACAAGCTTACCTATCACCTATGTAGCCGACGCGATTATATAGCATTGAGGGCGATGCCATACGTAACATATCTGATGCATTTTGACATCTAAAATGCATTCCGCAAACGGCCACACCAATGGTCACCAGCCACCAATCGGACCTCGGCTATTCTCCGTCAAGCAACCACCATCACTGGACGACTTCAAAAAACTTACAACGGAGTCTGTTCCCTGCCACTACCCACTAGCAAGCAGGATCGAAGCGAATGTGCCGATATATGATCTGCCCGACTATGCTTCGGTCTCCTCAGGACAACGTTCAGCATTACAGGATGAGTTTTACCACATCCTGCTTTCCGGACCAGGCGTGTTCGTCACCAAAGGTCTCTGCAAAGACGTGTCTCTTCTTCAAAACGTAAACAACGTGTATGCAAACATCATTGCAGAAGAGAAGAAAGTGGCGGGCAAACGCGGCGACCACTTTGCTGGAGCCGGCGCAAACGATCGCATCTGGAACTCCGTTTCGAAACACTGCGAAAGAGACCCGGAGTCATTCGTGCAGTACTACGCAAATCCATGGCTTCCTCTGATATCTGAAGCCTGGCTCGGCCCGCACCACCGCCTCACAGCACAAGTCAACATCGTGAAGCCAGGCGCGAAGGCCCAGATTTCGCACAGAGACTACCACATTGGCTTCCAGGACAACGAGTCTTGCGCAAAATTTCCGAAGGCGATGCAAGTCGCGTCACAGTTTCTCACGCTGCAAGGAGCTGTCGCACACTCCGACATGCCAGTGGAGAGCGGGCCGACGCGATTGCTGCCGTTCAGCCAGAAGTTTGAAGAAGGATACATGGCATACCGCCTCCCTGAATTCCAAGATTACTTCCTTGAGAAGTATGTATCCGTACCACTGGAGATGGGGGATGGTCTCTTCTTCAATCCAGCGCTGTTTCATGCCGCAGGGCAGAATGACTCCGCCGATGTCATGCGTTCTGCCAATCTGCTTCAGATCTCATCAGCCTTTGGTAAGCCGATGGAATCTATCGACACGCACGCACTTGTTGAGAAGACCTGGGAGGGGCTGTTGTCAATGTATAAACAGCATGGATTAAGCGATGAGCTCAAAGCACTCGTTAGCGTTGTTGCTGAAGGATACCCTTTCCCGACCAATCTTGATAGAAGGGTACCTGAGACGGCTGGCATGGCACCTGAGAGCGAGCAGGATGTTCTGATAAAGTCGCTCAAGGCCGGCTCTAAGAAGCAAATAGTTTTGGACACGTTGACGAGGATGCGAGAAGAGTCGAAGGCTTGAAGCTGTATTGTGTGTTCTCGCTGGATGGTTCACATGGATGCGCGACATCACGTTCCAGCAACAATGTCTAAAATGTCAACTCTATCAAACGCTGCACACTATTCCCTTGTGACACTGTACTTTCCATTTCGCGGACCCTGGCGTTGACCGCCATCAACGATTACAGCAAACACCGGGAAGCTGCTTTAGTTTGTCGACACGTCTCGCTCCTCCAACGCCTGCCGCTATCCCCAAGACGTCAAAGTCATGACTTTTCCCCTAGCAACTCTCCTTCATCCCGTCATGTCACAAGCCCTAGCCGACGCCGAGCAAAAAGCGAAAAACGGTATTCTGGAGACTCTACCCGGACACCGAAATATGGCCTTACGACCCGAAGAGAACACCAGCGGTCCCCTTGTAGCCACATTGACGTTTCCGAGATCACCAACAGAAGTCAATAACCCACTACCGTCACCGTCTGCACCCACCGACTTACCTCAAGAGCGACAGAAATTTACTCCCGCAGCCCTCACACCAGACGCCGAATTCCTCATCATCGAAGCCGAACTTGCAAACTGCCAACTGACGCGCGAAGCGCTACAAAGACGCGAATCCGCACTCAAAGAACGCAAAGCAGAGATTATACGAGAAACAAAGATGAGACCTGACAAGGAGGTGCGAGACCTGGCAACGCAAAGCCAAGATGAAGAGGTCGATCAAGGGCTGTTCATGCGCGATGTGCAGCGGAGAGTGGAATCGAAGTTGAAGGGGGCAGGAAGAGAAGATGAAGCTTCACCGGAGAAAGTGGGCCAAGCAGGGCAAGTGGACGAGAAGAAACCTGTCCCAATCAGTGCGCCAGAGCGGAGGAGACTTGCGCGTCTTGCACTGTTGAAGCAAGACCCTAGGCTAGGAAGATGATATTGATATGGATGCTTAACTACGTTTCCTGCGCCCTTGTATTCACAATGCTAGTCATGTCACCCTGACACGCTGGTGCTCTCATACCCACATCTCTCTTAGTACGCCACTCAGTCAAGAGTGAAGTACTCCGCAACCTCTGGGAAAAGCCTCTTCATCCTCTCCGCCGTGACCTTGTCCACCTTGAGAATTGGGTCGAGTTTGTACGTGAGCCACAGTATCTTCATGTTGAGACAGGTCATTGCGCGGGCTTGTACCGAGACCTCGCCTATTGTGTTTTAGCAAGGATGAGGGATATAGCAGGAGTGCCTCACGGCGGTGATCTGCAGCAGTGTTCTCGATGATCTTGTTGAGATCCATAATCTCGTCCTGCAGCTTCGTGAGTTGCTGACTGTAATGATAGTCTGCATCGCGTTGTGCAGTGGTGGGTGCGACTGGGTGGCTTGAAGAGGACATTGTGTGCAGATGGATGTTGTTGGACAGACTGGGTTGGGAAAAGAATCGAGGGTACTGCTCTGATGTTGCAGCGGGTTATCATGTCGTATTAAAGACTCATATACCATTTCGAAGTCGTGCGCTAACACCGACACGAAGGCGGCAGAAGCTAGACACATTGTGAAGACTGGATGATTGATCACACAAACTCTCCTACGCTCCGCTGTACTGATCGACATACTTGTGGGTGATGTTATGATGTTTGAACGTACTTCAAGTATAGCATCGCTGGCCGAGTAGCGTTCGCTCCATACTGGAATGCTCGCGTATTGATCAGTGTGCCGTTCAGCTATGCAAACACCTTCACTCTTCCATATCGCCAAGTACGCATATATCCTCTTGCCATAATTGTCATCGACAACTACCATCACTCTATCACCCTTCTTGCGTGACAAGGCTTTACATATACCCAGCGCCTAAGCATCACTCACTCCGCACCCTGCCACACCAGATCATCAAATACAAGTCACAGAGGATGTCACACAACACCCCCGACAACCTCCTCAAGCTCGCCGCCGACCTCAACAAACTAGGCGGGGAACTCTGCGCCATCGGCGGCAAGCTAGCCACAGCCGCCACAGCTCTCGAGCAAGAAGCCGCGAATGTAGCTTTGGCCAATGCGCAACGATGGGGCGTCGATGTACAGGTATGCATGCGCTAGAAACGGGGTTTCAGCATCAGAAGACAATTGATACTGACAACATGCGCAGGTCGCTGTGAGAGCTGGGCCGCATGGTCAATGGGCTGGCCAAGGAAACGAGATCATGATTAATGGGATTAAGAAGTAGTTGTAGTGCTGCGTGAGAAACGCGGAGGAAGAGAGGAGAGAATGGAGCCACGGCATGTGCATATGGAAGGCGTGGGATTGAACATCAGTCAGGCGCGATGGCGCGCACCGAGCTGTGTGGTGCGGCAGGAGAATCAGAGAGCAGTGACACCACTCATTGTAGACCAGTGTAACATCATCCTCATTCCAAAATTTCCTGGATCCTTTGCAACCATCGTAATGTTGCATAGAAGCGAGCGCAGAATGCGGGTAAGACTTCTCCCCGCATGTCGGGTCCCTTACCCCTCTTCACATCTTGGGGTTTAGCGCTGCAGAGTTTTATCAGATCATCAGATAAGATGCGACACCGGACACCCCATCGACCACTCACAGCGCAAGATCAGCTCCGAACCATCTCCAGCCTATATCGTTCATGTAAACTTAATGTTGTACGCGTAGACATACTGATCCCGACTGGCTGCTTTGGAGCGCAGAAATGGCGGTCTGTCTTCGGAGGACGGAAGCTTAGGTTCAGCGGTGGTGTGATTTCGCCCCAAGGCCCGGAAATTGACGAGCCAAGCTGCGGAGCTGGGCACGGGGCGGACGTGGATTCGGTGTAATCCAGAAAAACTCATTCAAGGAGAGCAGAGATCTGAGGGTCATCACATGCAAGCAAATGTGTGAATTGAAAAGGATATCATTTGACCCGTACTTGGGTTCGTTGGAACGTGTAGTCATTAGTCTAATTCCGGGCTGCTGTAGCCATGCGATATGATACAGAATGCAAGAAAGTGAAGAGTGTGTAACCGTCCACTCGTCGTTATTCATAGCGACCGTCAAAACCCTCAAGTTGTGTTCTCGCTACGGATGAACGACCATGCGAAACAGGATGCAGACACTCTTGCATGTCAACGCCGCAGATTGCTGGCGGAACCGCTAAAGGTGGGGTATCTGGCAAAGAGAAGACAGGAGGGCGCGACTAGTGGCCCATATTGTAATGAGAGACTGCGTCCATCATCGCGTGATCCTCGGCCTTGGTCATGGGCGAGAAAGAAGCTCGGCGCCGTTCCTCGGCCTCTTCGATCAGCGGCGCATGTGGGCCGTCAGACGGACGGGGCCTGAGAGGACGCTGGGCATGTTGGAGGGTAGTGAGGATGCTGCTGGCGTCCAGCTCCATCGCGCTGTACATGCCGGGTTCCATAGTGAATGTGTCCCTGCGAGTGTCCTGGCGTCCGAAAGCCTGCGGAACGGGCTTTAGTTGGCGCCAGTCCATGGCATTCGGGTCCGTCGAAACTCGACCATCAAGTAGCTTGAAGGCATCGCTGCAACCGACTGTCCTTCCGGTACCCACGGGCGACGAAATGCCAGCGCTCATGTCTATGCTGGTCGATGCCTTGGGCTCCATAATGTCGAGCGAGCTGCTCTTGCTTGAATTCCGCCGTGAGCTCGAAGGGGTTTCCTCGCTCCGGAGCTGAGCGACTCGCTGGCACCAGGCTCGCTGCTGGGGGTTTGACTGACAGTCGGCACAAGAGCCAGGCCCGGTCATGGCCATGTTGGGCTTCGCTTCTTCAGCTGAAGAACCACTCTTCATGCGCGTGAGCGAAATGCCCTCGTCGGCGCTGTCAACACGAGCAGGAGGATCGCATATGCAAATGTCCTTTTGTCCCTCACAGAAGCCACAGTCTGTGATCTTGTTGTCCTCCGTCGATGGTGCGAACGTAGATGCGCTCTTGAACTTGTTTGTGAAGTCGACTTCGAACTCGACGTGTGGATGCTTCTCCTGGTCGAGTTCTCCTTGGCCGCCGCGAAGTATTCCAGTCATGGACATGCCGTCCATGCGAGCCGAGGCCTCGTCCGGGAGTTGCATATCATTGGTGAGGTCGGCGAGACAGGCGCAATGTTCAGGCGTGCAGCGATCGCATCCTGATTGCGTGTTCTCGAACGGTGCGTCGTGGCGTGCGCCACGGAAATGAACGAGGTCGGGACTCGCCATGCGAGCAAAGTCCTCGCAATTTGGCGTGGAAACGTCTTCGCCTGCTTTCGCTTTCGTGTACATGTCCCTCCACATGATAGCTTGGGCGTCACTTGTGCGTAAACGCTCTTGCAGAATCTGGATTTCTTGTGCTTGAGCCCGTGCTCGATCTTCCAGAAGCTGTTTTTCCCGTAGCCATTGGTTGCGGGCATCGTTGAATTCTGTGCCGGTCTTATTGACCTGTTCGAGGAGCATCTGCACGTTCTTCTGCTTGCGCTCACGGAAGTTGCGCTGCGAGATGCGGTTCTGGGCCTTGCGCTTGGTCTCGGGCTCCGCGGTGGCAGGCTTACGGCCAGGCTTGGGTCGAGGCGGGATGGAATGTATCATGCTCGTAGGCCCCCCGCCCGACTGCGAGGGGCCTTTGGCGTGCGTGTTGACGGACAACGTGGCGGCGACGTGAGGGCGTGGTGGGGACCGTGGTACGAGTTCTGGGTCGGTGTCAGTTGTTGAAGTGGGCAAGGGTCGATCACGCGGTTGGACAAGTCTGGTAGCCAACAGCCGCGGCGAACTGCTGGTACGCGGGACACGCGGGAAAAGAAATCACGTTACTTACGTCGAATGGAGCTGCGGCGGTCTTGTTCGAAGTCGGCAGCAGAACAGAAGGTGCTTCCTGAAGACTCAGCAGGCGATGGCGCAGGACTGAAATCCGATCCAGGTGTGGCAGCGCAGTTCAACGAGGCCATGTTGCGCGGTGGAGCGTAGGGTGCGTACGGGATCTGGTTATCAGATGGAGATCCTGAGTTATCAGATCAGCGGGCGTCTTATCCCGAGCAAAGCCGAGCTCGGAGCGGAACGGATCAACTTACCGACGGCGCTAGGGTGGACATAGTTGTGCCTGTAGTCAGGCGGCGACATTTGGAGCCCGTATGGATCCATGAAATAGCTAGCATACGGGAAACGCTCGTGATACCAGTTTTTTCGACGGGGGGTTTCGCCCTTCATGGTGGGCGTTCAGTCCGGAGATGTTAAAAATGTTAGCGAACAAGAATGAAAGAGATGGGCAGTCGGTCTTTATAAGGCATCTGTCTCTCTTACCTAGGTAGCATTCGTTGCTTCCCAATTACCAGTCACCCAGAGTAAGTCGCTACTATCATGAATCACGGGTCGCACGTGGTTTCCTCTCGAATTAATGCCTCACAAATATGACTGAACCAGGGCAGGTGCAGTGCAGTCTACCACGGCATGGCCCAGCCCCCAATCCAAGCATTTGAGCATATTTGCCAGTCCTCCCTAGGAAAACCTGAACATCTGGAGCTTACATGGCCGTCAGGGCAGCTGCCTTGCATGTATTCATCTTGGTGTAGTCTCCAGACATGTTCAAGTTTAGTCTGGGCTATTCAAAAACTATCATTACAACGCACTCAAATCACATGAACGCATGGCTATGAGTTCAGACAGCAACACAATCAAATGTTGAAAAATCTCTTTCGAGACGCATCCAGGGAAGACGTCACAGCGGCGGATGCAAAAGACAACCCCTGTAAATCCGCAAGTATTCTGGCACGGTGGGCCGCACTGAGAGCACGCGAGACGATAGGCACAGTCTTGCTCTGAGGAACTGGTTATGAGTTACTGGCTACAGCTTTTACAGATCCACTTCGCGCTCTACGCCCTGGCAAGAACCATTGGATAACCCTGCAGGCCCGTGTCTTTGCAGAGAAGGAGCGAGTCACAGGAGATCCAGGGTCCATCGGTCATGCACCCAAAGCTCCAATCAGCAACTTCGTCTTTCAATTCGGTAATGACGACCCAACTAGTACTTGGAGGACGGCGCTCTCGCCGTCTCTACGACTCCGTAGACCTGGAGACGATGGTCAATGCGAAAAGGGCTGAGCAGTTTGAGATCCACATGTACTTTATCGAAGATGCCGTTGCAATCACCGCGTTCAAAAGAAGTCGGAAAGTGAGCTAGCGTGAATCTGAATTGAGGTTGTTCTTAGCAGACACGTCCAGGCTGATCCTGAGACCCACGTCCTTGCCCGTGAGAGGGTCATATTGGCGCGCCTCCGAAGTGTGTTCACATTGGTACGGCGCGGGCCGACGCGCGCCCCCATTTAACCAGCCATAGCTGAACGAACCTTACCCCTACGTCAATTGCAAAAGCAGACATTGCTCCGCCGCTGGCTTCCAATACTATTAGCGTTCCGACGTCATAATTTTGTTGATGTGGAATGGGCGCCCGGTGCCCATGAGAGGCCTGTCCGTCACTGCCGCAAGTACCCGCCTGACACTGTGCGTGCCCATCTCTAGCTACATCAATGGGAAACTGGCATCATGTAAGTATTTATCGATTAGCACATTTGAATGTCATCTATTAGTTTCGGAGTCATCGAAATCATATTCACCAAATCGCAGTGACCAGTCAATCCCATCACTACCACAAAACGACGACACCCAAGGCTGCCACTTCCTCCAGTCTCTAAGCCGGATGATCAACGAGCCTTTCTCAAAGCGAATTTACCTGGTCGCAAGACAAACACTAATACTGATCTGTGGACCCGCTGCATCTCCAAGAACCTCGAGCACCATACATTTCAGTCGGAGCTTTCAGAGCGCCGCACCCATAGTACCGATCAGACCGTCCCATGGAAGAATCTCCTTTTCTAGTAGCGTACTTGCTAGATATATGCACTCACTCAATGCCTATGAAACTCGCGGCGCTAGAATTGATCCTAGTTCGCGCAGGACCGACTACCTTGATACCTTGGTAGCATTCACCTTGAAATCTTAGATCCCGCTAGCGCCCGCTGCAGCCCTACAAGACCCTGGTTCTTGAGCAAACGGACCGGGCTATGAAAGCATCGACCATATCGTCTTTGTGAGCCAGAGCACAGTCATTGGCCATTGTGGAGGACGGGTCACATGATGGGGCGAAGAGCTTTGGAGGACGCGGTTTGTCTGGGTGGGGCGGTGCGCTGGGCTGCCTAGGCAGAATGTACATGAGTCTTGATCAGTGACCGACGGCGGGCTGCGTAATGGCGCGGAGCTGTTCTCCGTCGTTTTATTTAGCTGAGGAAGAGAGATGGCAGGAGTTGGAAAGGTGCGGGTGGCAATCTTGGTGTCTACGGACTCTCGTTGTGCAGGAGGGCCGCTGCACACCGGCATAAGAGCGTATTACAACATTAACACTATCAAACACAGCAGGAAGCGAGAAAGAACAATTCTTATGGGGATTAAATCCAGCATTACATTGCTAAGAAGACGCCGCGATACAGCTCTCCGTCGTGAACGTTTCAGTGTATCTCATCACGAAGCAGCATCGGCCTGCCTGCCTGCCCAAAACCACGCTCAAAACACCCGCGGCGCATTTGCAAACACCATCAACGCTAGACGCCGTTATGACCATCCAAATCCAGTGCATAGCTTATGCGCTTGCCCTGAACACCACACTACCTCCATGTCTCCATCTGATCGTCTCGCGAGCGTTCATTACGTGAAGTGCGCGAGCAAGCGCCTGTTCCGAGTAACCCTTGCCATCCACCATCTCACGCTTGAGCGTCGACAGGTTGACTTGCCAGCCAATGGGCATACGTCTTCGTAGTTCCTCTTCGACTTTGTTGACTTCGTCCATGAGTTCCTTTGAGCTCTGGCCCTCGCCCTGGTTCACCGCATCCATCGTAGACGCGAGGAAGAGACGAATGGCCTCATCGACGTGCGACTCATCTGCGATAGGCGACAGCGATAACTTGGCCAAAGACTCGGTGATACGGATGATGGCTTCTAATTGACGGACAGTAATCGGGATACTGGATCTTTGGTTTGCGTTGATCTCCGAAGCGTGCACTTGCCGCCTGATGCTGACGAAGTGACTGGACAGCTTCTCCGCGGCCTCAGGCGAAAGACGCGGCGCGCACTTTTGGCGACAGTATGTGATGTAGCGCTTCATCTTCTCGATCGGAATCTCGGCTTGTACGGTCTCTTCGACACCTCGGCCACCCATTGCGATACCCATGACGTGCTTTGCTATTCGCTCGTCACGGCCGCGGTCGTGTTCGTCGCGCACAATGAAGATCATGTCGAAACGCGACAGAATGGTGGTCTGGAAGTCGATGTTCTCGCCGGGTGTCTTCATGTCGTCGTAACGACCGAAGATGGGGTTGGCAGCTGCGAGTACAGATGTTCGCGAGTTGAGAATTGTGGTAATACCCGCTTTGGCGATGGAAATGGTTTGTTGCTCCATGGCTTCGTGGATGGCTACTCGGTCCTCGTCACGCATCTTGTCAAACTCGTCAATGCACACCACTCCACCATCGGCCAGGACCATGGCACCACCTTCGAGGTAGAACTCTCTTGTGTTGTGATCGCGCTGCACAGATGCTGTCAAACCGGCTGCGGAGGATCCCTTTCCAGAGGTATAGATAGCGATCGGCGATACTTTCTCGACGAACTTCAGTAGTTGCGATTTGGCGGTACCGGGGTCACCCAAGAGGAGTACGTTAATGTCACCACGAAGCTTCATCCCGTCCGGCAGGATCTTCTTTGCGCCACCCATCAGTAAGCAAGCGATAGCCTTCTTGATGTCCTGGTTTCCGTAGATAGAGGGTGCGATGCAACGCGCGAAGACTTCGTAGATGTCGGGCCTCCTGCTCATCTCCAAGAATTCTTGTTCCTCCTCCTCGGTGAAGACGGCGTTGCCTTTGCTGCCGTGGTCCACCTCGGCGTGTATGCCGACAGCGCGTATGTATGGGTTGCGAATGGCTACTGCGGCGTTGCCTGCACGCCTCGAGCCCTTCTGCTGGTAGATAGAGAAGACACCCATTACTGAACACCGTGTACCTGGAACGACGCGATTCGCCAGATAGCGGTCTGCGGAGATCATGATGTGTCGTGGTAGTTCACCGACCGGAACCTGATCGGGCGCTTCTTGCAGCTTGAGCACCTGCTGGTCAATGAACTGACAGCGCTCGTGCATGACATAGTAAGGGTCCAGCGGGCATTGTTCTCCCTGCTCACCCTCTCCCTTCTTTCTGCCACATGTTCTCGGGAGGGAAACACCAGAGAAACCACCCGACACGGGCAGAATCTCTTCGTGCTGGCAATTCCTGCATCGTATAGCGAGTGCGGTGGATTTGGACGAGAGTGTAGATGCGCCGATGATGATACCGGGTATACGGACGAGTTGCGAGACGTTGGTCGCGGTCAAGTCGCGGATTGAGAGTTCTGAGGCGTTCGAATGGAGGAGCAGCTGGTGTTCGGGGAGCTGGATGTTCTTTTGTGAGGGGTAGACGATGCGTTGTGTGCACGTCTTCAATGCCGACTCGAACTGGGAGGCATTAGCATGCGCATGCGATTTGAGACTGTACAACGTACGAGAGGTATAATCTCTGCCGGGTTCTGCCTAAGATCGTGTGCAAGCTCTGGGCTATAGCTGATCAGATGCGCGACGTCAATGTCGCAGTAGTATTGCTTCAAGAGAACATTCTCGCGGATTTGATCTCTGCGAACGGTTAGACGACCGCATATGGCACGTGCGACTGCCTGTCATACCTGTAGACAAAGATGTTGTCGAGGGTAAAGTCCATAATAAAGTCGACAAGCGCTTGATGCACGCGCGAGGGCGCAGCTGCATCCCCGGGCCCATCGCCGGCTTGGCTGCCGAAGAGGCTGATTGAGAAAGGAGTCTGTCTGTCCGCCATTATGTGTATCGTGCGTATCGTCAGTCGTAATGGTGGTTGTAGAGGGGCAAACACACGCTGTCGCTAGGGGGACAAGGACCAGACGCGCTTTCCTCGCGATTTCGCGCTAGGCCCGCGCGCTTTCCATTTTACACCTGTCTTTGGCCTAGCGCACCCCTCGAGGACCCTTCAACCTTTCTTCAACGTTCAACGCGTCCTGACTGCGAGAGCCAGGAGAACACGACATCACTTATGACCATTGAGTTGCAAGCCGAAAGATGGCTTTACAAACCACCTGTATCACGCTCTTGACGCACATCCAATGCTATCCGCACTTCTCGGCGACCGCAAGGATTTTGTCGCGTCTTCATCCGCCATTCGAAGTGTGCATCGTTCAATTTCTCAAGACTGAAGCATACGTTCCTAGATGGAGAAGATCATTCGTCTTAATTATCGTTCCTAGCTGGGCGATTCTACCACATACGAGCACGAGGCTCACCATATGAACTCAAAGTCCATAATCTGGTCCGCCTTCGTATCCAACCTCATCTTACCACCAGGTACTCCTTGAACCGCCCCAGAGCTAGCCGTAGCAACATCTCCAGCTACCGTGCTGTTTCCCGACCCAGCATCATACTTGACCACCACACTACCACCAACCCGACTCATCATCTTCATCCTGCTAATTCTGCCATCTACCCACTCCAAATCGAATACAAAGCCGCCTCTAGCAACAAGCCCAGACACACTACCCGAACTCCATTGCTCAGGTAACACGGGTAGGAGCCATACCTCCCGCACACCCTCTCCACCCACGATGTGCGATTGAAGTAGCGCTTCCGCCACACCACTCACGAAGCCTAGATTACCGTCGATCTGGAACACGCCCTCATTAACATCCATCACGTTGTTATACACACTGGTGTTGAAGAACTGATAAACGTTCTCAGCCAGCGCCGTCTGGTTCTGCAAGCGCGCATACCAGTTGATCGTCCATGCGCGCGACCATCCTGTCCCAGCGCCGTTGTGAGAGAGTCTGTCTTCGAGCGTAGCACTCGCGGCGTTGAAGAGCTTGGCGTCGTAGCCTGGCGCACCTGGTGGGAAGATCTGCGTGCCTGGATAGAGTGCGTATAGGTGGCTCACGTGGCGATGGCCTGGTTCTGCTTGCTCGTAATCCTGCATCCACTCCTGCAGCGTGCCTGGATAGCGTGTTGAGTACCGGTATGGCGGTAGTTTTGCTTGGGTGTCTCGGACTCGTTGCAGGAACGCTGAGTCGACGGTGCCGTTGTTGAGAGTGGAGACCGCCCGGAGGTAGTTTGTGAAGAGCTCGTTGAGGATCTCGATGTCGCATGTTGGCGCGATGTCGAAATAGTACGTCTTTCCGTCTGCGGCAATGTAACTGTTCTCCGGGGACACAGAGGGATTGGTGACGAGATATTCCGTCCCATTGATGCTATATGGCTGTAGAGTATCGAGGTAAAACTCAATAGCACCGGAGACGGTATCAAGCCTCGAGGCTAAGAAGTCTTTATCGCCTGTGTACCAATAATGCTCGAGTATATGGGTAACAAGCCAGCCAGATGACAATGTCCAGTACGTCGCGGGAAGATAGCGATCCACAGGCGCAGTATCCCCCCAAAGATCGGTGTTGTGGTGAGACATCCATCCGGAGGCATTGTACATTTTCTTGGAAGTGTGCATGCCGTCCTTTCGCATAAGATCCAGATGATCAAACAGAGGTGTGTGCAAGCTCGACAGACTGGTGACTTCCGCGGGCCAATAGTTCATCTGGAGGTTGATGTTGACAGTATACTTCGACCCCCATTGCGGCATGAATTCTTTGTTCCAGATACCTTGGAGATTGGACGGTAGATTGCCAATACGCGACGATGCGATCAACATGTAGCGGCCATAGTTGTATGCCAGCGCGGTTAGCCCTGGGTCGTCCGCTCCTTCGCGTGTTGCGTTGATGCGCGCGTCTGTTGGAAGGCTACTAGCGTTCGCGTCCGATCCGGTGAACTTCAGGACGCTGGCATTATACAATGGTGCATAATCTTCGATGTGGCGCTGTCGAAGCTCGGCATATGTGTATTGACGGGCTCGCTGAATAGTGCTATCCACAGCCATGCGCGTGTCGTTGGTTCGGTAAGAAGTGGAAGCCGCAAAGTAAGCCGTTGCTTCCGTAGCATTATCGACGACGATGAATTCGCCGAGCGTCTTCATGTTGCCATCGGTATTGACTGCCAAAGCGGATGTGAAGATAATGGGATCAACACCGCCGGTTCCCCCAGTCATGTACGCAACTCCGTTCGCGTTCCAGTCCTGATCTGACGCCTCGTTCAATCCGTCCTGTGGTCTGTGTACACGTATTTGGAATGAGAGTTTCTCAGGTCCGGTGACTTGTAAGTGTTGTACAAGTACGTCGTCTGGGGTTGACACGAACATCTCGCGCTCGTATAACGTCTCGTTGACACTGAACTTGACGCCTGCAATTGCGCTTTCCAGATCAAGCCATCGTTCGTAAGTCGCATTGTCGTAGTCGCTAGTACCATCGAAATAGACTTCCATTTCTCCCAGCGGTTGGTAATTCCTAACGCTTTGGGGCGTGCCCATCATACCCAGATTCGCCAGCTTTTCTGCATCGCCTGCCTGATCTCGTGCGAGCAAGTCTCTTACATCCGAAAGTGTCTGGGACGCGTTTTGGTTTACGCGATCTCGAGGGCCACCAGACCAGATGGTCTCTTCGTTGAGCTGTATGCGCTCTTGTACGGGTATTCCGAATACCATGGCACCGAGGCGCCCGTTTCCTATTGGGAGTGCATCTGTCCAGGCATCGGAAGCGGCGGGCGCTGTGTACCAAAGGCGTGCATCGCTTGCTGCTACCAGGGAAGTGAGCCCTGAAGCGACTGTCAAGGTCGCTAGAGTTAGCATCTGGACTAATTCCTGCTCCTGTGAGTCCTGAGCTCCTGATGGTGGGCTGTGAGGGATGAGGACACCAGGAAAACACTACGACTATGTACCTAGGATCATCGCTTCAGCCCTGCGCGAATGTAGCTTCTCATTGATGGACGATAACATGCCTGTCTATTGCGAATACCATTCTGGGTATAGCGCGCGATCCCCGCATTCTACGCTCAGTTCACACTTTTTGCTTTGCAGATCTTGTACCCATTGCCTGATGTCTTGCATGGTCTCGCATGCCGAGTAGCTTCGCCTACACTTCCTGGCCCGGAGAAGATCCGTAGAACACCCTGTCGCATTTAGCCTCGGAAAATAAGACATGCATCATGATGTAGTCTCGATGCACCAAAGACATGTAGTAATACGAGGTGTGCATTACCCCGCACGTGTGTCCGATATCCAGGTGTGGAGCACGCTTCTCAGTTGCTTGGGAAGCGCGAGTTGGTCGCGAGTGACGTAACGCGTATCTGAAGCTACATCCCGCGGCTAGAATTGTGTCGCATTTTGTAGCCTACACGTCCAAAAGACTCAACATGCAAGTACCTCTTGAGGCGGTGTATACTTCCACCTCGCGAAAGAAAGACGGAAGATTGCGACACGAATTGGAGCCACACCTAGCGACTACACGACAAAACCACGACGCGTCGGATTCGTGTAAACCATTGCGTTGTCCTCACAGCTGATAGTGCGACGCGTCATACTCAACATCGCTCGTCTCAACGAGTCGGATAACCGCGGTGTCATGCGACTCAACAACTGCTTCGTACCGTCCTTTGAACTTTCCCTGGTTTCTTCCAGTCCATGAGTCGAACACGGTGTATTCAGCCTCCGCATCCAACTCAGGCACCTCCGCGAAGTCGATGGCCTTGGTCTGGGTCGCATTGAGTGTGTTCAGTGCAAACACATGCACACCCTTGGAAGACAGCCCACTCCAATACTCAGCGGGATGAGATTGATTCCAAGTGAAGTCGGCGTTGACACCCCACTTGTAGGGTTTGGCTGCAGCACCAAAGACCGGGTCTTGATTGAAGTCGATGAGCTCCTTGTTACTCAGAATCCCTAGGATATCCGGCTCGATACCGTGGAGAGGGGTGCCGATGACTAGAGGCGACTTCAGAGCAGCCCAGAGGGCGAAGTGAGACCGACTCTCTTGTAGGGTAAGGTTTCCGTTGCCCACCTCAAGCATATCCCAGTCGCCGTGTCCCCAGAAGTTGGTATCGTTGTTGAAAAAGGATGCATGATTGAGGATGGGCATGATGCCCCAAGAATACTGATGCTTCTCGTACCACTCTGGGTAGATGTCTCCCCACATGCGCCAGCTGTGGCCGGTATCGTTGCCCCACTGCTCGATGTGGGCATGGCCCCAGGCACATTGCGAGTATTCAATCGTACGATTTGTCGCTAGGAGTGCATCACTCATGGCCTTGTACCGCGTGAAGCTCTTTGAAGTCGTCCAATCGTAGCCTGCAGGTGCTGGAACAGGCCGAGCTTCACCGTCACCGCCAGCGCTTTGGTCTTCGGCCGGGGGTCCTCCCAGCCAATTCTCTGGCCACCATCGGTACTCGTCGTCCCATTCGTCAGGCACAGCGCAATTATCGTACTTGAGGTCTAACCAGTATGAGTAATGAAGAGCTGCTTTGAGTAAATATAGCTTACAGTCGATGCCCCAATCGGCAAAGGTCCTGGCATCTACTTCCTCGTGTCCCAGGGAGCCAGCGTATCCACCGCATGTTGTGTCGCCAGCATCACCGTAGATGCCGACTTTCAATCCGAGCTTATGGACCTCGTCTGCTGTATGTTTGATGCCACCCGGAAACTTGGCATAGTCAGGACGGATCCTTCTTGTGACGTTATCGCGTTGGTTAGATTTGTCGGACCAGCAATCGTCTATGTTCACGTAACTGTAGCCGAGGTCTTTCAAACCAAGAGAGATGAGAAGTTCAGCGACTTCCAGGATGACGGTCTCGTTGATGGCGCATTCGTACTCGTTCCATGTACTCCAGCCCATAGCTGGTAGGCGGCCTGTATGACCATCTTGCGACATCAGCGAAAAGCCTGAGCCGGCCAGTGCCAATCCGACTAGCATTGAACTTAGCGACATGCTGAATGTAGACGAGGGGTGTGTTAATGAAGATTACCAGCCGACAAAGGTCATCTTTATAAGATGGGCTTCTTGACTAAGAAGGATTGAAAGGAAGGACTGCCTTTCTAGAAGCGGAGGGAGGCTCCGCGACCGCTTCCGGAAAGCACTGTAGGGAACTGCCCAGTTGACATAACGATTGGGGGATTGAAGAACAGCGAGGAGATCAATGTAATTCTTCCGAAACGCGGACATTGGTTGGGGCAGACCGGTTCATCAGCGCAACAGCAGCGTGAAGTAGGCGTTGCGGGGACCACCTGGGCAGCAACCGCTCTAGCCTGTGGTAGCGGCACGCAAATTGATGGCTTGATCACCGTGGCCAACTCTCACAAAACTTGGCAGGGTGCAAATCAATTTGTCTCATCATAGAATAAAAGCTCCAGTAGCAGTTGCATGTAGGAAAGAAGCTTAGAAGAGACCCTTGATGTGGTCCTCCGATCCGTCGGATGGCTGTCGCGCGATGACGTCTTGACTAGCGCTTCTCGCTCTTTCCGCACCTGAACACCACCAACGTCCATATCATCGCTCAGTGCCTGTGGCCGTGATGATGATGGCCGTGGTCGTGGGAGTGATCGTGACCGTGGTCGTTCTCCTCTTCATCCTGCGCCCGCGGCCACTCGGCCCAGTAGCCGTCGTCCCACATTTCCTGCAGAGTCTCTTCCTTCTCGTCATCGTCCAACGAATCGTCATGCATGACCTTCTCCCACTTCTTCATCTCCTTTTTCGTCAAAAGGCAAGCGTCAAGCATCTTCGTCAACCCGTCGACGTCAAGCTTCTCTCCGATGAATACCTAGAGATTGGGATACTAAGTCAGTGTTTGTTTCACATGTATTTCGTACAGCGATATGTCTTACTATTTCTTGTCTGCGGTCACCCCACTCTGGATGTTGGCAGGCGAAGTCAGTGCATGTTTCACAAGTAATTCATCAATGGGATACTCACCCCCCTCAAAGTCGTTCCTGATAGCCTTCAGCGTGTCTTCGTCGGCGCCCCAGTCTTCTTCAGACACGCAGCAGAACCACGGCATCTCAGAGCCGAGTGTCAGCATTGCGCCTGCAGTGCTCCAAGAGCCCATCTGATTAGGACGCGTGGCGAGCCAGAAGAGACCTTTGCTTCGGTGTAGGCCGCCGAAGTAGGGGCAAGCCTTCTTGTTGGCCAGAATTTCCTTGTCATCCATTTGGGGAATTTCTTCGTCGTCGTCGCTGACCTTGTCGGAGTCATCTTCAGACGCGCTGGCCTTTCCAGATTCGGATGAACCATCGATGCCGTTGTCGTTACCATCATCACCGTCTTCCTCGTCTTCTTCCTCGTCCTCTTCGGCATCTGCCACGTCTTCTGCCTCGTCCTGTAGCAAGATGAACTTGCCCTGGATAAGTCGGTACAGCTTCATTGGGTCGAATGGTCTGCGAGCGCGATATACGAAAGAGCCGATGCCATATCTAAATCCAGGTCAGCATGAGCCAAGCTTCGGGTACCGAGTGACTTACTCGAGCGTCTCCGGCTTGGGTGCGACACGCTTTCTTCCTGAGACGTCCATGACGGTCATTTCATGCAATGACTGAAGCCATCCAACGCTTGCGACAGCCTCGCCGAAGTTGAACACGCCCGTATTGAGCATCTCGCGAACGTCCACCTTGGAGTATCTGGCTTCAATGATCTTCGCCTTCGGGTTTAGTGACTTGATGTATGCTCGGACGCGCCCCAGGGTTGCCTTGTCTGCTCTATCGATCTTGTTGATGATGATAACATTGGCAAACTCGATTTGATCCGCGAAGAGATCGGATATGGTTCGCTGGTCCTCATCTGGAACTTCATCGCGCCCGAAGCGGTCTTGCAGGAACTCGGCCGTGTCGAACTCGGAAAAGAAGCGGAACGCATCCACCACTGTGACCATCGTATCGACGGTCGCAATGCTCTTCAGCCCACCGATCTTTGCTCTGTGAACATTCGTAAGCTACTGTATTGTACCACCGCCTTAGGTTCGACTCACACTTTAGCAAAGACCTCCTTCTCCTCAGGTTCCAGTCCCTCGGCGTCGATCATTGCCTCGGTAAGCTCGGTTGTGAAAGTCTCAGCCACTTGTTGTGGCTCACTGATACCGGAGCTCTCGATGATAACATGGTCAAATGCGTTCTCGGACCAAGCCAGACGTGCTAGTTCAACAAGTAAGTCGCTTCGCAATGTGCAGCAAATGCAACCTGAGTAAAGGTCAGCGTATGTCTTACGTGGAGTTCGTACAGTCATTGTCTCACCATTCTCCATCTGCACGACCTTTTCCTTGAGACGTATCTCTCCGTTACTGTTCTTGGTGTTGCCACGGCTAACGAGGTTTGCGTCGACGTTGACTGATGCCATATCGTTGACAATGACGGCGATGCGCAACCCATGATCCGGCGACTGTAGGATGTGCCGAAGCAAGGTTGTCTTTCCACTACCCTACTATTGTCAGTCTCAATCTTCACGTTTCTCAGCTGTTACTTACCAGAAATCCGGAAAGAACGGTCACTGGGAGCGGCTTTCGCTCGGTGGTCTGGTTCTTCGCCTTCATCTCCGCACCACCGGTCTTTCTACGCTTCGCAGCTGGCATAGGGAATTGCTATAGTCGTCTTTACGTCGGTAACTGTTTTAAAACTCTCTGGGACTTGTTTTGGTGGTTTTTGTATCTGTCCCGTTACCGTTGTGCGCGTCGGCCACTGAGCACCAAGATGGCTCGGTCGCATCAGCACGAAAGTGACGCATCTCATTCGTCGAAAACGCGAGAGACACCAACGCAGAGACTACCAACCTGATAGTAGTAAGCCGTGTTCATCTAGGTGTTAACATGGTAGGTCGAGCAAGGTTCTGCATGGGATTGAGCTCGGGAGTTGGCTGCCTCGCGAACTCGACCCTGGAGAAGCATCTTCGCGTAGTGTCTCACAAGACTCCAAATCCATAGTAAGATGATCTTCCCATGAGACTTCCGAAGACGCATCCAGACGAACGTTGAAACACTCTGCTTAGTATTGCCATCTCGAATTGGGCGACGAAGATGGGCAATTTCGGGACGAACTTGGGCGAAACTAGATTCCCAACCTAAGCTGTGCATCAAACTGAACTATGCTGCCATATAAAATTAGCAAATCAAGTTTTTATGCATCGTCAAGTAGTCAAGACCGCTACATTGTTGGCAGTACTGGTGTGTTGATGTATACGTTCACGTCGAGATGTTGAGAGAGCCCCTGGAACTTGCGACAGTAGCGCGAGTGATGTCATTTAGCCGGCATGTCGCGACGCGTCGCGTCCTTCGCCTCCCTACGATACCACACTCTTGCTCACAGTCGCGTGGCTGAATATCGCGTTCGCAATACAACTATCATTCCCCTTTCTGCTGGAAGCCTGCGCCATATGCCATCGTCGCGTTCAATCTCTCCAGAATGTATTCTCCTGCTCGGATCGGCTTGTAGGGACTCTCTTCGCCCTCTCTCAGACACGTCGGCAACGTCTCAATCACCGTGTCATAGTTCACCGAAAAGAAGAATGGTACACTGTACCTCGCCTCCGCCGTTCGGTTTACGACATGATGCACCGTGCTCTTATACAATCCATTCGTCCAGCGCATGAGGAAGTCGGCAACGTTCACGATGAGGGTACCGGGGATGTGCGGAGCGATATACCATGCGCCGGAGGGTTTCAGAATTTCCAGGCCGGGTACAGTCGATGCGAGCAGTAGTGTGAAGCACTCGTAATCTGAGTGAGCACCGAGGCCGATTTGAGCTTCCTGTGTTGGCGTAAGACTGTTGACCGGTGGAGTTTTGGGAGGAGGGTAGTAAAGAAGTCGTGCGATGCCACCTGCAGAGGTAGAGGTACAGAGTCAATACACGTCACATGCACTTCGTGCAGTCAGAACTTACCCGGATGCGTCGTCATGGAGTCGAAATAGTCTTCAGGGAGATCGAGCGAGAGCGCAAACAGGCGAAACAGGTGACGGGCGAGATCAAGGACCTAGAAACGGTGAGCTTTCTCGCACACTACGTGATAAGCACTTCTGGCGAATTCGACTCACAGCACCATAGTATTTACGAACGTTTTCATAAAAGCCCGGCAAGTCTTGTTCGTCAGGCCACATGTTACTCTTCTCTGTCGATCCGTCGAGATTCTTGTATTTGCCATCGCCACCAGAGAAGTCCAGGCGCTCTTCGTATGCGAAGTTGAAGACTTCCTTCTCCTCCTTGTCACCAGCGATGGATGTATACTCGCTCGGCTCCCAGCCCAAGCCGAACTTGTTGTTCTTCAGATGCAAGGTCTCTTTCTTGCTCAGCGGCAGCTCATGCATGAAGCGATCAGCCTGATGCAAGATGCCATCACAAGCTGATTCTGGTATGCGATGATTGCTAATGTAGAAGAACCCAGAGGTAGTGCAGGCTTGACGAATCTGCGCAGCAACCGCTTGGCGGGCCTCAAGAGAAGCAGAGAATGAAGGGGTCAGATCAATAATGGGTATCTCGAAGTTCTCGTCGGCAATACGGTCTTTCGCCGAGAGTCGCGACTGCAGATAAGCGGCGGCGCCATTTCGGGCTTCCTCGTATGTCGTCTGGTCCGGCACATGCGCTGTGGTAGTCGCCATGGCTGCGCTCAACGATCCTAGTCCTTCTCGAAGTTCGAAGCGATATCGGGAGGGAGAGTCAATGTCAAGGTAAGGCGCGTAGGGCGCGAGGTGATAAGGCGTTGAATAGTGGGGGCAGCTACGGCGATGCATCGGATCTAAGACTCGACATGCATGCCCATCTGATACTGTACCCCTCATTCCGCAACACAAATCCTCCCACCTCAAACATCCAGTCATGTCTCGATCTCAAAACACCACTGTCTTCACCAACGGTCGCTTCTTCAACAGCGGCGCAGCGCAATCCGAAGCACAATTCCAAACGACATTAGCCGTTCAAGATGGCAAGATCAGCTTCATCGGAAGCTCTGAGGACTCCAAAGTCCAAGAACTCTGCAATGCTGGTGCAAAAGTGAGCGATCTTGGCGGGAAACATGTACTTCCTGGGTTTATCGATTCTCACATGCATTTCCTGATGCTTGGTCAATCGCTGCATAAAGTGGATCTGGACCATGCGAAAGATCTGGAAGAGATTCGTGCCCGCATCTTAAAGTATGCAAAAGCGAACCCGGATAAACCACGCATAATGTGCAAAGGTTGGATGCACTCGATGACCAATGGGGAGGCCAAAGCGAGCATGTTGGACGACCTGGATCCCAGACCGATCTACATAGACTCGAAAGATATACATTCGTGCTGGTGCAATAGCGCGGCGTTGAAAGAGATGGGAGTTCAAGAAATGGAGACTCCAGCTGGTGGAACGGTTGAAAGAGATTCGGATGGCAACGCGTCGGGACTTCTTAGCGAAGCTTGCGTATTACTTATCGTTTGGCCATGGCTTGCGAAGGTCACACCACTCGATGAGAAGATGGCGGCTTTGAGGACTGCAATCAAGGCGTACCATGCCGTTGGCTGTACAGGATGCATCGACATGGCGATGGATGAGAGTGCATGGGAAGCTATACTTTCCCTGCGATCTACCGAAGGACTACCAATGCGGGTGGCTGCGCACTGGTGTATCATGCCTGGCGATGGCGAGGAACATCGCCTGCGACAAGTTGAGCGAGCTATCCAGCTGAGCCAGGAGTTCAACAAGAGCACTAGCCCTGATTTGAGGGTCGTTGGCATCAAGGTCATTTGCGACGGAGTGATCGATGCGTGTACTGCAGCGCTGGCAGAACCCTATACTTCAAATGGCCATTTTGAGGGCCCGATTTGGACACCGGAGATGCTCGATCCCGTCGTCAAGAAGGCAATCGAAGGTGGACTTCAATGCGCATTGCACGCAATAGGTGACCAGGCTGTTCACAATGCTGTCAATGTGCTGGAAAAATATGGAAAACAAGACCAGAGACACCGTATCGAGCATCTCGAACTTACCGCACCGGAAGACGCGAAGCGACTTGGTCAGCTCGGCATAACAGCAAGTATTCAACCAGTCCACTCAGACCCTGCTATCCTCCGTGCATGGCCGAAGCTTCTTGGTCCAGAACGTGTGAAGCGAGCCTTTGCGTACTCTGACTTCTCGGATCACGGTGCGACACTTGCCATCGGCTCAGACACACCTACCGCACCCTACGCGCCGCTGCCAAATTTGTACGTCGCTACCACGCGCAAGTCAGCGAGACAGCCGGATGCTGGAGACGCGCCTGTCAATGACAACTTCCGCCTTGAGTTGACACAAGCAGTTGCCGCTGTTACCCAGGGCGCAGCATATTCCTCGTTTGCAGATGATCGTGTAGGTAGTTTAGAGGTCGGCAAGATGGCAGACTTTTGCGTGGTAGACATGGAATGGAAGGGGGAGGAGTTGCTTAAAGCCAAGGTTTTGGAAACATGGTTTGAGGGGAAACAGGTGTACAAAGCTTGAGTCTGGATTTATTGGGATAGAAAGCTTTCTGTAGATTGAGTCCTGAGGAATGAAGATGCGAAACGGCCGATGGTGCCTGCTGTGTCAACCGCATCGGGACGTCATCGTGACCCACCTGCACGTGGTACTAGACGATTGCATCACATACACCAAACAACACTACCGACTGCACTCTACCCAACACCAACGGGACAACGAAGGACTTGGCCAAGGATCAGCGTGTCAGGGCATTCCATTACTCGATGAGCAACCACACCTGAAGACCCTTTGGTAAGCCTCGGTAATGACCAAGAAGGCTTCCAAAAAAGCCTCGCGGAAGCCTTCTCTATGCACCGCATGTGGCGATAAGGATCACACAAATGCGCATATAACGGCATTGCGCACCGAGATACGAAGAGATTCTGGCATTGTCAAAATCGGTGTTCACGCATCATCCATGTATCAGCGGTGCGTCTGAAACCAGAGGTGTAGCCCCGCAACCTCGCATGTTTCATACCTCGACTCGACCTGCCCGAACCTCATCGCGAACTTGAGTGCGGAATCCCACTCCGCGTTTCTATAGCAAAAACTCAGTCGCAAAAGGCGGTTTAATCTCCGTCACCTGCAGGAATTTTGCTGCACGGCATTCCAGCCCGTCTTAGCAGCTGTCATGGTGGCTTAGACGTCTAGGAACTATGCCTGGATGACAGCTCATGGTGAGGCATGGTCCTCAGGTGTTTCGCAACCCGATGGACGTCATTCAAGGTGCTCTTCGGATATATTGATCGATCGTCGCGCCCTGTTCTCCGCTGCCCAGTTCGAACATCACGTACTATACATACATCAACTACTCCGGAGTACATCAGCTCTTCGTTGATACTTACGTTTCGAGTCGCATCGTACACCAAGAGCTCCACTTCATTTCACCTCTCTTACCTCACCACATCAATCAACAACATGTTGACCAACCGTCGCTCGACCATGATGGTTCCTCCAAACCGCATGCCCAGCTGGCATCCCCACTCAAAAGGCACCATGCCTCAGCAGCCATCATCAACGCCTCTTGCGATCGATACCGAAGCACCTCAAAGTCGCACACCCGCCATCTTGACATCAACGACGTCCGACCTGCCCGGTCATCGCGTCATTCGCGTCCTCGGTGCCGTCCACGGAACTACAAGCGCGACGCGCAAAGACCCGAAATCCTTCATTAAGAACGTCGCAAGCAGTTTCAACAGCAGTTGGGGAGAGGCCAAGAGCATGACGAGTATCGTATACCAGGCGCGCGATCAAGCCATCGACAGGCTTGTGAAAGAAGCCATAAGCAAGGGTGCGAATGCCATTGTTGGATTAGACATCCGGGAAAGCGAAATCATGGGCTGTGTGGTGGTGAGCGTCAGTGGCACGTCGGCTTGGGTTGAGAAGGAGAACCAGAGCAATGTCAAGAGGGATAGTGCGCAAGAGGCTGATCCCTTTCGATGACAGTATACAGAGGAAGAAAGGCATCGGTGTGCAATAAGGCTAAACGGTTGTATTTCTGAGCGGTTAATGGGACGATGCAGCACTGGCTTGCGACATCGAGATTTCGACTTTCTAGAGAGCGCGATGTTGAGATCAGGTATTTACTGTGTGTTTAGAGAACTTCAGCATGCTTACCACATCTCTTCATTTCCTGGCCTTTGCTTTTGTCACTAATCAGACTAATCAAGCAGATAGTGCTGTTGCCCGAGCATGTGTCGGTGCACTACCCCACAGAGCAGAATCTTTCACAGCGGAGAACGCTCACCCGAAAGATCGAAGCACTGACATACCCACCCGGACTACTCCATCACTTCACATTGGAAGTTCCCGCGCTTTACTCTCGTGGGCACCTTTAGTGTTCAGACAAGAACAGGATCCCTGGGCGCCAAACCGTCTCATCTCGTACCGCTCGGAGGCTGGGACACGCTAGTGCTAAAGTAGCAATTTAGCCGCGCATGAGGCCGACACGACAGTTGGCGGCGAAAGCACCGAGCTGCGACTCAGCGGAGACCCCAGTCTGCCCCAGGTTCTTTCCCTAGCCTCGGCAAGTGGAGACGCCTTATGACACCAATTCAGCTCCACAAGCAGCTGGACAGCAGTTGAAGACGATGCCGTTGCTCTTTCAGACGCCGCGACCGAACATGCGCAATGCCATGCACGCACCGTGGATAGAAGTATTGGACATGCGCCATCATTTCCATCAGCCAAGATGTCGGACACCACATAACGTCACTCGAGAGGGGTCGCTGCATCCGCCGGCATGGATGCATGGATCGTCAGGAACTAACCCTCGACTTCATCCAATTCTTCCGCTCGTCTACGCCTGAGTCCTCCAATGACGGGTGGCGCTACACAAGCACTCTCGCCTACACGCCATCGATCCGGGAAATATCATGACGATTGTACCGGCCCATGTATGCACATTGCTCTTGATTCTTCCCGTGGCCAAGGCCTGGCGTGGCTGGAGACCCGCGATGTTGGGGAACGGTTAGTGAGCCGGGATATGGGGGGAGGTATAAGGTCAGCCAGAGTGGACGTTTTTTTTTGGGAGATCAGCAATTCATCGTCTTTTGATCGCAAAGATGGTGTTTCTCAAAGGGATTGCAGCTGCGGCCTGCGCCACTTCTGCGCTTGCTGCCGACATTATTGTCCAGAACTCTGGAGGCAATCAAACCGGCGCGTTTGGTCACTCTTACGGCTATGGTTTCCTTCACGAGGTAAGTCATCATCATCCACGTCAAGATTCCGCGTGCTGACCTTTTCTCAGGACATCAACAACTCCGGTGATGGTGGCATCTACGCTGAGTTGATCCAGAACCGTGCTTTCCAGTACAGCCAGAACTACAGCGTTTCCACGGACCACTACTTCAGCGTTAATGGCGCTCAGCTTAGCATCCACATGCTAGACGAGCCGCTGTCTGAGCAGTTGCCGGCATCCATGCGCGTCTCCGCTGGAAATGGAAGCTATGCCACCGGAAAGATTGGCTTCAAGAACGAGGGCTACTGGGGTATGGATGTCCGCCCGCAGACCTACACCGGATCTTTCTGGGTCAAGGGCGCGTACAACGGTGTCTTCACTGCATCGCTGGAATCAAACTTGACGACCGATGTTTTCGCATCCGTTGAAGTGCCATCCAAGTCAGTTGCCGACGACTGGACCGAGCACACTTTCGAGCTCGTTCCCGAAATGGCTGCGCCCAACTCCAACAACACTTTCTCTATCACTTTTGACGGTGCCGCGGCCAGCGCACTCGACTTCAACCTCATCTCCCTCTTCCCACCGACCTACAAGGGCCGCAAGAATGGTCTTCGTGTCGACATTGCTGAGGCTCTCGCCGACATGAACCCTAAGCTCCTCCGATTCCCAGGCGGTAACATGCTTGAGGGTCTCAGGAACGATTCTTACTGGGACTGGAAGGACTCGCTTGGCCCTCTGAGATACCGCCCTGGTTTCCAGGGTGTATGGGGATACCAGCAGACTCACGGTCTTGGTCTCATGGAGTACCTTGAGTGGTCTGAAGACATGGGTCTCGAGATTGTTCTCGGTGTCTGGGCCGGTCTTGACTTGGATGGTGGTGTCACACCCCAGGGAGACCTCGCGCCCTTTGTCAAGGATGCTCTTGACGAGATTGAGTTCGTTTGCGGTCCCGCCAACTCCACTTGGGGTGCGCGCCGCGCCGAGCTTGGACATCCTGAGCCCTTCGAGCTAAACTACGTCGAGGTCGGTAACGAGGACTGGCTTGCTGGCTTCCCCGGCGGCTGGGAGTCTTACCGCGCATACCGTTTCCCCATGTTCTACAACGCCATCAGCAAGGCCTACCCTCACATCCAGGTCATTGCTTCAGCCGCATCTAGCGACCCTGCCGGAGATCCTCCGATCCACGGACCAAACGAGGACAACGGACAGATTCTGCCTCTCGACGCGCTTGGTGACTACCACCCGTACCGCGAGCCTGATGAGCTCGTTTACGAGTTCAACCGCTTCGACAACGACGCCGGCCACATTGTCGGTGAGGTCGCCGCCACCCACGTCAACGGCGGTATCCGCTGGGAGGGTGACTTGTACCCCTACCCATGGTGGCAGGGTGCCGTCGGTGAAGCCGTCTCTCTGATCGGATACGAGCGCAACTCCGACCGCATCCCCGGTACCTTCTACGCTCCCGTCTTGAAGAACAACAACCGCTTCCAGTGGCCCATCACTCTCATCCAGTTCGATGCCGACCCGAAGCGCACTACCAAGGCCGTTACCTGGTACTGCTGGAGTCTCTTCGCCCACCACCCCATCTCCCACACACTTCCCACCCACTCCAACACCTCCTACGGACCCCTCTACTGGGGTGCTGGTTACGATGAGAACCGCAACGGTGCCATGGTCTGGAAGGGTGCTGTCTACAACACCACCGACCACGCTGACGTCCCTGTGAGCGTCCAATTCCAGGGCATTGCTCCCGGTACTATGGCCAACCTCACTTACCTTACCAACTCCGTTGGCGACCCATACATGTACAACGACCCCTTCACTGGCATCAACATCGTTAAGACCAACAACATGATGCTCACCGCCGGAAGCGATGGTGTGTTCCGCTTCAACTTACCTGAACTCAGTGTTGCCGTGTTGGACACCGAGATCACTGGTGGAAACAGCACTGGCCACTACCGAAGACGGTTGTAGGAATCTGCTTCCGGATTCGAAGTTATGTAGATAGTGTATGAACCAAGTAATTTATATTACGACATCATTTCGATAATGTGAACATGGGGTGAACTACTATAAACAGGAAGCATGTGAATTGATGTCTGTAGGTCAGGGGCTTATTCTAACACTTGATCTTATTCTACTGTGGTTGCTCATTGGCTGTTCGAATATGTCCTGTCTGTCAGGTCGAAAACAGCACTTAGGAGGTGGTATCCAGTGCGAAAGCACAGCGATTTGCTCTCTTGCTTTCCGATGAGCCCAACACAACTGCTCAAAGTACTAAGTACCCTTGCGCAATCAGGGGGCGGAACCGTGACGAGAAGCTGTACACATGTCGACAGTGCAGCTGCGAAGAAGTCCAACATGTATGGTTGTGCGACTAATCCCAGATCCGTGCTCTGCTCTGGGGGTGACAAGCAATGTTGGTGATGCCCCATCAGCGCAAGATTGCACTCGAGAAACGATAAATAGGAGACCGGATATAGAGATTGAGCATCATGAGCTATCGCATACTGCCCGTGGAGAACTGATAGCGCGCGACGAAAGAATAGATCGAATGCTAATCGTAGGTGTTCGTTACCGGGCAAGTCTGACGTTTGACGCATCAGCTGGCGTAGCTCGAGGTCATATTGTACCACTTCATCGTAAGTGATCTGCTCGAGCTGCGAGTTGATTCGGCATAAAACGTGACGTATGATCGAAAGCGAACGGGGCAAGACGGTTTCGAAGCAGTCTTCCAGGGTCGCTGGTGCGCAATGTTCCGTTTCGATTGGAAAGTCATCCTGTGGAAGTACTGACTGCTGTCCTGTGACCAATGACAGTTGTATGTCCATATATACCACCACCATCCATAATTTTTGCCGAGCTTGTCTCTCGTGAGCAATTGCTGGTTCGTCGAATCCAGCCATCCATTCCTTGTGTAGCACCATCATCATGGACAAGCGAACGACGAGGCCCATAACGTTCCAGCTGGTGTCCAGAGCCCAGCAGGTTGCATAAGCCACCGACTTTGCAAGCACCATGAGACACAGTGTACTGATGTTTGCGGTTGTTGGACGATACATGTATGCCGTCTGCGCTAAGCAAGCTTCGCTGGCGTAGAAGTATTGCGATGAAGCCGAGTCATTGTGGGTGGTGGCATATGCGCCAAGACCGAGTACTACGGAGTATTGGGCGAGCCAACTGGGATCCTCTGTCGTCTGGGTATGGTGAAAACTTTCCATTTTTGACATGAATGTGGACCGGTCAAGGACCGGTAGACAAGGGTTGTATACTCTGAAGTATGCATCAGCGTACAGCACTGCAGAAGCAGTGGAGTTTTGCAAAAGGTCTTGTATCTTATCAAGCGAAGCGTAAACTTGAGACTGCGGACTTCCGAAGGGAAAATTGCCTGCTAGAGCGAAGTCACTCGAGCAATTTCCCGCAATGTGTTCCTGCATAGCCATAGTAAACGGGGGCGCTGCGAGGCCGGGTAGAGTTTCTAGCTATCGATGATCAGAAGCCAGGGAGCTGTGAGAAGCAGCATAAGAGTAACTCACCCGATCCAAGAGAGCCTTGAAATGGCTAGAGCTTCGTTTTCTCAGAAACCAGGTCGCCACAACAAACTCGGGGTCCTCAATCGCAAAGACAGAAGACGGTACAATCGGCTTCTCGGCTATCTTAACTCTGTGCGTATAGAGACATGTTGTCTCAAACCCGGAACGTGCGCATCTGCTACAAGGCGATCGTCTATCGCACTTGATCTTGAGTCGATGGCAACGCGTGCAGGAAAAACAAGCTCGAGCGCGTCTTTTTACGCGCAAATTTGGTGAGGAAGACGCAGTTGTAGTGGAGAGAGCTTCCTCCGAGCGATCATGAGACCCAAGTGATGGCGTTTCTGGAGCCTGTGCTTCGTAGATGCAATTGGTCTTCGCCTTGCTGCAGCGTGAGCACGCGGGTCGGAGTTTGTCGCATTGGCGTTTGGCTGAACGGCAGCGGGTGCATGTCTGCACATCCCGAGCATGCGTCATGGTGGTTCATGGGCATGAGAGCGGAGGCACCCCAGTCAAGAGAAAAACCGAACACTTTGGGCCTACATTAAGATAACAACGTGCAAATTCGGTGGCCTAACGGCAACGTAGGCTCCAGGGTGTTCAGTTTTTCCCTTGTATGATGTGGAGGGAGAAGATGCGGCGGTCGGCGTTATCGGTGCTACTGCGATTTTCAACCGCACGCTAGTCCCATAGGGTCTCGCGCTACTCAAGCAGTGGGCCTCCTGATTTACATGCGACTGACATCCACCAACCCAGACGCTTTCCGCAAGCAAGGCGCAGACTCGCGCCCTTCTGTCCACAAGGTCTGTTCCAGAGTATTGCTGATACGAGAGCGATATCTATATAGGTATCCAGAAGAGGCGGAAAGAAGAAGAAGATATTGCTTGGCCGTCTAACTCGACATTCACTCTCTTCGTTTCGTCGACGCGAGCGTGTCATGGCATTGCTTCGAAATTTGAGAAGCAAGATCTTACTGCAAGATCTTACTGCAAGATCTTACTGCAAGATCTTACTGCAAGATCTTACTGCAATCTCATACTAGTTATCCGATTTGACCCGAGTCTTCTCTTCGCCTAGCTTCCCGCTGTGTCTTGGCCTCCACCTGTACACAATGGGGAATTGGGAATGCGGCCGCCTAACACCGATAGATAGGCGACTATCGGTTATAAGGTGTAGAAGGACAGGCAATGTTATATAAGTATGCAATTGGACTACACGTTAATGTATTCATCTCAATACCCATCAGTTCCTGTCCTCTTCTCTCCATTAGCATCGATTCCGTTATCGACAACATGTCAATCACCGAGTTGAGCTCAAAAATGCGCGAGTCCATTGATATCGAGACTTCTGGGTTACGACCGAAAAATACTGTCACTCAAGCTTACCAAGAGCTACTCACGGATCAGGCCTCTCAGCCCGACAAGATCTTCGTCACGGGTCACGAACTCCGGCATCTGGATCCAAACTTCGTATCACTAGATGAAGATACGCAAGAACACCCTCGCGTAAGTGTGAGTACCTTAGCCCCGGTCTCAGAGCTCACATGCGTTTTAGTCCTGGCCAACCGCTAAGAAAGTGCGCGCTACCGCAATTGTGGGAGGTTGCTGTTTCATTTCGCCCTTCGCAAGCACCATCTTTGCACCATCCATCCACCTGGTCATGAACGACCTGGGTATCACGGACAGTACAGTCGGCGCCTTGCAAGTGTCCATCTTCCTCTTCGCATTGGCTATCGGTCCTCTCGTTCTCGCCCCACTCAGCGAACGATACGGCAGAGCAGCGATTGTACACTTTGGCAATTTGGTCTTCGTTGCCTTCTCTCTCGGAGGTGGCTTCTCTCAAACTGCTGTTCAGTTCTCAGTTTGCCGGTTCTTTGCTGGACTCGGCGGGTCTGCTGCCATCGCGGTAGTGGGTGGATTCGTATCTGACGTGTGGGATCTCGCTGCCCGTCCGAAGGCATCTGGACTCGTGATGCTTGGCCCGTGGGTTTACAGTCTTACATCTTTGATACCCCTACTTACAAAACGCAGTGTTCTAGGCCCCGTCTTGGGCCCCGTATGTGGAGGCTGGATGTCAGAGCGGGTTTCGTGGCGATGGACTCTTTGGATACCCGCCATTGCCAGCGCCCTGCTTTCGATCGCCGGAATTCTCCTCCTCGATGAGTCCTACGCACCCAGGGTTCTACAGAACAAGCTACGAAGAGAACAGAAAACCAGGCCTAGCGCTGAGTTGTATACTGTACTGGATCTTCAGCCCCGTTCTACCGGCCCTACTGCGCTCGTCAACGCGTTCGTCCGACCCCTGGTATACCTAGCTCTCGATCCAGCGCTGTTGCTAGCCTCGCTGTTCTACTCAGTCGTATTCGGTGTCGTATATCTGATCATCGTTACTTACGCTGATGTCTTTGGTCGCGGATATGGACACAGCGTTGGTATTGTGGGCACCGACTTCCTGGCCGCTGGCATCGGTATGCTCCTCGGTACATTCGCTACTATTCGTGCTATGGAAGCCATCTTCAAGCGAGACACAACATCCGGCCAAATGAAGTACAAGCCTGAGTCGAGACTCGTCAGCTGTTTTGTTGGTGGAACACTGCTGGTTGGTGGACTGTTCATGTACGGGTTCACGGCCACCAGAACGCACTTTATGGTGCCGCTGGTAGCCATCATGCTTATGATGGCCGGAGGCATGAACATCCAGCTCGCGCTGCAGCTGTACGCCATCGATGCCTTCAAGTTTCCCGCTTCTGCAGTCGCGGCCATATCCTTCCTTCGCTGCATGTTCGCCGGCGCGTTTCCGTTGTTCGGAGAGAAGTTGTTTGATACACTTGGCCTTGACTGGGGCGTGGGATTGCTGGGCTTTTTGGTGTTGGGTTTGGGGTTACCACTGGTATCACTGGTATGTGCAGCTGCTTTCGCCTGTTATGTAAAATTAACTGACATTATCACGTAGCTCTACATCTATGGTGCAAAGCTTCGGTCGAAAGGCGCCGATCGCATGGAGCGTTTCGAGGGCTCCAAAGCAACCACGCAGTAGCCCTTCTTGAAAGGAGCTGCCTGATATTTGCGCCCTCATGTATATCCTACCATCATCGTCTCTGGTGGCCCTAGATAGCTGTCTTTGACCCCGCCCCTAGTATCTAGAACAAGCTTCTCCAAGTAAACCTCCGGACTATTGACACTCCAACGAAGCGTGTGCTTCCCTTCCGCTACTTCACCAAGACTGACCTTCCTCGTCCAAACCTGATTCATCACTTCACTGGTCCACTCCGGTGGCACATCGCCCGCGTCCTTCGGGTCACCCAACATACGCGTGAAGTGTTGAGGGTTGTCATCAAGGGAAAGCGAGAACTCCATAAGAAGATTCGGGTCGGTATCTAGGCAGGCATTGATGTATATTGTGGCGTTTAGGGCAGTGGTATGGTTGAAGAGATAGATGTCGTAGTCGACAAATGCCTTACTAGCGTCTTCAAGAGAAGCCCGGGCAGCATGGAAAGGTCGTATTGCGATAGAGCCAGATTCGGTGCGCGTGCCCAAGTAGGGGATATGAGCAAACGATACCGTGTTGTATGCAGTGCCGTTACCGAGCGACGAGCGCTGATAATGCGGGCTCTCAATGGATATGTAACCTGCTGTTTCTGGGAAGCCTTGGAAATCGCTGGGTACTTTAAAATTGTTCACTGGAACATGTATGATATCGTAATATGGATAGAATGATGGCGTTGATGTTACATCAACCTCTACGGTGTCGTTGTATCCTTCTGGCACCCGTGTCCAGTCGATGGTGATGTTGAGGCGTTGTTCGTCGACGGTCTGGTTGAGTTTACCAGAGCTTGGTGTTATCGATAGCCAATCCACCGCGATATCACCGAGCTGCCAGTCGAGCGGAATGCGGTAGTCACCTCGCATAAAGAGATCAATAGTCCGCTGACGAGGCCCATAGGGACTCATCTCCGGTACCTTGGCTGGTGACTTGGTGAAAGGCAACGATGGATCGATTGACTCAGCCCATCGGCCCTGGTCGAGTGGACTATTGGAGCCCTCCGCATAGATACCAAGATTGCCGACGGAGAACTGCATGTTTTGACGCAGTTGAACGAAGGAGAGATTTGACACTATGTCACGAGATGGGTTCATCCAATTCTTGGGCTTTCCTGTGTCGAATGTCTCGAGTTTGGCCTGAGACATGATGTTACGCCATTTTCCATCCAGGACAGCGTCGAAACCTTCAACTAGATCGTAGTCATATTCGAAGTCGGCCAAAATCTGATGAGCAAGGGCGTTTGCAGAGTTCCTTCGCTCCATAGCATGACGGTAGTTCATCCCAGTGCGAACGTTTACTGCGTAGTATGTGGCGCCCGATACTAGGGGATAGAACAGGAGCTCGTAGAATGCGGCTTTGTGATCGTCCGGCATCTGGTCGTATAGTGTTTTGGTTCGGCGCGCAAGCGTGTTCCATCTTGTCAGGACCGTTTCCGCTTCATGATAGTTCAATACTGAGTACGTGTCTGGTTGGACCATCTCAAAGCGGCGCATTCCAATGAGATAGTTGAACTCCATCAATAGAGCCGCAATATCATCTGCATATTCTATGCCGAACTCCCTCTCGGCGTAAAGGCGCATATACTCCGGTATCATGTCGAAGTCGAACTTCGAGATATCCCAAGCTAAGTCCATAGCGAATCCAAGAGGTAACTCCAAAGGCTTGATATCACCCACATTGATGACCCAAACCTGGTTCGCATCGCGCCAGTAAGCTTGCAAAAGCTCTTTCAACACTTTCGACTGCGTTCGTTAGGAAAAGATTGATCATGCAAGCTGCGCATACTGACCAAGCTGTTGGTATTTGACCACTTGTACGATCGCGGCCTACCAAAATACTCGAAGTGAAAGTAAACACCAGCACCGCCTTCCCTAGCAGTCTCGTTACCAGTGGGTAACCGCAGAATCTGGCCATGGTTATCATCGGGCATGATGATAGTGACATCATCGGGAGGGTTGAGTCCGGCTGCATAGTACGTCGCCACTTCCTTATATATCGTCCATGCTTCTACACTTTGTCAGTATGGCCTAAACCTGTTGTCTAAGGAACTACTCTTACGGTTCACTTTCTGATCACCTAGTACTTCTTTGAAGATCTGACGCTCGACTTCAAAAACTTCTTGAAGTATCTCCAGGGCATCGTCACCAACTATCGCACTATCACTTGGGCCGCGCATACCCAGCGTCACATAGCTTTCGTTGGATTCCATCCTGCGAATACCCTCTTCCATAAATCGTGTGACGTTTTCCTTGTTCAACCTCCAATCCCAGGGCCCGGTCTCAGTCGCGTTCCATTCATTGGTGGCCCTTTGCATCGGCTCGTGGTGGCTGGTAGAGATTACGATACCGTAGTCGTTTGCGAGCTGCTGATTTCCTGGGTTATCTGTAAAGAAAATATGACCTGGCGCTGGTGTTGTCGATCCCCACATGGCAGGCCATAAGTAGTTGGCTTTCAACCGGAGTAGCAAATCGAACACGTGGGCGTAGAACTCGGTGTCGAGAGGATAGTAAGAGGAGTTGTGTCGTGCAGCCCACCATGTTACTAATGCTGGTGCTTCGTCGTTGATAAAGACCCCCCTGTATTTGACTGATGGCGGGCCATGAACAGTGACTTTTGGCAGTGCGAAGATAGCGGCGTGTTTCTTCGCCGGCACGTCCGCCCACCAATGATATCTGTAGTAAACCATCAATCACCACCCAGATGTATACGATGAAGATGCTTACGGAGACTGCCCACTTTGTTCGGCAAGCGTGTGTACACCGAAAATAGTACCGCGTTTATCGCTGCCCACAACAACCAGCGCCCACTTCACTCCGGCTATTGGATCAGCTATCACAGCCGTTTTGAACACTTCCCATTTCCCCTCAAGATCTGATGTGTCAAGACCTTTCTCGGAGGACAGATGACGGATGAGTTTCGATCCCACCGAGCCGACGATGATGCCCATTGATGAAGTCGATATTGTAGAGTTAGTAGTGGCGTTACTGAGCGCGGGTCGGGTTCCAGTGATCTGCTCGAAGTCGTCCACCAGGCTATTGAGCGCGATGTGAATACCCACGAAATCATCTGCGTCAGCTATGACGGTAGCGCCAGCAATATCCAAGGCTTGATCTCCAGGCTCGAAGCCCACGAACTTCTCCTCGAGCAAAGCATGCACCGTGTATTTTGAACAGGCACAAAAGGCCGCGAAAATCTTCACAACCCGCATCGCTGAAAGACGGGAAAGGTGCGTATGCTCCTAGCTGAGCTATGAGGGATCATTCTGGACATTATAACGACAACGTCGGTGTAACGAAGACTGCGCGGGGAACTTGCCCGTAATAGTAATCCTTTCTGCGGAGGATCTCCAGCCGCATGTGAGTTTCCAGCATCGTCATACGAGCGGTACAAGGTTCCCCAACTCTTGGCTATACAGCGGGGGGAATATGCTCCTCCTTGGACTGCATGCTGGGGCAACTGGTGTGATCATCTGGGGTCGCTAAACCCTGAGTGGGGTACAATGTGTTTGTCGATTCTATGAGCTCGGGTCAAAGCCATCCGCGACCGAATATCCAAGGTAGTCTACGCGATCTACGCGTACGCTGCATCGTAACATGACTGCATCTTCAATGGGAGCAGCAGATGGGTGGGAATTGCAAATCGTTGCCAATGGCTGCGCAACCTCGTGTCTAGCGCGTCTTCTCCGCATTGTGCTCGATAGTTGATGTTTGGCGAATTCGGCTACTATCATGATCATGAATGAGTGTTTTGTATATAAAAAAGAGTCTTTGGTCACGGTAAAGCCCGGCGGTATTCTTCCGTGGTAGTTGGGAGCTGTCAAGAACACAGGATGAAATCGCGTTGCCGGCTGATGACGTCACGTGTTCTAGCACCGGTTAGGTACGCGCCGAACCTTCCATGCTGGGGGTCGCGGAACCCAAACGCGTTCTTCTATGCCTACCACATCTTGTCCGCATCCGCATCACGAGAGCGTTTCTGCGATATCTTTGCGCTGTGCTTGCACTGTCCTGAGTCTTCTGTCATTATTCTAAGTTTGTTTTGCAAGACCTGGGGTTTGTCGCATTACGCCGATAGACCCTCTCAATGACCAGCCCGAACCGAGACCAGGCCGCCGTCTGATTTAACGGCGCACACCATTCTCCGTTAGTACTGGAGAGCTATAGTGCCTGTGTGTCGCAAACTCTACAGCAGCAGCTAACAAAACACCATATCAACTACCATGTACTGTTACCCGATCTGGGCCTCGAGAAGCAGCCCGGCCCGCTGCACTTCAAGTCGAAGAAGTCCATCACCGTATCGGCATCCGTCGGGATATCATGCGTTACGCTCCCTGCCTCATACGCTTCGAACTTGTCGCCGTACCGAAACCTCGTCCATCCTTCGAAAGGAACGTCCTCCGTAATCTCCGTCGGTTTCTGGCTCACATCAAACACGCTCGTCCACTGTTTGATCTGCTCACGGAAGTTCTGTGGATACAGTACGGTGTCTGCTGTGCCATGGAGAGTTTGGAACTTCGGTCGAAAGCCGCGATATGTGGGATATGCGTTGCGCACAAGAGCTGCCCATTGCGGTCCGTTCTTGACGATCTGGCCAGTGGCACATGCCTCACTCCAGACGTCGAAGCTGTCGCCAGCAAAGCAACCGAAGGGTACACCGGCCCATGCGCTTCCTGCTGCGAATACATCTGGATAACTACCAATAAGGACTGGGGAGGTATGGAGTCAGTGTGTGTCTCACATGCATCTCATGACGTCCGGGCTTACCGTTGGTCATCATCGCGCCTGAACTCGTTCCTGTAACGAAAACGCGGCCTTTGTCTGCATGGTACTTTTCCAAAGTCCAGCGCACCATGGATACAATGCCTAGCGCGTCGCCTCCTCCGTTGTGTGTGAGTGACTCTCGGCTACTCACATCCCAGCATTGATCCGTGTTCAGCGTTGAAGCATTGGGATAGATCGAGATGAAACCATATTCGTCACCAAGCGAAGCCCATGGCCGATAATCGAAGACCTGCTGGGCCGTCCCTAAAGATGAATGTACGAAGTCAGTAATAGTCTCACAGACAGTTCGTACACGGGAAAATCCCACCATGGCACCAATGGGGTGACACCAAGATCGGGGGGTTCGGCGGAAGGTTGGCCGGCACGTAAATGAACATCGAGACATTGCGCGGGTTAGGCCCGAAGTCGGTGATCTCCGTGAGCTTTGAGGTGAGCTGCGCGGATGCCACAGCTGCGAAGAGCACAGGCAACATGGAGTTGAGGGCGAACATGGTGTCGACTGAGATGAAGGTTGACCGACCTAGTTCCGGAGTCCCTGCACCATGGAGGCTTCTTATAGCTATCCTCGACCGGAGTTCCACAGAAGCAAGTAGTACGGCGATCTATTCTGTACCCCGTTTCCAGCGCCGGGTGCATGGCGTTGCAGATCGCACTGCAGCGTACATCTGAGCATGCTCTACGTACTAACCATTCGTCTAGCCCTATCACGACACGGAGGAGAACGCATATTAACCAGCATCTATCCTGCGATATTTCTCCGCAGCTGTTCCCCGTTAGCGTCAATTCCAAGCCTTGGATATGTCCACACCGTGCATACGCCGGAATGTCCAGATCACATGCTATAGGCTCGACGCTCTAGTTCCTGCAAGAGCGCGGACGTGCCAAGCATACAGTGGACTATTTTTTGTCGCGCGATCATTCTTTCTTCCAGCATGGTCACTGTGAAACGCCCCTGCGACCGCAATCGGGATTTTACAGCGCGCGATTCAAGTCTCTTTATGGAACAGACGACTACACTGGCACGATATATATATGCTCTTTCACAATGTCACAGTGCATCGCGATATCGCCTTGATACGTAAATACCTCGAGTATGTCTGTTCTGGTCAGAAGGGAGTCAAACTCTGGATCAACCCGAGGCCTTGTTACCATTTTCTTACATGGCAACAACGATGTTACCCTTAACACAAGATGAAGTCTTCCGGCAAATTGAGCAAAAGGCTAAGCGCAAGCAACACGAAAAGACGGCGTTCACCTCTGGCGTTGTCACTAAGCTCCTGAAAGACTTGTACAATCCCGACCTACAGGGTAGCCTATTCTTCTACTCTCAGGACAAAAGCGGTATTCCCAGACATAAAGTAGCTACACACGCAGCGAATCGAAAGCATTACTGCTCGGTCGCTCTGGAAACCGCGTTCAATGCAGAACATTGGCATGGCCAGTCTAGGCCAGCAGCCTTCCGAGGTAACTGGCCTCCCGGCACAATTGAGGGTCTTATTGGAGACGTTGATGAGACCGAGTCCTGCATCGAGCCATGCCCCAATTGCGAAGCACCAGAAGATGTCGCACATTGTATGTGTGGATATAACGCATGGGTAAAGTATCTGCATGGCTTCTGGCTCTCTCACTTACTGCTAAAGGACGTCGGTCCTCGCGGTCACGGTGTTTTTGCGCGCAAGATGATTTACGACTCTACCATTGTAGGAGAGTACACAGGCCAGATCTTACTTTCTAAAGACGATGGAACTCCAGCTCATGGACGAGATGCTTATCACGTTGGGATCTCGATCGGTAAACCAAACTTAGACCAGACTCAGACACACGCCACAGCTTCTATAGACGCTCTTCATACCGGAGGTGTAACTCGCTTCATCAACCACTCTTGCAATCCGAATACGGAATTTGTAGAAATGGTGTGTTTTCTGGAGCGTCGAGCCGTTTATATAGTCACGAAGCGAAAACTCGCTATCGGCGAAGAGCTGACACTAGACTACGGTCCGAAATGGTTCAAGGGTGACCAGTACTGTCTTTGTAATAAGGCTGACTGTAGGAACCCACCCAAGATATCTGAAGATGTTGATACACCCGGGGTAGGGGTAAGCGGAGATGAGACCGCGGACGAAGGTGGGGACGAGGATGATCCGGAGGATACCTCGACAGCGTCGGATGATAGCGCAAGCTCCAGCGAAGCATCCGATATATATGCTCATAGCCCTGCTTTCTGAGTAGCTAACACAAATTCCTTGACTTATACGGAAAGAACAAGATCTCCGCGTTCAATCTAAAAAAGAGCCGTCCTTCCGTTGATCAAAAGTGGGTCAGCGATCTTCTCTTACTTGAAAGCCTCACCAGTAACTGACTACCCAAACTCAAGCTTAGTCGCGCGTCCATACGAAGGCTACGTCAAAAGTGCGCGGAATTCAAGATCGGCTCAACTAGGCCGTCGCCCGGGCAGACAGCTATTCGGTCCTTCTCCACGTGGATCGTCATTCGGAGGTGACGGAGCAATGACGACCCGAAAACTGGGGAGCCTGAACGCGATCGGAGGTGCTGACATGAGATGATAAAATGACAACGGGCGTTCTCCGGTCGCTCAACTCGCCCAACTCGTCCCTGACGTTTTCCCATTCGCGAGATCATGTGCGCATGAGCCTTCCGATGGCACCGCCATTGTAATGCCGTTGCGCCGTTTAGGATGACCTAGTAACGGGTGCCGTTAGCGCAACTCATAGGGTACAATAACTTGCGATGGCTAGCTTTGTCCCTCATCTCACACGATCTCAACTACAGCTCGACCAGCTTGCGCTGCAAAATGGCTAGCCGGCGGCAGCCCTCTCTATCGCGACTGCTCTTCTGGGTGACGGTCTTCGAGTCTGCCTCACATGTTTTGTCTTCTTCAAGTCATGGCATATCTCGTGAGCCGTTGTGGACGTTCGCCGATCCACTGGTCGGTACAGTGGGCTCAAAACCTGGTTCTGCCATCGCAGGCGGTAACTCCTTTCCCGGCGCAAGTCTACCATGGGCAATGGCGAAACCAGGCATTGACACGAGCTACATTGGACTTCCGAATGGCAGTGCAGTGGACGCCAATGCCGGATACACGCCTCTGGGAAATGTGACAGCCGTGAGTATGACGCACGTCAGCGGATCCGGCGGAGCTCCAACCTGTCAGTTACCTGCTTGCTCGGACGGAGCCAACGAGTATTAACGAGAGACAGATGGATTGATCTCGCAAATGCCGCTCTATGGCAACCTCGCATCTATCAACCTCGCCGATAACATGACTTATGCACAGAACCGCAGTCTGGAATTGGAGTCTGCAACTGTGGGCCTCTTCACTACGACTCTAGAAAACGGCATCAAGATCGAGATCACTTCAGGGAACCACACCGGATTCATGCGATACACATTCCCCCACCCAGCAGTCCCTCTGAACAATCTTTCCACATTCGACGTTGATTCAACGACGGCAGAAGCCCTTACAGCCAATGACAACGATGCGCATGTTCTTGTGGACCTTACACACGTGCTTCCAGCCTACTCGTCGATGGCCTACTCTCAGAAGTTCCTGCACGGGCAGCTACATATCGGGTCTTCCTCGAACGGGTTGCCGTCATACCACGGATCGGCGACCTATACAGGTGGATGGCCACAGCCAGAATCCCACACACTTCACTTTTGCGGGAACTTTAGTGTGCCTGCGGGATCTGTCCTGACCCCGACATCCGACTATGTGCAAGGAAATCGTTCGAGTATTGCCCATGGCGCTGGGACACTCAGTTGGCAATACAATCCTTATATGCCACCAAGCTTCAAGGCCCGACCAGTGCCGCGTGGATATCCCGACATTCGATCCTATGCTGGAAGCGGAATGGGCCTAGGCGCTTTGTTCAGCTGGTCTCCTCCGGAGGAGCGAGTCAACGGCACCCTTGCTCTTGAGGCCAAGTTGGGAATCTCGTACATCAGTGCTGCCCAAGCATGTTCGCACGTGGAGAATGAGCTTCCTGATGCTAAGTCCTTCGATGATATCGTCGATCAATCGAGACAAGAGTGGGAGGATAAAGTACTGAACAAGATACAGATCGGCGACGATGGCCATTCCACAAGTAACAACAAAACTTTGAAGAGAATGCTTTACTCTGGGCTCTATCAGACAGGCCTGATGCCAACCGACAAGACCGGCGAATGCCCTAATTGGGAGTCAAACGAAGCTAAGCCATACTACGATGACCATTATACGCTTTGGGACACTTATCGTACCCTGCTTCCCTTGTATCACCTGATCTTCACGAAGCCGTACTCGCGCATTCTTTCTGGTCTCATCTCCATCTTCACCGAAGAGGGTTATCTACCGGCCGGTCGTGCGGCAAACTGGAATGGTCGCGTTCAAGGTGGCACACACGCAGATATGGTCCTAGCTGACGGTTTCGTTAAGAGCATCCGTGCACTATCCGGCGAGACAGGTCGCGGCGAACTCGACAGCAGCATCGATTGGCAAGAAGCTTACAAGGCGGTGATGAAAGACGCGAACGTGTTGCCCGAGCGCAACGTTGATCCGGTCGCATTCGATGGAGCCACCAAGGAAGGTAGAGGCGCCCTGGACGATTATCTCGCCCTTCGCTTCATCACACGCAACCACACCCGCAGTGTTTCTCGTGGCGTCGAGTACCCGCAGAATGACTTCGCGATCTACAGCATGGCTTCTGGACTCATGAAATCTCAAGGAGACATCGATCAGATGCGCAATCGATCAAGCTGGTGGCAGAACCAATGGAATCCCATGGCAAACACAACCCTCCACGGCACGGGTACATTCACTGGCTTCCCAGGCCCTAGAAACGCGGATGGGACGTGGAACACCACTGCTTACGACCCGCTGAGCTGCGGAACATGCGGTTGGGATGCAGACATCTACGAAGCCAAGGTGTGGGAGACTGCGTTCAGTGTGGCCCCACACGACATGGCCAAAGTCATAGATCTGATGGGCGGCGACGATGCTTTCGTTCGTCGGCTAGACGCCTCTTTCATTCCAGGCTTCGGCACATCAGTCGGCGCAAACAACGATGCCGGCTCTGCTCTCTTCAACCCAGGAAACGAACCATCCTTCGCAACGCCCTTCCTCTACAACTACGTACCTGGTATGAACTGGATGACAGTCAATCGGACCCGAGCTATCGTCGACGACTTTTACAGCGACGATCGTAACGGATACCCCGGAAACATCGACGGTGGTGCGCTACCCAGTTGGTTGGTGTTCAATCTCATGGGCATGTATCCTGTGTCTGCGCAGCCGCTCTACCTTCTTTCCGCTCCTCGGTTCTCTTGGCTAAAGGTCTCGCTGTTTAGCGGAACGGCAGCCGTGACGTCTTTGAGCATTCGCGCCCAGAATCTGTCAAGCACAAGCTATTACCCGCAAAAAGTTACCTGGAACGGGCAGGAACTCGATCGAGCTTGGTTAAAGCATAGCGAGCTTGCGGAAGGAGGCGAGTTGGTGTTCTATATGGGTGAAGAGCCGAAGAAGTGGGATGTTGGTGAGCGGCCGTGGTCACTGTCGACATCGTCGCTGTAGGCGTTGTCGTATGAGTCGCAAACTAGAAGAAAATCTTTTAGGGTAGAAGAATACATTGTATTGAGAGCCATCTAGTCTTGAAAGTTCAACAGCGTGAATGCAGCAAGAGACGACAACAATTCAGATCCCTACACCTCACCAGCCAGCTTGCCCTCCATTAACCAAAAGGGTGTCAACGAGCTTGCCTTCCATGGAAGCTTCGATTGTTACTAGCCCAGTCGGCATATCAGGCAGGGTAATCTGTCCCTCGCACATTGCACACACCCTTCTTTCCTGTTTCACTTCACTCAGTACCATAATCATCCCACTCATCTTCGGCGCCAGCGTGCCAAGTTGTGTTATCGGGGCAGAAACGTGGATAGTCAAACCTTCACACGACTTCTTTTGGCAGTCGGCAACTGTCACATTGAGTGCTGTGCCGCTTAGGACTGTCAGGCTTGGAACGATGAATGCCTGACTCTCGATCTGAAAAGTCTGTTCTGGTACCTCGGGTGCCTGAACGGAGAAAGACGTGGCATTTCGAATGGCGGGTCCAGAAAGCGAGAACGGGAAGTAAGTCGTAGTTCCGTATTCACCCCCACTGCGACCAAAGACTGAGCTGCCCGTCTCGATTTCTGGCTCAAGTTGCATTTCGTGGTCGCTCATGCGAAGGGTGAGTGATTGCGGTGGTGAGCTGCCCGCCGGTGTGAGGATTCTGACCTTGCCCGAAAGCATCAACTTCCCATCCTGGCCGAAGTCAAAGGTCGTGTTGAACGGCTTGACCGGCATAATAGCAATCGATTCGCGGAGCTGGACACCCGCAGGCACAGTATTGATGGCACGACCCATGAGCTCGGCACACGTATCAAGAAAGGCCGTTCCTTGTGCGAAGAGAGCACGCATCGTCGCATTCTTATCGCTTTCGTAAAGCCGTTTATCGGAGTTCATCGTGTCGTTGTAGGAGTTCACCAACGGTCCTCCCTTCGTCCCTGTACCATTGAGATATTCGCCGAGGACGTTTGGGTCGAAGACGCCGCGTGTAGTGTCGAAGTTACTACCGCCATTCGTGTTATTGGGCGTGACGAAGCTGTCGTCTACAGCCTCCGGGAAGCCACCCTACATTGATGAGTGAGTATCGTCTAATCGAATGGCAGCCAGAAACCTACGTGGTGGACGCTGCCGAGAGTGTGTCCGCAAGCCGTGAGCCCAATAGCATCCACCTTGTCAAACCCAGCGCGCTCGAAGAACAGCAAGGTTTCTTCTAAATCGGTCTCCGGTGCTGGAACTCCAGTCGTCTTCCCAGCTGCCGTCGCATCAACGCGACCAGGTCGAAATGGCATCTGCGCGCCTCCGCAAAGATTATTTGACATGACCGTGCCGAGCGCAACAAGATCGGCCACTACCGCTTCATCAGTACCGTTTCCATCACCGATCACCCCGTCGAAGCGATGCACTTACTAGAAATCCCCTCCCCGACAAACGGCCTCCAAAACGAAAAACTATCGTTAAACGCACTCCCCTTGTTCTCTTCCCTCGCTGTCTCAAATCCAATACTAGCATCAATACCTCCCGTGCCGGCACTCACATTCGCGGTAATAAAGTCGTGGAACATGACGCGCATCCATTGGGCTGCCGTGGTGCGACCACTATTGAGCCCTGTCGTACCGGTCTGCGAGACATAGTTTGTGCAGGGTGTGATTGCGGATGAGAAGTTCGAAGCGTAGGCGCCCCAGTTGTCGACGAGGATGTGTTCGAGGAAGGAAAGAGCAGGGGTGGGGTAGTAGAAAGCCGCACGTGTGATTGGGAGTGTCAAGAAGATTGAGAGGGAAAAGGTTGTGGAGGCGAAGAGTAGCATTTTCGCTTGCCGGCAGGCACTCAATCTATGACTAGGATACTGGTGGCATTCGAGGGTATGCTGACGGTAACCCATCTTATATCTTGTTCTCATGCCACACTGCTTCGACTGTATTTGGAATATTGCCTCTTCCGGGTGCAGTGTAACATGGCAGCTATCAAGTGATCTAGATCTGCAGGATACTGCCTTATGCCCAACTACCACTGGAGGTATAATCGGTGGCAGTATCTGATAGGCTACGCAGTGCAGCGCCGATCCAACCTGCATGATTGGGCGTGATTAGATAAGCCACGGTAAGCTGACATTCTTCTACCAGTCGAACCTCATACTCTTCCCGCAGCCCACACACCACCTAACTTGAGCCATCGTGTGGCAACAAGCGCTACGGCACCCACACCCATAACGCCTGCGGCACAGAACCAGACGCCCTTGAAGTTCTCTACCGCACCATTTCCCTCGCCCTTGAGTGCGCCCATGGCAGGGTTGCCGAGCAGCCCACCGAAAGCAGCGACTAGATACGCCAACCCGAGACGCACGCCGATGGCGGCCTTGTTGGGAGAGAGTTCCGTAATAGCTGGACCCGGTATGATAATGACGCCGCCCGAAAGGAAGCCGTATACGATGCTGATAGCGATGAGACCGTACAATTCCTGCGCGAGGGGCAGCATGCAGAGGGTGATGATGCATGCGACGGTGAGAGGAAGTAGGGTGTTCACACCGCCGTACCTAGAGTTGTGAGTCCTGGGCTATTACGAATATTGGATTTTGAGAACGTACCTGTCGGCGATGAAGTTTGGAACAAAGCGCCCAAAGATGTTGGCCGCGTTCATGATCGACAACAAGTTGAATGCCATATCCTTCGACACACCGAGCTTGATGGCGTACTCCTGGATGAAGAAGAACGGCACGAACGAGGACGCGACAAACAGCGTAAAGGCGACGACAAAGATCGTGTACGGTAGATCCTTGAAGTGGTGAAACCCAAAGCTGGAACCCTTGGATCCGTACTGAAGCTGCAAGCGCATCACCACAAAAGCGACGGCGTTAGTCACCAATATGATGAGCGCAAAGATGCGAACAGCCCACGCGAACCCGACGCTGAGGAAGAGAGAGCGTAAGGAGAGAGTGTAAGCGATACCGGCAACACTAGCACCAGTCGATGCAAGACCGGTAGCCAGCATGCGCTTCTTCTCGAAGAACATGGCGAGCACAGCGACAGGCACAATCGCCATCAAACCGCTGCCAATGCCCATACACACTCCCTGAGCGAAGAAGATGGCCCAATAGCTCTTGAAGAAGGAAGTCAGGATCAAACCAAGTACCTCGAGGCCCGTGCCAACAGCGATGATACTTTTGAGATATCCCCGATCAAGCAGCATACCGCCAGGCAAGCAGCCAATCGTGGTGAAGAAAAGCTGTATCGATCCGATCCAGGCAATACGCGACGCATCCTGCTCCGGCATCAAGGTGTCGACGTAGTATGTTTGGAAAACCCCAAATGCATTTGGTAAGCCCCAACTGTTCGCGAACAGAATGAATCCACCGAGAACCTGCATCCACGCCACCTTGCCATGATCAACAGGGTAATCCTCATTAGCTTGCGCACTCGCTGTGATTTCGTGCGAAAGCAGCTGTTGTGTTCTTTCACGCTGCGTCTCGTGGTATGAGAGCAAACTCTCTCTTTCGGGATCCATGTTTCCGGCTTTAGTCTGGGATTTGGTAAGGTATGTCGATAGTAACGATAGTGCCTAATAATGGAGCGCTGGTGTACAAGCTGGCCGTGCTATGTTGCAACTGGATTTTCTCAGGGTCGATGCTTGATGGGGCGCTAGCGGGTAGCATGCCGCGGAGGATCGTCACTTTCAGTCATGAAACTGCAGGTACATACAGTAGACTAAATTAAGAGGTTATATAATAATTATTTTTACTTTATAGAAAAATTAAAATCTCTACTTACCTAAAACTTACTACTTTAACTACTTTTATATAAGAGCGTAATACTACTATACTTAGTATATAAAATATTATTTTATATAGTATATATACTAATATTCTTAGCTAAATACTTTATTATTAACTTAGAACTTTATAAAAATAAACTTACTAAACTATATAGTATAGATTATATAGTAAAAGAGTTAAAATCTTAGCTAAATACTAAGCGCTAAATATATACGTTTATTTATATAATTAAGAAGTAGCTAAAAAAGTAGAAGTTAAAGAAAAAAATAAAACTAAAGATAAAAAAGTATCTTAAATAGTTTATATAGTACTTCTTTTATAAGTTAAAACTTTATAATAAAAAGATACTAAAAAAACTTAAAAATAAGAGCTATAATATCTTAAAGTAGATATTAATTTATATATAGTTTTAGCTTAGATTAAAAAAAAAAGCTATAAGTATAAGTTTATAAGTAGTAGTAGATAAGCTTATATAAAGAATATATAAAAAAGAATTAAAAAAGAATTAAAAAAGAAATTTTTTAATAAGTTTAGTAAAGGCTATCTCTATACTTATTTAAGATTAAAAAGAAACTATATTATAAGAAACTATATATTTTATATCTATTATACACTAAATCTAAAAAAAATAGACTAGTATAGAAGAGATATATAGAGAAGAAGAGAAAAGTATATTATACTAGAACTAAACTTTATATAGTCTATAAATAGCTATAATAAACTTAAAGAGTTTAGTATTAAAATATATACTAGAATAGATATATACTCTTAATATATTATATAGATATAGATATATATAAGAGTATTATCTAGCATCTTAATTAGTATTATATAATAGTACTTAAATACTATTAAAGTAGCTAGCCTATTTTTTTAGTATATATAGTCTAATTATAGTAGTAAAATAGTATATTTTTTATACGCGTAATACTTCTTTATAAAAAGTATTATTTTAGATATTAAGTTTAAGAACTACTATATATATAGAACTAGTACTATAAACTAAAGAATTAAGTCTTAGTAAGTAATATAGTTATTAGTAAGCTTAATAAGCTATACTAGTAGCTAGAAAACTATATTAAGAAGTTTAGAACTTTATATAATAAGACTATTTAGGCTAAGTTAGATAAAGAGATAAAAAACTAAAATATAAATACTATTCTTTCTTTAGCTATATAGATTTAGTATATAATATAGCTTTAGAAGTTAGAGTTTAATCTATAAAACGCTATTATAAGTAGTGTAGAAGATAGAGATATAGTCTTCTAAAAAGTATATCTAGCGCTCTATATAAGAGCCTAGATATATATTACTTTTAACTTTTTACTTTAGTTAAAGCTAATTTAGACACTAGTAAAGTTCTTTAACTAGATACTACTAAAGTATCTAAAGTAGTAAAATAGTATATAAAAAAGTATATTAAAAATAGACTTTAAGTAAGTAGTAAAAGATATAGAGTTTATTATTAGAGAGCTCTTAATCTAGACTCTTTAGTCTAAGTTAGAATAACCTACCTATGTACGCTTACTTAACGTAGCTCTTAAGTCTACTAAGGCTACGTAGTGCCTTAGGCGCCTACTACCTTAGGTAGCTACCTAGCTAGTACTTTTATAATATACCTACACTTATACGTCTACCTATATCTATACACCTACCTATACCTATATACCTACCTACACCTACACACCTATCTATATCTATACGTCTACCTATACGCGCTACCTTACGTACTACGTAATACTTAATTACTCTACACTACACGTATTATATTATATTACACGTATATACTAATATACTAAATATAGCTTTGTATTTAGCTACTCTTATAGAAATACTATTACTAGTAATATTATAATACTATTACTCTTACTATTACGTATAATTACTCTGCTACTTATATATAAATACCTATACTAATATAATACTTAACTAATATATTACGCGCGCCTTAGCGCTTAGATACTTAAGTATAATACTAGACTATTCTAATTTCTTATAGCCTTTATTTACTTCTTATAACCTACTTCTATCTTTTTACTTACTTTACTCTAGCTCTTACTCTTTAGGTTAAGAATACCTATAATACACTTTACTAAATTATTTAACTTTTAGAGCTCTATATTTATAAAGAGATTATATATTTCTATATACTATTAGTACTTGCCTCTACACTTTATATATATATATACTTTACGCTCTAATATTTTTAATAAACTTTTTAAATAACCTTATAAGCTCTATATTTAATAGTAAGCTTATTCTTCTAGTGTTTACTACTTTTACACTTCTTCTTCTTATAATAGTTACTACGTTTAGATTTATAAAATCTACTACCTATAAGAGCTTAAACCTTTCTACACTTAATTAGCGCTTATATATATATAGTAGTATACACTCTACTTACCTAGCTTCTTAAGATACCTTATAGAAATTACCTATATTATTTTATTCTACTTTAGACTTTAGATAGAATATATTTAGATTTAGATAGAATATATTTAAGAATATATTTTCTTATACTAAATAAAGTTCTTTTAAAGTACGCTTTTTACTACTACACTTTTGTAACTATACTTTTAATTAGCTTTTTCTTAGCTCTTTAGCTACTATAGTTTAATATATAACTTAAATTAATCTAAATCTCTACTATGTTCTAGCTACCTAACTTATAATTGCTACTCTTACACTTTCTATTCTGTTTATAGCTACTATAATCGCGCTTACTATCTCTTATTATTATTAGAGATAGTTTATATAAAAAGAAAAATAAAAGCTAGTAAAAAGTATATATAGCTAAGAAAATAGATAGAGAAGTATAAAAATTCTTTATATATAACTTAATCTCTCTAATCTTTTATACTTTCTCTATCTTAACTCTTCTTTCTCTTCTTAGCTCTTATATAATAGCTTTTATAAAGTTCTATCTAAATACTAGCTAAAAATATAACTCTACTTAGATTACTAAGTTCTATAAGTTTTATAGCTAATAAAATATAAATAAAAAGAGACTCTTTTCTACCTCTTCTACTACTTCTTATACACTATAGATAAAGTCTTATATATAGTAGAATAAGTATACTAGCTTAGTTACTAACTCTTTATTACTAGATAAAGAAAGCTCTACTTTAAAAGCTATATTAAGAGCTCTATATATACTTTTATAAATAAATCTACTCTTAAAAGTATAACTTTCTCTAATAAACTAGAATATAATAAAAGTTTAAGCTTATATAGAGTTTATACTAGTAAGAAATAACTCTATTTTAAACTACGTATATAAAAAAAATAAAAGCATAATTCTAATAAAGAAATAGAAGTAGAAAGATCTTACTACTAGTAAGAAGAGCTACGTAAAGATAGATCTTATATTAGTTATTATTTAATACTCTATATAACTAAGTAGTAGAATTCTAATAAAGTTCTTAGGCTATAAAATTATTTATAAGTTTTATATAGTATACTTAAAAATATACTTTCTTATATTTCTTTAGTTAGGTCTAACTTTCTAATTAAGAATATTACTCTAGATAATATAGATTTCTTTATTAATAACTAGCTTCTTAGTAAGATAAATAAAGTATAGAATAGCTTATATAAAGACTTTCTAAAGTTTCTAGCTTTAAATATTATAAAGAATAGACTAATATACTTAGAAGAAAGTGTATAGCGCTTCTATATAATACTTAAGCTATTTAAGAAAAGTATTTTTAAAAAAGCTATTTAGAGTAGTATATATAATATCTTTATCTACTTTAAAATATATAAGAAAGAGTTAAAAAAAAAATACTTTAACTTTACCTATACGTAAAGCTTAGAAGAAAAAATTTATTATTAAGAAAGAAAAAGCTATTAAAAAAGAACCTAAAATACCTATAAGTAGAAAAAAAAGTAAGTAAAAAAAACTTATTATATAAAAGTAATCTATCTCTTAGCTTTCTAAATTTTAAAAGTAGTATTTATTCTCTACTAATAAAGTTAAGCTATCTTTTATTAAAGATAGCGTTATATAGAATAATACTAGTAACTTAAAAAACTTATATTTCTATAATTATTAGGCTAATACTATTTCTAGATCTAAGTTATTTAAGTCTTCTAACTCTCTAATACTTATATAAAAGCTAACTTCTATTAGAGTTTCTACTAAAAGTAAGAGTAAGAGTAAGAAGCGCGTATAGTTTTATATATATATAAGATAATAATATAGTTAGAGGTAAAGTAGAATTTTATTAGCTCTTAGATATTTTTAGTCTCTCTTACCTTAAGAGTTCTATATACTTATTATATATATAGATATTATATATAATATAATATTTAAAAAATACGTAATAGCTAAATAGTATTATATAGTACTAGAAATCTAAATTTTCTTTATATACTATTTTTTTATAGTTTTTCTTAAACTTTTTAAAGTATTATATAAGTAAGAAAAAGAAAAGAAAATTATATAGTAAGAGTAGTAAAAGACTACTATAATTATAGTCTCTAGGCTAAGTATATAAATAACTTACTTTTCTTTTTCTCTATTACTTCTATACTTTACTTTCTTTTTACTTTTCTACTCTTATATAGTCTTTATTAACTTTAGCTTAACTTTCTTAATACTTATCTTTATATAACTATTATAGCTAATCTTTCTACTAGTCTTAGCTTTATTTAGACTAGCTACTAGGTTACTTATAAGAACTCTTTTTTTTATAATACTAATATTAGCTTTTACTCTATATATAGTGTTAACTATAAAACCTTTTATATAAACTATTATACTTTTACTTAAAACTACTTTATTTACTTAGTTAATTCTACTAGCGCTATTACTTACTTTTAAGACTACTAAATAAGTACTATTTTTAACTCTACTTTATATAAAAAGATTCTAATCTTTAATATTACTATTACTACTACTTTTTCTAACGCCTTTATCTATACTATATATATATCTTCTTTTACTCTTATCTATATACTAACTCTATATAGAGTATAAACTATACTTATTTAGCTAACTTCTTTACTTATATAGCTAGTACTTCTTTATATAACTTTACTATTACTTTTTTTATAACTTATACTAGTTATATTACTATAAACTATATTTTATTTTAGCGCGCTTTATATATTAAAGCTATTCTAGTCTATTTTAAAAGTATACTTAATATAATAGCTTATAATAACTATAGTAATATATATAATAGCTTTAAAAAGTTCTCTTACTTTACTAGCTATATAAGTATTACTAGCTAGTTTAAAAGTGTCTACTCTAACTATATTTAGAATAACTATACCTTTACTTACTTTTATAGTACTAGTAAGAATTCTTTTATTAGCTTTTTATATAGTAAGTAGAAAAATTAGTTTAGTAGCTTTAAGTATAGTTTTAATAGATTTTCTTTTAGCTATAAGTCTAACTCTAAGCTTCTTAAGCCTACTAGTTATATAAGTATATACTTTAACTATAGTATAAGCTAAATAATAGTTTTCTAAGTATTATATAATTACTACTACTTAGCTTATAGCTTTTAAGTACTATAGTATAAGTATAGAAACTTTACTTATATATAAAAAAGTAGATATAAGGTAGCGCTTATAAAGCTTTTATATAAAGAAGTATTATATTTAATCTCTTTTTTAAGAGGTTATTAATAGTAATATAAATATATTTTATTAAATTCTAAGCTTTTATATAATATATAGTATAATATTAAGTTAAAAAGTTTACTTTACTTATAGTTTTAAAGTTCTAAAATAATTGTTGCACGATAACTTAATTTAGTCCACTGTAGGTACAGGTCCGAGCGGTGAAGGGGATCGCGCAAGCGAGGCACGATCTCGTTTGCTGCGATGCCAGCGGCCAGGAGCAAACACAAACAGCACGAATCATGAATAATGGAGACCTAAAAGTATGATTATGCAGCAATATTGAAAGTTTTATTTGAGGACGCCCTGAGATGGGGGTTTAAAATACATCCGGCACTTGTAGCCATTCCGGTCAAATCACAGGCGCCTTTGCCTAGTTCTCTTTGATTCCTTCATCGTAATGAGGGTAACTCCCTATCCGATGTCAGACCACCTATAGAAGATCCGACACTCTAAACAAAGCCTGTCTACCTGAGTTCTTCCTGAGCAGGACCCTGTGCAATACCAGCTATCCGCGCAGACTGGGACAGAGTGCACACACAGATAATGACAGTCAAGAGGCAGAGCGCACCACCGTAGGCCAGTCCGAATCCGGTGAGACGACGAGAGAAAATGTCACGCCAAGCGACGACCTTGCCAGGCCTGTAAGCCGAGTCCACCAACAATCCGGCATTCTCCAACCCGTCTCTGAATCTTTCCATATCGGCCTGTGTAAGACTGATCATGATTTCATACGGCTCCCCCTCTTGTCCTTCTTTGTCTTCTTCTCTGGGCAAGACCACGATGCCACCTTCGCTGACCCACGCTGCTCGGCGAATAGCAGTTGCGTTTGGCTTGCTCGTTCCTGGGATGCACCACTCCCTGTCAGCTCCCATCCTTTGCCAACTAGTGATGTATAGGTCTGGGCCCTTAGGGAACTTCAAAAGGGATTGCTGCGCTTCTGCAGGGTTGGTCAGGACGCTGTTGATCTGGGTGACTGCCCATGTCGCGTTGATGGCCTGCAGAGCGTCTGTGATTTTGGCTGCGATGTCCTCAAGAGAGGCCGTAGCGCCATCAAGATCCAAGGTGGGTGTAGCAGACAGTACCAGATTGCCGAGATAATCTGGGGATGAGAAGGGCGGTGGAAGGAACTTTCTGAGGTCTACAACGACGGCAAGGGTCGACTGCGTGTTACCCGAAGCGGTGATCGATTTTGAGCGAGCACGTATGACATTTGCCCAGACGATGGCTGACAGTACGGTGAAGTTAGATACACGCTTCCCAATCTTTATGGATAGCTCGTTGCGGAGGTCTGCGATAGCTTGCGATGAGAAGCGAAACATTTCGGCGACGACTTTGTTAGATCCTTCATCCGGCCCTTTACGAAGCTCAAAGCGCTTAGCGAATGGCTTCTCAGGTGCGTTGGTAGACTGGCCTGCCGCATCGGCTTCCTGAACGAGTGTTGCGAGCGCTTGGCGCGCCGATGACGGATCTGGTATTACGTTCCATTCTTTGACGATGTCCTTCAATGGTTGGAGCTGATCCTTATAGCTTGGTACACGATAGTATCTGGCAGGCGGACGAACTGGCGGTAGTTTCTTCTTCTCAGGATTCAAGTTTCGTACTGCATCAGACCAAATCTTTTGGATCCTTCCGTTGCCCGTGCCATCGACAACGGCATGATACCACCAGGCGCTCAGTATCAAACCTCCGGGAATGAAGGTAGCCTGAGCTGCAAAGGTTGGCAACGGTCCTTTCGAAAAGCTTGTCATCCTTTCGGCATACGCATCTTCGCCCAGTCCAGCGTGGTGTTTCAGCTCATTTGGGCAAAAGATAGTAGCGGGCAGCTCGTCTGGAAGAAAGGCGTCTTTTGCAAGTGAATCATAGTTATGTTGTGCATCATCGTAACTGACTGTGAATATACGGCGTGCTTCGGCTTCGAGATCGATAGGGTCGGGGTATTGCACGCGGAGAAGGTCGGTAGAGGGGTCCAAGTCCACAGTGCCAGCAAGATATGGAAACTGTCTCAGAACTTCTTTGAAGCCATTGTGCAGCGCCTCTTTTGCTTCATGGGCGCGACTGATGTCCGGAAAAGGAAAGATGATGTAGTAGCGGCCATACACGCGTATGTGTGGCTGCTGGTCAAGGTGAGATAACTCTAGCTCTTTCGGAATGCCGGCGGGCATTGCGGGGGTAGTGGTCTTGAGAAGTTGACGAAAGTAGGCTTTTTTCGTGGCGGGCTGGACTCGGAGGCGAAGGCTTTTAGGGTCCGTTGCAGTGGAAGGTCGGTGGTCGAGGCGCAGGTAGCTGTGTGAGAATCTCCAAGGGCACTCCATGAAAATCTGCCGGCGAGTATAAATGCTTCGCGGTGCTGTGAAGTCGCACTCTGCAGAGGTGAAACAGGTGAATGCATTGCCTTGTGCGTTGTATTGGCTCTTCGATGTGACAGCGCAGGTGAAGGCATTTTGGTGCGTTGGTAATTGCAGACGGATGCTCTGACTGATATGCAATACATAACAAACAAAAAGCATAGAACCCAAATCTCCGAGCTTTGACATCGTTCCGACCATGCACTGGCGATCCTTTTGCACGGTGTGCCTGCCGACACTAGAGCTATTGGGCACGGTGCGCGAACCGTTGTCCGAGTCGCGTGGCATGATATCCAGCGGTTGGCACAGATTAGCTTCATGCCGCATGTCGCTCGAGCCCGATCATAGCGGACTGATCAACCTGCCCGCCCAACACACCAGCCTTCTGGAGTATGCCAACGGTCTTGTTCACGATCTCCTTGTCCACGCCTTTCACATCTTTGGCGAAGCGAACAGTCTTCAACCACTCTCGCGCGTCCTCTTCTGAGTAATCGAGCTTGGTGCTGATGTACTGGACGGCCTCTTCTTGGTTTACTTCAAAGTGTTTGACTCCCTTATTGATCTTGTCCATGACGTCTTCGAGTTCCCCAGTAAGCACTGGCTTGCTGGCGTTGGGTGCCGAACTCCAGTTCTTCGGGTTCAATAGATGGTTTGCGGCGACGATCTTCCACGAGGACCAGGGTGTGTAGATCTCGCCGATGCGCTTGATCTCGCCGTTGTCGTAGTAGCGCTTCGACGTGAAGTGCTCCCACATAAAGAAGTCGGCCGTGCTGTCGTTGACTCCATCGCGGAGGTTTGCAAACGTGTTCAGCACCTCGACGGGGAATGGTGGGCTGTTGGACGAAGTGTCGAGCCACCCTTGCTGGTCGGCAAGCACGAAGCTCATCACGTAGCTGCCACTTCCTATCCTGGACACGCCAACTTTTTTGCCCTTGAGGTCTTGTATTCCGTTGAGCTCATCCCTCTTGGCGCCTGTGGATATGGCCCAGCACAGCGGAGTCTCGACGTATGTCCCCACCACGCTGAAGCCAGCGTCTTGCTTAGCCGCCTGTGCTTTTCCCAGTGCCGCTATCCAGCCTTCGGTAAGGCCAACTCCGATATCGATTTCGTCGGCTTGCAGGGCCGTGACCATGTGCCCTGTGCCGCTTGGGAACGGGAGGAGCTTCGCGTCCAGGCCGTAGTGCTTCTTCGCGAACTCGAGCGGTGTGGAGAAGTGTTCTAATTCCGTCAGTGGGCGATGCAACAGTATTGATGACGCGCTTACCTGGCACGAAGCCGATGCGTAGTGGTGCCATGGCTGCGATCCTGGTTGAGAAGCTTCGGACTGGTCGCGGGGCTGGTGAAACGCGTGCAAAGCGCAGTGTGCGTAGCATTGCTGGGTAGGAATTGGAGAACAGGGAGACTACATGAATGAGGGGTGTGTCGGTCAAAGAGTGTTAATAGAGTTTCGGTACAAAGGACCGAATCATCAGTTGACCGCCGGTGGAATGCGCAAGCTCACGTCACATGAAGCTGCCTGAGGAGGTCGATGATGCGCGTCAGCCTCGCCTAGACTTTCCGATCGGAAGGCCATTCCGACCAGCTCCGATCTTCGCTTTCCACCTCGATGCCTCGGCGTCATTCCCTGTCACCAACTTCTTCCCATGGTCTCCTTGCTGTTTTCGAGATACCCTTGGACTAGAATTTCTGTTGCTTCGGCGCCTACTTTGATATCATTTCGTCACTTCCGTTCTTTCGCCCCCCTAAATTTTGCTACGATGTCTTCTGATAGCGATAGAACATCAATAAGAGCTAGGACGATAGCCATAGTAGGCGCTGGACCATCGGGTGTTGCGGCAGCAAAATATCTCCGAGCGGAGAAGGCATTTGATAAGATCGTCTTGTTCGAACAACGAAGCCGACCAGGAGGAATTTGGATATATACAGGCGAACAGCGAGATGAGAATCTCTTCGACATACCTCAAACTAATCCCAATAAAGACGTTCAAAAACCAGAGTGGCAATCCAAAGATGCAGTAAGGAATGAAAACATCGATACAAATGGCATCAACGGAACTTCAAAGATGCCCTCCTTCCTGTCGCCAATGTACGCCAACCTCGAAACGAATATACCTAGAGGACTGATGGGCTTCCAAGACCTGGATTGGCCTTCTGATAGTCAGCTATTTCCTACTCATGAGACCGTACTAAAGTATATCGACGATTACTCCGCGGATGTACAAGACCTCGTTCGATACTGCGTTCAAGTCATCAATGTCAGTCCGGTAGACCCCGATACCGCCAGCAGCCCATGGAAAGTGACTACGCGTAACCTACTTACGAACGAAGACGTATCCGAAATCTACGATGCAGTTATTGTAGCGAATGGCCACTTCATAGTTCCCTACATCCCACCCATGACTGGTATCAAGGAGTGGGCTGCACAGCATCCCGGTCGCATCAGCCATTCAAAGTACTACCGCAAACCCGAAGACTTTACGGGAAAGAAGACGATAGTCGTGGGAAACTCAGCGTCTGGCGCAGATGTCAGTGCCCAGATCGCCGAGTTTTGTCAAAAGCCGCTTCTCTGGTCGACAAGATCGCAGTCCATGTTCAGCGCAACCCACGGAACAGCAGGCGAAGACCAGAAGAGACGAGAAGTGCCACCCATCAAGCAGTTTCTTCCCAGCAATAGAGGCGTAATGTTCGAAGACGGAACAGAAGAACACGATATCGATGCCATCGTCTTTGCTACCGGATACTTCTACAGCCTACCCTTTCTCCAAGACATAGAGCCTAAACTCATAACCACTGGCGAGAGAGTCAATCATACATACCAGCACCTCTTCTATGCACCCCGACCGACACTAAGTTTCCTCGCTCTCAACCAACGCGTTATTCCTTTCCCGGTAGCGGAAGTACAATCCGCTGTTCTCGCACGCGTATACTCCGGTCGCCTTTCGCTCCCCTCACATCAAGGAATGCGCGACTGGGAGCAAAGCATCGAGGAGGAAATGGGTGCTGGACGAAACTTCCATCTCTTGCCCTTCCCCAAAGACGCAAACTACATCAACGCAATGAGCAAATGGGCATTGAGCGCAGAGAGCAAGGAGGGGTTGGAAGATAACGGCAAGGGGAAGACACCACCGATATGGGGCGAATGGGAGTACTGGTGTCGCGAGAACTTCCCCAAGATACGGCAGGCATTTGGAAAGATGGGGGAGAAGAGAAGGGATATCAGAGATGTGAAGGAGCTAGGGTTTGATTTTGAAGAGTATCAGAAAGAGCAAGCACGACAGAAAGATCTGGACAAGAAAGGTGAGGAGCTGATATAACAAACGATACAGTAGCAATCAGCGAATCCAAAGTCTCGTATCATATGAAGGACCTATACAGACTCTACACATCCATACTCCAAGAGTCACGTTTTCTCTTCCCCCCACTTCCAACGTAACCTCCCCGCTTACACAGAAGCCCTCCTCGGAAGCGACCTCGCAGAGTTTGACACCTTCCGCCAAACAATCCCGCTCCTAGCCAACCCCCCAACCTTTTGTTCCCAAGGCTTCACGCACATCCCCACTTCCTTCCCCTCAGCCCCCATCAAAACATCCTCAAAACCACCCCCATCCTCCCTCTCCCCCATAGCACACAAGATAACCCGAATCTTCTCACCCCCATCTACAAACCACTTGATGACCTCCCGCATAATCTCCTTAATAAACCGCGTTTGAAGCTGCTCAGTCTCCGGCGATTGGGTCGCTGACTCTGGAACGTCTGTATTGATAACGAGAGTATCCAAGTGGGGCAATGTGGCTACGGTAAGGAGAAAATGGTGGACTAGGACGACGACATGGCGCGTGTTGATGGCGGAGATGTTGGTGTCGGTTAGGTAGAAGTTGGCTTCTAGTTGTTTCAGGTGAGAGTGGGGGTTGGGGACCTAGAAGTAGATTTCTAGGGCTGCGTAAGCGTCTAGTAGATCTACGGGGTCTTTGCGGTTCATTGATACGCCCTGTAATTCGTGGGCTTCGTGGGCTCCGCGCTTCGTGATTATGTGACCGAATGGGTGTTCAGCTAGCAGATCCGAGAGATCGTCTTGATGCGTTGATGGATCTGGAACTTCGGAGTTCTCTTGTGTCTGCTTGGATGGGACAGACATGTTTGGTGAATTTGGGTTGGTACTGATTTTATGGAGGTGGAGGTTCGCGTCAGCCGGGAAGTTTAGCAGAAGAAAGAGTCAAGGTTAAGTAGGCTCACGGGCGCGGGTGAATGGGCATGTGTAGAGAAAACTCAGAAGATTGTCTTGTCTCAACAGTGTTATCGCATCCATTCTGCATCGATGAAAGAACATCTAAGGAACTACTCTGGTACATCTCGCCACCTCATACAAGAGAAAAACTAAACAGGTCTGCAGGCTATATTAAGCTAAAACCTTGCAAAGGCGGTAACCTAGCGCTAATGTAGGCTCTAGGCTGTTTAGTTTTTTCCTAGGTTGGCGTGTCGCAGTCATCGAACGTTGTCCTCAGAACATGTAACTCACAGTACCCACCACTGAACTTGCCTTATCCCTTGAGCGTTGGTTGAGGCTCTTTGCCCATACCAACCGAAGTGGGCGGCGCTAACAGGCAGATATTGCAATAACCCCGTCCACTGGTTCCCTGCATCTATCCTACTATCCCACGAGACATATGCTTGGCTAACCCCCCGCCTCCTGCTCACCTGTATCATGTCCATGAACTTGGCAACGACCTCGTGTCCCAACGAATATACCAGTTGCTCTGCCGTCTGAAGTATGTTCGCATTGGATGAAATAGCTCTCGAAGGATGCGCAGCTACTAACCAAAACTTCAGCGTTCGTGTATGAAGCAGAGTAGGCTGCCGGATGACCCCTCGTAGAAATCTCCTCAACAATCCCTGGTTGGTGATGTTCGATACACTCATTTCGATTTCTATCTCCAAGCACCTCGCTTCATCCCAAGACCGTGGTCTTTTGACTGTCAGATTGTGTTGAGGGAAACGGGTAGTGATATCTTGGGATAGGTCTGTAGCATCTCGCTGTGCCTCGTGCAGGAATTCGGCTTGGTATTGATCTGTGATGGTATCGTTGATGGTGAGAATATTCGTGAGGGCTTGAGGCGACTGTGGGGAGTAGTCGGAGCGCATGTAGTCTCGATAGATTTGTCTTCGCAGTTCAATTGGGAGGCACTCTAGGATGGAATCAAGATTCTGTGTTGGTGTGGTCATGGTTGTAGTGTTTTCTTCTTGAGTGTTGTCTTGAGGATGATGGCGAGGACTGCGGTGAGGGGAATCAGTAGCACAATATAGGAGACATACGCAAACAGAATGAGCTATGAGTGGTGTCTCGATCACTCTGGAAAGACAAACCAACGTTGTAGAATGACCTGGCGCGAGGCAACGAGTCGGGTCAAGCATTACCAAGGCAGTAGTTTGTACACAGGTAGACAGTCAGAGAAGGAAGCAGGTGGAAGTAGTGACATACAACGTGTACCTCAACACGAGAACCCCCAGATATGATATCAAACCCGAACGCCGCGGCTATGCATCAAAAAGCGCAAACTGATATCCTCTTAACTGTGACACTACCTCCGTCCCTTTCCTTGCCCACCACCACCACCACCTCCGCCTATACCCGGCATGCCGCCCATACCACCCATCATCTTCATCAAGGCGCCCATATCAGGCATACCTCCCCCTCCCATGCCACCGAGCGCGGATAGATCGGGCATGCCGCCGCCACCGCCTCCTCCACCCATCATCTTCATCATAGCACCGATATCTGGCATGCCGCCGCCTGCACCACCTGCGCCACCGCCCATACTTTGCATGCGCTTCTGCATAGCCGCGAGTTGTTGTTGCTTGTTGCCTCCGCCCATCGCACCCTGTGCTTTCTGCATGTTTGCCATTCCTCCCTTCATTTTCTTCGCCATACCAGCCATCATGCGGTGTTGGGTAAGCAGTTCCTCGACTTCGCGAACCGAGGTACCAGAGCCGCGGGCGATACGTGTCATACGCGTGGGTTGATCGACGAACATCTTTCCGTCCGACTCCAGCTCTTTCTCAGTCATACTGTCACAGATGTAGATCATGCGCTTCAACTTTGTGCCACCTTCTTCGTCGTCCATGCCGCCCATCATGCTGCTGAGTCCGGGGATCATGCCCGCCATCTTTGACAACGGACCCATCTTCATGATGTTGGAAAGCTGATCCCGCAGGTCCTTGATTGTGAAGATACCCTGGGTGATGTGCTTCATTGTGTCCTTTTGGTCGAGCTTGAGAGATTGTACGTGTTCGACGAGCCCTTGAACGTCTCCCATGCCGAGCAGCTTCGAGACGAAAGCCTGTGGCGCGAAACGCTCGAGGTCCAACATGTGTTCTCCGTTACCAAGGAAGACGATAGGCGTATGTGTTGCTGCGACGGCGGAAATGGCACCACCTCCTGCTGCCGCACCGTCTGTCTTGGTGATGACAATGGCTCCGAAATCTGCGGCCTCCTTGAAAGCGCGTGCTTGCGACTCAGCAGCCTGTCCGATTGTTCCGTCCAAGACCATGATGGTCTGGTCGGGCGTCACAGCGTTCTGAATCTGCACCATCTCGTCGAAGAGGTCCTTCTCTTGCCTGTGTCGTCCTGAGGTATCCACGATGATGATCTCGAAGCGCTCCTTCTTGAATTTCTCCACACCCTCGCCCGCTACCACTACAGGGTCGGTCTGTGTATGGCTACCGTAGTATGGGATCTTGGCTTTGGTCGCGTTCTGCTTCAATTGGTCGAAGGCACCGGCACGGAAAGTGTCGGCGCACACCAAACAAGCCTTGAAGCCTCTTGCCTGGTACCATCTCGCCAGCTTCGTACACGTCGTCGTTTTACCCGCACCCTGCAGACCGACGAACATGATGACGTTGGACTTGCCCTTCTTGGGCTTGAAGGGCTCGGCATGGGGGTCGACCATCTTGACGAGTTCATCGAAGACGGCCTTCTGGATGAGGCGCTTCTTGTTGACGCCCGGCGCGAGGTGCTTGAAGTCGACGGCCTTCTTTATCGATTGTCGCAGGTTCATGACGAGTTTGACGTTGACATCGGCTTCGACGAGGGCGTTGGAGATCTCCTTGACCATGGCTTCGAAGGCCTGCGCATGTTAGCCACCTATCATCAGTCGCCTGCTCGGGGCGCGCACCTTCTCGTCGAGGTTGGGCGACCTCGTGAGGTCGGTGACGGCGGCATTGATGCGCCGCCCGAGATCTTGAAGCACCATAGCGGCGGTTGGTAGGGAGAGATGATGGTAGGGGTAGGGTCGTGGGTGTTCGGTGGTGTGCCTCTTGTGGTGTTCTGTGGGGAATCCACTATGGCGGGGCGCGCTTGCCGTCGGCCATTTGGGCTACTAACGCCGATCGCCTGGAACTTTTTTCTGCGACGCGATTTACCTGCAACATTCACACAACCCGACTTTCACAGCCACAATGGTCAACACATCGCTGAAACGGAGACGGACCGAGGAGCAGTTGCGCGGCAAGGTGCCCAAGAAGGAGAAGAGAAAGGTCAAGAAGCAGAAGAACTACCACAGTTCGAGCGAGGAGGAAGGCGGCGCGCGCGATGCTCCATTGCGCGGAAGCAGCCAGGAGCCAGAGGAGCCATTCCAGCCGTCTGGTGTCAATGCGACGCTACCCGGAAAGCAAGAGCTCTCGAAGCAGCAGCTAAGGAAACAAGCCAAGTTCGAGGCCAAAAAGGCGGCACAGCAAGCAGCAGCGGCAGAGGAGTCTTCAGCCAGCGACGACGAAGAGGAAGTCGAAGCGGCGCCCGCGAAGAAACCTGAGCCCAAGTTCAAGGCCAGCATACCTGCACAGGCCCCGGCAAAGTCGGCACTCAAGAAGACTGCGCCCGTCGACCACGAAGCGCCATTACCCAGCGACGCCGAAGACGATGTGGACGAAATGGACGACTCTGAACCTGAGGCGGATGAGTTCTCCATTGCCGACTCCGAATCAGATGCCTCCGAGACCTCAACCACGGCCGCGCGCAAAGTACGGAAACGGAACGACCCAGAAGCCTTCGCCAACTCCATCTCCAAGATTCTTGGTTCGAAGCTGACGACATCGAAACGCTCCGAGCCTATTCTGTCCCGCAGCAAAGACGCCGCAACCGCCAACCGCGAGCTCGCCGACTCCAAGCTCAGTGAGAAGGCGCGACGACAGATTGTTGCTGAGAGGAAGGCGGCACAAGAAAAGGGCCGTGTGAAGGACGTTCTGGGCCTTAACGACCCCAACGTCAGCACAGCCGCCACATCAGCGAAGGAGAAGGAGCTCAGGCGGACGGCACAGAAAGGTGTCATCAAGCTTTTCAACGCCGTACGAGCGGCGCAGGTCAAAGGTGAACAAGCCGAGAGGGAGAGCAAGGCGGGCATGGTCGTCGGCATGGACAAGAGGGAGGAGAAGGTCAAGGAGATGAGCAAGCAGGGTTTCCTCGACATGATCACAGGAGGACAGAAGAAGGAGGGTAGCGTGGAGGCCTGAGGGCGATTCTATATGCACAACTCGGCGTTTGGGACAAAAGGGACGTAGTTTGGATATGTTCATGATACCATATACTATACATAAGTTCAGAGTCGTACTCAACGCCAGTTCATCTGCAAGCGGAGTGTTCGTATAATACATGTCGTCTCAAATGCTGTATGCGATATGGCCCACAATGCCTTCCAACAGGTGTCCTACAATATCTCTCAAGATGTCTCCCACAGGTAAATCCCTACGGATGTCACGACTCTTCTCCCAAGTCTTTTCATTTGCTGTCGAAATCGCTGGCCTGCAAATTCCTCGTCATGCTTGGCAGTCGTACAACCAGTCCATCGAGCTCCTTGCTCATCTTGACCTGACAGCCCAAGCGACTCGTCTCGGTAAGTCCAAACGCCAGATCCAACATGTCGTTCTCGTCATCATCCGGCTCCTCCATCTTGTCGTAGTAGGCTTCGTCTTCGACTATGACGTGACATGTTGAGCATGCGCAAGATCCACCGCATGCGCCCTCCATTTCTATGTCGTTGGCTTGTGCGATGTCGAGGAGGTTGTCGCCGTCGGCTACTTCGAATGTGCTGGCATGGCCATCTTTGTCTACGAATGTAACTTTGCGTCTGGAAAATGTTAGTTGTTGAAGTTGTCAGAGCTGTGACATGCTTTGACGTACTCTTCACCCGGTCGGGGTGGGTCCAGGTGACCGTGGCGGGATGCGGGCGATGAGGAGAATTGGCGGCGACTCTGAAGCCATGACGGGCTTGTTGCTTTGACAATAGTCGATTTTGATAGCGTAGATGCTGCGGTTGTCTGTGTCTGAATCGATCTCCGACATGTCGCTGCCGTCCAATTGCTGGCGAACCTCCTCGGACTCGACGATGCGCCTCTTGCGCCCGCTATCCACCCGTCCAGGGCGTTCACACAAGCTCTTCTAGCAGCCATGACGCCGAATTGATGCTCGCTAGCCGGCCGAGATTGGAGTCTAATAGGAGAAGGAGACACGGAAGCGAAGGGGTTGCAGTGTTTGCCGTGTCACAACGAGTGAATGCGCCGATAATTCCGAATGCTGTGAGACGTCAGAAATGTTGACGCACAGGCCATGCACGACCCCGGTCGATCTTCCCAGCGCATCCACCACCGCGGGTAAGAAAACGATAAACATCGCCAGCCTCACGTAATCTTTACCCAGAAAACGACAGATAGCATGGCGACCTCTCGCGATGCCCCGAACCCCCTACGACCCTACTACATCCCGCCCTCTATTGGTCCGCCGCCCGACGTCCCGCAGAACCAGACGTCCTCGTCATTACCGCCCGCTTTCAAGCCCAGCAACAGTAGCAAATCGAGTCTGGGCAGTCAGGCACGCGACATCCTTTCCGACCTAGACTATGACTCGTACTTTCCAGAGGCCTCGCCTACAGTAGCCGGGCATGCGAAGAAATTGCTCGATCATGCTCTGTGGAATTACACGAGCGTCCTGCTCGCCCAACCATTCGAGGTCGCGAAGACGATCTTGCAGATACACGAGGCGAAGGGACAATTGGCAGGCTTGACGGGAGAAGAGTTTGGCCATAAGAGCAGGCCCCAGAGCTTTGCGAGCGGAAAGTTTGAGGATGTATGTATTGCACTCCATGAGGGGCATCTGACATGTGAATGTGGGCTAATCGATGCAGTATCCGCCCTCTGATGAGGAGTCTGACGAGGACTCGCCAGGATACTTCACATCCACTGCCCCGCGCATGAACCCCACGTCGCCGTCGCCATATTCGCCTTCTGTCTCACGATCGGGCGTCTCAGAATCGAGGTCCCCACGACGACGCCAGCGACGCCTCGATAGCCGATCCCGGTCACGAACACCCACACGGCCCCCACCATCCGCAGTACGGAAACTAGACCTCAAGCGTCCAGACTCACTCCTCGAAGTGATAGCACAACTATGGCAGAAGGAGTCTGCATGGGGTGTGTGGAAGAGCACCAACTGCACCTTCATCTACAATTTCCTGCTCAAGACGACTGAGGGTTGGTTCAGGAGTCTGATATCAGCTCTCTTGAACATACCAGATCCAGGTCTTGTTGGCTCAGCAGGAAGCGGTATTGGAGGGCTGGATATCCTGGACAGCCCAAGCCCATTGACGTCCCTCGGTGTTGCTGTCGCTGCTACAGCCATCGCAGCCACTCTCCTCGCACCCCTCGATATGGTGCGCACACGCCTCATCATCACCCCCATCTCATCCTCTCCGCGATCTATATACCCATGCCTTTCTCTCCTCCCCTCCTTCTCCGTCACCCCTAGCCTCCTCCCAGCTACCATAATGCACGCCTGCGTGCCCACACTCATCTCCTCCTCAACACCCCTCTTCCTCCGCTCCACGCTGAGCATCGACCCTATCCTCACACCCACAACCTACTCCTTCAGCACATTCCTCTCCTCCACAGCCGAGCTCTTCATCCGCCTCCCCCTCGAGACCGTCCTCCGCCGTGGCCAGGTCGCCGCACTCCAGGACCACGAAACTCAGCGTCTGGCATCTGAGTACCAGGCCCCACCCAGCCGTGCTAAGAGCCCAGCATATGGTCTGGACAAACCAAGTTCCTCCGATCAGAGCTTCAAGACTATCGTGGAGCCGGGTCAGTACAGGGGTGTGCTCGGTACTATGTGGTTCATCGCTCGCGAGGAAGGCATCAGTGTTTCCACACCGAATGCTGCCAAGACAGCGAGTGCAAAGGCGATGGGCTTCTCCAGGCCGCCGCGTACGAGGAAGGGTCAGGGTGTGCATGGGCTGTGGCGTGGATGGAGAGTGGGTGTTTGGGGGTTGGTGGGGATTTGGGGTGCTGCTGCTCTTGGAGGTGGCGGCGGTGAGTTCTAGACTGTGATATTGCAAGTTAAGCACCAGGCACTCGAGCGATGATGTTATTTGGTAGATTATGTTGTTTTGTTATGATCTTCGTATGCGCATGATGGGCGATGCTATATACACCACTCTTAGCTGATGTTGAATGACTACTTTCCGTTCATCCAATTTGTTGTTTCATCCATTCTTAAATTCTTGCATCATATCATCTTTCTCAACACATGTCCCTACCATGCTATGGCTGTGTAGCCTACCCAGATGAAGTGGTGTGCTGATTATTATTTTCCAAAAAGTAACAGCGATTTTTGAAAGTGGAAAGTTCCAGCACGCGGCATGCCAACTCACAAAAGCGGGTCGACAGTACCACGTACATCTCTCAAACGCAATACAAAGCTGTTAAGAATCCTCTTATAGAGATATGCTATTATCGCGTAGCAGTAAAGCCCAGCACATGAAGATGTGCCGGATGCCCCGATGGTATTGCTTGTTTGACTGGTCTAGCCTAAGGGAGTCTAGCGGTTCCCTTACGTGGAAGTAGGTGCCGTAACACCTCACTTCTTATCAACCACCACCACGTGTTGATTGTGAGCGTCAGCTTCGGTTGGGTCTTCAACTTTGGTTCGCCACAAACATCGATGCTAGAGCAAATTTCGACCCGCAGGACCCCATCATTCATACATCCACGCCCAGGAACATCCACCAACATGTCAAACTCCACATCATTTCCAGTCAGCCCAGCCGATGTCGATGAACTCCCAACTATGGCCTCACAGCTTGACATGAGCAGCGACACAGTCAATACTGGACAGCGCGCCGCTATTACGGAGCTAAGTCTTTTGGAAAAGAATCCACAGATTCGGCCCATGAGTCCTCAACCAGCAAGTCGCTTGCTCTCACTGCCCTCAGAAATACGCCTATTGATATGCCATCACATGTATATCTCACCAGAGCATGGCGTTGACTTTCTTGGAGCATTCTACAGCTGTAGGCAGCTGCAGAAAGATATGCTGGACGAACTTAGCCCTGCCTTTGATCTCGACAACTACGTCAACGAGCACGCAGGACCCTGTCGCGACGAGCCAAGCATGTTTGTCCGTGTGGTTCCATCCACGCCTCGATTCCACATCTTACGGCACGTGACAGTATCTGTACGAGTACCGCGCACGGATGGAGGATCACCCTGTTGCTACAACTCAGTCGCTGGGCTCTTCCCTCTCTATCTGAACAAACTCAGTGTGAGACTATTTCCTCGAAACCATACAGGTGACTACGACGAAGAGCTTGTCTACGGTGACATGAAGTCATGGCCAAACCGCTTTTTCCTTGATTATGTGGTGCATGGCGAGGTGAATTGCAAAATGATAAAGTTCAGCCTACCTGGTCTGAAGAAAAAGAGCGATGGAAGTGGCAAGACAACGCGCCTCGAGAACATAATCATTCCAGGCACGACAATCTTGTACAGCATGCACATCACGGAGGATAAGGCGGGTAACCAGACCGAGAGAACATACTTGAGCGACGTGCGGTTCCGCCCAACGGCAGAAGGATCAGGGGGCGCAGTGGCCATGCGCTGAACGGCGTGGATTCCAGGAGTTCCATCAATGAGAATATCGGATACAACGAAAGCGAGGCGCTCGCGTTCGGCTCACTATCCGAGCATGCTGGTCGGAACCCAAGGAAAAGAAAGCCAGCCAAACGGAGTGTTTCCTAGTAAAATGACATGAACTGGGTTACATGTTACAGCTAGCTCTTGCTTGAACAGCCCCACTCCGCTCCCATCTCTTGCTAGATGAAACGCTTTGCAGTGGAATTTTCTGCCTTATCGCGTATCTAACGTATCGAATACTATGCACTGCAAATTTGTACCACAACACAAGGGAACGCTATCCGGACGTTACACTCAAATTTCCGGCTTGTCACGCCACAAGGAGATTCAACAGTTCTTACAGAATCTTACATACCTTGGCACCTGTCAGCGGATCTCTCGGTCACTCTTTGAACGATCTGATATCGCTTGCGCGCAACTCCCGATGTCCATATTCCACTCCACTAGCGGGTCCGACATGGTGGCAACGACGGCGGTCGCGCAAACTTTCCATACGGCATGCTAGGCATCGGCATCGGTGGAGCTGGTGTTGACAGACAGCGGCCCGCACGTTACGAAGTATAACCACCGGCACTCAACTCCTGGTCCGTGCACGCCATCACCGAATCACAGCCATGTAATTCCTCTTCCTAACACTTTTCTGGACGAAATGGGCGTCAAGTGTTTCTAAACGAAACGGCGCTACGCCTGTCAAGCATTCCGCACAGGAGACCAGTGTTTCGCCACATCGCGGACTGCAACGAAGTGTCAGTAAACGACCTTGGCAGGACCCGTAGAAATCACATCCGCATTGACTTTACTTTCCGAACAAGCAGCTTCCGTGCCTCCTTTGAATGAGTCGCATGTTTTCACAAGCGCTGCTATGCTTAGAACGGCCTAAGGATCACGGTCATGTCCACTTCCCAAGAGATCCAGAACACCCACAATCACGGAAGGAAGACTGTAGTTGTCGATGAAACCAGCATCCTATCTCCTGGAATTCCTACAACGGGAAATTGACGTCCGTTGGGAACCAGGTCATCGGTGTCTAGGCGCCTGGCTTGCATGAAGATGTTTGGTACAATGCGCGGAGGACTTTTGATATAAGAATCAGGACAACCGTCCAACATCTACTACTCACCAGCAAGCAATACATTCGTTTCAATCGCTTTCTACACTCGCTTTTCAGCACTTTACATTCGTTCCTTCACTTCTTTTTACCAATTACTACACAAGTTTCATTACTGCTAGCCAGAATGAAGTTCTCCGCCTCCGCCATCGTTCTCAGCGCCGTCGCCCAAGTGGCCACCGCCCACTACTTCTTCGACACCAACGTCATTGGTGGTGTTGCCCAGCCGCAATTCAAATACGTCCGCCCTTCCACTCGCAAGGTCGCGTACAACCCCATCAAGTTCTCTTCCAACCCAGCCGCCGACATCCGTGATGGCTCCACCGCCGACGGTCCCGACATCGTCTGCAACCAGGGTGCCGCTAAGACTGGCGGCAAGGTCCAGGTCCTGACTGTCAAGGCCGGCGACGACGTTACCGCCAAGCTCGGTGTTGGTGCCAAGTTCCAGCACCCGGGCCCTGCCCTGGTCTACATGTCCGCTGCTCCCGGCAGTGTCCAGTCTTACGACGGATCTGGCGACTGGTTCAAGATCTTCGACGAGGGTGACTGCGGCAGCGGTGACTTCACCAGCAACTCCTGGTGCACCTACAACAAGGACACTGTCACTGCCACCATCCCCAAGGACACCCCCGACGGCGAGTACCTCGTTCGCTTCGAGCACATTGGTGTTCACCGCTCCCACGTCAACCAACCCGAGCACTACGTCTCCTGCATGCAGGTCAAGGTTACCGGCGGTGGTAGCGGCAAGCCTGGCCCCATGGTCAAGTTCCCCGGTGCTTACAAGGCCACCGACCCCTACGCCAACTTCAGCATCTACAACGGCCGCAAGGCCTTCCCCATGCCCGGCCCTGCTGTCTGGAAGGGTGGTGCTGCCACTGGTGGCTCTTCCTCTGCTCCCGCTAAGGAGGAGGTTTCCCCTGCCCCTGCCGCCCCCGCTGCCCCTGCTAAGTCCACCATGGCCACTGTCGTCGCTCCCGCCCCTGCTGCCCCTACCAAGGAGGCTGCCCCCGCTGCTGGCTGCGCTTCCATGTACGGACAGTGCGGTGGCAAGGGCTTCACCGGTGCTAAGTGCTGCGCCAAGGGTAGCTGCAAGGCTGCCAACGACTGGTACTCCCAGTGTGTCTAAGAAGCTAGCTTGTGTGCTAGAACTTACTCGGAGATTTGTGTATACTTCCCATTCTTTGTGTCTATAAGCGAGGCGTTGCATTAGTGAGCCTCTGTTCTTTTATGGGCACGGGTTCTCTAGTAGAACACCCCTTTAACTTTCTGTTTGCCTGGTGGATGTGGTTCAATCCTGTATCATAGCAATATCACATCATTAGTCTTTATTCTGAATTGCCTTTGCCTGTGTGTGCTTCGTATAAGAGTGAATAAGAATACTGGAGACGGGTATACAGGAATGTGAAGGTTCTTTTCATCTTTATAGCCATTTGCCCAGGTAATGGGCCTTGATATTCAGCGAAATCTGAAACGATAGAAGCATGCACTAATGTCACCATTCAGAACTCGAATGGTTGACCATGATCCTCCAAAGGATCCCAGTAGGTTTGCATCAATTTCAGCTTTTCCTTCCAGTCTGCTTGGTCCTTGGGAAGATCATGCGCATTTTCGATGCGATCTAGTATCTCCTCGTACAGTTCAGCTGGTAGTTGTCGACTAAAAGCTAGGTTGAGATTCCGTCGATGCTCTCGCCGCAAATCGCGCCACACGAGTGGTAATAAGGCATCGATGAGAGGTCCCTGGAAATGGAGGGCATTCATACCTGATAATGACATATCAAATTAGTCTATGTGATTAAGTGTATGAGTTGATGTCTTACCGAATGTTTCACACGTGATGAAATAGTTTAGGTAGAGAAATGCGTGGGCACAGTCCAGCGGGTATTCTGGATGCGGCTCGGCTCTGGGCTCCTGGCTCAGTAGAATTTGGAGGAATGCCTCTATTTCATCGACCGGCACTCGCTCGAACAAGTTTAGTCGCGCTCTCCCCAAGACGTCCATGCGCAATATGAGAGCAAGCGGAAAGGCTCTGACATTGCCGCGCGGTACCTGAGCCATTCGCTTCAACTCGAGACAAACGCGTGATGTAAAACGCGCTATGGGGATATCGACGTTTGGGCTGAGTCTGTAACCTGCGAACCATACGTAGTCGTCGTCGTCAAAATCCGAGTCCAAATCGTCTGAATCATTGAATTCCGATGCAGAGTCCCAGTCGTTGCCAAAATAGGTATCGATGACATCCACAGCAGAGCCCAGGTGTTTATGACGACCAGGGATATCGAGCCTTTTCATGGCAGCGTTCCAGAACGACGCAGCTATCTTATCTTCGCCTTTGTTTGAGAGATGTTTGTATTGAACAAGGCTGATTCTTACACCGAAACTGGCGAACAGGAGTTGAGATTCCAAGTAAAGAGCCCAGCTTTTGAGTTGGAGTGGGGTCCAGTGAGACACCGGCGCATCTTCTTCTAGTGGGTTTTCTGATCATAGCGATAAGCACATATCCAATATCTGCGTAGGTGAAAGCTTCTCAACATACCCTTGCTTGTTAGAGGTGAATCGGCCTCCCAATACCGCTCTCTGGCAAGATCCCGGACTTTGCCGGAAGCTCCTCCTTGGGTCTTGAGATCTGTACAGAGTTGCTCCAGCTCAAGCACGAGGTCGTGTGTAATGTATCGCAATCTGACATGGTGAGCACACTTGCGCACCGTCTTCCACCGATCAAGCAATTGCGATTTGTCACTCGTGTCTCCGAGCTCTTTGCATACCCTCACAAGGTCTTTCAGTGTGCGCGTCTTTCGCGTCTTTGGTGTCTTGCTATGAGAATCGCGTCTTTTGCGTTTGCCGTTGCCTTTGCTAGACAATTCGGCGGTTTGAGCTGAAACAGACGTAGTAGTAGGAATACCACCCGCGCCGGCGAGACGTGCCTGATTAGCTTGTATGAGTGCCGATAGTGAAGCGAGAAAAGCCTCGAGTCTCCTGGTGCCCGATGGTACGTTCGTAGATGAGCTGGCTTGCATCGTGATCGCGAAGTGGTATATATAATTAATGAATGTTTCAGGTGTGCTGAGCTGCGCGTGCGGGTCTCCAACGTAAGCTCAAATATGGGAGAAGATAGAGATCAAGACTCGTAAAGACTAATCGCAAACATCGTGGATACGGCCGTCTTATGACTGGAGAGACATGTCGGATACGATTACTGTGCCGCAATGCTGAATGCATGCTAGGCTACAATAGGCAATCCCTTGTTGCCCAACCCCGGTCCCCGCGGATGTCGACATGCGCCAGGGCTAGGTGGCTATCAATTGAGCTGAATGCCACGGCAGAGTTCATCTGATGGTGTTTTGATTGCGAAGTGATAATGTGAAGAACCATCAGTTGGGGAGGCGCGCCGGAGGATAGCCTTGGTGGCACGTGCTGGGTGTGACGTCACAACTCCCGAGGTCCAGTTCATCGAGAACACGCGCCCGCTAACAGCTGGAGCATCCGCATCACTCCCGGTATGTCGAATGGATTTCCATTCTCAGCCAATCTCAAAGTTTTTGCATATTACGACCGACAGCAAATGGCCTCATACTCGAGGACTACCAAGATGCGGTAGTGTCGGCGATCGCGAGATCCCACAGCCCATGCATTACCGGTAGTGCAAATGCCAGCAAGTCAAGTCAATACAGCAGAAGCAGAACATAATTGCTGATCGCACGTATTGCCCCACTGTTGACCCAATCCGCCTTCTGCTAATGTAAATACGCCTTTTTCTTCGCTACCTAGGGACGAGGTCGTTTCTCGCCTGTTGTTCAATGCGAAACCAGTGAAAGTTCGGCGGAGTGCGTGGTGCCTGGGTTCTGCCCTAGCTAGCCATAAACACTACCACAGATTCCCTTAAAGAGAACATCGGTGCAACAGCGCAGATAATCTTTCTATTCCACCACATAATGTCAACCCATAGTGTGTCCTCAGTGGCTGTCACGGATCCCCCTTTTCACGCTCGCTATGTACCTCACACCAACACGGACGTAAAGGCCGCTTCATTGCTAGGCCTACCAGCCGAACTACGCCTCAAAATGTACGCCGAGATGTCGCCTCCGCTCAACGGCCATATCGCAGACTACCAATCTCTCGTCCTCTCTTGCAAAAAGCTCAAGGCTGAAGCCGAAATCGAGATTGTCCAAAACATGCAACACTTCCTCAGAGACGTAATAAGTACCTGGGACAAGACCTACGGCGCACCGCTCCGCATCAATATCCCTATCCAGGTCGATCAGATCACACGTGTCGAGATCGGAATCCCGACGTCAATTCTGGACAAGCCGGATGTGTTTACCAGGTTTCCAGCCGCTTTTGCGCTCTTGCCATACTTGTATATCGCTCGTCTCACGTTCATATTCTATGATGATAAAGACGGCTGGGCGGACATCACTCCGTCTGCTCATAGAGAACGCGTCCTCAATTCTTTTCGATTTGAAGATCATTTATCAGAGATGGTAACGAGAGACATGAAGCTCTGCCTCGACAACGATACCGAGTCACCCCACGCTCCCGGCAGCAATGTCGATGAAATCAGATTCATCTGGGAAGATCAGCTGAAGTCAGTCACGAGTACTTCTTACTCTGAGAGGATCAAGGGTCTTGGATATGTGGGAGCCTATGAGCTTTGGTACCTAAGGAAATCGACAAGTTCTCGTGGCATCTTTGGTTTTTTCTGGAAAAGGAAACAGCCTTAAACGTACTATCCAGTATCGCAAGAGGAACTTTGGTTCTGTTGGCAGTTCTCTGTGTTATCAGGAGTCTACGCACGGACTCGATGTGCATTCCAATCATCTGTAGTTTCCTGTCCAGAATGATTCAAGTAGAATAATCGATAAATCCAGCTGTTAAGCCTCCCGTGCTTCCAGACAACCGCCACATTAAAACCTCAGTAGTGAAATCGCGTGACCTGAACGTTGGTAGCGAAGGCCCATGAAACATACTATAGTGAGATGCATGCAACGAACAGAGGCATGCAGCCAACCTGGATGGTAGTTCAGAGCTTTCGGCTTGGATGGCATGTGATGAGCGGTCTTGCCGAGACCGTTGATTGATAAAGGCCGTGACCCTCTATAGCTGCTCGGGAACAGCGTATCCGATGGTAGCGCCGAGGATCTGTATCAGTCGGAGCTTTGGAGCGAATGAACCTTAATTTACCCGGCAATAACTTCAGCTGCAACTGACACAGTAAGCAAAGTGGACATCGTGATAAGCAGCCAGGTATGGCACGTCAATAATAAAGTTGACGGATGTAAGCATGCAAGTCATGTCGTGCGACGTAGCGTGCGCGAATGGCCGCGCGCACGGAAGCGGGGCATCTCCTCCAAGCGACGGCGCTTTCCCGGGTCGATCATCACAAATAGTATATGACGGCCCCTGTGTTGACATGGGATAATGTGAATCGCCCATTGCTTCTGCTTTGATCGCATTTACTATGGCAGACCTTAGCCAAGGGGCCGAGCCTCACACTCTTTTCACCTTTTCACATATCGCCGCTGCAGCGATCACTTACTTGATCGTCGCAAGTGCATACAACTTCCTCACAGCGCCATCACCACCATCGAGCATACCATGGATGGGCTACGGCAAAGGCTGGATCGCCGACTTCCGCAACTTTACTGCGTTGACTAAGAGCAAGGAATGGCTCTTGGCTGGTTACGACAAGTACAGCCGCGACGGCAAGATCTTTGTGTTACCTGCGACGCTTGGCATGCAGGCTGAGATTGTTATGCCACAAAGTCAAATGCGCTGGATGTTTGATCAACCAGATTCTGTACTGAGTGCGCATCAGGCGCATTACGATTCTTTACAGGGTGATTATTCGTTCATCAACCCTTACATCTTGAAGGATGCCTACCATGAACATGTCCTTCACAAGAGCCTTTTTCGAAATCTCACTGCGATCATACCGGGTCTCGAAGAAGAGGTGCCGCGAACGATTACCGACGTTTATGGAACAGATACAGAAAACTGGAAAAAGTTGGACGTTCTGGAGTCTTTCATGGAGATGATTCCAGTGTTGACCAACCGCATGCTTCTGGGAGAGTCGCTATGTCACGAGCCAAAGTTCCTAGAAGCGGTACTAAGCTACACCAAAGACGTCATTCGCAATCAAGCTCTCATGTTTCTTGTTCCAAAAGCGCTGCACCCCATCGTCGGAACGGTGTTAAGTCTGCCTGTCAAGTACCACTACTGGCTGTCTTCGAAGTTCACAATACCTATGATCAAGCAACGTATCTCGGATTTCGAGAAGAAAGATGCCGGAGATCCTGAGTACAAGAGTTGGAAGGAGCCGAATGACTTCATCACATGGAGCTACCGAGTTGCGCAGGCCGAGGGACGACCCGAGGAGATGCAACCCGACCGCATCGCCAAGCGCGTCTTGCCACTCAACTTCGCCAGCATACATACGACGTCGATTACCGCCTTCGAAACCATTGTCTGCATACTAGGCAGTGAACCAGAAGTTGTCGAACAGTTGCGCGAAGAGGCGCATCGCATTTTCCAAGAGGAGGGAAGCTGGACGAAGAATGGTCTTAGCCGTATGTACCGCATCGATTCTGCTATACGCGAATCACAGCGTGCCTCACCTATCGGCCTTACATTCGTGCACCGCAAGGTTGTAGCAAAGGACGGTGTCACAACACCTGAGGGTGTGCATCTGAAGTATGGAACGCTTTTCTCATGTCCATGGGGAGCGATGGCCCTCGATACAGACTTGACCGAGGACCCAGAAGAGTTCGACGCATTCCGATACTCGCGGCAGAGAGAAGAATACGAGGCGATGAGCGCGGAGGAGAAACAAAACGTTGATGCGCTGAAGCTGAAGCAGACGGGTCTTGTCACTACGGGTGTTAACCATCTTCCTTTCGGCCATGGAAGGCACGCTTGGTGGGTACTCACTAATTTCACGTTAAGATCTGTACTAACAATGATGCAGCCCTGGGCGCTTCTTCGTCTCCCATGAACTGAAGATTATCTTCGCCAACCTGCTACTGAACTACGACTTCAAGCCACTTGCGGAGAAGCCCAAGAAGATGTGGGTCATCAGATTCAAGGTCCCTCTGCCAGTAGCGATTGAAGTGCGTCGTAGGAAGAGCGCATGGACACCTCAGGCTACCTCATAGGAGTCGCGGGGGTATGTAGTAATATTCGACGAACTCCCTCAGACATGACACTGAGACGTTGCTGTATCATCGGAGAATTTTGCATTCGTCATGTTGTAAATAGTAATTACATGCCCACTGAGGCTAACCACATCCCCAGCTCAACACCCAACTGACCTGGCTGATCATACATGACGAGATGTCCCGCCCCTTCAATCTCCACCAATTCTTTCGCCCCCAGCGCCTCCCCCAGCCTATGCGCATCCTTTACTGGGATCCAATTATCCTGCTTACCCCAAATCACCTTCACGGGGAAACGTCTCCCCACCTGTGCATACCGTCCCTCAACCTCCTCCGTACTCCGATGCGCAGCCTGACACAACTGGCGGACGAAGCCTCTCTTCCCACCTTGTGTCAGCCACGGCGCTTTGAGTATGCTCATCGTCTCAGCGTCTAACGTAGTGTGCGCAGCGTTGCGGATATATGATTCAAGGACACCTTCAAAAGCCATGTCAGGTAGATTCTCGAAAGCCGCAGGGTTCTCTGCTACGCTTTTGAAGAGGGGTTGGCCGAAGGGGCCGATGGCGACGACGTCAACGAGACAGAGACTTGAATAGCGACAATCGTGTAGTAAGTTGGCACGCAGGCTCATTAGTCCGCCGTGGTCGTGAGCGACGACTTGTGGAGCTGTCTTCCATGACTCGTTTATCTCCCAATGCTTGAAGAGGGCGGCGAAGGCCGAGGTTTGGCGAGCGAGATCGCTGTCTAATCTTTCAATCTCGTTCTTTGGGTTGTAGTTGGCGTTGGGAAGAAGTTGTTCAATGGGTGAATTTCCGAAACCGGGGTTGTCGAAGAGGTAGACGCGGTATTTGCGTGACAGCGCTAGCGCGAAGGGTGCCCAGACGCGGGAAGTCCAGGGAGTGCCGTGGATGAAGATAAGTGGTGGTGATGTTGTAGCGCCTAGCGACGTCCATTTGATATCGAAGGTATGTGTTGAGGATTCGAAGTGAAATGTGTTGTTGAGGACAATTGGGTCACTTGATGACGGGGTCATGTTCGTGTTAGCTTTGGAGGTCAAGTATAGGATGAACCTCAACTATGGTATATACCGCCAGTCGTTTGTGGATGCATGTACAGGTAGATGCTCTATCTTATATACTTCCCATATGCATGATGTGGAAGCGCCGCAACCCATCGTGGGTTTGCTTACGCCTACGACTGATGCTCGATCAAGACGTGCACGTCATGTCAGCATTCCTATGCTGAACAATATGCGCTTATCATACGTCGCTTTCACAGCAAGAACAATGCTATGTGTCAGCAATATACCTGCATTCCTGCGTCGCCATGGAAGGCCTAACGGCTGCATGTCTTAGAAGTGGCCAATCAGAGTACCCGTGGGCGTGCAATAACCTGCTAGACTTGTAAAATTGGTACATGTGCTATGCCACTGTTTAGCTAACTGCTACTGCCAGTATTGAGCTCCGAGCTCATCACCGAGCTTCACATCATCGCCCTCTACAATAATCTTCTTGACCACAACTCCTACCACGTCCCATTTGCTGTTTGTCTCTACAGGCAGGCCCGAGTCCCTGCGCTTACCAGTAGCATCTTCGTTGCCAACCTCGCGCACGACTTCCCAATTGTTGTTACCAATGTCGACAAGCCTGGCGCGTTTGTAGCTCGCGTTGGAGACCTGGCGATGGGCGACTACGAAGCCGGCCTCGTCTTGTTCCTTGATCCACTTCCTGGCCTCCTCATCTTGCCAGACTTTCTGAAGTGCGGCATCGGCATCCTTGAGGAGTCTCACACTCTGCTCGTCCGCCTCGATTGTGCCAGCCTCTGTGCCCTTATCAAGGGGCTTCTGTAGTAGGTGCGTGCCGCCGAAGCTCTCGACGAAGTTTCCGTTGTCGGCGTTGAAGAAAATGACGTCTTTGTACCTGAGGAAGTCAGTATACAATACATAAGTTGTGTGCATAGATTCTCACATACCATCGTGTGCCAATGTCGTCGTAGTCGCGGTCTTCGAGGGCTTTGGATGTGTACTTGGACGTCTTTGAGACGAGCTGACCGCAGGGAACCTTGTCGGCAGGGAGAGGCCGGGGTAGAATCGCGAGCTCGGGGATGATGGAAGGAGACAGTGGGCCGTCGAGGTAGCTGGGTCGGCGAGAGTACTTTGCCCCCATAGTGAGGAGCTGTAGCTGAAGCTGCAGTAGTAATTTGAAGGTAAGTAGAGTGTAATTGAGCAGGATGATTAGCTGGAGAGTGTCTCCAAAGCAAGCTATGTAGCTGTACCCAGATGCGGAGATGCCCTCGTGAGGGGTCAGCAAGCTTTATGTGATCTCATTGTACCACCGCTCTGGTTGGCAGGAAACCCCGCTCGCCATGACCACGATCTTCTCAGGTCACGCTCATGCTACGGTACCTGTTTCTGGTACCTTCGAAATCATCCCAGTGATGATGCGACGCGTATCTGCAGCGGATGAGTGGTGTGATGGATCAGGTGGCCATGATGAGGTCGGAGGCATGGCGTGTTGTTGTACCTGACTACTCGCGTCAAAGTGGACCCGGAAGGACACGGCCGACCATCCCGAGCTATCTTCGTCGCACGGGCATTAACAGTACGCCGCTTGGCAGCCGAGACAGTCAACTTTTGCGTCGTCAAAAGCGAATTGCCTTAAAACAGGCGACAACTTCCAGCGTGCAAAGAGCACTGGATTCTCCACCAAGATCCGGCGCAGCATTCCCCCTCTCTGATGTGCACCAGGCCATTTGCCCTGCCACACACGTACATAAGGCACCATAATTTCCAAGGCCTCCCTAACCCACCTCCCTGCTCTTTCCTCACCAATCCTCCCCTTTTGTACCATCCGCCTCTCCAGCTCCCCCAAGAAACGCTCTCTCTCTTGCATGTTCTCTACCAACGCAGCCTGCATGACCGCTAGCAGGATGTGTGACCGGATTGAACAGTCCAACTCATCCACGTTGATTGCTCCAGCTCCCAGTCCGGCTGTCTCCTCCATCGCAACAGCGGCTAGGAACTCGACCTCCTCCTCACTCCCAATCTCTTCCTGCCACCCCCTCTGCAACGCTTGATCTGCAGTCCCTCCATCCGGTATCCCACACCAGAAGAACGCTGGCTTGCTAGGTTCTGGTTCGACAACCTTACCCGAAGAAACCTGTGCGAGGTACTGTGCTTCCAAACTGTGTATATCATACAATCCCGACGCGACATTGAGCCCAAAGTGATGGGGGCCCCATGCTTCGCGGTTGTCCTTGCGAGGCGATGGGCCAGATGTAGGGCTTGAAGATGAAGGGATCTTCTCCTCTCCCTCCAGCTGGGTGTTGGTGTTCGTGGACAACGCTTCTTGTTTCGATTCTGCGATGGGAGATTTATAGTACTTGTCTAGCCAGAAGCGCGCATGTGATTCTGAAAAGGGGAGTGTGCTGGGGTAGACCGCGTGTAGGCGTGTCAAGGCTGTGTCAAGCGTGCGGAGGGCTATGTCAGTAATCGTGTCAAATGGAAGGAACGGTTGCCTGTGGCAAGTCCGCCCCACAGTATAAGCCCAGCGGGGGAGCTTTAGGACGTGTTTGGATACCGGATTATCACGCGGCAGACACAGTGGGGAGGACGAGTCCGGAAGATCCTGGAGGTCGGGCATGCGGTAGAAGCGTGCTGTGTTGGGTTGGGTAAGGAATGCGGTGGAGTAGTAGGAGCGCCAGGCTGTGGGATTCAAGAGGGCATGGTGCGCAGTGTAGAAGGCGTCGAAGTCTGAGAAGGTGAGAGGGTCGTCTCCATTTAGTTGGTCGGTCCAGCGGTAGTAGGCTGCTGCAATCTGGGCGAGATAAAATATATCCAAGGTACTGTTTCATCTTAGTCACACACATCCAGGTGCTGGGTACATCGGTATGAGGGATTCTCATATGAGGATGTAGCTTACCGATTGAAGCGGAGCTCGTCCTCACCAAAAGACCAGCCATGCGCGTGCAGCTTCTCCACAACATCGAATACGCCCTGGCCGTCCCACAGCCCCTCATCGATATAAATGTATGCGATCCGCAACACATCATCGTGACATGTCACTGGCACGATCCCGCCTTCCACATTAGCCAGAAATTCCTTGGCTTTATCGTCCATTGTAGTGCCTGCCGTACGCAGAATGCAATTGCTGAAGTTGATGTTTTGAAGCCTGTCTCCACCCACTCCTGCAGCCGATCTGCGCGATCGACCACCTTAGCGTGATAGTGAGCGCATGCAGCGACCTCAAGCACCATCGCCATCATCATCATCAACAGAAGAAGCATTGGAAGAGACATGTCATGAGAAGAGTCTTCATTTTTTGAGCGGAGCTAGCATGCTTTCCATCTCTACTATTTACAGCTTTTGGCGACCCCTATGGCGATCAGCCGCGCATCATCCTAACCACTCAAAAGGACTTACGGCTTCATCGCCATAGCCTTCACGAATGCTTCCATCAACGGAGGACCCTTTGCGCTGAGCCCCTGCTCAATGTCTAGATCGGGATCGGCTTTACCCATCGCGCGTCTGTAAGCTTCGCGCTCACCAATGCGACCCAGCCATGCCAAAATGCCCGGGTAGTCGGTCAAGTCCATTGGCTCAAACTTGCGCATCGTCGTGAAGCACCACCCTGTCATGGTCTCGGCAGCAGTGAATTCCTCGCCTGCAAGCCACTTATTGTTCTGAAGACGGTTGTCGATATGGCTCAGCATCTTATGGCAGCGTGCGACTTGGCCCTTGTAACGTGGGTCGTTTTCGCCAACCATGCCACGCGCCATGCCCCTCCTAAACAGCCCAGACTGTAACGAGCCATTCGCGAAATGAAGCCAGTAGAGGTAGTCTGCGAAGTTCTTGTCTTGCGGCTTTAGTGCCAACCGTCCGTTACCATACTTGTGGATGATGTAATCGGTGATGGCGCCAGATTCGGCAATCTTAACGGGGTTGGACGGATCGGTAAGGTCTTCAAGGACGGGTGAAGCTCCAATGGGATATACCGCCTGGAGTTCGGGTGGTGAAAGAATGGGCGAGCGTTGGTACAGCTTCAATTCGTAAGGAATGTTGAGCTCCTCGAGGAGCCATGGGATGCGCTCCCCTTGGCCGATTTGGAGGTGGTGGACGATAAGCTTCGGTGATGACATTTTGTGTTGGAAGGTGTAATGAAGGCTAAGTCGATAGAATTGAAGGTCTCCAACTGTTCTTGTATTCCAAATATTTTCGGTCACTCGGTGATCGACGTATCCGGCAAGTACCTAGGTAGTATGAGTAGCAAGCTCCGCTGGCTCTGATTCGGCGACTTGCAGCTCAAACTGTGGAGGCTGTGGAGTTGCGAACTCCATTCTGCTTTGCAAACGTCGCGACTTATGTCGGGTCGGAATTTAGGCACCCGCAGTCTGTGTTGTCGAGACTTACGCCCTGCATCCCCGAAAGTTGTAGGCCGGCGGGGTGCTGACATTCCAGTCACGTGTTGCTCGGCCGAACTCCGGAAGCACCAACGCTGATTCGCCAGGCACAGACTTGCAGAGACCCATCATACACCAAACTGGACCTTACGGACGTATCGCGATGTCAGCACCGTGCTTCCAGGCATGCGAAGAACCAGTCCCTGTTAAACCCGACATTCTGTGTGCCGCGTGCGCGATGACAGTTGCACAGGCATCGGCTTTTTCGCGACGATCTCACACATGAAGGCGCCACCAATGTGCCATAAGCAAAGAGATTACGATCTATCTGTACAGCTACAACACCACCCCTTCAGGAATGAGCGCATCATCTGGAAGACTCTCCCATTCCTCGTACGTCTCCCCTAGCCGACCCCGCAGTGTCTTGTCGACCTTCTTCCGATACAGGCTGACAACATGGACGATGGTGTGCTCCTTCTCATAAGCCGTCCTGACATGTGATCCCTTATACCTGAAAGTTTCGAAGACGTCTTGATCCCACTCACTCTGGTCGCGACCAACGCGTGAATAGCTGCCTGTGTACCCGAGGTGGTACTCAATCGCTCTGCATAGCATGTCGATGACTGCTTCAACAAGCTCGGCGTCGGAGAGTGTTGCGAAGTTACTCTCCAAGGCATCGTCATCACCCATTTCCTCACAACGGCGAAGATATTCAACGGAGAGCGACTTCCAAGCTTCGTGATCAATACGGTACAACGCCACGACCTGACGGACAGAGTACATGTAGTCTCCAAACGGCCCTTTGCAGTCCTTGCGATCAGACAGGCCTGTCAAGCAGCCCCAGAGCGGAAAGCCGTCCAGCCAGTGTAGCTCAACCAGTCTCTTTACATGGACGAACTTCTTCGCATGTAGACCGTCATCGGTCTCCTCTTTCTCCTTGTCGAACTCAATGTGCAGTCTCGAAGGTGGGATTTCGACCGCGCTTTCACCCCTGGTAAATGACTGGTAGAAGCGCAGGAAAGGGAAGAAATCCAGGTTGCGGACTGTCCATTTGATCCACAAACCTTCTCTCACCGTGGAGTAGTAGAGGAACAGGGTTTCGGAGAAGATCGCGCGATCGACATAGGAGAGCATGGGAAGGTCGTCGACTAGATTGCCTCTGACATCGATCTCCAGGACACCTTCCTTTGTTGTTCTGTTGCCTGAGTTGAATATGCCTTGGTCGTGGTTGTTCTGGCCATCCGTCACTCTCTTTGATGGCAAGGTATACATGTCGTGCTCGAGCTTGTACAAGTAGAATGCTTCGTGGGCGCCAGCTGTGAGTCCATCCCTCGAACAAATCGCGAGCTTAAGTCGTCTCTCTACAATCTTTTCGAGCGCAGCTTTTCGGGTGGCATCTCGTATTCTATGTTCTCTGGTCGGCTTTCGCGCGCGGATCTCTTTTACGCGCTTTTGCCGTATGTTATGGTCCAAATAAGTCTTGCTTCCCATTGATCCCCGATTAACCCGTACCCTCTTCGTCATATCAGGGTTTCTTGTCGTCTTCTCGTTGTCCAGGCAGATGTCGTATATCATGTTGCGAAGCTTACCGGGTAGATCTAAGAACTGGAAGAACGGCTGCCTTTTCCTTCTAAGATTGTAGTTCTTGACGGTCATTCCTTGCTTTTGCCGAAACTCCACCAAAACTTGGGACCACAGTATCTTCGCACTGGCTACGTCTGATCGACGCTGTTCTTGAGTTTCTGTTAATGTGGTCGCGGTCCACGGTCTCTTGAGCTCTTCTAGCGCGGCATTGCAGGTTATGATTGCCTGTGTAGACATGATGGCGGAAGCTTTTGTGATTGTTGTCACAATATCAGACAAAGTGTGGGATATAAACCGGTGCATGGCTTGTTTGCTGTTACTCTTCAATAACAAGCATGATAGTGTTCGTAACCTGTAGTTCTTTCAAGAACACTCCTGCACGATCTTCTCAGAATCACAAAGAAACGAATGCGGTTTCAAGGCAGTGATTTGTTTGCGCTGCGGCAATGAAAAGGCAGGATGGAAGTTCCGTATAAAGCGCTACCGGCGGAGGCGTGAAGCCTGACAACACGATACGAACACCCAGTGACCAATTTCCCAGCATCAAGGCATTTCGAATTATACCATGTCTATATACTAACAACAGCTGTGAACTCCCAGTTCCATTGCTAACATGCAGCATGCGTAAGCACAAATTCGAAACCATGCATCCTTGCAACTACGTTTATCATCTCCTCATGCTCCACGCATTTCGGACAAGGCCGTGCACTGACAAATATCTCCACTACCAGCGGATTGCCGTGCCCATAAAGTGTTTCTGTAGGTTGATGCTCTGTGAATTGGACCAATGTCATGCTATTGCTGTTTCGAAAATCTTCCACGTATAGGGCCATGAGCTGTGGCTCAACGTGCTGGGAATATGTTGAGTCGTGACGACACCCCAAAAGTTTGAGTAACTGAAAAGCTTTTGCCGAATAATCCTCTCCTGAGATGTAACCATCTTGGGTGTCATGAGCTTTTCCGTTCTTGGCGAAGAAATGTTTCTCGTTCATCTTCATGTACGCCATCGTTGCATCCGTCCACACAGGCTCGACATCGAAAGTCATCGTGAAATCGAATTTGAACCAAGGGGGGTCGATGAATATCCTTTCCTTCCTGAATTGGGGCTTTTGGCTAGCTCCGTTTACGTTGATCCGGCTCGGTTGTTCAAATTTTGCGTAGACATCGTTCATGTCGGTCTGGGCTTTCATGAGCTTCGAATGCTCTTTTTCGAGCTCCTGTTCCTTCTTTTTTAGCTTCCTTCTTGTCTTTTCCAGCTCAGCCAGGTGACGTTTAGCCAAATCTTCCGCAGCCTTCAACTTTGCTTGGGTTTTCTTCAAGATATCTGCATCACTTCTTTCTTTGCCATTTTCAACATGCTTCGACGTGCCTGCATGCTGAGTAGGCTTAGGCATGTCCGTTCCATTGCCATCATATCTTAACAACAGCTTTACGATCCTGATCCGCAGTGCCTTATCAAAACACTCTTCTACATTTTCGCCATCAGCACACCGTCTTTTTCTCTCGTTTGCGAATTTGTTGTCCGTACCAGCCAAGTCAATGGCCTTAAGTCCCGACTTATCCTTCAAGTTTGCGTCCACGAGACTGCCTTGCTTCCAATTCATGAGAGCTCTCACCGCTGCTAAACCTCCCCAAAGCGCTGCTTCCATCAAGGCAGTTCGACCTTCTTTGTTCTTAGCGTTGATATCGGTCCCCGCTTCCAGCAGGACAGGAATAATCGTGGCGCATGACGCATGTTTGTGAGCTAACGCGGAAGCGACTATCAACGCGGTGTTGCCGTTCTTGCACCTAGCATTGACGAAGTGTGAGACATCTTGAGGGTCCAAGTTCTCCAGGATCGACTTGACATCAGCAAAACGTCCTTGCTGGCATGCTTGCCACGCCATGATTTTCCAGTCCGCTGGCTCAGCCTTCGTCGTGCTTGTTTGCACAATATCGGTTAGAGCATTGTTTTCTCTCGCGTCGTTGACGTTCAGTCGCGCGAGATCGGCGATAGGAGGCTCCATGGCGCCGTTCCTACTCATTGTATTTGGTGGTGTTAAAATTTGTGAATGGTCGCAAAGAGGTGCGTTTCTGTCAGTTCTCTCGCAATATTTGAATGCAAACAAACCCCGCTTCAGCCTTGTCTCCTCTCCGCGGTAGGCAACCTCGTCGACCAGTAGGGACCGTTGTATGCATGTCAGACTTCGTACGAACATGACCAAGCCATGTCATTGGTGTTGCGCAGTGTGCATACTTCAAGTATCATGCTGCAAAGATATTTACGGTTCACCGGTCGTTGGCTGCTTCGATTCGATCACATTGCTAGATTCTCACCTGTATTGCATACAGAATATGCACACATGTAACGTGAACGAATAGTAAGAGGAGCATATCCTGTTTTCGCATACTGGAGAAACATTTGAAGGTTAACGCTCGCATGGAGGACGCCCGTGGATATGAGTTCGTTGCTAGCGCCCGAGTGGCGATGGCCCGCCCCACCAACACCTCGCGTCAGTCGCGCATCAACCGCTGCAGGGTAGCAACGACCTCTTGTTTCACCTCCCCCACAAAATGGCGCGAGGCAAACTCATAGTATTCGAAGGCCTAGATCGCGCAGGCAAATCGACACAATGCCAAATGCTAGTTGATGATCTGCAGAATGATGGGATTAAGGTGCGGCATATGCGGTTCCCTGGTACGTGCGCGTAGATAGAGAGCCATTCGCTGGCGCGTGGATGCACATTTGGTCGCATAGAGCTGAACGCTGATGTAGTATACAGATAGGACGACACCGATCGGCCAAATGATTAACAGCTATCTGAGTGGCCAGAGCGAGCAAGACGACCATGTCATACATCTCTTATTCTCTGCGAACCGATGGGAAGCAGTGTAAGCCAAACACGTCCATTTCCATATCAACCTCAATGTCTTAATGTATGACACAGACCATCTATCCAAGCCGATCTCGCAGCCGGAACAACAATCGTCGTAGACCGCTACTACTACAGCGGCTGCGTATACTCCGCAGCCAAGCAAAACCCCAGCATGAGCCTAGAGTGGTGCCGCAAACCTGAAGTCGGACTTCCACGCCCTGACTTGTGTCTCTTCCTCGACATCTCCGCTGACGACGCTGCCAAACGAGGCGGCTATGGTACCGAGAAGTACGAGAAGAAGGAGATGCAGGATCGTGTGCGCGAGTTGTTCGAGACGATGATGCAGAAGAAGGAGGGGGAAGACTTTGTGCGCATCGATGCGGGCGAGAGTATGACGAATGTGGCGGCGAAGATTAGACAGGAGGTTGATAGGTGTATTGAGCGGGTTGCAAAGGGCCAGCTACCGCTAGGAACTGTGGAAGGGTGGTAGTTGTTCTCGTCCAGGAATGAAGCAAGATCACTTGTCCTCGTCGTCATTCACGTTCTCCCCCCATGTCTCATCGAGATCTTCGTCCATGTCAACCTCGAATTCGTCAATGTCAGGAAACTCCTCCGCATCCTCTTCGACAGTTCCATCCGACTTCTTCTTCCGCTTTGTTTTGAACAGTACTTTCAGCTCTTCTTCGCCATACATGCGTAGACTGAGCTCTTTCATCAGATCTGACCATCTTAGAGAATTATGGCAGCTCGGACATGATCCTTGGATCGGAATGAGCGCATCTGCATTGCTTTCTTCTGCAAGAAATTTCTGTGACATACAAGCCATATGCGATACTGCGCGGCACGTTTCTACCGGGCAGACCAGCGCAAGCGAGTCCTCAGCACTCATGCCTAATTTGCAAACAACACAGGTTCGTCTTTGGCCCTCTCCTAGAATGTTCTTCGACTTCTCGACATGTGCCTTGCAATCCTCGTACGCAACGGGGATCGCTCGTATTATTTCTGGGATGAAGTGCGTGCGCATCTCGCTCTGCACATCCGGTGCAAGTTTGGGCAGCTCAGCCGGCGTCACTCTGATGGTAATGTCCTTTCGTAGCTTCGTCTTCATTTTAGAGATGTGCTTCTCCCATTGCGCGAAGACGTCCTGTGCGAAGAAACGGATGTTCAGCGGCCATCGGCTGAAACTCCCGACGCCTAACAGATGATGTAGGTTCTTCAGCCGCGCTTCCAGCGACATTGGCGGTCGCGGTCTTTTGACTGGTGATGGGTTCTTTCTGCCTTTTTGAAGCTCCTCCAGCCTCGCGTCGCGCACCTCACGCTCTATGTGTCGGGTGGCGTGCGTGTTTTGCCACGCCCATTCGAACTGCAGCGCGGCGGCCCTGGACGGGAAGCCAGTAACGATGCACGTCATCTCCCACGGCCGCTTCCCCTGCATTGATGTACGCTTCGCGCCGCCCTTGCTTGAGCCATTGTGCTGACCCAGACGACGCGCCGGATTGGGGGTGCTGCCAATGTAGAATGCTTTTCGGTTTTTGGAGCGGAGCAGGTAACAACAGTAAAAGGCTGGTATGGGCCGGCTTTCGATCTTGACAGAGTCGGCCATGATTGAGTTCATGATAAAGATGAAGTCGTGATGTTATTGTTGATCGCATCCAAAAGCGTGCAGCGGCCAGTTAGGGCTGACGGGATGGTGCAGATGGAGTGTGTCGTGATTGGTGGGCTGGGGTGCTTCCCGACGAGACAACCTTGCTACCGACCTCACCTGCAGCAGTTCAGGCGTCGAGATGAATTTAATTCAGAGATGGATAGACCGCGACAGTATGATACGAATGCGCAATGCTGCTACTGTTACGCTTGATGTTTCGAGATGCAGTATGGTGATGCAAACAAGTGGCGAAGATAGCCGTGCGTGTGTTCACAGTGGAAAGCAAGAAGAAGTAAGTCGCGGAGAACTGTATCTGAGTCAGATCAATATGTGCTTGTTCTGGGAGCCAATGTAGTTCGCTGGTCGTCATCATGGTAGAATGCGGCGCAAAAGAAAGGCCGAGGAGGTGAGGTGGGCAGCCTTGCGTGCAGTCGCCAGATCGGCACGACGTAGCTCTCATACTTCACCACACGACTGCAGTCCAAGGTGGCCTCTCGATGCCGCATCAACGCGATGAATGTATTGAGTTGAAATGCTCTGTATTGCTCCATGGATACGACGCAAAGGGTCGAAGCGTCGTGCATGATATTAGCCGTGCCCTGCTGCAACAAGCCTCGACGTTCTGGGTTCGGTACGTGCTTGGGCGGGCGTGATATGCATCCGCCGTTAGCGGGAATCTCGCACCCTTCAGCGGACCCATCCATCCTCTCCATATCTCCTCCACCTCGCCTCGCCAACCTCGCCGTGCACGTGCTGCCACAACCACGACGGTCGCTAACAGACAATTCTCTAGTCGTGCTGGCATTCGCCTCTGTTACGAGTGAATTGCACAGTCCAAGCGGCCGAAAGCGGTCGCCTGCCGCTGTAGAGGCCCCATGCCTACGCCTATATCTCTTCGATAGCGCCCACCACCGACCGAATCACGCCCGACTCCAATCGCTATACCTTCCGTACCATCTCGTATCCCGTTACGAGGCTGCAATTAGGGCTGCACGCAGCGACAGCGCTTGATGCATGAGCAAGAGAGTCATGGTAGACTTCATGCCCCCCAGCGGGCCCCCAACAGGCGCCACTATGACTACTTTCCGAGTTGCCACGGACAGTGGAACACCCGAAGGAGCAGCTGGCGCATCAACATCTAGAATGGGTGGTGCTGCGGTGCCTGCAGCGAATGGCGCGCAGCCGAGCGCGGCCAGCACGATTCCTCTGAGCGCGCGCAAGGCAGCGCCGCTGGATCTCGCTACCGTGGAGCGCAGAGGACATGGAGCGCCAAACCACCTGCCACCCAAACAGAACCGTCTTTTTGGCCTGCGCGAATCTCCCACATATCGACCGACAGCCGAGCAGTTCAAAGACCCTGTGGCATACATTCAGAGCATTCGCGAGGAAGGGCAAAAGTACGGCATCGTCAAGATTGTCCCACCCGACAGCTGGAAGCCGCCATTCGCTATCGATACCGAGCGCTTCCACTTCCGCACACGACGACAGGAACTCAACTCGGTCGAAGGTGGCACGCGAGCCAATTTGAACTATCTCGATCAGCTCGCCAAATTCCATAAGCAACATGGCCACAGCCTCACTCGATTTCCGAGCGTGGACAAACGCCCCTTGGATCTCTACAAGCTGAAGAAGGCCGTTGAGAAGAGAGGTGGATTCGACCGTGTTTGCAAGCAGAAGAAATGGGCTGAAATCGGACGCGACCTCGGCTACAGCGGCAAGATAATGTCTTCGCTATCGACATCGCTCAAGAACTCATATCAGAAATGGCTGCATCCATACGAGGAATATCTGCGACTCGTCAAACCTGGCGTGCAGCAGATGTTGGAGTACGAGCATGGCGGACCCTTCACACCGTCACCAGCTCATTCGCCCATCAAGAAATCGCTACAGGGTACGCCTGTCGCAAACGCTGCCGAGTCAGCGGCTATGCGAGCCTCAGCAGCGCTGAACGCGACACTGCAGGGTGACTCTGTGCCTACTCCACCGCCAGAGCTCTCACGACCTGCGATGCAGGGGGGCTTCACGCCGGTGAACTCAGGAGGCTTCACAGCGGTCAATGCGAACTCAGCACAAAAGCCGTCTACGCAACCCTCTACACCTAGTGCTTCTACTGCGGCCAACCCACCGAGCGCTATACACCGAGATGTGCTGGAATCGCGCACGTCAACACCTCTGCGCAACGCTGGCAGTCCCATGCTCTCAGCTGACAACACCCCGGACTTCAGACCGCCCGGAGCCGGTCTGACCCCGCTAGCCAACGGACAGCAGTTCAATCAGCTAAAGCGAACCTTTTCCCAGGACCCGGAGAGCAGTGCAAACGACGATGTGGATGAGGCAAATGGCCGACGTAGCAAGCGGCTTAAGAAGGACGCACCCCCTACTGTTGCGGGCTCACACATGACTCAGCCTCGCCAGTCGACCCCCAGTCGAACATTCCCACGCGTTCGATCGGCCGACGACAGACCTGGTGACCGATGCGAGACTTGCGGTACCGATAACGACCCTCAGAACATCCTGCTTTGCGACAGCTGCGACGCTGGTTATCATGGTTATTGCTTGGACCCACCCATCAAGGCTATTCCTGCATACGACTGGCACTGCCCTAGATGTCTCGTAGGCACAGGCGAGTTTGGATTTGAAGAGGGTGGCATTTACTCGCTCAAGCAGTTCCAGGAACGAGCCCAGCAATTCAAGCAGAACCACTTTGTCGGCAAGACGGCCTTTGATCCGGTCACCAATTTGCCAAAACCAGTCACTGAAGATGATGTAGAACGTGAGTTCTGGCATTCTGTTGCGAACGTTACGGAGACAGTCGAAGTAGAGTATGGAGCAGACATACATTCCACGACACACGGAAGTGGCTTCCCAACTATAGAGAAGAACCCACGCGACCCCTACTCGACCGATCCATGGAACTTGACTGTACTGCCCTATGCACCAGATTCGCTTTTCCGCCATATCAAGTCCGACATTTCAGGTATGACCGTACCCTGGTTATACGTGGGCATGGTATTCTCGACCTTTTGCTGGCACGCGGAGGACCACTACACGTATTCGGCAAATTATCAACACTTTGGCGCTACCAAGACATGGTACGGCGTACCAGCCGAGGACACCGAAAAGTTCGAGCAAGCCATGCGTGAGGCAGTACCAGAATTGTTCGAGAGCCAGCCAGATCTCTTGTTCCAGCTCGTGACGCTGTTGACTCCCGAGCAACTCTTGAAGGCTGGTGTTAGAGTCTATGCGATCGACCAACGTGCTGGAGAGTTTGTAATAACCTTCCCAGAAGCCTATCATGCCGGGTTCAATCATGGCTTCAATTTGAACGAAGCTGTAAACTTCGCGCCGAGCGACTGGGAGCCGTTTGGAGAGCACGGAGTTCAACGCCTTCAGGATTACCGCCGTCAACCATGCTTCTCTCACGACGAGCTACTGCTGGCAGCAGCATCACGCAAGGACACAACCATCAAGACCGCCAAGTGGCTTGCTCCTGCGATGGAGCGAATGCTTGCCAGAGAGTCACGGATACGCGATGAATTCCTGGACAAACACAAAGCTGCAAGAGCGCATACTTGCAAAGTTGACGGTACTGGCAATGCCGGGGGCTCCTGCGAACTCGACTTTATCATCGATGATGCCGACATGCATGAGGATGAATTGATTTGTGCCTTCTGCAAATCATATGGCTATCTGTCTCGCTTCTACTGCAAGAAGACCAAGAAGGTCTTGTGTCTACAGCACGCTGGATGGTTTGAATGTTGTCAAGACTCCCCGGAAGCTGAGCGTTACTCTGGAGCCAAGCTCGAACACAAGCTCGTATACCGCATGCAGGAGGACGATCTTAATGCGCTGGTACAAAAGATTGTCGACAAAGCAAGCACACCCGAAGCCTGGGAGGCAAAGATGGAGGCTTTGCTTTCCGAGGGACCTCGACCTCAATTGAAATCCCTACGTGCGCTCCTGCACGAAGGCGAGAAGATCGACTGGGACTTGAGCGGTCTCCAGGATCTGAAAGATTTCGTCGAGAAATGCCAGGAAGTTGCTGATGAAGCTGTCTCTTACACCACTCGGAAGCAACAAGCCCGTCGTAAAGCGGAGCGTCCTGGAAGAGGGCGGCCAAGCAAGTCGGCTGTTGCTGAGGCAGACGAGAAAGATCGCGAATATCGCAATGTGGAGAACATACAAAAGCTTCTCAATCAGGCAAAAGATCTAGGGTTCGATAGCCCGGAAATAACTACGCTCCGAGAACGCGCTGAAAGCATTGTCGAATTCCAAACCAGAGCACGCACCGCCTTACGCGAGCGCACTTCCGAGCAAAGCATCGCACGGCTAGACGAGCTCCTGGAAGAAGGCAAGGGTTTCAACGTCGATCTACCTGAGCTTGAATCTCTCGAAAAGGTGGTTCAGCAGTTGAAGTGGCTCCAAGAGGCACAAGACTTCAAGGTGAAGCCTGCGCCGACCCTCCAAGAAGTTGGCGAACTCATCAAGAGCGGTATTGAAGTCGGCATGCCAGAGCACCATCCTGACCTCCGCTTCTTGCAAGAGAAGAAGGATCAAGGCGAATTCTGGGAGAAGAAGGCGAAGGAGCTTATGGAAGTGGAGAACGTGCATTATCAGCAACTCGACGCCTTCTCCAAGCAAGCGACCAATCTGCCGGTAACACCAGAGACCCGAGCCGCGATGGATGCCATATTGAAGAAACAACGAGATGCACAAGAGCTGATCATGTCTCTCTACGAGCGAAGCAAGAATCCCGACTTCTCACAACGGCCAAAATACATGGAGGTCCGCAACGCCATGGAGTCTTTGAATGCGCTGAATGGAAAGCCCAATGGCACGAACGACCTTGAGAAGGAGCAGAAGCGACATGAAGATTGGATGCGGCGAGGAAAGAAGCTCTTTGGCAAAGCTAACGCGCCCTTGCATATCCTACATGCACACATGAAACAAGTCGATGAGCGTAATCGATCCTGCTTCGATTTGGGAGACCAGCCTCGAATGCCCGTAGAGCCTGCCTCTCGTGAGCAGAGCCCGGCCGATGGGGAAGAGGATCCTGATGGCCCCTTATCCAGTCGAGACGTTTTCTGCATCTGTCGGAAACCTGAAGCTGGTATGATGATTGAGTGTGAATTGTGTCACGAATGGTAAGATGACTGATTCTACATTTAGAATGTATGCGCTAACAATGACAGGTATCACGGCAAGTGCTTGAAGATCGCTCGCGGAAAAGTCAAAGAGGACGACAAGTACACATGCCCTATCTGCGACTATCGTGTCAAGATTCCTCGCGATGCTACCCGCCCAAAACTTGAAGACCTCCAGCTTTGGCAGGACGAAGTCCCCGGCCTGCCATTCCAACCTGAGGAAGAGGAAACACTGGACTCGCTGATCGAGCACGGTACCAGGTTCCGGGAGTACGTCGCGCGATACATCAACCCGTTGATGTCAAGCCCTGATGAACTTACCACCCAACGATTCTACCTACGGAAGCTTGAGGGTGCTGAGATTCTTCTCTCGAACGAGATTAACTTCTTCCGTCAAGAACTACACAAATGGGCACCAGTGGCCCCAACACCGCCGCCTATCCTGCAAGTGTCTCTCTCTACACGTAAGCCCCGGCCGACAAAGCAGCAGAAGCTCATGAGCCAGTTGGGCATTACCAATCCGGACGACCTCCCACAGCACCTCAAAACCAAAACTCACCAGTTCAAGCGCAAGGATGGAGAAAAGCCACCGAGCAACCCGTCGGGCGCCGCTGAACAGTCGCATACTCCACCCGGTGAGCCTCGTCAAGGTCAACCTGAGGGTGAAAGCAGCGAGTACTTCAACACTACTACCACGTCTACATTCAACAACTCGCCCACATTTGCTACGAGTGCTCCACTGAATTTCAGCGGCTCTTCATCGATTGCGCCGCTCGATCCAGGTCTCTTTGAGAGTTCAGGCCCCGCAGCCCCTACTAGTCCTATGCAAGATCCATTCAAGAGCTCAGCTAGTGGACATGAGATGTTTGGCGAAGCGATGGAGATGGGTGGCGGCCAGGCAGAAGAGGCACTGGCTGTCACCGAAGGCAACAACTACATGGACTAGAAGTCTGACGGCTATACGCCACGGACGCCAAAATAATGGTGCATAATTTCTCATGAGCATCCTAGGGGCGTACGGCAAGGATCGTTGTACAATACGGTTCATCATTGTTTGAGTCGAGTTTCTACGATTGTTGTTTTTAGCATTGTCATTTACTTCATCATATCCGATGATGGACGCGCGGTAGTTGTGCCGCAACTACTGCAGCGTTCGTTATATGTGTTACTTCAGCGCTGCTTATTGCATCAGAGGGGTGTTAGGGAGCACGACAGGGCTACTGGCCGACATACCCAGAACAGGCGTAGAGAGACACGGGTACTAGTTCAACGTTCGATAATGAACTCATAATGCAACAATCTAACCATTGACAACTTGCTGATGTCTGATATGATGATGGCTGCCCGAGGGCTGTGGGCATGATGATGCGGGGATCTCGGAGGTTTGCTCGAAATGCGCTACCGGGGAGTCCGTGCACTCGACTTTTCTAAGCCGATGCTGGTCATCATAGACGGCGGACGACACATCGCAATGCTTCCAAGTAGAGGGCTGCGGCCGGCCCAGCTTGCGCCTTTGGCCTCACGACAGTCGACAGTCTTACGGACCAATGCTACAAGGAAGGTGCGCATCTGCGAATTCCACTGCCCGCTTCGTTCAATTCACACACCCGCGTTCTCGTGTACAAGTCGCCCAGTACCTTGTCTATGACCATCCTTCTGCACAACAGCCAAACCAGGCCGACATGTTGCAATTGCTAATTACAGTAGTTTTCGTCCCTTCCCCGAACTGCGAATCTCACTAGCCCATCATGTCGAACGAGCCCGCTCCAGTCAGCGCTGTGGAAATCGGGCGCGAACCGAACCCATAATGTCATGATGAGTGCATCATCCGTCCGAAACGCCTCATGGTATGCTCCTTGGAGCTGGGGAAAGTCCAGCGGTCCCGTCGACGCCAGCTCTCTCACACCGGCCGACCGCGTCCCCATCGCCGAATTCTCGCACCGTCCCGTCTCTGAGTTTGCGCAACAACACGCCGAGCCTGTCGTCACCACGTCTACTCCCGAGCTCGCTCCTGCAGCTATCGACAAGCCCGCCGTCGTGGATGGAGCAGTCGCGCCTGCCGAGGCGGTAGTAGACGGCGCGTCAACATTGACGGAACCCAAGACACTCGACACTCTCTTCGATGCTGAGCCCGTCAAGGACACTCTCCCCACAGCCGAGATTGACCCCACTCGTCTCATCGATCATGCTGGACAATTGCAGGAATTGGGTCTCGACTACGGCTGGGGTATGACGACTCTGTTCGAGAAGTGCATCGAAACCATCTACCTACAATCAGGCATGGGCTGGGCTGGCTCCATCATTGCTGCCGGTATCGTTGTCCGTTGCGCGACCTTTGTGCTCCAGGCAGCGAGCTCAGACAAGATGGCAGTCATGTCTTCACTGGCACCCGTTACCAAGCCTATACAAGAGAAGATGGAGGCTGCCCTTGCTCGAGGTGACAAGCAACAGGCCGATCTATACAAAATGCAGCAGGCCGCAATCATGAAGCCCTACGTAGGAGGCATGCTTGCCACTGGAGGTTTCATGATCGCGCAAGCCTGGATTGGATTCTCCGCCTTCAGATTCCTAAGGGCTATGGCTGACCTGCCCGTCCCTGGCATGGCGCATGATGGCTTTCTGTGGTTCGCCGATCTGTCCAGCCGCGACCCTTACTTTATCCTACCGGCTGCAACTTCAGCCATCATGTATACTGTTTTCAAGGCAAGTCTATACTCTTGAATGATGCGCTCACCTTACTGACACATTGAATAGACCGGAGGTGAAACTGGTGTGCAGCCCGATACCGCCCAGGCAGTTACACGTCAAAAGCTTTTCACTGGTTTATCCGTCTTCCTCGGTGTTGCCACCGCTTTCCAGGCCTCTGCTCTCCAACTCTACTTCCTGATGTCCGGTATTATGGGCGCTGCAACTGGTTGGTTGCTTCGCCAGAATGGTTTCAGAAAATTCATTGGTATTCGACCGCTACCCAGCAAAGAGAGCAACGAGCTTTACAGCAAAGTCGTCAAGGGAGAGGCGAAGTTAAGTCAAATCAAGGGAGCCGATGGCAGGGCTCGTTACCAGCCACCCACCCGCAAAGCAGCCCCGATGAACCGTCGCCAGTTGTCCGGCATCAACATCAAACCCGGAGTTGCCCTACCTGCGCATCTCAAGACGGAGGCACCCAAGACAATTGACACGGAATATCCTGACCGGGACATTGATTTCGAGGAAGGTGCCAAGGGCAAGCCAATCAGCGAGAAGCTGGACTACTACCGCAGAAACTACCGCCTTGCCTACATCTGGAGGCGGACGGGCAACGGCATGGATCGCTTTATGAGGTCTATGGGCTTTGGAGACAAGAAGATGTCACCCGAGGAGGCCAGGAGGAAGAAGAAGGCTGATGATTACGAGATTGAGAGGAGACGCAGGTTCCAAAATAGGCAATAGAGACGTGTCGGAGATGTGGACGGCCATGTATGATATACGCGTGTTGGACCTTGTGTTAGTAGTACGTGCATCTCCAAAAGGATTGGGAGTTGTTTGATACGCATAGCGAGAGATTTTGTATAAATACTAAGAGACGCATATGCTCCTGATCAGATCTTGGACAGATGGGTGTTTACAGTTTTTGAATGCATCGAAAGCTCGTTTGCGATTTCAATTCTCGTTCGTAACCAAGCTTAAAACGAAGATAACTCAACTCGACTTTGATTCAATCAACTCCAAGACGAAAGGTGATGCCTCTGAACGCAATGCCATTGGTTGCACTCGTATATACAGATACGTCTTCAGGATCTCAACCTCTCCTTGCGCTGCCTATCTACTCCAGCGACGTGTACATATCCAACTCCTGGCCATTCCTCCTCCTCCGCTCCACAGGATCCGCTCGCATCTCCACGCCAGGTCCCACGCGCCTGGAATCGGCTCCGGAGCGATGAGTCGGGAATATCTGGTAGCACATATTCATCAGCATCGCATCCAAAAAATCCATTAACCCCTCTTCTTCTTCTCCTAACTTTCCTCAAACATACCTTAGTACCACTCCACCCCAACCGATACGCCGCTTCATTCGCGACCAACTCGCCAAAACCCAACATGAGCCCGTTGACAAACGGCAAGAAGAGGTTTATCGCTGCGCCGCGGAGCAGTCCCCATATTGTGGGTGGCTTGTAGAGGATCAGGGGTGTGGAACTTGAGGAAGCGGATTCGGGGGAGGAGGAGGTGAGCTCGTTGTTTGCGTCGTAGTTTTCGCTGTCCGAGGGGATGGTTATGCCGGATTCGGTGAGGTTGGTGGTGTCGGCCATTGTGGGTGGGAGAGGGGATTGGGTTTGGTGGGTTATGGGTGGGTGGACGGTTGAGGGTTGGGTGGTAGGTTGGTGGTGGATGCTGGACACTGATGCTAGATGGGTGCTAGAGCCCCACGCGGAGGTGATGCGGAGGACGGTGCGAGGTTGGCTTGGTCGGGTGGGAGTATGTTGACAGTCAGATACTGTCGATTGACGTGGTGGGTTGCCGACTGCGCAAGGAAGAGTCCGCTGACGCGCGTGGTTCGTAGTGCGCGACTATCCCGAGGTTGCTGCTCGAGGTGTTGATGAGGCTCACATTAATTCCGGCCTTGGCATTATCTCGGAACTTTGATGCATGTCGGAAGGCGCTGCAGGTCGATATGTCTAAACGGCTTATTGGCAGGCATATCTTCAGAGTCCAAGAAAATCATGGAAGCCTTATCACCAAGTTGTCTAGTTGTTGATCAAAAAGGTAACTCGCATTGACTTTGTTTGTGAATCGCGGTGAAAGTTAAGAGCGAGCAAGCGACGTCACCGGCTACCGCCTGCGGTAGGTACCTAAAAGCCCGCCCTGAGAGTTTACATAGACCCCACCGCACTCAGTCAACGCGTCCAAGCCACCAACCACGCCAATACCCTCATCTTCAACAGCAGCATTACTACGCTGTTATGTCTGAAGCTGCCCCCGACCAAGACGCTCTCATTGCTCAGCTCGCTAGTCTGACTGGCCTCGATCCCGCAACAGTATGTTGATGGAAGCTCATCGAAGCTATTGGAGCTGCTCACTCACACAAAGAACAGGCAGAACGCTACTTGAACGCCTCCAACGGTGATCTCACCCTCGCTGCATCTCTCTTCTTCGACGAGTCGGCCGAACAACAAGACGACGCTTCCGAACCAGACGTCGACATGGCTGGTGACGAGTCAAACACAGACGCTCCCAGCGTGCCCCAAGGAGCTGGTGGAGGACGCACTCTCGGGGGCGCATATGTACCCTCACCTGCGCCCGAAGCATCTCGATCATCGTCGCAGCCTGCTGCTGCTCGTGGACAGCCTGCTCAGAGGGGCGTAGCAGGTGCGCGGACGCTGAGGGACCTGCAGTCATCAGGTGGCGGACACGGACACGCCCACGATGACGATGATGACGACGAGAACCCTGATGATGAGAACCAGGACTTCTTCGCCGGTGGTGAGAAGTCAGGTCTTGCCGTTCAGAACCCAAACCAGTCAAATCCGCGCGATCAGATCAACAACATCCTGAAGCGCGCACGACAGTAAGCCGGCCAAGCGTCGTTTGGGCCACTCCAGCTAACAAGCGCAGGAACGCCCCCCGACCAGGTGGTGACGAGGAGCAGCCCGCCAGTTCCTCTCATTTCCGTGGCGCAGGTACTACCCTGGGAGGCGATGATGCTCCGTCCCGAACCATTCCAGACCCCACGGCCAACATCCCCGCACCGCCCCCGCGCGCCCATCGCGAGCTTCACCTCTGGCGTGACGGCTTCTCAGTCGACGACGGCGACCTGTTCCGGTACGATGACCCGGCCAACGCACGTACACTGGAGATGATCAACACGGGCCACGCTCCATTGCATATTCTCAATGTAGAACACGGCCAGGAGGTGGATGTCGAAGTGCACGCGCACAAGGACGAGGACTACAAGAAGCCAAAGAAGAAGTACGTTCCCTTCTCGGGTAGCGGAAACCGTCTGGGCAGCCCCACCCCTGGTGCAAGCTCAGCGGCTGCTCCCATGGCACCGGCAGCTTCAAGTAGCACGGCGGCCTCGACTCCAGCGGTCTCTGCGCAACCTACCGTCGACGTCGACTCATCGGCTCCCACCCTCACGCTCCAGGTTCGCCTTGGTGACGGTACACGGCTGCCTACGCGGTTCAACACTACACACACTATTGGCGACGTCTACGACTTTGTCAACAGGGCTAGCCCGGCCAGTCAGGATCGCGAGTGGGCGCTCATGACCACGTTCCCCAGCAACGAGCTGACGGACAAAGCCCAAGTGCTGGGTGACATTCAAGAGTTCAAACGTGGTGGTGTAGTGGTACAGAAGTGGAAGTGAGGACGCACCGTACGTGGATGCACCTTCGAGTCCGGATTGCCGTTTAAAGTGCGGGTGCGGGCAATGGAGGATGCAAAGGTAGAAAGCGTATGCTGCTCATGACAATATCATCTGCAAAGGCGTTATGGCAAAATGCAGGATAGATTTGGGAACGGTAGCTGGATAGCATTCATGACAATATCGATGCTGCAGGGTGCACAAGTTGCACAACCTGCCAAATGTAGTACCCGTTGTTATCTGGCATGGTGCATTGCACTGCATGAAGCTTGACGTGCGCGGCGCGTCGCACCGCAGTCGTGAGTTTAGCAGTAGTTTAGCAGTAGCCTCACGATTGGCGGGACGTTTAGCATTGTGTTTGCACATCGTTAATTTGTCTGGACAGAAGGGCCGAAGAACGTTTCTCCAGTCTCCAACATTATCTTTCGATTCAGGTCGCTGCTGCAGGGTTCGCTGTGGGACTCTATTGTCATGTCCGTTGGATCGGCTGAATAAGATGACGACCACAGAGTCGCTGCATTTCGCTTGGGTAATAGACGCCTTCGCTCCTTCTCTTATCTCTAATTATACCGCGAGTGCCAAATGTTATTTGCGTGCGCCCCCAGATAGCATCAGCAGTGGGGGGTGGCGTGCTGGGCAGGTTGGCATATCAGTCGTGGCTGCTAGTTGAGTCCTAGTGAATCCTTCCTGCGGATAGATGAGCAGCGGCCATGGTGCGACGGCTCTGCCGCTCGGAAGATTTTGCGAAACGCGCAAGCACCGACTTCCAGGACGACATGGCACCACTCACACGCACCCTCTGCTCGTCGTTAGGCGATCAACAGTGTGCAACGCGTCAGCACTCCCCCTGGAGTACCTTGCAGCACGGGGCGGGAGGCGGCGCGGGAGTTGGGGGTTAAGGCGTCTTGGTGTCAAAACCGATGGGGATTCCCAGATCGACGAGGCTCTGGCCGCGTACTGCCGTTTGAGAGTGTTCGACGCTTCTTCTGCTCGTGCAATTTCGTACCCTGTCGAGTAGTCTTGTCCCGCGCTCTTGGTATCGTCATTTCCGTCTAATCATCGTCTGCGGTTTTTTCTCTTGAGGCTTGCATTCCTCGATCGATCCCGTTCGCTCTTGCTAGCATTCCACCGGCCCTTTCCCGAGTTCACGTGCGGCAGGAACGACCGACGCAGATAGACGGATTGACCATCCTTCTTGCCCTCTTCACTGTAGTCGGCCCCGCCTTCCTTTCCTTTGCATCCAAGCTAGCATCGCTCGGCAGCGCCTTCACCAGAGCTTCGCCGCCATCTTTAACACCCACGGTCCTTACCACCTGCACCCCTTCACCACACCTCTTCGCCATCAGTCGCTAGTCCTTCTTTCGCGCTACACCTCCGCAACCTCAAGCGATGCAGCTTTTACATTATCGGTAAATCCTACGACTACCCCAGTACACTAGGTACCATACCGGCATAAGGTTAGTGTGCACCACTAAACGATACGAATACGAACAACATCGACATCATGTTTGTCCGATCACCCCGCAGATTTGCGATAGTTTCCTTTATAGCATTGGTTTTCATCTTCGCCGTCCTACAGCAGAGCCCATGGGCGAACGAGAAGGTGTACGAGCGCATGCCGCTCTTCAATTCGGGGAACAGACCGCCGTCACAGGAGCTCCTGAATGAAAGTCCAGGCGAGTCGCAGGCGCATCTCGAGGATGCATGGCATAATGCCGTGCCCATTCCCGGCGCGATGCCCGTCCCCGCGGATGCGCAATCGCCAACAGAGGCAGCAGAGGTTATGCTGCCGCCAATGGAGACCTCGCGCGAGCCTGAGGTCGATGCGTCGAAACCCACCAAGCCTTACCCGCCATGGGTGACGGCACCGTCGAGGACTGGCTCTTTCATCCCTCCCTACCCGACACCATCCAACTGGAAGCAGTACATGGCGAAAATGCTGGACTGGCCGCGACCGAGCTGGAGTGGTCACTGGCCGCCATTCGGCGACTACGTCGACAAGAAGTACGACCCGAACCGGTGGGAGCAATTTGATTTGTAAGTGTACATACTTTGCGCGCGACTGTTGTGGTACTAACCTTATGCAGGGATTATCGCATCTACGAGTCTAGCCATGATAAGCTGAACGACACGATTGCCTCTGACCCGATCGCATACAAGCCGTTCCCCAAGTACAATACTCCAAAGTGGAAGCAGAAGTGGCACGGTGAATACGTGGCTTGTCTGGGTCCGCGCGGCAAACCCCTCAACGAGAGCACCGACGACGAGGTCCAGGTCTACCGCGGCATACCCGAGGACTTCCCCCCGGTATACGCTGGTGGTTATGATGTCATCGGACTCGACGATGATGTCTGCTTCGACCGATACTCACGATACGGCCCGTACGGATATGGCGATGATGAGTTCCCAGAGGAGGTCAAGAACTGGAAGGCGCCCGCTACTGTTCCCGAGTGGCCTCAGGTGAACTGGGGTGCGCTGCAAGACGATTGTCTTGAGCGGAACAAGGGGCGCTACCGGCCCAAGGCCAGGTCGCCAATCGTGAAGATTCCCAGCACTGTCCTACCTGAGCCCGCGGCAGCGTCGTCGGCGTTTGCGATCCCCACAGACACGAGCCGAAGCAACTTGGAGAACCGCGATGACAGCGAGAAGAAGTACCACCACCGTACGGCCATTCTCATCCGTGCCTGGACCGGATACAACTACGAAGAGAACGACATCACCGCCATTCGCGCCATGGTCTCCGAGCTCTCCCTCCAGTCCGGCGGTGAATACCAAGTTTACCTCTACGTCCACGTCAAGGACAGAGATGCACCCATCTTCGACAGCCAGTATGAATACGATCGCATTCTAAAAGAAAACGTACCTGAGGAACTGCGCGACATTGCTATCCTATGGTCAGAATCCATCTTCCCGAAATGGTATCCCAAGGTTATGGACTGGCAGGTCTATTGGCAGCAATTCATGTGTCTACAATGGTTCAGTCTTACGCACCCCGAATTTGATTACGTCTGGAACTGGGAAACAGACGCTAGATACACTGGACACCACTATCACTTCTTCGAGAAGATTAGTGAGTTCGCGGACAAACAGCCGAGGAAGCTGTTGTGGGAGCGCAACAAGCGATACTATCTTCCGAGCGTGCATGGAGACTACCAATCATTCGTCGAAAACACACACAAAGATGTCTTGAACGCATCTGCAAACTCGCTCATCCCACCACCCGTATGGGGACCACGGCCTTGGAAACTTGCCATCCCTCCGCAGAAGCCACTAGGCCCTACACCACCCTCGACTATGGAGGAAGACAACTTCGAGTGGGGTGTTGGTGAGCCTGCGGACTTCATCACTCTTCTTCCGATGTGGGATCCCAGGAACACGACTTGGTCTTACAAGGATAAGATCTGGAACTACCTGCCTCACATCCGACCAATCTTCACGCCAGAGGATGGCCAGGCCGATTGGTTCACTCACCCTATCTTCGAACAGATTGATCGCCGGACTTTCATCAACACAGTCGTACGATTCAGCAAGAAGATGCTGCAGGCTATGCATGAGGAGAACTTGGTTGGACGCAGTATGCAGGCCGAGATGTGGCCCTCGACAGTGGCACTCCAACACGGTTTGAAAGCCGTATACGCACCTCACCCGATCTTCAACGACCGCCACTGGCCTGCCGCATACACCGAAGCCATCTTTGATACCGCATCGACTGTTGATGAAGAGACAGGTGAAGCATTGGAAAGCCGTCAGGGCGCCTGGACCGAAGAAGCCGACTCACCCTACAACCACGACCGCGAGTTCAACTTCCAAGGCTGGAGCTGGTACTACGCATCACGCTTCCCACGTAACCTATACCGACGATGGCTCAACTGGCCCATTGTCCAACAAAACTGGGGAGAGTCTGAAAAGATCGATGGCGGACCAGGCTCTGACGGCGAGCTGGAGCAGAAGAGAATGTGCATACCGGGTATGCTCCTCCATCCCGTAAAGAGGATGGCCAAGTACAAGGAAAAGCCTTGAACGAGATGAACGGAATGGAACGGAACGCAATACCAGGTCTCATATGACCAACGACCACCGCAGCGCCGTGTTGACACGAATATTATCTGAACACCAGTATTTATCTGTGTGTATAGCAGGAAGGGATTGAGCGCCATCCTATTTGCCACTTTTGCCTTCTCTACCAAAAGCATGGGCGGAGCACAAGTCATGCTTTGTTTGTACCTTTTTTCCTCTTGACCTTCTCGACTGATACCTGTTTCCTCTTTCTCTCTCTTCGTTTCGTTTCGTTACCAGACCTGAAGATGTCTGCTGGGTACCTTTGTTGTTATCTTAGGGGATACAAGCATTTGCTGGACATATATTTTGGCGCTCTTGGCAAACTATTTACGGCATCAGTGGTTTTGACACTCATCGTCAGCTTGTTGATAGATCTTTCTGAATCGCCTGAGAGGCGTGGTTAGATATAGATGGCATCTCTTTTTGAAATGTATAAGGATTACTGTTCAAGGTGTGTGTTTTTTTGGTCTTTGGATGTGGTTTGGTTGTTGCGCATGGTATGTGTCGACTGGCGCCTGCGGCTGATGGTGCTAACACGTGATCTTAAGCCTTCCGCAAAACCATGGTAGCGAGAAGTCTCCCTCCGCAACCGAATTTTTGGCTTATGAGTCAACAAAATTGGTATAAGACGAGACCTAGCATATTCCCCTCCTCGCCTTTGCTTCACAACCAGAACGGGTTCTTGCTACCTGCCGCCGCATCACCTTCCATCGCCAAAACAAGGCTCTACGCACGACGGTTGACAAAAGACAATTCATACTCGGCGCTCTACACACGAAACTCAAGACACAGTCCTTTATATACGGTTTACGACCGTTCATCACCTTCTTACTTCGATAATTACGAGATGACAACCACTCAGTACCAAGGCTTCTTCGCTCTTCCAGCTGAACTGCGCTTGGAAGTATACAGGCGCCTCTTGGCTTCAAGCATTGCCGAAGGCTACCCATGCTGCGCCAGAGGCCTTTACAGCTCTTGCATCGAGATCCGGGATGAGATGGACGAGTACATCAAAAAGGTTTTGCCGATCATCAAATTGCAAAATCATTGTTTACGGAGCTCTCCATCGATCTGTCCGTTACACGTGTATCTTCCTTGCACCTACGTGTTTACCACGCCGGTAAAAGACATCACGCTGCAGATACCGGTAAGCACGGAAATCAACTATGGGAAACATACTATAGATCTCGGTCACCTGGCAAATGTACTATCCTACGTATCTCGCCTCGAGTTGTCGGCTTTTACTCTCAGTTTCTACCAACCCGGTTCACATCGAGACGTACCATGGCACGCCAGTATCATCATAGCCAGCCACCTGTTATATCGGATGCCCACAATTCTTGGAACAGAACACTCCCACCTCCAAGGTATCGATCGTCTGATGATAGAATTCGGCACTCTTGGAGCTCCTCCTCTTTCGATAGGCGAGTTCGGGAAAGACGACATATACCAGATTTTGAAACTTTGCTATTACTTCTCCCAAAATGGGATATGGTGGCTTGGCATTGGTGGAACTGCTCCTAATTTTAGTTGGACGCTTTGCTTGGATCTCGAACTAGTGTTGAAGCCGCCAGTGAATGTACTTGGGCGACGCTGGACGTTGGGTCCACGCGTTTTAGATGAATGGGACAAGATCTATCCTGATGCTTGATGATGCGGCATTGTTGCCACTTGCCCATCAATTCCACGAGCTAGCCTTTCACCGTCGTCTACTCAGCTTGTACTTCATTGAGTCCAGAGCATGTTTGCTCGCTAGTTACCAAAACGTCACAAACTGTGCTCTCCTTTTATCTTCATCAAACCGCGAATTCCCCTGACAGCAACCTTTCAACTCACCACAGACCAAACGTCAGCGCCATGGCGAAACACAAGCCTTCCGCGTTCCTCGCACTACCAGCAGAATTACGACTCCAGATCTACGGAAATCTTCTTACCGAAACCCTGGAAAATGGACGCACATCTGATGCTGGCGCTTTATACCTAGCTTCCCGCACAATCTATTCGGAAATGAAGCCACTCGTCTCAACAGTCCAAGTAGCCCTCGACCTGAAGCACGCCTGGGACCACTCTAGACGGCTCAGAGGCGAGGTCAGAGGACGACTGTGCTTCCAAATACCACCCTCACACACCTACATCAACCCGCTCACCGAGTTCGCCATCACCGCACCGCGCGATCGCAAACGTAGAAGTCCTGTTAAACAGGCTCAGCACAACATGCTGCGTCGCACGGAAGACTTCGCGGTTTTCAGCCTCCGTCTCCTCCTCTGCCCGTTCGGTTTCGGAGTGGAACGACGATATACCAACAAACAAGTCCTCTCGTCTACTCATATCTTCTTCCGCACCTTCTACCAGATATGGGGAAAAGAGTTTCTGGAGAAGGCAAGGCAGAAGAGGTATATTGATCGGTTAACTTTTCAGAAAGATTCCCACGTGGAGGATAGGTACATTGTGAAGATTGTGCATGGGAAGCAGTATGGGGGCGTGTATCTTCCTGCTTCCGGGGCTTTTTATGGTCCGTGGTGCTTTCTTGTTGAGGGGCAGACGAAGAGGCTTTGGGGAGTGGATTTTAGGGGTGGATTGAAGCTGCCGGGGTGGAGGGCTGAGTATGTAAATTGGTTTTATTGGGAGTAGGCTGTTTGAAGGAGTTGTTTCGACTGAGTTCATGGGGCTGGATGGGGATTGCGTACCGGCCTTTCGGAGTGTATATAGCTGTATTGTTACATCGTCATAATGGCGCGTTGATGCAAAGTAGGGGTCGCAAAGCTCATGCATTGAACCCTGTATAATCTGTTCCATTCTAATCCACGTAAATTTGCGCAAATCAGCATCCAACCCGTTTGTTCACAATCCCTACACAATGAATCACCTCACAACGTCATTGACTCAGCAAGAGATAAATCCGTGCTCTAAAACTAAGTTAATTCCTTGCATTTGATGCTCGGATATATAAGAGCAGGAAGCATTAACTGTAACGATCACTTCCCCTCACATTGGTGTCTAAACAACCCGCGCATTATACGGAATATGATTCTCACCCTTCCAACAGAGCTTCGAATCGAGATCTATAGGCACCTCATCGTCGACAGCATCACTTCTGGACTTCCACGGGATATCTCCGGTCTTTTCTTTAGTTGCCGTACTACGTACAACGAAATGGTGGACGATATAGCTAAAGTTAAACCTCTAATCCTCGCTACTCGAAAATGGCAAGATGAGCATCCATACGGCCGTTGTTTGAAGATCGAGTCATCACCAGCTTCAATTTTAGCAGGAGGAGCTGGCGATGGCAACATCAGCATGCCGAGTTCGGCATCGTGGGTTGACGGCTACTTTAAGCAAGCATCATTGACACGATGCGTAGCAGCTCTGCAGCCGATATTATATCTACCATGGTCGACAATCAATCTCTCTACCCATGGGGGTCATTCGCTAAACCACCTCGAAAGTACTAGCGTGATGTTCCGGGAGCTTTTCTCTATGAACAATCACACACCGGCGGGATTGACCTGGCTTCAACATTGTGATCGTCTTACCCTCAATTTTCGAGGTGCATTTGAAGAAGTTGATCTGGGTCTTTCCGACCTTGCAATCACAATCAATACCCTGAGGCCTCTTAAATCTTTCTGGGAACGGAAGCTTGAGGACAGGCGTAACGGTGACTTATGGACAATTGGGTTCGACTTTGTAGAGGGCATGGAGAAGATTGGAAAGTTGCAGTATATTATGGAGTTCGGGAAGATCCGCTGCGGCGCGGAGGTATATTTTAGGACTCTCAGGGTTGACACGACCTGAAGATCTGAAAGCTTGAGGTGTTACCCGTGTGGAAGTAGCATCTGAAAGAATAGAATGCGCCTTTGACTCAGACTGCGGTCTGGTTCTAGGTTGGAAGTAGCATCTGCTCACGTCTCTATGTATGTAGTACCAACAAAGACTGAAGTTGACATCATGGAGAATTCGAGGTTTCAAGCTGCGCCTTTATCGATGTTTGAATTTATGTGCGTCTTCACAGGTGCGTTCTTGTGAGATGAGGGCCGAATGTAGCGCCGCGCACGCGCCATGCTGACGGTGACTCGTCATCTCACAGTCCGGTACCTTTCTCATCTCATCCATCTTGGTATGTATCTTTCACATGGTCGGAGTCGGCGGACGGTCCAAAGCGTGCGATAACTGCAAAACTCGACGCGTCAAATGTGGTAGGTTTGCCCTGTTTACCCCTGCACTATTCCGACGCGTGTGTTGACGTCACGAGATCTACGAAAGCCACAGTGCGGAAGGTGCGTCACAGCACGACTACAATGTGGTGGCACCCGCGGCATCACATTCGTACAATTCGATGGCCACGGCCAGTCTGCCCAGCCTAGCGATCGCGATGTCGCCGGGTGCTTAGCTGTGGAAGTCGGCACCAGGACGCCTGATACTGCTATTCGACTTCACCAGGAAATTCATCGAGCATTGTCGCCTTCTCGCGATGATGTCTTCACCGCGTTCACTCTCTCAAACTTACTGCCGGTGCAAAGCCTGTTGGTGTTCAATCCTGGGGTTATTACGATCAAGTCGCTTTCTGCGCTTGCGACTTCTTACTTCGGCATCAAGCACCAGGATAGAGCTATCACGCTGTACGGATTCAAGAGGTACAGTGACGCACTCAGAGTCGTGCATTCGGCTCTTGAGGCTTCGGTGTCTCCGCCTTCCTTTGATCTGATTGAGGCGGTCATGCTTATGGGACTCATCGAGGTACATCAAACGTTCTGCAGTGCACACATTTTCTAACCGCTACTAGTTCCTCATCTCGGATCGTGTCGATGGTTGGATAAACCATGCACGTGGGCTGGAAAGGCTCTTCGAGTTGCGCGGACCTGAAGCTATGGCATCGCCTCAGTGTCTTGGGATCTTGGATAGGATTCGCCCGTCTCTTATCTTTGCAGCTATTGTCTTGCACAAGCCAACGATAATGTCGGAGAATAAGTGGAAATACATCCCCTGGAGCTTACACCCTGAGCACATCGACTCGCTCAAGCTCTTGTTCGACATTATTGCCGACTACCCTCAGCTCTTCATTCTGCGTGATGAGCTTTTGTCAGTTGCAGATGAAGAAACAAGGACTGCTGAGACGCAAAGTCTCTCTTTGCAATGTCATGAGGTCATCGCAAAACTGAAAAATTGGAGAGAGACTTTTGCGTCTGATCCATTTCACACCCCTTACGAGACATCCGCATGTCAACCGATACCGCTCATAGAAGACGAGTATGGCGCGTTACATCCAGCCTGGTCTACTACCTTCAGATACCGATCACTCTATCACGCGAACGCTATCACAGTCTATAACGCCGCTACCATTATGGCCCTCCGATTCGCCGACAGCATCGATGCTGAGATGATGTCATCTTCAGCCTACCATACCCGACAGGAGCAGATATCGACAGCGGCGCTCACTATATGTCGTAGCGTCGAGTACCATCAGCTAGAGGACTGGGGCGAACAGGGCTCTTTTGAACTACTCTTTCCTCTGCGCATGGCATACGATGGGATCCGCGAGAAGGAGCCGACAATAGCATCATGGATCACATCTGTCATGCAAGACATGTCGGCCGGTAGACGAGGGCCCTGGAGATCCGCGAAAAGCCTCCTAGATGTTCGCAAGTGAGGTCGTAGTAAAGTAAAAAGGTAGAACAACTGTTTTGTCGCATAAACATGGGCATTCGTGATAAGTCAACGAAGTCTCTGTATCACTACATCCCCTCATTCAGCGACTCAATGATGATATACTCCATCTTCTCGACCATCTTCTGCTCCTTCTCCAACTTCTTACCCTCCTTAACATGAGCTTTGGCCCCTTTCCGGTCCTGTTTCTGAGATCTCCTCTCTTTCTTTCGCGCCTTCTTCTCTTCATTCTTCGCTCGTTTGCGCTCCGCTTTGTCCGCTCTTCTCTTTTGTTTGCCGCTGACCTCATCGTGAGACACCAGGGCGGACTCTTCGTTGGAGCTGATGCTAGGCTCTGAACTAGAGCTTGAGTCTGAGCTGTAGCCCTTCTCTTCTTTCTTCTTGATACGTCGTTCGATCTGCTTTGCAGCCATTCTGTCGAGAGCACTTCGCTGCTCTATTGGCGATGGGACGTTGAACGACAGCGGTGCGATGTAGGGCGTCAGCGCTTGCAATCGGCGGTATCCAGCTGTTTGAGGCTGAGAGCTACTTCCTAGGTCTCTTTGCGAAGTCAGAAACGGGGAATACCTACGGCAGGACTAAACTTACGCCGACGATGGCATCTGCATATTGCAGCCAAGTTTCTCTTCCAACTGTCTGTTCTTGCAAATCGACGCTTTCAGACCACGAGGCGCGAAGTATTCCCGGTTCACAGCCTTCAGGAAGCGCCGGGTTCGCATAGTGGTCGTGGCAGCCGTTCCAACGCCGGCGGCCATGTTCATGCTGGCGCCGGCGATCATGGTCCAATGATGTGGTCTAGCACCTGTATGAGAAACCTGTAAGAGCTAACAAGAGAAGTCAACTCACACAATGCCAACCACATGACCCGCTGCATCAAGCGCCTGAAGCGGGACTGGTGGGGCTTGAGCGACACTGAGATCATCGATGAATGCTACAAAATTTTTCTCATGGATGTTGAAGCAGCGCAAATCGGGACTGTAAGCTCGTATGAATGGAAATGGCGTTCCAAGTAGACCATTCGCATCGAGTCTTGGTATCACAACGGGTTTCTTGTCAAGTCAGCAAGGCTTACTGGCAATGTTTCCAGAGTGGCTCACTTGAAGAGACTGTTGTGGCTGGATTGTGCTTGATATGTAAGGTGTCCAATCTGTCGCGTAATGTGACAACTCATCATCCGGCGGAGACAGGTTAGTCGATGGTGACGGTGCAGCGTTGTGTGAACTAAGTGCTCGATGCGGTCGTTCGAAAGAGAGGCTCTGGTATGAAGGAGGTTCTAATGACATTGTGATAGTATGGTATCAAGATTGTATCGCTTTGTGATAAGTGATCTGACACTGGATATAAGTATGTCGAGCCTCACGCTCAACACAATAATGAAGCTGCTTTGATAAGCAGCGCACGTTGTTCCAGGCCCCCAGCTATGTTCAAAAAGGCCTATTTCTCGAGACTCAGCCTTGCCAGTAACTAGAGGCCAAACAACATCAAGCTCAGTCAAGCTCAGCGCCTCGCAGATCGCTGTCCCAATATGGTTGATTCCTCGAGGTCACTAACCGCATATTGTCTAGCGCGGCTAGCGTCGTTTCTCGGATTACCGTTTCGGGTTCATTTGTCAAGATTGGTCGATCAGCAGCAGAAGTGAGCTGAGGTACGAGGAGCCGATGGTCTTCTATCATGAGTGGAGGGAATCGTTCGGCAAGCGACAGCTGACTGTGCATTGAAAAGGATCGATAGCCAGTGGCCGGCATTTTAGCATCGCTGAGCCACAACTGCATGACGACTGCATGATGTGATTGCATGAAAGCCATTCATCTTCGGTTTGGTCTTGAGCCTTTACTGTAGAGCCTGACAAGATCATTCCGAACCTCAACAGCTTCCCCGTGTGTGCGGCTCGGTATCACCATCTGGCCGGATCGGTAAAATCCTCGGGTACCTTCAGTCCTCTTTGCTTCCTTCTGCGCCAAGCCTCTTTCTTGCCAAGTGGCCTCCACTTGATCATTTCATCTTCAGGATACTCTGCAAGGCACGCAGCTACATCCCAGCGATGTATCTCATTGCCGTCGTGATAGATCAGAATATGATCTACGTGCTCAAGCAGAGTGACGTTTCGTATATACTCCCAGTTCCCTTTCAGCTGTTGTCGTATAGTCCAATTCAGACACTCCAGGAAGTACCTGGAAGTAAACGACATTGCAGTGTCGGCCTGGGCGGACATATGAATCAGACCGAGCTGCGCAAGATCGGGAGATGGTGTCTCGACGTTAATGCTGATCGTTCTGGTGGATATATGCCGGCTCCCACAGTCATTCTTCCTTTCACCTAGAGACCCAACGAAGGCAAATCGGTTGAATATGCTATAGAAGTCCCACACCACTAGAAGAGTGAGGTGGGTGGTTAGTATGTCGTACTGACACTGATCGAGAGGAGGCTTCTCTTACACTGTTCAGGTGGTAACCCAAAGAAATCTTCAGGTCCTGGATTTGCCGGCGCTCCTGGCATGTCTTCAATTTCAGACTTCAGTCGTTCGCTATCGTTTGTCACACAGAGGCGAAATGTGATATCCAGCTGCTCGATTTTGGTCGCCAAAACTGGAACATTGATCCACGTCACTGCCAATATCCCATTGTCGGTCATTGCAATATCGAGGTCGTACACAATGCTTCGCATTCGTTCTAGCATCTCCGTCGTTTCTGTTCTCAGCTGTTGATTTACTAGCAGTAATCTTGTCGAGTTCGAGACGAAGGCCTGGGGCTGATACGAGGGACCCGGTGCCACGAATAGCAATGGAAACTCATAAGTCACGTATCCGTCAAGAAGCTCTTCGGTTGTCTGATTGAGCACTCGTGGCTGCCGGGCTGGCGAAAGTATGACGTATTCGCATATCTGATCACGTAGTTCACGCGGAAGGCTCATGAACGACGGCATTGTGCTATCGCGTCGGGCTTGAGGACCAAAGCTGGATATTGGAGAGTGAAAGCTGAGTGTTTGTGGTTGGCTCGTCATACCGGCGTACGGCTCTTGCCTCGGGGTTGGTGACGTGGGGCGGCTGCCCTGTGATGAAAAGTGGGGCAGCGTGGCACCATCCCTTTTTCGATCACCTATCAGGAGGGAATATCATTTTCAACAAAAAACAGTACACGCTCTTCAATCCAATTGAACTTTGTTCTTGTTTTGCGCTACCGATGCATCAGTCTCACCGACGCAGCTCTCTATTGACCCGGAGGAGGCGAAGACCCACGCAATCCGGGACTTCTACAGTGTGATAGCAATACGCCGCCAACATCGGAAGCGCTACACAGTAAAAGTCCTGTCAAAACTTCTTCTGATCCGACACCTTCTGCTTCATCGCGTCCGCAATCTTTCCAGCAATGGCATATACACTGGCGCTAAGATGGCCCGAGATCTGAGTCGGGAACACACTCGCATCCACAACCCGGACGTTTTGCGTCCCGTAAACCTTGCCCTCCGTATCTACTACACCGCCCAGCTCCCTACTCATCATTGCGCAAGTACTCACGGGATGCGAGTTGCCGTTCATGGCGCCTGTGATCCAGTCGTCCCAGACTTGATCCCTCCAATGAGCACCTTGCGGTACCGCTTCGTAACCGGGAGAGACTTCGCCTGCAGCGTCCTCCGCGAGCGGCGAAGTGGCGAAATACTCGCGGATACGGATTGCAGCAGCTGCTTGCACATACATGTCGATGGGCATCTGGAAGAAGTTTGGGTCGATACGTGGTGGTATGGTTGCATCGGCGGATTCGATGTGTATTGAGCCTCGAGAAAGCGGTATGAGGTCCCAAAGCTGCGCAATGATCTGATTTCCTGTTGGGGCCCAGAGGATCTCTATTAAAGGAACATCACTGTCAGCAGTGAAGACTAGATCTACTTGGTGCTGCAGAAGCCGTTCTTGCGTCTCGATGGATATGGTATCGGGCGCGTAATCTGCGACAATCGCTGCAGCATAAGCGCTCACATTGGCTTGAAGCTCTTCCACAAGAGCGGGAAGATCTTCGCCAAAGAGATCAGAAGCTGTCAAGAACGTAACGAAGGTAGGATAGCCCGTCCAATTCGTGGACGAGTTGAAGACCATCCCATGCTGCGGTTGATCTGGCAGATTGGAACCGACCGAGTGGAGTGGGTTGACAGTCTTGATACCGAGAGGTTCAAGTATGGCGGGGTTACCTACACCTGAGTGCTCCAGGAATGCTGGTGATCGAATGGCACCGGCTGCGACAATGACCTCCTTGGAGGCACCGATGGTTTTCGTTACATTTCCCGCGTCGATCACCTCAACTCCCGAGGCCAACACTTCCGAAGTCTCGGATGATTCATCGTTCCAGATGATGCGTGCAGCTGTGGTATTGAAGAAGACGTGGAAATTCGGGCGTGACGCAACAGGAAAGTAGAAGGACCTGGCTCCATCTGCCCTCGTAGGCCCAGTCACGTTCTGAGTCATAGGCCACACGTCGAAACCACGCATGCTACCATTGTTCGGTTCCTTATTGTAAGGAATACCCATTGCCTCGGAGGTCTCCGCGAACAGTTTGGCGAACCCTTGACGGACCAAGTATGGGGTGAAGCCAACAGCAAGCTCTCCCTCCGTTCCATGCACCTCGTCCCTGAAGGTCGCGCCTTCCTTCGAAAGCTCCTCACTCGGCTCTGTGAATCCTTCCTGCCTCAGATAGTATTCGAGCAGACTCTCCCAGTTCCAGCCTTTGTTCCCAAGCCCTTCCCATCCATCAATTTGCTCTTTCTCCGCACGGATGTACGTCATTCCATTGACCGTAGTACTGCCTCCCAAAGCCTTGCCTGCCCAGTAGTTCACACTCCGGTTCCCAGCATACTTTTGGGGTGCCGTCATGTACTTCCAGTCGATTGACGTGCCGATGAAGAGACCGTATTCCAGAATCGACTTCGGTACGTACGATACGTTGGGGTTGTCGTAACCAGAATCTCCGGCTTCGATGATGGCTACAGTGACATCGGGATCGGCAGACAGTCGGTTCGCGACTAGAAGACCTGCGGGGCCTCCTCCAACTATAACATAGTTATATGTTTCTGGTGCGCATGTAACGCGGACGGCCTGGGTCAGGGCGGTAAGAAGAAGAGACCACGACATGATGGGTCATGGAGATCGGAGTGCCGGATTTCTCTTGGGTGCGCCGAGCCTGGCATCTTGGTCTATATACCGGACGTGTGTGTGGAGACCCCAACAAAGTAGGCCTCCCAAAATCTCCGCAAGGACTGTCCACCTAGTGGGTTTGCTGGGGTTGAATTATGTCATTGGCTCGTTACGTCACTGCCAAGCGTGGGCCTGCGTGCCTAGGTATGTACCTTCCCGTCATGGAACTTCGATTTCAAGCGTGCTTTTGACAACGATCACGGTGGGCCAGGTATATACTACAACCTGTTGGAGCTTCCCATCAATGCACATGGATGCGTGACGCTGACCCAACCACACACCGACTAAATAGCGCTCTTCCAATGCGACTACAATGCGACATTCCATGGTACCTATGGATCTTACGGTTTGAACTTTCTGAGTATCTTCTTGGACGTCGGCCTAGATGCCGATCTCTTACCGCACTGCGCATATTCGGGACAGAATTCGCTCAAAGGCTCGACAACGATGATTGTTGAACCAAGGATGTGAAGTCAGTTGGTGGGTGATCCATCAGGCTTCATACGCATTTCGAATTTCCGTTTCTCGGGATCGCCAGGCACATTGAGCGTGAAAGGCTGCTCGATCTCAAGAAACTTACAATACCAGCCAGAGTAGATAGCAAGGCCATATAGGGATGCAGTTCGAAGTTCCAGTAGCTCAACCAGACGCGATATCGAAAGGCACTCCACATTCATCTGGACCAAAGTCCACGTGGCCTGGAAGCATACTAAGCTCTTGGAGATCCCGTTGGCGTTGCAACGGTCGGTAAGGAACCCACGGATCGTCGGGCTGCCGTCGCTCTGAACCAGTCCTACAAGCGTGCAATCTCGATGATTGATCGTTGATGCGGGTTGGATCTGGCCCAAAATGTATGAGATGCCCCAGAATAGGCCATGCCATAGTATATCTATCGTCGTTTCACTCTAGTCGGGTCTTGACTAGGTCCATGATCCAGCGTAACGTACTGGTGTTTGACCATATCGCATGTCGAACGATGTGGCTTCATGCAGAAGTCCGGGCTTGGGCGGAAACAGACAATACGACAGGAAAATCAGAGACCGTGAGAAGGACCCTTGATAAAGTGCTATGAGTGCAGTCAACCAGCTGAAATTCAGAGTACTTTTTCCTAGCTTCTTTGCCCCAACGAGGAGTCCAACTGGACTAACGATAGCTGCCGACAAACTGCGTGGTGTGCTTTCGTGATGCGATTGTTTCCAGCCTTTGTAGGTCCTGAGAGATGACTGATGCATGATCGCTAAGATGCGTAGGGGTGGTGTTGGAGTGACGGTTCATTGCCAAGACACATGTGAACATGCCAGGAAGATGACGGCATCAACCTTGCGGCTCAGCTTTCCCCTTTCGCGACGCGTCCGGAACACCACTCGGGCACAGCTGCCATTCCAGCAAAGAAATCACGAGCGACTCGGTGACAGCGAATCATTCGGCGATAGAGTCAGCGCAGACTAATCACCCGACGGTCGTGCACCTGCGTTTGGTGCTGCGGCTGTGGAGTTACCGAGGCACATGGCTTCCCCACACGAATGACATGCGCTTCAGCCGGCGCGACGGCCGTAACGTCGCGCGTCCGAGTGTCAGATAACTTCTCAGTCTGAGGCTCAGGTGCAATTCTCACTCATACAACAAACTCTAAAACTCTTTATCGGGCCATCTGCAATCAGGATGCCTTTCAACACGGAGCTTACCAGGGCGCTCGGCATTAGAGGTAACTTCGCCAGCACGTCAAACGAGACCGGTAGCTGACAGATGTAGTGCCCGTCGTTCAAGGTGGTATGCAATGGGTCGGATACGCCGAACTCGCATCCGCTGTTAGCAACGCAGGAGGGCTGGGAATAGTACGTCGGGCGCCCATCACGCATCAAACTCGTTCTCACGATTGCATAGTTGACCGCCCTTACCCAACCCACACCCGAAGACCTTCGCAAAGAAATCCGCCGATGCCGAACGATGACCAACAAGCCTTTCGGCGTCAACCTGACGCTCCTCCCCGCCATGGTCCCCCCGGACTATGCCGCATACGCCCGCGTCATCATCGAGGAGAAGGTCAACATTGTTGAGACAGCGGGAAACAGCCCGGGGCCGGTGATCAAGCAGCTGAAGGAGGTTGGCACCATCATCTTGCACAAGTGCACCACTATCAGGCACGCACAGTCAGCGGTGAAGCTTGGCGTGGACTTCCTGTCCATCGATGGCTTCGAGTGCGCCGGACACGTTGGCGAGACGGACATTACCAACTTCATCCTGCTCAGCAGAGCTAGGCAATCACTAGGTGGTGTGCCTTTCATCGCCTCTGGAGGTTTCGCCGACGGCCAAGGTCTGGCTGCCGCGCTTTCTCTCGGAGCCTGTGGTATCAACATGGGAACGCGCTTCATGTGCACCATCGAAGCGCCCATCCACCACAACATCAAGCAAGCCATCGTCGACGCGCAAGAGACAGATACCGCACTCGTGCTCCGCCGGTGGAAGAACACATCGCGACTCTTCGCCAACAAGGTTGCGCTGCAGGCCGTTGAGGTCGAGAAGACAAGCCCAACTGGCAAGTTCGAGGAAGTCGCTGAGTTCGTCAGCGGAAAGCGAGGTCGCCAAGTCTTCTTGAACGGAGACCCAGACTTTGGTGTAAGTTTACACCTCCCTTTTCAAGTGCGGTTGACTGACATACCTAGGTTTGGACTGCTGGCCAAGTAATTGGCCTCATCCATGACATCCCCACCAACCAAGAGCTCCTTGACCGCATCGAGCGCGAAGCCGTCGAAACCATGAAGCAGTCGCAATCGCTATTCGTTGAGGAGGGCGAGAAGCCTGTCGCTGATGGTGCGTCTATAAACAAGAAGTCGAATAACCCTCAGGCTGAGGTCTGGGGTATTGGCAAGAGCAAGCTATAGATCTGCATAGACTGTATTGAATAGATGCATTGGCGTAGCGAGCGTTCTGCATGGAATAGAATCACAATTTCATGAGATGGAAGCGCGTACAAGTACTAGCGAGGTCTGTGAGGAACGGACCATACTTTGCGTCTGATAGATCTCCTTCGTCGAAGAAATGGGCTTACGCGTGTATCTCGCGTTGATGCCAAAAGCTCTTTCGCCACTGCAGATACCCACATCCTCATCTTTAGTCACTATGACGTCGAATCCACACCATCAACTCCTACTTACCCACCCTACAAAACTATCAGCTGGCCGTCTGCTAAAGCTTTCTTCAAAGATTAACACTGCTCTTTCACAGTCCTCTTCGAAAGAATACACATCATGTCTTCCCTAACAGGCCAAGAATCGTCAAACACCCAACCCAAGAACCCCGTCAACCCCAGCGAGGATACAGCCGGCACATTCAAGGGCGACCCAAGCGTTCCGTTCAAAACTGGTCAGTCGACGGACCCTGCTGGCTTGAGCGCGTCCGTGGATAAGGTAAGCTTCTGCCTCACATACCACCTCACAAGAACCACGCTAGAAAAATTGTATCACTCAAGAAAATACTGACAGTCACAGGCTGCACCCGGCCAGCAAAACGCCTCGGGTACTTCCGAGCAGCGCTGCGGAGAAGACGTAACACAAAACACTAAGCAAGAATACGAGGGAAGTAGCAGTGTTGGTACCAAAACAGGAAGTGAGAGTTTGATCGACAGTGTGGAGAGGAGCATGCATGAGGGTGGTGAGTCGGATCGTAGTGGAGTGGATATTGGACAGATTACTGGCGGACGATAGGTTGAAGGACTTGGTGGTATAGTAACAGCATTACAAGACGCTTGGATGAAACCAGAATCTATTATCATGATTTTAGCTTTCCATTTGACTACGTTGGAAATCGTTATAATCTAGGGGCATGGACTCCTACCTCAAGATGGAGGTATACCCTCCGCACCTACATTAGCCTCAAAGATAGGCCTAAAGAGACTACATCTGTAATCAAGATCAGACTGCGGCAGCACAGTAACGCCACTTCCCCTCACACCTCCAACATCGCCGAGAACACCCAAGTTCCAATCTCCTTCTACGACAGTGGCATTCTGGTCCTGATATACGCCACCTGCCACAAAGTCATAGGCACCAACCAAGACACTACCCTCAGCCCCCGTACCAACAGCATTCCATCCAGGTCCAGCATATGGGTTCTTCGCAAACTTGGCCCATGTACTTTGCATGAACTGTGCCAGGGCGTACTCTTGCGTCGTCGTATTAACGAGGGGGTATGTGCGGAACACGAGAGGGATTTCAGAAGCATGATATGCACCGAGTTGGGGATAGGCTTGTGTGTTGGCGAAAGAAGCGTTGAAGTAGTAACGCCAGGTAGGGATACCAATCGATGCTGTCGCATTGGCCCATAGTGCTTGTGGACACTGAAAGGTGATCTCAGTAACAATCTGTGAGATGACGTCGTAGCTGTTGGTTAGACCGTTGCTACCAGTTGGGTAGGCAGCTTCGATCGCGGGGATGAGTGCTGGTGCGGCTGCGAAGGTCGCTTGCAGGAAGGCAGTGATGTTTGTTTGGCCGACTGAGAAGACACGGCCTTCTTGGGAGTTTGTACCTCCTAGTACTGGTATATGCGCGATATCGCCGCTTAGGCGTTGTGCCGCTGGATTTGATACCAAAGTGGTATTATCAGCAACTGGGTTGAAGACGAGCGAGTTTTGGTTGATGATGGTCTGCACAGTTGTCGCATTAGCCGCTCTTACACATGTCAAGTTGCTCTCGTGTGTTCCTGGGCACCCGAGTGTCGCTGTAAGATTATTCCAAGCGGGAATGCTCGATGTTGCAGGAGCTGCGCGATAGCTGTACTGCCCACTTTGTAGGATGGCGGCCCGAAATGGTGGCGAACTGTCCTTGGGGAAGCTGGTCAAGAGCGCATCGATCGAGAAAGCACCCGCGCTCTCACCGAAGATGGTGACTTTGGATGCATCGCCGCCGAAGGCGTGGATGTTTTGCTGTACCCACTCGAGGGCAAAACGTTGATCAAGGAAGCCGAGATTCCGTTCCGCTAATGGTAGCTCTGGTGATGCAGGGAAGCCAAATACTGCAAGCTGTTAGAACTTGAAACTATGGTTATCAAGAGCTAATAGTTGCCCACCATTCGTTCTGTAGTTCGTCGTCACAACGATGACATCTTCGTATGCTGCAAAACTGCTCCCGTCATATTGCTCTTGACCAGCGTTACCGAACTGCAGTGAGCCACCGTAGATCCAGAACATTACAGCCCTGCCATTGCCGCCTGCGGGAGTTGATGGTGCATAGACATTGAGGTATAAGCAATCCTCCGACTCTTCAGGTGGCGGGTTATTGAAGACCGCCTGCGTGAACTGTGAACTTGACAACGGGTCTACTCCAGTTAGCATATATCAGATCGCTTGCATGGTTTGCGTACATCGAAATTGTTGGATACATGCAGATTTGAACTCGGTGACATTGAGTGGCTCTTGGAAGGGTTCTGCAGCTCGCGGTGGAGAGAATCTCTCGGGTGGTGATGCAAAGGGCACACCTAGAAACTGATGCACTGGTCCAAGTGCATGGGGAAGTGAGGTGGTCTTTCCAACTATGACACCCGCGTCAACAGTTGCGGTTGGTACATCGTATCCGGACGCATAGTCGGCCCAGGTTGTCGTCGCGCCGCTGGTTAAGAGCAGAAGACCAACGGAGCCCAATGTAGAAGACCAGAACATGTCGGCGGCACTGTGGTTTTACTACCCGTGCACTGGCATCAAGCAGTATCTTGATTCCTTTATACAAGCCTCGTCTTTTTATTGACGCGAAACCGAGGTCAACACTTTCGTCGCAAGCCACGTCCAGCTTGGCGTGCATCGCGCTGTAAGGTTTCCATCCAAACAAAGACACTTCTTAGTGCGCGAAGCCGAGGCTTAGGAGCCGTCTCCGCAACTAAAAAGCATAAGAGCGTCATGGCCATCCCGTGTATGCGGTTGCTATTGAGTAAACAGTGCAGCTCGCGCTAATGACGCGTAAAGTTCGCTTGACCTCGTTCGACGGCTGCATATAGCGACATGCTGGGGAAGAGCAGAAGGTCAAACATAGAACTCAACAGACAAGATCACGAGAAGAAGCAAACCGTGAGAGAAAGGAGACGCGAAGATCGTGATGAAGATGCGGGACGCGCAGGTCATTGCGGGGTGCGTCTCGCTTCCGGTCACCCCCGGCTCCCAGTCCCAGCCACCAAGCCTCGCGACTGCCTACCTATCCATCGTCGCTACCGGGAACGCCAACTTTTCATCCATACTCTACGCCGATAACAATCTCAACCACCATAAGGAACTGCTCGGTTCTGATCCGATTCGGCAAGATTGTATTTACTACAAACTGCCGCCGCTAGACGCCTGCGCCCACCCAAAGGATCGTCCGCCGCGCTCTTCGCTCAGCACCATTCCTCACAACTTCTCAATAGATTTCTCACTCGCATTCGCGTCACGAAGGTAGAAGAGCAAGTTGAGGGCTCTATTGCGTTCTAGCGGCTCGTCGCTGTAGAATATCCTTATCCCATCAATTTTCTTATGGCCAAGTTGGTCTCGATGCTGAGCAAGTAACCAAGCTACACCTGCACCATGTGCTGTACCCAGCAGAGCTATGGCATGGTCACTTTCCATGTCCAGATATAGCCCCGACGGCGTACAAGCTTGTAACTGGCGAGGTCGGGCGTCGAGAACATTGTTAATGACAGCCAAAGTATCTTCGTTCGAGATGTTTGCTCTGATGATGAATCTGAGATTACTGGTACGTACTTCTTCCTTGGCGCATTGAGAGGCCCATTGGTGGAAGGCTATATCGGACCAGTGCTTCAACGAGGGCAACAGAGCGGTCGCCGGCGAGTTCGACGTCTTCGCCTTGTATGTCGGGCTGTAGGTGTAAGTTGCTACGAGGACTCCTGCTTCAACGTTGATATCGGACGTGAATCGCACGACGCTTGCGCCTGAAAGTGTTTCACCGGTGGTAACGTCTTTTGTGTACTCGTCCGTAACGTTGATGAAGCGAGAGTTGAAGCCTTGAATACCGAGACTGTCTAGCATTCTTGACAGGTCAGAGACAGATCGAAGCCTTGTTGTTCTCTTGTATCCCATTGCTTCTACTTCCCCGGGCGTGAAGTATGGGCTTTGCGTCACAGCAGATCCGCCATACATTATTTTGAGCATCTTCTTGCCTTTCTCCACGGCAGTGTTGTAGTCCAGATTACTGATCTGTGAATTCATCGTCGTGGGCATGGCTTACTGTGAAATGTTATTGGGAGAAGAAGAAAGCGAGTGTTCTTCATATATGAGGCTGGCGAGACAATGTCTTCTACCTTCCACGAATCTCCAGTGGATCAAGCGCGGGGTGGTTTCATGAATGTTCTACTGCCTGCTATCTCATCGTTCGCGTGGCATGACACATTGCTAGAGCAACGCTCGCTCTGCCCCCATAACGACTTGCTTCAGTCACCTTCCTCGCTGCCTGGCTTTGGTGTACCCATGTCGCGAAGGTGGAACACCAAACTTGGAACTATCGTCTTGCTATTATGCCAGATTTCACGACAGTCCACCGTTACCTTGTAAACTGTCTTATGGCCCAATTGCTTTTTATGCTGTATGAGCAACCAAGCGACTCCGGCTCCATTCGGTGTCCCTAGAAAAGCGGCTACCTGATCCCGGTCGTCAACGTCGAATGAGTGTGAGCCTGAAGCTTTGGGATGGGCTTTTTCTTTGACATGTTGGATGACGGCTTTTGTGCTTTTGTTTGTGATGCTCATTCGCATCACGTAATGCAAGTCGGATGTGTCCGTGGCATGCATGGCCCATTGCAGGTATGCGACATCTGACCAGTACTTCAGATTAGGAACGTCATCGCCAAGGTTATCTTTTTCCGTAGACTTGTGGTCGGCTTGCTTTAGCTCAGCGTTCTCGGTATCCGCTCTCGCTTTTCTCCATTCTTCCATAGGGCTGTACGTGTTCATGGCTGCAATCATACCACCGGAAGTGTTGATTATTGAATCGAAGCGTATCTTCATCTCAAGTTCTTCTTGTAGCCATTCTTCCACAGGTTCAAGGCCGCGGTGATCATGAGACACCGGAATATTCCTTGCAGTATTGATTCCAAGGTCCTCCAACAGTCGCGCCAGAATTTTGGAATCGTCCCCGGAGGACCGCTCAACCCAATCGTTCTCTAAGAGATCTTTGTAGTCGAGGTATTCGCTTTCTGCTGGCGTATCTGTGTGTTTAAGTAAATTACCAAGCTCATCAAAGCTAGCTTCCAACATCTGTAACAGCAATAGACCTTTCTCGTGAGCCATCTCGTAATGCACTGCCGGACTGATTGAGGTCGTCATCGGAGAGAATGCTAGTGACAAAAGTGTCGCAGGCGGGCCGCGGCAGTACTAAGTATGTTGCCATCCAGATGCATTTATGAGTTCCTTGAGTATGAGATGTTGAGCGTCACGCGCGTCGTCAACAAACAGTATGACGCGAAGCAGCTGACATGTAGCCTGATCTGTTCCACCCTTTGTCTAATTCGCTCATTGTAAAGTGAATGCAGATACAATCTTCTCATCTGACCCCTAGTCTACACAATCCAAAACAGCAAAGTCGGCCATCTAAACAAATCATCCTTCTTTGCCGCATGGAATAAAGTCACCTTCTCAATATTCTTCTCTCCAAACGCCTTCTTATGTTGAATAAGCATCCAAGCGACACCACAACCATTCGGCGTCCCCAAGATTGCCTTGCCTTCTTCAGTGTCCATTCCGAACGTGATACCAGGCCAAAACTCGAATGTAAACGTGCCATGCTTGCTGATAATATTGTTGAGCACCAGAGACGTCTCGGCGTTTTGTATCTGGACGCGAAAGACGTAGTTGAGCGGAATCGGCCGTACGGGTGGTTCGGGGAAAGAAGAAAGGTATTGTAGAAACGCTACGTCTGACCAGTGTCGCAGTGGCGATAGTCCTATAGCTTCTTCTTCCCATGCGTCATCAAATTTCGCTGCATGCGTGCGAGTGAGATTACTGTCTGCGATCAAGACACCAGACAGTGGGTTGCTGACTTGGGAGAAGTAGCCGTGTGTTGTCTGATGGCTCATTAGAACACGCGTACCTTTAGTCCATCTCGAAACTTACCGTATCATCTCCTCGCGTTGCTGCTCCGTCGCAGTCATGCACATGATGTGTTCTCATGTTCTCTCCGCCATCATACACCATCTTGTCGCTGACACCTAGATCGCAGAGCGCATCGGCGATACAGTCGATTTCAAAGAACTTGTCTTGAGGCTTCAGAAGGTAGCCACGTTGGGCTAGTTCTTGTACTTCCTCGAATGCGCTTTGAACTTGTGTCTTGTCCCTCGCGGCCAGTATCTGGAGTAGCCTAGTACCCTTCACGACAGCGGCCTCGTAGTCTTGAAATATCGGCAATTTTGTCATGGTAGAGATCTATTGGTGGATGAAGGAAGGGAATTTTCCAAGAGAAAGGTGAGAGAAGAAAACGGGGTTATGGAATCACTCCCGCACGTGAGAGTCGAATAACAGTGTTTGCTCGACCGAGCTTTACTTCACTCACTATGTCACACGAACGCGGATCATTCGCTACTCCACAGCTCCTGACCGCACTGCCACCTTGTTGCGCCTACAGCATACCTCCGTCCCATGTTTGGTTATCGCCTGTCACTTCTCATCACCCGCTTTGCCCTGCTCGCCATCTTCCTTCGCACCTTGAACACCGTCAGGCCCAGCATTCCATCCAAGCACAACACAAGGACACGTGAAACTAACCAAACATACTGCCCCCGCCGCCGCCCATCCTCCCTCCCCTCTGCGCCTCCTTCACCAACCACTCCCTCAAAAAGTCCTTATTCCGCATCTTCTCGGGCCGCGTCAACCTCGTATCGAACTGCGCCTCCTGTCTTGAAAACGCCAACAGTGTCGGCATACTACTGATGCGATATTTTATAGGCAGGTCCTCAATCAACGTGCTGTCCATCAACACTTCCACAAAGCCCAGTCCGCCGTCCCGCTCCCCAATCTTTTCTTCTTCGATGAGTTGTCGGAGGAGCGGCTTGATGGCTTGGCAAGTTTGACACCAGGTCGCGGTCCAGAAGGTTATTAGTGAGCGGTTGTCGGAGGCATTGAGGAGCGTGAGTGTATGCAGGTCGTTGGGTTGGCGGATGGGGTCGAAGATGCGGTTGGTGTGCGAGCGCGATGAGGGGTTGAGGAGGGAGAAGGCGCGTTTGGAGGTGCTCGGGAAGGCATTGAGGCGGATGGTGGAGAGGAGGGTTGGTCTTATCATCCTGGCGGTCTGTGGGGTTGTGTTGGGAGCGGTAGGTTGGGATGGTGGAGGTTTGGGGTTCGCGACGCGTAAAGGTTGTGGGGCTACGTCATCGGTTGCCGGGAGCTTGGGTCCACATCTCATCGCGTCTTCACATCTGTTCACGCCCTCACATCTCCACGGCTGGGTTCCGTATTATCTCATTCATCTATCTCGTTCGCGAATACATGTTATACATTCCTCCTAGATTCTAGGCATCTTCTGGCTCAACCATGATCCGATAGATCAAACCCAAATACGCGCAGCCATAGTGCCGGCTTCCCTGAACACGTCATGCATCTACTACAAATTACAGCGACAAAAGAGATCTTCGAGCTGCGAAACTGGGCTCGTTTTAGTACGCGTCGAGAAAAGAGAGGCCGTTCGACAGCCTTTGTCTCTTGCTTCGACGCGGCGCGTCGGCCGCAGTAACATGTCTTCCGTCCCGTCCAGCGGCTACATCATCCCACAGAGCGAGACCGTCGCTACCATCGTCGCGCAGTTTTCTTTTAGGATTCCTCCGATTATCAGGCAAATCTAATTCCATATCCTCAAACCCTCGTGCTAACCCTTCCTCTTCTTCTTCCTCTTGGATAGGAACAAAGTTGGTGTTGCGGTCATAAGCTGTGTCTGTCGGCGGTAGTGCACCAAGAGCAGTGTCTACAAGTGCGTATGTTCTGATCTTCGTATCCAGCGCAATCTCATTGGTTTGAGCACAAGTGAACTTGAACCGGCGAGACACTGGTACGTCGTCTGCACTCTTCTCCGTAGTGAACTTCTTGCCGACAAGAAATTCAGCAAGCGTCCGCCAGTCTAGTATGCCGGCAGTGGCCATTTGAGCGAACCTGTAGATCATGGTATATGTGATCTCGTTGTAAGTTGCGTTCACTTTGGGATGAAGACCCATCGCAATTATCCAGGCGTTGATCACGGTGTGATGCCCGCATTGCCAGCCGCCGCCTTCCTGCTGGGGAACTTCTATATCGTCATGTGTGTCGCGAGGTGTGACGGCGTCCCAAACATGGCGATGGTCTGACCACTTAAGACGTTTATGGGCCTTGCTGAGGCGGTCTACAAAGAATTCTTGCACGTCTTTGAAGACTTTCTGACAGCTGTCGATGAATAGCATCTCGAAATGGGTGCCTCCCGGATCAGCGTCGTCCTCATCGTTGAACGATTCTTGGATCAACACGAGGAGCGTATGGCCTCCAGCTTGATTGTTAGTAGGGGGTTTCCATTTCACACCCTTTTCCTCCACCCACTTCTTCAACACATCCAACAGGCCACCTTCGCTGACTACCAAAGGCATCAACCAAGCCCTTCGAGGGCGTGAAAGCGCCAGATTGTCGAAGAGACTCCCATCATCGGGTTCGTTAGAAGAGAGGGCGAGTGACAAATTATAGGAAGTCGTCAACGTAAAACCTCCCGCGAAGACCCTCGCGGAGTCTATACGCCCGTGCGCATCTGCTTGGAGATTATCGATAGCCTCCAAAACTGACACGATGGCCAGGTTCACTTCGGAATCGCTTAGATGCCGTTTCCAGTCATTCTTGGCCGACAGCGTAACCCCGACGCCGATATCTCCGAAGCTTTGCCGTACGTCATGTTTTCGCATGAGGGCGACATAAGTCTGATAGGCATTTTTCACCCTTGCTCCAGGGGTGTCATTGTAATGTTTTGCCACCTCAGCAAAGTGGTTGTCGAGGTGATCTCGTAAACTTTGTATCAATGTGTCTCGTGTCATTTCGGCGACAGACCCTGGGACGGAGTTGAGCAATCTTTCGCAGACTATCTCCCACGAGCTTTTATAAGCTTGTTCCAATTGGGAGCTGTTATGGTCGACATTAAGAATACCCAGCTGCTGAAGGCGAGGTACATGCTTCGATTTGATTGAACTGGTCCATTTGTCGGAAGAGAAGCCGCCAGTCTGGTTGTGTGATAGACCGTTGAGGCCTGGAATGCGATTACAGCGCCGTATTTTCTCATTCTCTTCAAGCGTGGGCTGCTGCCGCACTTGCCAGTGTACCGACTCTAGATCAACAAGACTTCCCAAATCTTCTACCATTCTATCTTCGTCTTGTATGGCATGAGTTTGGGCAAAACGCCTGTTCTCGGGTACAGAGCCATTCCGTACGATGTCATGACATCGTAGAAAAGCAAAAATGAGCTTCCAGTCTGCGTACCCCAGACGCGCAAGACTGATAACATCGAACAGCTCATCGAAGAACGATTTTGTCCATTTAAGTCGCACCGCAGGATTGAGCTCCAAGCCCAGCGCCAGTCCCCAGGCGTTAAGTATTACGAAATAGCCACACTCATTCGTGCTCGGTTGAAGAGCGGTTCTGACCCAAGTTGCATGAGAAGGCTTGGCGTTCTCGAAAGTAGCTTCATCTGGGAAATGTCGCCTGTACCAAGCCGTACGACATACTACCCTCCAGGCAATCTCAAAGATGTGGTGACGTTGAGCAGCGTTGTAATGGTAGAACAACGAGTCGAGAACCGACATTTCGGGTAAGCCCTTTTCGTTCAATTGCACGATTACCAGAACGAAATGACTTTCGGAGTACAATGGCATGAGTAGAGGACGGCCGGGTCGAAGTGCAGGAGGCACGCTGACGCCAACACCTTTACACGACTCAACAGTTGCGGCCGACACAACACTGTAACCCTCTTCGATACTCTGCGTGTCGTTGATAGCCAAAGTGACCGCAGCGGCGTGCATGGCCACCTCTTCGTCGGATAGCCAGAGCCCAAACCCGGTCGTTACTCTTTCGCCACTTCTAAAGGTTTTCACCTCTTCCTTGACTTTGTCGTCTGCCAGCAAGTTCTGCAATGTGCGACGAAGATGCTCGCATGGTTGGAAGTCTTTTGCTGATGCGTCGTAGCGCTTCCGTATCTCTTCACGGGAAAGCTTCTCGTCAAAAGTGCCGAGACGTTGGAGTTCTGGAATGCGAGCGACTTTGTCAAAAAGATCCAGGTTCTTCGGAATGGGATTGTCACCCACAGGCGGATCTGCACCTGCTACAACATGTCCACCTGTAGTGACTAGGGCTCCTGTCTTCGGGTCTTTTGTCGAGCTAGGCAACGGTGCAGGACCTGCAGGTGGACCTATAGGTGGATCTACAAGTGGATTTGCGGTTGGTTTTGCAAGTGGATTTGCGGTTGGTTTTGCAAGTGGATTTGCATTGGGGACTGTAGGCGTAGTTTGCAGATGTCTCGTGTACTTTCCAGATTTGATCAACTCGGGTATACGTGCTCTTCTGTCAGGTCCATCGTAATCATCCCATGGGAAGACTTCATTGTGCGCTAGTCCTGCGTTGACCGAAATGGAAAAGTGTGGGTATCTGAGGCGGTGATGCGGCAATTTCGCCATCATTGACTTGTAATTCTGTCCCCAGATCTTTTCTCTCCGTTTCTTCAACCTCTCTTTGCTTTCTTTGAACTCTCGCCGCGCACTAGCATCGACGTTGCGACGAGATTTGAATCGTCGCTCTTGTGGAGGTGCTTGGTCTGATAGAGTGTAGCCGACGCAGCGCAAGAACGCCCAGATCAGCTTCCAGTCTGCATGTCCGCCTTTGATAGCTTCGATTAGATATGAAGCTTGGCTGAAGAAATTTTCCTTAGGGTGGAAGTCATTGTTGATAGGTAGACCGAGTAGTATAGCCCATGCGCTGATGATGGTGAAGTAGCCAGATGTATCAATACGCGCTTGCTGAGGCCCATCTATCCACTTCAGTGTCAGTGTCTCGTTATCCGGGAACTCTTCCTTTTCAGCTGTCAAAAGGCCACTTGATTTCAGTTGCTCATGGATTTTGGCGCGCTCGCCTGTCGTCATTGTCCATGGCGCAGAGTCAATTACACGTGTGACGGCGACGTATTCGCTATCCTTGCTCTTGCCTGTTTTTCTCTTGTCTGGTCTGCTCTTGCCTACTTCGCTCTCGATCGTATCGCTCTTGCGGGCTTCACTTGCGCTGGCCTTGAGCTCGTACTGGAGAACCACTAATATGAAATGTCCTTCATGTTGGTGAGACACCAAAACTACTCTGTTGCGGTCTCCCTGTGTACCTGAGAAAGACACGGTACCTGCAAACTCTGCGAACGAGAAGCCGTGGTTAGATGAGAGCAAATCATTGATAGATCGCATGACAGCCTTGATACCATTGGTGACCTCTGATTCCGATAATTGGTAGATGTCCGCTCCCTCTTCCTCGCCCTGGATACTTGTTGCAATCAGATTAGCGTCAATGAGTGTCTTGAGCTGCTCACGAAGATGCACGCAAGGTTCAAAGTCTCTCGGGGCTGGGCCAGTATCCAGGTGCGGATTCGGCGGCGGGAGAAAGAGATCACTTTCATTGAGACCATCATCCGGTTGATACTCTGTCATCTTGAAGTTCCATTGACCATCACGGACGATGGAAGTGAGGTTGGTCCGTTCAAGCTCGCTCAGTGAATCTCCAACGAAGGCTTGATCATGGCGCATCCCATGTTCGAGTCCCAAAGTGACCAGCTCCATATCGATCTTCTTGCCTTCAGCTACGGCATCTGCAGCCGTTGCGCGAGCGATCAGCTTATGGAAGGAGCGGTTACAAAGATCAAATCGCCTTGATAGATGCGGAAGATTTGCCTCTTCGTCGTTCTCGCTGCTCTCGCTGGGCTTAACGAATCCGGTGCAGCGGAAAAAGGCGAGTAATAACCTCCAGTTCAACGTGTCTTGAAGGGCCAGGTCGAAGATTTGTTGGGCTCGGATGAAGAACGACTCGTGACCATGAGCGCTGGGTGTAAACGACGGGTTCGGTGCGAGACCCATCGCCAGCGCCCACGCGTTCAAGACGGTGTACGTAAAGCTGCCATCACCTGTCGTGACCTGGGCAGCCGGTACCCACATCGTGGCCTCGGGCAGGTTTTCTTCCATCTGATCTAACGAGTCAAAGACATGCCGCCACCATGTGGAGTTTCGCAAAGTCTCTCTGATGTGTTCATTGATAGCTTTCCGACTGGACAAAGTTGATCGCCATGTCATAGGATCTAGGACTTCGAGCGTGATGTGCTTGTCAGCGTGGATTTGAGCAGCGAGCAATAGATGGTTCCCTTCCATCTCGATTGGTTGCAACAGCGTCCTTCCGGGCCTGAAAGTCTGTCCTTGATGCTGGTAGCTGAATCCGGTAGCTTCTTCCTCTCGATAGTTCACCGAAGCAAGAACTCTGGGAACAAGCTCGCGATATCGACTTTGTTGATGAGACAACAGTTGAGCTCGCATATACGCACCAGGATCTCTGATCGGCTTCCCTTCATCGGTGAATGTGTCGATGAAGTTATCCTCCGACTCTTCTTCAACCTCTTCTGCGACGCCCGTGACTCCAGGTCCCGCTGGCGTTAGCGGAGCGTCGATTGGCCTCCATCGCACCCTCGTATTTCCCACAGCAACATCGCCATTTCTATCGCGACGATCGAGCTCTTCTTGAGATACCGCCCTATGTGATGAAGTGTCTTTCAAGCTTGCTGCAGTTCTGAAGAAAAACGCTGGTTGCGAAAGTAGTTCAATGATCGCATACCCTTCGAGCGGCCCAATGTAGAAGGGCATGGACGATGAGCCGTCGCTGTTGGTGTAGGTAGTTCCGTTCACTGTAACTGACGTATTGAGAGGGAGTTGAATGAAGTAACCGATAGGGCTGCCATCCTCTGATGAATTCCGTCGGATGAAATCTACATGTGCAGTTACATCGTTCACAGTCCTAAATTCAATCAGCTTCGCGACAACGAGCCACATACCTGCACTTACACTTCCAAACGCTGGTCTTGATTTAGAACAAAAGTAGCGTTGTTCTCCGCCCTTGAGAGCACTACTGCAACGTTTGCGTCGTCGCCAAACTGCTGCTGGAAATGGGTGATGCTATGGCCCTCCTCCTTATCAATACTTCTACTCTTGATATCGTTGAACAGGTTGCGCAAAGACGCGCTGGGCCTGTACTTGTCTCCCGCTCGCAGATCTTTGCCTTTATTTTGGAATACTGGCGTCCGGAATTGCGGATCTAACAAAGGTGCTTGTTGCGGACTTATCTCTTCTCGCGCTTTCTCATAGAGGATCTGGGCATACTCGGCTGCGCATTTTTCTTTGTAGACCTTCTTACCCTTCTCTTTTGGTATGAACCAGTTGACATTGATCTTGGGTGTATCGTCGTCAGAAGTATCCTCGGATCCGGTCTTCTTCGCCTTGGGCGGATCGTCACCATGACCTGTCTTCTTCCGTTTTGGAGACATCTTGATGGAATCTCGATACCGATAAAAGTGAAATGTCAGACAAGAATAGAATTCATGGACTTGAGATTGGATTCTTGACCCATACAGATGTTGCGTCCGATATATGCTGGGTATGTGTTCTTTGAAGAATGACCCTTTGTCTACAGAGGACAAGAAGAACATGCCGGGTTTGCCAACATCACCCATGCCATGTTAGCTGCCGGAACAAAGGGAGATACCTGGCCGTCTTCCACCAGCAAGACAGTGACTAGAGAAAATTGTGCCAACATGAGAAGACGACAGGGTGCATACGGTCTATCTGAAGGAATGAAAGAATACAAGACTGGTTTCATCAGCGACCAACGTGGAGGGAGTCGATGATGATGAAATCATCATGTTCGCCCAAAGAGGCTGCAATAGTAATTTGTACACGTTATTTACAAACTTCAGTCGATCATCTCCAAGCCCTCTAGGCTCGGTGCTTCTGTGCTGGCGTCGAATGGAGTGTCCAAAATAAATCATACGAAGATAGACTGGGCAAGGCGAGAGGTCATGCGCCGACTGTCGACAAAGAAATGAGTTGAAGTTTCGGCTTCGTTTTCGTGCTAGCGGTTGACTTCTTTCATGTCGTTCGTAATGCTGGGCGAAAGAGTGAAGAGGACTAACGCGTATCGGTGGCAGGGTCTCGATAGGGGTCTGCGAAACGTTTTTCCTCGCCACAATGCATTGTTCAGACCTTCTCAAAGATTGTCTCGACTCAACATACTACTGAAGATGCTATTGATAAGCACAACAGGTGCCTATTCAGCCGCCAACATGGACTTGGCCACCGTGGGGTCGTACACACCAAGCGCCGCCACTGGTCTCCGATAGCTCCGCTCGCTATAGGCCAGGTAGGCGATGATGGAGCGCCTCCCACTCGTATCCTCAGACTGACCACTGTCTTCTCTCATATAGCCGCATGATTTTGAGAATATCGGTCCATCATGTTGAATACTGTAGCGTTGTCGACATAGCATTGACGGTCTGATGTGTGGCATCCGAGATCGACTTCCAGCTCGGGGCCGACACCAGATCGCATTGTGCGGATGATGTTGGCAGCGTCGACACAAGATGAGGTGTTGTTGTAATATGAGGTCGGTTCTGCAGTGTAGTTGCAGTCGCTTGAGTAGGCCCAAGCGCTGCTATATGTCTGCTCGTAAGGGTAGTCGTACTGAACATGCTCTGACTTGATCTGAACAGCTGATGGAGTCATTGGAGTAGTATAATGCATCGCTGGATATGACGCTGGTGGTGGTGTGCCCATACTTGATACCACGGATCTTGGACTGGGCGAATCGTTGCAACTGAGTGTTGTCGGCCGTGCAGATGGGATAGTAGCATGCGGCACTGATGGGAGGTGTTGAGATAACGAGTCGGCTCTGCTATATGAAGGTATAGGCGAACTGGTCGAAGAGGTCGTGTTGGTGTTGACTCTTGACTCAAGCATGGCTTGCAGTCTGGTGGCGGCAGAAGTGTGCTTGTAGTGTCGATCGGACGTCGATTCAAGTGCAGCGACAATCTCCGCTTCAGAGATTCCTCTTCCATGAAGAAGCGACCTGAGTTTCCGGTTCTCTTCTAGTACTTTCCTGGCAGCATACTGGATTTCTGAAGAGGCCTCGATGCCTATCTGTTCATAGCTGCGCAGTTTTGCCTCGAGCTCATGCAGATACTCCTTCCGGCGGGCGCGTGATCGGCCTGGATAGAGGTACCGTTAGCGAACATCCTCGGTAAATCGAATGCTTGCAAAGACACGTCTGGATGGTTTGCAGGCTGCAAGCTATCGCCACTCTCTATGGTTGTACAGCAGACACCTGAAGACGAATCCTCATCCAAGGAATCCACTCACGTTGGTTGTCCCTGATCCTAGCGAGATTCTGTGCCTTCTGTTATGAGCCGTTAGCGGAGTGCATAGGAAATGATAGATGCATACGTACAGATATTCTGCTGTTGTCACTCATGGTGATGTTTGATACGAAGCAAAGCGGGCGAGTAGTGATGGATACTGAATGGGTTGGGAAGATGGCTTGTCAGTTGGGTGATCATCCTGAGTAGTATCATCCCAAACAGATGGCATCTCGTAGTCTTAAAGAAGAAGGCAGTGGCAGAGGGACGAGCAAGCCACCTGTGCCCAAGCGCGCTGCAGGCCTCATCCTGGCCACCCTGCGTAGGGAGCGTAAGGGTGTAAGTGGGAGTGTGCCTCGCCTCTGCTGCCGGGGTTACAAGCGTGGGAGTCTGAAGCGGACGGGCCCACAGACGTGATGGTAGACCGGGATAGAGCGGTAACGTTACGAAGACGCGGCCGATCCTGTCAGTTCTTTCGGCCGCCGATGCTAGTCCGAACACGACATAGCGCCAATCGCTAGCGCGACTCTCTGGTCTCGGTGACTGCCCTTTTCAGCTTCAGCCTCGGAAATTGGGGGTGAACGAGTTTTGCAGCTGTCTCGCAACACCACGTCGCATCATCTCCATCGCGAATTATCTCGCGTCATCCATCGCGCACTACCCACGACCCGGATTCCACGGCGTCGGAAACGTTCCGAGGACACGACATCCAGCCTGGTGGCACTCGACCAGGATCCATCCCAATCAACAACCCCAGCATGGCTATTGGTCAGCGAATAACGGCACCGTACGCCGGCCTTTTTGATCCCACGCGGTTTGTAACCTCGTGGATTCTCCCACCAGCCGCCCTCTTCGCTATTCGCGCGCTATTGGCCATTTACGCATTTACCACGCTCTTTTTCATCTTTGGCTGGAATGGTACCCACGGCAGGTCCGACGCTTCGCAGCAATCCTTCTCTTTCTTCACGGTTCTGACGTATTGGGGTCTCGCCTTTTACTATGCCTTTGCCGCTGTGCATACCGGCAGTTTCTGGCTTACGGGAACTTCGTTTTTGGCACGCTGGCCCAAAGCGCTGCAGGTGGCGCACAGCATGTTTTACTCTTCCATCGTAGTCTATCCGTGGATAGTGACCAGTAAGTCAACTTACATAACACGTTTTGCCATAGTTGCGCCGAAGTACCTCGAGGCAATCTCGTTTTTTCCCTGCAACATCATTTTTGGGCAGCTGGCAGCATTTACTGTCTGGGCACGCCGAACTAACCTCCAACAGTTGTTTACTGGACGCTTCTTGCGGGTCAATTCCCCACCACCTTCGCTCTCTGGTCGAACACGTCGCAGCATGCTCTCAACTCGGCGTACGCCCTTTTCGAAATAGTTGTCCCCCGAACTGAACGACTACCCTGGTTCGATCTGATTCCAATCATCCTCCTGTTGGCTCTTTATCTTGGCCTGGCCTACCTCACGCATGCGACCCAAGGCTTCTATGTGTACCCCTTCCTTGACCTTCAGAAGAACTCTTCTGGGCTTGTCGGAGCGTACATAGTGGGTATTCTGGTCGCCGCGATCATTATTTTCTTGATCGTCAGGTATCTCATCGTGTTGCGTGTTTTTGTCACTGAGAAGAAGCTAGGGAAGACTGGGAAGACTTCAACGCGTCAACACGCAGCGGGCGCTGATGAATATCCTTTACACAGCACCATGCCGAAATAGCGCGTGTATTCTCGTCGACGTTCACCATCTCCAATAGTCGACGGGTATCACAATCGCGCTCCAAGACCACTCGCTCTTAATACGCTATATAATTTAGTCTTTAATCCTTCTGTTACGTTACTCATTCGTCTGCTCTCAATCCCTATCGACCACACCCATTCCCGCCGCTATCAGCTACTATTCCACCATGGTGGTCATTACATTGGCGAGATCTGATGTGGCGCACCGGTCAAATGCCCATCCCACAAGGCGACTTCTGCGCGGCTGTCTGTTTGCTTCTTCCTTGTTCTGCAGACCCTGTGTAGCGGCTGCCATAATGCCTATTATCGGAACCTGGCTGTCTCCGATAGTAGACTGCAATGAAACCATCGGCATCAACGGCATGGGGTCTATGAGGATGATCGGCGAACACTTCGCGAAGTGCGTAAAATCGCCCAATTCATCCCACGTCAAGTCCCTAGATACCCGTGCGGGATGTTTGCTTTTGTGGCGACATCTCAAAGGTACCACTCCGCTTTGTACCTGTGTTCATCATACCCTCGTGTTTACTAGATGTGGGTCAATTGGCCGTAGTGGGTTCAAGAAGCTGTAAAGGTATGAGAGACGCCCCCACATGCATGCATCTGGGCGTCGATCATGCTGCAACTCGAGATCAGCCATCCATGCGTCTTCCATGCGCACTGTCACAGCCGCCCTTCAGGCTAGCAGGACGCGCATGTGACGAAGCGATGGCCAATAGACTACACACGTGAGAACCGGCTACCCAATCAATGGTAACACGTGAAAGCAAACGAAGGAACACTGACAAGCAACGCCATGATGGCGCATAGGCATTGAATGACATCAACCACCAGCTCCAAGGACCTTGATTCTGTCAGTAACGGAAACGCTACAGAATGCCAGCACGAGCTTCTAGAAGCGCTTTAGCTTCGTCTGCCTGCAGGGCTTAGCGCTGAACCGCTCATTAATTCGCGCAGGCTTGGTGTTGATTGGCCGCGCAAGAAAAATCCTACATTCAACAGTGCATGCGCATCTACTGGAAACTCTGCGCATCAATTCTTCGGGGCCGCCCGGTCACGAACAGCTGCTGCGTTACATCGGTCTGCGGCATTCTTCAATCTTTACACGATGACAACATGATTCCTGACATGTAGCACCCCTCCCACTGATGCACGCCGAGAAAATTGAGAGCATGTGCCATGTACTAATCACTTAGCTATGATGGCGTCTAGCCCGGCCTTGCTCAATTCGGTCTGGTACTTCACTCCCATCCCGTCTTCGTTGCGCCGTCAGTACATACTATGTGTTTGCAACGCTTGGACCGGCAGCTGTCAGATTCTTGGGCAGCAGTGACGCGACCACTTTCTAAAATGTGGAGGAAGTCATCTCCAATCCCAGCTGTCTTATGGTAGAGTCCGAGGGTTTGATCTTGACTACGACATTGCATCACTGGTTACCTAGGTAGCTGTGGGATCCAGTTCCAGCACCCTTGGAAACCTAAGTGTACGCTGCAACACTATTTTATGACCGTGGAGTTCATTCACATATGTTTCTTGGACAGTACGCATGAACATTCAATACACGTAAGTTTCAAGGATCCTGTCCCGGTCCCGACAAGCGGTGCCTCTACGGCACGTCGGGACTGGCCGGAGTTCTATCCTTCTGGCAGAAGCTTGGAAGCGTACCAGCTGCTCGCACAGACGCGTTCTTACCAAATGAACCCTGGAATCCAACCTGATGGAGACGGATTGCCGCTAGTTTTGTCCAGTAGTCGAACTTTACGCTGATTATCCCCAGGCTGTCAACGTATTTGCCCCGAGAGTCAAGCCAGCGCTACATTGTGACTACCCATGGACGTTTCAAGGCCGGCCTCGGATGGCACTGCGGTAATAAATCATTGTATCCGTCTGGTGATCACCGATGGCTTGCAGCATCGTCGCCAGGATCAAGCCCTCCAGGGTTTCGAATGCGATTCAAGAAGGCAGGTGCTTGCTTGCTCAGGCAAGCACGGGGCGATGCGATCGATCGTATGCTGCCGCTGATAGCGGTCGAAGAACTGGATCATCACGACCGGATGTGACCGACTGCCATAGCTTGACTACACCAGTGCGAGAATCTTTCCGGTTTCATTTCGATACAGATTTGCGGTTGTGCATCCACCTCGCACACCCTCTACAAGCAGGCTACATGATACCCATACATCTGCAACCCCGCCCAGGCGTAACCTGGTCACCTGGGAAGGACTTTAGCCCATGTACCACAATCATCGCTTTCTCTGCCGCTATCGTGACAGCGCTTCTGGCCCCAGGAAACATCCCGCTAGTCGCGGGTATAAACAGCATGTGAACGCGGACGCCCGCTGTACTGTGGAGATATTCGGAAGTGCAGATGAACAGCAAGGATAAGGACCAACCCGTCACTACTATCGTTCACTATAGCGGTGTTCCGTCCGCCAGGTCCTTCGTATTCCTGCAGGATTCGAGTCTATTCCAAACACCCCGGCCAAAACACGTTACAACCGTTCCAATGTTGCATTGACGTGGCTTGCGCATCAGCATACCACCAACGAGCGTCACGCACATGCAAAGTGCCCCTGCGCTGCGCTTGCGCATACCGTAAGGAGTAGCGACATAGGGTGCGCATTGTTTGGATGCCGGCTCGTTCCTGAGCTACGACTGCAAAAGTACGAGGTCCTGCAGTTCTGTCGCATGTGCATGCGCGTGTGAAGTTCGCGTCAGCGCATGTCAATGCTGGAAGCGCTTAGGCACGGCTCGAGCGTGGGGGCCTGACCGATGAAAGGAATGATGTGTGAGTGGCTCATTGTCGGACGCCGTAAATCTCGATATCGATCATCTTCGCTGACTTTGCGAAAGGTTGCGGCACGTGCTAGGTGAATATCCCGTCGACGCTTATCTGTTTACCTGAGCAGCTGCTAACGGGCATTTGAGGTTTGTTGCGTGGAAGCAGCCCTGGAGTACTGTGAATCTCCATGCGACTGTCAAACGTGCAGCAGTACTACAAAGCCCAGATTGTAGGCGCTACTTTCAGTAAAATCCCAACAGCACCTGCAAAGCCTTGCGATTTGCACTCGACACAGCGTACCAAGTTCTTCGTTACCAACGTTGAGACTTCGAGAAGCGTCCCGAAAAGGTAAAGTTACCGAGGTAACTTGCGAGCACCTACCCCCTTCATCCCAGAACCGCCTCGTACTCCCAACAGCAAGCACGGCGCACGATCAAATAAACTTCTTCGGTACACAAACTCTCTCGGAGTAACAAGACAACGGAACCATGATAGAGATCATCTACATCGTCCGGCACGCGGTACGTATCAAGCTAACCTCCGTCACCGCACTTCATGCCTTCCGATGCTTTTACACAGTAGTCGAGGGAAGTCTTCCGTTTCAGGCAGCTACTTCTGAGCCATCTCCGTCATTGCATTACCTCCGCAAACATCTCGCTTGCCTACACCTTCGCGTGTATCACATAAAACGCCACCCCTCACACTCGCACATGCAGATCTATCCCCTAGCATGGCATTTCTTTCTAACGTATCCTCCGGGGTCTAGTTTCGCGCCAACTGGTCCGTAGACCCCCAAACGGGTATCTACACCGCGTCCATGGCGACCCCGACCGGAATCCCCACTGATCCGCCTCTCACGTCCAAAGGGGTGGAACAGAGCAAGGAGTTAGCCGAGTATCTGAGCAAGATCGAACCGCCAGTGGACAGAATCTATTCTAGTCCCTTCTACAGGTGTCTGCAGACGCTGAAGCCGTTTAGTGATCAGCTATTCAAGGAGGGCAAGGCAAAAGGAAGGATACGGATCGATCGCGGTATTGGGTTCGTGCACACTGAGTGACACGGAGGTAGGCACTGTGCTGACGAGTGCGTAATAGCGAGTTCTTTGGACGCGCACATTTCGAACATCCTACTCCGCCGCACCTCGAGCTCCTGACACCTCACTTCCAGAACCTTGACGATGAGTATGCATCTGTACATATGCCAGGGTCCAACGGCGAGATGATCGTTGAGCTCCATGAGCGTGTCAGGAACGCACTGGATCACATTGTCTCAACTCTAGACAACGACCCCGAAGAGCCAAAGACTATCTTGCTGTGCACTCATGCCGCCACTATGATAGCAGCCGGTCGGGTACTTACTGGACAGATGCCAGAGAACCCCGATGAGGATGATTTCCAATGCTTCACTGCTGGGCTGTCAAAATACGTAAGAAGATCAGCCGATCCAGAGAAGGGTGTCGCAGGAAACTGGACTTGCGAACTAAACTCCGAAACATCCTTCCTCTCGGGCGGAGCGGAGAGAGGCTGGTAAGTGCAATGTTATTTCTTTGTCGTTCTACCTCGTGCTGCATCCTTATAACATCCAGGTTCTTTCCCTATCACCGGAAAGACTGGCCAAGGTCAGAATCTACAACTCACGGTTGGGGTATCGCCTCGACGCTTCTCAACATCCAGCTTCCACACACCCCAATTGACGAGCACCTCCCGATGACCCCGTAGCCTTATGTCACGGCAAGTGGCTAACGAGCGATGATGACAGGCATTTCAGCGGCGAGGAAAGCTTCGTGGACTTCTCAGACACTGGCATGAAAGGTGACGGGGAGTCGAAATTATGAGGTTGCGGCACGTTGTACTGAGGATGCACATGAATGCGAACTTGCATTGCATTGCATACTCATGCGGAGGGCAAAGATTGAGTAGAAGTTTACAATAACAGCTACCATGTGTAAAATGAGAGCCCCATGCATTCGGCTCTACTCCACTCATCCCTTGCTACAAATCCTGAGATCGACCGTTCCCGCCCGTCAAGTACCGAAAAATGATGTGCCGGCCTGTACCTGACCCACAATCGTTCTGTCGGCCCATCGTTGGGTTTGCGCAACGTTGTGGCGAGCACGTGGGATGTTTTGAACCCAGATGTGAGTCCGCCGCGCGGTTAATCGCATGTGGGAGCGGGGCGCATTGAGCCGAACCGACAAGAACCCTGACCTGACAAAAAGGATAAGAGGACCCAGTCGCGCTTCAGGCAAACTAAATACTCGAATCTTGTGGCAATTGTTGGTAAGATGAATATTGGTTGATTTGGTGATGTACAGGCTGGGACAGGGCTAGAGGTTGGAAGGCGTGGGTGAGTGGCATTGGCAGTGACGGTACAACACCATGGTGACTGCAATGTTGGTATCGAACAATAGGCACCGAGTCTGGTATGGAGGTCTAAGCAAAACTCCATCCATCAGGTTTCCGTTATCAACACACTGGACAAGAGCCTTCCACCTATGGGTATCTAGCCCATCATCGTCTCAGACGCGCGCAATTCGACTCACCTAGGCGTCGCACCCTCGTACTTCTTCCCATCCTTGCTTTATTAGCACAACAGCCGCGCGTCGACTTCTTACCTCCAGACCGTTGCGACGATTACCTCTACGTACCAACGCGAACCAGACTCCACGATGCCACACTACGAAATCCACCACGTTCACTTCCTCAGCAGATACCAAAAGCGGGAGCTCTCCCATGCACTCACGGCCCTCCACGCACGCCTCTTCGACACGACCCCATTCCTAGTCCTAGTAACCTTCCATCTCGCCTAGAAGGCTACCGGGGGTGGCCACACCGACTCAGACACCCAGTACATGACGATCGGATACCAACGTGTCTGGACCAACTACATCAACGTACACTTGCAACCCAGCGCCAATACCAACCCGATCGAAGAGAAGCAACGGCTCAATGTTCTGGCCGAGGGCATCAACAAGATGTGGAACAAGTACGCAAGGCCGCACATGGGCCGGCTTCGTTTCTGGATATCGGACAGGCGGCGTGAGGAGATTGCGAATGCGGCGGATGTGAATGCGCCGGCGACGTTGCGGGACATCAGGTCGCTGCATGATGTCTTTGTCATGTGGGATGTTGCTGTGCATGTATCTGTGGACAAGATACGTGAATGATGCAGTTGCGGCTCAAGGCAGGGCTAGGATTGAACGCCAGGCGATACAGAACTGCGTTGGGCAAATTGGGGAGCCGGATATGGGGATCGTCCAGGCGCGTAGGCTGGCAAGACTGCTTTGGATTTCACGGGGACTTGATGCCAACGTGGGAGCACAATCAGCCTGAACCTTCTGGCATTGTGGGTATCTTTATCCAACGCCATCCTACCATAATATCCTCCCCGTCCGATATGACCTTTACTACTCCAAGACATTGTTCTAGGCGCTCTTTTCCCCCAGTTTTGTATCCCCATCTTCCTCTTCCTCGTCAACATGCATGCTTTCTGCAAACCCGACCCATTCGTTCATTCCCCTAACGAAGGCATCTCCACTTCCATCCACCTCGCCACCATGACCCCATATTATGACCTCGTCGAACTCTCCCACTTGTTCCGCTATCTTGACTTCTACGGGCATGGGCTCTTCCACCTCGGCATCTTCGTCGTCCTCATCTGCAGGCTGTTGTTGTTGTTGTTGTGTTCGCGTTTGCGGTAATTGCTTATCGGTGACATGTAAGATGGCGCCTGTGTAGTTCTGAGGAAGAGGTAGCGTGGTGCCGTGGAGGTGTCGACCGCGGAAGTATGCGTGTCGCTTTCCTAGATGGACGTCAGGTCTGGTATCCATGCAAATACCAGGTTTGAGAGCTACCTTTGTCATCGGTTTCAGGTTTCCAGTATCGTTCTGCGTCGTTGATGGGTCCATTGTGGTTTATCCGCGCGGGGAGCAGATTTGGCGTGCATTTTTGAGGTTTGGAGGGTTGAATCGACAGCATATTGATGGCTTGTTGACTTCGACGATTGCGTGTATAGTAAAGTCAAGAGTAATCTCGCAGGTGTTCAGCGATATCCTAAATCGATGGTATGGAATTATGCCTGAGTGCAGCATGTGAAAGGTGGTTTACGGAGCACGCGTCGACGCGCCGTAGCGTGTCTCCGCGGAGCACGGATCACCTCTTGATGTGGTGCTCACGAGCTCACAATGACGACGGAACCGCAGGAAGCATACGGTCTTGGCTTGATATAATGAGCTCCCCATCCATCATCCCTCCTTTACTCACTTCTAGCCATCATCACATTTTGCCCGTCGCCAAGTTCACGCCTTCCAGGTCCCTTCTAGTGCAGCCCGGAGCCCGCGGCCGCCGTCCACGGGTCGCTATAGATTCACCGATCGGTCAGATGCTGCCTACCATACAAATTCTAAGGCCCGCAGCGCTCATGGAGAGCTCCAGAAGATACGACCTCTTATCGCTGGCCGTCTTGACTCGGAGTAGACCTGCGATTGCAAGGCTGAGACGCGTGATGAGTTATGCCCCTGCATAACTTGCCCCTCTCACGCATGCCGGCGGAACATTTCTATGGACCCTGCTCTGCGGCTGTACTTCACCCACCGACCTTCTGTTCCACCATTACCTGAGAACACGTTTTAGCAGCTAGATACCAGGAACGGATATGAATACGACGGCGTATTGCACCGGCCACCATTCGGATGGCCTCGAGCTCCGCAACATGTAAGGATTACAATGATCTTACGCCCATCGCGATTTTTAGGCGGATCGACGGCGTCATAGATCACTCGAATTGGCAAGGTTTCCTCGCCCGATACTGCACCTCAGACAGAATGCAACACGCATGGCTTCGAAACGGCGCAACCGGACGCACCGTGTCGGCTTTCGGCCGTTCCGGCGATATGACGGCGAGCTACCTGGACGCTGAAATGCACTCTGGCGCCATGTGCTAGCCGAACAGCTACCGTTACTCGACTTCTTTCTCAGTTCTGCTTCCAGGCGCGTTCACGATACCATTGTCGCATTGCTTTTGTACGATTGACGCACTAATTCCCCTCCACCGCCAGCCCACCCTGCAGCTTCTCATCGTGTGATCAAGCTCAGATCGTTTGAGACACCCTCATTCTGCGAATCGCATTGAAGCCACGCTTCTCTCGACTAGGAATTGTCCAGTTCCCCTACTTTGCGCTCGAGGATCCTCCAATCGAACCTTCAAGGCTTGCGCGATTCGCACACATCTTGAATTATGGCGATTATAAGCTCTGTGACGGGAGCTGTGTCTTCACTACTTAGCCCAGTCACATCGCAAGCTTGGGGACCACTGGTGAATCTATGCAAAAATGGCACTCTTTCGCAATTCCAGAATCTGAAGCATGGCAAGCTGGTATTGTTTGAGGGCGGCTCGAGCAAGGCTACTGCAGCGTTTGGATCTGATAAAGAAGGGCTCCCAATCGCTTTCCTCAACGTGCTTGACGAGAAGTTCTGGGTGCGATTGGCACTGTTTGCAGACATGGTGCGCCCCAAAACACTCCTAACCATCCGAAAGAGCTCGCGCTGATAGGTGCCAGGGCTTCGCAGAAAGCTATATGCTGGGCGAATTCACAACTCCAGACCTGACGAAATTCTTCGAGGTAAGCTGCTGCATAGACAATATTGGTGAGACGCATTCAGCTTACATTTACAGCTTTTTATCCTGAACCGCAACTACCTCTCCAATGGCTCAACTTTCACCTCAGCTATTTCCTCTGGCCTCGCCGGCTTGGTACGAGGCAGCAACAACCTCAAAAACGCGCGCCTCAACATCTCCGCACATTACGACATCTCTAACGAAATGTTCGCCGCATTCCTTTCCCAAGACATGACCTACTCGTGCCCGATATGGCTACCGAAATCGAACCCGAAATCCGCAAGCGAAAGCCTCTACGACGCGCAAATGCGAAAGCTCGATCGCTTCATCGATAACACACACATCAAGGGGACAGACCACGTTTTGGAGATCGGCACAGGGTGGGGCAGCTTCGCCATGCGTGCTGTACAACGGACAGGCTGCAGGGTTACATCTCTCACCCTCTCGATTGAGCAAAAAGAGCTGGCAGAGGAGCGGATACGAGAAGCCGGCATGTCGGACCAGATCACAGTCCTCCTGTGCGATTACCGAAGTCTGGAGGTGCCAGAAACGGGACCCTTCGACAAGGCCGTATCAATTGAGATGCTGGAAGCTGTGGGCAAGGAATATCTGGTCACTTACTTCAAGTGCATAGACAAGCTTCTCAAGAAGGAGGGGGGTGTAGCATGCTTCCAATGCATAACGATGCCCGATGCGCGCTACGAAGCCTACGCCAAATCCGACGACTTCATCCGCCGATACATTTTCCCCGGTGGTCATCTACCCGCCGTTTCCGAACTCGTCGCCAGCATACAAACCGCTTCCGGCGGCTCGCTCGTCGTCGACAGCATAGAAAACATCGGTCCCCACTACGCGAAAGCGCTGCGGTTATGGCGAGAAGAATTCTTGGACAACTGGGAGAGCAAGATCAAGCCGCAGCTTATCAAGGAGAAGGCTAAGGAAGGAATGGACAATGAAGGTGCGGAGATTTTCAAGAGGAAATGGGACTACTACTTCCGTTACTCGGAAGCGGGCTTCTCGACGAAGACGCTGGGTGATGTTATTTTTACAGTGGGAAGAGAGGGCGCTATGCAGATGATGGAGGATGTACCATTGTAAATACGGTTTGCGTCATATGCATGGAGGCGGAGAAATGTGATTGTAAATGTTGTTGAATATGGCATATACCCCCCTCTGTGGTATCACTGGGCAGTGTCGTGCCGGAGGATAATGATCAATGGTATAATCATGCTGTTAATCGCTCTTCTCAAGTGTATCAATACCAAGATATCCTTTCTACCTGCCTCCATACCCATCCTCAAATTCTGGCAATGCCGCCCGATACTCCATGGCCAGCTGGCTCGAGTCGAAACTCTTGCTCACAGGTCGAACGGCACGCGAGCCAGTGTGGTTATGCATTGCAAAGTACTGTCCCATACCATCTACATCCTTCACTTGCCCGAAATTCATGAACTGAGAATTGTATTCAGCACACGCGCTATCCAGCGGTGACATATCCAAATTCGGCGGTGAAGCAGGCGCAGAGGATGGTTGATATGCTTTGTAAAATGACAGAGGTGCCGGTGTGAGAGTTGGTGATGCAAGCCCGTCGCTGATGATCGACGCAAGACTGGGTGCTAAAGGTTGTTGTTGGGAGTATCTTAATGCATTCGTACGCGTTATGGAACCGGCTGGGTTAGAAGTCTGTGGCGTGGTGGAGTGGCGATGAGATGGGTTGCCGATTGCAAGGCTTGCTGGTAATGTATTGAGCGGAGCAGAGAGTGCGCGAGGCACCAAGGGTCTGTTCATCTCCTGTGGCTGTATCGTCGCCGGTGGGGGAGAGGTGCATGGGTGATTGCTGACTTGTAGCGCAGCGTCGATATTTGCTGAGAGCTCCGCGAGGATGTCGTTGGGCGGTGTTGTTCCGTTGACTTCGAAGGCTGGAAGTGAACTAGTCGATACCGTATGAGTTTTGTTGATGGCTGGTGAGGGCTTGCTTGAAGTGACCGGTGATTGATATACCCCTTCGGATCCCAGAAGATGCAGTTTTGGCGTCTCTCCTTGCGACTTGTCGCATGGTGGTGCCTCGCCATCAGGATTCACTACGTGAAGTCTACTCGACCGTTGCTCTGGCACATGGGTACTTGAAACGTCTGGAAGAGTCTTGCGAGGAATCTGATGTCTGGAACTAGCACCGGGCATCGGAGGATTGGTGGCCATGGGCGCATGTTTCGCTGGAGGCTGGGCTATGCGGGTACCTGTAGAGACAGGTCGCGATTTCGAACACTGCTGTCCTACTTGATGCATCGCGACTGGATCGATATTTGTGGCCGAATGGGAAAACGAACGTTGGTGTTGGGTAGATGCAGGTATCTGTAGCTTGAGCTGCTTATTACTGGATGCCTGAGCCTGTGGGTTGACTGCAAATCGAGGGTCTGGAGGACTGGTGCGTCTGCTATTTGGAGCACTGACGACACGGTATCTGGACGCCGAGTCTTTTGACGGAAACGTCGCTTGTGGAGATATCCGCGTAGGTTGTACGAGCTTTGGGGCTGTCTGCGCCGTAGGCATTTGTGATAAGTTGACGTGTTGCGACTGCGGTGGACATAGAAAGTCTGGTAATGAGGCGCGCGCAATTCCCTGAGACCTTGTGACTCCAGAAGCGGACTGCGATCGAGGGTGGGTTACCTCCGGTTGTGAAGGTGCTAGCGTCTTGAGTGATGGATGCTCCTGCGCCAGCAAGGTTTGGTAGCATTTGCGTTGCTCCTGAACGGGAAGCTTGTTGAGGAAAGCTGTACGCAAGAAGTTCTCTTCGACGATTTTCGGCTGCAAATGACAGCGGATCGCCTCTACTTGAGTCCTATAGAGTTGACATAGGAACAAAATACCCTCCCGTGGTTCCCAGGTTAGACTGCGAATCTGACAGAAGTGGAGCAGCGTTCTGACGAGGTATAGCATGTTCAAGGCGTAAAATGTTTTCAAGACCCCATCGGCTCGGAGACTCAATAGTACGAGGTTATTCGCAAGGTTCCCGCTGGGCGGTGTCTCATATGAGCCTGCGCAGAATTAGCAGGATGCAACAACGGAGGCTCAGGTGTGACTGACCAGATGATACTAGAGTTACTTCTATTATCGCTGGATGTGTACATCCGGTATCTAAGAAGCTAGGTCCGGTTTGTACTAGTATCTTGGAGGGAGACAAAGGACTTAGGCCCTCTGGCAGTTGTATACTGTCGCTGTTAGCCTGTCATCTTTGGTGGAGGTAAATATCACCTACCGCCGATCCCCCTCTAGTTTCTTCTTGATCCGATTGCAGTCCTTATCGTCGTACGCAATGAAGATATTCCGTACCTCACACCTATGTCCTAAGCAAAGTAAAGCAAGCTCACCCATGACAGCATAAGTGAACTTCTTGCTTTCAAATAGTCGACGGACATGACTTGCTGCCGCCAACATATTTGATTGACATGGTGCTTGCATCTCTTTCTTTTGCCTAGGCTTTAGTCTTTCATGCCCAGCGACATCATGATAACCCATGTTGACAGTTGTGTTGCGCGTTCGGATCAAGAGCGGTGAGTATATCAGCAAGATATCGATATGTGATCGCACGAGTAGATTCGAGAGTGGATGACCGTCAGCAGGTGTACGAAGCTGCACAAAGAGAACTAAGGAGTGGTTGAGTGAGATTCTCGTCAGGTGAAAGGGCCTACGATATCTATTCGTAGCTCCACCATCTTGGCGCACGGATTGAAAGTCTTTCTATAAGTAAAAGCGGTGACATAAGCCTGGACGGCTGTCCTGATCCCGTATTCGAGAAACCCTATGATCAATGCTGATGGAGTGTGGCCTCATTGGCTGGATTCGGAAGACGGCTGACAACAACTTCCGCAAAGGCTGAGCCAGCAGTGGGCCCAACAAGGAAGCCGTTAACATTTGACAGATCGAAGGTGGATATGCTCAATGGCGGATCTTTAGCGCTCCGAAGGTACGAAAGGACGTCATACTATTTTCATCTCTGTTGTCGTGTTTAGGGTATTCTCGATTGAGGCTGAGTGGGTTATATTTAGCATCGGGTAAGTGGGCCAATCGTAATGACCAACGGATGCGGGTCGCCCGACGGGTACGAGAGAATTTGAAACGAATGTTCGGCGCATAGGATTTTATTTCGGAGCATTTCAAGCCTCTTCTTCGTATCTCATGCCATTGTTAGAGTCGCGCACTCGGAAAAAGCATAGCAGTAGTCGTATCAAATGCGGGTACATCATGGAAGCACTGCGATGGCATACAACGCGTCGAACAGAAAACAGCAGGATATTTTCGTTATTTTCGCTTTGTTGATAATTCACAAGCATTGAAATGAGTGTCGTATCAATGCGCATTATTTCCTTTGTTGGTATTCGAGGTGGTAAAGAAGGACGCCGAGCTTAAAACGCTGCAAATGTAGTGAACGCCGTTTGTGCAAAGGAAGAAACAGCATCGCCTCTTTTGATAGTCGTTTCTGACGCACTTAGATGCCGCCACCTATAGCCTGTAGTCAGCGCAATGTACGATTTGCTGATCGTGGGTTTGGGAGCAAGATTTCAATGTAATTGACGAATCATACCTGACCTGTCGACCGTGACGGTGTAGTCTCCATCGACTCGGGCTCTCTGCCTGTCGGCCATTGTCTTTGACTTGACGACAAAGTACCCGCTGCCGAGGGATGCCAGAGTGAACAAAGTCATGTTGCGAGGACTGCAAGCTAGGTCAGCATCAGCTAGCTCGCTAGGTACAAGCTGAAGCTAGACAGCTCTCAATCAGCGGTCAACTTACGTGAGAAGTCTGGAGAGTTGAGACATGGTGGTGTATCTGGGATATGCTCAGCTAGACGTGAATGTTGAAATGGGTGTACAATGTCAGCTTTCCCCAGAAAGCGGAGAAGTTGTTGAGACAGCGGAGAGGCTTCCGGAACAGTCGTGTGATGTATTTCCCCTCTCGAGGGTGACGCAGCTAAAGCTTCCCCAGATCGGGCTGCCGAATCCCTGCCCGTGCGTGCGATGACCTCCGCGGCGGTATCCAATGCACGCTCTTCGCCGCCGATCTGCCACCGCCCGGCAGAAAAAGTTCGAGTTCCGCAGCTGCAATTCCGCGCCGCGCGACTGCCCACCGCTCACACCAACGCGCGCATCCCACCATGCCTCTCCCTAAGCGACAGACGATACCCGTAAAGGGCGCAAAGGCCAGCGTGCCTAAGGGTAAGTTGCGATTCGCGCGACAGCCGAGCACTGCGCTAACTTTCTCTAGACGACTCGCGATTCGCAAATTTCGAAACCGACCCCAAATTCAGACTCCCCTCGAAGAAGCACACCAAGACTAAGCTTGACCCGCGATTCTCGCGATTAAAAACCGACCCCGACTTCTACAACAAGGCCACGGTCGACAAATATGGCCGCAAGGTGGACAAGAAGGCTGGCAAAAAGGCCATTGACCGGTTATACGACGCCGATAGCGACGACAAAGACGACGAAGACGAAGATGAAGCCGACGATGAGCCCGAGCTAGTACGTCCGGCCGACAAGAAGCGAGACAAGGCTGTCAAGAAGGAGATGCAGAGGGTGGAGCAGCAAGGCTTCGACCCTATCCGAGACGGTGGACTAGAGTCTTCATCGGATGAAAGCTCGAGCGACGAAGAGGATGAAGCTGAGCTGGAGGAGCAGACCGAGCTTGCCGGTGACGACAACGACGTCCCGACGGGCGACATCTCGGCACGTCTGGCTGCCGTGAACATGGACTGGGATAACATACGGGCCACCGACATCATGGCCGTAGCAAACTCCTTCGTCCCAGCTGATGGACGCATTCTCAACGTCGTCATATACCCTAGCGAGTTCGGTATGGAGCGCCTACAACGAGAAGAAATCGAAGGACCCCCTCGTGAGATCTTCGCTTCGACGTCCAACAAAGACAAGAACAACATCAGCGCGCTCGACGACGACTCAGACGCTTCTGAGGTGGACGGCGAGGAACAAAACGGGGAAGACTTACAAGGAGATGAGACAGGCGAAGAGTTCGACTCCACCAAGTTGCGAGCCTACCAACTTGACCGGTTACGCTACTACTATGCCGTCATCACATGCTCTTCCGCGAACGTCGCAAAGTCCATCTACGACAACCTCGATGGCCGCGAGTACCTAACGAGCGCCAACTTCTTCGACCTGCGATTCGTTCCCGACGGCACAACCTTCGACCAAGATCCCCACGACGAATGCGCAAAGCTGCCGGACGGTTACAAACCTAATGAGTTCTCTACGGATGCGCTCACGCACTCAAAGGTCAAGCTGACCTGGGATGCCGATGATGCGACACGGAAGGAGGTACAAAAGCGTGCTTTCTCACGCAAGGAGATTGACGAGAACGAGCTACAAGCATACTTGGGCTCAGACCAGTCGTCATCCGAGGACGAGGAAGAAGCAGCAAAGATGGACAAAGCCGCAAGTCTCAGAGCGGCTCTCGGTCTGGAAGCACCAGGCAAATCTTCGAAAATGAAGAAGAAGGCGTCTGCGAAACGGGATCGCGACTTCCCAAAGCCGGATAGCGAGATGCAGATCACCTTCACGGGTGGCCTCTCTAGCGGAGCCGGCAACGGGGACGTATTCGAAAATGACATCCCACTGCAAGAGACTACAATGGAGAGGTACATTCGAAAGGAGAAGGAAAGGAAGGCGAAACGTAAAGAGAGGTGGGAAGCCAAGAAGGCTGGACGCGACCCTGACGCACCCATGGAGCAGGAGGCGGAAGCGGCACCGGCTGCGGACGATGACGATCCGTTCAACGATCCTTTCTTTGCTTCCGATCCCGAAGAAGCTGCCAAAGCCTCCAAGCCGAAGTCGAAGAAGTCTGAGAAGGCCAAGAAGAAGGCGGAGCAAGAGGAAAAGGACCAGGCAGCAGCAGCTGAGCGAGCGAATCTGGAACTACTTATGGCAGATGAAGACGATTCAAAGCTGCGTCACTTCGACATGAACGAGATCGTCAAGTCGGAGAAGGCTAAGAAGAAGGGCAAGAAAGCGAAGAAGAACGCTCCCATTGTAGAGGACAACTTCCAAATCGATACTACCGATCCCCGTTTCGCCAAGCTATACGAGAGCCATGAGTTTGCCATCGATCCCACAAACCCAAGGTTCAAGGAGACGTCTGCTATGAAGGCGCTGCTAGAAGAGGGCCGCAAGAAGCGAAAGCAAGGCAAGGACGAAGACGAGCCAGATCATCAACGAGAGACGAAGAAATCTAAGCAGGATGCTGCAGACGGCGAGGACGACATCAAGAAGCTGGCTGCTCGTGTAAAGGCGAAGAGCAAACAAAAGTGAAGTAGATTTTATAGATAGAATGTGATACCCGGCGAACGGCCTACACTAGCCATTCTACGCAGAATGTGCGCTCGATACGGGGATTCTTGTTGTTCCAAGGTCTCTCAGGTTGCGTTCAGCGCGAGCTCCGGTGATAGCTCCTTCCTCACCTATGCTTGCCTCAAGATGGACACGTGCGAAGCCGGCAAACTAGTGAGCCCAGTCCACCTCGACTACATCGACGCCTCTCTCACACTCTCAACGCCTTTTCCTCACCTACCTAACGCCCTCCCATCTTCGCATACATTTATCACTAGCATTTTTGAAGGCGTCTCGCAATGCCCTGTTTGGGCAATTCACACAACCTTATACCATTGCGGTCGCGGCTCTCAAGTCACTGCAAGCCCAGCTGTAAACTTCCGGTCAGTGTATGGCACCTCCATGGGTCACATTCGATAGTATTGCGACCTGGGATGGAGATTGTGCCAATGGAGCAGAGCCAGACATTGCCGGCGTCGGTGTAAGTACTCCAAATCATTTTTTCTAGGCTCAAGCTGACAACACTACAGGTCGTCTTGTCTTTCGTCATTGCAAGCTTCATGACCACGTTCGCGTCCATCCTCGCTATGCTTCTCGATCAAGCCTTCGATACGAAAGGTCACTTCACGCCCCGAGCGCCGCTTACATACATCCGTGAGCGCTTCCTGGAAAACGAGTGGAAGAAGCACTACGCGTGGCGTCCATTTCTTGACCCGCTGATTATCGGGTTCGGCGATCAACAACTCATCACGGGCTACGCTGTGCTCTTGAGCGGATGGATCAAAGTACGCTCGGTTTCCCATCGAGATGTCCCATGCTGACAGAACACAATCAGGTGGCTCAAGGCTCTTTCCGAGTGCAAGGTTCCCACTTCGTTCTTATCCTCTACGTGTGTGCGCTATCCTCCTCCTCTCACCTCGCCGCTCTGATAACGCTCCGCAAATACTTCCGCAAGTACAAGCTCATTGCGAAAATCCGCCTCACACTTGTCGTATTCTTCGCTGTTTTCCTACTCACCTCAATGATTGCTGCGATTGCCATGCCGCCGATCCTCGTCGAAGGCGACGATGGCACATCTATGGTACGAAGTCGTGTACAGAGGCTTTCATTCCTTGTCCCTTTATTCCTCATTCTCGTCGGCTTCTCAACGGCATTGGTGTGCATTCTGTACGACCCAGAAGGAAGAGGATTGGAATCGCCGTCATCGTCGTCTTCGGAGAGGTCACTACAAGCCCTAGTACGTCGATTTACAGACCCGACACAAAAGCAGAAGGGCTTCTCGCTTCGAGCGCTTTCCCCAGCGCGGCTCGGCCTCCAATGCATATACTACCTCTTCCTCAACCCAGCAATCACGTTTGTTGTTCAGATTCTCCTCGCTATACTGTCCGCCATCTTGGTCCTTACGCAGAAATTTGCATTGCCAGAGAACCCGGAAGAGTTCTGTGGACTGCAAGATGAGGAGGAGAATGTCTGGGGGTTCGGCCAGACGTTGAGCGTTGTCATGCTGCTGCTACCGGCTATAACAGCTCTGCAAACGTACCTCGAGGCGCGACAGGATATCAAGAAGGGCTTTACTAGAACGCACGACTGAATCTGTGACACGGCAACTAAGCGAAGTTCTTTCTAAAGACTGGTCTCAAGGTGGAATCGTTGCTCAATCGTGGGATATTGAAACATCATTATTCACAGCTTTGCTTTCTTCTCCTCTTTCTCCCGAAGAAACCTCACCGCAAACTCAATAGCAGCCTCATACCCAAAAACACCCAATCCACAAATAACCGCCTCCGCCTTATCACTCAGATAACTATGATGTCTAAACGCCTCCCTCCTATGCACATTACTGATATGTATCTCAACAAACGGTATCTCCACACCCGCCAACGCATCTCGTAACGCCACGCTCGTATGCGTGAAAGCGCCTGGATTTATGACGATGAAGTCGACATTGCCGCGTGCCTCATGTATGCGATCGACAAGGACGCCTTCGTGGTTCGATTGGATGTGAGCGAAGTTTGTGGAGTGCGCGGTGCATTGTTTGTGTGCGGAGCTGATTACGTCGGAGAGGGATGTGGAGCCGTAGATTGTGGGTTCGCGTGTGCCGAGGAGGTTGAGGTTTGGGCCGTTTATTAGGAGGATGGATTTGGGCATTTTCAGCTGTTGAGTAGGTGGTATGTCCTACGAACGTGTATTGTTGGCACGAAGAGGCTTGATGATCCCGGTCACGGACTTTGTAAGAGTGTGGTGATATCAGGAGTATATGGCCGCGACGAGATACCTAGGTAGTGTGTCTGTCGCGTCGCGTGGGTGGGCCCGCCTTGACATACTTCATTCCGAGATTCCGATGGTCGTCGGAACGCAAGGAAGGGGAAAAGTCCTTACCCCCACCCCTAACGATCGGCCTTCTTGCCCTGAGTTGCGAGCATGACGTCCCACTCCCCTACATACAGCTATCAGGTCGCTTTCCGTCTTTAACCGGCACGGCTTCAGACGGGACTTTTGGGACGCGATCTGTTCTGGCGCGTGTCGGTCGCCATGGCGTTTCTTCCTAGCCAAACATCTACCTAACATGTACACAATACCCGCGATCAATATGATGGAATTATCAAGAGAAGAGCTAGATGAGATCTATGCGTTCGCCGTGAAGCTGGGACGACAGGCGGGCAAGATGCTCATGGATGCTGCGCAACTGCGGATAGAGGGTGGGAATGCGACAGGACAGGATGAACACGTCCAGAAGGAGAATGCTGTCGACCTAGTTACGGAGACGGACGAAGATGTTGAAGCATTCATCAAGAAGGCGATAGCTGACAAGTACCCTCAACACAAGTATGCCACTGGCTCTAAACCCACCGAGCTGCACACGTTAACATCCAGTAGATTCGTCGGCGAAGAATCCTACAGCAAAGGCTCATCCCGCGACTACCTAATCGACAACGCTCAAACATGGTGTGTCGACCCGCTCGACGGAACCGTAAACTACATCCACCTCTTCCCCATGTTCTGTGTCAGCATCGGGTTCATCTACAAGTCCAAACCGCTCATTGGCGTCATATACGCGCCTTTTACGAACCAATTCTTCTCTTCCTGCGCTGGTCGCGGCGCCTTCTTCAACGAAACGCAACGTCTCCCACTAGTTCGTAACCCCATACCACCTATGCCGGAGAAAGCGCCTAGCGGGTGTGTCTTTTCGTGTGAATGGGGTAAAGATAGACGGGATACGCCTGATGGCAATATGCATCGCAAGATTGAAAGTTTTGTTAATATGGCAGCTGAGATTGGGGGGAGGCAGGGAAGAGGAGGAATGGTACATGGGGTCAGAAGTTTAGGAAGTGCGACGCTCGATTTGGCATATGTTGCTATGGGTTCGTTTGATATCTGGTGGGAAGGAGGTTGCTGGGAATGGGATGTCGCGGCTGGCATTGCTATATTACAAGAAGCTGGAGGTTTAGTGACTACAGCGAATCCACCGGAGGACTGGGCTGGCGCGCCTATAGAGGAAGTGAGGCTGGGAAGCCGGTTATATTTGGCGATCAGGTAAGTCGGTATTACAGCAAACCAGAGCGAGGCATATGCTAATGTTTCGTTACAGACCAGCAGGACCATCACCTATGGAGACAGGTCGACAGAGTCAAGAGAGGACAGTCCGCGAGGTATGGCGGCGGGTACGCAACCTAGACTACACGCGGCCCGGAGCTTAGCGACTTGCAATTCTACCTTTTTCAAGTTAACTCATGACTTGCATATTCACTCGCACCTCGCATGCCGTGTGTATATGTCCAATTCCATTAATATCTACAGTCTTGCTTCGTTCAACTTCCTGGCGATCGCCTCCTGCACTTGCACCACCGGTAGATCCGCCACCGCTTTCCCTGTCCAATACCGGTCTTGTTCCAGACCCTGATATATCAATGCCTCTGTCCCTAGCACGATCTGCCAATCGTTCTGTTTTCCTACCTCCGCAATCTCCGTCCATGTCGTAGGGTGGTAGCACATCTCCAACAAAGCTCCCTTATGCGACTTCGCGAGGAAGCATTCGAGTACTTGTCGCGCCTCGATCTCGGCGGGTGTGACGGGTGTGAAGTTTGGTACGCAGGCTACAATCGCACCGACACCTTCGAGGCTTTGTGCTTGTGAGACGGAGGAGACGTGGACGAGGGAGTCGCCGTAGCCGCGGGCTGTGCACTCTTCGATTACGGCTGCGACTTCTGTGGGATCTCTGTTGACCTAGAATGGTATTGTTAGCACGATCCTCCATCTATGAAGAATGATTTCGTCTGGTTACTCACAAGATATATGGCGCTGGACTTCATCCACTTCCTCAGCGCATACACGGCGCTCCTCGCTGCGCCGCCTCCACCGATCACTAACGCAGGTCTGTTCTCAAACTTCGCTGGATCCACGTTGTATGCGAAAGCATCTCTTATCCCTATGACGTCGGTATTGGTGCCCATGTATAACCGGTTCCCTGAAGCATCTTGTTGGATGAAGAGTGTGTTGACTGCGCCTACGTCCCTTCCCTCTTCCGTGAGGCCGTCCAGGTGTTTTAGTATGGCGACCTTGTGGGGCATTGTGACCGAAGCGCCTGCACTTTTGTTAGTCATCTTTGTCAGTATCATTGCTTGATGTGTTGCGCATACCGTAGAACTGAGGATGCTTGATTAATTGCAGGAACAGATTCATGTCTCTTGACTCCAAAGGGTATTGTGCCCAGTTCAATCCAAGGTTGTCGTACACGGTCTTGTGTAGTAGAGGCGACATCGAGTGGGCGATTGGGTGGCCGAAGAGGTAGCCATGGCGCTCGGTTTGCGAGACTTCTGGTATGCTGGTTTCGGTAGACATGGTGGGATGTGAATGTCGTGTGCTTAGGAGACGAGGATGAAGTTTGGGGAGGTTTGCCGTTCTGGTGACGCTTGATGCTCTTCCAGATATTGAATCCTCAGAGAGCGGGTATTCGGGGTAGAAGTCGAGCGCTCCATGATTACGTCCAACGCATGCGCCAATACCCCAGACTCAACGCGTTGGGGACCGGAAAAAGTCATGTCGCGCGTGGAGGAGACGCGAGTCAAGCGCGTGCAGGCTATGCGACGGTCCGGTGTGCGACTGACAGCTGCGTCCCTCTTCCAATCAGCGAAGATGCCCCGGCCACTAAACCTCGCGTGTAAATGCGCTTCCGGGCCCTGCAGCATCACCAACCCTGTGGGTAATTCCTTCACTTCCCAACTAGGCATGACCGGCGCGAAAATCCAGGTCCCTAGGAACGGTCTGGGGTCGGCGAGAGCATGGTTCCTCTCCGCAATCGCACAATGTTCAATTCTTCCTGGGGGTGCTTAGCGATTCTTCCGGGCCAAGCTCAGCATCAACCTTTCTGCGAACTGGACGGCCAATGAGCACATGCGCAACTGCCTGACACCTTCATAGCTCATCTCCATGGGGTTTGTGGCGTTTTCTCCACATACTCCGCAAAACAGCACGTTGCCGGGTTCCTCTCGGTCGGGATATATAGGTGTAGGCCGATCTTCGTCCATTGAAGTACTCCTCATCTCGCCCAAGCTACGCCTACCTGTCTGGCTAGCAACCTTCATCGGTGCCATCTGAGTCCATCAACTTTGGATTCCTCAAGGCACATCGAATTACCACACCAACATGGGTATCCTTACCGTCGTCGAAGATCGACCGACACCAAAGGCGGTTTACAACTGGAGAGTCTACACAGCAGCATGCATTGCATCATGGGCAGCATGCATGATCGGCTACGACAGTGCCTTCATTGGCACGACTTTGGCCCTGCCGTCCTTCGTTGAGGAATTTCGTTTCGCGGAGATGGACCCCGCCGACTTGAACCTAACGAAGGCCAACATCGTCTCGGTGTACCAAGCTGGTGCATTCTTCGGAGCTTTTGGAGCGTATGCGTCCAGTCATTACATTGGCAGGAGGAAGTCGCTCATTCTCTGGGTTCTCATTGTGAGTCACCCGAGTACTTTACAGATATATTGGAGCAAATACTGACATACCCAGTTCATTTTGGGTGCTGGCATGATGCTGGGTGCCAATGGCGACCGAGGCCTCGGTTTGATCATTGGTGGCCGTGTACTAGCAGGTCTGGGAGTTGGTGGATGCAGCAACATGGTTCCTATCTACATCTCCGAATTATCTCCACCAGCTGTGCGCGGACGTTTGGTCGGTATCTACGAGCTCGGTTGGCAAATGGGAGGTCTCGTTGGATTGTAAGTCATGCAACCTGGATTCCGTTCGAGAGTAACACGTACTAACACACTCATAGCTGGATCAACTACGGTCTTCAGGAGACGATGGAGCCTTCTCACAAGCAGTGGATCATTCCATTCGCTGTGCAACTCATTCCTGCCGGCTGCCTCTTGCTTGGCGCCTTCTGGATGCCGGAATCACCTCGATGGTGCCTGACCAAGGGAAAACGCGAACAAGCACTGAAGGATCTATGCTGGATCCGTAACCTTCCCCAAGACCACACATATATTATGGAGGAGCTCGATGCCATAGATGCTCAGGTCGAACATGACAGAATCACTGTCGGACCTGGATTCTGGAAGCCGTTCCTTGCGCTTAAACAACGCAAGGTGCAATACCGTATCTTCCTCGGTGGCATGCTTTTCCTCTGGCAGAACGGATCCGGTGAGCATGTCAATGTACAACCTGCATGAGACAAAGACTGACATTTTAAAGGTATCAACGCAATCAACTACTACTCTCCGACTGTCTTCAAGAGTCTTGGTGTTACAGAAGGCTTCCTCACCACTGGCATCTTCGGTGTCGTCAAGTGTGTTCTGACTTTTGTCTGGCTTATCTGGCTCATCGATCGCCTCGGCCGCACTAAGCTTCTTATGTTCGGCGCTCTGGGTAAGTCTTCATTCTACCAACAGGACACGAAACATAGACTAATTACTTAAACAGGTGGATCTCTGTGCATGTGGTACATCGCTGCCTACATCAAGATCGCCGATCCAACGAACAACAAGAACGCTTCAGGCGAACTCTCCTCCGGCGGTATCAGCGCAGTCTTCTTCTTCTACCTCTGGACCGCCTTTTACACTCCTTCGTGGAACGGTACCCCATGGGTCATCAACTCCGAGATGTACAGCCAGCAGACGCGCTCCTTGGGTCAGGCATTCGCTGCGGCAAACAACTGGTTCTGGAACTTCATCATCTCTCGATTTACACCCCAGATGTTTGCCTCCATGGGATACGGAGTATACATGTTCTTCGCATGCCTCATGCTGCTCTCTATACCCTTTGTGTTCTTCTTGATACCCGAGACAAAGGGCGTCCCGCTTGAGCGCATGGACGAGCTCTTTACCATCAAGCCCGCTTTCAAGGCACATGGTATCCTCGTGGACAGGATGAAGGAGAACGAGGAAGTGAACTTGACGATTAGGGATGAGAAAGCAAGGGCAGATGAGCATACTGAGATGGCTTGAGCGTTTGGTAGTCCCGCATACTCGTAGTCGCGTGCAAATGAATACATCATGATCAATGAGCATCACCTGAGAGGCCTTCGATATCCGCGTTCATGACTAGATCATCAGAGATATGCACTGTTGAGGACAAATCAGGAACAGAAGACGGTTACAATAGCGATCCACGATTGCCTGCATGCGCACTTGAGTTCAAGCACTTGATCAAGGGCGAGCGTGTTGGCGAGTTTCCAGTGCAGCCGAGTTAGACTCATCACTAAGGCCACCAGAATACTTCTCGAGATGGCCCGGGGCGACATGATCGCGAACCGCGAGTCCAACCAGCGATCCCAATGACGTCATGGCCCCTACATCACAGAGGACGGTTCGGCCTTCCGCAACATGAGAATCAACGCCTTCACACGTGTCGGCTATATCGGCTCGAAACCGCTAATCATTACCGGCGGGAAGAACGCTCTCTCCACGTGCCTTCGACCCTGAGCACGCGGCTGCGTTCGCGTAGAAGAGTAAGCGCTCCTAGCTTGGCTGTCAAGTCGTTGCGGACTCTGCTTTCGGGCCCGCCCTTGTGGATGTGTTACTGCAGGTGCTGAAATTGTACAGCCGGACAGTTTCGCGCGCCCGGGTTACTGGACGCGTCGGATCTTTCTTATCGAAAGAGTGGTTGTACAGACGTCAACCAGCCGATCACATATGCGCCAAAAACCACCGGCGTCCAAAACTGCCCGCTGCGCTTGCACAGCCTTATGCAGCATTGACATCTAGCTGTCGTGTACACAAAGCTGTAGATTATGACAGTCTGTAGCCATTGTATTGCCTAGAAAACCACGAAAAGGATTGTGATGCTCAGGTGTTCTGCCATAGCGCGCCTTGGCCTGGGGATGCAAGAGCAATACGGCCCATTTTTCGATCGGGAACCGATGACCGAAGTGGCGCGATGCACCTGGGCCCGGGTGTGAGCTCTTTTCCGCGCGGCTAGCGCCGAACCTCCATCTGCACCACCAAGATGTCACCAGGCTGGGCTTGCCTGCTGCTTGACACGGCACATCACGGTTGCGTAAGGAGTGTGTTACATTTTCCAACATTACTCCGGGATGGCGAGCGACAAGTGCTCATCGAGCGTGATTGGACGAGGAAGGTTCAATGCGTATGTGCATGGTAGGTAACGGTCGTGCAGCATGCGTTGATCAGGATATCGGTGGGTTATGAACGGCCTTGCATGTACGCCAGCTGCTTATAGATGTCTTATCAGCTTGACAAGTACGGCTGTTAGTCTCTCAGTATTCACACTATAGTTCCACCTTCACAATACCATACTGTTCGTCACATACACCTCTATTTCCATCTTCCATCAGTATCACATCATGCCGTGCCGCCCAGGTATCTCCTCCATGTCGCTAGGCCGATGCTACGCTGGGCACAGCCTCGAACACAAACTCTCCATGGCGGCGAAACATGGACTAGAGGGCATCGAGCTCTTCTACGAGGACCTAGTCGATCACGCCGGGTCCGACAAGCCATCCGACCTACTCGCAGGTGCCGCCTCAGTCTACGGACTTTGCTCGTCCCTGGGCCTGGAGATCATATGTCTGCAGCCATTCATGCACTACGAGGGTCTCTTGGACAGGAAGCGACACGCTGAGCGAATCGAGGAGATGAAGCTTTGGATGCAACTTGCGCATGTCCTTCGAACAGACATAGTCCAAGTCCCTTCATCATTCCTACCACCCAGCCAGACATCCTCCGATACGGACCTCATCGTCAATGACCTTCAAGAGATTGCAGACCTTGGGCTGCATCAAACCCCAATCATCCGTTTCGCATACGAAAGCCTAAGCTGGGGAACACACGTTGACAAATGGGAAGTGTGCTGGGATATCGTGCAACGGGTCGATCGACCGAACTTTGGCATCTGCCTGGACAGCTTCAACATCTTGGGCAGGATATATGCGGACCCTACCGCTGAATCTGGAAAGGTTGTTGGAGCTGATCAGGCAGTTCGCGAATCGATACAACGACTGGTTGCACAGATCAAGCCTCGCAAAGAGAAGATATTCTTCATTCAGATCGTCGACGCCGAGCGTCTCGCACGACCGTTGCTTCCTGGCCATCCCTTCTACAACGCCGAACAGCCAGCCCGCATGTCTTGGAGCAGAAATTGCAGGCTGTTTTATGGCGAGACTAGTCGTGGAGCGTACTTGCCCGTAAAAGATGTCACACGTGCCATCATCAAGGATATTGGATTTGAGGGCTGGGTCAGCATGGAGTTGTTCAATCGAGTCATGAACAGAGAGGATAAGGGGGTCGTTGAGGAACTGGCACAGCGCGCTGCGGCCGCGTGGCATGCCATGTGCCGTGATTTACAGCTTGGTACGGGTGCGGTGTATGATACATTGGCGTCTATGGAGAGACCGCGAAACGAAGTAAGCAATGTAGGACAGTTCGTGAAGGAAGCCGAATATGCGCGGCTATGAGCTGGAAGCTGATGTGGTTTCCTTGTTCGATTTCCTGTGCTTCTTATCGTTTGACAGTCTATATGTAGAAGATACCCATTAATCAAGCATCGTTCCTTCAAGCCACGCCCATAATGATGAAGGCATATGTCTTGACTCTGCTACTATGGACTTCTTGGATAGCTAGATATTGCTTACTTTTTGAGCTTAAAAGCCTGCAGTCGGGCTCACCCAGCATCGTAGAAAGTGTTGAGCGGGAATTGAGGAGACTCTTCGCTGTTATCTACGCCTAGGTTCGATGCAGTAGGCATGAAACGGCCAGCATCAGCCGCCAATAGATCGGCCATGCTTACTTCCGATGAAAATCCGAGGTTCTCCATAAACTGCGGTTGGTTTTGTAGTTTCTTGGCACCATGCTTTGAAGCGAAGTCGTCAAGGAAACTTCCCAAATCACCCGAGACTAAAGCATTATAAGGATCGTGGGGGTCGAACATCGGGCCAGCCATTCCGAAATCGAATAGATTGGGTTCGAATGGTTGCAAACTGTGACCTGCATGGCTAACGTTCATATCTGGATGGACCATAGTAGACTGGTTGGGCGGTTGCTGGTACCGATTGGTGAACGGACCGCTATGTTGTGAAACGAGAGACTGCGGCGAGGTCTGAACGGTTCCAGAATCTTCTGAAGACGCGTCTCTCAAAGTAGCCGATATTGATCGCAAATCCGATGATGCTCTTTCCGAAGTCTCTTGTGATGATTGGCCAAGAGCAGCAAATAACTCGTGAATTCGAGTATGTGTCTGCTGATCCAGAGTCAGACTACTAGTGTTTCTCTTGATACTTTGCAATAAGCAGGTGATGACTGCCGGCATTCTTGTGACCCCAAGCTGCTGTTGTAGGACGTTTAACATGTCCAAGATCTGCTGAAGCCACGCCTGAGATGGGACGAGAGTAAACGCAGTGACGAGGTAAGTGAAGCGGAGAAGCAATGCAGGTGGGGTTGGTGGTGTAAAAGGTGGATCTTTCCGAATGTAATCGAGTTTCGGTGGTAACGCTGACTTCCACATCTCAAGTCGGCCAATCATCTCATGTAGAAAGTTTGGCGCTGTCCGCTCCATGGACGTACATCGGAGAATGTCAACCAATTCCATGAAAGCGTTGAAAGTACTTAAAGCGAGTGTCGGAGAGTTTGACAGGCGTGATGGACCAAGATTGAGATGCCCACTCCACGGCTGCCATTCTTCCATGCCATCTTCTTCTATCTTGCCCATCCACGAAAGATCGGCCCTGTCGAGGTATGGGCGCCGCTTGAGATGTAAGGCCAAAAGACTGTCAAGCACAAAACAACTCGAGATGACATGCTTTAGCCGAAGTGTAACAGCATCTGGTGATTCTGCAAGCATGAGGGCTATTCGTAAAGCACCGCCGACAAGATGCCAAGCAGCATCGAATAATTTCCCATGGATGTTGAACAATGCTAGGTTGAGAAGGGCCTTTACGTGACCTAGTTCGAATTTGCCTAGCTCATTGGGGATAAGTTGCCTCGCGATGTCGTAAAGTCTTCCGGACGGCCATGGGTGATAATTATCTCCTGCGAGACTCGCGTCATCATGCGTAGAGCCGACTGCAAATACACTCCACATCTCTGCATAAATTCCCGAGTTGGACATGTCGCTTGACAGAGCCAAACCTTGTTCCGCATAAGAATACGATAGCTTGAGAATCTCAAGCTTATCCGCGATGGGAAGCCAGCATTGTGTATACGTGCAATATATCTCGATCAACCTCCAGCAGTCCGTAGGCAGGGGGGTAAGGGGAGAAGAGCCTGTAGATTGTTGCAGACGCGGAGAATGAAGGTCCGGTAATGGAGGTGGGCGCATAGCCTGTGGCACGTAGTTCGTGCCACTTTGCCATGATATCTGCATAAGTCAGCACTCCTCAAGATCGTCACATAGGGCTAGTACCGAATGCTGAGACTGAGATTTTGGTGTCATCTGGAGAAGCGTGGCATCTTCAGTATCTACCTCACTGTCTTCGTCTGAGCTTGGCGGCCTGTCCTCGCTTGCTCCTATCTGCTCTCCAGATAATGCTCTGGTCACATCTCGACAAAATCTGCTCTTGGTCCAGCTCTTGTGCAAACGATTCGAGTCCTTAGTACCCCTCGCTAGCAAGACTGTATTTTCCTGGGCCAGTTGCTCGTGTACTGAAGTCTCAATCTCAGCGTGCTGTTGGAAAATGAAGGCCAGTGTCATTTCAAGACTGCGTATGTAGCCGGGCTGGAGCCCTCGCTTCTTCGGGTTTGACGTGTATGTACACGTGCGCTTGGCATCCAGACAGGGAGAGCAGCTGGGCTGGTTCGCGTCACATTTCTCGCGGGCATTGCGACACTGATCGCAAGCTCTTGATACCCGAAACCGTTTTACCGGTATGTCTTGTGTGGCCTGGCGGCGTTTCTCCTGGGTTTGCAAAGACATGGGTTCGGCAGCGGTCGTTCGCCGTCGCACAAAGAACACGGACGCGCCTCATAGAGCCTTGCCAAAAGAGCAGATTGGTGATCACCCGGATATGGGGTGGTCGAGCATCTTGCTAAAGAAGCCATCGAGCTTGCCTAGTGAGGCACTGGAGAAAGCCGGGGGAGCGTCTGCGCACCAGGATAAAGATTTATCCCCGAGGAAAAGCGGGGCTCACTGCTATCACGTGTTTCGCTAAGGCACTCGTCGCTGCCAACTGCAGCGGCATGTTCTGCTTCATGATGTTGATTTTAGGGAACTACATTTTCCAAATTGCAAGTTCCGTAAACAATGGCTTCCATGACGGTTGGTGCGAAGCGTTCATTTGCTGCAATGAACACGGAAACCGGAGCGATGGACGGGCGAGCTTCGCTGCCAACACCATCGCCGCCTGCGTCCAAACAGCGAAGTCTACCGAATTCGGCAAGGTCAACACCAGCACCTACACAGTACGAATGCCGGAGAATGTTTGACTCCCGGGCGTCTATCGTGCTCATTGGCATGCATGGCACAGGCAAAGCGACATTGGCAATGATGGCCTCAGTAGCCTGCCAGCGAAGGGTTATCGATATGGAGAGTGTCTTCCACACTGCAACAGGCTTCTCGACCGCTACGTATCGCAAACAGTTCGGATCATCGAATCGCAGCCTTCGACAGGAAGAGATCCTACGCGACACATTGCAAAACCACAGCAGAGGCGCCATCATCGTTTGCAACGGAGGATTTCCCCTGGATAGCAGTAGCCAAGCTCTACTGCATGAATTTTCGGCATCACACCCAGTGATACACATTACACGGGATGTGCGCAGTGTACGCGAATATCTAGACACGGATGAATCCAAGGTCCGGGAATTGCTTGCCCTCAGTACTCCGGTTTTCAGGCGATGCTCAAACTACGAGTTCTACAACATATCCGAAACGAATGCAGCTCACCTATCGGTTGCGCCTGCGCACCAGCCCTCTGTCCCGGCATTCCTGACGTTGAAGCGTGCAGAAAGAACTTTCTTCAAGTTTTTGGCACTGATTCTGTCTCCAACGAATACGCGAAGGAAGATCAAGAGTGACGCGCCCACGCTAGACCCTGGCCACTTTCCGTTATCGTATGTCGATCTGGAGCTGAGGAACTACACGTGCGCCGTTCAGGTACAACTATCAGATCTTACGCCTGAGGAAGTCGATATTGAAGAACTAGAGTTTGGCTGCGACGCATTCGAGATAGTTGTTGAACCTGCACAGCTTACAGCAGATCACGCGGAGAACATAAGCAAGAGTATATTTAGAGTGCGGCGGAGTACCGTGACCCCGATAATCTTTCACACGATGCCGCCGTCGGCACATTCAGGCCATTCCACAACGTCCTACCTGGCAAACTTGTGGTACGGTCTACGAATGGCACCTGAGTTCGCCACTGTGGATCTTACCATGGACGAGGAGCTGATCCGAGCAATCGTTGCGTCGAGGGGCTCAACCAAGATAATCGGCCATCTTCACGCAGCCATGGATTGGTACGATGTATTCTGGCTTGAGAAATACGATACAGCAATGCGCTTGGGCTGCAGCCTTGTACGCTTTACCCGGCCAGCCAACTTCATGGACGATAACGCCGCCATCCAATCATTTCGCAACACCATATACGCCAAGTCACAGAGAATACCCATGATATGCTACAATACCGGCCGCGCTGGTCGTCGCTCCGCTTGCTTCAACCAGGTTCTGACTCCTGTGATACCAGAAAAGCTACGAAAGGGCGCAGATTTCGAGACCAGAGCGCAGGGAAATCCGGAAACGTCGTGGCTTACTGTAACAGAAGCTACACATATTCTGTACGCATCGTTCACATATGACCCGATGGAGTTTTACATTATCGGTGCCGCAGCGGGTTACAGCCTCAGCCCTGCTATGCACAATGCGGCATATCGAGCGTGTGGTATGCCTCACCACTTTGACCGCCTTCAAACTGCGACATTGGACGAAAATATACGAGAGTTGTTGCGAAGACCGAACTTCGGCGGCACTGCAGTCAGCCAGCCATTCAAGGTGGATGCCATTGCTCTTACTCACTCGGTAAGTCGCCATGCTCGAGCGATTGGAGCAATCAACACGCTTCTTCCAATTCGCCATCTCAATGAAGATGGCAGTATACCCGATGCGGATGGCGTTGAGTTATATCAAGAACGCAACCAGTCAGGGCCTGTCAAAGCATTGTTTGGTGACAACACAGACTGGATTGGCATTCGATCTTGCATACGGAGAGGCCTGTCTCCTGCCAATGCTGTTCGTCCAACGACCACCTCCAGCCTCGTGATCGGGTCAGGAGGTATGGCTAGGGCGGCAATCTATGCCATGCTCCAGCTTGGCATCAAGAATATCGTAATCTTCAACCGAACAATCAAGAACGCACAAAATCTAGTCAGCTACTTCTCTGCACTAGCTGCAAGCCCATCGGCAGCCAAACTCTTCCCATCGTTCGTCCAGGGATCTCAACCCACCTTTCGCATACTTGAGTCGCGGGACGATCCCTGGCCAAAAGATCTCCGCGCACCGACAGTCATCGTATCATGTATACCCACGCATGCTGTAGGTGACGAACCATCGCCTGACTTCACGCTGCCCACTCAATGGATGCAATCTCCTTCGGGAGGTGTAGTGATAGAACTTGCTTACCGAACTCTCAATACGCCACTGACGAAACAAGTTCGCGAAGAAGCGTCAGCATCATGGATCTGCCTGGACGGCCTTGATCTGTTACCTGAACAAGGTTTTGCGCAATTCGAACTTTTCACAGGAAAAAGAGCTCCACGCAGGATCATGCGCGAGGAAGTGTTACGATGCTGGACCGACGAGCAAGGACACTCGAATCCTAATATGGTCCGCACGCGACTTGAAGCGATGGATGAGCAAGAGCCTTGAAGGCAACACTGTGGGGCGGCCGATTCATGCACGCTTCGAATACACTAAGGGCACACTTCGCTGTCACGGCAACATGACTTGTTGAGGGTTTGTTCATCAGCGCGGCATAGCTTTATTGGTCAAGCTACCCACACTGGTCTTTTTCCTGGTACAAAAACAAGACTCGCATGTTGAATGCAGTGATCAAGGAAACAACAGCACAGAACCGATCCTCCCTCCCACCTTGCTCCCTCAAGATTCTGAGAAGACAGCCTCAACAACTCTTTTGAAGCCGGTTTTCGCTCAACCGCAGAACACCTTGATAGTTCTGAAGCTGGCAATATTCACACAGACGTTTCCGGCGTAAACCTGCTGTTCGCGACCGTCGCAGCTCCCGGATTCGTAGATGAAGACTGCATTGAACATAACAAATCAGCTCTCATCGCCTTGTATCTAGCCCATGACGAAACCGAAATACATACCACGGCAGCCATCAGCTATAGCATTGACATCCATGGAGTTCTGGGGCAATGAGTAACAGCCTCCATCGGGATTGGCGTATCGGGTGCCCTGGTTGGCCCGGCATTCGGCATCGCTGGAGAACAGGGTGAAGGTGACGGCTGCGTCTACGAGGGCGGCCTCGGAAGCCATTACCAATGCGGAGGACACATCTTTCTTGATAATTGCGGCGCCGGCGGTGGTCGAGGGGAAGAGCAGGGGGATGGCGAGGAGGAGAGTGGAGAGCATGGATGACGTGGTAGCAGGCATATTTGCTTGAGAGGGATTTAGATGAAGTTCTGAACAAAGCGGTGGATGTTGATCTTGGAAGTTTGGTCGTTGGATATGCTGTCTGCTTTGCTTCTAGAGATGGGTAGAAAGGGGGGATACTTATACATCCTCATCGATTTGCTTGCTCTTCCCCTACTTACCTCTGAACCGTACCTGCACGAGTACACATCCCCGAAGCAACACCGCCTGTATCAAAGACGGTGCATTCCGTATACACTAGTCGCATGCTGATGAATGGCGTGAGGTCGTCCACCCGCATCACCTACACCAAGACAGCGAGCGTTGCACAACAACTCGGGGTATCTCGAAGTCCATCGATTGCGGTGGAAGCGCAGAAACCTCAGCTCAACTACCGCGAAGACAAAACTCAGTTGAGAAGTTGGGGAGACGCGGATATTTCTATGGTGTGATCCGGCTTACTTTGTATGCCTGTTCTTCCCATGGCATGACCCGGCTTACTTTCTGTGCCCGTACATCGTCATCATTGGATTTAGACCGTCTACCCAGCTCAGCACATATTGGACAACTATATTAACTTTGGGTTGATGTGAATGTAACCATGAGAAGAGAGCGGTGTGTCGAGTTACAAACAGCTACGCCACTGCAACAACTCAGCTATACACTTGGTACAGCAAACACAAAAGTTTCACCAACGCTTACATGTATACAATTGAACAAGGTAAAATATATTGGTAAAAGGTCCAGCATCAAGCCACCCTCAATAGATCAAACAAGGAATAATCTACATAGGAAGATGAGAGGTACCGAAAACAGCCATCGGTCTATCGATCTACGCTTCGCAAAAGGCAAACCATGTATCGCTTAGAAGTTCATCAAATCTATTCCATGTTAGCTGAGGCACAATCATACACTACCAAGGAAGGAATAACATACCTCGTCCGAACAGCGCCCTCTTGGTCCAGTCCATGGCGAGTAAACACCTTGTCCTGAGGCTGACGCTCTGTGCAAAGTAGACGCCTCTCCACAGGTAGACGGCCAGCAGACCCCCGCTCAAGCCGTAGCCGTTGTAGTCGAAGATAGCTGCGTTACCGATGTATGCCAAACTACCCAGATGCTTGTATTCGAAAGCCTTGTACACCGCATCGTCCAGGTCACCGTAGTCAACGTTATTGAGTGCCATGCCGGGAGCTGCTTGGGCGATCTTGTTGAACTTGCGACCGAGGTATTCACCCTGCTGGTTAGCGCGCTGGGCGGTGGCGGGTAGGGATGTGAGCTTCGAGTCGATCTGGAAGAGCAGCTCTCTAAGCTCGCCAAAGTCCAGAGTGCCAGACTTGTCCTTGTCGTACTGCTCGAACAGCTTGTCTAGGCGACGAAGATGGTTCGCTGCTTGTGGGAAGCGTTGCTTGACGCGTTTGGCGATGCCGCGCCAGTCCGAGTACGAGATCTGCAGCTTCTCGGGGTCCTTACCCTTTTCCCAGGCAGTCGTGCGTAGGAAGTTCACGATGTGATCAGAGACGTTGTTCTGGACTGTTGCGCAGTCACCAATAGCGTAAACGTCACCGAGAGGTGATCCGTTCAAACGAAGATGTGTGTCGGTTTCCAGAGCGTGTTTGTTGTTCTGTCCGTCCAGTTTGGCAGCGAGACGCTTGCAGAGATCAGTCTGCGCAACACCAGTTGACCATAGGCAGAAACCCATAGGGATCTCCTTGGTAACCACTTTGCCGTTTTCGTCCTTTTGCGAGAAGAGAATCTTGTCCGATTGTACTTCTTTGACGCGCGAGTTTGTGAGGATGTCGACCGAGTCATGGGCGAAACGTTGCTCAGCGTACTGAGATAGGGCCTCTTCGTAGGTGTTCAGGATGTGACTTCGGGACTGAATAACGTGGACGGAGATTTCGTTGCGTAGAAGCTTAGGGTAGAGCTTGCAGAGATCCTCGTTCAGCATGTCGAACAGCTCGGCCGCGAACTCTACGCCAGTAGGTCCACCACCGCAAACCACGAACGATAGAAGTCTTCGCCTCTCTTCGTCAGATGTTGTTGGTAGGCACGCGTACTCGAGGTTCTTGACGACCTGGTTACGGATAATTCTGGCATCGCTGATGTCCTTGAGGAAGTGGCAGTGTTCGAGACCCTTCACACCATGCGAGTTTGTGACGGATCCGACGCCGATAACAAGCTTATCGTAGGGCACATAGAATCTCTGCTCCTGGCCCTTGGCATCTACAGCTGAGCACTCGATGAGCTTCTCAGAGAATTCCACGTCTTCAGCCTTTGCCTTGAGGAAGTGCCCGCGAACTCTCCTGACAATCTTTCGGACTGGTTCGACGAGGGACCGGAGCTCCAGCGTTCCGACGGTAGCGGAAGGCAGCATCGGCGTGAAGAGGAAGGTGTTGGACGGCGAAATAACGACAACGTGGTAGTCATCCTGGTTCAGCTGCTTCAGAAGGGCCACGCTACCCCAGCCCGTACCCAGTATGACCAACTTTGGCTTGTGCTTGAGCTTCTTATTCTCGGGCGTTTCATCGTCGTCAACGAAGTGGTCGGCGATAGGCAGGTTCTTGGGTCCACCTCTCCTCGGGCTGAGTGCGAGCTCGGAGACGGGGATATCGGTCGCAATAGGGTCCTCGTTGTATGTGTAGGCGTCGTAGACGAAGAAGGCGATGACCAAGACACCGCTGACGGCGACGAAAGAGCCGAGCATGGCTGCTGTTCGGTAGGCATACCGAGCGAGGCGTGATCGCGGAGCTTGAAGAGGTTTCGTTGAGACGGTTCTTATCGCGGTCGTGGTGGGGGTTTGCCTGCTTAATTGTGAGGTCTGTAGGACGGCGCGTCTCGCAGCGGATGCTGGGCTGCCATTGCTGAAGGACGTGCGGAATTGTGTGTTGGTCGCTCGCGGTAACCGTCTGCAGAGAATTGAGGCCCTGGAGGTGGCATTGTACCCGCGCGACAGCGACGCGGCCTGTCGTGGGAGCATCGCGGGAATTCGGAGCTCGAGCGGAGCGCGTGAAACCGGGAGAGGAAGCCGGCGATGAGATGGGATAGAGGTAGGCGCCTACACGAGGGTTACCAGCAATTGACTCTTCAATTGCAAAATTAGAGATGAGAAGGCATAGGTAGATAGGACAAGCGAATGTAGTATGCAAAGGCCACGGCGGCGTGGGAGCAGGGATAGGCGTCTCAGAGCGCGGAAATGTCAATCGGGGTTCAGCGTTACGTCACCATGGCAGATCGGAGCTTCGCGGGCCATCCTTGCATGGTTCCACCACCAACCAAGCTTCCACTGGGCCCGTCTGCCGCGTGCTTGTAACGTCTGCTGTGCCTGTCAGAACTATGTTTCCATGTCTCTACTACACAGATGGGATTGTAACATGGCCTGCAATAACGCGGATACGTCTCTAAACATCACTGTGAGCTGATGTATTCTCTACTAGTGTACTGAACTTGTTCCTCACCAAGCATGCATCCCGCCCGGGCAGACTTCGTGTTTGATTGAAGTTAGCACGGTCGTTGTGGATAATGTCTGTATCGATCTCCCGTCTGAAAGCGGCCCGCCTGCGTCACGACTGACGTTGGGTGGACGAAAACTTGGTCCTTGCAGTGGCATAAAATTGATTGGTAGTGATATCGTAATGAGTATTCTGCAACAGTGCAACACTTTGCCATTTACATGACTGGCATATGCGCAGCCCGTTCTTATATACAATCCTCATCGCTTCTACTTCTATAGTTCTGCTAACACGACCAGACACCAACGGTACCGTCTCTACGTCCTTCAACCAGATAGCCATCCTTTATCCTGACGTGTTCGATGATGGAGTGTGTCGTCTTGTCGTTCTCGTCAGCTCCGGGTCCGCAGTCCCAGTGCCTTCCGTCTGTCTTGTCGTAGACCTTGACTACGTCCGCACCTGCAGCAGACACAATTCGGCGTGAGTCGAACATCATGCTGGTGATGGCGTGGTCGTAAGCGTAGGCGTCTGCAATAGCACCGGTTCGGAGATCCCAGATCTGTGCATGTTAGTCAGGGAAGACTCGGAGGAAAGAAAGTTGACTTACGCGAATACTCCTGTCGGCACTACCGGTCACGAGATGGACATCATCGAATTGCAGGGCGGTGACAGGGCCTGTGTGACCGACGAGACTTCGGTGAACTTGCCCGCTACGCAGATCCCATAGACGTACCATACCGTCAGCGGTACCACAAGCAAGTGCAGCATCGAAGCACTGTATGGCGCCTACGAAGTCGGCAGAGGAGTCGGCAGAGCGTCCCGTCTGTCGCCATGTGCTGTTGGAGGTGTTCGTAGCTGTGGCTTGGGCGGCAGCCCAGAGGACATCGAGCGTCTGCACGCATCGTCCCTTGACCAGATCCCATTGCCGTAGTGTCTTATCTGCAGAACCGGAAACTAAAGTGTCGCCACGGAAATGTAGCGCAGTAACTTCGTCGACGTGTGATTCGAGGGAGAAGAGAGGGCAGTCCTGCATGCTGGTCGACGGTGGCGCAGGGGGTGCGTCTTCCGAGTTTTCAAATGCCAGACCGTCGTCACTTTCTTCATCGGGCTTGTTTATCCGGTTGTCCATGGGCGCGTATTCGGCCTTGCTCAAGTCCCAGAGTTTTATCGAAGCGTCCATTGAGCCGGTTGCGACGATATTCTCTTCGACCTGTAAGCAGCGCACGGAAGACAGATGACCCTCGAGCATTCCAATGCACCGTCCGGCGCTCAGATCCCATACTCTTACTGTGTCGTCTAGCGATGCGGTAACCATCATGCCCCACGGAGCGTCAAAGTCCATGGCGGTGATGGCGTCCATGTGCGCGGGCAGTTCCTTGATCTTGGATCCTGACTGTAGATGCTCGTGTAGTACGGGCATGGACATCCTCTTTGACAGCCTCTTGGCCTTGTTCTTCGTCTTGGGCGAGGAGGGTATCTTCTGGTATATAGACTCGGACATGAATTCGCCCTTGCCTTCTGACTGCTCGTCGCTTGTTTGCGACCCTGCCGTCTTGGGCGCCAGTGCAGCCTCGTCGTCCAGCTCTTCTTGCAGGTCCTCGATGCGGTTGTCCACGGTCAGCAGGTCCTGCTCCAGCTCGCCCTCTTCGATTTCAAGCCCCGCCAGACGGTCGAGGACCATCTTGCGCATGGTATTGAGGTTGGCGATCTTGTTGTCGATTTCGTGTATCTCGGCCACGCACATGTGCTTGCGCACGCCCATCATCTCGAGGCGGTGGCCCATGCTGTTGCGCTGCTTCCTCAGCTTCTGCATCGAGGGGGGCACATTGGGATCGTCGTCGTCTTCCCCGCCACCGATCAGGCGCTGGCCGCGCGCATTGTGGCGGCCGTGTTTCTTCGCATGGCTGTCGGGGGCGTCGGGCAGCGAGGCCTCGAAGCCCTGGAAGAGGGAGAACTCGGCGTTGTCCTCGGGGATGTTGGACAGCAGGTCGTTGGGGATGTAGGCAAGGGCGCGCTGCTGGATCTCGGGGACGGAGATTCGCGAGCGCACGATCTCGCGGGGGGTGGTCTGGGCGAAGGAAAAGACGGAGCGCTGCATCAGCGGGCGGCGGAGCTCGCGGTGGAGCTCGCCAATGGCGTTCTGGTAGTGCTGGGAGACTCCTTCGGCGCCTATCAAGCTGCCGGCGGTGGCTGTGACTTTTTTGCCAAAAGCTTGCAGATGGCGGGTCTAGCGAGCATTAGCATCACCGTGTGCTCAGGGAAGGTGCGGTGGGGCTACATCGGGGAGCGAGTCTATGAAGCTGCTCTCGTCGTCGTCGTCAAAGGCCTGCGAGTACCGCGGCGACCGCGGGCTGGTGGACCGGCCGCGACCTGGGGATCCATTGCGGGCGGTTGACGAGGCCATGCGAGCAGGCGTGGCGGGAGACTCAAGGGCGGCGCAGTGAAGGAGACGTCGCTAGGGCATTCTTTATCTTTGCATGTCAAATCGTGCGGCTCGCGTGTGCTACAAAAGGCCAATAGGCGGTGAGGCGCGTCGGGGTGCTCGAGGTGGTGATACCTAGGTAGTGGTGTTGCGGAGGGGAGGACTATCGAGCTCAGCAGTCGGCACCCGCCTGCGTCATCCGCCGAAGAGCACCGCCGATGCTCGGGACACGACCGGACTGCCATGGCTGCAAACACCATTCACCCGCATACCTACCCTTTTGGGACTTTGAGGAGGAACCATGGACGCGGCAATTGACCTCTCCGACGCGTCCAAGGCGCTTGACCTGGCCAACATCCGCTTCCAGCTCATGTACGCCTCCCCGCCATACGCGCCTGAGTCTCACTGACAGCAAACAGTCGGCTCGAGGATACAATCACCTTCCACCTAATCGAGCGCGTGCAGTTCCCCCTCAACAGGACCATCTACGTCCCCGGCGGCGTCGATATTGGCGAGCCCGAGACCAGCCTGTTCGACTGGATGCTCCGCGAACAGGAGCGCCTGCAGTCCCTCGTCCGCCGCTACCAGTCGCCCGACGAATACCCCTTCTTCCCAGAGGTCCTCCAGGAGCCCATCCTCAAGCCCCTCAACTACCCGCAGATCCTCCACCCGAACAATGTCAACGTCAACGCCCAGCTGAAAGACTGCTACATCAAGCACATCCTGCCCGCCGCATGTCTGCAGACAGACCGCGAGGACAGGGGAGAGTCGCAAGAGAACTACGGGTCCTCTGCTACCTGCGATGTTATGACCATCCAGTCCCTGTCGCGGCGCATACACTTTGGCAAGTTCGTTGCCGAGGCCAAGTTCCAGCAGGAGACGGAGCGCTTCGTCAACTTGATCAAGGACGAAGACAGGAAAGGCATCGACGAGGCCATCACAAATGCTGCGGTGGAAAAGAAGGTACTGGAGAGACTGAGGTTAAAGGCCAAGACCTACGGCACAGACCCGGACCTGGGCGCAAACGGCTCGTCCAAGGTGAATGCAGACGCCGTCGTTGGCATGTACAAGGTACGTTAGGTGGTCTCAGTATATACACAGCGTACTAACAGGTAACACAGGATTGGGTCATTCCCCTAACAAAAGAGGTTGAAGTCGAATATCTCATGCAACGACTAAAAGGCACACAGTGGGAATAGACCTCGCGTGCAATCAAGAAGACCAATACTGCCCAATATCCTGACCCAAGCCGCCCTCACATTGAAATACATGAATGACGTGGGCTGTTCGCCACGAGTTCCCCTCTAGCTTTTCCGTCGCACCACCAGCATACTGATCAAAACTCGATCCGTCTAGTCCAGCTCGTGGAACTTCATAACGTGGGGCTTCTGGGCTTCGCACTCGAGCTTGAGGTCTTTTTGGGAGTAAACCTGGATACGCCGTGCCTCCTCCTTCCACTCATCGAGCTTCATCTCAAGTCGCCTCTCACACGTGCTGAAGTATTTCCGCCAGATCAAGTGCCCCAAAGCGCTGCAAGTCATCGCCAAGTTCATCGCAACCATCAACGTAACTATTGATTTGATGGACGGACCAGACTGACTCAACAAGAAGGACACAAAGAAGGCCACAGCGATTCCAGTAAGCAAGCATAGTCGCTGGTAACGGTCCCCTCGATTGAGATCGTACTGCATCCAGTAGTCCAACATGGACATAATCGTAACGAAGATAACCATGCCAATTGACGGATTGGTGACAATCCTCGGTTGTTTCGCAGACTGACACATATCGGTCGAATGCCGGCAGCCGTAGTAATTCTTCACGATGTTGTGCAAGCCCCATTGCCCCCACGTGAGCATGCATGTGAATCCGAGATTGGATTTACGTCGCAGCTCGATTACGCCATAGACACGTCCAGCGAAAGGTATCCGTCTTCTCATGTGGTCGAGCACGATCGGCTCAGGCAGGCGCACCTCGTCATAAACAGTTCGAGCCTCAGGTGTCTCAGCTACAAATACAACTAGTCTTGTCGATGACCTGTCGTAAGCGCCTTCTGGTTTTGGATCAGTCGGCAGATCTGTATCCTCTTCTGAAGAGTTTTCAAAATCCTTCTCTGGGTACAGTGCCTTCGGCCGCATACGAAAGCTATACACATTTGACTTTGTGATAGCTCGGAACTTTGCTGGCCAGTCTTCAGCCGATTCCTTCGACTCTGGGTAAACGAGCATTACGTCGAGGCCGTAGTCTTCCGCGCCTTTCTCGCTGTCGCAAGGCTGGACATGACGAGGAGAGGCGCGGGGAAGGTACTTTGAGAGGCTGAAGATGCCTGACATTGTTGCTGATGGAGGGGTCGGTATCCTAGAATCGTGTGCGTAACCAATGAACCTTGTTGTTGTTGGAAATTCAAAAAGCAAAAAGGGAATGGTGATCTAGGCGTTCTTGTGAGAGGACCTCTTATTTGAGGTGGAAGAGGCATATGACGTTCGGCTGAGTGTTATCCTGATTGGTGTATATCTTGCGAGGTGCTGACCGGATCGTCGGCATTACAGCTATCCTATGGCATCGTCTGTATGGTTGTCATTAGCCTGCACAATATATGGGCAGGCTTTAGGTTGGGATACTACGTCAGAGGCTTGGCTTTGCATGCTTCTTCGCTCCAACCATTGCAAGCATACTTGGAGACGTTCCTGAGTGGGAGATGATGAAATAAACGACTACATTAGTGAAGCAACTATTGTTTGGTCGGAACTATAACGCAACGTAATGAAATGAAATCACCCTAGAATTCATATGCCAGCCTCCCACATCACTCAACTTCGTCGTCGCTAGTCAAGTAGTCATCAAATGGCGAGTAAGGCTTCCACCACAGTGTTAAACCATCTTTGGCCGTCTTGTACTTCTGCAATCCAGCGTCCTCATAAGGTCCGTAACACTCTGCCGATGGATTGAAGCCTATGATGACATGCGATGAATGATCGAATATACCCATTGTAGACGTTCTACTACGCTTCCTCACGCCAGCGAAGATGCCGTTGAGAAGGGCCTTAGGCGGGTTGGAGAAGCTAGTAGGTATATAGGGTTCTGATGTGTCGCTGGCTGTCATGGAAGGAGCATGGGTGCGAGAGCAAAGTAGGGTTTGATCAGACAATAATTCAGCGTCGGGCTTGCTCTCTGTGATTGTGCTACTTCGATATCTCAAAGAGAGGGTAATGCTATTCGTGAGTAGCGTACCGTCCATTCCAAACATCGGTTGTTTCTTACTATCGTCGGTAGCGCGACTGGAGGCCCCTTGATGCACATCCTCCAGTTCATGGATCGTTGTACGGTTCTTGGGCTCCGTTGGGGTACGGTTGGTGACTGTCGTAGGTATGTCTTCCAGTTCGCAGAGTATGGATTGTTGCCCAGTCTTCTGAGACAGGTGCTTGGCGAACCTTGCAGGCATACCGTCCAGTTCACAAACCGTAGCTTGTGGATTTCTGTTCTTGGGAATACGCCTGGCGACTCCCTCCAGCTCATGAATGACAGGTTGCTTCTTTGTTCTGGAGAGACCCTGGCCCGCAGATACCACAGCACCGCTATCCAGTTCATGAACTGTAGAATGCTTCCTGGTGATTTTGGTGGTCTGACCGCTCGTTCCCTCCAATTCATGGATCGTGAAGTTTTGCTTTGAGTTGTTGGGAACGTGACCGAGAGCTCCTTCCAGCTCATGGAGCGTAGGCTGTTGCTTTGCCTTCCTGCATCTGTGAGTGGCAGTCACTACGGGCACACTCTCCATCTCGTGGAACACAGGAGCGTGTTTCGCTATCTTAGGCATTTTGGTGGCTTCGGTCGGCTGAGCTGATTCATCCGGAACGGAGAGCTCGTGAACCCCATCAGTTTGATTGCTGAATCCAGACTTCCTCGTTTTTTCTGATGTTCGATGACGAGTGGGGCCTTTGAGAACGGTGTCTTTCAGCTTTTTGAACGCTGATTTCTTTGAGCCTGTGGGCTTCTGCACACTAGCTGATGTTTGACTTTGATGGAGGCTCGATGTGTCTAGCAGGGTCGGTGCTTCGGGAAGGGATCGTAGAATCTTCTTCCGGTCCCCGTCGGCAGTCCGATGGTTGTTGAACGATTGGTATGTGCTCTTCAATTGGTCATTTTTGATCGGCTGACATGCTTGGTAGGTAGTCTGAGTTGGCGGATTTCTAGCACTCTGTCCTTTCAGGGACTGCTCCCAACCCCTCAAAGCAATTCGCGTAGTTGTCGAGATGATGTCGTGCTCTTGGTGTGTAGTGCTTTCCCTGTCGTATATGACGAACTCTCCTACAAACCGTGCTGCGGTAGTCACCGTAGCTCCTTCGCTGGTATTATTTGCTTCACTGTCCAAGCTGCTATTGTCGCTCACTGTGTCGACAACTTCATCATCGATCAATTTGGCATCGTCATCTGAGCCGCTGTCGTTGTTTTCCACGCTGATAGTTTCAGTTTCTGCTTCTTCTTCGTCTTCCCACTCATCATCACTGGATGCAATAGGGGAGCTGTCGCTGGCCACATCGTCACCAAGCTCGCTATCCATGTCATCTACCGAAGCGTTGTCGAGAGCTTCATCAACGTCATCGCTTTCACCGTTGGCGTCTCCGTTTTCACCACTTTGGTTACCCTCGCTGCCCGGGTAATCGTCGTCGGCGTTCTCGTCATAGTCATAGCTAAGATTTCCTTTCTTGGTGTAGGTGGCTTCCATCTCAGAAGGATCCGTGATTTAGGCAAGCCAATTTAGTTGGAAAGAAGGAAGAGAGCAGCAAAAGCCGATAAGATTGCGGGCGACGAGCATGAAAAAGTGACCAGATTGAGGTTTACACCTAAAAGATACTCTTGGGTAACCAGTATCGCGCGTACGTACCCGTTGTTGGGAGATGATTTGTTCCGCGTGTACCGCATTCAATGCATGCTGCCATCGATTTGCTGGCTTGGTATGTTGACCTTGTGTTCCGACCGGTGAGCCACGGTAGTAGGACGGGTACTTACTGTGGTACACCTCCTCCTTTTGCAACACATTCCGCAATCGGGACATTGTGACAACACCCGCAACACATCCCGTATGACAGATGGTGGTAGATCTCGGAACCTGTTACCCTTACATGCATGCTTGCATCTGAAAGCTCGGCCTTCAAACTTGCCACGCAGAAGAATTCTTGTACCATCTCTCATCATGCGTACTTCCAAATTCCATGGATGGACGACACCGCTACACTGGGTGTGCTTTTCACTCTCCTTGGTCTCGTCTCATCCTTCCCTCCGCCCATGTGTATTGTGTCAGGGTCTTACGTATGACCTCGTGTAAGACGTGTGCCCTTACTGATCCGCTGTTGAATGTCCAGCATAAGATACGGTTGAATAGCTCCAGCCGGATTCGTGAGCGGTAGATTGAAGGATTTGCCAAACAGCCTTGGCTAATCACGACTGAGTTTCTCTTCATTGTACCGTCAACAAGAGTGTTCTCTGATTCCGTACATCGTTGCCGCGTCCACATCTCTGATGATTTATCGGTCCTAACGGCACCGAGTGCAAGGACATCTATCCGACCGAGTCCGAGAAAATTAGCGAAATGTTCAGTCATCAGGTGAGATCATGGCAGATGCCGACAGTTCGCAAAAGCAACGATGAGATCTCCTGGATGACCAACAAAAACCGTGAAATAGTTGGGTACTACCATGGCTTTGCGCACGGTGGTGAAGTTGCTTTGAGTTTGTCGCCACTCGTCATGGTGCCTCAAGTTAGATGTGCATCTAGGTTGTGAAGGTTTCGTGCAGAATTGAGGCCGAGCCCGCGATCGCAGGTACAGAAATAGCAAACATAGCGTGCCGACGGAGCTCCTCCGAGGGTGCGTTAGTGGTGTTGGTGCTGGTGTCAAGCTCTCCAGGGCTGTGTTTGAGCGTGGACCCTGGGCTCGGGCCATCCAGGTGATCGGCAGCCACACCCGCAACAACCGGTTCGATGATGCAACTCACTCCACCTGGGCAGATGTCACGGCTCAACTTCCCACCATCTCGGTTCAATCCCAAGCGATGTCGTATTTCGATCCTTCGTTCACGAGAGATCTTCATGCTAATTATTCAAGGTGATAAAGGGAACGCCGATTACTGATCTTGCCCTCGCCCTTGCACTCAGACCACCTGAAATCTTGGACGATGAGGTTGTTCGGGAACGCACTGGTCGAACTCTACAGGATCACCGTCATCATTCGCATGGCCAATTTCCTCACACGAGTAGACTCACAGCGCTCATGCTCGATGTCTCGAGCATGGAAATTCTCTATTACTCGTCCAGTGTGTGGATGGACTAAAGTCCTTCCTGGGCACTCTCAAATGTACTGAGCCGATACTAATATCAAAGAAATAGTCGCTTAAAATGGCATGCATGGCATGGCAACAGCCACTAGAAAACCTGCAGTTCAGGACGTCATATGGCTAGCGCTCGGAAGCGAGGTATTGCACAGCCAGCCGACCGGGCAGCGCCCAATGCTACTGTGCATACCTGGTCCATCACACTAGACGTCACATCTCGTATGTTTAGTAAGGTTCAAGCCCCGTTAGGTTTACCAACTGCCCGGATAGGACATCTTTGTCGCCCCATCCGGTCGCCCCGGATGCCGCTACTCGGTCGCGACACCGTTAGCAAGCATGCTGAGGCTCCAAAACTGGGGAAGAGTGTCTTTTCGGCGCCGCCGGCATGGACCGATGCTCGTGTTCCGGGAGAAGTTTCATGGTACACTCTTCTCGTGTGCTCTAGTGAGTATGGCCAAGGATGACGCTTGATGTCAACCTCCTCGTGTTGAACCTTGGGGTTAGGCGGACACGATAATCGGGGTAGAAGTACGACGCTTCAATACGAGGGAGATGACTATATAATGCCAGGCAGGTATCTCAGTTTCTACTCATCATCAAACATCAACTCTCACACTCAATAACAACAACAACCTATTACACTACTCAACACTCCAACTCAATTTCAAACCAACTCCATCAAAATGCAGTTCACCACCATCGCTTCTCTCTTCGCTGCCGCTGCCGTTGCCAGCGCTTCACCCCTTGAGGTCCGCCAGACCACCTGCCCAGTTTCGACACAGGGTGACTACGTCTGGAAGATCTCCAACTTCTTCGGCCGCAAGCCTGAGGGAACCTACTACAACAGCTTCGGCTTCAACATCAAGGCTACCAACGGAGGTACCCTCGACTTCACCTGCTCTTCTCAGGCCGACAAGCTTGAGGACAACAAGTTCTACTCTTGCGGCGAGAACAGCTTCATCAGCTTCGCTTTCTCGAGCGACCGTGATGGTCTGATCATCAAGCAGGGCGTCGACAACGAGTAAGTCATTTCCACACCTTTGAATGCGCGGGTCGTTCAAGTTTGCTAACATTTCCTCAGCCTCACCTATGTCGGTACCACCACTCTTCCCAGCTACTGCCGTGCCGGTGGCAACGGCCCTCAGGACTTCGTCTGCCAGGGTGTCTCCGATGCCTATGTCACCCTCGTCCCGCTTCCCGCCGCCGCTGCTCCTGCGTGTCCGGCACCCAGCCAGTACTAAGAATAGGCTATGACCTTTCTTAGCACTCCCAATTATCCCAGCGCTTCCTGTATAGACATTCTTTAGACCCTAGACCTAATGCAACATTAATTTCCTCATTACTCGTGCCACTCTGACCACGACAACAGCATCGTGCTATGTTTGTGTCAAAGACGTGCTTGAGCTGCGACTTGAGTCTGTTCACTGAATTTATTGGAAAGACAGCTTTTGAATTGAATATTTTATATAAAGACTTGACTGAAAGAGTGTCGAAATCCTGGACGCGCAACCTTCGCGCTTGCCTCAAATAGCGCAACAGCGTCTGACTCCGTACAAAACGTGCAGTCGACGTCAAACCACCACCCACAGCTCGCACGAGAAGAATGATGCCTGAAACACACGTCGCGCGAAACTGCCATCCTTGAAACCTCAAACCTCCTTCCCACGTGACACGCGACGCGAACTATAACAGCATCGTTAACCCCCGAACTTGCCATCACCAAAAACCGCGTGCAACAAACGCCGCCATGTCGCTCCTCGCCCGCGCAAAAGACCTAGCCTACAATCCCGATCACACAAGATGGATGACTCCGCTCCTCCTCGTAGCAGACGCCGCGCTCTCAGGCGTGATAATCGAGAAGATACCTTGTTCGTGCTCCTTTCTCACTCACCACCGGAAACGCACCACGTGTCCTAACAGCGAGGCTTCTAGATACGGAGATAGACTGGACAACTTATATGCAACAGATAGCCATCTATCTAAAAGGCGAGCGCGACTATAAGAATATTGCTGGTTCGACAGGTCCGCTCGTGTACCCTGGTGCGCATGTGTGGATCTACAAGCATCTTTACAAGTGGACGGATGAAGGGCGGGATATCGCTCTCGCGCAGTACATTTTCGCGGGAGTGTATCTGCTTACGCTTGGTGTGGTGTTCCAATGTTATAGGAAGGCGCGGGTGAGTACTTTCCCATTCTGGCTGTTGATGTTGGAAGCTGACATGTTGATAGGTTCCACCCTACATCTTTCCGCTGTTGATTCTATCAAAGCGCATGCATAGCATTTTCATGCTACGGTGCTTCAATGATTGTTTCGCGGTGCTCTTCTTCTGGCTGGCTGTCTTTTGCTATCAACGCGATCAATGGCATCTGGGGAGCGCGCTGTATAGCACAGGCCTAAACGTCAAGATGAGCCTGTTATTGCCTCTGCCAGCAATGGGTATCCTGATGGTCATGAAGTTGGGTGGAAGAGAAGCCTTGACACAGGCCATGATCATCGTGCAGGTTTCGGTAAGTAAATCATCGGTCATGGACTCTTATCAATTGATGCTAATCAAAATGTAGGTTTTGTATGGCTACCCCTTCAGGAAGCGCGCACCAAGCTATTTCGCCCGCGCTTTCGAGCTCAGCCGTGCCTTCCTTTACAAATGGACCGTAAACTGGCGCTTCGTCCCGGAATCTACGTTCCTCTCGCGCCCTTTCGCCATTGGCTTACTCGCTCTGCATGTTGGCCTCCTCATCTGGTACGCGCGAACCCGCTGGATCAAGCCCTCGAAGCGCAATGTCAAAGAATTCCTCAAGCTTTGTATTCCAGCCATTGAGCCCCGGGACCAGGACACCATGTCCAGCAAGATCACCCCGGATTTCATTATGACGACGATGTTGACCGCGATGACCATCGGCCTCCTTTGCGCGCGGAGTCTGCACTACCAGTTCTACGCGTATGTCGCGTGGTGCACGCCGTTTTTGCTGTGGAAAGCAGGCTTCAACCCAGCCGTTGTATATGCATTATGGGGCGCGCAAGAGTGGGCGTGGAATGTGTACCCGAGTACATCGGCAAGCTCGGCGACGGTCGTGGGCGTTCTGGCGATTACGGTCGCGGGCGTATGGTGGGGAACGAGGAAGGAGTACGAAGGCGTGACGAAGGGTATAATTGAGGAGGACCATGCGCACGCCGAGTGATGCGACGAAGAACTCAATCCTCGTCTGAGTCGCTGGGCGGCATCTTGCCGACGGTCGATTCCTCGTCGTCGCTGTCTTGGACGTACGTCGACTTCTTTACGAACTCCTTGGGCCTGTATACTATTGTTAGCGCTCTGTACACATACTATATGATACCCGTTTGAGCATACCAGTAGCTCATCTTCCTCCACGCCTTCTCATCGCGAACCACGTTCACAATCTCTCCATCCAGCTTGTTCTCACGGTCCGCCAGAGCAGACATATCTATAACCACGTAACTGCCCCTCTTGATCCATACTGTTGATCGGAACCTCGCTTCTAGCTCGGCAAGGACAGGCTTGCCGTCTGGCAGCTCGGCGGCATAGATGTTCTTGCCTTCGGCTTTGGTGATGCGCGCGATCGCGTGATTGGGCGCCAAAGCGTCAGGCGGTGTGATTGTGCTGTCTATAGTGGCAAGGACATTGCGCTTTGGACGGGCCATGTTGGGGTTGAGCTTTGGTAAGCAGGGTGGAGAAGTTATCGGTTGTGGTAGTTTTGGAGACAATATGGGAGGGGTGCTCGTGAATTTCCAAGCAGGAAGGTGTGGCCGAGCCCAGTGGGGAAGTTGTCCCCGCCCCTCCGAACCCCAAAAGTTCGCACTTTCACAACCTTCTGGGTATTGCGCCCTTTCTGGTCACGGGCCTAGACCCAGTTCCCTCCGACTGTCGGATCCATTGCCAGGAATGAACGGCTATCTGCACCATTAGACGCGTCTGTGTCCCTGCAAAACGTTTCACAGGCTTTATGATCGACTTGCTTACCGACCGTTCACCATCTCCACACTGCTGCAGCGCGACCACACGATACTTACCCGCCAGCTGTGATAGGCCCCAAGTCGGAGCCGGCGCGTGTTTATCTGGTAATGTAGGGTAATTGTGCATCCCATGATTTATCAGCGATAGCGCCCTCAGCCTTTGCTTTGCCCAGTAGTGTCCTCGTCGAGTACTTCGTGGACTACCGTATTAAGGGTCTAGGGTCTTCCGCACATCGTCGCTCGGGCTACTTTCTTATTTATGACCCTTCCCTTCGCATCTGCACTGAACTTGAACGTCCAATTACTTCCTACTACCTGAAACACACAATCAGAAAGAACATTTCTCAGGCGCGTAGTCCAGGGCTTTTGCATCCTCTTCGAGTTCGCAAAAGGACACCGCAGACCGGGAATTTGGAGCCATGTCGTCCAAATTTCACAGTCTCTTCGACATTCAGCCTGCCTCCGTGACCAACCCAGAACCGACATACCAGAAGGGCAAGGGCAAAGCACCGCAAACGCTCGGCGATGTAGGCGTACTACCAGACGTCGAACTCGCAGACTTTGCTTCTCGCAAAACAGACGATAACCGACAGGCATCGTATACAGAGCATGAATTGCCCAAGGGCGCACAGACCCCGAAGACCCCTAATGAACTCGAGATGAGTCGTCCGGCCACACCGAATCGAGAAGATGCGGTTGGTACCATCAGGACCTGGAACGCTCAACCGATGACCAAATGGAGAATTCTTTGCTGTTGCTTGATCTACTTTTCAAACGGAATCAACGACTCAGGTGAGTTGAGACATTGATATAGACCTGCCATTTTTGGATTACTTGATCGAATCAAGACTAACCAGTGGCCAGTCGTCGGTGCTTTGATTCCGTACATGGAGTCGTACTACCACATCTCGTACTCCATCATGTCTCTGGTCTTCATTGGTAACGCCATCGGTTTCATCTCTGCCGCCTTCTTCACGAACACGATCCTAGGCAAGTTCGGAAGGGCGAAGACTCTGATCATAGCAGAATTGATACAGTTGTCTGCATACGTTATCCTTGTTTGCACTCCTCCGTATCCTTTGGTCGTTGTATCGTAAGTATCAAATCTTGAAACTCAGTAACGCACCGTTGACAATTTCAGATTCTTCCTCTTGGGATTTGGTGCAGCCATCAACTTGGCCCTCAACAACGTCTATTGTGCGAACACTCATCCACCTTCTGTCATCCTTGGCCTCTCGCACGGTAGTTATGGCGTCGGTGGAATAGTTGCACCCATCATCGGAACAGCAATCGTCTCACAAGGAATTCTGTGGTCGCGCTTCTACTTCCTTACCGTCGGACTGCGACTTTGCTGCATCGCTTTCGCAGCATGGTCCTTCTGGTCATACACGGAAGACTCTGAGGAGACGCTCTTGGAGACTACGACCAGCAGACAAACTGCTGCGGAAGACGCTGCCTCTAAGATGAAGAACCTTAAGCTCGCTTTGAAGAACAAAGTCACGATCTTCGGCGCCTTGTTCATCTTTGCATACCAAGGAGCCGAAGTAAGCATTTCAGGCTGGTTCATCTCATACCTCATCAATTACCGTAACGGTGACCCTGCGAAGGTCGGATATGTCACAGCAGGCTTCTGGGTATGTATAATTGCTGTGTATTGTTTCGCCTCTGCTGATTGTTGAATAGGGAGGCATCACGCTTGGTCGTTTTGTACTCACTCACGCTGCGCCCAGGATAGGCGAGAAGAGATTTGTCGTCATCCTCACTCTCGGCACGATAGCCCTTCAACTTCTGGCATGGTTGACACCGAATTTGATCGGAAATGCAGTCGCTGTATGCTTGTTGGGCTTGTTGTTGGGCCCCGTCTACCCATGTGCGCAGACCATCTTCTCGCGCCTCATGCCTCGTCATATTCAAACCACTGCAATCGGATTCATTGGCGGAGCAGGAAGCTCAGGTGGTGCGGTTGCGCCCTTCACAACTGGTGTTCTCGCGCAAGCTTCCGGTGAGTGACCCTTATCCTATGCGCAATCATCAGGATACTAATTCTCTAGGTACTTGGGTACTGCACCCCGTTGCAATTGGCATGTACGCTGTTATGCTTGCTTGCTGGTTCGCGCTACCTAAGGTGCGCAAGCGGACTGAGTAGACTTGTCGATTCTGCGACAATGTCGGGCCTGGTACACGCCGTGACCGAACTGTTCGTCTAGTACGACAAATGCGAAGGCTGATGATAGGCCACCATGACATCATTTGGAGACCACCAACATTGCGGGACCCGCGGAACGCGTTGTTCACCAACAAGATGACCACATCAACGCCCAAGTATATAGCAAAGCGTGCCTGCTCCTCGTGAGTTGCTCACAAATTGGAAACCATCTTCAACAATATCCCAAAACACAATCTCGCACCGTCCAACATGTCCGCGACACAAACCATACAGATCTTGAGCATATCCACCGCGCTGTTGGCGTCGGGCGGCATCGCAGCATTATCTCTCTTCGACATCCCAATGTTACAATCACAGCCAGCATCTCGATCTCTCCCAATGATACGCTGGCTCTTCTCAAGAGGCTCCCACACGTTTCCAACAGCCGCAATCACATCCGCATCCGGCTTCGTCTACCTCGCATACAAATCTCTTCCACCATCTTCTGTCAACTCGATTTCCTCAATCATTCAGCATGCGGTCAAGGGCAAGCCAGGCCTTTATCTCGCCGCCGCGGCGCTCTCCTTCGGCATCGCGCCAATCACGGGTCTGGCCATGATACCCACGAACTTCGCCCTTATCAAGAAGAATGAAGAGTTGGGCGGGAGCCGAAGTAAGGCGTCTGCCGAGTACCGGGAGAAGGCTGGGTCTAAAGAGCGGAGCGCTGATGAATCCGTGGACAGCAAGGATGACGTGAGTCAATGGAAGGATTTGAGTGTACCGCAAGAGAAGACGGAGAGGAAGAGTACTCCAGCAGAGGATCGAGAGGTAAATGAGCTATTGGATAAGTTCGGAAAGTTGAACATGCTCAGGGCGGTAGCTATTGGCTCGGGTGGTATCGTGGGGTTGATGGCTGTTTTGGCGTAGGCTTTGTTATGTTGCTTTATGTTGCTATATGACCCGAAGTATCCGTAATCCAGCCAAGCTCATCTAGCTCCCCGGACTAGGCGGCTCGCATCATGTTCAACGAATTAGATTGCATGCATGTTGCGAGCACGACATTGATTGCACGGCTGACGTGAGCTGCTGGCTGACTACCTGTTGTGTAAGATACCGGAAGCGGAAGCGGAATGGGCACGGCGATAAGCGTATACCATGCGTAACATTCAGCTTGCTTTCAGCTCTTCGTGCCAGTATGTAGTACTATAAAGCCTTGATTAATCACCATAGCAAAATCTGATCCAATCTTATCATTGCGACACCCGTGCAACATGCATCGCATATTCCTCCTCCCAGAACTCCTCATCCAGATCGTCACTCTCCTCCCCCCATCCGAACTCCCCATATACGCCTCTGTCTCCAAGCACTGGCGAGAAACACTTCGCCTCAATCTCCCTCCGCGCCTTCTTCCTCTTCGCGACGCTTCATCAGCAATCACTTCCACTGCTACAAAGCCCGATACGCTTGACAGACTTCCACAACCTGTTTCCTCTCTCGCCCAGGGCATTCTCGCTCGAACGACTCAATGGATGAATTCTGGCTTGCCATTGGATATCTCGGATAACTACTACTTCTGGCATGAAGGCGCTTATGGGAATCTTCTTTCTGCGCTTGTCCCGTTCTTGCATCATTGGCTGGGGAAGTATGTGTGTGAGCTGATAGGTGGACTGGACGAGATGGCGAGGGGAGAGATGGGGATCTGCTTTAGGACGCGAATGAGTATGGGGGAGTTTGATGAGTGGTTCGCGAGGTGTGAGGGCGAGACAGAACAGGGCAGGATTAGTATGTGTGCATACTTGACGAGACCTTTGACGCGGAGTGTAGAGATCTACTGTGTGGAGGGTGCGGAATGGGATCGGGAGTATCGGAATGTTCTACACAGACATGGAAGGAGAGATTGGCAGCAGCGATGTGTGAGAGTGGAGCGAGAAAAAGGTGTTATGATGGGGGATGTTGTTGAAGAGTTGAGAAGTGTCCTGAAGACTGATAAAGCTGAGGCGGACACTGGAGAGACGATACAGGGAGATGTGATGCTGGAGTGGAGTTTTGAGGAAGCCGCAAGCAGAATGACATGCTTTGAGTGGTTCGACGGCACTGGATAAGGAAAGAAACACCGGGATGGAAGCGGAACGATTCGAGCAGACGATGGACGATCTACAGTGTTATCAATATGGGTCTGGGTATACCATGAAGAAGTAACAGCCAACACCATGCGCCAAGCCAATGCCCACTGATCAGAATATTGACCAAAAGGATTGCGCCGATAAACATACTCAGGACAAACGTTCACCAATTCCATGTCCTGCTTGCGGCCGAGAACACAGGTGGTTTCCAAATCAGACGATCAGGATCAATGCTCCTCTTGCCCTTCAACTTCTCCTTCGCCTTCTGTCTCTCCCGTTGCGCGATAACTGCATCTGTGAGGACGACAACATGCTGGTTCTTACTGTATCGCAGCATGTTCAAGTTTTGCAGGGTATGCAGCACGTCGTTCGTCGTCATTGCTGTCGCAGCGCCCAAATCCTCGATGTTAGCTTCGGTTCGGCCAGGCTCCATTAGAATATCGACAAGAATCTCCTGCCAGTAGGCACGATATCCGAGCAGACCCAGATCAGACAACGGCTTCTCCGGAGATCCGAGCTTGTTTTCACGCTTGGAAAGAAGGTAGGAAAAGTCGATAAGCAGTTTACCGAATCCTTTCCGCTGGTATTGAGGCAGCGTGAGAATACAGGCTACGTTGTAGCCTTCTGCCGATTCTTTCTCTTTGGAAAAGTAGCCCACAAAATGGCAGCCGTGTTCGTCGCGCGTGCACATACAGTAGAACAGAAAAGGGTCGACGTCGTAGTAGAGTGTCTTGTGATCCAGGAAGAGTTTCGAAAGTAGACAGAGATTTCGACACCACGTCCGCTGCCGCCTCCCGTCAATCTCGAAGAAGGACACATAGTCGTCTCGGTATATCTCGTTGCCAGGCGGGTGGAGCAGGTGGCACTTTGTGCGGTGGCGTTCGAACTGCGTTACTTCACCATAGTACCCAAGGCAGAATTCGCAGATGTAGACTACATCCGAATCGACAAAGTCGACTGGGTAGGGTGAGAAGTACCAAGGCTCGACCTCGAATTTGCCCATCTGGATCTTTTCTAAGTTACGCACCCGCGAAATCTCGGTCTGGTTCTGAGTCATAGACCCGGATGTGCGTAGCTTCTCGATTTCATCTTCTCTCGAGTAATCCTGGGGTGGCATGGCCTTGGCTGCTGCGGCGGCATCCTGCACGTCGACAAGGTCCATCTCCTCATCCTCGGGTTTCGGTGTGCCATCGGTGACTTCGCTGGTGACTATGAGTTCTTGGTTTTCCTTGCCACTTGCTTTGGACGGCTTCGGTGCTTTCCCTGGCAGATTGCTAGACGTCGATTCTGGAGTGCCTGAGATCTCACGATCAAGTTTGCTGCGGGATCGCTTGAGATTCTTCTGGTCAGACTTTGAGGGCGCCTTGTCGGTCTTAACGGCAGTGCCCTTCTTCTTGTCTGCTTTCTCGGGCGCAGGCCACTCAACCTCTCTTGACAGATCTATCCGTTCGGCTTCGATCCATTCATCCAGACGCTTGTTGAACTCTTCATAATGAACGTAGAACTTGGGCCTTCCTTGCCTGGTTTGGATCGACAGAATTTCAGCTTTACGCTTCTCGCCATCCTGTAAAGTGTTAGTCTAAGTACCGACTAGCTATTGATGTTGCTGTTTTGATGTTCATGCGGCTGGGGTTTGCATCGCGCATCGCGAAGTTGCGCGCTATTCACGTACCTTCTCAACCCACGCCTTCACGCCAGTCCTGCACGCAGCGCGTCAGCATACATATACAAACTGTGCGCATGTTGTCGCACTTACCTCAGCTGTGCAAGGGTGGCAAAGCCTGTTTCTACGGGTGCCGGCGTCCCAGAGGGCTCATGCGAGTTTTCTCGAGGCGCCATGGCGATGCGACACGCGTTTCTCGATACTGGTAGATTTTGGGATCTGTTGTGAGGTTTGATGTCGCGATGATGTTGGGGGTGCTGGTCTCAGTCGCGATGTTGCCGCCTGCCGATCGGGCCTTTGCGCGCGTTCGAGCCGACATCTGGAAGGTGCTAGCGCAGTTCTGAACTTTTGCTCGCGGGGACTGAGCGGAGAAGCGCAAACGGCCAACATCTTCGACAACCACTGACAGGACGACACTCACACCGCTATGACGCGCAGGTGACGACAACAACATGGCTCCAATCGATCCCAGCACTCTGTCCAGCAACTGGAAGATATTGCAGCAGCGACTCAAGACCTCAACGCCTGCGACACCTCCGAAGAATAAGAAGTTTGAAGACGAGAAGCAGTCTTCGCTCAAGCGCAAGCGACCTCAGCACGCCAATGGGAAGCACGGAGATGCATCACCAAAAGCTGTAAACGGCTCCCAGAAGAACACACCGCGAAAACCTCTGCCCTCGAGAAAGCGACAGAAGATGGAGGAGCCCGCGTCTGTCGGCGCTTCAGCCAAGCAGCACAACGCCAAAACCCTCTCCAAGAGCATCTCGATGCCCTCTCTCAAGAAGGCACCCCTTCTGAGCGATCCCAAGGATGCCGCCGCAGCCGTCTCCATCCTCGAACCACATCCCGACTTCCCCGACATCGAAAACGAAGGCGTATCAGAGGTAGCACTGCCCGGAAAATACGTCGCATTAGATTGTGAGATGGTGGGAGTTGGACCAGAGCCCAACCGTGACTCTGCGCTGGCAAGAGTGTCGCTAGTCAACTTTCACGGCCATCAAGTCTACGATTCCTACGTCCAGGTGCCCCGAGGCATCGAAGTTACCGACTATCGAACCGCAGTCTCTGGCATCGAGCCTAGACATCTCCGCAAAGACGTTGCGCGACCCTTCGACGAAGTACGAAACGACCTCAAGATCCTCCTCACCGGGCGCATACTCGTCGGTCACGCGGTGAAGAACGATCTCGACGTGCTCATCTTGAAGCACGACAAGCGCTTCATCCGCGACACATCCAAGTTCTCAAAGTTCAGAGAGTTGGCCATAATACCGGGGCGCACCCCAGGTTTGAAGCTATTGGCAGACAAACTCTTGGGTGTAGAGATTCAGGTCGGTGCTCATAGCTCGGTTGAAGATGCTAGGGCTACTATGGCACTGTTCAGGTTGGAGAAGGACAGCTTCGAGCACGAGGTCAGGCAGAAGTACGGCAACATCCGTCTCGACGCAGCTGGGCCAGAAGTCGACGTCGGCGGTGGTGATGAAATAAAGAAGAAGAGCCGGAATAGGAAGAAGAAAAAGAAGAGGAACTAGTAGGCTGAGACGTGTACTCTCACAGTTGCTATTGTTCTTGGTCTTGCTGCATTTACTTGGAGTCTTGCATGGCATGGATACCCTGAAAAGTTCACATGTATTTTTACATCTACTATTGGATCATGTATTGTCGGTAGCTTCTATGGCTCTGATCATGGCTGTTCTTGCAGCCCCCAATCTATCATATATTTCCTCTATGTGTATTTAGCAAATAGATCTCTTCCGATGAAGCCTTCTCGCGTTACAGTCCATGTCTGAGGCAGCCTCACCCCGAGACCGATAGTATTACACTGGAGTTTAAATGTGCAATTGAGGCCAGGACTTTTGCATTCCGGCTCGTCATGCACGTTGCTGACGTGCTAATGTTCTTAAATCCGCCAGGTGGTACCACTGGTATGCTATCTTCGTCAACTTCACCAGAAACTTTACTGGATTCTCTAAGCCGGTCCGAATTTGAGGAGGGCACCAATCTTGGCGTCGCCTGCACTCGTCCGACACGTGAAGCTTGACGATGTTTTGCTCGGACCTTAGCGGAGATAGCATCTACCATGACCAAATATCCCCACATTGAACGTGGGAAGCCTCGGGAAGGTGCCCCTCCACCGTCTTAACGCCATCCGACAAAGATCGGCCCCGACAACCGTCGGCAGTCTCGAACTTGGACGCAATAGACGAAGAGACCGAAGATGGACCCTGAGGTACTCCAGCGTAACACGTCATACGCATGTAAAGACTGAGGAGATATAAGAAGAAGCCATGTCCTGCATTGAACCCCTCACAACAACTCGCACTTCCATCACCAATTTCTAAACTCCACTACCTTTCCAAAGTTCCCCAACTACTTTTTCAAGATGCCTTCTCCATTCGGTGACGCACCCAAGGCGGCGTCCCTCCTGGACTTCCACCGCGTCATGTCGCCCACTGCCGGTGTTCGCGTTTCTCCCCTTTGCTTGGGAGCGATGAACTTTGGCGATGCGTGGGAGGGCATGATGGGCAAGTGCGACAAGAAGACCGTGTTTGAGATTCTTGATTTCTTCCACAAGCAAGGTGGCAACTTCATTGATACGTGAGTCTCCATAACTATGCTCTATTTGGGGACCTCGTGGTGAGATGGAAGCTAACATTGTCACAGCGCAAACAACTACCAAAACGAGGAGTCTGAGACCTGGATCGGCGAGTGGATGAAGGAGCGAGGCGTACGTCACGAAATGGTCATCGCCACCAAGTTTACCACCTGCTTCCCTGACCCGAACAACTCTCCTCGACAACGTATCAACTATGCTGGTAACAGCACAAAGTCTCTCCGCGTCTCGCTTGAGGCATCCCTCAAGAAGCTCCAGACTGATTACATTGATCTGCTGTACGTGCACTGGTGGGACTTCACGACCTCTATCCCTGAGTTGATGCAATCGCTCAATGCCGTTGTCAACTCTGGCAAGGTCCTGTACCTCGGAATCAGTGACACTCCTGCTTGGGTTGTCAGCAAAGCCAACGAATGTAAGCATCGTCATATGGCAAGCTTTGGCACCTGTGACTAACGAGATATTTAGATGCCCGCAACCACGGCCTCCGTGGCTTCAGTGTCTACCAAGGTCGCTGGTCCGCAGCCGAGCGCGACTTTGAGCGTGAGATCATCCCCATGGCACGCGAAGAAGGCATGGCTCTATGCCCATGGGGTGCCCTTGGTGGGGGTAACTTCACCACCGAAGAGAAGCGCAAGAACAACGAGCAAGGTCGTAACTTTGGCCCTGCTTCTGAGAAGCACATCGCAATCTCCAAGAAGCTCGAAGCGGTCGCCAATCAAAAGAAGACTCAGGTCACTAGCATCGCCCTGGCCTACGTACGCCACAAGTACCCCTTCGTGTACCCAATCGTTGGCGGTCGCAAAATCGACCATCTCAATGGCAACATCGAGGCGTTGGCAATTGAGTTGAGCGAGGAAGAGGTTGATGACATTGATTCCGCTGTTCCTTTCGAGATTGGCTTCCCGATGAACTTCCTCTTCGAGTTCAGTGGTAACAAATACAAGAACACCATGACCAGCTCGGATGTGGGTCTCCTGGCGTACGCTGGACCTCTGGAAAGTGTACCAGTACAACAAGGCCCTAAGCCACACCCGCTTCAGGGACACGGAGGCAACTAAGAGCCCGGAAGCTAGATATTAGATGTAAACTATAGCCGGGCCTAGAGCTTCATGCATGATACAAAATAGAAGTTCGATGATTCGATGTTTACTAGTGGTACTGATGTTTCGCTTCGTGGATGATTCCTTCCCAGTTAATTCTATCGTTGATGGAGACTCACCCTCACCTTCCGAGTAGGACCAATCAAAATCCAAGCGGGAGCCCCACTTACACACTCTTTGCACTTTCCAATTCGCTCGCTCAATGCAGCACAACACACATCACACCATGGACTCTCAACTTATCCCACTACCCGATTTCAGACTACCAGACCATCCAAACGCTACATTAAATCTCAATGGCTCCCCTCTCAGCATCATCGACCCATCCAGTCTCACTCTCGAGACCACTAGCGAAAACATTACCCCAGCAATCGGCCTAGCAACAGTCTTGTACAAATGGCATCCAAATGCACTCGCAGCCTTTCTAGACCTAGATGCCTGGTTCTCCTTAACATGGACCTTAAGCATCGCCGAAGGCACACCCGAAGGATCGAAAATCGAAATTGGACGTATAGGCAACCAAATCACTTTCGGCAGCCTGGACAGCAGCGGCGATAACTGGACGTTGATGCTTACCTACAACATCGTTCTAGAAGGCGAAGAGAGGGGAAAGTGGATACCGAACCCCAAAGAGAGTATGTTGGGTGAAAAAGATGTCACAGATCCGGAGGAGATTGAGAAGCTGGGTAAAGAGTTTGCGGAGAAGATTGTGAGGGCGAAGAGGTGGGAGACGGGGAAGAAGATGAAGCATAGGTTCTTTGTGGAGTATGCGCCCATGGATGTTTGGGGTGATGGGATACCGATGAGTCCGCATTGGCTGTACTCTTCTCTCGATCTTTCAATGTGTACGGCTTGTAAGAAGACGGGTGTTGCGTTGCAACGATGTGGAAGGTGTGGTACGTCGACGTACTGTTCGGATGTTTGTCAGAAAGGGGATTGGGCTGTGCATAAGGATGTTTGCAGTATGAGCATGGAGGATAGGGGACAGGCGATCAAGTTGTCGGAGAAGGGTGGGCTGATCAAGTGGGATGTGGAGAAGACGTATGCGAAGGAGGAGGGGGAGATGAGCGCGAATCCGAATTTTGAGACACCCCAGGTGAAGCGGAAGATGACGCAGATTACCGAAAGTAGTGAGAAGAGCGGATGAAGAGAAGAGAGCGATCCAATAGCGCGTCGGCCTCATTCGACAGCAGGGAAGAAGTAGGATTTTATTGTACCAAGAGATGCAAAGATACAGAATTATGAATTTGCAAGGCCTATCCGATTGATGTCTCCGGTCAACACATCGCTTACATACGTCTGCCGTTGTCAGATCCGATGTTTGAAAGTGCCACACTTTGTTCCACGTAAAGATGGACATATGCCCGAGAATTTCCCCTATCATTTATTCTGCTTGATGTTCCCCAGCTCAATAAGATTATATTAGTTTCTGCACCTTCCATCAATCCAAAAAGGGCTCTTAGTCCAGTGGTAAGACGCTCGGATGCAACGCTGGCTGGCACTTAACCGTGTCAGTAGGGGTAAAGAACCGGGCATACGCCAAGGTTTCGACCGTCGGCCCCAGGGTAGAGTAAAATCTCCCTTCAAGTCTGTAGCAGACTAGATGATGCAGTTTTCGAGAGACATGCGTTCGATCCGCATAGAGCCCGATGATTTTTGCGCCCTTAATCGCTCGGAATGGGCATCTTTTTCGCATTTGAATGTGCTTGATACAACTGTGCAACGACTGACCCCTCCTCCGGCCTGTGGCGAAGGGCTGGCTCGTGACAGCAGGTGAATACGTTCTTGATACTAATCATGTAGACTGGATGGGTATGTCTCCTATGATTTTGCTGCTTGCTTGCGGAGTCGTCTATTTTGTCCGTATACACCAAAGCGTGAAGCCTTCCAAATTGACCGCCATCTGCCAGGTAAAGGTGCGCATCCGAAGTGATGTTCTCAATTCGTCTGGGCGCTGAGACTCGCCCGAAACTCTCCACACCAATAGTTCTCGGTCTTAATACATCAGATTGTTCATTCCCTCATCTGGTAATAGACCAAGGAGCATTTGGTCTAATGGTATGACGCTCGTGCTAAACTTCCGTAGACCTTCTCAGGAGCGGGCACTTAATCGTGCCTTGGACTGTTGATATTGTTCTAGGTCCACTCTGTTTATAGTTGGTGCAATTCTGAAGCAGATGCGGTCAGAACGAGAGATCTAAGTTCGAGTCTTAGAATGCTCATCCTCTCTTTTTGCTTCGTTGGTGGATGTAGCGCGTGCCGTTTTGGTGGTAGGTCGGCATCGTTGTGGTCTCTCACTTTTTGGCCTCCTTCTTCTTTTCTTTATCCCACTCTTTTTGCTCCTTCATGAACCTCTCCTTCTTGTCCACGTAGCCTTGGTGCAGCTTGGCCTTCTCCCAAACCTCCCTAAAGATGATGCTAGCCTCCAGTTTCTCATCTTGCCCTTCGTGGCCCTTGCTTCGCTCTAGTTGCTCTCCAGTCTTCTTGTCGTACTTTCTTCCTCCAGCATGGTTTGCATATCTCTTTGCCCTGGTCATTCCCATCTGCAAGAACTTGCGGGACATGTCCATGCCAACAAAGTCATCGTTCTTGTCGTACTCCAGAAACTTTGCGTATATCTCAGACGAGGACTTTTGCGCGATGGCAGGTGTTTTGAAACGCCATAATGGAAGTATTTCCGACTTGTAGGGCTCGAATGTTAAAACACCTTGTTCGCCGCGGCCTATGCGATAGCTCATCCGCTGGGCTTTTGTTAGAGGTTCCGAGGGCATCTTGATCGCGTTCTTGATCATTGACTACTTTCTTAGATGTTGGTGATGAGTTCGAAAATGGTGGCAGCGAAGGGCCTGGGGCGGTGGTTGGCAAGGGTTCATGACGTAGTGGGTTCACGCTACGCGACGCGCAATCACGTTGCTTTCCCTTGCACTACCCAACACGCGTCAGGGTCTCGCTGCATGCACCAGAGCACTGTGATAAACTTTCTTGAAGCACGTCCTTCTGCTTCCTCACGAATTACAGAACAGCACTATGATAGACACACATGGGAGTGGATGTTGGGGTGTTCGGCCAGGACTTGGTCCTGCTTATATACAGTCTAATGCAAGCCTTTCTAATATCGCGGTATATGTACAGGTGGGTGGGTGCAGTCGTCACACTGGCGTGGCTGTCTTATCCCAGATATGTGGGCGCATGCAGCCGTGATACGTTTGTTTGTTGAATCTTCTCCCAGGCCTCCTGTTATTGATTGTCGTTCTTTCCCCGGGGCTTGCACACCATCTTCTCGACTCGTTGCAAGATGGTCAGTTGTTGCTCTTCTTTGCCCTCGTCATCTTGTACACCCAGCACCTGCCCAATCAGACCACCAGGCTTGGGCACTGGGCATTCCCTCTTCGCCGCCAATTTCTCTTCGATCAGGCGCTGCCTCCTCCGCTCCTCGCTCATGACGCCATTACAGCTTTCGTCTTCCGGCACTCTCCGCCGCCGTCTCCGCCTGTTCTCTCCTGTGGGGTCTGCGGAATCGGCGAGTGTGCGAGGGTCGACCGGGCAGGGTATCAGATGTGGAGCGGCGACGACGAGGAATGAGACCATGAGCGTCGTTCCAAAGAGTGAAGTCGTCATGCGCGACCGCGGGTGGAGGTGCGGAGGCATGTTGTGTGTGCGGGTTGAGAAATTAGAGAGCGAATTGCGGAGGCATCACTGGGCCTGGAGAGTTGTTAACAGCTGTTGGGTGGAATTGCGATAGTCGCCTAGAGCATACTGTGCCAATTGAGATGCCTCGAGCAGATGTGGACGGCGGGGGAGCGGGGTTGGCGGTGGTGATGGTGTTCTGGTGGAGTGAACATGGACGGCGGAGCTAGCTGGACGGGCTTGGACCGACATCCCTGCGCATTCGCATGCCCGCTGTGGATCTCTCGCCCTCGACCTCCACCAGCCCACCACCTTGACTTGTTACCTGCCACAGAGCTACCGCCCTTCAACATTCGCTATCTTCAGCTTAATAGTCCTAATAACTATCACATAGTCACGAGACCCGCGCATTCACTGCATCTGTAACGCGCCACACGCGTACCGCCACCGTCCGTACTGTTCGCGCCCACCAGAATCTTCCGTTACGAACAGCTTCGATAGCTGCAGACGCATTACGCACGCAATTGCCAACCGAAGACTTTTTACGTCCCGAAAGCCCTGCGCGGGCGTATAGCGCATAGCCGTCGCCATGAGCGCCGGTGGTAGCGACCTCGACAAGTATGGACAGCCACTCAGCCGACTAGCATACGTACGATATATGGGGCTGACACCGATCGCAGAGCTATCCAGCAGCTTCGCGCATGTCGTCCGATACCCGAGAATCAAGTCCGAGAGCTATGTTACAAGGCACGCGAGCTGTTGATCGAAGAAGGCAACGTGGTTGGGGTGGATGCGCCAGTAACGGTAGGCATTATACTGAGTTCGCACTTGGGCATGGCTAATCGCATGGCATTGCTAGATATGCGGTGATATCCATGGACAATTTCACGACCTGATGGAGCTCTTCCGGGTCGGTGGAGACGTACCGGACACGAACTACCTCTTTATGGGTAGGCCAACCGAATCACGCCATGCTGCTCCGCACTGACTGTATGCAGGCGACTTCGTTGACCGCGGTTTCTACTCGCTCGAATCTTTCCTCCTGCTCCTATGCCTCAAAGTCCGATATCCAGATCGGATAACGCTCATCAGAGGCAACCATGAATCTCGCCAGATTACGACTGTATACGGGTTTTACGATGAGTGCTTACGGAAATACGGCAGCGCCAACGTCTGGAGGTAGCTCGCAATATCGCGCTCTGGCTGTAGAGTCATGGCTAACACTGGCAGGTATTGCTGCGAAGTCTTTGATTACCTAGCCCTCGGCGCTCTCGTGCAAGGCGCCGCAACATCGCTCCAAGCCACCGATGGCCCCATAGCCGAGTCGAGCAACGCAGAGAACATGCCCGACATTGACCAAGACATCGAGATTGAAACGCTCAACGCGAACGGCGAGGTTATGTACCGCTACGCACGCAACTCAGACTCCCAGTCAAGCGCCGCCTCGCAAGTTAGCGCAAACATGGGCTCTTCGTCCCCCGTCGCCCCAACACCCGGACGAGTTGGCCCTGCAGGAACGGGTGCAACTTCGTCTGCCAACGGCTCAGCTCGGAACGATACCGGAGCGATTTTATGCGTACACGGAGGGCTGTCACCACTCGTCGACTCAGTGGATAAAATCCGGCTTTTGGACCGAAAGCAAGAAGTGCCACACGAAGGAGCTATGTGTGATCTTCTCTGGTCCGACCCCGACGAGATTGATGGGTGGGGCCTATCACCGCGTGGTGCAGGTTTCCTATTTGGAGCCGACATTGTCAAGACGTTCAACCATAAGAACGACCTCAGTCTCATTGCAAGAGCGCATCAATTGGTTATGGAAGGTTTTAAGGAGATGTTCGACTCAACAATCGTCACTGTCTGGTCAGCGCCAAACTACTGCTACCGTTGCGGTAACGTAGCCGCCATCTTGGAACTTGGCGAGGATGGATCAAACGCTGGTTTCCAAAGGAGATCGAACGGCGACAGAGCAGGTGGTGGTGGAGGCTGGGTGCTAGGCTCCAACGCTGGACCAAACGGCGAGAGGCGACTGAGTTCCGTACTCAACGACACTTATCAGAAAAACAGAGACGGTCCAGGACGGCGGTACCGGGTGTTTGAAGCTGCTCCCCAGGATTCGCGAGGCATGCCGGCGAAGAAGCCAGTAGCGGACTACTTCCTTTGAGGAATGGCGACATTACCGCTGGAATTGGAGTTGAACAAAGCTTGTGGATTGGATACCATGCCTCGTAAGGCCACCCCCGCGTTGCTTATGGGGTTGCTGTAGAGCACATCCTGCAATTCAGCTTGGGCGTTTGGAGTTTGTAATAAGAGTCCAATGAAGTTTATGGGGCGAAGACACCTGGCGCTTGATGCTGGATGAAGCGATTTAAGACTCCATTGTTGCTATACCGTCACCCGACCAACGCTCATGTCCCGCCATATTTCTGTCATGTCTTTACTTCTCCCAGCGCATTAATCATACAATAGATCTGATACCACTCCACTCTCCTCGATAACCACCCTTGATGATATACTGGAACGCTATGGGATGGTACGGAGATCGGATGTAACCACTCTCCCGAGCATAACTACATCTGAGGCTATACATCGACGGCGTTGAGTCTCGACCTCATTACAAGGTCATCGAACTAATGCAGACGTTCGTTAGCATCCGTAGCGAGACCTTGCGACATCATCCAGGACCTACCGTGTGCGGCTTTTACGTATCCCAAAGTTTGTAAGAGCAACGGCGCGACCGTGATCCTCGTCCGTGTTTCCAAGCTCAACATCTGGTATACGTTAGAAGCGAGGCTAGGACAAAGTTGAAGAGCGAACAACGTACCGACATCCGAGCGGGCGATCTCACGTCGGGGCATGAATCTGCGCAGGAAGTATGCCAGGAGAGGGATACAGGTGGCTAGTAAGGTTACGAAAGCTATGATTGCTTCAACCGACCAGGAAGACATGGCAAAGTTGGTATGATGGCAGTTTGTGATCGTCTTGAAAGAAGGTTGTGTTGGAGAAGGAGCGCAACCTCCATTTCGTCTTTTATCATATGCTCAAAAGCAGAATCTGTAATGGTGCTTTTGCAGGTTTTGTATGATTGGACAATATGGCTGCGCCTCCTGCCAGTCCGGCCTGACAGGGGAGGTCGTCTTTACAAAATCTCGCTATAACCGAATTGGGTCACTCGTGGTCATCATAGAGCCCAAGATTTTGTTGCGCCATGTGCTGGTGTTCTGTGGCGCGCGCAGGTTTTGCATAATTGGCCAGTTTCGCCATGGGTTTCTGCACCGTTTACAAGATCTTGCTGCAGCTCTGTGCAGCTAGGTTTTGTATGATTGGTTGGGAAGTACGCGGCTGACTGAGGTGAAGGGCCTCGGGAATCAAGGTCGTGTAGTTGGTGCGCATCAGACGTGGCGCACAGGCGCAGTATGCGTCAGATACGGCATGGAAACCAAGCTTGACCGGTCAGATATATAGGTATGCTCAAAAACCTTCAGCCTGGTCATCACCCTGATTCTTCCCCTCTTCTCCTCAGCCTCACGCTCCGCTGCACACGATGAACAACACTGTCAAGACTGACAGGCTCGATGAAGCAACATGGAATCGCTATCGTACAGTGATCGAGAGCCTATACTGGGAACACTCACTCGATAAGATCAATGCACACATGAAGAAGCATCATGGTTTCGTCGCTAGGTACTTCCGCTATTGTTGCAGTACGAGGAGAAGAATACTAATGCCAAGAAGCAAATCACAATACGAAAGGCACTTCCGCAAATGGGAACTACGAAAGAATCTCACTACTGCCGAATGGGTAGCCACCATCCGATATTTGACGAGGAACTCCATTGAGCTTGAGCAAGTGGAAGTGTTGTTCAAAGGACGCGAGATTCCTCAAAACAGAGTTTTGCAGGAGATAGCCCGGCGCAGCTCGCTTACGAAGAGCCTACAAGATGGTATATTTATGTTTAAATCTGGTTATCTAGTGCTAATCGTACCCAGGTCCCCATTGTCTTCCCAAGGATATCACCGTACGGCCACGGTCACGCGCCCCAACTATCGACGCCGCGAACAGCCTTCGAATTATACCAGCTTCTGCCGCAAGCTCGTCTTCTTCTATGCAACCCGAACCAGACTTTGGTATATTCACGATTGCCTCGCCCTCCATACACAGCCTCAGCCTGAACAGACCCACCCTTATTTCCGAGCATAGCTTGCCATTTTCTTGGATGCATTCTATCAATTTCGACTCCATCTCCCAGAGCCACTTCTCTTCCCAGCAGTTGGTGAGATGGAAAAAGCCTTCCAAGATGCAGCTCGATGCGATCTTCCATTCAAAACACCGGCCGCTCGTGGATGCTACATATGAAAGTCACAGTACAACAGTTCCCCTCTACGCGATAGCGTCACTCGTCAACAACGTAGCGTCGGGTGACCGTACAACTTCGAGTGACGCGTACGCACTGTTGAAGGCGCTTCCTTTCAAAGACGTTTTACGAAGCTCGAATGCCCTGCCAGCTTCGATCCTAGACGCTCTCAAAGAAAGAGTGTTTGCTACTGCTGTCAGTGTGGGGGATGTAGACCTTGTGTCGACCATGCTGGCGTTGAACATGGACCCTCGCGAGAAGATGATGATGGACTGCCCAATTGGGTCGGAACCGATGTATCCACTTCAGCTTGCCGTCGCTGCAGGTCATTTCGCGGTTGCGATAACACTTACTTCGAACATGTGTCGAGGAGCAACTCAATCACAACTTGAGGACCCAATTTACCACATCTTTGAAGGAGAGGTGTTAGGTCGTCGTTTCTCGAAACATCTTCCCAAACTCAGCGAATCAGAAAAGACAGAGCTAAAGTGCATCGCTCTTGGCGCTGGGGCCAAACCTCATCGGAAATGCCTCGGGGTTGATAATAACAAGGTTTCCGTGAAATCTCTCAAGCGGATGGTGGAAGCTTCAGAGGCAGGGATGATCGCATGGCTAGAAGCAAGCCTACTAGAATACTATTTTGCTAAGTACCAACATGCAGGGCCGCTACCGGAAGCCCGAATATCCTTGGCCATAGACGTTTTGCAATTCGTTCTATCCGAGAAGCAGCACCATCTGCCATCGAATGACCCAAGACTCAAGACAGCAATGTTTAGGGCACTTCATGCCGCTCTCCATCCGCACCATGAGAGGTCTGTGGGGATGATTCTGAAAGCATTCGCTTTTCTTGGATATCACCTTGACGATGACGACGCTTACGTGGGCGGTTCCAGCGAGCATGGCTTCATCGACAGATCAATCCTGGACGCGTTTGACGACACAAACTGGAATCTGGCAGCGTCTTTGATGATAACAAAAAGGTTAATGGCAAATTCAGGCATGGCTGATCCAATTAACGAGCAACAATCACAGCTTCAACATGCCATTCAAAAGAACGATCCAAGACTTGCTTTTTATCTGTACACCATGATGAGGTCGAAAAACGTCAAATTTAAGTTTGGAAGACGCATGGTCGAGCTCGCAATCAGTCACTGCGACTCGGATATGGCTATCGCCATCGTCGAGGATATGTACCCCTGGAGCATAATGGTTCTCACGGTTCTACTGAGTCGCGGTCAGATCATGACAGTCAGTACCCTTCTAGGAAGGAATCCGATTTGGAAAGATGCACTGGAAGCTGCGAGCGGGCACAAGGATTTTGAGCCCTTAGAGGCCATGATTTTCCACGGCTTAGGGGTGCCATTCATCAATTTCCAAGAGGGGAAACATGTGGTATTGGAGCAGAGCCACATTCAGCTTTGTTTCCGAACTGTTGCTCATCATTGCATGGCAACGAACGACTACGACTTATTCCAATGGCTGCTACACGTCGGCATGGATCCCGATGAGTTCTATCTAGAACATCTTGATAAGGATCGGATCATAAAAGGCCCAGGGTCGCACTGCTCTCTTCCCGGGGGCATAGGTACGCGATATCTTGAGGATGGCTGTATGTTGCCGTCTCTCCTCGCCATCGCGGCTGAAAGAAACAATAGGGGTTGGATGGAATTCCTTGCGGCTAAAGGTGTCTCTGTAATCGATTCGATGGCGTTATTGCAGGCAATCAAGTCGAGGGCGACCTGCGCCACTGTGCGTTTTCTTCTAGACGCAGCAAAGGCGGGGAAGTCTTCAGTTAAACGAAACTATGGTGTGGCGGCACTTCGCCAAGCAATTCGTTACCGCGACATGGATCGGATCGGTATGCTGTGTGGTATTGTCAACATTGATGAGATCGAGCCATTCAACGAAGAGTTTGTGGAGAACGAACCTGCGGTCAGTCCTCTCGGCGAAGCAATCATTGCGAAAGATACCGAAGTCGTTCGGGTACTGTTGAATCATGGTGCGAGTCCAACGGCATACGTATCCTTTGATGGCTTGAAAATGTTGGAGCACATCAAGAGTCATATGCAACGAGTAACTCCCTTACTGGCCGCTATCGACGTACAAAGTCTTCGCCTTGTGAAGATATTGGTGGAGCACGGGGCAGAGCTGCAGTACACACGTCACATGGGTGTCACCCGCACACCTTTGCAAAGAGCCGCCGAGACTGGTGGCTTCGACATCGTGGAGTACCTCGTCGGTCAGGGTGCTGCCATGGATACGATCCCCGTATACTCCGGCGGTACTGCGTTGCAACTCGCTGCTATGAATGGATTCTGCGGCATCGCGGCATTCCTGCTGGAGAATGGGGCCGATCCAAACTACCCGCCGGCCAAGGGCGATGGACGGACAGCTTTCGAAGCAGCAGCAGAGTGGGGTCATATCGACACGATGTCGCTTTTGATGCAGTGGAACGCCAACCTCGATGCGCAGTTTGGAGAGCCCCCCGAAAGTCAGTACGAGCGGGCTCGGCGGTTTGCTGAGAAGAACGGTTTCATGGCATCAAAGCGATTCGTTGAACACCTCTATGGGCAAAGGACAAGAGACGAAAGCTGGCCTGCGGGTTTGGCGTTGGATTCGATGTGATTGATATGCTGATAATGCAGAGAACTGCGGATATCTCTAGGACGCGTGTTGGGTTAGTTCAAATAGAATGCGCCACTCGTATCTTACCCAGTCTATAGGTTTAGTATGGTTATCGACTTGCGTTCCGGGTATGGACTTGATGATGGCTGGTGGACCCAAACTATGACGTCTCATTAAGATGCAGTTATAAGCTTAGCTCGCTAGTGTAGCTATCACCTCGTTCTCTCGACGCCTTTTCACTACAGTCCTCCATGTGGACAAGTTCGACCTCCTCGTCGTTTTCCTCGTGCCGAACTGCAAAGGTCCTGGTGTATGTGATCGTGTTGGGTTCAACGGCCTGGCCTTCTTTCCCACCTCTTTCACTTCTCACCGTGTCTACAATCTGAGTTGTGCCACGACTTCTTCTACTGCCGTTTCCGTTCGCGCTGCTTCGCTGTGTGCTTCCTTGTATCGAGCTGATGACCATAGGGATTGCGCGGATGAAGATCAGGCGGAGAGTCGGGATGCAGGCGCAGATTACTCCGACGTGGAGCTCGTACATTGACCATAGGACGACTTTGGCTTGCTTCCATGTATAGTTATTGTCTCCGTCGAAGAAAAAGAGCGACTTCAGGCGTAGGATGGACACTACTGTGACACTGCGGAAACGTAAGCTTGGGGCTAGATGATGTAATGTGGGCTGCAAGGGCACTGACAAGGTACCAAGAGAGAACATCAAAGCCACGCCGAACTTTTTCACCCATGTCATCTGGAGATGATAAACCTCGTATAGAGGAATAGCTATCATCCAGACGTCCAACAAAATGCCGATAATGGCATGCATCCATACTACCGCATCCATGTTGAGACATTGTGTTGGTCTTTCCATGTCCCATGCGTTCCAGAAATCGCTAACCTACATTGCCAAGGACGAAATTAGCTGGTGTACCATGAATCTCGTGAGTAAGCTTAACGTACCGGTAGACATGGGATCGCGGCGGGAATGAAAATGGAGAAGGTCCATAGTCCAACAAAGACAATAGTCCCCCACAAAAGCTTTACTGTTCGCCGTCTGAGGAATATCCGTAGGAAGAAGAAGAGGAGTGTAATCTTGACCAAAGCAGCCTGAATGAGGTATAGTAGAGTGACGACGTATAGCCAGCGTATAAAGTTATCGATGTGGTCAAATGGGACGTTCCAAACGTCGACACCGATGCCATTCGGAAGCATACACCTGTCGACAATAACGACAGAGGGTATGGCTAGAAGCACCGTAAATATCACAAGGAAGTCATCCCAATTAAGCCCATTGACGTTGAAGAGCGCGTGGTAACCAAATCGTAAGAGGATGCAGGAACCTGTCACTACGGCCAAGACGATGTTTGCGACGCGTAAATGGGTGATTTCCGAGCGAACAGGCACGTCGCAGAGAGCTGAAGTTACGTTCTTGGTGGCTGTGAGAGTGTTGTAAGCAAACGTTCAGTGCATGGCGGCGAATTGAACTTACTCAAGCTCTCCTTCACCGTACACGACGAAATTACGCATTTTTCCGCTGCACTCTGGAGCTTAGCGTTGGCACATACGCATTGCTTATCCGAAAGTTGGCAGGGTGAATCAACTACAGCTGTCGCCAGGCACAATTGCTATAACCATTAGCTACATATCAGTTGGCCCATGTTGGCTGTTACATACCGCGCAGCTTGGAAGCGAGCCGATCGCCTTGAGCGCGGCGGCGTCCTGTGCCACCCCGATCGAGGCCCATGCCGCGAGGACCAGTAGTAGGTACAGCGGCCATCTCATGTCTCGTCACGTTCGGCGACACACAGTATCCAAGTCGAAGTCGTCTGGCAAGAGGTGAGAACAAAGAAGGAATCAACGTTCTAGCAAAGGGGCCTTGCCGTTGCAAGGCCGCGACTTGTACATATGCTAGAAGGCCTTAGCTTGGCTGATCCGATCCGCCTCGTGGCTTCCTGCAGCGTTGCGTGCTAACAAAGTTAAAATGTGCGGTACCCTTGAGTCTCCCAACCAGAGGAGCCGCACCCCTCAACGTCGTCCAACGGTTCCGAGCTCAGCTGAACTGCCACCTGCGCAACTCATTTTGAACGTTACTTGAACGGAGTAGACTTGTAGCTGCCTGTGTGCTGTACAGCATGCTGAACGCATCGACGAACGTTGTGCTGAAGTCGCCAACATTCGCGCCCAAGGATTTTGGGACACATGGGCTAGGCCGGTACCCTACACAGAGCTGGCTTGTTAAACTTCGACGGTCCAGTCCACACGTCACAGGCCAGCCGAGGCAGTGCTAAGGCCCAAGGGGATGTCGGGATGTGAACTAACGATGTCGCGCAGTTTGCGCGATCATGCGCGATTCGTTCTTACTTCCACCTTAGGACGGCCAGATCGAGATGGTGAGGTAGAAGTCTCGGGTGCTTCTAACCGCTTCAAGGACTTATCACCCTTCATTAGATATTTGTAGTGACCGTCTCAGTCCTTGCGCAATATGCTCTCCACATGTGGTGTGATCCAGGGTTGTGCTGATTTTGGTGGCGCTTTCTTGTGGTGGCCGTCTCCGCGCGGAGTAAGCCCCGAACGGTGGTTCCTGCCGCTTCGCTAGCGCGGTACATGGTAGGCCCGCTCACGTCAACGCCTCGCGCTTCCAGCACAGCTACTCCATATCGGTACCCGTACGACGTTTGTCCAATCGCGAAACGGCTCTAGTGGGAATCTTGTACGAAGCGAGACGAGAGGTGGCAAAGAAACTCTATAAGAGATCAACAATCCCAATGCGGTTGCTCATGCCGAGGCTTGCCAGATACTTTGGTCATTGGAGGGCGAGTATAACAAGAAGATTGCGACATCGAATCCAAAGCGGAGGAAACGCATGGTGAAGGACCTCTCGTTACTACGTTGATTGTGTTCACGAGTGTGTGGAGCAATTCGACTTCGGAGTCACCGACTCGATTGCTCTTACCCCATCAAATGTACACCATCTCCAGACTGGACCGCGTCGTTGTCCATGCAGGAACGTCATTACGGCTGCTTAGTAGCCGCCAGACACCCGCCCGTGGCATGTTCATGGAGTTTTCCGCTTCGGTACATCACCACCAGTCCATGAATTCCTCCAAGCTAGGGACGACCTGTCAGGTACGCATGAATCGCGTGAAATATGCGGACAAACAATCCATTTTAGCCTACCGGATGTATGCGACCTTTTGAAAGAATGGGTTCCCAGTCGAAGCTGCCGCTCGTTGTATGCTAACATTGCAAGTAATCTCGTGGCGTATAAACTAGACTGCGGACTGAGAGTTAGTTCTGCTGGGCTCATCCGAGCCCAACTGTCCTCCGAGGAGCCTCAAACTGTATCTAGGGACCGGCCGAGTTAGTACTTTGACGCAATGCAGGCGTACCCGATGCCTCACGTCCCGTACACGTGGAGCCGAGTGCGAGGGCCCGTCGTTAGGTAGGCTTGTGCTTAGCCTGCTTCCAACAATGGTACAGCACGGCGCGGCAGGGCGCGATTGCCATTGAACAGCTCGATACCATGGCGAAAAGGGATCGAAACTTTCTTGGAAGACTGCTGTTATGAGCCAGGTTCACGGATATGCTAATGCGGGCGACATGTCGACATTCTCTCTTTTTATAGCAAACCAATAGATGCAGTAGGTTTAGCACGCTGGCGAGTCCTGGTGATCGTGAAGGATATAGACCAAACAAGCTCTACTAATGCGGTGTTGACGAAACTTCGCAAACAATGTGATCGTGAGGCGGTGTGCTTCTACTTAGCCGTTGACGGATTGCCAATATAGTCGGTTGTTGTCGCAAGGTAGAACTCGGGAAATCAGTGGTGGGTTAGAAAGAGAAACACTGCGAGTATTGCATGCATTAACTGGGATATCGAAGACGCGGAAGATGGCAAAAAACTGGAGACGTCATTTGAAGTCAGGTGCATCTCGCAGACATTCACGTCTTGTCCAGCCTCATTTGTCACGCAATTCTTGATAGTCACCCGCCATGAAGTGCAAACAAAAGGGCAAAAAGAAGCTGAACATACTCCTGCTCGAACCTAGTTCGTGGCAGTCTGAGGAGCAAAAACATACAACAGCGAGGATTCGCTAGTGGTCACCCACCTAACTACTAATTCGCCGGTACACTGCTTGTATATGGCTGAGCGGACAGGAAGCCTAATTCTCAGTGTCCTATGGTCGTATGTGAAAGAATAGATGTTCTGTGGTCTATATATAGTGAGTAGGGGCAGGTATGGTGAAGCTGCACCGGAATGGACAAGCACCTCTGGATACACGTAGGAAAGCCTAGGAGCAGGATCATGTCCTGTCCAGCGTACAAGCAGGCAAGACTGTCGGTCATAAAGAGGGGATTTCGGGCCCAACCAGCAGACCCCAGCTTTTGCACGCATGCAGTGCCACTGCTCGGGGTGCTCTATTCTGGAGTTGAATGTGTCTCTATCATAGACACTAGGAGATTTGCAAGAAATATACGGATGCGTAGGCAACGAGACTACCAAACAGTACGATGTTGGAGAGACAAAGACGAGCAGTGTTGAACCTGGAAGAACCCCTTGGTCGCGCGTCGGCCAATGAGAGCGGGTATGACGTTTAGCGCGGGAGCTTGGCTGTGGTTCCCTTGCAACGTCTCGTCGCAAGCCGACATTGCGCAGCACCAACCGTACCCGTGAGCTCTATCACAACCAGCTGCATCTTCCATCTCGTCCCATCCGTCTCCGCCCCAGTCCGTTGCGCCAAGTCGTCAAAGTGCGGTTCCCACACCTCGCCGGTCAATCGTCCGCCATGGATTTCTCAGACATCTTGTGAGTCGAGCTCAAGCTGGGCGAAGCTGTCCCGAAGCTAGGCAGCAGCTTTCCAATGAGCCATTGGGACTTGGGAGTGTTGAAGATCAAAGCTAACTGGGCTCGTAGTCGCATGGTGAATTTCGCCGTTGCCGTATTCGTGGTCCTCGGTGGTATCGCGAAGCTGTTCCCCTTCAACGACTTGTGAGTGTACCCGGCGCCTCCATCGGCAATCCAATCCCGTCGCATCGCATCTCCCCGTCGTACAACCTTGGGATGGCGCACTATATTTGGCGAGCGAGCACACAATGGCAGGCGCGTGTGGATCTGGAGAAGAGTGCAAGCTCTCAGTCGAAGGACACTCGCTCGCCTGGTCGATATGTGTCTGGGCTGCGGTGGGCTTGAATACCATATACGCGAATATGCGCATCCGTGACGACGCACAAGCATCGTACGGACTGGGATTGCACCACCAGTCATGCCACCCGAAGATCGCGAGCGAAGCACACAACCACATCAAATGGCCTAGGAAAGCGCTGACAGTCTGCGCAGCTCTCACATCATCCTCGGTGTATACCTGATCATATTCGGTCTTGGTAAGGTCCAGCGTCCTCATGCAACCACATGGCGCTGACAAGCAACAGGGACTGCCCTCCTCGAGTTCCAGATTCCCCAGCAGGTGGCACGCTATGCCTCCTTCATGTTCTCTTTCCTTGGCCGCGGCATCTTCTACATCTTCATCGGCTCCGTCATTGTCGGCGAGCGCTGGTTCCGCATCGTGCCCGGCACAATCGTTGGCATAATTGGTGTGGGCTACGCTGCTCTGGAGTTCATTCCCTCTATTGAACCCCCGGCGAACATGCGGTATGACCCCAACACACTTTGAAAACGTGTCTCGTGTGACTGACGATATTGCAGTGATGCTGACGCCGGCTGGGGCGCTGAACAAGTCTAAGTCCGCAGCTTGTGGACAAGAGGATGGCGGTCGAAGAGTCCTCATTCGTAGATCGCTTGCCTTGTCTAGGCTCGGCAGAAACCTCGTCGCGCGCTTATCATGTATTAAACCAAGTATTACATGTTATGGACATGTCTGGCGTAGAAATGGTCTGCGGACCCTGACGGAAAGGGTATGTGCATTGTGTTGGATTTTCAAGGTTGGCTCGATGATCATACCCAGGTTTTGGTTACATGGGTTGGGGAGAAGCTTTGGGACAGTCGGTGTATGATAGGTTATCTGATCTAAACGAGGCTGTAGTCGTCACACGTGTTCGCTTGTCTGTCTAGTGTCCGCAGTGCATGAAGCGAGGAGGCTACTAAGGCTTGCATTGCTACTAGTGTATCAAGATGGGGCTGATTGCACTCCATGATAGGTCTTCAGATCTAACATGTTGCAGTTTATATAGCTATAGTAAGTACAACGCCAGTCTGGACGAATTATTTCGCCCCCCTTCGATTGGTGCAAGGCTGCGTGAGTGGCGTGCGGAGGAGCAACCATTACAAATCGCTAGTGGTAGGCGAGACGGATCTGATCCGCCGACAGCTGGTCTATGGCGAGGCTCAAGTGGAGTCCAAGACTGATAGCCGATTTTTCCTTTTCCTTGCCGCCGAGCCCATGTATCGGAGATAAGGGCATCCGACTTGCATCTGAATGCATGTACCTGAGGGTTGGTTGGCTCTGCATCCAAAGATATGCAGGTGCGACGCGCGAGTCGAGTCCTCTTTCGCCGTTCCTGAGCTTGTCTTATGGCTATGGTCGCCGTGGACGTGCTCTCAGGGTTGTCGCGCTAATCCTCGGCTTAGAATAGCAAAGTTTTGATTGGCCACCGCCGCCCATTCACCGCCTAAGAATTACAGCTTGTACCGCACCAGCACCGCCAGGCCAGTAGGCATCTTGCGCAGAATTATGACGACGGGGATCCCGAGCCCACCTGATATCCTCCCTTGCTAGACCCATCATTCTTATAGTCGTTTGCCAGCCATCAGTGTGCCACACCTCCTAAAGGTTGCCCAGGTGTCTACAAAGGCCCGAAGACCCGCATATCACACCAAGTCACGTTAGCGCCTGCTCCAGATTGACCTTCACCCTGATCGGATATCAGATCTAGCCGATAGCAAAGTCCGAACACTTATTTGGATCGAGCAGCTCCAGTTCCCGGGCTGTAGGAACCGATTCACGAAATCTAGGCAACAGTGTGTCACCACGGCCGTAAGCCCACTCTTCTTACACGCACACCCAGGGTCACCAAAGACTGGCCTCATGGCACATCCTCCAGGGAGCGGAGGCACCTCTTTGGCTCCAACTCCGACACATCCACATCATCTATCGCGGGAAACGAGCAAGGACGAGCTAGAGATGGCTGAGAGTCTACGATTACTCAACCAGGCCCATGAGCACCACAGACCGAGAACAGAGACTCCGTCACAGGAACAGCATCAGATTCACAGCCAGGAAGACCAAAGACATGAGATATATCATTCGCTCGAGGATGCGGTGCCCATCTCAGAACAATCGGCGAACCCGGCAAACTCGACATCTCTACAACTACCCGACATGAGCTATGACGCATCCAACGCGCCTGTTGCCGGACAAGTCTGTAGGTACGTCGTCTGAAATTTTGCTGTGTGCTTGCCACCAGTCAACAGTCGCCCGATTACAGTTGAAACCAGATCTGCAGAGAGGACGCTAACGGACCGAAGTAACTGCAAGACAACACAAACGCCGCTTTGGCGCCGATCACCAGCTGGAGAAACTGTGTGCAACGCATGTGGCTTGTACATGAAAGCGCGGAATCAATCACGTCCAGTGAATCTCAAACGCAACACTCAGACTCAGCCGATTATGCCCGTGCAGCAAAGCCCAACTCCGGGCCCTTGTGACGGCAACCGAACGTCACCGGGGTCCCTTGCGGCTTCGCCCCGAGTCGCGACCTACGTTGCTGCAGACCAGATGACAGCCGGTACATGCCCTGGTGGAGGCCGATGTAATGGCACTGGCGGTCAACAAGGCTGCAGTGGCTGCCCAGCGTTCAATAACCGCGTGTCCAAAACTGCTAAATTTGCATTGGCCCAGGCTAATGCTGCATCAAGTGACGGAACAAACGGAGCAGACGCTGCATCCAGTGCGGCAGCAGCAGCAGCTTCTACAAGTGCTATTCCCGCATGTCAAAACTGCGCAACTACGATCACACCACTTTGGAGACGGGATGACGCTGGTCACATAATATGCAACGCCTGTGGTAAGTCAATATCTGTCAAAGGTGCTGACGAGTGGGACCATCGGCGACAACTAACTCCAATTCACAGGACTCTACTACAAGCTGCATGGAACCCATCGCCCTGTCGCAATGAAAAAGCAGGAGATCAAACGGCGGAAACGGGTCGTACCGGCTGGTGACACAGGCTCCCAAGCAGCGCCTTCTGTTGCCGACTACTCCCCACCGCAGCGTCCGTCCCAAACCCCAGCATTCGAGCATTCCGTTTCTCCAGACCCGTCGACGGCGCTTGAATCTCGAGAAGACTATACACCTGAGCCTAGAGGACCAATTGCCGTTGATTTCACCCACTATTACGGCAATGCTTCTGTGACCTCAAACCCGGCTGCCCTGGTACCGAACACACAACCCAATGCACCATCACCCCGGAAGCGCAGTCGTAGTGCTACCATGGACCCAGAAGAGACCGCCAACCCCATGCCTCACCGGCCGAACGCTATCTCGTCGATATTGAACCCGTCTCAAGCCGATGTGAACGCGAATATTGACCCATCGCTGTCCGTGCCACTACGTCCGAGTGCAGGCTCTTCACCTAATCCCGGAGTTTCACAAGAAGAGAAGGCAGCTAGGAGGGAGAGATTGAAGAAAGAGGCAGAGGCTATGAGACAAGAACTAGAGAGGAGACAGAAAGAGTTAGACGAGTTGGAGAACGATTGAGGTGTTTGTCAGGTGTCATTCGACATGCAGCAGCAGAGCTATGCACTGAGGTTTCGCGAAAAGCAGTTGCGCCAAAAGCAGTCTCGTTCGTGTGATGGCATACACGCTTTCTTTATATGAACAAGGTCTGGTGTATTAGAGGGCGTCTAACGACGTATGGGATCTGACTGTTCTCTATCTCTATCGTCTAGTCACGGGTATAAGGCGTTACTTTGGCGGTGGAGGAATACTCTATCTTTTCACGACAGTTTCGCGAATACCACAATCATCAAGACACCGGGCTCTGCATCGTAGCTTAGTCACACTGCCTATATCTCAAACTATACAACATTGAGGTCATGCACTTCTAACATACACACTACCTCTACTAGTAACCACTGCCATCCCACAAGCGGTTCAATAATCAACAGCATCCATACCTTGTACTGCTTAGGTTGTGGCCTAGATAGCAATATTGGTTTTGTTGTCTGTTCCAATGCCTAAGATCATCTACAACTTAGTCGTCTTCGAACGCGCTTTAGAAATTACTAGAGCACATGCTGATGATTGGGTTCACAACGCCCTTTTCCTTAGGCATCAGCCTTGTCAAATTCAAGATAATAGTACCATTCTACTTCATACAGAGCAAAACAGAAATATCACTTTCGATAATATCACTTTGACTGCCCGGGCAGCCACTCAGCGGCAGCGCTAGCTCTTTTACTGCCAACGTGGAACTTCCCGAATCAGACGCTCAGCAAGCTCATGTCAAGGTTGAATGCGCTGCTCTCGCATCCACGTAGCAGTAGGTTACTATGAAGCTATGTGCGTACACATGGAGCCAGTGTTGTATAGGACTCACGTTCGAACTTCGAACAATTTCAGATGGTGCAGCTTCAGGATGTGCCTCGATCGGAGTGATAGAACAAAAGCATCTTATTGTCACCAAGCCACAAGTCAGTGATAGACTGGCTGCTCCAGTCTGGGCTCGTAAGTCATCGTTCGGTCTCAGACTCAGACTCATCTCTTTGCTGATGGTAGCTAGAGCGGCCTCAGTGAAGCACAAGAGTGCCATACGCAAAGCAACGTGTAAGCAGCACTCGCAATACTCCGTACTCAGACAATTGGAACTGCATACGTGTGACTTCTCCATGAACGTTGGCCAGACATACCACATAAGCAAATATCGGCCCTTCTGCGATCTACGCTCACGGAATCTCGTGTCCATCGCTATCTCGCCTCCAGCTCTTATCGCGTACAATTGCGATCCTCAGATTCGCTAAAGAGATGATCGGACAGGCAATGCGGTTCCCTTTATCCATCGTAGTGGTAGTACCGACGGGCCGTGCCGTACGAAACGGTGAGAAAATCAGCATGTGCGTCGATCGTTTCCGAGAATAATGGAGGGGTTGATGGATTTGTGCCTAATAATGGCAACTTTTCTTTTGGTGCTAAAGGTCCCAAAAAGCCACTGTGTCTCCGGAAGTCGAGGATGGTGAGGTCAATGGCGTATGCGGACGGAATTTCCCGAGTATGCACGATAGATGCGAATCGAAAGTCGGGTGTTGCCGTGTGGAAGCGTGCCTATTTCGAGAGAATGTGTGGACATATTGTCTACTTATACAAACTCACGATGCTGCAGTCATGCGTTCAAATAGTCGAAGTGTGGAGTGAATTTGCGCGATATAATAAAGCGTACAGAGCAAAAGACGTCATACCCAAAGAACGAAAGCACGACCACACCGCAACCCTTCAGCACAGACAAGCAAGCTAAGGCTAACGTACTCCAACCACGCTCCGTCGGCATCGTACTTTTTGGTACGCATCTTACCACCGCGCCGCAAGTCTCTGTCTATTGGCTGGCGTTCAGCACCGCGTTCTGACCTACAATCCACGCTCTGGAGCGGCAATTGCCAGAAGCAGCAATAAACCAAGCAACTTGATCTCGATACCAAAGTGTGAGATCGAAGATCGTGAGTTTGGGTCGTAGAAGCGACGGCTCTACATGATGCCGTTCCAATCACGTCTGAAGCTGGGGTGTCGACTGGTGTGGAATCGACGATGAAGACAGAGCACTTGGTAGGAGCGCTGGGGGTTCGAGTCACGCAGCATCGCAGATTGATGTTGAGGTGGTGCATTGTGAAGATGTGTATCAAGGCATTCCGACTGTAGACTTAGTAGACCCTCTGCGTCGACCTTTCAAGCTCTTTTATCGCGTTCATGGCGGGGAAGTTGCGATGGACGGGACGTTCAATGTGGTTCCCGCACTAGCCCTGTTAATCCGCTAACGTCAGGGTCTAGATCCCTCCGCTGAGTGCCGATCTGTGCGATATATGTATGTAAGACGCTCACCTCCTCGGCGTACCTTTTACAGTTGCATCAGCTGCGCGTCATGCTGTCGCATTATTAGCTAAGGTTGCAGGGCCGGTCTGCGGGAGCGGCCACATGGGAACATGTGTGCAGGTACGGGCCGGCAACGAGAGTTTAGCGCCTGTGGACCGACAGCCTTATTTTGAGATTTGGCTGCAGTGAGACCGTGTTGGTGGAGATTCCGTACATTTTGACAGCAGGCTGTGTTGTGGGAGGCTCGTGATATACCCGAGGCTCCAATCGTTGGCGATACAAATTACACGAATCTGATCTATTGGACTTCAGGATCATAGTAAGAGTTTGCTATTCTCTAATGCAAATGGTGTAGAGCCATCAAAGGCTCTTCTTTACACGATCTCGATTGCCTTCACATGTCTGGCATAAGCGTGGTGATTGATACGCAACATAGCTCGTAGCCGCCCTAATGAGATGGAGTCCAGCCTGATTACTGCTTACATGGTCCAGCTCCGTGTGAACTACGAAAGGAGACAGTCGTTGGAACCTGTGCATAAGCGAGCTATTGTGGGCATCCCGATAACGATCATCCGCCATGCAGTTCGCGCACGGATGGGGAAAGAGACGTATGAACCTAGGGCCCGAGGCACTCCACAGCTCGTCTTTTGACAATCAATCGCTATCCGTAGAACGAACAGTTTTCCGGGATGTATCGCGAACGCCGTGGGTTGCGTGTTTGCTACCAAGATCAGCGTACTACAGGGATACCGAAGTGGCCACATGAGTGGCTTTCCACCCGCAACAAGGCGCATGCAACGGCGTTGGAACGCCTAGGTGCATGGAGCAGCGAGTGAAGCTGCAGCCGAACTGGTCTACAGCGAACTGGCCGAACAAGGTCGTCTTCCGTGCCGACGCGGGCAGGGCGTACTTCCCGTTTGGGGACATTTTGGGAATAGCCTAAACAGCAACGGGTGTAAATAATTGCTGAATATCCACATTGTCGGGCCGCGCCTTGATTGCAGTTGGGCAGAAGGGAAAATATTTGTAAGAACGGCCGCAAAGTGGTCAAGTGAAGCGAACCGATCTTCAGGACGTAAAGGTTGAGTTGACGTACTGGGCACGTGCCACACGTGTTGCGGATGCGGCAAGAACGGCGCATCGGGTTCTGGGAAGCAGCCCCAACCTAGTGTTTCACGAAATGATGGCGATCAGCGAGTTCTGGTGTTCGTCCGGAGAAAAGCTCCCTGGGTCAGTCGGGCCTAATCCAGTCGCTATCGCGTCGCTTTTGAGACACGCGTGTGCATTGCCGATGCCCACTTGCTCTCTCCTGATCGACTTCCCCTCTTTCAGTCGGGGTGTAGGCCCTGAAACGGCCGTGCAGGGATAGCGCCATCTCTGTGATAATCTACATCCAATGGCGACGCCCGGGCAAGGCTCGCGAGTCGAAACACCACGCGCTTGTGGCTCCAAGCGGATGATCACTGCGATTGCATCGCCGCTGGTCGCCGAGGGACGTGAATGCACCGCCAGCAGCAGTCGCCATGCAACGTGAGCTGGCAATCTGGATCAAAGGTGTTCGTGCGGGGTGCGACAGCACGTCAAGATGCGCATGCGAGTTGTATTTTGCCGCCATGCTGTAGAGAACGGGAAGTGCTGTGAGCAGAAGACGAGGCTGTGTGGTGATGCGAGTAGAGATGAATTATGTTCATAGAAGGTAGGTAAAGTTAAACGACCCTAAAAGCTGTCAAAAAAATAATGAAATCTTTTGACTCCCCGAAGCGTGCTGCATGGTGCCTCGCATGGCATGCCGACAGGAGGGAATACAGTGTACCGATCAAAATGCCATAAAGAAATCGGTCTAGATAGATGAACGCGAACACGAAGAGCGCCACCAGATAAGAAAGACGGAGTCGATACCAGTAATAGAAGTAGGGTGTTCGGAGGCGCATCCAGCAGACGTGAATCCGTTAGCCCGTAATGCGAACCCTAAGTGACAGTATCGAAAAGAAGAGGTGGTTGAACGACAGGCCTTCGTAGACGAAGGTGCGCTGACAGTACGTAACAGTAGCATCGCGTGTTTTCTTCTGCTGGCCCAAGCAGCACCGCCAATGGCCAGGGCGGTCGACCGAACCCAGCGGTGTAGGTATCTCTCCACAACAAGAATCATGGCTTCCATCTCCTTACATGACTGTGCATCCACAGCAGCCCTTCTTCTCCGCCTGGTCATCGGTGTCGAATGTCTGCTTTGTGGGGCCATTTCCGTTTGAGCCAGGGGCACCTGTGTAGGACGACATTTCCTTGTTGTATCTGCGGATCTCGCGTACGATGTCGTAGAAGGCGTTGTCAACGTTGATGCGGGATTTAGCCGATGTCTCGATGAATTTGCAGCCAAAGTTGCGCGCCAGAGTCTGGCCCTCTGTGCAAGGGTCAGCACGTGCAGGTGGTCAGGGATGGGATGCAAACGTACCTTGTGTCGACACCTGCCTCTCGCCGTCGAGATCGCACTTGTTGCCAACGACGATCATGGGGAAGTAGTCCTTGTCCTTTACTCTCAGGATTTGCTGCTGGAATGTCATAATCTCCTCGAAGCTCTGCCTGTCGGTTATCGAGTAGACGAGCAGGAAGCCCTCTCCTGTGCGCATGTACTGCTCGCGCATGGCCGAGTACTCCTCCTGGCCGGCTGTGTCGAGCACATCGAGCAGCGCAACCTCGTCGTCGATGACGCACTGCTTGCGGTACGAGTCTGGCGCGGTTAGCTTGCTTTTGCGCATGACGCGGCGGATCGGGAAAGCTCACCCTCGATGGTCGGGTCGTACTCGTCTACGAAGTGGCTCTGGATCAGCTGGATAGTCAAACACGACTTTCCGACTCCACCGCCGCCGACGACTACCAGCTTGTATTCTCGGAGAAACTGGCGCGGGTTAGCAGGGGCGCGTGCGGCGCGGGCGGAGCTGGGCGCCTACCTTTGATGCCATTGTGAATGTGAGGTCGGTGCCGGTCGGTTTGATGTCGCGGGCGATGGGAATTAGGGTATAGGGTATAGGTCTAGTAGAGCGAGCAGAGCAGAAGAGAAGGCAAGGAGGCTATGGGGGCGGCGATGACGGGCGGCGGGCGTGGTGGCGATGCGACAGGCGTATCGGGCGGGTTGGGGCGGTGGTGGTGAGGTCGTGGCCGGATTATCAGCAGCAGCGAGGGAGATGGCCAGGAGAGTCGTCGCGGTAGAGGAGGACGGGAGAGACGAGCAGGATGATCTCGGTAGCAAAAACGACCCTCTAGCTCCGTCTGGGGCTTTGAAGGAACATGGGCTGCGCTACGCTGACTTCGCTGACTAGGACATGGGCTCGCGCGCGGCCAGAGCGCTAGCTTGCTAGCCCTTCCAACCAAAAAGGACGCCCCAGCCCGCTCCACCACACCACAAGGCCACTGCTGCACGCGCGAGACGGGCGGCGACGTGTTTGCCTGCACCCGCCTGCTATTTGCTGCCCCAAGACTGCATGCCTCTGCGTCTATCATATTCGCTGCTCACGCCCGCGCCAAAACAAAGGCACCTAAAGCGGCGGCACCTGGCGACGGCGCACTGCATGGGCGCGCCTCCGACGCTTCCATGCGATCCCAGCGTCCGACGCCCACCTGCACGGACGCTGCCCACGAACCACTACTGTGCGCAAGGGATGGTTCGACGTGATGCGAAGGGGGAGGCGGCCGCAAAAGACGTTGGCTGTCTAGCCGCACACCGCGTCGCTTTCGCGTTTGCATGTCTCCCGTGCATGTGACTGCCCGAATATGCGGGTGCCGCCCGTGAAGCACACTGCCCTGCCATGCCTGAACGGAACCCTCCCAAGCCTGAATGGAACCCTCCCAAGCGGGGTCGGCGGGTACCCTCTGCCACCATCCGCGACCATCGCCCCGAGCACCACGGTCACCGACCATCATGACATCCACAGCCCTCGACTCTGTCTCCAGCTGGAACGCAATCTCTCACCTCCATCTAGCCCTCTTCCAGGGTCCAGCGTGGCCGCGGCACAGCTGCTTCGACAAATCTTCGAGAACACCCTAGCCGTCGTCTAGTCCCAACATCATCTTCACAGGCATTCTATTTTGACCAAAAGTCCCTGCGTCTAGACACTCAAATATATACACTATGGCTGCGGCACTATTCCCTCGGCTCACCCTCTACGAGTCCTTGTCAGACGTGTCAGCGTCGTCCTCGCCTTCAACCGCTACGCGCCTCCCCTGAACCGCCTTTTCTACCTCAGGCACCAAACTTTCCATGAACTCGCGGTCGCGTCCGACTAGCGTTACCGTGTTGTGGTCCTTTCCCCACCTTGGGTAGCTTCCCACCTTGACCCCCTTCGGCTCTGCCTTGGCTGCGAGCTCGGTCAGATATCCAGCAACGGCACTCTCAGCCATCGGAGTCGAGATGAGGATCCGCAGCACGCCTTTGCCCTCCGGATCCGTCAGCCTAGGCAGGATGCGGGGCTTCAGCCCGTCCAGCATCGCTTCAAACAATCTAGGCACCCCGGGCAAAATATGGATGTTACCGTTCACAACGCTAACGGGAACCCAAAGCGACTCGCTGACAAAAACCACTTGATCTTCATCCGATTTAGAATCATCCATAGGCAGCTCCACCATGCGTTTCTTGGCCTTAAGCGCTGGAGACTCGACGTTCCAGTCAAAGTCGGGCTGAGACTTGTGCGGCTTCGACAGGCGCTTCATGCGCTGGAATGCTGCATCGTGTAACTTCAATGGCAAGCCGAAAGCCTTCGCTATCGACTGGTACGTGATGTCGTCGTGACTAGCCGCCCATTAGCTCAGCGGCTGAGTGGTGTAGCGAATACGCTGCACTCACGTAGGACCAATTCCGCCGCTCGTCACAACCATGTCGTAATTCTTCGACATGCGTTGGACCGCTTCGATAATCTCGCCTTCGTCATCAGCAATGACTTCGATGCGGCGCAAGTTAATGCCCAGCGAGAAGCAGAACTTGGCAAAGTAGGCCTGTGTAACATTAGTCGAGGTACCACGCCGTTGATGCGGCATAGTCTACCGAATTCGTGTCGACTGTCTGTGTTTCACGTCAGCTGTCAGAATTCTCAATCGATTGCCACCTACATACCTTGCCTCCCAGAACTTCATCGCCAATGATCAAACAACCCGCCGTGTGAATCAGACTCTTCTGTTGTGTCGAAGCCATGACTGATGACGTTATCGATGGACGGAACGAGGCGGCAGAACGGTGAGCAAAGTTGGGGATAGGACGAGACAAGTGTCTGGCAACCTGATTCAGTCGTCCGAACATGGATCAAGACGAGTAACTCAGGGGAAGAGGGTATGAGTAGCTAGGCGCATGAGAAGAAAAGCCTTCTAGAAAGGTGAGGGTGTATCGACTTGACGGTAGTGCATTAGCTAGCGCCATCCGCGACCTCAGGAACCCCCGCCCATGGACCCCGCTAACGAACGTATCCCGCCCGGCACACTTCCTCAGCCCTACACCACCCCCGATCATCCTCAAACGCCCGTTGCCAACCTAGGTCTGCTGCATCGTGCGAAACAATGGCAAGTGCCGCCATCACTTTGCTGCTACGCGCGTCATGCCCGGTCGTTCGCTAATACCTCGGCCCAGTCTTCCGAGGCACGACTATACACCTTCTCTGAAGAGACCAAGACGAAGCTACGCAAGTTCCGCCTGGGCACCTCGCGCGCCAAAGACCCCCAGGCCATTATCTGTTCGTATACCTAGGTCTGCTTTTGCCGCAGTCGTTCCTGCCCCAGCCTGCCGCGGCCCTGCCCTCTACAATGGCACTGACGCCCATGCGCGCCAGACGAAATCGATAAGAAGACGCTCGAAGTACGCCAGTCAGACGACGAGGTCTACACCGACGTACAGAGCCTCGCCGATGAGCTCCCCGACCACGCACCACGATTTGTGCTCTTGAGCTACCCGTTGACGCTCGTACGCCGTACCCATCATACACATCGCAAGGGAAGCTGAGATTTGATAGGACTCGGGACGGTTATCGGTGCCATACGTCATGCTATACTACCTACCCATCACATGCAACAGCGAGGTGAAGATGCTGTACGCCGGCGCAAAGGAGCTCATGCGGAACACAAGTGAGGTGAACCGCATCATCGAGATCGACAGCGCCGAGGATTTGGAGGAGATTGAAGAGAAGTTGAAGGAGCAGAAGTAGAACGATACGAAATGACGATGCGATGAGAGAGGGCACAGCACGACACATAAGCGCGCGCCGTTTGACTCCACCGGCTATAAGGACAATACCACCACGATGTCGTATCCGCATCAGATACCGCACCGTGTTCGGTTCACACTAGCAATGCTTGGTATTAGTCCTTGTTCGTACATACCGACTGGAGATGCCTGCGCCCATTTCTTGCTCCCGTTTCTCACCTGCAGTGTCATAACACATGTGGTATCCGTTTCGGGCGATCTTGAACGATCATGATGTTGCTGCGTCACAGCTAATACTCGCATAGTCACGATCCCAGAACGTCGCTGTCGGATAGATGCGATATCCGCTTAAAGCAGCATCGAGCAAATGCAAAGTGCATGCCCAAGTCTAGGCGCACCGCACAGTTAAGGCCTGTTATCGCATCGTTGGACCCTCACCAATTTGTAACACCTATCCTCTATCTGTACCAGCCGTGTCCAAATCCTTTCACGCCGCACGAGGCACTACGATTGGTCGGCGCCCCCATCTTCCTACAAAATTACATGTGGACCCCCACCAAGCTCAACCACGGCAGAAGACCAACAACGGCAAAAGAAAATCTCCGATGTGCACACCACGCTGCAATGTCTGCATGGGGAAGGTACGCTGACCGTTTTCCAACTTTCATATGTATGATTGCGGCACGTTCTCGTTTGTAGGGATGTTGACAAGTGTGCCCCCTGTCCCCGACTTTTGTGGAGACGTCTTGAACCGTCGCGTGCGCCGTATACAGGCGCTTCGTACCGAACCCTGCAACATCAAAACGTTGAAATATGGGAAACGGAATAATTGCTGCAAGTCGTAGGGATCGGCGGCGAAAGTTTGGCTCGGTAAATTATCTGGTGATATGTTTGAGAAGACTTTGCGCGCACGGGAGGACACTGCACGCGCGTTGGGCTCTGAGGATCGTGAGGACTGGGTTCAGGAGATTGTGTTCGAAGCGATATGAGCACCCAACTAAAGCGGCCTGTTCCTCGAGTCAACGCGCGTACGACTTCCAACGCGACTTTTGCGGGAGAACATCATCTTACTATCGCGTTCTCTGCAAGTATGTTGGCAACGATGGCACGGTCAGCCTTTACCCCATACTGCGTGGTATCATCCGACGGTTTAGATTTCACTCGGCATCCCGGTGGGATGATTGCCGCTCTGCGGCTTCCTCTACGAGCGGGTTCTGAGATCTGTGGTCGCTCTAGCTGACGCTGTCACCTTCTTTCCTTTGCGAGCACCTGGTGATGAGCTGGTCTCTGGACTTTATTGGAGATACGTCATCCGTCGCGTCGCAAGACCACGACGCGTCTGTTCTGGAGTTGGACTAGTATCGCTTCTGGAAGCGTGTCATAGTACCGAGTGTGTGATGCGCAGGTCTTGGATGGGCATGTGCGCACAGTAGTCACGAAGACTTGTATGTCTGAAACAACAGTATATTCGGGCAGATGTCGATCATCCTTCGACAGAACAATGCGATGCCAGCAGTAAGGCCTTTTATCCGAGCTTTTTCTCTATCGAGCCATGGCCTCTTGTCATCCAAACCATCGCGTCTACCCGAAAAGCTCTGTGAGACTGGATAACAGAACATGCCTATTCAGAAGCCTGCTCTTGCTCAAGACCGCGCGTGCTCTAACCTCTAGACTTGACACAAGAACCATCATCTCGCACACCACATGAGACTTATTGTACTGCCCACTTGCTGCGTTTTCGGAGGCTTGGCCCGAAGCGGTAAAGTACGTAAGGAATCGGCAGTGCTACGACACTGATGATACCAAGCAGGGTCAAAGTCCAATGAGTCCCCAAGTTCCTGTACATGGGAATACCAACAACAGTCATCCCACCAGCTGCAATATATCTGACCAGCGCGACAAAGGTCAAGGCCGATGCTGCATATGCTTCGTAGCTGTCGATGATGTACATGTACGCGGACATGAAGATGCAAATGTTGCTGAAGCCAACGAGCAATGACGCCGCTAGAGGCGACCATATCGAGACCGAAGCCTAAAGCTGGTTAGAATTCTGCATAGTTGAGAGAGACATGTATGGCGTATACTTACATAGTCAGTCCACCCCATCCAGAAAAGACCGATAGGCAGTGTAGGTGCTCCAATCATGGCAAAGAACAATCTTGACTCGCGGTGTATAGCTTTACCGGATCCATCGTCTCCGTCCCTCTCGAGCTGTCGCACGGTTCTGCGGTATGCCACTGGGACAAGAAGTGCGGAAAGAGCTATGCCGATGAACAAACCAACGAAGCAGATGTTAGATAACCCTTCATTGATGTCGAAGGTTTCCGCAAAGATGTAAGGGTAGCTGCGAGGACGTTAGCTATGTCTACTATCTTAGGCGTTCTGTGGCCTTGAGGATCTACATACCCATCCAAGAACGTGAACAATATGATGTATACGATCATCAAGTAAAGTGTAAAAGCCACTACGATTGGCTGTGTGCAGAGAAGGAACGGTCGAAGAAAGGATCTGGACAGGAGTTCGCCGATAGAGCCATGCGATGCTTCTGTCGCAGTGAGGAAACGATTGTTGCCTGTGAACTTCCGGAAATGATGTGCTTTGTAGTGCAAGAGACGCGGTGCGAATGATTCTCTTTTGAAGAGCAATATCAGCGTGAAAGTTACTCCGATCAAGATCAATGTTATCCACTCGGTCCATCTCCAGCTGATATCCTGCTCGTAGCCGATGTAAGCACCTATCACTGGACCTAGTTTCATGTGTGGTTAGCGAGGCCGAAGAAGCAGATTGAAAGCGAAAGACTCACCCAAGACTGGTCCGCCGAACGCGGGTATCGCAAACAGTGGAAAGGCGAATGTCTTTTCCACTGGACTCCATAGATCTCCCACGGAGCCTCCTGCAACCGTGAGAGGGGTACTAGCAGAAAACCCAGCTAAAAATCTGAAGACAATCTGGGCCCCAAAATTCGGGGCTAAAGCTGATCCTATAGTCCAACACGCGAAGACGAGGAGCGAGCCAAGATAGACTGGGTATCGTCCGAGGAGCTCCGAGAGCGGGCTACAAATTTGAAGATACGATGTCAGTCTATGTTTTAGATGCAATTCGTTCGTTCAAGTCGTACCTGAGTAGGAGAGCTCCAAAGCCGAAGCCTACCAAAAAGAGAGCAGTAGCCAACGACTCCGCTACCTCTGAAACCCCAAATTCGGCAGACGCTCTGGTGAGAACTGCAGAGTCGATGGAAGATGCGAGCGTCGCAACGAAAGCGACAAGGCACACGAGTAACGTCGCACCAATACGGTGTAGGGTTGAGAATTGCTTCGGGTTGTGTGCATCGTCAGGCCCGCTCCAATCGACCTGGTAATACAGCTCGTTGTTACCATCTTCTCTCAGCGTAATGCCTGGAATCCGAGTGAACGGTTCACCTTTTTCCAGCTCACTAGGTAATGCTGAGTTCCCTAACCCATGTGCGTCGTTGGGCGAGCGTGCAGTACGAGCGGTTAGTGGGTCTGAGACTTCAGTCACGCGTTGTAATTCTTCTTTCACATGTCGCTGGAGAGCTCTGTATTGTAAAAAGAACGCCATAACAGCAAAAAAAGGTAGCTAAAAGGATTATAGACTCTAATCAGGAGACAGCTTCGCAACTTTTAGGAGCTTGAGAAAACCGCCACGGGCTTTATCTCCGTGACGTGACGCCCGCTCGCCATCATCGGAAAGGGCAGGAAAGCCTCCGATACATAAGCAAAACGCTATGCTTTTTAAATTGGGGCCTCTTCGAATGCTTGTGACGGGAGATGCGAAAGTGGGTTTTCGCTGGAGACTCTTTGAGGATTTAGCGTCGCCCATGCTCCCCGAGACTGCGCTTTGCCTAAAAGGGTGACGGACCTGACGTATGTCATCGGGAATAACTGTTCATGCTGCGATCTTTTCTTTCGAAGCACGATGGTTTGGGCGGGACTGGGCTTTGCGATATTGGTGTTTGCATGAACTGCACTGTGCGAGAGTCCTACCGATAAAGGCGGCTACTGCTTTATGTGACGTGCGCGCGAGAAGGTGAGTTACAGTCGCTTTGAAGATGACTTCGTCAACTCGTGAGTATCTTTTTCTCTATCTTAAGGTGAAATTATTGATCTTCTGACGATAGAGTCTTGCGATGGTCGCAAAAGACTGCTCACCTTCCCTAGACGCGTGCGCGGTCGTGACGGTGCCGGAAACCTCGGTAGCCTCCGCGGAGCAAATGTTATCGGCTGTTGCCTCATCATTCTCAATTGTGGCCGCTGCTTCCACTTGATACCAGAAAAAAGCTGAACAGGTCTAAAGCCTACACTAACGTTAGGTCATCTACTTTGCATGCTTGCATGTCAACGTAGGCTGCAGGCCTGGCTTTGACCTTCACATCGAGCCACGAAGAGTTGCACATAAGGTATAAAATCGTCCTTTACCACTCCATAAGCTATTTAACAGTCCAGCAGAGATCTCGAATATTGACAGTAAGCGACGCTCTTGAGATTAAGCCTTCTCCATGTTCTCAGTCTTCGCCGCGGTGTACTCAGCGTTAGACTGGAAGCCACCTTCCGGGAGTTTGTCAAGCTGGTCGTTCTCTCGGTCCAAGCTGCGGAAAGTCCAGGCAAATCCAACCCAGCCAAGGAACGTAAGGATGGCAATGCTCATGTACAGCCACACGAGCAATGGATCACCAGCCAACGGCACGAAGGCCTGAGCGATGGCAGACGAGAAAGCATGCGTGAACCAAAACATTCCAGTCACCAAAGATCGCATGTTCTTCGGTGCTTTCGAGAACGCGTATTCAAGTCCCGTGATGCTAGCGAAGATCTCCGAGAATGCGATGAGAATGTATGCAGGAACCTGGGTCCACACTGAGAGATCCGGGGGCTGATCGCAGTCTGTTGGAAACTCTCCGCAAGGCGATTTCTGGTAGATGAAGTGTTGGATGACTGCTGCAACCACCATGGAAAGCATAGCGCAGACGAAACCAGCTTGGATCTTCTTCAAGGGTGTGAAGTTGATACCCATGTGAGCAAGCCTCGGGTAGATGAATTTGTCGAATATCGGAATGCAGATCAGCAATGTGAATGGGTTCTATGAGTAATTCGTGTTAGACCTCTTCTCTCGTGTATTTAGGTGTTAAGAACATACCAGGTTATGTACCACATCATTTGGTACACCATTGAGCTTCATGGTGGACGCCTGCGAAACCAGGTTACTGGTCCTTGAAGACGGTCAGTGCTTGTCCTACGCGCATCCAAGGTATCGATGATACGTACATTTGGCCATAAGGCAGCCAAAATATGGGCAACCAGAAGAACACTTGACAGGCCTTGATGCCACGTCGAACTTCGTCCACCCAAGCGTCATCGAAAGTCATCCAAACTGGCTTATTGGCGACTTTGCTTGGTTTTGCAGCGTCCCAAATGTTCGGATCAGAGAGATTCCTCCACGTACGCACGGGGTTGAGCGAGAAGCGCCCTTTCAGAACCAACCCGTATGTTCTCAGGGACTTGACGAGCACATCACCCTGTGGGGGCTTCTTGACGTAGTGCTTGCTGAGGGTGACCATCAGGAGCGGGCAAAGAGCAAAGAGAATAGTTGGTAAAGTGAAGGAGAGCCAGAAACCGACGTATTTCTCCGCATATACTATAATGAACGTCAGCTACCGTATCGCATGGTTTATCGAATGTTGCTTACCCATAGAGACCTGACCGACCAGCGCACCAACATTGATCAGAAGGTAGTAACGCATGTATACTCGGGAGTATGTGATGCCCGGGTCGACTATAACTCGTTCACCATTGGGCTCGGTACGAATGAAAGCTCGCGGATGACTGGCCTCATATTGCTCCGCAATGAGCGGAGAGATGCAGCATTTGAAAAAGCCCCTGCAAGTGGTTAGCACATGGATTGAGTGCGTTTCGTGCGGAGATACTTACACACCGGTGCCAAATAGAATCAGGCCCAGAATGAACGAGGCAAGAGCTCCTTCGGGATTTGGTCCCATGACTTGAGGGATCGCGGCAATGATAATTAAGATATGGCCAAGTGTAGCAACGGCAATGGCGAAGTAAATCGTCTTGAATTTGCCCCAGTATTCGTCAGCAACCCAACCGCCTAGTGAGAAGGTTAGTACAATTCTTGCTCGGGAACAAAGATCAAGCTTACCAACTAGCGGCATGATGTACGAAAAGAATGAGTTGAACTGAACAAGGCCTGTGCTAGCACGCTGGCCCATTCCAAGGGCTCCTGGTTGACCGTCGCCGGCAGCGCCAGCTTCAGGGAAGGGCCCGGACGTGGGGAGGTCTCTCTGGATGAAGTTGACAAAGACAGCGGTCGTTCCATAGTAAGCAAAACGCTCACACATTTCTACAATACCGATGACGTAGACTAGTAGCAGATTGGTACGTTAGCGCATGGTACACAAAGGCCCCGTAGAGAAGATATACGTACTCATCCAATTGACTTTACCATACACACGACGAAGCTTTCCCCAATCTTCTTCGGTAGGATATTGCTCGCCATTGGGGCCAACAAGGCTCTCGGAAGTCGACACAAACCTGTCGTGCTTCTCTAAGCTCGCACTGCCCCGTGTGTCGTTGTGAAGAGTATTCGCCAATGCGGCGTCAACAATCTCGAGATTTGCCCCTGTAGACATGGCGGCAGGTGAGGAAGTGGCTCTCCCAAACACTCCGGCCGACTCTCCGGGTTATATAAATCTCTATGGAATCTTCCTTCGGATTGCGAGCTGCCTCATTCAGCAAAGTCGTGGCACTGTATTACCATTCACAACGTTCTCGGCACCAGATAATCTTTCCGGTACCCTGATCGCCCAGAGATAAATGCCTGTGCAAGGCGCTCGGTACTCGCTCGATTCCCATCCTACGTTCTTGGATTTCTGGGTATCTCGGATAAGCGGTTGGCGCCGAGCGATGCTAACGGCTGCGCCGTTCTTGAACGTTTGTGACCTGATCTTGGCAGGCATTTTGATACCAGGCCAAGCAGATAGCACCCAATGAAAAGCAAAATGAGATATGAAGGGGTTGTTGGCTACCTGGTAGTACACCAACACGGTCGAACGTCCAAGATCTGACAATATCTTGACATATCCTACATCGCCACCTTCCTCATCAAGCAATGTGGCAACCCTTATCCTGAAGATCTGCTCCGATGGATTTTGCCCAAGTGACCTCGGGAGTGTTGAAAGCTTCCATCATGTCTTACTATTGCTCCTGGGCGTAACGAAGCCTTCGTCACGGTGGTTTGGTTGAGCGGAAGGTAGCCTGTTAATGACGGACGCGTTCGAACCGCTTCGTCGCTATCTATAATCGAACCTTGAGATGCAAGGAAGGAGGCGTGAGGAAATTGTCGGCATAACTACTACCATCCTGAAAGAAAGGTGTGGACTGGTCGCGTTGGCCTTGTTCGAGCGCCAAGGACGCCCCGCCTGGACTAGTCAGCTTTTGGCTGTCGCCCCCTCTCTTTCCTCATGCACCTCCAGCGCTGCGCAGCGTTCATCTCTCACGCACTACTGAAGCGACGCATCGCAGACCGATCATAAGGCCTGATTGCGAGCGATAGGTCTGTAACGGCTACCTTCACATTCCTTGCATACCTGGCAAAGACCCTGGGTCACGTTGCTGACTCAACAACTAAAGAACGGTTCCGGTGGTACGCTTTCACTGACAATAATTGCTTAGGAAGTTTACGATTATACTGATCAAGCTTATCTCTTCGCCAACGAACTTGATTCACATCAAGTTGATTCGATAGTCCTGCCTTATCCGCCACACCGCTCCTCCACAGCTGCATCATGATCGTTCCTGACTAGAGCGATAAGCAAGCAACTCTTGTTCAGTTTGCCTCAGCTTCTCCCTTTCAGATTCCAGTCTCTTTCTCCGCTGATCGTTCGAGCCCTTCTGCGAATCCTTCTCCTTATCGTAAGCCAAAGGATGGTTTACAAGCAGGCGAATCTTCCAGTCTTCAAATAAGACGTCCTTTGCAACTCTTTTATTCCAAAGCAGTGCATTTACTACATTCTGCATGCGCTCTGCGCACGTCGCATTAGCATCAGCCTCGAGGCCTCGGTGGGGTTTCAGGGCTTTGTTGAACTGAGCTGGCCCCCGGAAGCCACTCTTGCACCGGTCCATTAAAGCTGAGAAGATTTCGCGACACGTCGCCTCGAGTAGTAGAGAGTCGTACGCTTCTGGTCGAAACATCCTGGCTGCGCTTGAACTCTCAGGATCCTTGATGTCTTCGAGATTTATCATGGCCAGGACGAGCTTTCGAACCCAGAATTCGGCATGCTGTTCTACATCTGGGATCGAGACATCAGAACGAGGGTCAATTTGAGGCGCTCGTTGCACCCTTCGCCTATATTCTCGAGCGTTATCCCACCGACTGCTGGTAACAGGCGCCGGTGCAGTGCGATTGGGAGTTACAGCGTTTTGACGGGATGGTGAGAACATTTTGGGTGGAGGTAAGCTTGTGTATGATGGTGGAGGATGAAGTTCGCAGCGTCTCTGCCCTGCAAATCGGCAACTCATATCAAAGTGTGGGCGGCATGTGAATGTTAGTATGTAACATGAGGCGCATGCTGATTATTGACGGTTCAGTCGGTGCTGGCTAGATGCGGAACCTGCAGGTATTATACACGTAGTGATCTGGCAAGTACATTCATATTCTGGTGTCTGAAGCACTGCAACACAGTGAATTTTACGAACTTGATGGTGGTGAATTCCGCCATGTCATTGACGGCGCCCGCTTCCTTGAGCTCTCTACGATTAAACCAGGCTTTCATAGCGTTTGCGCTGTGCCGCACTGCCACACAGTGCATTCGGTCCACACTAGCAGTCGTTATCACGCGCATCTGGTCTTGACCCTCAACTCAAACAACTGGTGACCAGACATTTAATACCTTTTCGGTTACCACAAAAAGGCGAAGGTTCATCCGAGCAAGACATGTACTTGGGACACTGAAAACATCAAGCATGAACACAGAAGCAAAAGCTCCGTACCCCTCATCACGTCCTAATACACCATCGCGGATAGAGCCTTCGGAAGGCTCTTCGTCTGTACAATTATCGCCGTCCTCCTCTGGTTTCACACGGCCAACTTTGTACGCAGGTCAGCACGCGTGGGATTATCCATCTAGAGATGATATTGGATCACAATGTCATCCAGGGACCGCCGCGGAGAACAATTTCGGCAGAACCCAGCCGCTGACATACTCGTACGACACCTTTATGGGCGACATCCAATCTAGACAACAGCACTCTGTGGATATGCCCGACCATAATGAGTACGTTAAGCCAATCATGGATAGAGAAAGAAGAGAGTATGGCTTTGTACGATCACCACCATACCCCCTGCACGGTCATGATGTGAATAAACACTCCAAGAGCGCTATGCATGGTAACAATAGTGGCTCGATACGTCAGCCAACGGCAGAAGACTTCCTTCGATCCAACCATCCCCTTCCTGCACCGCCGGCTGAAGAGTACGAATCGGACCAAGATCTTCCAGTCATTGAGCCAGACTCATATCTTCCCGAAAGCTTCGACCATACTCATCTAGGCAATCCTCCTCAACAACCAGTAGCCGCCCCTAAACGACACACCACAACTGCTACTGCCGCCAAAACTACACATATACCAGGAGATAAATCGGAGCACAAACGCTCGCAGTCCGAGATCGTCACTTCCCCAAACGCATCAGCTCTTGAACACGAATCAGCAGTGTCAGAACATCACAGTACACCTGTACGTGTGCCCACTATCAGCAGTGACATGTACCAACCAGCTCTAGGTGGTTTGCAGCGAGTATCAGGTGTGCAGCGTAGGGATTCAAAGCGCGATCGCGTCAAGCGTTTTGCAAAGAACTTGAATCCCTTCCGTCATGAAAGAAAGTTTGGGCGCCCGGAGAATTGAGAAGTTGGCGGGCGGAGACGGAGGTTGTACTAGATGCGCCCTTGTCACAAGTGGCCCTCTCTGACGCACCTGAGTGCAAACTGGTGATGTGTGTCGCGCAACTTTTCATCATTGAGAAGCCAGGGCTAGAACAAAACGCGTGCGGCCTTGAAGGGGCAGGTAGTTGTGGCGAGCGCTGATGTTCTGGGAAAACATCCAGTTTCTACCAACAACCTAGTTTGCATACCGAGCCAGCCAAGGTCGCGATGCGAAAGATAGAGGTAAAAATGAAGACAATTAACCTATACAATTACGAAGTGCGACATTGGTGAGGGAGCCTGGGGATGGTATCGTAGCAAAATGCACAACCCCACTAGCGTCCCAGCCGTGCCTTCTCCTCTAGCCCAAGCCTCCACCTTCCATTTCCCTCAATTCAATTACAAATGTCAACTTTTCGTTCGTTCTTGGTAACCACGACCCATCCAAGGCGAAGTCTCCGGAATTAAAGTTACATTCACAATGCTGTCGTTCACACTGCCCAGCCTGCAATGCGTGCGGCTGAACAGCTGTTACGCCTGCACATGCCATTCACATAAGCGTTGCTAAAGTTAGCGGCGCTGCAGCATGCAATCCTTCCAGCTGTCCTTCGTACGCACAAAATGTGCGTACGAGTAGATAGTGCTGAAGAATGGCATAGGCTGCCGTTTAGAGTAGTCAGAGGAGTAGCGCATCATCTCCAGAACCATGTTACATAGGGAAGGGGCGCGAAAGCAGTCTGGGGATGGAACCGAGAGCTCATGGTCCTCAGGTCTCCAATGGTCAGGCGCAAGATGTTTGTAGCAGTTGATATTGGAAATTACTATCACGATGCTACTTCCCCGCTTGTTGCCCATGTATCAAACCCTCAGCAAAACAGTATCCGTCTATTCAATATCCGAGTCTAATCTGGAGCTGGACGCGATCGTCGGTGCTTGCGGGGCGTCTTGGGTTGTGCGCTCTATGCCTCGAGGTTGTTCTGGATAGCGGTCTCGAGGGCCTTGGGGTTGGCGCCAACGACCTCGGCAACCTTGTCGCCGTTCTTGAAAAGGATGAAGGTGGGCATGGCGCGGATGCCGAGCTTTCCTGCAACCTCGGAGAGTTCGTCGACGTCGAGCTTGTAGAAGCGCGCGCTGGGGTACTTCTCGGAGAACCTAGAAGACGGTTAGTCGCGGCTAGCTGCCAGGGCAGTGCGGATACTTACTTGACGACCTGGGGAGCGATCACTTTACAAGGGCCGCACCATGTCGCGAAGCAGTCGAGGACCATGAGGGTGTCCTTCACAGCCATGGCCTCGTCGAAGTCGCTCGTCCTACGATGCCGTCGCGTCAGCGCATGCCGATGGCATATGACGTCGCGCATTTCATGCGAGATGCGATGGGAATGACTCACTTCATGAGGTTGTGTACACCCTGCTTTTCGTCGCTCATTTTGGCGGTGTTGGAGAAGAACTTTTGGGTGAAGAGTGGTCGGTAGAGGTTTGCGGTCGATGTGGGGTGGAGAGCTGTTCGCAGGCGCGCAGATGTGAGCAGTGTTCTGGTGGCTCGGAAGGACGACGGCGCAAACATAGTATATGTAGAAGGGTAATGAGACAGCAGGGGAAGGCGATTTCAAAGAATTCGGCTGATGGAATGAACTGGCCGCCGTTGCCGATAACAATTCTGATGCGCTTATTTTTCGGCAAAGCCGTTCGAGTCCCTGCGCAAATCGAAGATTCGCTGTGATGGCGGGCGGAGAGAAGATGGAGATAGGGACTTGGTACTTACAGTTTCAAATGTCGGCGGGTATATGGAACGGACGAGGGAGTAGGGTTTCTAAAGGGTTCCTAGGTCTGGCGTTATGATGATAAAGCGCGGATTACTGTACACTCGCGGCGCAGAGGGGCTGCCATGATAGATGACGTGCTTGCCCGACCGCCCGATTTGCCCCACCAGGGTCCTCCTGCTTCGTTTGGCAAGGCGACGGCGGCATGCATGCGCTTTCCTTGCCCTTGAACAGCCTTCTACGTTAGATGCGGCAATGGATACGAGAGAATCACGACTCACGGTAGCATGTTTGTCGTAGCAGTCATCTCTGTGTCGCGCGAGATGTCATGCTGGGTTAAGATTTCCTTGTACCACCACTATTTGCAGTGGCCTACAAGACGTACACGCTACGTCACAACACGATGGAGAGCATCATGGGAGTCCGATAATCAAGATACAAAGCTGATACAGCTGATTTAAACTAAAGTCTCTTCATAAAGAGTGGTGAGCGCAGCATCTTCTCGACGCCGTGCCCGTGGTATCTGCCCTAAACGTTATACAATGTGACAATCCAAATCCCGAATCCAGGCCTCAAGCCCGTCTATATACTACAGATGTTTCCTAACACGCCTAAAAATCACAACCGGAAATGAGGGCATCACAGGAGCCGCCACAGGCAGCTCGTGGTAACATGCCGAAAAATAACTCTGAAACAAACACCAACGCCACGCTATGCAGTCTGGAAGACGATCCGAATGCAGGTAGGCAGTCCGAGCGAGCACATCCATCCAAGGGTCGATTGGTTCAAGAGACGCATGCAGCCAAGCCAGAAAAAGCAAGAGATAGGTAAGGAAATACAAATGAGTGGTCGTAGTTGGAAGAGACATGCAAGGAAATGGTAAAGAGCGACAGGATACAAAGGAAAGCAAAATGAATGGCGCGGCGTGGCATGCATGCGTGTTCCTGAAACAAATCAATCATCGAAAATGGGAGTGTTACTCTTGCCCGGACAGCCCGTGCGATCGGCCTTGTACTGGTGTACTAGATCGCTTCTGAATGTCCAGGAGCCTAGCGGAACCAGCGCTGAGGTGACGAACGTGACCCTTCCCGAGATCGACGCTTTTAGCGCGCTGAAGCATGACTGGCTCAGTATCCGACGTTGGGGACGTAGGTGAGTCCGGGTCCGGTGACTCTTGCCCCATATCGGCAACCTTGGATGATGGATCCTCAGTGTCGTCGAGAAACATGCTGAGGAGACCTTCAGTTGATTTAACGCGGGGTCGGCGATGGATGATAGTGGGCTGGCGAACGACACTTCCTTGGACAAATTCTTCTTCCTGGCCAGAAGGCATCTGCGCAGGTGCGGGCTCAACCTCCTCATCCGACTCAGCAGCGGCATCTAGCGTCATGAGCGTGCTGCTAGCTTTGCGTCCCCGATCATCGCTTGCATAAGGAGATCGACCTCGTTGGTCTGGCAGCGGCGTTAACTTTTTGAAGTATTCGTCGTCCGCCATGCCTAATTCCTCGTAGGACGCGCTGAAATCGTCATTGCGTTGCGGGGCTGAGGATGTCAGGCTGGCGCGCATCTGCGACCGGTTCGATGATCGCTTGGGTGGTCTACCAGAGAGCCACGACCCCTCGGAGTCGACAGAGGCGAGTGATTGCGACATGACATTGATGGGCGCCCCTGGACTGACAGGAGAATCTGAGCGATCTCCAGGAAGCGACCCCACACGGAGGTCTGAGAGATGCTGGCTTCTACGGCGAGCAGCGATGACGCTTGTGGAAGGCACTTCTGGCGACTGCATCCGTGAATCTGGAGGTGACAAGGGGAATTCCGGGAGGTCTTCCCTGAATTTGGACATTGTCCGTCGGGGTACGCTAGAAGGTCTCTTGATCTGAATTGGTTGAGTAGGAGGAGCGGTTCCAACCAGGTGAGGTGGGAGGGGTTGGCGAGACATGGACTCTCGCGATGTGTTGGAAAATGAGATCTCTGATGGTGTGGGCCGTGCCTGGTCTTGCGAGTTGCGTTTGCCTCTTCGGAAAAGAGATGCAAATACACCCATGCGTCTGCCCTCTGAGCTACGCCGGCGTGTAGAGGAACCTTGTTTTGACGTGACAAAGGTATCGGCCGTGTCGACGGGGTGCAGCGAGCCGCTTCGGGTGGGATCTTGCGCATGCTCAATAGACTCGACAGGTGTGTCATGTGCAAGCTTCTCCGAGATGAGTTCTGGCAGGATTGAAGCGTTGGAAGGTCCGCGTGTGTGTACTTGTGCTGAAGCACTGCCTCTTGAATAACGAACAGCTCGGGCATCAGACACAACGGGGTCTTCTGTAGGGCTCTCCAGCGGCGTCGGCAATTGACTGTAATCAGCACGGGGTGTGACGGGCATCTCCAGTTGCTGCGGCTGAGGCGGCGTAGATGGGCGGACATCCTCCATGGGCATAGGAGCCTCTCGCTCGATGCCGAGGCCGACCATGCCTGTGCCCTCCTTGTTGGGAGTCGCAGGCGTACCTCTTGCTTCCATGGCATTCTGTTTCTCTGCACGGCGCTCTAGTCTCCTGCGCAGCCGCTCCTGGTCAGCCTTGGCCTTCTTCTCTCTCCGCCTCTTGTCTCGTTCTAGGATATCGCGGAGTGCTCCGGCATCGAGTTCGTCGGCGAGGTCGTCGATCCGGCTCGTCCTTCGGCTTGCTTTCTCGTCTGTACTGCTAATGGGTCGGCGGGTGGATTTGTCGCTGTAGGTGTTGGGCGACATGCGGTCGCTGGCGTAGTGGTTGGAGCCGACGGAGACGCGGATAGTCGGGCGGGGAGAGAACATGTCGAGCGCGCTCACGCGGAAGGCACGGTTCTCTGAATTGCCAGACATGGATGAATGTATGGAGTTTTCGAGGGGCAGCGATACGTTTGACGTGGGACGCTCGAAGCGGTGGTTCAGGGCGCCCTTGACCTTCTTGCTGTCTCTGCGGAGCATGCCTCCCGAGCTGGCCGCTGGACGTTTCTGCGGCATTGGTAATGACATGGCGCGGATCTCCTCCTCGCGGACGTGGTCATGTTCTTTTCGCCTCTTGCTCGACTTACGGCGGATCAGGGAAGAGTCTCCGGGCATATCCTTGCGCATTGACTGGGGTCGCTGCAGCTTACCACGGTCCTTTGCTGAGGGCGGCAGGCTGGAATGGGAGTGGTCGTGGAAGTTGTAGGGGATTCCGGCGTGGTCGTGGGTTATTGGGCGCAGGTGCGGGCTGTGAGCCAAGCGGTGCTGCTTGGGCAGGGCGGTGATGTCTTCGGCGCTCGTTTGGACCACCCAGTCTTTGGCAAAAGCGGGCTCGGGAAGCATCTTTTCAACGTCGCGTACCGATGCGGTAGAGCGTGAACTACCCCTTCGCCGGCGCTGGCGCTGGCTGGGCCCTCGTCGCGGTCCATTTGGCGTCTGAATCGTGCTGGTTTGCTCTGCGACAGGCCGCTTCCTGTCTGTAACCTCGGTGGGTCCGTCTCTGAATTTAGCGGCCTTTCTGCGTCTTCGCCCAAACAGCCACATGGAGCTGTGCGAGCGCCAGGGCAGCGACAGAAGCAAGGCAGGGGAATAGGGTGGAGGGTTGAGTCGCGGCGGTCGCGATAGGCGGCGCGAGCGTGGGAAAGCGTGACCGTGTGCCTGGGAGCGATTATGGACGGTTGGGCTGCTGCATGTTGAACGGACTGAGGCCACGGGTGGCTGGTGAATTCGACGTGACAATGGAAGTTGATCAGTGATAGGGACGGCAGAGGCAAATGTGGTGAATGCAGGAAGGAGCCACTGGTGCGTGATGTCAGATCTCCTCAAACTCCTAACCGGCTGGCAGGCGCAGGCTTAACCGTGCTTGCCTCCAGGGTTTGTGGCTCGACCTGCCGATCGCGACTACCTAAAATAGCCCAGTTTCGTCGGGCAATTGCTACGCTCACCGTGACTGCCACCACAGAACTCGTCACGTTGTTCAGCGCCTGCCTCGACGCACCATGCCGAACTCTCAAATCTGGGACCCAAAAAGCTCTATCAATCACTTCAACTCCGTTCATCTCTGTGTGGCGACGCCGATTCATTCGGTTCAAGCTGCCTCGTTTCCGACACGAGCGTACCCAACGCCACCCTCACCCACCTGGCATGGCTTCGCTCATCACGCCGGGGCCAATCACGCGCCGGCATCGCCAACTCAATCTCTCGACCAACACCGCGCAGTTGGTGCCAGGCCTGTGAGCCACGGTGCTTCAGAAAAAAACACTTCTCGTCATTTCCAGCGAGGCCGCAGGGACAACACATCGGACGACGGTACGGTGCATGGCAGCGCGCTGCGGGAAGTATCGAATATCGAAAATTCAGCGGGACATGGGCAGCCACGTCGGTCTTGCAGGCCAACGGCGCCATTGTCCAGCCAGCGAATCCCCCTGTACCCCTCCCAGCCCATCGACCGTCGGTAACAGTGTCGTGCGCTCCTCCCTCAGGTACCCGTGTCTTCAACATGCACCTCTCTCATTCGTTATGCGGGGGTCCCTTATCATTGTGGACCGTTTTGCCGGGCGGGAAAAACGGCCTGTTGTCACATGCTTTCCGAGGTTGCGCTTTTCGTCCTGAAAACTAACGGTCCTTCCAAGACTCTTCACGCCGTGAAACTACCTAGATATGGCATGCCTATGTTTCAAGTGCACGATGATGTGTTCCATCATGTCCTGTACCCTCTTCTCGCTTTAGTGGCATCCCGCAGTATGTCTCGGCTACATTTCCAGGACCTAACGTCACGACTACGTCTAGCATCCAAGGTCGCCTTGTCTGGGGAAACGCACAGTGTGCCGTAGCCCAACCGCACACGCTTGCACGCGTCCAGATCTAGTACTATTGAGAGATCGGCGGCTAACAGCAAGCCTTGGACCAGGCTAAACTTACCTACTCCACGTTTTTACAAGTCACCCGAGTCGTTCGAGCACGAAACAATCATTAAACTTCGAATGTAGGGCCGGTGTCATCAATCTAATCTGGTCCCTTATATCGTCCACGAGCGGAAGGTTTGGAAGATATCTCCGATTTTAGATCGCAGCTGATGCAGAAACGCGGTCGTTAGATTCTTGGTATCGAGACATGACTGCGTCTTGCCTGCGAAATCTAAGCCTGAGGCGCAAATTGGCCAATGGAGTCAAACTTCCTGCCATTTTTTTTGGCAATGCAGACATGATCACTACAGCCAGACATCACACGTTCAATTGCAGCTGTGGTGGCAAGACAATATTAACTTGTATCATGCGTAGATGCCGTGGAAGACTCACGCAAGCAACTTCGCACAGCTACCCCGCCAACAAGGCCTAACAATAGCACCACCTCATTCAAGGAACAAACTAACACTCTAGAGCCTACGTTGACGTTAAGTCACCTACTTTGCATGTTTCTATGTTGATATAGGCTGCAGCCCTGTTCAATCTTTTCCTTCAATGAGGTGTCACTATGAAGGATTTCGAAATCCTACCAGTGCGTCAATTGAAGCGAACCAGTGTGTCCGAATGATATGAGCACCTCGGATTGCAGGACCATCCGATAGCTCGCCAGTCTTGCACTCTGGTAGTCTTGTTTCTTCAATGTGGGAGTCCTTTCGGCTGTGCTAGTCTATTTATCTATGAAATTTCGAGCAATCAAATCACAATGTTCACTTTCAACCGTCACCAACTCAGCCTTTTCGAGTGTTGCTCTGGTCATCTGCTATTGTTAGAGTCCGGTTTTGACGTCTGAATTCGCACTGTTGGCGAAGTACATGCTCAACACTGACAGCCGGTTGCTCTTTGCGCTGACATATGCAAGAGTCTGTGTCTGTATCAAACTCGAGTCTATATGAAGAAGACGGAGCATTGACCAGGAAACATCACAGTCAACGCTTGCCGTCTGCTCAAACATAGTCTGGACTTTTTATGTATATCTAGGTACATTACTATCGTGGTTGCACGTCTTCGACCACGGCTGATCTTGACCCTTTGAGTGCATTGCAGCTTATGCAATAGGAACGGCAGATGTCTTCCATTCCGCAGGCTAGAAGCGCATATAGCGGCTACGCGTTGCTTATCTTGTGCAAACTGATGAGCAATACGTGAGCTGTCGGTGGAGTTATGGATCGATGCGCTGTTGCGCGATACTGGATCCGGAAGGGCGGCACCCGAGGTCGCTCCTTCCATGCCAACAAACGGTTGGACCCTGTAAACAAACACTGCCCACCGCCTGAACACCACCACCCCACGATAGCGAACAGCCCAAGACGATACGACTGAGAAGCCCACGTCCGACTACCATCGCACAACGACCCAACATGTCTTACAATGGGCGCATGAGCATGGCGCGAACTACGCAGCACAACCAGCGCGCGCCGCCCGCAAACGAACACGACGCTTTCATGACCTTGGTATGCGCGCAGCCCCCCTCTGACTTTGCGCATCACTAACAAAACAGCCCGATCACGAAATTGCAGGCTGCATCTCGGATATCGGAATCCAGTTCAGCGTCTCCGACCTGCAGAAACCAAACCCCCAAATCATCCAGAAAGTTTTCGAATGGCTCGCCGAGCTACTCATGAACACGACGCGCGAGGTCGTTGCGCCGGCAATGCGCGCTGCGGCTGAAGACATGTGCGGTGGCGATGCGGAGAGACTTTATACAAGCGACACCAGGGATCTGATGGCCTTCTTCGTCATCCTGAGGAAGTTGCTCCGCGAAGTAAGTGACTTTGACAATGACGCCTTTCGGTCCGTCCTAACTGTTGCAGTGTGGCATCCACGACTTCACTTTCAACGACCTGTACAAGCCCACGCACGGTCGTCTGGTCAAGATCTTCTCGTACATGATCAACTTCATTCGCTTCCGGGAATCTCAAACCGAAATCATAGACGAGCACTTCAACAAGGCCGAGCGTACGAAGCTACGAATCGAACAGCTATACGACGACAAACAAGCAAAAGAGATGCAATTGGCTGAGCTCGAGCGCAACCGCGCGGCGACACAAAGGCTGATGCAAGAGAAAGAGAAGCGCAATAACGAACTCAAGAGCAGGCTGCTAGAGTTGAAGAGGGGTCAAGAGGCGGTTGCAGAGAAACTTGAGCGTGCCAAAGCTGAGCAAGACAGGTTGAAGAAGCTGCTGCAACAGAAAGTGGAGAACAAGGAGAACGTGCAGCGAGAGGTTATCAAGCTGAAGCCGTACACACAACAGAGCCCCACTGCGTTGGAGGACTCCCTGCGGGACCTAAGCGATCGACTGACCGGTGACAAGACTCAGATCGACATGCTGGACCGCCGGGCTCGCGCCCTACAGACATCCACCGACTCATTTGCTGTAGTTGCGACTGATGTCACTTCGTGCACACGATTACTCACAGACGTACAAGCCGATTTGTCGCGCGAGGAAGAGGAGTTGGCAAAGGCATCAAGACATCGAGATGCATTGGCAGACCGAAGCAACAACGTACGCGACGTTGAACGACAAGAACGACTGCTACAGAAACAACTCGGCAACATCAACGCCCGAACAAACAAACTGAAGACCAAAGGCGACGAAGAAGCGGAACGCGCGCGCAAACGGATGGAGGAGTTACGCGAGACACATGCGAAGTTGACTGAAGAGCGAGGTGAGAAAGGACGAGAAATGGAGAGGAGGCGCGTACGCATCGAACAGACGGAGAAGAAGATGGCTGAGCTCAAGGACAACATTGAGAACGAGGTGCACGCTGCTCATGACGAGTATCTCAAGATGGAAAGTCACATCAAGCTCTACATTACGGAGATGGAGCAAAGCATCTGAGATCGTTATACCCTACGAACGAGTTACGTCGGCGTTTGGAATTTGTTTCGAGATACCATGATGTTGCAGGGCGGGAAAGTGATACCATGTAGCTTCTGACTTAATTACCGTTTTTTCGTTTCCCACGATTACATTCCTATCATGATGTCACTGATTATTTTGTTCAAGACCTTTCCTGCTACTTGCGGTCTACATGAATGTCTGAATACAGCAGAAGTCATCTCAATACATCGGTCACAGGTAAGAAGAGACGCGCACACCAGGGCCCCACCGTAAGAGTCGCTAGGATTAGCACGCATAATGAGGAGTACCAGTATGGATCAGGGTCCTCCCTATACCTGATACCGTACGTCGAGCAGCAGTACCTGCATAAGCTTGAACAGGTGACCGTCTCATCGGGTTTAGATTAAGACGTGCTGCTCATAGTTGCATTCAGATGGATCAGAAGTCGTACAGAAGCTGTACGGCACGTCAACTGAGAAACAAACTAAACAGGCCTGCAGCCTGCAGCCTACATTAACATAGAAGCATATAAGATAAGTAACCTAGCGTTAACGTAGGCTCTAGACATGTTTGGCTTTTCTCTTGTATAAGGTGACGGGAGCCGGTGGAATATTCTTGGTGTTGCAGGAGCGCGCTGGGCAGCAAGCGTAAGGTAGCACCACGAAATTGGAGAAGGGACGACCCGTACCGTACTACATACACGCCCTTTTACTCAAAAGCGGGGTTGTGACATCCTGGCGAAGACTCATCTATGCTTGTCATGTAGTAAAATGTTTTCGTCTAGATTTGTGCGATGCGATCCACTACGATGATTGCTTTTGCTTTGTTTCTGCACAACTCGATAGCATGTGGCGGATGAAGGTGTTGAGCATGTCTTGGTGTCGCGTGCAGCAAGTCCGCTGCCAATACTTTGACCGCGTCTGTTTAAGGAGGCGGTGAGGTGGATCGCCAATGGCATGGTATCTCCAGGTTTGTGGAGAGAGAACAGATTGATGAGAGGCCTTGTGTGCATTAAAGCAGAGCCTTCTGGTTGGCCGCCGCCCGACGGTAACCCCACATGCGAGCGAAGGCCGGGATCGGCCCCGGTCTGTAGCTTTGCGCTAGCCTGCTCTTTCATATGTCATCGCTCTTCGCGGCAGATTTTTGTCATCCAAGGTTGACTCACCTGCACCAATCCTCAGCATTAAATACCGCCCATCCTCCACAAACCCTCTTACATCCTCTTTTCCACACCGATTGCCCAACATGTGTCCTCCCACCGAAGAAACACCTGCTACCAACGGCACCAACGGCGCCAATGGCAGCAAGGAAGGCTTCATAGGTGTTACCACCAGACAGAACCCTCACCCTACACACAAGAGCCCGTATGCGCCTGTGGGTGACTTTTTGTCGAATGTCGGCCGGTTCAAGATTATTGGTACGTCATAACGCCTATCTCCAGCGCTATCGGACGCGCACACAGGCGGACCGAAGTTTTGGTATTGAGAAGATATAAACGTTGCTGACTTTATCTGCGCAGAGAGCACACTAAGAGAGGGCGAGCAATTCGCCAACGCCTACTTTGATCTTGAAGCCAAGATCAAGATTGCGAGAGCTCTTGACAACTTTGGTGTTGACTGTACGGCTATGCTTCCCGGCGCTTGGCGCGAAATTTCCAGAGACTGACAACAAATTCAGACATCGAAGTCACCAGCCCTGCTGCCTCTGAGCAGTCAAGAAGGGACTGTGAGGCGCTTTGCAAGCTCGGAGTACGTACTTTATCACAATGTCTCAGCCGTGAGAACGCATGCTAACGCCTGCTAGTTGAAAGCCAAGATCCTTACCCACGTACGATGCCACATGGACGATGCGAGAATCGCTGTCGAGACCGGTGTTGATGGCCTCGATGTTGTCATCGGAACCTCCGCGTACCTCCGCGAGCACAGTCACGGCAAGGACATGACATACATCAAGAACACAGCGCTGGAGGTTATCGAGTTCGTCAAGAGCAAGGGCAAGGAGATCCGATTCAGCTCCGAGGACTCGTTCCGATCGGACCTGGTTGATCTTCTGTCCATCTACAGCGCTGTTGACAAGGTTGGTGTAGACCGTGTCGGTATCGCCGATACCGTTGGTTGCGCGTCCCCTCGTCAAGTGTACGATCTTGTACGAACTCTGCGCGGTGTCGTTTCCTGCGACATTGAGACACATTTCCACAACGACTCTGGTTGCGCCATTGCCAACGCTTTCTGTGCGCTAGAGGCAGGTGCCACGCATATTGATACCTCAGTACTTGGTATTGGTGAGCGTAACGGTATCACTCCCCTCGGAGGTCTGATGGCCCGCATGATCGTTGCCGACCGCGAATATGTTACCAGCAAGTACAACATCAAGGCGCTCAAGGAAGTTGAGGACCTGGTTGCCGACCTTGTTGAGGTCAACATTCCGTTCAACAACTACATCACTGGATTCTGTGCCTTCACCCACAAGGCTGGCATTCACGCCAAGGCCATTCTCAACAACCCTTCCACATACGAGATCATCAACCCGCAAGATTTCGGCATGTCCCGATATGTACACTTTGCCAGCAGGCTTACCGGATGGAACGCGATTAAGAGCCGTGCTGAGCAGCTTGGCTTGAAGATGACGGATGCGCAGTACAAGGAGTGCACGTCCAAGATCAAGGCCATTGCAGACATTCGCAAGATCGCTCTTGACGACACCGACTCGATCATCCGTACCTACCACAACAACTTGCACGCCAAGGAGGAGGTGCCTCTGCTACCGGGTATGACAGAGGAGGAGAAGAAGAAGTTTGCGGAAGCTGAGGCTGAACTGAACGGCGTCTCAGAGAAGCGGGAGCTTGATGCTACCGCAGATGCACAGGCCGAGGTGCCCGTTGCCAAGAAGAACAAGACCGCCACTGTGGCATAAGCGCAAGACGCTGTGTAAATATGGGATTTCTTTTGGAGTTGGTTGTTTCCTTTACTACTGTCAGGGGTGTATTTTCCGAGCATATCTGCATGTCTTCCGGCTACGGAAAAGTTTCTGAGTTTTTGATACCTGGACCGAAAAGCCCAGTGGCTTCGGCAATGATAGACAACGAATCAAAAGCGCTTGCAAGCCAAAAGTATCTCTTCCAGCCTTGTTGATTTGATGCGTTGCCGTTTGCCACATGCCTGCCAGTTGACCCAGACCGCGGAGGTGGAGACCCTGCATGAAGGGGCGCGTGCACGCTTTCTTCATCGCCCCGACCGCCCCCTCCAAAATACCCCGAGGCCAGGACTTGATCCAGACGCCTCAATTGCTCTCCCCTACGCTCTTGTCACGATTCGCAACCATGGCCACTATCGAGACTGTTACTCAGCAGCCTGGGATCACGGCGGAGAATGTCCTGCGCCTCTTCCCCGAAGTCAACACGGCACTCATCGGGGGATCGCACAACTCGGCCACGGGCGACAGTGCGCTGCAAGGCTACGACGAGGAGCAGATACGGCTGATGGACGAGGTGTGCATCGTCCTGGACAACAACGATATCCCTATTGGCAGTGCGACCAAGAAACTCTGTACGTGGCTCTACGTGCGCCTCGTCGACGGATAGCGACTGACAGGCTCCAGGCCATTTGATGGAGAACATTGACCGTGGACTCCTCCACCGCGCATTTTCCGTCTTCCTCTTCGACTCCCAGAACCGCCTCCTTTTGCAGCAGCGCGCGACCGAGAAGATCACATTCCCGGACATGTGGACAAACACCTGCTGTTCGCACCCGCTGGGCATACCCGGAGAGACTGGCGTAGGACTAGAGGAATCCGTCCAGGGTGTGCGTCGCGCAGCAGTGCGCAAGCTCAACCACGAACTGGGCATCAAGGCCGAACAGGTGCCCATTGATGACTTCAAATTCCTTACACGGATACACTACAAGTCGCCCAGTGATGGCACCTGGGGCGAGCATGAGAGTAAGTTGTGCCACTGGGCCATCGGCATACGGGAGGAATGCTTACATATACTAGTTGACTACATTCTGTTTATGAAAGCCGATGTCGACCTGAACGTCAACCCGAACGAGGCGCGCGACTCCCGATGGGTGTCTCAGGAGGATCTCAAGACAATGTTCCAGGACAAGTCGCTCAAGTTCACACCGTGGTTCAAGCTCATCTGCGAAAGCATGCTGTTCGAATGGTGGGATCATCTCGACTCTGGTCTGGAGAAGTACATGGGCGAGACTGAGATCCGGCGCATGTAAGGCATGCGAAGTAGCTGTCACCAATCCCCCCGCCGCTATTCGGGCGTACCGATCCCCAGATGCTTGGCCGAGACCTGCCCCCATTTCCGAAAGTGAGGCGGTACGTGCATGCAGGCCCGGCCTTTTAGATACCACCACTGCCATTTAATCCAGTCATGTACCATTGCATTGTTCCCCACGCTCGTTAGTCGTTGTGGCTTTATCGCGCGGACATCAAGGCGCGCTTCTCTCCTATCGTTGTGTTCCTATGACAGTGCGTGATAGTTGATCCATGCTGACCCCGCCTACTGCTACTCTTCAGCTGATTGACTAGTAGGATCAAGCCAAACGCAGATAACCGTGTAGCGGAAGAGTTCCGAATGTTTGCTTTATCATTAGCTGTCCGAGAAAGTAGCCTTAATGCTGGTCTCACTTCTGCGCTTATCCGTTGTGAGGAGGTCCAGCCGAGGTGTGCAGCTCAACCCTTCCTGTTCACCCCACAACCTCTTCCCAGGCGCCCCATGTCACCGCGCTACTCTATCGCTACGTCTCCTCACTACAAGCGACTCGCAAACAAGCTGTGACTTGTGTCGCCAAACGATTGGCAAGCAAGCAACAAAGCAACAACTTCCTTGAGCCGCTTCGGCCCGACACCAAGTTCAAGGTCACAGGGCGAATGATAACGAAACTCGTATGCTTAACGGGCTAAGCGGTTGGTCCGAAGATAGCTCCCGCATCGAGCCATGTGAAGCATGACCTGTACCTCCACCCGACGGCGCTTGGTACGCCGATCAAGCCGGGTAGGTGAAGTATATCAAAGTCCCGACTTCCCATCTTCATCTCCGTCACAGACACACACAGCTTGTCAATCCTCATCCCATACTACATCAGCTTACTAGCCACTGTGCCCCCACGGCATACGCATCTTACCGCAGCCGATCTGTGCTTGCAATCCTTCACGATACGCAGCTGCTGCCGCTCGACATCAGCCAAGCATCGTACTGCAGTGCTGTCACTGGTCTTGTGACAAAGCTGCCAGCGAGTCAAAAAGCAAAGCCCAAACTTTAAGCAGCCATACATCAACTGCCACCAGTCCACACACACAAAGATTGGCACATCGACGGCCCAGGCGCATACTATCGACGCAAGACTACCTCATCGGAGACACACTCTACGACGTAGCTGTCAAGCGTGTACTCAAAAGGGACCTCTGTAGCCTCGTACATTGATGTCGGTTGATCTACGTCAAGCCTTCACTTCTTTACGCTACCCTTCTCGAGTCGATACCGTCTCGAGATCGCAGCTCTCTAGAGTTCATACAGGAGATCTTAATCGTCCGGCTAAAACATAAACATCCGAGCTCAGAAAAGGTATACCATGTAGCAGGCAATCGACGGTCACGGCTCCTGCTCAGCCCACGACGACCCATTGTAGCAACCAGAGTAGACTAATCACAATCTAGTAGTGTTGTTTGAACTCACGGTCGTCGTCTAGATATCCCGCAGTTCAAGTGACTAACGTCTCACCCACGCCGAATCCCGTTCAAGCCCTGCGGGGAACACCTCACGCTGGCGAATTCGACGACTGTCCCTATAATCAAACGAAGCGGCAGATCCCATCTGAATACTAGTAGAGGCTTACAGTCAAAACCACAATCATGGCGAAAGCATTCTCCCATGTTGCGCCAGTCAGCTGTAATTACACAGTGGACACGAAGTCTTCAACCTTGAAGTCGGCTAACATTAGGGTCAATGAAGTACCTGCTAGCTTCAGGATCTTGAAACCAAAGTCAACTGCTGCTGGCGCTACTGTTCTGCCTCCGCTCACCGACGGCGTTCGCGTCGTTACGGCTGCGGAGTACAAGCAGGCTGCTGAGTGTCTGGCGGAAGCCTTCGGCCAGGACGACGTTGCGAGGTACTTCATCGACGTGCCCGATCGTGCGCACTGGACTGAGGAGCAAAAGTGGGCGCTTCATGTTGAGATTCTCGAGTACATAACGTATGCTCACATCCTCAAGGGACTAGTGACTACGGTAGGCGACTTTGAAGCAGTTGCCCTATGGTAAGTCTTGAAGACAATGAAGGCGTCATGAGCTCACACATCTAGGATGCCACCCGGCCAGAACATGGACGACTATCTGACTATGTTCCGCTCAGGCATGTGGCGCCTCAACTACCGCCTCTCCGCCGAAGGGAAACGGCGCTTCTTCGACGAATTCATGCCCCTCCTCCACGATACCATGCACACGACGCTCGGTGAGCGAGAGCACGACGCCTGGTACCTTGTCTACCTAGGTACTAGGCCCAGTGGCCGTGGCAAAGGTCACGCTCGTAAACTCATTGAGCATGTAACGAAGCTTGCAGACCGCGAAGGCAGACCATGCTACTTGGAGTCGAGTAACGCTACGAACCCTCCGATTTACAGAAAGTTTGGCTTCGAAGAGACCAGGCAGATCAACCTGCAGAGGGGTGGAAGAAACATCCCGCTGGACATCATGGTCAGGGAACCCATGGTGGGCATGGAGAAGAAGAGGGGCTTGTAGGAGACTGACAGGGCACTGAGGGCATAACACCATTTCAACATGCGTGTCGCGAGGGAAAATGAGTTCTTGTGTAGTGAGATTTTGCGATATCCTTCAACAGGATCGTATTTAGGAGAGACGTAGGCCGTAGTTGTTGAGTTTATTCGCTCATTCTGCCTGGAATTTTGGGCTGTATTCCGTAACTGCAAGCATGATTTTCTGAAGAGCGACAAGTGATGGAAACGTATTCCGCAACTGCAATTGTGATTTTGTGAAGAACGATAAGTAATCGAAACGTATTCAGCTGCCAACGCATCGTATCAGAAGCGGAATCAGAATCCTTGAGCTGAAGCTCTTCCGAAATAAGCTCAGGCTAGAGAGGACGCAGTGATAGTTCCAACATAAGCAAAACTCGTTTCACCTACCCAACAGGCCGTGAAAATAGGATGCGCTGACATGACGCCATGGAGTGCGGATCGCAATATCGTGATAAGCCAGATTCGTAACCCATGGTTCTGCGAGGCGCCTCAGTATTGCGGGATAGGGAATATTGGTTAGACGAGAGATTGGGGTGGAGCATGATAATCGTCGGGTGGGCAGTGCAGCATTGACGACAAATTGCGGTGTCATGAAACGCGGCATTGTTGCCCAGTTGCCAAACATGCTACGCCCTTCATCTCCTGATGATCCGCTGAGGCCGACTCTATAGCTCTGTCTTTTCGCACCTGTTCGAAGTGATTGATCTAGCGACAGCCCTCTAGCTTCATCTCAGCAGCGTAATCGATAAAAAAGTGGTGTCGGCCCACCCGCGAATCCGCTTCTCAGTCCACTCGGCCGCATCCGCAGCGCTACTCAACGCACCCCGCAAGCCTCGCCCATTGCCCATTGCACGCGTCGAGGGCCTGCAGAGGGTCATCGTGCAGCCTGCCAGCACATCCGCCCAAGAGGTTTTGCTGGAGCCTGCCACCCAACACCACGTAATCCCACTCGCCCTCGCCCTCGCACCAAGTTCCCCCTTCGCATTCCCGCTCCCGCCCATATACTACCATATACCATGGTTACCCAGCGCCGATACTCGGTCACGGGCCAGACGCCCCCCGACGATGCCGAAGCCATGAAAGCGCGCTCTCCCAAACTGCAGCCTCTGGATACTAGCGTGCAGACTCCCCCGTGCGGCTACTGTGACGGCGCGCCGGAGCTGAGTTCAAACAGCGAGGCCAGCGCGGCCGCCCAGCGGAGAGGGAGGAACATGGCCCAGAAGGGCACTATCGTACGCACATCAAGCAAACGATCCGCGACCCAGCTGCCTTCGCCCAGCTCGCCCACGCACCAGCTGCCGCCCAAGATCCCGAGATACAGACTCAACGTGGACATAGACATCAGCTCCGACACAGACACCGATTCGGATGATACGGACCTCCTGGGCGACGGGAGCGACCATGACTACTGCCACGGCGTCGAGAGTCAGGCTACCTCGTTCCCATCGACGCCTGAGCATTCGCAGCCCTACGGCGTGTCGAGTCTGCCCGATGCCACTCGCCTGGAAGGACTGCAACTGTACGCAGAAGAAAGACCCGACGACGATGAGCACATGGACGACTACGCGCTCTCGCCCTCCCACTCCAGAAATCACAGCCTGAACCGTGTCCAACTCGATGGGTCCAACGACGTACAGAAGGATTGGGCCGCACATATTGCCTCTCATAAAGAAGAGGCTGAGATTGTTCACATGGAAGATGTCCAGGTTACGTCTATCCAAGAAACACACACAACTCCCGCCGAAGACACGACCCACGCCCCACCCACCTTCGTCACCCTCCCGCCAGAGATCCGTCACCAAATCTACCGTAACTGCGAGAACCTCGTCATCGATAAGCCCCTCGTATACTGCATCTCTACCTTCGACGGCCAAATGCAGCACGCCCTTGCTTCCGTGTCGCGTCTCGTCCGCTCCGAAGCGCTCGCCATCTTCTACAGCTACAATCTCTGGGTCATAAAAGTCGAGTTCAAGATGATGTACGAAGCCTTCCGAGACTGGATCATTCGGCTGGGCGACGGCGCAGGGCTCCTACGACTCGTCAGTTTCTCAGTGCGTGGCGCGCTGTTCAAGCCGAGGCGGAGCCACACACAGAGCATGCTCATCCACGGGCATCTTGTGCAGCTCGCTCCGGGTGTCCTCGGGCCAGCGCCAGCATCGCAAGAGGACTTCTACTGCCCGCCTGACGGTGACGCGAGCTTCAAGATCGATCTCAGTGAGAAGTTTGCTGGTGGAAAAGTGCAGCTCGTTAGGAACGATGGCACCAGCGAGGCGGGAGAGCAGGCGAGACTTCGTTTGGGCAGGATGGTGAACGTGCTGTGGGAGAAGAGGCAGGCTGGTACACTCAATGGCCAGGATTGGATTGACATGGTCGATGGCTTCATTACCTTCATCGGGGGGTGGTAACACGTCAACCTGGGAAAAACTGGACAGGGCTGCAGCCTACATCGACGTCAGGCCACCTACTTTCCATGTGTTCATGTTGATGTAGGCTCCGGACCTGTTCAGTTATTCTTCTTGTATGAGGTGGTAATGAGGAAGATAGTCCTTCTAGGTGCACACGGTGTTGTGGTATATTGGGTATGTAATGGCGTATAGCATGAGATTCACGACGTTCTGCATGGGCTGGGGCGTTGTCTGGGACGGTAAAAGGTCGGGCATGGTCATTTATCGCACATTTCGTATCATTTCAAAGGGTAATATGGGGGCGAAAGAGGAGGTAATCGATTTGTAGACAGCTTTTTGCTTGTAGAAATATCCGTATACCCCTTTACAATGGCCGTCAACGCTCGAAATACTATTACCAACGTGTGTTCGGGCTAGCCAAAATTTGATCATACCCACTCGGAAGACGGAAGGCTTTCAGCAAACAACAGCCCACACTCCATCTTAGATGAACTGGCGATCCGGGGTCTCGGACTTCTCCTATTCCGGCTGGCACGTGCGTCTTGATAATGAAGAAAAACCTCACGATCCTCGCAGATTGAAGAGTACAGCAAAACACACTCTTTGCGCAAACGGTTCATGATTGGACTGGGTCACTCTTTCAATTTCTACTTCTTGTGTTAATAAGTTCCTCACAGAGGGTGACACAAACACCAAAATGCGCATCCTCCTCGCCCTCGGCGCCATCCTCGGCATCCTAACCACCTTGATGTACACGCTAGACTCACACCTAGAGAAATTCTACATCTTCACACCCTCCGGCCTACACGCCCTCTCCCAAGAAGCCATTTCCCTCCACGGCAACGACACAGCATCCGTCGTCTCCCACATCGTCACTTCCCTCTCCGCCCTCCACGGCCCCCACATCAACCTCGACGAAGAATGGATCTTCAACAACGCCGGCGGCGCCATGGGCGCCATGTACATTATCCACGCCTCCATTACTGAGTATCTGATTATTTTTGGTACCGCGATTGGGACGGAGGGGCATACGGGTCGGCATACCGCGGATGACTACTTTCATATTCTCAAGGGCGAGCAGCTGGCTTATGCGCCTGGGAAGGGGGTGTATGGGGCGGAGAGGTATCCGCAGGGGAGTGTGCATCATCTTACTAGGGGCGATGTTAAGCAGTATAAGATGGAGGGGGAGTGCTTTGCGTTGGAGTATGCGAGGGGGTGGATTCCGCCGATGCTTGGGTTTGGGTATGCTGATAGTAAGTTGATCTCCTTTCATACTCTAATCTCAGTTTATTATGTAGTTCGAGACTAACGGGTGGATAATAGCCTTTTCGAGTACGTTGGATTTCCCAACATTGTGGAGGACTACTGTGGTTACTGGGCGGGAGATGATCGGAAACCTGATGATGGGCAAGTTGTGAGAAGGGGAACTTGAGAGACGAGAGTTCGTAGTAGAATTCACATTTCTTGTAAGATTGAGCCATTGTTCATACTCATTCTGCTTGGACGTTGAAACACGTCAGCACATTATACAAGGAAACATCCGAACACTGTAGAGCCTACATCAAGATAAAAACATGCAAAGTAGGTGACCTAACGTTAATGTAGGCTCTAGACCTGTTTGGTTTTATTCTTGTGCGAGGTGTTAGCATGCTTGTGGTAGTGTGCACAGACGTTAGACGCTCCATAGCAAGCGGCCATATGACATAGGTATAGCTGTCTAGGTTTGATTCACAATGTAGTTCCTTCACTGTCAGTGCTCTCTATACGTCATCCCGATCAATGCCGTGTCGGAACTACGGCACTTTTGACCAGACCATGCAACCAAGTTCCTTGATCAGAAGACCGGAGTTGAATTCCCTGCATGGAGAGCGTATAATGGTCATCTGGTAGTTGCAGCTAGAATGCCGTATTCCAGTAGTGTGCTGTGTGTGCAAGGGTGGAACGACACTGCCCAGCGCGGGGAATTTTGACCGTCGTCGCAAGCGACGTCTACCCCAACATGTGTGTTGTAAGCATCCTGATTGGCATAGACGTACATGTACAAAGACCACGAGATCCGTTTTACCAGCTGCAAGCGTACACCGAGTATGGCGTCAGTTTGGGCTGAGGTTTGAACACAGGGTTTCGGGTTGAGGCGGCTGGAGCCAAGAGGTGGTGGGCAACGGTGGACGAGAATGGCCGGTCGACCTGCTCGAGACCCGATGCTATTATAGGAGGTGCAGAGAGCTAGATGATGGCAGACGATGCTAGTCGTGTCAAACTTTGGGCTAGCAAATGTGCTATCGAAAAGCTTTTCTCCAGCGCGACAGATGGAAGACGTAGCATACGGCTGTGACGAAGGGGCTGGGGTGGAGAGCTGGAAGAGGCTGGGCAATAAATCAAGCATTCCGGTTTGGAAGAGCCGTCGTCTCAACGGGCCAATATGGAGGCAGCGAACGGGTGCAGGGGTTGGGCTGTGGCTGTGGACGGAACACGGGTGCAATTATCGAAATACGATTACCCAAACGCAGTGCGTCGGGGCGTTGAGTGGGTGGTGGAGTGCGTAGGAGGCGTGCCGCGCGCTCCAAGGTGGTCAAGCTGCCGCGAGGATCCACGTCGTAGACTCCATGGTGTTAATGACGAGGCCTGGCTCGAGGGTAAGACGGCACAGGATCGAGGAAGGATCATGATGCGGATTCGGAGCCATGGCGAAACAAGGCTTATTGAGCCTCCTGCGGCGGATCATTCGTGGCTAAGGGTTCGGTAGCCGCTCAGATTGGCGTGGGTGCAGATCTGAGGCAGCCACCACAATTAGAAACGGACACTTGCTCGGAAGAGCTGACGCGTAAATCCTCTTTTCCCAGCACAACGCGCAACGCTGGTGGGCGAGCGAGAGAGCAGCGTGGGATGCCATGCCAGCAGCCATGGCCAGCGACCCACTGCAGCGTTTGAAGTCGCGCGTCTCAGACGGGGCTGCTTGGTGTCGCAGCGTCCGGGAGCACGGCGGCTCGTGATGTCATGTGTTGTTGAGTCTGGTGGTCTGGCGCGTCCTCTGGCGTCGCTCGGGCCGGGGCCACTTTTGGCCCAGTTAGTGACGCATGTCTGAAAGCGTTGACACGCTGCCGCCGCCGTCCACTCATCATCGACCCTGGCTGCATGTCCTGCATGTCCCTCGCTCTCGTTTCCTGTGATAACCTCCCCTGCGCTCGCTTTTCCTGATTGCTAGTTGACTTTTACTTTCCGCTGTTTCTTTACTCTTTGCATTCGCTTGCTCCGCTCGGGCTCCCCTCTGCCGCCATGTTGCCCTCGTTATCTGCCCGCAGCCTAGCCCTACTCTCGCTTCCCGCCGTGCGCATTGCCCTCGCCCAGTCCATCTCCATATCGCTAGGGAACAGCCCGCCCGATGGCGCCTCCGACTACCTCGACCCCTCGTACGCCGGCTTCGGCATCGAGCCCTCGAACCTCTTCTCCTTCACCGGCAAGGAGGAGCCCAACCAATTCACCGTCAAACTGCTGCAGAACCTCGCAGACTACTCGGGCGCGCCGCCGCACATTCGCTTGGGAGGAAACACGCAGGACTACATGGTCTTTGAGTCGAGCAACACAAACTATGGCTGGACCTCGAACCCGGACTCGACGGCACAGGGTGCCATTGCGGCCGACTCCATGATCATTGGACCCAACTACTTCACCGCGCTCGAGCGCTTTCCCAAGGACACGCCCGTCACCTTCGGACTCAACATGGCCTACATGGACGACGACTATGAGGACCAGATCACCGCGCTGGCGCAAGCCGCCGTCGACGGCATGAAGAACGTCAAACTGTACTCGTTCGAGATTGGCAACGAGCCCGATCTGTGGCTCCAGAACTCGTTCCGCTCTGCGCCCTGGGACGGAAAGACATACACTTCCCAATGGCTGGACCGCGCCGAGGTCGTCTACGAGCGCGTGCTCAAGGCTGCCAACCTGCCGTCATCCTTCTTTGAGGCTCCTGCGACCGCCTCCACCATCGGAACCACCTTCGAGATTGCGCAACTCGTAGACGATGGCATCATGGAGGGTAGGAACGGCGATAACTTCCTGGCCACCTGGAACCAGCACGACTACTTCTACTGTATGCCTCCTTCTCCCTAACCCACATGCCGTACTAACATGCTGCAGTCATCGGAGTAACCCCCACCCCCCTCACTCTCGACGACCTCATGGACCTTGATGCCACCAACACTCAATTCAAGTACTGGGAGAAGCAGGTTGGAATCGCCCTTAAGACAGACCACCCCTACGTGCTGCGCGAGATGAGCTCTGTCGGACCAATAGGCATGCCCGGCGTCAGTGACACCCTCGGTGCTTCCCTGTGGACGCTCAACTTCTTCCTTTACGCAGCGTCCATTGGTATCTCTTCGGTCCAGATGCACATGACCGACAACTCCAACGCCAGTGCCTGGTCGCCTATCCCCATGTACGGTCGTGAAACCTCGTTCGTACGACCACAGTACTACGCCCATGCCGCCGTCGCACAGATTGTCGGCAACGGCAACGGAACCACGCAGATTGCAGCTCTTTCTACAAGCAACGTAGGTGCTGCGTACGACGGCCGCATCCGTGCGTACGCCGCCTACGCAAACGACCACCTACAGTCCATCACTATGATCAACGCTAAACAAGCCAATGCGTCTTCGTCCGACAAGGGCAGCTTCACCTTCAACCTTAACCTAGGCTCTGCACACGCTAACAAGGATGTCTTCATCTCGTATCTTACGGGCCCTGGCGCAGAGTCGCAAACAGACGTCACATGGAACGGCATGAAGTACGACGACATTACTGGCGCGTCCTCAGTCACTGACAACACTGTCACAACCACCAAAGCCGACGGCAACGGCAGGATTTCTGTTCCCGTCCGCGACAGCCAAGCTGCAGTAGCAAACATTGGCTCCCAGATAGGCACCAACGCCGTCCTCAAACCAGACGGCACGCAGGCGAAGAAGAGTAGTGCCGCTTCGACCCCGACCGGCGCGGCCAACTACGCCATAATAAGTGGTCTGTTGGCCATGATGGCGGCATTCATGGCCGCGTAATGGCAGGTGTAGCGAGCCATATTTTCCTTTGTCAAACAACCCAAGCATCATGGAATTGCATATGCATTATGACGGCGTTCTTCTTGCGATAGCAGGCTTTTCATCCGCATCATTCATGGTCAGGATACTCCGCCTCATTGCTTCATCTGGGATTTGGATTAATCGGTCATGCGGACGGGATCATTAATGACACGCGACACAAAGACTTTTTCTTTTTTTGTTGGAACAGGATATATAGGCGCGATGACGGCGCCTGGAGTGTATATACACGGTTTCTATTGCATCAAAGCCAGCACACGCTGTACCCTGATAGCTAGATTCTAGATTTCTAGAACTGCAATCTCATACCTGATACCCTTTCACGATCATTGTGCCTTTCAAACGGGCGCACAGCTTCTGAACAAACAAATAAGTCGTACTTGTATTGCAACGCCTCGTGTGAGATCGCCATGAGACGCAAGGTGGAGATGGAGGTACTAAGCTTTTCAGGCTTCCAGTCTTACCGCGGGGTCGGGATCGGAGGTTGCAGCAGGTACCGTTGCCGCGCCCGCTTCTGGCGCGCGTTGGTGGCGAGCATCGTGGGACGCCCTGCGTTTTGATTTTTCTCTCGGTAAGCTTGGGGCAAGGGATTGCTAGAGGCAGGGAACAACGGGCTTTGTTTTATGCAGGCTGAGGTACCTGCGTGGTCTTGGAACTGGAATGGGCAGTGTATTTATAGTTGGTTTGGTGTGAATGAAGGATGTGTGGAGGAAGCTGCGGTTTGGTCAAAGGGCTGCGAAGACATGGATACGCGCGAGAATTGTTGTTGGCAGACCCAGCTCAGACGATGCAAACCTCCCTTGTCTTACTTCTAACCGACCTCGGGAACGTCGTGTTCGAGAGCAACCTTCGTCGTGCTGGCATCCTTTTCAAGGGAACCACTTAATACTCTGAAGCCTACATTGACGTTACGCATTTCTATCTGCATATTGTTGTTCTAAGTAGGCCTCAGGCGTATCTAAATCATTCCCTGTGAAAGGTGATAGGAGGAAAGTATCCCTAATATATTGATGTGTTGTGATTACAACTTTGCTCTTTTCGTACTTCCAGCACACTCATCCAACTTATACGTTATGGTCAGTTCATGATCAGGCCTATCTCGGGTTACCTATGGACCGAGCAAGTGAAAATACAGGCCAGTCCATTCGATTAATAGTTATCATGCTCTACTCCACGAGAATCCATTAAACGAGCATTAGTTATAATTCTAGTTACTCATATTTGGAGGACTGTCTTGTACTATGACATAAATTTACTCGGCGGTAAGATCCATGGATTGTATGACTCTCGGCTCGTGATGCTGACCGTTGTGGAAGTGAGACAGTAGACATGGGAATCGCGATGGGATGGTTTCTTGCATAGGCGATGTTCATCGAATTTCCCACAGGCGACCGTGCCGCGCAACTCCAGTAAAGTCACCGTCACATGGCATCTGTAGGCTTTGAGACTTCGACGTCTCGATCTTCGCGAGGCATCCGATACACCTCGTTCCCTTCAAATCTTTTCAGACTGAGCAAAAACTGGCATAGATACGCGTGTTCGCTGCGCCGAGGCCGGTCACAAGAACCCATGACGTCACGGCTATCTGTGCGCCCAGCCTCAACCTCACATTTTCTGCTTGACGCTTGCGTGCCGGATTCCCGAGATCTAGCTACGGGGCTGCCCGTCGTTCTCTCATTAGGCGCGGAGATGCAAGGATCGCCACTAATTGCCTGTATGACGAAACGCGTCCGGCACCCTTTCCGCAATATTTGGGAAGAAGGTGTCATGGCAGGAATCCTGGAATGACTACCTGAAGCATGCCCCCGAGCCTTTTCAACACCTAGTCGCGTGCTTCAGCTATCACCAAAATGCGATTCCGCGACAGAACGCACACCACGTACGAGAGTGAGGATGAGAAGCCGCCAGCGGAGGTCGGGCTGCGCGATCGCATCGTACATTTCACATGGTATGTCGACGCGCCGAGAGCATTCAGATAGCAAGCTTACAATACCGCAGGCCATGGTTCGCATGCACCATGTCGACAGGAGCGCTAGCTGTCGTTCTCGGGAACACCCCGAACAAATTCACTGGCCTACAGACCATCGGCAAGGTCGTCTTCATCTTCGACCTCGTGCTCTTCGCCATCTTCAACCTATGCATGTTCGCGCGGTTCTTACTCGTCCCCCGGAAGCTCCTCGGATCGCTACATCATCCAGTCGAAGGCCTTTTCTTCGGCACGTACTGGGTCTCCGTCGCCCTGATACTCAACTGCACGTATATCTACGGCAACCCATCGACCGGGACATGGCTCACCAAAGCGCTTGAGATCACATACTGGATGTACTGCGCCGCAGCCTTCCTCGTTGGCATCATCCAGTACTCGCTCTTCTTCCGTCTCGAGCGCCTCAACGTTGGCGACGCCGTTCCGGCTTGGATCTTCCCAATATACCCTTTGCTGGTTGTAGGCACGCTGGCTGGCACTATACTTCCTGCCCAACCTGAGACGCCCAGCTGGAAGATATTCATCGGGGCGATATTCTTCCAGGGGCTCGCGTGGGTCGTCTCCTTCCTGCTCTATGGGCTCTACATGCAGCGCCTGATGACGAGTTCTCTGCCCTCTCCCACCACGCGACCAGGAATGTACGTTTCTGTTGGTCCTGCAGGTAAGTCCATACCCGATAGACGAATGCTCTATTGGAAGATTCTAACAGCACTAGGTTACACTGCTGCCGGACTCCTCTCCCTTGCAAACCAAGCGCCGTCGCTCGTTGCCGAAAACTACTTTACGAACACCGTAGTCCCAGACGGCGAAATCGTACGCATAATTGGCATCATGTCAGGTCTCTTCATCATACTGTTCGCATACTGGTTCTTCATTATAACAACGATCGCCGTCATAGTGGGATCACGTAGGATGTCGTTCTCGTTGAACTGGTGGGCATTCATTTTCCCGAATGCAGGACTCACACTTGCAACCATACAAGCAGGAAAAGTGTTAAACAGCGAAGCTATCAACGGTGTCGCGAGCGCATTGACCATCCTACTGGTCATCATGTGGTTTGTCACGGCAGCGTTCTGCATTCGTGCCGTGTTCCTCGGACAAGTCTTGTGGCCAGGAAAGGATGAGGACAAGACTATGGAGAGGTTGGCATGGGGTTGGCAGGACAACAGGGGAAACCCAGAGGCTGGCAAGATCAGGCCTTAATGTTTAATGTTGGACATAATGGTAATCTTTGAGCGTGGCGTAAGGTTACTGGAGCGTTGTAATATAGCATGATACCCTTTCGAATTGCGAACTGTTCTGCAAGCGTGAATTGACCCAGCTGTCTATGAAATCGCGCTTTGCAAGCTTAACGAGATCAAAGCTCACCACACGAGGTGCACAAGCTATACTCTTTACGCCGCTGACCATGTGGACCATGGGGACTGGATAATCCAGGCCGTTCGGGATCTGGGGTGCGTTGGCGCGTTCTGGCTTCGTCTAGTAGCCTTGGTGCACTTACCATGTGACCTCGTATTGGACAGTTGGCGTTGAGCGGGATTGCTTGGGTCCAAGGATTCCCGCCCTCATTACTACTGCAACAGTGGATAGCTCTCCTCCACAGGAGTGACGTTTCATTACAAAGCTATGATGCCCTCGCCCGAACGCTTCAGAGCCATCAGAGCCTGCGGGACCAGAGTTAGTACCAAGTTCCACCCCCTCGGATGACTGCCAAGAGGTGCATTTGCTTAGTGCACACTCGTTATCGTGAACTACTCTGTCCAACGCTGATGGTTTCTTCCCAGAGGCAAAATGTGTGGTGAGTCGTTCTAGCCGAGTGCCACGGTTCAACAGAACTGCACAGAATCATACAGAAGGTCTCGGCTGCATTCTCGGAAGCGCCCAGGGATTGCCCAGCCGAGGCGTTCAACGGGAAAACACCACCAGCCGTCATCGCAAACCGTGCACACACCATGGTCGTCCGCATGTTTTCGATCGCTGCAAACATCGACTGTGGAAGCACTCGGTCAATATATCACTGTCGGTGCTATGCAAGTCCCGAACGCGACCTAAGTCACCGGCCGGACATAATTCATAAACTCTAAAAAGTGAATAATCGCGAGATCTGTAAACGCCGATCTTCCGAAACCCAGCGTCCCTCACAATAATTCCTTATCACCCTCCACTTCAACACCATACATCATGCGCCTGCCTAGAATTACACAACGATAACCATCGCATGGTCTAGACCCCGCGGGCAAGGCGACTTCGTCTGGCTAACTACTAGTAGCGCCGCCTACGCGCTGCTTGGCCGGCTGGCGGAGAGGAAATTGGTGCGGGGCTTCCTTGTCGACGCACGTATGTATCCATATCGACCACTTATCGCCGCTCGTCGGACACAACGGAGCGGCATAGTAAGCTGCTCGGGGAGACTTGCCACGCGTTGCGCATATCGTAGGCCGAATTAGCGCCTTGGGCTGACACGGCGGAGCTGGCGTTAAGGCACCCTTGTGTGATAGCGCGCTATAATTGGCTGCGGGAGTGACGGGTGGACCATGCGATGCTTGGGTGTCGGGGATAGGGTTTTGGGTTGGTGGCCTGGGTGGGTGCATGGGTGGAGTTGGGGTTTGGGATGCCGCATGAGCAATGGCATTCTCAGGTGAGCCGTGGGAATCTGCGACAGTATATAGGCAGGCGGTATCCCCACATGAAGGGAGAGACGCAACATCGCAGATTTCCTGTATCAGACCCCCAGATACCAATAACTTCAAATTACCATCTACTCTAGTCTATCAGACACTACCACTCTACCACTACCATCATACAACCTCGCATGCAACCCATCCTACCAACAACCATGTCTTCACCCGCAACTCAATACGTCTACGTCCCCAACCTCGTTGGCGGACAGATGCTCAGGATTCCCATCGAGGACGTCGAAGCCGAGGGCCAAATCTCCATTGCCCAACAGCCCATCGCGAGCCCAACCCTCTCTTCACGATACGTCCGCGACTCGTCACCATCGCCAAGCATGGAGAGCGTCGACGACACCGATGAGTAATAAACTCATATACCAAGGCGACGCACGAAAGACGAAGAAATGACGGCAAGCCTTGCACTGGTCTGCAGTCCAGCAAGGCGGGAACAAGCTAGCAGCGGACGTCGTTGCCAAGCAGCCTAGTCGCAGCCTCGAATCCCCCACGAGTCAAACTCAGGGAGGACTGACATCATCGCCCCCATTACCCTCACTGCAATCGCAACATTTCTTCCGAGAATGACGACAGTCGGTGCCGTTGGTTCCGAGATGCCACCGGAGAAAACTTTCAAATTGCGTGGAGTTGGGCGTGTGGGGAACACGGCAAGCAAGGAGAAGGATCTTTGGCTTGGCTGGAGTTGGAAGGAAGCTTGGGGAGTGTGCCGATCGGAGATGGATAGGGCAGGCAGGCACGCGTTGGCTTGGCGTGGGGACTGGGATGGATCGATCGGTAGTCTTGGTTACTTAATGTCTATTATTTTATTTTTTTGTGGTACTTGTTGGTCACTTGATCTTTTCTATGCTGCATGGGGATGTGAATTGTGAATTGCGGTGTGCGTGCGTGTGCTCTGCATGCATTGACTTTGGGGTAGAAGAAGCAAATGGAAGTGATATTCGGGTTCTTGCATATTACTTATTTCCGGTGTGCATGTGAGACGTGTCGTGTATTATTCACATCACGATGACGGGGAAGAGTAGCAGTGGTTCCGAGCCAATAGTTGACAATACGTTGAAGTCATTCAAGCACCTCATACAAGGAGAAACCGAACAGGTCAAGAGCATACATCGACGCCAGGTCACCTATCTCGTAGGTTTTCATGTTGATGTAGGCTGCAGGTCTGTTCGGTTTTTTTCTTGGTTGACGTGCAAGGACTCCTTTCTTGCACTATTGTAGATGTAGACTTAATGTACTCTGGAGATGTTAAAAAACTTGCAATCAACGTAGGTGGAAAACAAGTGGTGGACTCATCCAGAACGAGCTTCCGACTGAACTAAGACAACTTGGAAGAACATGTGCTTGCTTTTACGTGGCCACCGGCGCTTCTATACATGGTCAGATGACAGATCATCTCCCTGTGTTCGTCTGCCCGAGGTACGTCTTTCCATTCGCCCCTTTCTGGGTCTGGGAAGGCTAGGTCGCGGATGGATACTTTGAAGTAGATGGTTAGTCGTGTGAGATACTGATGGTACCGTGGCGCGGGGAAGAAGATACCGCCTTGCATGGCTAGTGGGTCGCGGAAGAACCTAGGTGATATGGGAGATTTTATGTGAGGTAATTCGATGTTCGCTGTCGATACTGACTGTGCTAAGACGCTTTTACGAATGTAGCACTGAAATGAATTCCTTGCGTAGAAGAAGCTAGCGGCTTCATCGTGAAGTTGCGTACACGTTCGCAGTAGTGCAATGCCCGTAAATTTCGTGTGTATCATAGGAGATAGTACGATGCAGTCTCGGGGTTTCAGCAGATGGGCGTATATGCAGTTTCGCAACTTCGGCGGGATGCTAAGCAAGCTGTGTTTCTGAAGATCGACAGGGACACTCTTCGAGACAGTACGCGATCGTCGTGCCGACTCCGTATTAAGATCCCTATTCGAGCAATGGTGCGTCCTTTTACTGATCTGTCCGGTCAGCTGTAATGGTGTCGGCTGCGCGACTGCAGTTGGGCGTACAAGACCGAGTGCTGACGAAGCTTGGTTTCCCATAGCCGTAGATCTGTAGATCAAACTTAGTACGGAAACAGATTAAGAGAGTCGCGTGGATCGTTTCTTCTCTCGCACTTGGAAAGGGCATACGGGTGTCACACCCCGTAGACCCCTAGGTATGCGCTGGAGGCAGTCACCGGGAAAGCATTCCAAGGCGGTGCGTTGGATGCATTGTTGATAGCCAAAGTGGAATTTTTGAGCTAACTGGAGTCTTGTCTCTCGGTATTTCCCGTTGCGATGATGAATTTGCTGTGTGAGCTGTACTTCCTGAGCTCGACAAACAAGCGGCAGGGTCACATCCTATATCTTTCCAAGGTTGCATTGATTATCGAGGGTTTTCCTTGTTCGATCGTGTTTTTGGTGGAAGTAGATGACATACAAGCCATTAGCGTTAATATAATGAAGAGGGTGAGGATGTGAAGGGCTGGAGGAGCTGCTGAGTGGTTGAACGACCCAGGCAACGCACGGACGGCTCACCAAAACACTCCCGAGGTCGTCACGTCATTACGAACAGACTCTAATCCATCAACTCTCTGATATCACACCTGGGCAGCCTACAGCGCTGGCAGAGCACTTGCGATACAAGGGCACTATCATGAGAACTTTGTTATTGATTCAACCCTTCTAGGCGTCGAGACCTGCCCAGGTAGTGCGTACGCGAGTGTCACTCCTTCTACATCGGTCATCTCGCGCACCCGAAGTATGAAATTTCTAATCCCAGAACCGCTCTACAATCTCCTGGGGTAATGCTCCAGTCCTCTCCTTCGTCTCATACACCTTCATATCGTCACTGCCCATTACCACGAACACTGCGGACCGATGCTCGGTACCCTCCCCAACGGTCTTTCGCAACAGCTGGAGCAGTGCTACAACCTTCTGCAGCGCCTCTTGGTTACCCTTCTCCCACTTCTCGAAACCCTTGAAGCTGTCTGACTTGTTCCCAGCTTGAGTGACGTCCTTTATTCGAATGTCCTTCTGCCTGTATGTTCCGTCAAAGTGTGTGTTGTGCTTCCCACCGAGACAGCAAGTAGGAGTTCTGCCAAACCACATCTGATCAATGGGTCGCGAACTTGCATTACTCTTCAGCTCCAGGATCTGGTATTGGGGCACCACCTTACCCTGAATAAGAACAGTAGTCTTCTGCGGGCCTCCGTGCTGGGTGATTTCAACGTCGTGCCCACCAGGAACAAAGGTAGGAAGAGTACTCGGTGGTGCATCGGGGTCGCGCGGCGACTCGATCGTGGGGCCGTATGCGTCGGCCTCATGGCGCACAACGATGGTGAGGCTACCTAGCTTGTACTTGAGTAAGCGATGATGGCTCGTTGCACCGTGAACCTCGGAATCTGTGAGGGCGCCTTCGAAGTTACGACCGTAGGTGTTGGTAGCGGACCTGACTTTTGCGTTGCGTACTTTCCTTCCGATGAAGAGGGTGTTTTGCTCGAAGTCGAGATCAAGATGAAACGCTTGGAAGGAAGCGTTTTTGACGCATTTCATAAGGTTCAGCATCGTGGTCCGGTTGATCACAACGTCCACGTCGTTGAAGCGGGTATCAGGGTTCATCGTCGCGATGGCCTGGAAAGCGGGCTCGTATTGTTGCTCGGGAGCACGTTCCGCATGTTCATCGCTGAAATGGTAGCCAGAGTCGGGCGCAATTATGAGTGGGAAGCCTTGAGGGGTTGGCCTCTTGAACGCTGGCGGCGACCCAGGAACAGATATCGTGGACATTGCTTCGTCCATGAAGCTGTAACTACACAAAAGTGCGTACCCCTCAGCAGAGGAGACCTCGTCCGAGCTGGGGTATATATCCTCGTAGGTACCCTGCCATACGATCTTGTCTGTGTTGACGTTGGCGTACATGTGGGAGTACCATTCTTCACCCTTGGGCTTCGAGAATGTTTGAAGGTTCAAGTCCATGTAAACGCGTTTCCCGCTGGTCCTGTCGATATAGTGCGTCCCATGGACTGTTGATGTTGAGAATACAGGGTTTGAAGAAGCTCGAGGGCGTTCGAACGCAGGTGGTCGGGCGACGGTGTCCATGTCTTTGAAGAAAGCGTTTCGGTCCATTTCTCGGGCATAGGTCGATCAAAGTAGTAAGGTGAGTAGCGGGCTCACTTGCTAGAGTGTAAGTACCTAGGTAAATGATAAGGGGTCTTGTAGTATATAAAGATCGTGAGCGAGAATTTAGCGCCCAGGCACCAGAAACGCTGAGTGGCCATCGCGCTGGCACGGACACATAGCGTGAATGTCAGGCTCATATGGGGGCTTCCTACTTAGACCAGTCCGCAGGAAAGAACGCTAGAGCCCCATACTATGTATATCGAGATGACCAATTGATTGCGAAAGCTGTCGTGGCTATACGTTAGTGAGCGATTACGCTTGACATCATTGCGAATTGCTCAAGATGTAGCAAAGAATAGCCCGAAGATATCTGAATGTGTTGTCAAAAATGCACTGACGTCGTTAGTGACGGCTAAATCGTCTTATTTTGATCACCATAATCTGCGCCTGGAGGTCTTGAAGAAGTCTGTGACTGAGCGTCGCTTGTGTTTGGTAGTAATCTCGTGCCTTCGATGATCCTTAATGATGGCAAAGCGCCGTGAGACAACTTGTCCTTGTGGTCTTGTAGGACGTTGGTCTCTTCTTGATAGTAAAACTTGTATGACTTCATCATCTCCAGTTCCCATCGTGTTTAGTGGAACAGTTGTGCGGATTTTGGTGCGCTTTGCCCTCCTAATTTTGCGACCTCTGTCATGTGTGCTATCATTGTCGATAACCAGTTTCGTTTTGCTTCGTTTAGGTTGAAAGACTGGATCGTCTTGCTCTGAATGAGGTGCAATCGCTGCCTTGCTTTTGCTCTCCCATGGTTGACCCTCCTCTGCAAAACCTCTTTCTTTAATTGGGTAAAGAGGCGTTTCAGCTGGAGTGCAGTCAAGTTCCGTCGTCTCCAAGCCTCCAGTACGTTCATGGGTACTTCCTTCAAAAACATCGCATCCTCTTCGTCAAGTAACAGCGTTTCGGTAATTTCCACCTCCTCGCCACAGTCAAAATCTAGCTCCACATCGGGAATCTTCTCACGCCAGGCTCGACCTACCGCTCGGCGATAAGCAATCCTGGCATCTTCCAGCCTTACCTTCTCATCGCGTAACATATCCAGGAACGCTGGCTTCACCACGCCGTCTCTGAATTCTGCAGCAATACCGTCTTCCCATGGTGCCCAGCTCGAATAGTGATGACACATATGCTCAAACCGAGTACGCGTCTTACGCAAGGCGTCGGCAGACTCTTTTACGTCATCACGAAGGCGACGAAGGCTTGTGGGTGGCTCACAGTCAATTCGTCGGGTTATGCCTCTCTCATCGCCTTTGGGAAGTCTTGTTTCATCAATTGAATCAGACTCTATAACACCCGCTCGCAGCCAGACTGGTAGCAGTGATGCTCCGACGTCCTCCCATGCATCTCTGCACGCTTGCTCAGCCAAGTTGCAATCTCCCCATAACTGGGTTTCTGCATCTAACAGTCGATTTAGATCTACGCGAGTAAGATAAGCTCGGGTAACAAGCGTTCTCCGTTCCTCGAATTGCTCTGATGTGGGTGCATTTGATGATGCTTCCATCGCCGTATCGAATTTCGCTAGTTCTTCATCAGATCGTTCCGCATCCTTCGCCGCTCGTGCCTTCATCTCTCCTGTCTCAGCTCCATTCTCATCGATTTTTGTCCAAAGACTTTTATAGTGGCGTTCTGCGCGAAATGCTTTACTGATGCACTCTCCTAACTCTTGCGACACTGTGATTGCGGGCGCGATATTCTTGCCATCGTTAATGGATACAAGGTGAGATGTGCTCGAGGGAAACAGCCTGGCTGCGTCTCGTTCGCCTTTTGTCGACCAATCCTGGACGGCGAATATGGTACCGGTTTCCACCGCTCTCTTCCCGCGTTCCTTCGTAGCATCATTTCCACCGCACTCTGTAGCTCTTGAGTCTAGTTCATCACGTAAGATGTTGTCTCCCGAGCTGGGACGGAAAGATTTGTCTGGACTCTTAGTGCCTTCTTGATGATCTTGCTGAGCTGGTATAGTTGCCGAAAACGTACCACCCCGCGTACCAACATCTCCGTGTGAGTGGTGGCTCGCTCCGGATTGATGTCTTCCTGCGCTGGTGGTAGTTGAGCTAGCATGGTAATGATGATGATGGGTATTGTAGATGATGATGCCCTGTTTTGCGACATAGCTGTGGATTTGCTCGCCAGTTGGAACAGGCTGTTCAAATGCGGCTGACGTACGGTTCTCCATGCCGCATGTATACCCTGCCACTCAGTGAGGTCAACCCGACAACGAATTTCCTCCAGCGTCGCATGTTCTAGACATGTAGCCAACAAGGGCTGGATACATGGCCCGATACAAACACACATTACTGCTCTTGATGTCTTTGTCCGCTCAATCCTCTTTGTCTATGTAAGCATAGCGACGCCACTTTGACACCGAATCTGCGAAGAAGCCTACGTCAATTAGGCTTGCTCAGTCTGTTAAGCATGTAGTTTGAGGTGCAACGGCTTTACATATCTTGTCTATTGCATGGCGGAGTTAATCATCCCAGGGCTGCATTCTGTGTCTGTGCATGGGACAACACCGCAACCACGTTGGCGCAGTGGATCCCCAAGTGCAGAGCTTCATCCATTTCGTGAGCGCGAGGACCGTCATGAAGGCAGTGACCAGCCACGCTACCCACCTCACACCTATGAGGACGAGCGTACCAGACGTGCGCAAGAGGTGATTGGCCAGACAGTCGTGACAGAGGAGAGAGTCACACGTTACGGAAGTCAAGATATGGCGAACGGGACCATCGATCTGACCGTGATACGGACCCTATGCCTCTTAACAGATACTATGCGGACAGTGAGCATCGTAGAAGCGATCGCCGGTATGATTCGCCGGATAGTAGGGAACAAGGACGTGGCGGTAGGCTTGGCGCTTGGGGACGTGGTACACAGAGAGGCCGGGGAGGAAGAGGGGCATGAGCTCACTACCGCCAGTACGTCGTAAAGGACTTGGCGTGCCTGTGCCATCGAAAGCGAGTAGATGCATAAGATGCGCGTCGGATTGCGCGACGGATCTCGTGGGTCGTCCGAATATCAAATAAGTAAAACTAGTCCTTCTCAATTTTGTGTTCTCCTCATTTACTGAGGTATCAAAGCGGTTTGGAATGGAGGCGTTGCATTGAGATGAAGCACGAACAAAAGATGGCGACGCGACGCGTCATACTGTAGATTGAAGACCGCGCTGTCCTCAAAATGCGATGACGCGCCGAAATTCCGGAGCCTTGCCGTTTGAAGCCAAGCGTTGGCGCATGGGCCATGTCCCCGAGGCCGCAGGTTGACTGTGTGAATTTCCACGCGTCAAGCTCTATTGCGTTCACCTTTTGCCGCAGTTCATCTCCGAACAACCACATGCTATACTGAAGGTATACATTTACATCTCCGTATGTTGTACCTAAGTATGGACAGCGCTACGAGCATCGCTCGTGCCGACCGCAGCCCCTAATGCAAGAGTCGCTTGAGAAATGCTTGTTCATCACGGCTTACCATGAAAAGAGACCTGCACATTGTTGCTGTTTCTTACACTGTTCTGCTAATGACACATTAGATGACCTATGTGTTGTACGCTATAAGGCATCTTTAGAACCAAGCAAACAGCTTCCTCGTTTACGACCAATCATGGCATCGGCATCGGTCGATCCCGACTCGTTCCCCAGATGTTCACACGATGCGTCCATTCCTCCAATCTTACCGAATTCGGATTCCAAGCTGGCCAAAGCGAGTTCCCGCGCGTGACGGGCCCACGATTGTACCGAACGCCCGCGATCGATATCGACGTCACCTATACATCCTCAAACCACCCAGACCAACCTTGTGTCGCGGCAATATGATGCCCACGAGCGTTTTTGGTTTCGCACACTACTATCCCGATTCCTCTTGCTCGTCGCCATTTGATGCAAGCAGCTCTTCGTACACCCATACTTCCATCGCTCTACGCTCTCCATCTCTCGTCCGCTACGAGTTCGTCCACCTGAGGCCCATCAGGCCCCTATCACGCTTCAAGCTACTTGGGAAAGCAGCAAAGACGGTGTACTACGATGGTCTGACACTACATTAAGGCCACGACCGTGCTGGGCATCCTGGCTCCTGATCGCATCTTCCGGGTCGGCATCATAATGCTTAACAATCACCACCGCGGATGTATTTACCCCACTTGTCGATGCGTCTCCGCCTGCTTCCATACGCGCGCTCGCTAGCGGTTATGATGGCGTCGCGCTGGTCGAGCGAATTGTCTCTATCCCTCTTTCGGGAGACCGGAGGCGGCGAGATGTTATACTTCTCCATGTATCCCTTCAGGTCTGTTTCACACTGCGATTCTATCTCCTCGGCATCTTGCCTCTTCTTTGGCTCCGAAATGATAGCCTTTTCTGTCCTTCCCTTGCTCGTCTGTGGCTCTTCGGGATTCTGGCCCGTGTTCTGCGTACCAGGGTCACCTTGCGAAACCACCTGTCGTGGTTTGTCTATCACCTCTGCCATACGACTCTCAGCACCAGCGTCCGCAAAAGCTTCACGTGGAATAGAGGTTGCATGCACCGTTGAAGTTCGCTTGTTGACTTCATCAGCTTCTGCCCCAGTAGCTGCGCTTGCTAGGCCGGGCTTATGTGCTTGCAGACTGGTCAGCTCACTGGCGCGATCCAGAGCGCCCGTTACTTCAGCGAGCAGTTGTTCTATCTTCTGCAAAGGTGTAGCTGTGATCTTTGAGACATCGAGAACTGGTAGTACCGCCACACCTTCAGATCCAGCGACTGGCTGCCTTTCTGAGGGGTTCACAGGAGCGCCACCCGCATTATCGATCGCAGGCTCTGCCGTCTGCTCATCAACAAGTTCATCCCTACCCAGCTGTTCGAGCTCTGCCTCGTCACTTCCAGCAGGGTGTGTTGATCCCAAGACACCAACAACAACTTCGTTTTGCCACCTTTGGATACGAGTGCGATCGAGCTGCTTCAGCGACATCTTGTCCCACCACTCTATGTCGTATACAATAGTTGCCACTCCATCGTCCCTACTGTCTGCCACGGTAACATTTGCAGCTCTTGCTCTGTCAAAAGCATCCTGTGCGGCGTTCTCGGCCTCCTCAAGTGTTACGATGACGTTGTGCCAGCCCTCAAGCCACTTCTGACTGAACTCGATGCGAAAGTCAACATTTGGACGATTGACCTGCTTGGCGACATACTCTTGGAGCTTTTTCTCGTATCCAAGCCGGTATTTATCGTGCTTCTCGCGGGCTACTTCCAACGCGGCTTTGGTGAATCTATTCCGCATGCCAAGAGCTGGGCGTGTAGCCTCGACAGATTGCTTCATATTGGCCAGCTCTAGTCCTTGTACCCGCGGCACGGAATTTGGGGTGACAACATCCGTTCCGCCGTCCTGACTCTGCTCCCAAGGAAGACGCTCCAGCTCTGTGGTCGCAGGAACTAGCTTTGTTTTCACGAAAACATCTTCTTGGATGGCATTCACCTCTTCCACCAGTTTCACCCAGGTGTTCTGTATCTCCTGGAGATATCGTGGTAATTGCTCCCGTTCCTTTTTCGCGGCTGCGTGCTTGTGTGCTATGTCGTTGCAATGCTTCACCAAAACAGTGGCTTTGGATTCTTCCTCTGGTGACAGCACCTTTTCTCCTAACTCATCGAAATAACTATCGGCTTCTCTCTTCGCGTGTGAATGTTCTGCAGTTAGGCGAGCGTCTTCCGCAAGTAAGTGGTCCAATCGCCGCCCGACCGCTTCCCGTGTATGTCGAAACTTGCGGCCAGCCTCGATTTGCTTTTTGAGTTTTTGAGAGAGCTCGTGTGAGAGCTGTAATGCAAAAGTACCCTCCTCTCCAGCAGCACCCGTAACTTTAACCATGCGAGCCGGTCCACGAGTATATATGTGGTCACCGTCATCTCCGCCGACCCACATCGACGCTGGGCAATCTTCCTTTCTCTCCGTTTTGCCGCTCTTCCTGAGCTCCTTTTGCGGACTTTCTTTCATGATCGACTCGATATACCTTTCAGTTATGACCGCAGATTTGGGATCAGGTGGATGTGTCATGCGCGAATGCTCTCGTTCCTCTAGCGTTGAGCTAAGTCGTCCTTCGCCGTATGGCAAACCCGAAACGCCTGAATTTGATTCAGGCAGTGGCGCAGGCGCTGATTTTTCACCTTGGGTTGTTCCCGTTGTCGAGCGATCTTTGATCTCGCCGGACGCCCTTCTTTTGTGACTTTTCATCGCGTTTCCTAGGGCTACAAGGCTTGAGGAGATGTTGTCAATAACGAGCCCAACACTATCACTCGTGTGACTGGGGTCGTCGGTCAGTTTTTGTCGCTTGTTGCCAAGAGGACGATCTGTACCAGAACTTCCAATGGCCGCCCGCAGGCTCCTTCTTCGGGGAGGAGTACCATCGATCTCTGAATCAGCGCTTGTGTGGGACATATCCTGCTGTCGCACGGGCTTGAGCTTGGAAATACCATCACCTCCAGCAGCATTCGAGTGGTTTTCGTGGCTTTGACAGTCCATACTGTGAGATTTGGTTCCGATGGCAGCCTTTGTCTTTGTAGTATGTCCTGTAAATGTGCGCGATTCCAGGATCCGGCAATGGCCCAAGCGCGTCAAACGTGCTCTTTGTCCGTGTGTCGAGAAGAATGGGCGTACAAAGCAAGTCAAAGCCGATGGCTAATCTCAAGATCTGCTTCTTGTAAATCCAGGAAAGAAGATCATAAGTGCGTGTTACTGCAGCTGCTAGCGAGGCGGTGCACTCAGTCCTGTACGTGATTCCACGCATTATGACCTCAAGAACCATGGAGGTCACGGGTAACGATGAGCTATTGAGCTGTACAATCGTGCTGATGTGGAGGACGAAATCTGATGTGCGCTCAATAGCGACAGCGAATCCAAAGCCGTGTTGGAGATCGACTTCGAATATTGCGCCTTCTTCCAATTCTGTTCAACATACGGCTTTGCATCTCCTTACACGTGATTCACGAGAAATAAATTCTCCAGTGAAGGAACACTTTCTCTTCGCGAGCGCATAGACCAAATCCCGTTGCCTGCGACCCGCTCCCATAAGTGGTAAGCTCCGAGCTTCTCGTGCCCAGAAACCGCAGCTTTAATATGAGAGAATACCGCTCACCCCCTGCTCTAATCACTTACACGCCCTTCTACCCTGCTCATTTCCCACGTTCGCCTTCCAACGCAACCCATTCAGTACCTGCAAAACTGCTCCACTACCAAGGTCCAGAGACGCTCGAATAATGGCTGCGCAAGCTGATCGCGACACCTATGGTAGGACCCACCCAGTTCATGATCTCTCAATGCAGCTTACTGACGTTTCGTAGATGACGCAGTCCAACGTACTGCTCACGTAGGTCGAGATTCCGGCTTATCAACTCCCCGTTCGCCTACACATGAGTCGCAGCCTCCAAGTACCTCGAAACTGTCTGAGACTTCGACCGTTAACAACGTCGCCGTCAATCTCGAAGGGTCGCATGACGCAAAGATTACCAATGTCAGCTTCAGCCATGGCGAGGACAATAGTTCTATCGGTAACTCCAATGCCAGCTCCGAAGTCCCAGGTTAGTGACTGTCTCTCCTCGCGGTTAAAGCCCCCCTAGTGCACGATTCGTATCTAGATCTGCTTCTCGCACGGCATCTCACAAGAGGGAGGAATCGAACAACCGTCACCCAGCAGTCCACATTACTTTGGGGCCGTTTATAAGTCCGGTTTCCACTCTGAATGTAGACACCAGTTCATCTGTTCGATTATCACTTTGTGTGAGATGACGGTGTTGTCGAGTTGTCTAACGCCTGGTTGCTGCGGTAAATGATGCTAACAGATGTTTTGTAGGCACTATATCAGTACCCGTTGAACTTTCGGAACTTCATCCTGGTACAGCGTCCCCCGTTGCGCCCGCCACCTCGGCGCAGACCGGTCAACCTATACCACCGCAAGTGAACGAAGGCGATCATGTTCACTTCCCCATTTCTCCAACTACGCCCTTAGCCGTTGGTGTTCGAGCAAATCCGCCGACAGCAAGACCAACAATAGGGCGTGTTGAACAACGACTTATCGATGCCATAGAAGAGGCTTTCGCTGACCCTACGTTCCCCTGGCGTATCCGCGATATGGAGCCAGAAGCTCCAATTCGAGGCTTGAAGATCATTGTCGACTTCATGGAACAGATTGCAAAGCCAGTGCATTCCAGCAGCTTCAACGTTGGCGACCTTGTTGATATGATAGTAGCCGAACCGACTACTGATCAAGGCGTTCACGAGCGTTCTGACGACCACCTCGTGAATACAAACTACGGGATCTTCGTCATAAAATCGCGGCCAGGTATAGTTGTTGAAAAGTTCGAGGAATACTGTATGGTCGCCGAATTAGGCCGTCGCAACAATAGAATTCTGGACGGACTTTCGCTCATGGGCCTCATAGAGCGCATGGGAGTTCTACCATCCGACGCTGCTCCATTTGATCTTGCTACTCTCTCGGAAGACCACGAGCTCTATCGCCTGATATATGACCCTGTAAGAGTTGCGGAGAATGTTGGTCGCGGTAAACCGTTCGATCAGTGTTCTATTGTTCAGCCTGATTGTCAGCATCCTTGCAGGTACACCGATCTTCTGGTTCTTAAGGGCAGGCTCGCAACTAAGGATATGGCAAGAATTCTTGCTACAATTAAACTAGCGAAACAGCTCCGGACTGAGCTGCTGAATCGGACCACAGGGCCACTCCGTGGTTACCTGCCGACTCAAAAGATATACCGTAGACCACAAGGTGCATCAACCGAGTCTAAGCGCAGAGAATACGATGAGCTCATGGGATTGCTAGCAATGCTCAAGCGCAAAGCGCGAGAGGCAACAGACACTGCAAATAATCCGCCTCCGCCCGACCGGCGCGACATCACAACAACAAGGTTCCGAGATCAAGTCATCTCACTAGGCGATACAGCCTCCGATGACGTAACGGGTACTGTGCAGACCTTTTCCTCGATGACAGTACCGACTGTGGCCAAATTCGTTGCCACGAGCAGCATTCATCCGGACCGTCGCCCCGGCATGGAAGTTTCTGCGCTCATACAAGCGATCGAGCAAGACTCCCGCATCGCCTGTGAGTCTGCCTCTAGGCAAATTATCCCTCTACAGGTTGCACGAGACATCGTGCGAATAGAATGGGAAGAGATGGCCAATGACGCTGACCTGGTTGGTGTCAATCTTCCTTCCAAAAAGCGGAAATTGGACGAAGTCGAAAAACTCCATAAGGAGGCAGACTCACAGAGCATGGGTCCTATGACGGTACTCCGGGGTATCAAACGTCTGAAACAGAAGGTGAGGGGCTCGATATTATCCGACGAGGACTCGCGCACTGAAGCAATGCGCCTTTATTCCGAGCTTGACAATGTCACCACGGGAATGGAGAAGCTGCAAGCGAAATCCACTTTGTTCCTCGATAGGGACTAAAATCTGCTCGCTGGTATCACCTGTTGTCTACAAGTCAAGGTGTTTGCTCTAATGTAAGGCACAGTGTCTTGGTCAGCCGTGTATTCTTCTTTCGGGACCCTGGAACCCCTGTTTGAAGCCTCACCCGCTATCATCTCAACGGAAGACTGGTGTTTTCCCAACCAGCAATGATCGGCTAGGAGTGGCCATTTCTCCTTGTGTTGAGTGCGTCTGACTGTTCGGGATTCTTGCTTTCACGTACGCCTTGTCTAGGGCCAACAGGGCAATCAACGCGGACCGGTCGTTGAGACTTTCGGTGTGTCGATTAATACGGATTGACATGAATATGTAAGCTCGTGGCATGCTTGATTTATGCTGCAATACATGCAAAGTTAGTAACTGAATACGTGTTCATGTTCATCTTTTCTCAGCGCCTACTTCTCCTGCCGTATGTCAACTGGGTGTCAAAGACGATCAAAGGCTGAAGAGCTTTGTTTCCTACGCTAGCATGCTGAAAAAGATCATTCAACACGGCGCAGATACAGGGGCCAAGATCCTCGACTCGGTCGGCCTCTAGATACTCTACTATTTCATTATGGTCGCGCCAGTTCAGCGACGTTGCTCTTCACTACCCCCAGTACAGAAGTCATAGTGAATACTCACCTCATCCCAGTTAGAGCTAGGTCACTCTTAGTTTATCCGAATTCGTCTAGCAAGGTTCACGAGACTTGCGCTTCCACCTGGGTATAACAGTCTGCCCTGCGTCTACGCAAGCTTTGCCCCTGCAAACGCGATTCTAGGAATGAGTGGAGGAGCTTAAAATGGGGCATTAGCCCTCCACTATCATTCAGCCGCTCATCATACTCGCGACTGCAACTTTTACTCCACTGCCGCAGCAAAGTCGCTTCTCAAAGACGTGCAACCTAGACCGATAACTACTCTCTGTTAGCGCTCCACTATGACAATCCAGTCCGAAATCGACAAGGGTAAGACAGTCTAGTAAACGGTCGGAGATAGAAGAACTAATCTTCCAGGTGATCCTACCACTCACCGGCCAGCATCACGTGATCATGACGAGATACCCGCCACTTCAGACCCCGATCCTTCGCAGAAAATCACCATCAACTCTCCTCGCGCTGATCCAGATCATGATACGGACGAAGATGGCGGGAAAGCGACAACGCAGCACCTCAGTCCCAACGACAACATCGTGGAGGCTGATGCGATGGTCGAGCAAACAGACCATGAACATGAAGTACGACAGCGCCTTCGCGACAGATACCAGGTCGGTCAAGTGTTTTGGACTTTTATCAACAATCCAGATGCTGACCTAAGCCCCAATGGCGTGGGCGGAAATCGGGACATCACACTTGGGGGCTTGCGGCTGGCAGGTTGGCGACCTGTCATTGTTCTCGATATATTTTCGGAGTTTTGCTCAGTTGCGGAGATATGTCATCCAGGCCGTCAATACTTCGACGGACTATCACTCCGTGAACTTGTGGAGCGTGGGTACGTTGTTATGGACGCCAGCGAAAGTTTTGATTACGCGTCCCTTTCCGAGGATCACCACCTCTTCCGCTCTATTGGAGAACCTTTCAGGGTTAACTATCATAATGATGAAGGAAAACAGCGGCTATTAGGATGGTCGTTAGTGCAGCCACTGCGTGTTCACAGCCCAGATTTCGAGCATATGGGTACACTCTGTGGTCATCTTACTGAGGAATCTACTGCGCGATTGTTGGCAGTTAGGAAAAGCAGTTGCCGCTTGTCAGAGACTGTAGAATCAGTATACGACCTCGATTTTACGCGAGCACCGATCCCCAACCAGCTTACGCCAGAGTATCGAACAGCAATACTGTGGATCAAGAATGAGATTCGCCGACCAGTACCTCCTCCCGGTAGTCCTGCGACCGCCAACGACGCACGTCTAGATATCAGTGAGCTTTTCGACTTCTCCTCAACTATACCCAATCGCGGGCACGCAGTCTCACCGTCTCTCATCATGAAGAAAGCCAGAGACGCGTCTTATGAATGCTTGAAATCTGCAGAAATCACCAAGGTCCAGACCGAGAGCCTACTTTATCAGGCAGAGGAGGAGTATGACGATATTCAAGCTAATTGGTGGGCATCTACTGCCGAGCGAAACAGTCTAAGGCGCAAGCGGAATGATGCCGAGGCGGAATGGGAAGTGGCATTACTCCAGGAGAAGGGCTATGGAGAGCTTTTCATTGAGCTCATAAATCTCCTCCCTGATCAGTCCCAATTCCAGGGCCAGGGTGAGGACGTGCAACTTTGCTCGACTCTATCCCGCAAGTTCACCAAGGTTCAGATCGATGTTTGGAACGCCAGAGCCTTTCTTGATCAACGTAGGCGCACTCAGCTTTCTCAGCAGCGGTCTTGCTTTGGCTGCATCGCAGATGTATCTTGAAAACATGGGCTTCATCTACGCCACGTTAGAGACTAGTTCTCGAGCATCTCATCGATTTTCAGCGAAACAACAAAGTGTGTAGAGCTAGCTATAAGGTAGTGCAATCAAGTACTTGTTGTACATACAACGTGTACTCAGAGTTTGACAGCCCATGCAGTGCCTTCGATCAATCCACTATACCTTCTGAACAGTCGTATAGCCGCTGACGAACTTGCGTATTTTAACTGTGGTCACAGCGTCTTACCCCTTCGTCATAACACCACCGCCATTAGCTCCAATAACCTGACCAGTAACCCATCCAGCCTCAGGCATACATAGTAACCCAACAACCCCAGCGACCTCCTCCAGATACGCCGGTCTTCCACCCAAATCCTTTGCCGCCGCAATCGTCTCCTCCGAATCGATACCTTCTCTCGTCGCAGCCAAAGGCGCCATGTAGTTCAGCGACCAGGCCTTCTCCAACATCTCCTTCGGGAGGCTTGTATACATGCCCGTAGCTATCGCACCTGGATTGATGGCGTTGACTGTGCAGCGTTCGGCAAGCTCGCGAGCCCAGACACGTGTCATTGCTTCAAGAGCGCCTTTAGTGCCAGCGTAGCAAGACTGCCACCAGAAGCCCATCGAGGTTGTTATACTGGAGACGTTGATCACACGACCGGATCTGTCTTTCGGGAAATACGGTAGCGCAGCTTGTAATACGAAAAGTGGAGCGCGTGCATTCAGGTTGAAGGTGGCTTCGAAGTCAGATAGTGCGACTGAGCCCATCGGCGCTGGGTTGACAACTGCCGCATTGTTTATAAGTATGTCGATCTGGAACTTGTTGTTGTCGCTAAAAGCCGATTTCGCCGCATCGATGAGTTGGTCCGGGCCGTCGGGTGTAGTAACATCAACTTTTGCTACTAATGTCTTGATAGAGTGATTGGCTTCTAGCTCTTGAGCTAGCGCGGTAGCATTTTCTGTTGAAGATTCCGAAGTGTAGTTGATAACGACGTTTGCTCCCTTGGAAGCCAGATGACGTGCTAAAGCAGCACCAAGGCCTTTTGAAGCTCAATCAGCGTCTTCTCTTCATTGGGATCACGAAAGGAGGAACATTCATACCCCGCGATGCACCAGTGATGATTACCAACTTGTTCTCCAAAGGTCTCGTCATTGTCGATGTTGGTGCTAAGTTGAGATAGTACTGTCGCTTCCTAGTTGTCCATCTTAGTCGAACGTAACTTACGTGATACTTTTATGCCCGCGTATATGCCAACAAATCTTGCATTGACACCAATAGTTTGGCGAATACTCCATCCCGGGTGCTGCATGTGACAATGATCCTTCGCGTAGGCGGAAGAACATGGGTATGCCCCGCGGGTGGGGATAGGCTTGGCCAGATCGGCGGAGAAAGAGTGATACATGTCACTGGCCCGCCTCACCTTCTTGATACTTTGGTTTTAGAACTGCGGGCCGCTGTGTCTCTCACTAACTGAGCAAACTTTTACGTCCTCATAACACTCTTGGTCAAACTTGTATACCATTTCATTTTGACTGCTTCCCATCGAATCATCCATCATGAGGCTGGCAAATCGAGTTGCAATGGTGACGGGCTCGTCCCAAGGTATCGGACGAGAGATCTGTCATCAGTTTTTTGTTGAGGGAGCCTTGCTCGTATGCGCTGATCTAAGACCTATTGGAAAGGGCGAAGACACTGCTACACACGAATGGATCATCAGCAAAGGCGGACGGGCCGTTTTCGTTGAGACAGATGTCAGTGTAGCCACCAGCTGGGAGGTACTCGTTGCGCGAGCAGTGGAGGTATATGGTCGACTTGACATGTAAGTATTCATCCAGCTATCCTGTATACAATCATATAGGAGGAGTAACTGATATTGTGGCCCAAAAGACTGGTCAACAACGCTGGCATCTGCACGGAGGCCAGCAACCCACAACCCATCGATCAAGTCGACGAGGATATGTTTGACGCCCACATGTGCATCAACACACGAGGAGTCTTCCTTGGCTGCAAATATGCTGTTCGTCAATTCAAGGCACAAGCGCCGCACTCCAATGGTATGCGCGGCTGGATTGTGAATCTCGCTTCGATGGTATCCAACATCGGTATGCAGGGCCTCAGTAAGTCATTCCACGCGAGAGCGTATGATCGTTTTGCTTTTGGCGTTGGGCTTACATGTTCCAGCTGGGTATACGGCGTCCAAGGGTGCTGTGGCTTCGATGACGCGAACCATTGCGCTGGATGTTGCGAAAGAAGGCATAGTCGCCAATTGCATTGCTCCTGGATGTAAGTCGCCCTTTTCAAGTATCGCATGGGCCACTCTAATATCTTTCGCCAGTTTCGCAAACTGCAATGCTCGAGGATGCGCTTGGTGGGGCCTTGTCATCTGCAGCGGACGCGGTCAAAGCCTCTATTCCTCGCGGCAAATTCGGCCACCCCCACGATCACGCAAGGGCTGCGGTCTATCTCGCTAGCGACGATGCGCAGTGGGTGACTGGACAGATTCTAAACGTCGACGGTGGCTTAACAGCGCAATGAACGAACGTTTAGCAAGATTGGCTTTTCATCGGGTCGAATGAAGAATACCTAGGTACCTAGAGTCTTTGGAGTGCTCCCTTCGTCTTCGGTGACGTCTGGAGTTCTTGCCAGCTTTCAGAATCGAATTTTGTCTAGAACATTAGAGCTCTCGCACGTATCGCAGGTCCATACCGGTTGTGGTTGTGCCTGCATGGCATGCAATGTGCCGGCAGCGGGCGAATTTCAAGGATATCGCGCTAGAGCCCGTTTTGGCCGCTCTTCCGTCTTCCCCGCCCGCGACGGGCATCCGTGCGTGACGCTTCCCTCTCATCCTTTCCTCGCGGTATTGGCCAGCCACGGCTCTTCCTACTTTCTTCTCATCTAGTCACTCGTGTTGCTATAGGAAGATTCATCGGTTGGCTGCTATCTCCTGGCACACGGCGAACCCCGGGGGTGGAAAGCGACGTGGGGCCGGAAGCGGCGCGTGGGTTCGAGAATACCACCGTGCCGCGTCCTCACATATCACATACGGAAAGCGCGCTTCATTGGCAGCCTTGACTGCTCGACCTTCGCATTATTTCCAGGTCTCGTCGCTAGACTTGGGTGTCGCTGCAACGCGCTACTTTGGGAGGAGGATGCGACCTTGGCAGGATCATTGCACCAGCATGACGAATTACCAACGTTGGGACGTACCATCTTGTCTCAGATTCCGAAGAGAATGTGCGTGAAGCTCAAGACGGTAGCAGTAGTGTTCATCTTCCTGGATATGTCACGTCAAGGGATCCATGAAAGGGGACACTTACGATGCACGGGTGTTTCCTACCGTCAGCACATAAAGTAGTCATGAGGAAGGCGATGAGAGTTCATTGACCATAATGTCTGGCCCTACGTCCCCCTCGTTGGCTTTGGCCGTACTTGTTTTGCTTCCTTTCGATATCATCACCTGGGCGCTTCGCTTCCATGTCCGACTTTCTAGAAAAGCATGGGGGCCGGATGACTGGTCTATGGTAGTTGCAATTGTATGAACTAGTTGGCTTCTAACAATGCAACATTTGCTTATCAAGGACAGCCACTATTCATCATATCAACAATGGGTATGCTTGGAATCGCCTTCACAGGAGGTGGAAAGAGGGACGACGAATTCACAGCCAACGAGAAGCAGACAGCTATGTTTGTAAGTTAAGCAGCGTAACCGCGAGATGATTCATGCTCACTATAAATAGTGGTGGTCAGTTCTGCCATGTCACATACTGCAAGCTCGACAATAGTTGACTTCGTACAGGTTCATCATGCAAACCATGTTCTGCCTTGCTGCCATCCCCGTCAAATGGGCCATTTGCTTCACCCTACTCCGTATCGCCAATGGCAAAAAGGCATATGAGTGGTCAATATATGCGATTATGGCGGCGGTGGCGTGTGTCATGGCCTCGACGACCATATACGAGTTCTTCCATTGCACACCAATTGCGATGAACTGGAAGGCTGTAGAGGGCGGCACCTGCAAAGCGCAAAGCAACATTACTGGATTCAGCTTTGCGCTTTCTGCGGTTTCAATCTTCTCCGATTGGTTTTGCGCAATCATGTGAGTTCTAGTGAAGCACATGCTTGTGTCTTGACTGATCGTTGCATAGTCCCATTCCACTACTTTGGAACGTCCAGATCGATCTTCGCGTCAAGATATCCATCATCGCCCTCCTCGGCCTCGGCATATTCGCATCGACAGCAGCCATCGTTCGCCTCACCGTAACACTCAATCTCAGCGCGACAACAGACTTCCTCTACTATGCTATGCCGGTAGCTGCATGGGCGCACGCCGAATTGGGGCTCGGCGTTGTCCTCGCAAATCTTTCGGCCTTGCGCCCCCTTCTCGAGAAGATGCTCGACCTTGGCTCGACATTGCGCAGCAGCAAGAAGCGTACCGGTGATCAGGCGTCCGGTGATCCATATATGGAGCTTGAGGAGGGTGTCGGCAGTAAGAAGAGGACAACGCTATCGAAGAGGCTGAGCGGGCGAACAGAAATCAAAACAGCTGTTGGTGTCGGAGAAGATCTGGATGGTAACTCATCTCTAGGTGACGATGATAGGTTTACGCGCAACATTATGAGCCGACACGGGCCGCACAACATACAGATAGACCAGGAGTATGAGGTTAGCTACGAGAACACTAAGGGTTATTGAATGTATTGGCGTCTGTAGAAACGCCATCAGAAAGCAAAAGACACCCAGAGGGGATGATTCAACATTCTGTGCCTGGTGAGCCGTGTTACGTAGCGATAGATGATGGCCTTTCAGAGCCAGCTTCCACTGAAACGATTAAATCCCACATTTAAACCGAATTCGTGAATGCTGTAGATCTATTCCGCTTGTATTGAGGGCTCATCAGTTCGCCCACGACTGACCCCTGTCACTGATGCATGGTAGTTTAGCCACGCCAGCGGCTAGTATCGATGCCTCAATAGTCACAGAGCGACATGCAGTAACCCTGTCTGAGCACATATATTGGAGCCCTTACATGTATTGCCCATTACTCGGCAGATTCTACAATGACCGCTAACCTCTGGTCCGAGTGTTGAGCACAAGCTCAAAGCTTGTAAGAAGGCGAAGCCACTTGTTTCGGCGACTGGCATGTACAATCTCCTTCGTTGAGACCAGAAATCCCTTAAGATCAACTTTTTTCGCTCTGGCCATTGCGCTAGTGGGTCAATGTTCCTGCCATGACTCTGCATACGCTACTGCATTCCGCTGTGCAGGTGTCATGGCGATCAAGATGTGGACTACGCGAGGGAAGCGATGGCAGTTTTGGGCAAGCCCATAGCTATATCGATCTCGACATCATCTTGTTTTAGTAGAGTCGTTGATTCTATACACCTTAACTGTCGTCTTTGTCTTCACCTTGATCTCCCACGCTTTTTTCTCTAACCTCAAGGCAGTAGCCTCGTTGAACAAAATGCCTCACCTCGAAAGCAATCTTACGCCACCAGACACCTTGCCCGAGAAGCACATTCCCGGACACGACACATCCCCCATTTCTCTCACTCCCGAAGAAGCGGACCGGTTACGATCCGAGGCCCTTTCGACTGATGTCTCCAAGTTACGGCATGGTTACTTCTTCAGTGCAAGAATCGTAGGCTCGTTCTCTGGAACTGGAATTGTTGTGCTTGCGACATATTTCCAGTTCCAAGCCTTAGCTGCTGCGATATCTTCCGTCAATGCAGACATCGGGCCAAGCGCCAACGTTGCCCTCGTCAGTACAGTATGGACTGTGTCGCAGCCTATCTCTCTCTTACTGTTCGGCCGACTCAGCGATCGCTTTGGGCGCCGCAACTTTGCCTTGGGTTCATGCGTGCTTGCAATCATTGGTGGTATCGTCGCGGCCACAGCGCAGTCTATCGAGACGTTGATTGGAGCCGAAGTTATCATGGGCATCGCATCTGGAGTGCCAGCAGCCTATCCACTTTTGGCTGGTGAGCTCGTGAGTAACAGGTACAAATATGTTGGTACTGCTCTAGTCGTCGTGCCCAATGTCATCGCAACGGGCTTTGGGGCATATATTGGTCTGCGATTGGTTCAGGTAGCTGATTGGCGATGGATCTTCTACATATACATTATGATGATGGGTTAGTCAGCATTCATCACGACATCTTGACTAGCTAATAATCATCACAGTCCCCGGCGCTGTGTTGTGGTTCCTCTTCTACCATCCGCCGTCCTATACTCAGCTCCACGGCAAGAAGTCCAGCAAGATTGCCGAACTCAAGAAGGTCGACTGGACAGGGGTCGCCCTTTTGGTAGCTGGTCTGGCTCTTTTCCTGCTTGGAATCTCTTGGGGCGGCCCTGCACAGTCGTGGTCATCTCCAAGGATCCTTGGTCTTTTACTCTCGGGTGCAGTGGCCATTATCGCGTTTATCCTCTACGAGGTCTTCCTACCGCCGGTGCAACCCATCGTTCCGATGCGCTTCTTCCGCGACATACGTGGCTTCACCTGTCTGGAAGTCATTTCAGCGACTTATGGTGTCATCAATATCGCGCTTTTTGTTATGTGGCCACAACAGGTTGTCTATATCTTTGGTTCCACTGTTAGTTCCTGGGAAGAGACTGCATGGCTTTCAACAACAGCTGCATTCGGTCTTTGGGGCGGGATAGTCATTCTCGGTCCTCTTATGTCGTGGATTGGCCACATCAGATACCAGATCTTGGTGTCTTCGATCTGGATGACGGCTTTCCTTGGTGCAATGGCCAGCATCACCGTGGAAAACAAAGCTCGTGCGATTGCCTTTTCGTTTCTGGCGGGTTGGACCATCGGGTGGGGCGAGGTCATCGCAGCGATTGTCGTACAGTATGTAGTCTCAGACCAAGACCTCGGTGTTGCGTTCTGTAAGTCCACCGTTCACAACCTCGTGAATGTGTCATTGCTGACTGGCGATAGCTGTGATTTCGGCATCCCGCACTATCTTCGGTTCCATCTTTACCGCCGCATTCATCGCAGTGTATACGAACAAAGTGCCGGGCTATCTTGCATCGATAGTACCGCCACGCGTCTTAGCGGAGGGGCTGCCGGAGAGCTCCTTGAGTGCGCTAATGGCAGCTGCCGCAACCGCCGACCAGACAGCTCTTCTCGAAATCGATGGTATGACACCAGAGCTGCTCCGCACCACCAACATAGCTATCAGCGATGCTTACTCCAGATCGTATGCTTACGTATACTACTTCGCTGTCGCTATCGGAGTGCTTGCGATCGTCGCGTCACTATGTATGCGCGATTTCGATGGGTATCTTACTGGTCATGTATCGAGGCAGCTGTACCGCAAGAGAGACACCAGCACTGACCCATTAGAAGCTACCACACAGGTAGCTGGTCAAGACCCGGTTGACGATAGCGTTGGTGCCACGAAAGCCTGATTTGACCTTGGATATAACGGCCTGGGTTTGGAGAAGATATTTGGGGATGCATAAGCTGAGAGCGCCCGGTTTCATGCATTTGGATGCCTTTGCATGTCGCTATTCACCTCGCGGACATCCCGCAATTGCGATTCGGCCAAGGAGTACACGATTGGTTTGCGGAGAAACGTAGCACACAACGGCTGTAGTTACTGTGGAAATAGTATCGACATTAATAAGTGCTCGGACAACGCGCAAGGCATGATGCAAATGCGCTTGTGAGATCGCGAGGTTTGGTCCTCGTTTCCTTCCAAGCGGCGTGCCAAGCCGCTAACTATTCTGGGCTTAGATGTGTGTTATGCCATGACGTGATCCAAATTTTGCGCGTCGCGCTCATTAAGCAGCATCGCCATTGCACACATTTCATTGTTTGTTATTAACAGTATAGCGACACTTAACCAACGGGTTGTCGTATCCTGCGTGTCCAGTCGTCGATCCGCCGCCGTTTCTTTCCCTCCGCGCAGTCGCTGAAGCTCCAGTACGGCTCCGTGTGCCAGGACTTACTTTTCGATGCCAGCTTCAGCACAGAGTCTTGCGTCGGTGGTATCTCTCTGCGGGGCTCGACGCCGGCATCCGGATCTGCTTCCTCTCCTGAGCTCGAGACGTCGTCATCTTCCTTTGCTGCCCGTTTCCACTTCTCTGCCATGTGCAGTAGGTACCCCAAAGGCCGCAGGTTGGGTTTTGAGCTTGCGTCAATGGCATTGATCCATTCCTGGACGGCGTCTCGGTCAAGACATTGCTTCTTGACTGCTGCATATTCCTCAAGATCGTATGGGAAGTTTGGTTCCCTGTCATCGTCCGAGCCTATGATGGAGACTGCTGCTTCTGCTGCAGCTACCAACTGAGCTTCATGGGCCGCTTCTGCGCGTGTCACCGCTTCAGCAAGCTTGCTTCCGGCGCGCACATAGTCGCGGCTGAACTCTTCTTCTATGATGCGGTCGGGTGCATCCGGTCGGTCGGCAGCAGCAGCCACGCGTGCCGCGAGAAGTCCTCGTCGGAAAGTGTTACGATGTTCGTCGTGTTGTCTTTGAGCCTCGTGCTTCTCTCTCCGAGCTTTGGCCTCTCTCACGATAGCAATGGCCTGACCGACGCTCAACTCTCCCTCGTTTGCTGCTTTCGTCGTGGCTTCATTCTCGCCAGGCAGAAGCTTAGAATCCTTCTTTTCATCGAAGCGTGACACGATGAGAGGTTTACTCGCCACCCTCATCCCTTCAACCCTCTGCGCGACGGGAGGAACACTCACCGCCTTATCATCCTCTAACAGCCCGCATCGGACAAAGATATCCTGCAAATTCTTCTCTACTACCATTGCAACACCCTCCCATGCTTTACGGGCAAGTTCAATGTCCCGCGATAGAGTTTTCTTTTTCTGTTCAATCTTTTCCATCTTCTGATTGATTTCATGCGCTTCTCGGTGCAAGCGCTCAGCCGTAGGACTTTCATGCCGAGCCGGCGTTCGGCCTCCACTGAGCTTCGGCAATCCTTGCAAACGATGCTCGACGGACTTTTGCGACAGCTTGCTCATTCTCAATTCCTGGTCCAGTTTCGGTATGGATATGTCTTTTTCGCGCCGGTATTCGAGGCCGGTTGAGATCTGGTTTTGAATCATCGTGGCCAGCTTGTATGGAACCTTCATCAACATTACAGGCGAGCTACTGTCCACCTGCTCAGTCTTAGCCCTCTTCAAGATGAACATCTCGGCAGCTTCGTTGGCGCACAGCTGCTCGATGTCTGCCATGCTCTCCATGATCGCACTTTCTGGGCCTTCCAGAGGTGAACATCGGGTAAAATTATCATACGTTTCTGTATCGTTGTTAGCTATTGGAATGTTTACACTTCCGACGTCTTTTATACCTTTTTCTAACGACGAAGACAATTTTCTCCGGCTTTGATATACATCTGGAGGCGGTTCTCCGGTCGTTCTTCTTTTCTTTGTTCGCATGTTCTGTGTGACCCCTTTGCTGCCCTGTTTAGCTGCACATCTTTCGCTATTATCGCCATTATTGTCTTCGCCACATTCGAGCGCTCGCTTTCTGGTCTTTCCAGTCTGATCCGCTTCATACTGAGGGACTTCTTCGAAGTGATCTTTAATGTTGGCCATGATGGAGGGGCTACATTTGAGGCGAAGGGAAGACTAGGTATTTGAGACCGTAGATGTAAGCGAGAACAGTGCACTCCTTTGTTCAGTTTTACATTGTGGTCAAAGCTTGTCTTCTATACATGAGTCCTAGGTCTCCAGTGTCTTGCGGCTTCGCTTCTGTAAGTCGCGAGTAGATACTGTCTCAACACATGATGCCGCGGGTCGACATCAACAAAAGGACTCGAGCATTGGAACGGTTTTCGACGACGTTAGGCGACTAGGTACCTTTCGGTCTATTACATTTCCGATGTGTTCGCCTCCCTATTCACTCAGTCTGAATGGTGTTGAGTGAACGGCATGTGTTAGTTCGCTATGCAGCGCGTAGCAATATGATTGCAGCGACGTTGCACGTTCACAGAGCACGATCTGCTTCACTGAGCCAAAATATGTGCATCGCAATGTTCACGGACCATTGCACGAAACTATAAATGTCAACACACTTGCGGTGTTACCCACGAAGAATCCCCCTGCATCCACAGCGGTTAGACCTGTGGCTACAACCCAATTCCACCAAGGAAGCCGTTTTCGGATTTTCACGGCTTTAGCATCTAAACCCGCATATTGACGACAGATATGGCAAGAACAAACGCAGGGGCTCGGCCTAGTAGGGGCAGACGTGTTACCTGGTCACCTTATGCCAGACGTGCCCGTAGCGAAGCCGACATGGACAGACTGTTGTGGCGAGCGATACCTCCTGGCTTCGATGGCCCAATCATTGACGAATTCCCCGGTGAGCGGATTGAGGCGGTCTATCTTGTTAAAGCTTCGAACACCAAGCACTTTCGGCTCCTCTCACAAGCGGAGATTGACCGGCTCAATCTAGGTGACTTGTTTCGAGCCATAGTCCACGAAGCAACCACATCTCCTCGCGAAATTGGAGAAAAAGGAATGACACCCACCATCTTTGGCCAAGCGGTACCCAAAGATCGATTTTTTATCCTCGTAAAGAAACACCGAAAGCATGGGGTGTTCATACCTGTGACATCCCGAGAGTTGCAGGGGCTAGAGGGTCTTGATGAGGCAGAACGAAATGCTTACATCGGTTTTCGAAAGGAAGGGGAGGTCTTTGACCGCAATAAGCTTACTGAAAAAGACCCCCAGTACCTAGCTAAGTGGGATCCACTTGTGCTTGCCGAAGGGGACTTAGATCCCTTATCGTTTGCGAACCTCTCTTACCCAACGTCATTGTATTGGTCCAGCAACCTCATGCGTGAAGGCTGCCTGACCGACCTCAGTACACAGCGGGTGCTTGAGCTGTTCGAAGAAATCGACAAGGTCACTCCAGAACACGATCTTTCATCTGGAATGGAAGAGCTGGAGGATCAAGAATATGCGTTCACATCCCAGCTTCATGAGTCCACTGCTAGCGGCGAAGAGGATCCGGATCGGCCACAAGGCACTGCGAATGAACAAATTGCCGCCTACAGCACACGAAATCGTGACGTCGAGTCTGTTCTGAAACCTCTGAAGGAAGTAGAAGATAAGATCTTCCAGGCCGTGGACGATAGCACCATCAACGCCGCCAAGGCAGAGAATAACGTCCGAAGGAAACAGTTCGAGTACCACGACGCGCTTCGATCTGGTGACATCGGTACACTTGCACTAGAGTTGTACCAGAAGGAGATCGAAGAAGCCAAGATCGATCGTGACGAGAAGCAGAAGATCAAGGATGATATGGTGGCATTAGCTGAGGAGATGGAGCGGAAGCCCGAGCTGAGGCCTCGTATCCCGGCTGGCGCGGAAATTACAGAGGGGCGGATGACTATCATTAACGACGCTATGCGATCGCTTCAGGGCCGTATGGATAGCATTTACAACAAGATGTAAGTTGCTAGGGTCGACCTACACGTATGGATAGACATTGCAGCATGTCTTTACAGCGCATGATATAATGTATTCCTCTGTTTCTCATTAACTCGCCCCCTCGACACAGTAACGCCGTAAACTAAACATCACTATAAGCTGTACATCATGGGCCAGAATATGTATGATGTGATCTTGAAATGAACATGATATGGTATTGGGTATTATCGCACCAAACAACTAACTCCAAAGCGCCTCGCTACTATGCTATCGCAAGTACTCATACACGCGTCAAGTTTGCTCCCTCAAAAGCGTCGTACCAGCCCTTCATTTCCCACCGCCTCGTCAACAGCCATTGCTTCGTCTTGGCATTCTCATAAATGTACGGTTGTTTCCACCACTTCTCGTGGACGCTGACCAGCCCCTTGGCGATATCCACGTCGTTTGGACAACGGATGTTCCAAGTGTATGCTATCTCCCGCCACGGCATCGGCCCGTCCCAACGATGTGCGTGGTTCATGAGGTTTTGTTCGGGGTATCGGGGGTCGAAGGAGTTGGGCGTGTTGAGGAGTTCTTTGTAGTAGTTGAATGCGTCGAGCGAGGGTGCGAGGATGAAGAAGCCTGCGTTCATCTTGCCGGCCTTCTTCAGGCCGGTGCCGTGACCGGGTGGGAAGGAATGGGTAGAGTCCCAGACTTCGGAGTTGGATGCGAGGAGGTAGGTGGAGGGTAGGTTCGTTTCGTTCGTGGGCTTGGTGGCAAGGAGCTGGGCGCCAGGGTCGTCGAATACGCCGTCGAGGTTCTTGAGCAGCATCGAGTCGCCATCCATCACTAGGATGCGGTCATACTGTGTCATTTCCCAGACGCGTAGCTTCGTCATAACATCGTCCCATCGGTGCAGCTCTGCGTGGACCCAGCTGTCGTTTTCGGTGTGCAGGAATTCGACAGCGTGGACGATGGCACCATCCTTCGCTAGGCGGTCGCGCCGGGCCTGAGAGACGCTGGGTGTGACCATGACGACGACATCGTGCTTCGTGCGAGTCTCCTCTTTGTGTACGAGCTGCCAGACGAGAATCCGGATAGCTTGGAAGTACTTGTCCTCCTCCAGATCATCGCCCGCATCAACGGTTCCGGAGAGAAACGTGACGTATGCTAGTCTCTCTTCTCTGTCGAGAGTAATGTTGGCGTTGACGTAGGGCGGTGGTTGCGGTATTGGCTCCTTCTTTTCTTCTGGTTTGGCGGCGCTCTTATGACTTTTAAACTCCGGGATAGAAATGTGATCGAATGCGCGCGTTTCGACAGCGAGAAAAACAAATGTCGACACGACCACAAATGTCGCCAGCGCAATCCGGATCCATCGAGGGCTTGCAAAGATATTCCAAGAGCTGGAAGGCTTCATCCAGTTGGGCTTCGACCCAGACATGGACGCCATGGTGCTGAAGCAAAAGAACGACTGAACTCAAGCTTACCGGCAGGCAGCGAAGCCGCCGTATTTCAACCTCATCCCTTTCTACGCCGGTCCCGTAAGCCCAGCCGCATCCGGTTGGACAGCATATTATGCGAGGGGGCAAACCCGTCGAAAGGTAGGCAGCCTACCATGAGTCGCGGACACCCCGGCATATCTTGCGCTGTCCAGACCCTTGCGAACGCTGACAGGCTTGACAAGCAAAGCTTGGCGACAATGCGATAGTTTGATTAGCTGCTAAGCATGCAGCGGAGATGATCGCCCCCGCCCCCTTGTCGGCGCAGTAAGACCAGCTCAGCCCTGTACGTCTAGGGACTTGCCCGTCGAGTATCGTGAACATAACGGGCCGAACGCTGACCTAACCAAGACTGCACAAGCAGAGTAGCTCCGGTGAAATGCGCAAATATTTCCTCCTTGGATGCGCCCTTGGAGGCCTTGGATAACCGTCCGAAAACGAAGAAATTGATGCGAGGCTCGTATAGCGTTTGATCTTTCGCTCGTTTGCCCAGAATAGCCGAGCTAACAGCAGTCGCGCCACGCCTACAATCCGCTATTTCGGGGCGCCTAACGACGCCAAATTAAAAACGCAAAGCTTACGGTCTGGAAATTTACAGAAAGACATACTGTCGCAGGAACAGAAAACTTCCTATGCGCAATCCGACCGTTGCTCGGGATGTTTCGATCGAACGATTCGGTAACGTCGGAACCTTAGTACAGGTACATGAGCAGACTAACTTGGTAGGAGCACAGGCATGTGCATGCCTAGAAGGAGTAACGTTTGATAAGATTATACGCATTTCCTTCCTGAAAAGTCTGACGGGATCGTCTGCGTAGGGCCGTTGCAGCCAGAGTACAGTACCCAAGACGGTGATTTCGGCCAGACTTCGCCTGTGTCGCGCCGTGCTGCGGTACTGAACCTGGTCAATCTTCTAATCCGCTGGTAAGATTGCTGAATAATCGGCGAATACCGTTGGAAGTCGAGCGAGAGATTCTAGTGTAGGCCTACACTAAGCTCAACATGACAGCAGCGCACCGCTTCAACGCCATATCACGGCAGGTATGATTGTACAGATACCTAGGTATCTGGGTGTAGTTTCATTTCCTGCCATGCCTCACAAGAACGGTGTTTGATCTCGCCTTGGCCGCTGATGGACGGCGCAGCCACGTCGGTTACGCAAGCTACACGTTGTAGAGGTACGCCTGACCGGCGTTTACGCGGTATGCAGAGAGCTTTCCAAACCCTTGGGAAGAGTGCATCTGTGATGCACGTCAAGTAATCCCTCAATCTGAACGGCTTTCGCATGACGCTACTTCTTGATGGTCTTGAGCTCTTCAGTTGAGGTCATTCGACGGCTGTCGCGGGTACCTGTACCGGGTCTCTTTTAATGGGGTAAGACTTTGCATAGGATGCAACACGGCAGAAGCAAACGTTGTACCTCAATGGAGCTCAATCGCCGTGTTCGTCGCGTCTAGATTGGAGGCGGAATTCCCTTGTCTTATTGAAAGCCCCGAGGTCAAACATCAAAACGCGTTTCTTCTCCCATTGTGAGCCCCTCCGTTAAGGCGTGGTAATAGCCCCATCGCTCATCACAGCGGTATCAGATCGTTCGCCTTACACTTACATTTGACTGCAGCCAATGAGATGCAGTCAGATGCGTGTGACGTGGTATATCGCCGGGTCCGCGGAGTCGTATGATGTAGTCAATACAGAGCTGCAGGCCTAGGAAGATAAGGAGGCGAAGCAACCCCAAATCCTTCCGGACGAAGTGCAGGATGCAGACTAGGTACTCAAACACAGCACGTGTTTCAGCTTGATCGCGACATGCAACCCAACTCGTCAGCCTTGCACCGTGGAGCGCGATTTTACCGTCATTCGTGGAATCGTGTGAGATCAGTGGAGGCTGTGTACCTTTCGTCGTCGGCAAGGCGCCTGCATGCCAAGACCTCGCCTAACATCCCGCCTTCCTTCGAATTTGGCTGGACTCAAGACTTGGGCACAACAGCCTTAGCGGCCTCAGCAAAACGCGCCCTGAATGATGCCCACGACCAGTCGCTCCGCCATGAGTTTCGCAATCGCAGCTGCATCACTGAAATGCTGCAAAGCATCCAGTCTAACGGTTTGCGTCGACTTTGCACCTTCTCCTCGAATCTACCTCGGCAGTTATGGGTCCCGCGTATCGAAAAACACAAGCACGACCAACAGAATGCTTATTCATCCCTTGCCCCACGGTATCACGTGCAGGGACACCAAATGCAGTCATACCAACTTCCCAAAAGAGAAAGAGCCTACGGTTACTTCGAACGTCTTCAGGTCACTTAAAGCTGGAGAGATGAAGTGGACAGATAGCGACATAGGCCTATCGCTTTCCGATAATCCACATCCTACACCTCGTTCAATATAGAATTGATCATTATCAAAGATGGACACGCACAATTTGTTCAAGTATCAAGGAAGACCGCTCAACGCCAGTCGACGAGAAATTCGGTTACTACATCTCCACCCGTCTAGCACCGAGCGCATAACCGCCACACTGAGCGTGAAGGATCTCGCAAGTGCGGCTGGCACTTTTGCATGCGTCTCTTATGTATGGGGCGATCCCAACAAGACGGTACCGATCGAAGTAGACGACCAGGAAGTACAAATTACAACGAACCTCTTCAAATTCCTCTGTCACATCAGAGACTCCAACGAGACTCTCACACTCTGGGCAGATGCCATATGCATAAACCAAGCCGATCTTAACGAGAAATCGCAACAGGTGGTCATGATGGGGGACATATACTCCGGATGTTCCGTGGTGCACATCTGGCTGGGTACAATATCACATTCTCTACCACCAGGGACAGCCCCTTTCGCCTGGATCGAGCATATGGCAGAAGGAAAGCACTGGCACACTCTCCCCGGCATCCTCGAAGAGCAAGATGCAAAACCCAGCGAAGAGTTCACCAACCATCGGCTCGCCTTCGATCTGATGGTAAGCAGCCCATGGTGGCAGCGAGCTTGGACTGTCCAAGAAGTCATTCTACCCAAATCCACCATCCTCTGGTATGGGACCTACCATACGACCTGGAACAGCTTCGCACAAGCGATCCGAAACCAAGACACGCGCGTCAAAAACTGCTGCCTGCCCAATACTCCAGAAACGAAGAAACACTGGCTCAAGATCAAGGTCATTGATGCTTTTATGTACGAGCACGAGACGATCAATTGGTTCCGAGAGTATTACCATGGCAGCATTGCAACTATACCTGGTCATACATCCGCTATCGAGGGTGTCATGCCATTTCAAGAAACTCTGCTCTCCTTCTCAAAGCGACAGTGTCATGACCTCCGCGACAAAGTCTTTTCCATCTTGGCGCTAGCACCACCGCGGATGTTCGAAAACTACAAACCCGACTACACGGAATCCTTGGCGGAGTTCTGGACGGATGTATACCGATTGATGCTAGATCACACTGTCGACGTTTCAGCTATTCTGCAAGGTAACGGGTTTGGGCCGAATAACGACGGCAGACCATCTTGGGTTCGCGATCTTGCCAATATGCCCATCGACCCCATGTATGAGCGCCATAGGATAAGTCTTGCTGGAATGTATCAATGCAGTGCAGGTTCACTCGGCACATTCATTTCAACCGACAAATGGGAGTTGCATGTCAAAGCGCGGAAAGCCGATATCGTACGTCATGTGGGCGCATCTCATACTTTCAAATCTGGTCCCAGGGCGATGATGGCCAACATGAGACAGTGGCACAAATTGGCCGTGGAGGCACTGTCCTGCACCGACGAAGCGGTTATCCAGAAGCCCTTTCAGCGTGCAATATGCGCAACGCTGCACTCGATGAGGGAAGGATCCTCATGGCGCCGCAGTACAGATGAAGATCTGCCCAGTCTGGAAGACTGGCAAGAGTTTCTGGATCTGGAGCCTGACGTGTTCCCATTCCATGCAACGTACCTGGCGCCGATCATAATGGCTACGGAAGATCGCTGCTTTTACATCACCGAAAAGGGCAATATGGGGTTGGCTAATCCAGGGTTAAAGCCTGGGGATGAGGTTTGCGCTTTGATGGGCATGCGGGTGCCGGTTGTATTGCGGAAGGCAGAGGGAGAGCGCAACAATGCGAATGCTCATCATTTCATAGGAGACTGCTTTCTGCTCGACCATATGGATGGGGAGATTATGCGGAATGAGGAGGAGACGAAAGGTATTGTTCTACTTTAACATCGTCACGACCGACGATGTCAGAAAGCGAAGAAGATTTAACGACGTGAATTACTGAGCCTGGAAGCAAAGTGCGTCTTGCATATCCTCAACCGTGGGACACCCGACTAGAAATTGAAAACCTGACTACCAGAGTTGTTGGCCACACCCGTTTGCATACCAACTTTGGAATTATGGTTGTTGAATGTAGGCATCTTCTGGTTCTGCTGGGGGTGTCAACGTTAGCTCTGCATCTACACCGACACACAGCAACTGACCTCTGACTGCAGGGCCTCGACGATGGCTTGCTTAAGTTCCTTGTCTTGTAACGCTGCTATGTCCTTCAAAGCAAGTAGAGCGTCTTTGGAATCGATCTCAGACACTTCCGTCCTGCACAGCCGGCGCTGTTCTTGATGCGTCGAAGGAAACAGTTCCACGAGATTGTTGACAAGGTTTACGATATCTTGGATCAACGCGTTGAATTGTCTCTCTTCATACAACGCCCACTGCATCCTCTGTCGTAAAGGTGTTGTGTTCTGACGTCTGATAGAGAGAGTGCGCATCTTCGCATGCAGCGATTGGCCCACAGCCTCCATGTCTGTGGCTGGGTCAAGAGCTTCGAGGTTCCAATCGGCTTCTTCTGTATGGCTCTTGTATTTGTTGGATATATCCTCTGCGTTTGCGAAGAGGCCGACTATCTGCGTCAGCACTCTGGTGGCTATGGCCACTTCATCTGGCGGTCCTGTCGCCAGCCTGATGCTGTGGGCGTTGCTGAAGTCGCCACTCAGCCCAACAGACTTTCCCCAACGCGAGAGTCGCAGTCTCTCATTCTCTAACTTTAGCAGACTGGTTTGGAAGTTGGTGCCGAAAGCGCGACCAAGCCGGACGTATTCGAAGCAATCGACAGCGTTGTTGAATGTGCTTCCTAGGGCGATAACGCCGACAGCGAGACCGGCCCCTTCCATGGTTAGAGGCAACAAGACGCGCTGCTGGCGGTAAGATAAGAACGAAAGCTGTAAGAAGGAAGAGTTTTTCCAAGAGAATAATTTGGGCAGGCTTGAATTTACCTTGCATACTTCAAGGCGAGGCGCTTAACCGCTGCCATTGCCCTGTAACTGCATGAACCTCGATTCGCCTAGACGTCTGCCTCGCAGGACACCTGGCAAACTGCCTGAGCTCTGTCACGCGCACAATGCGTTTTCAGCCTGACATTCTCTCCCTCCACCTCGTAGCACTACCTTGCTCTTTCTCTTGTGCTGCACCTTCGTTTGACCTTGCTGCGCACGGTAATGGATACACGCGCAACTGCACAACCTACCAACTTCAACAACGAGTGTGTGAAAATCGGCATCCAAGCGGGGGAGTACCATGTCCATGGGAATAACCATGTGAAGTACGCGACACCGGTAAACCTGATAGCGGTGTCACGATCGCTGATAGTTTCTCAGTCAAACGCAAGACCCAGAGCGCGTGAAGTTACCGTACGCCGCGGACGCGCTGTTCAACGCGTATACGAAGCAGCATGAGCCAACCTGCTTTCCGGATACGCGCATTGCTCTTTTGAACGAGATATGCTATTGGATCGACGTACAAGACAAGCGAGGTGTCTACTGGCTAAATGGCCTGGCCGGTACAGGAAAGTCGACGATTGCCCGGACCGTAGCTCGTAGATACTATGAGCAAAAACGCCTAGCGGCTAGCTTCTTCTTCGACAAAGGTGGAAGTGACGTCAGTCATGCAAGGAAGTTCGCAACAACCGTTGCAATCCAACTTGCGCGCAACGTTCCAGGGATGCGCCAGCTTATAGTTGGAGTGGTTGCAGAGCGCTCCGACGTCTCGCACCTCTCATTGCGCGACCAATGGCAGCTCCTCGTCCTCGGCCCATTGTCTGAGATGGAACATTCGGATGCCAGCCCTTCCCTCGTTCTTGTTATCGACGCACTGGACGAATGCGAAGATGAGGCAAATGTCCGAACAGTTGTGGAGCTCTTGGCTAGAGTGCAAGCACTGGGACGAGTCAACCTGCGTATATTTCTGACGAGCAGGCCTGAGGTAGCAATCCGCAACGGCTTTGACAAAGTGCCAGATACTTCACACCACCGCTACGTGTTACACCACATAGCGCGTTCAATCGTCGATGCCGATATAGAACTCTTCCTAAAATACAACCTCGCAATCTGCGTTCAGGAACAAGGCTTACCTACCGGTTGGCCCGGTCAAGCAAAGGTCGCGGAAATGGCACAGAAAGCTAGTGGCCTGTTCATATGGGCTGCAACGGCTCATCGATTTATCCAGCAAGGAAGGCGTTTCGCGGCGCGAAGATTAGAATTGATCTTGAAAAGCGACAATGATACGCAAGCCGAGCCTGAAAAGCATCTCAACAATATTTACATCACTGTTCTGCGACACTCGATCCGCCCAGAGTATGAAGATGAGGAGAAGGAAGAGCATTGCAGGATGCTAAGATATATTCTTGGAAGCCTGATCGTGCTGAAGTACCCTTTGACTGCGCAGTCTTTAGGAATGCTATTAGACATTGCCGAAGAGCTCATCAGGTCGGTCATCGAGGACTTGCATGCTATCCTTGACGTACCAGCTGATCGATCACGTCCACTTCGCCTTCATCATCCTTCATTGCGCGACTTCCTGCTCGACGCACGGCGATGCACCGATCCAGATTTCTGGGTGGATGGAGCACACATCCATGGTTTGTTAGCATCACGATGTCTTGCTCTCTTGGTACACTCGTTCCAGAATGATATATGGAGAGCTAAAGAGCTAAGAGCGGAAGTGATCGAGGATGAGGCAAAAGACATCCCTTGCCCCCCGTACTTGAAGTATGCCTGTATCAACTGGGGTGATCACCTTGTACACAGCAATAATAAACTTGCTGATGACGGACAAGTTCACACTTTTCTTAGGGAGTATTTTGTTCAATGGAAGATTTACGTTGACCCTAGTTGGGCATGTGAGAATATCGCCGCCACTCTTATAGATAAAGTCTCTGTAAGTCATCTGCGTAACGTCTGGACGCGTTTGCTAAAGGCTTACAGCAAGACGACGCTCCTCGCCTTTTTGCCCTTCTTCGAATGCTGTCGGTGTTTCAGTAATAATGAGTGACTGCAACTCGCTGGCACACAACCTGGAACCGGACATCTCAGGGCGACCTCGAAACGAGGAGAGGGCAAGGCCGAATCAATTGCAGGTTCTAACATTTTATATCCAGGCTAGCTGAGAAGATATGTGCCCAACCACCGGTGGATGGCAGTAGGGTATCGTAGACCAAAAAAAAAGCAAACACTTGAGCAAAACAAGACAAAGCTCGCAAAAAAGCGCAACACAGACCAGACAAACTGTCGCCAAAAGTGATAAAGATATGCCTCCGACTCCCCCATCCTAGTCCCACCACATTATGCATATAAACCGTCGTTCGTGATCCACCTATCTCCTCGCATCACTGTCCCTCCGATTACTAGGCGCAATACTGCTCCCCCTCCGCATGCGATCACTAGGCGCAATGCTACTCGCCGCAATACTAACAACATCGCTCATGGAATCCTGATCGCGCTGGTAGCTATACTGCATGCCCGAGTCGGGGCCTTTGAAGCCGTTGTCCCAAGCCGAGATGCGCGAAAGAAGCCTACACACCCAAATTAAAACGATTCTTTTTGCACAGCGGATGTGCAGTGTATGTTGGAATGTATGTGTGCCCTTACCGATCGTCTGGCGGACCGTAGTATTCTTCTGGGATGAGCTCGTAGTCGCCTTCGACGGGGAGGTAGAAGGCGGATACGGCGATGGCGACGGAGGTGAGGAAGAGAATGGTCCAGCTGGCGGTGCAGAGGGTCCAGGAGAGGTCGAGGTGCCAGCCGGACCAGAAGCGCTCGTCGTGGTCGAAGAGGAAGGCCTGGGCGTGTGACTGTTAGCATGCTTTGCTTCTGCGATGGGGATGGGACCCTGCAGGAAGCAGGGAAAACGCGGGGAAAGACACGTACCACTATGGCCATGCCGGCGCACTGGACGATGGCGCTGAAGGACAGTACGCCAACGGCTACCTGCCAGCCTGCAGCCCGGCGCTGGACTCCACCGGAGATGATGACGATGAAAGAGACGAGGGCGCATAGCTCCACGACGACGCCGAACGAGGTCAGGAAACCGACTGTCCGCCACATGTTGCAGAAGGACGGGTCCTTTGCGCAGTCGCTCATCTTGGGGAAGGGGACACAGGTGCCCGTGACGGCGGAGCAGCGACTGTGGAGGCCGTAGGAGTATTCGCGCTTGCCGTCGGGGCTGTAGCTGACCCATCGCGGCATCGAGATACTGGCGATGGTCATGATGGTGCCTGCGCGGTCAGTCTCAGTTTCCTTTGTAGCGGAATATCATGGTCTCTTACAGGCCAGTGTGAGGATGAGGCCCACGCCATATACAATTCTTCGCGTCATGGTGGATGTGTAATTACTGTCTCAGCGGGTGGTGAGAAGTTTCGCCCCGAGTCTCGTGTCGAATCGAGACGGTGGCGCAAAGGGGAGGAGTTGCGGGGTTTATGATACGGCGGGATGCGCGATTAGGTGTGAGGCGTGCAGTTGCAGCGTGCGTGCAGGACGGAGAGGCTCTAACTCTAGGCGGCGGTTCGAGTACAAAGGGTGGGTTGCAGGCGCGACCGAGCGAATAGATAAACAGTCGCCAGGTGACTGAGAGCAGGCGCAGGTGCGGGGAGGACGGATTCAGCCGGGGCTACACGGGGTCAGAGCGACACCATGATATGGGTGGGAGTTGGCTGATGGGTGGGTGTGAAAAACGCTGCTCTCCCGTCTGGAATCGCGCTAAGAGGGGGAGGATCGTGGTATGGCGAGGCGTGTGCTCCATGACGACAGGGGCGCTTGGACGCCTTTCCCCACGCGCCCCTAGCTTCACTTCACCGCTAGGGACTTTTCTCTCGACACCACCTACTGATAGCGCATAGCGCGTTGTGGGTATGACCAGTGTCACGATTCTCGCATTGCTATTTTGTGTACATACATCAAACGACATGTTTCCTCCACCAAGCGAGCGCGGAGGATTCATCGCTTCGGATGGCGCAATTATTGCATCGCATTTCGGAAAAGCGGTGTCAAATCCCATGTTGAGCTTTGCGCCATGCTCCGATCGCCGATCATGTCGTGATGGACATGGCATGATCCTAGGCTCTGTTACTTCCTTGAAACTTAAACTTTTGTCAAGTCTTGTGGACTTCTCAGTATCCTCCGACTCCGAATCTTTGCGTGTCACAGGTACGAGGCATTTTTGGATGGATGATGGATTTGCAGTTGCATACACTGATAAGGATCTGGTCACGCACACCAGCCACACCACCGATCAGCGTCAGCCCACCGGTATGCGAACTGTAGCGAACACGTGGGGCCTATGCGATATTGGAATGGTAAATCGCGGTTCCAGCTGGACGCGAGTACAGCAATGGCCATTTGAAATTTGGCTCACCGCTTTAAGCCTCACAATTGATGTCGCTATGAAGCTATTGCTACTAGGCTAGGGAGGCCTCGGTGATAAGAGGCGCTGAGCTAGGTAGTCGGCAAGGACCTAGTGGATGCACTCCGCACTGCAGCATCATGCAGCTATCATATTGGCCTGCATCTGTCATTGGGTGATTAGTGCTGCAACGGCGCATGCCTCGCACGGAGGAGAGAGCGAATTGATAACGACGCACGTCGTTGACGGCTATTGGACGACCTGCCCATCTAAGCCTGGCATGTCCAACCTGCAAGCTTACAATGGAGTTTTATCAAAGTATACATATAGTACAGAGGACATAGTCCTCGAATGGGTAGCGGTCTAGAAGACAACGTTCTCGGGGTTGCGCTCAGGCTGTGTCCTCGGCTTCTGCAACATCTCGTAGCAGAGTATCGACGCTGCAACACTGACATTCAGACTGTCGACTCCGACTTCGTTGGCCTCGCGGCCATGCGGGATTCCGACCTTGTATCTCGCCAGGTTGACCAGACTGGTCTTTAGTCCCGTGCCCTCAGCACCCATCATGAGGATTGTGGGGTGCTCGGCGACTGGGCTGTGGTCTGCGGGAAGACGTTTCCTACCCTGCGTAATCGTGTACACTACCTTGTTAGACCCAGGCTCGGGTGCGTCGTCGGCTGAAGAGAGACTTGGTGGCGCAGGCGGAATGGCGTCGCTCGCGTATATGCACCACCCAGCACCTGCGCTCTTCTTTAGGAAGTCGGTCGGGTCACCGACCTTGAAAAGCGGGATAGCTTCAGCGGCACCGGCCGAGGCCTTGACCGCGATGTGGCTCCAGTTTGCAGTATGGTGGGTCGGCGTGATGATGGCGTCCGCACCCAGGACATAGGCTGAGCGTGCAATAGCCCCAAGATTGCCTTCGTCGACCTGTAATTGTTAGCTATCATCTCATAGACAGTATTGTTGTACTCACTACTCCATCCACGTAGAGGATCAGTGGGTGTCTCCACCCTCCAGATTTGTATGAGTATAGCTCTTGCTTGCCATTGACGAGCAAGTCTTCAGCGCTTTGGCTATCAAGTGCGACCCTGAAGCTCTCATCCTCGAGAGAGGCCGTCTTCAGCTCGGTAATTGGAGGAACAGGCAGAGGCGATGCCTCGAGAATCACCCCGTTGTGTGGTCGACCGCTACTTGCTTTGTCCAGAGCGCGCATGTACTCATCTCCAACTTCTTGTGTGATTGGGAAAAGCTTGTGCGATCTGATTCGAGACATGAGACCCTCTCTACTCGCACCTCGTGAGTGTACATAGAGGTTGTAGAATTTACGCCGGTTCGCCTTGATCGCAGCTACCACGCTCCCATATCCGTATACGAACTCTGAAGCGGCAGTCGTGTAAGGGAGTGACTCTGGTCCTCGCACGGAAGGTTTTTGACTCTCCGTGCTACTTCTCGTCGCGGAGTAGGGATCAGAAGACTCTCGGCCATGGCGTTCTCTTCTGGCGCCCTTCGAATCCGGTCTGTGAGAGAATCGCGGTTCGAAAGAACGATCGTTTTCATCCCGAGCTCGCGGACTGTATGATGTCGCGTCATCGCCCCTTTGGGAGGATCGTGCTTCAGTGACACCTTCGTCTGCTACATCGCGAGTGCGGGGCGTGTATGAAGGCGCCCTGTCGTCCCTCCAGTTTCTCTCAGGTCTCTGTTTCCGTGAGTCGTTGCGATCATTTGTCCTGTGTTTCCGTGAGTCGCTGCGATCATTTGTCATACGTGGCCGGGGCCTATAGCCATCCTCATAGCGTCGGAAAGTTCCTGGTGGGTGTATGTCCCCGTTCCGTCTCCCTTCCGGATCAAGCCTGTGTGGAGATCGTTTTCTCTCGCCATACAATCGCTCATATTCTTTTTGTGCCTCGCTGGGACTGTGCGAGCGTTGCTCGACTCCCGTTCCACGTGCATCTTTTCCAAAACTGCTTTGTCGCTCTCGTTGAAACCCGCCTTGTCGTTCTCTTCCCAGATCACTTGATCGTTCTCTTCCAAAGCCACTCGATCGATCTCTTCCGAAGCCGCTCAGTCGCTCTTCCTTGAACCGACTCGGCGCATCGTCATCGCGGGGTATACGTCCGAACCTGCTACTGCGAGGTGTCACAGTCGAGCGATCACCAAATCTTGGTTCTGGATCGTCACGAGGAGGGCCAAATTTCTCGAACCGTGCCTCACGGCGATTCTTCACCGGTTCGTCTCTGTCATCATTGCGGTCGTTTCGTGTCCGCGGTCTGAATGGTCGGTCTGGTCCACCCTGCCTGCCCCTCTCGATGGCGGCAGTAATGGATTTGTAGCGGAGGAAGGTGCGTGGGGTAACCAATTGGTGTGATCGCAGTAGCGTGCTACCAGATAGGCAGGAATAAACCATAACAAGGTCAATTAAACAGTCGTGGTGGGTTCCGAGACTTAAATTGTAACCAGCGCAAAAGCGATGCGACAAAAAGTTCCTGATTGCCAAGCCATGCGTTCGCACTAAGATCATAAGCGCGGGACGCGAAGTCACGCGTCTGGCGTTTGGGCGCTATCATCGTTCACCGAGACGCGACGAAACCACGGTACAGCAGCGCGCCTGCATCCCCATTCCCCACTCATCCCGCATCTCAAAGCTGTACATTCAACCTGCCAAGGATATCGAACCTTGTCCTAATTCGTTTCCGCACCCCTCGACCGAGTCGAGCCCATTAAATGCTGTCGACATAGATTCCTTGCCAAAAGAGCCGTCCCGCCGTCACGTACCACACCAGACAAACGCATCGCAAACTGCCAAAATGAGTAGCGACGAAGATGGCGCGGCACTTATGGCTGCGTTTAAGAAGAAGCCGCCACCAGGGCCCAAGGCAAACGCCGCCCTGAGTACTCCCCGCCCCGCGCCTGAGAGGGAAGCGTCCAGCTCCCCCGCTACCATGTCAGTGCAGGACGACATGGACGAAGAATTCACTATGCATGTCGATACCCCGCCCCGCAAGCGCCGGGCGGTATGCGTTCGAATACCTTCCGCGAAAGTCAAGAAGGCGGAGTATAGGTACTATGAACCTCAAGATGAGGTGGAGAAGATCCTGCGCGAGTTCTCTGGGAGGAAGGGCGAGATGGTTTACGAGGTCAGGCTGTCAGGTGACCGCGTCAAACAGGTGAGTGATTATATCTTCGATGTCTCGAGTTCCCTTACTATCACCGGTAAAGGCAGCCTTCGCGCCGGGTGCAGTTGGTCCCGCTATATAAGCACCACCTCTGCTTGGATTCCTTCTTCTCTACAACTACCTATTCGAAGTATCTTACTAAGTGTCTATAGATTACCTTCGAAGAGCTCCTCGAGCTCAACGGTGGCCCAGAGGCACTACAAACCTTCCAACCCGACGACGACCCCAACGCGACCGGTAGCGACGACGATATGAGACTTCGTAATCGCACAGGCAAAGCCGACCATGACGGTTTCGTAGATATCTCAACCATCCCCATCTCCTCTTCCGAAGACGACGATCAAGACGAGCTTGCCTCCGATTCACCAGGTCGTCGCAATGGCCGCTCACAAGGCTTGAGGCGCGCAGCCCGTCGAGGACGTCCAGCAAGAGGTCGCTCAGAGAACAGCGATCTCATTGCGCTCTCTACAAGTGAAGAAGACTCCGGAGACGCCGGCAAGAAGCGGAGGGGTCGGCGTCGCAAAGGCGTACAACAACCCACACGACGTTCAACAAGACAGCCGACTCGAACAAACGCCAACGACAACGATGATGAAGACGAAGACTCGGAGGATGGAACCACAGACGAGTCCAGCGCCTCAGACATACTCCGTTCAGATCTACTACCAGGTCGCAAACGTAAGGGACGCCCTCTGCGTGCTGCAAAGCCTGAGAAGATACCTCGAGCGGGCGTCCGACAATCTGATCGGGCAACACGTGCTACAAATAACATGCAAGAAGCGGGTATCAACGATGTCTATCGATCTGACTCGGCTCCCAAAGTGGTTGCACAGAAGGTTTCAGTCGTCCGAGAAGTGTTTCCGAATCTACCTCGAAGTGACCCTTTCCGTGCACGACACGCCGAGGGTTGCGAAGTCTGCTTCGATGGCCCCAGCGTTGCGCCTCTGGTCTACTGCCAAGGTTGCTCGCTGGCTTACCACAAGAACTGCTTGGGCAACCGCTCCACTCGCGATCATCTAGTCACCAAGATTGGGGACGAGGAGTTCGTTCTACAATGCAAGAGGTGCATCAACTTCTACAAGAAGAAAGACGCAACTGCTCCCGATCTATCCAGATGTCAGGATTGCGCTATCTCGGGTCCGTCCTGTCGACCCTTTAGACGTCGCAAAACCACACAGCAGGAGATGAAGGAGCGCGAGGAAAACGACGGCCATGATCCAGTCGTCGACGTACCTTCTGAGCTTGTCAACGATCCCAACAACGTCATGTTCCGCTGCACCAAGTGCTCTCGTGCCTGGCATTACCATCATCTACCACCCATGTCGCAGTACGCTATGGACGTCAATCGCGACGACGAGGAGTTGGCAGATGAGCGTTTCCGCGAGTACTCTGGCAAATGGCTCTGCAAGGAGTGCGACGAGACTTTCGATCAGAAGGTAGGCGGTATCATCGCTTGGCGCCCATCGGATGTTGAGACATACCGTCCGGGTACACCCTGTGAACTCGTTTGCGAAGACGATAAGCAGTACTTGATCAAGTGGGAGAATGAGTCCTACTTTCGATCCGCCTGGCACTCCGGAGCCTGGACTTGGGGTGTCACGGCTGCAGTCCAGCGCAAGGCCTTCTTTAAGCGCGAGGACGGACCGAAGATGCGGACCGAAGACGCCATCCCCGAAGAGTACCTCCGTATCGATATCGTCCTCGACATCAAGTACACGAGCTATGTCGAAGTCCGTAGTGAAGAGATTGACAAAGCTCGTATCAAGGAAGTCGACAAGGCGCTCATCAAGTACAAGGGTCTCGGCTACGAGGATACAGTATGGGAGAGCGTACCAACCCCGGAAGACGGCGACAGGTGGCTCGACTTTGTCACTGCTTACAACGACTGGGTGGCCGGTCGCTACGTTAAGATTCCCAAGCAAGGGCCCCTCAAAGGACGTATTGAAAAGGCTCGCAGCACATCATTCGCCAAACTTGAACGAGAGAAACAGCCTGATAACCTTGTTGGTGGTGAGCTGATGAAGTATCAGTTGGAGGGTCTCAATTGGCTTTACTACAAGTGGTACGATCAGAAGAACGCCATTCTCGCTGACGAGATGGGTCTCGGAAAGACGATCCAAGTCATTGCCTTTATGGCGACCCTCATCCAAGAGCACAACTGCTTCCCCTTCCTGATTGTAGTCCCCAACTCGACATGTGCCAATTGGCGACGAGAGATCAAGCAATGGGCGCCGTCTCTTCGCGTGGTGGCTTACTTCGGGTCCGCCAAGGCTCGTGAGATGGCCTATCAGTATGAGATGTATCCCGAGAAGACGAAAGACTTGCGATGCCACATCGTCGTAACCTCCTACGACGCAGCCGCCGACGACAACTGCAGGAGGTTCTTCAGGGGTGTCAGCTGGGCAGGTCTCGTCGTTGACGAAGGCCAGCGCTTGAAGAACGACAAGTCTCAGTTGTATACAGCTCTCACAGCAGTCCGCGCGCCGTTCCGACTTCTGTTGACTGGTACACCGCTGCAAAACAACGCCCGTGAGCTCTTCAACTTGCTGCACTTTCTCGACGACACTATCGATGCTGCTGCGCTTGAGGAAGAGTACGCTGAGATGACAGCGGACAATATCCGAGAACTTCATGACAAGATCCGGCCCTTCATTCTGCGACGTACCAAGGCCAAGGTCCTGACTTTCCTCCCGCCTCTGGGTCAGATCATCCTACCCATCTCCATGAGCCATCTCCAGAAGCAAGTTTACAAGTCTATTCTGTCCAAGAGCCCAGAGTTGCTCAAAGCTCTCTTCACCTCCGATAAGCAGCTGAAGCAGCAGGAACGTGCCAACTTGAGCAATATCCTTATGCAGCTACGCAAGTGTCTTTGCCATCCATTCGTCTATAGCAGAGAGATTGAAGAGCGAAGCGAAGTTGCCGCAGTCTCTCATCGCAATCTCGTCGAGGCTTCCGCCAAGCTATCTCTTCTCGAGACCCTACTTCCGAAACTTCAGGAACGCGGTCATCGCGTACTCATCTTCAGCCAGTTCCTTGACATGCTCAACATCATCGAGGACTTCTTGGACGGTATGCAGCTCCCGTACCAGCGCTTAGACGGTACCATGGGCTCGCTCGAGAAGCAGAAGCGCATCGACCAGTTCAACGCACCCGACTCGCCGCTATTCGCCTTCCTTCTCTCCACACGTGCTGGTGGTGTAGGCATCAATCTTGCAACCGCTGACACCGTCATCATACTTGATCCTGATTGGAATCCTCATCAAGATCTCCAAGCCATCGCTCGAGCACATCGTATCGGTCAGAAGAAGAAGGTGCTGTGTCTTCAGCTGGCTACTCGAGCGTCTGTAGAAGAGAAGATTATGCAAATGGGTAAGAAGAAGATGGCCCTTGACAAGGTCGTTGTTCAGGATCTGGACCGAGATGATCCCGAGGATGAGGACGTCGAGTCGATACTCAAGTACGGTGCCGCCGAACTCTTCAAAGACGACGACGCGGATCATGACATTCGCTACGACGATGCTTCCATCGATAAGCTACTCGATCGTAGCCAGATCGAGAACACACAGACTGGAGATGATGATTCTGCGGAATCTCAGTTTGGCTTTGCCCGTATTTGGGTCAACGATAAGGGCACACTGCAAGACGATTTCGATACTGTGGACGAGGAGGTGGCTCCAGATCCAGGTGTTTGGGACAAGATTTTAAAGGAACGACAAGCCGCCGCAGCCGCCGAGGCACTTGCGAAGGCAGAGGCTATGGGTCGAGGACGGCGGGCTAAACAAGTACGTGATGCTCCACTCTCAATCACAACAAATACTAACATTACGCAGACTGTCGATTACGTTATAGATCCAAAAGATGCCGATGCAGCATCCGCCGCGGGAGACGACCGACGCGAAGAATCCGCATTACCGCCTTCGCCAATCAAGAAGCCAAGCAGGAAGCGCAAGAACAAGACGGGCTCCGAAAGCGATACTGACTTCCAGGCCGAGTCTGAAGACGAAAGCGAGCCTGAGCCTGGTCATGAGAACGTTGATGCCGCCAAGGAGCTGGGTCATGTTCGCCATCGCAGTACAACAAACAACGCCAGCTCTTCGCTGTACAAGCAGAATGGCGCAGGTGCGTCTCAAGTTTCTTCGTCAAAGTCCCCCACTGCACCTGTACCTGTACAAACTACGCCTAAGAAGGGTGGTGCGAGAGTCGTCAGGTCGCCATTGAAGCCGGTGAAGATTGTGCCACCGAAAGGTGGTACTCGAATGAGACTCGAGCTCTCGACACATCCGAGCAGTGATGATAGGAGTCATCCAGCCACTTCTTCAGACCAGGCGTCGTCACCCCGCCCACCAGCCGCCTTCATTGATCTCTCCACACCACCACCAGAGTCATCGCCACAAGCTCCAAAGACTAACGGAGTGACAGTCAAACCGTTCGAGCGCGCCACTATCCCCATCCGCAACCCCCTCGAACCAACCTACGGCTCATTCGGCAACCGTATCTGTCCCGCCTGTCACAAGAACCACCCCCAAGGCGCCTGCGAACTCAAAGCCGCCGGCGTCGAACACTGCAATCTGTGCGGCCTAGCCCATTTCGGCCACTCTCGCACCTGCCCACACATCAAATCCGAAACCCAAGTCCGCGAAATGCTCGAGGCGCTTAAGAACTCGCCCGAAAAGAAAGAGCTCGTTGATGCGGCCATGAAGTATCTTCGTGGCGTCAAGGGCACGCTTGTGCAGCAGAAGAAGAGGGATAGGGAGAAGGCGGCGCTGGCTAAGGGCCAGCCTATTCCTCCACCTACTTACTCTGGTATGGGTCGTCCGCCTAAGAATGCGTATACAAGGCCGCCGGGGAGTATGAGCGGGAGTGTGAATGGTGGAGGTTCTGGCGCTGGTTCAGGCTCTGGTTCTGTAGGCCCGCCTATGTCTATGTCGGGAGGTTCTTCGAACGACCCGCCCCGTTCTTACGCCCAGTTTGCGCCTCAAGCACAGATGGAAGGAGTGCAGGGTAGTGCGAATTATGCTCTGCATCACCAACAACAACGCATAGCTCAGCAGCAGCAGATGGTTCAACAGCTGCAAGGTCAGGGATACGACGATCAGCAAGTCGAGAATGCGCTGAGGGGATTCCTGTTCCAAGGCTAGACCTTGATGCCTTTTGAGGGGCATTGGTGATAGGAATGGCATCATTGATCAGGCGTTTAGGGCTAGGAAAAGGCGTTTTGTTATGTCATGGCAGGTTGACATATGGGGTTCAGGTTGTGAGGCTTGAACGTGCTTGGCTTCTGGAGGATACTGAAGCATGTTCACTAGCCATATTGATACCCCACAACGAACATCAGAGAGTGTCGTTCATACAGCAAAACTATACGGTATTGATCACTTGCAGCTTACTGACAATTTATGTTTCTCATACGGGACTAGATCTGCAGTACTATAGCGAGAAGTGTAGCCATCTCTACATCTGCCTACTTTCACGCCCATCCAGGGCATGCAGGTTCCCGCTTCAACCCGTTAGCATCGTCTTAGAGGTTAGATACCTGATGACTAGTCCTTGTCACAGCCTCTCCTTCCTCAGCGCCAGCGACAGTATCATCAGCCTGTACAGCAGCTTCCTCCCCATCTTCCTCATATTCCTCTTCCTCATTCCCCTCTCCAAGCGTCTCCCTCAAACTCTCAACCCAAGCATCATACTCACCCACATCCTGCGTCCCCGCCCCAGCACCCAACACCTTCCCCCTATTCTTCCCCTGCTCTTCCTTAGCAATCAAAGCCTTCTCCAGTACGCCAATCTTGAGCTCGTCTCCTTCTCCTCCTAATGTACTCCCATCCAAACCCCCCTTCTCGTCGCTAACCAACCCATTCCGCCAACAAAACGCCATCCACTGCCGCCAATGCTGATTTTGCTCCAAGACCTCAACGTTGCCAATGACGAACAGCGCTTCTTTCGCTCGCGTAAGAGCGACGTTCATCTTCCTGCCTCCACCCATGATACCCAAGTTTGCCTTTTGGTCTCTAGCCAGGAACCTCTTTCTTGCTCGAGTCGTACATAGCACAACGACGCGTTTCTCGAGACCTTGAAAAGCTTCCAAGGGACCGATGTTGACGTCCCAGAGTCCTGCGCCTCTGCCATACTCAGATGAACGGATCATCGAACGCAGGAGTTTGACTTGTGCGGCGAAGGGCGACATGATGCATATATCTGATTGCTTGACGGAGGAATAGCGATGGAGTTTTTCGACTAGGTTGCAGGCGATGCGTGCTTCGGATATGTTGTACCAGCCGCCGTTGTCGCGTTCGATCTCGTCGAGGCCGGTGTTGGGGATGAAGAGGACGGGCCACTTGCGGCCGCGCCAGAGATCGGACTGTTGGAGTGGGGTGTTTGGTAGTAAAGCCTCTGGAATCAGAGTGTTGTTGTAGAAGAGAGCGCTTGGTACGCTGAGGATGGCGGGATGGGAACGGTAGTTTCGTACCAACAGCGTAAATGGTGGATATGTGATTGGTAACATTGACTGCTTCAGTACTGGTGGGCCCGATGATGGCTTGATCTTGGAGCGTGAGAGAGGGTGGTCTTCGTATAGTGGTCGTTGGAAAAGCCGGGCGAACAACGACTTGCGTACTCGAAGGTCGTGGGATGCGGTTCGTGGTCCGAGCTGCTTCTCGTCTCCTGCCATCACTACGCGTGGTTGGGGCAACGAGGTCGGATACGTGAATGGTGGGCACACAATGCTGATGGCTGGCAAGACGTCCAGTTCGGTAGCTTGAGCGGCCTCATCTATGAGTAGGGCACTCCAATGTAGTTTCGGGGTGGGTAATTCATCGTCCGGGTTGAAAGCTGATTGCATGTTCCTTTGTAGGGTCCAGAGGTCATTGTTAGTCAATCTTGCGTCTGCAAGTATCGCTGCATCCTGACAAGAAGTAACCACGACGTTGAAAGTCATGAGCTCCCGGAATGGTGGTAGACAGAACATGTCATTTTCGATATGGCAGTACTGCAACAGCTCTCGTGGTACCTCGTTATCAGCCCTTCCTGGTCGGTTGAGTCGAAATAGCTCTTTCCGTGAGAGATATTCCTTCAGCCTGAGGGCGAGTGTATCCGCCGCAGCCTCCGATGGAGCGCATACTAGCATGTGTGCGACATTTGTAGTGTTCAACAGTTGCATTGCAGTCTCTACCAGAGTCTTTGTCTTTCCTGTACCTGTTAAGGTTAAGATGACAAATCAGTGTATGTCCTAGATGCAATTCGTAGAGTTGTTCCCTTACCTGGCGGTCCACTGATCAAGTAAGGCACAGTCCCATATACGTTAGTACATATATCGTTGACAGCATGCGCTTGTTCGTAGTTGATAGCGCGATCGAAAAGCTTGCGATGGGGAACTTTACGCAGTGTAGTTTGAACTTCGCCATGAGCTTCATCAGGGAACAGGATTCGGAGACTCCAATCGTTGTGAGAATCGTGGGATGCGGCTCTCGTGGCGTCGGCGTGAAGCGTGGCATACTTGACACCGGGCGATTCGCCAAAATGATTTAGCCTACCTTTCGAAGATGGGTATCCATATGTCCGTAGGGAGGAACCGACGAGTCTCAGCTCGGAGCTGAGGTGTGCCAAAGTTTTTCGCCGGCTTTGGAGGACGTTGAACTTCAGTGGAATGACGACGTTAGCGAACATGCGCATGGGCGGTACCGGTGGACAGAGGCCATCTGCTTTGAAATATACTGTTTCTTGCGCACGGTTGACACCGAAAACTGCGGCATTGTGCTGTACGCCTGTCCAGGGCCTGAATGCTATTGAAGGAGATCCTATGTATCCGAATTGGTAATCATCCACATAATTTGGCATCAACGTCAGGGCTCCTGTTTCGTTAACATACAGTTGACGGATCTGAAGCACGTCGCCCATTTCAATGTGTGGGTTGTCTTCTCTTAGTCCTGGCACCAGTAGGGACCACAGGTCCAATGGATGGTATTGCCAGAGTGGGACTTGATACATCGCGTATGATTCATTTTCGTTCTCCTTCGCTATACGCTCTATGGCAGCCGATGTGTCGAAGTGCTGCAGATAGGTAGACTCATTGAGCGACGTAGGGAAATCCGCTGCTGATCTGATCGTGTGATCTTCAGGCTCCGCGTAGGGTGGAGGTACAAAGCTTGTTCCGGTGAATGTATGTACGTATTGCTCGAAGTCGATCAAATGTCTAGGTCTTGTGTTGATGACAGTAGCCACTTCGGTGTTGATTGCTTGGAGACCTGGTGGAACGAAAGGCGCAGCGTATACATCATAATCCCATGCAATGTCAGCTGGGTCACTCTCGGAGGTATCGTTGTTCCTGGAAGTCTCTGGTATACCTTGGTCCGTCGGTGAAACTTGCTGCTCTTTTGGCCTGAAAGCGATATTAGGAACGGCTACAAGCCTTGAGATGTCCTTTTCCATGGTTTTACCGTGCTTGTGATGACCTCCGTTCATACCGGAAGAATTATGCGGCCGGGTGGTCGCTTGGGGCATCGCGCTAGGGGTTGTCGTAATGCTCTATGTCTGCGAGTAGCAGTGTCGACCAGGCGCACCTGCTAGAGCTTTTGAGTCACACCGTCCCTGAGACTGTACGGATTGGAAAAATCGAATGACGTTCTGGGTCGATTTCGATATCACAGTATCCCGAGCGGTAGACTGACTCAAGAGCTGGCCCGCAGTGCTACGATACCCTAATATTCCGACAGAGATAACTGGGAAATATCATCTGGTGTATAGAAGTTCAAAAGTCGTCCAAACATTACACTCCGTGAATCACCCTTTTCGAAATTCGATAAACTGCGGACGTTCGTTTGGCTGGAACGTGCGTCTTAGGAGGTTGAGGGCTAAGGGGGCAAGCCGCATCAGACAGCACTGGAAGATATATTGTGATGTATATCTTCAAGAGATGGATTCCAATCGTGTCAATATCGGGCGTCGTTGTGGCAAAAGGTCAAGTGTTGTAGGTGTAATGTCGCGTAGCAGCCGTGGCAATCGGCCCTGCTTAGCGCCGCGCTAAAGCTCAGACGCAAACGCGTCACCGTTGGACGCGCTCCAGTTTATCTTCCAGCCACCCACTACGACTGGAGAGACAAGCTCTGCCATTTGATCCACGGTATCGCATGTCGCTACCACATCAGCAGCATGAGAACGAATATATTCTTTTGTCAGATCGCTGATTGACCGTAGAGTGTTGTCTCGACGCGACTAGACGCGCTATCGCAATTCCGACAGCTTTAAAGATAACGGTAAAATATGCGTGTATACCGCGAAAGACATAACGGAAGCATGTGCAGTCCGGATGGATAATCGCATGTGTCACAAATGTATCCACCCGTATGTTGTGCTGCACTGCTGCTATCGAGATCGATCTTGCTGCACTTCCCCGCAATACGTCATGATCCGAGGTTGTACAGGTGGACATCAATTTGTCGAACATGCCCAGGTGCTGTATCAGTGAGTATAACATCTATTCTACTGTTGTGCAACCCAGTATCGTTATTTCTGTTTATCGTCACATTTCGTCTACACCGCTTCATCCAAAATGTCCAACCAGCAGCTGGTCGAAAGCAAAGGCATCTTCCATGGCCTACCAGTATACCCCTCGTCGTTGAAAGGGCTTACAGCCATTGTAACCGGGGCAAATGGTATCTCTGGTAACTATATGCTGCGTGTGCTAGCGCAGGATCCCGAGCGATGGACGAAGATTTACTGTTTGTCACGGCGACCACCCGCGATTCCCGATGGACTACCGAAGAATGCCGAGCACATACCTCTCGACTTCCTGCAGGACTCAGAAGACATCGCGAAAGTGCTGAAGGAGAAGGGTGTCAAGGCTGACTACGTGTTTTTCTACTCGTACGTTCAAGTCAAGCCGAAAGAGGGTGGTGGCTTGTGGAGCGACGCCGAGGAGATGTGCAAGGTGAACAGTACGTGCTGCCTGATCTACAACTTCCCATGTTATGAAACTGACCTGCCGCAGCCGCCCTTCTCAAGAACTTCTGTGAAGCTCTCCCCATAGCCAACATCAAGCCAAAGCGCATCATGCTCCAGACCGGCGCAAAGAATTACGGCATCCATCTTGGCCCTGCAGCGACTCCCCAGGAAGAAACAGCACCACGCGTCACTCTCGAACCCAACTTTTACTACCCACAAGAAGACTTTCTCTGGGACTTCTGCAAAAAGCAGGGTATCGACTGGAACATATGCATGCCAGCGGGTATCCTCGGCGCTGTTCCAGACGCTGCAATGAACCTTGTCTTTCCGCTCGGCGTCTACGCAAGTGTGCAGAAACACTTAGGCGAGAAGCTTGAGTTTCCAACTGACCTGCAAGCTTGGGAGGCGAACAGATGCATGTCGAGCAGCAAGATGAATGCGTACATGGAGCAATGGGCTGTGCTGAATGATGGGGCAAAGAACGAAAAGTTCAATACGATGGATGGTACAACCTTTACGTGGGGCAATTTCTGGCCGAAGTATGCGGGATGGTATGGCATCGGCTATGAGACTCCCAGCCTGGACGATAGTGCGTACACGGTCATTACCACAAAGCACGATCCGCCTCCGCGAGGTTTCGGGCCACCAGCAAAGCTACGCGTGCGTTTTACGCTGACTGATTGGGCAAAGCAAGAGAAGGTACAGAAGGCATGGGAAGAAGTCATTTCTAAGCATGGTCTCAAGGTAGACAAGCTTCAAGATATGGATATTGATCGCATCTTCGGCTTCACCGATGGAGGCTTGATGGGCTCTTCGTTGGACCTCACGATGAACAAGGCGCGGAAGATGGGATGGCATGGGTTTGTGGATTCAAACGACGCTATCAGGGAGGTGCTTGGAGAGTTTGCAGATCTCAAGATGATCCCTCCTCTAGGGGCTTAATCTGCGAGATAGACTGGGTCATGACCTTTGCATTTCCAGACCTACTACATGCATCGACTCTCAACAGCGTACCTATCCATATTGTTGCTAGTCGTGCACACAAAGCTGGACCTCAAGCCCAGGAGACGCCCAAATGTTCGCCTTCCTAAACCACCCAGGATCTCTCAATAATCCAGCAGATTCTCTGTCCGCTCCCAAAGATTCGGGTGGCCTTCCCAGACAGATCCACTAGCGAAGGCCTCTTTGTAAAGGTTCTTGATGACTTGAACGACATCGCTCTCTTGCAGAATATCATAAGCGGCCTTTCGCTTAGTCATCTCGTCCATGAGAAGACACTCGACCGCCCACTGCTGGCCGCACGTTGCCTTGCTGAGGATCGCCAGAGCACCTAGACAGTTTTGGTCGACAGGATTAACTGGGACAATCTTCCATTCTTCCAAAATCATCTTCAAAGCGTACACCGGCGAGTAGCGGCGTATGGACAGTTCATAGGCGATGGTTCGAGGAGAAGAAGTGAGGCGGATGATGTTCTTGCGCTGAGCGGCCTCTTGACGGCGAAAGGCCCGGATATGATCGCGACGGTCTATGCCCCCCATTCCCTGGAAGAGTTAGGGTGTGCCGATTTTCTTTGGCGGACAGGCACATCATTCGAAATGCAATAGTAGTAGGGATAGAGGTGGAAGATTAGTTAGTGACACACATACCTTGAATTGGTTGTGACCCAGCTCATCGCCCGAATACAGTATGGTCTCGTGCTTTGTCTCCAGGAAGACGCGCTCGTTCTTACTAACACGCACTATGATACGCTCACCATCCTGAATGTTGCCGAAGTTACTTACCGAGTCAGCGGGGATCTCGACGCCATCAAAAAGCTCACCAGGCTCGCTGGGACCAATTGGTTCGCCGTTGACGTCGCAGGGCCAAACCTCTTTAAGTTCGCCTCTGAATCGGTGTTTAATGCTTTCGATAATATCTTTGTATGCGGATGTGGGAGTAATGAGGACTGTGCTCCATGTTAGTCATGTTTCTCCAGATATAATGGGTCCGAGCATACAGTCTGTGATCGTGAGGTCCTTAGTTGGACAGTACAACTCGACAATGACTGCACATGTCGTTTCGATTCAGAAGGTAGGGCGGCGCATCTGCGGGTTGTATAGAAACTCTTGCAACCGTGTAGAAGGGATGATGTTGGAAGTGGAAATTTCAAAGCTTCAGTTGACTCAACTTAATGTAGGCTTATTACCGTGGAGACTGCTTGAAAGTAAGGGAAATTGACAATTTGTAGACATTGAGATAGTGAAATTAAATATGTTTCATCTTGATCAGCCGGATTAGTCCCATGATAGCGCAAGTGCGACATTCATGTGGGCGCTTTCTCGCACTCAAGGGATAGAGACCACGTGCATTCGAGCATGTTTTTTACTTCATACCAATCTTGTGGATGATCAAAACGCATTAAGATACTTCATAATCGGCGCGCTTTCGTTCTTTAGGTGATGTTATCGTGAAGACATGAAATCTTTCCAATATTATGAACTTTTTAAACGTTGGCAAGCTTCAAGTACCGGCAGGCCGATTTGGCTGTAACCTGCTGCTGACGTCACTGGGTTCGAACATCCGTAAGCAATCCACATACCAGGTACGTCAGGGTCGCAAAAGCGGAGTATACAGGTCGCCGCAGTCGTGATGTGTAGGTACCTAGGTAGTGAAGGAGGCGGAGCTGACTCCTGACGCTAAGGCACCCGCGCTAGCACACGCGGAGCAGGAGCCCCGCCCCACGTCGCGGAATGGCTTGCTGTCAACGCGTTTTCCTCGGAAACAACCTGCTAACTGTTTGCGAATATGGGAATATCCTAGATACCTCCGGGATTTGACTCGCAATTGCCGTGGGTTATCTTCCGTAGGCATCTCTTGCCCGAAGCAATTGGCTGACTTTCCCGTCAAGGCACCGACGCGTTCTTCAACACCGACGACGCGCTACCATCAAGATGCTAGCCGACGGAAAGATCGACTCGCTAGATACGCATTTGGAGCAGTTCAAACTCAATGATCAGGCCAGGCAAAATGATCTAACAGTAGGTCAATACCTAGATGTTCCGAGGTCCTCACTGCCTAATCAATCCGCATTCCGCTAACCCCGCCTAGAACCTCCTTAGAGAATATGGCCAACTACTCGATGAATACAAAGACCTAAAGAGAGCCTATGAACAGAAAGGCAAAAGCAACATCGCTGCGCCTCCAGGTATACCTATACCAACCATAGCTACGGCAACGACGGCTCGCCACCCATATGTGTTGGTCTTGATAGACGGCAACAACTATATCGTCAGTATCATCGTAACATCGCAAAATTCGTGCTCATAGTTTTCAGTTCAACGATGAGTTCATTCGCGACAAGGAAGAAGGCGGAATGCGCGCAGCTCGTATGCTCAACGACGCCGTTGAGAAATACCTCCAGCAAAGCGTCCCACAAAGCCGGTCCGCTCGCATACACGTGAAAATCTACGCAGACTTGACCAATCTATCCAAGCAACTAGCTAGGTCCAAGCTCGTCGGTTTGGAAAAGCGTTCGCTCTCTCCCTTCTCGGCTGCGTTTACCCGAGCCATCAGCCTCTTCGACTTCGTTGATGCTTTAGATGAAGAAGGCACCAAATTTAAGATCCGAGAACACTTCAAGATTGCCTCCGAGGATAGTGCGTGCAGCCATATTTTGTACGCTGCTTGCCACGATCCGGCTTACTTATCTCAACTCGTACCCTTCAGCGGCGTGAGAGACAAGATTACCCTTGTCCAAGGCGCCGGATGGAACTCGGAGTTCCACCAGTTCAATTTGAATGTCACGCAGTTCCCCACTGTCTTTAGATGGTCGGAACTTCCCGTTACTGTATCTTCTGCAAAAGGTGGTGCAGCTACACTGCCCAAACAAAAGGCATTAGCTGCAGTACAGAAACCAATACTCACACCCGGCACACCAACTCCGCGCAAAGAGTCATGGAGGCGAGACGACTCCTTCAGCATGAGCGACTCTGCCTTCGGCGATCTATCCCCGGTAGAATCCAACAGTTTCTTCGACCAAGAACGCGTAGGTTGGGAAGACCGCTCTGCATACACCCAAACAGCCAAAAACGGTTCTTCGAAACCAGAAAATAACTCGCAGCTATGCAAATACTTCCAGAAAGGAAATTGCCGCTTCGGCGCCAAATGTAACTTCCTCCACATCCCCAGTACCCACTCGAAGACAAACGGATCCGGCTCTTCCCAGCCACCAAAAGGGCCCTCAGGGGCGCCATACCCCTCTCTCCCACTCTCATCTCAATCATCCCAACACCAGTCCTCCTCCCAAACCCCGATTTCCGCCCTCCTCCCCGCCGCCTCAATCCCCGGCTTCGTTCCCTTGAACACATCCCATCAACGCCTGGACCCTTACCTCCCCATGCCCCCTCCCTCCGCCTGGAAAATCTACAACGCGCGCTTCGCCAAAGCAAAGCCCTGCAACACATTCCACCTGCAACAGCGCTGTACCACCCCAAATTGTCCTTTCGACCACAGCGAACTGGAGCCCGAAGCAAGACAGGTATTGGAGTATGTGGTCAAGTGTAATCCTTGTCCGATGAAAGGGGCTTGTAGGAGGGGCGATTGCTTTTATGGACATCATTGTCAGAGGGAGGGGTGTAGTGAGGGGGACGGGTGGGGGGCTAAGAAGTGTCGGTTCAAGAGGGAGATGCATTACGGTGAGAGGGATTTAAAGGTTGGGAGTCTGGTGCCCGCCGGGGAGGATGTGGGTGGGAATGGGGATGGAATGGGGATGAGTGGACTGGAGGTTGGTGATAGAGAGGATTTCATGTGGTAGGCTGGTTAGAGGGAGAGGATGTGTGGTCAAAAGGAATGGCGATTTATGGATGTATATCGAGGTCATATTGCATTCCTGTATGGTATAGCCTTAAAATAAGCTATTCTTTGACAGTAAAGCTTCCAAGTAAATGCCCATGCCCACCAAACGCCACCGCTAAAAACACCGGTATATGCACAAACTATCCCAGAAAGGCAAAGTGGTATAAAACACCCTGAAAAATAGACTCAAGACATCGCACCTTCTTCACTGCCCTAGCTAATACTTCCTTCCTCTCCGTCTCGGTAATCCAGACTCTACCCCCATCCCCACACCCGCCGTCGTTGCACTGGGCGGAATAACCACCTTGGGCGCCATCAACCCCTTCTTAGGCGTCGCGTCACCCATCCCCACTCTACTCACATTCTCCTTATCGCCTGCCTTGGCAGACGAAGGTGTCTGTGGCAAAACGACCTTTTTCGGCGCAGCAAGCCGGCTCTTGCGTTGGACGCCTACTGGTGCTACGTCGAGAGAGGGAAGTTTGGTGTCTGTTGTGCTGGAGGAGAGACTGCTGTTTAGGGATGTTGATGTTGACGTAGGCGTGAGAGTAGCTATGGGGGTAGAAGAAGAAGAGTTGGAGGCAACGGCCATTTTCTTGACTTTGGTCGATTTGGGCTTCGATGATTGTTTCTCTTGTGTTGCAGCCTTTTCTTCTTGAACAGCTTCAGGGAGGAGACTAGAAGGTGCCAGGAGTCCCTTTCCAGGTGTACCATTCGCTGTGCCCAGACCACGTACTCTGCGTATCTTAGGCGTGGAGTTCTTGCTGGTCTTTTCTTTCTTCTTCTTGGGCTCGGGAGTGCAGTCTGACATGCCGAGTTCGTCTGGAGTGGCTAGAGACTCTGCGTCTGCTAGGGCGTTGGCGAGGGTTTCGGGGTTTTCTTGGTAGTATGCTAATGTTTCGTCCCAGCGGACGTTCTTGCCGACGATGAGTTCTTTGGTGGAATCGTCGAGGGGAGGGAGAGTGGAGTAATCCATGGCGAGCTTCATTAGTCGAACGGTGACGCAGAAAGCGCCTTGTTTGTTCTTGCGCGTGTTGTTCCGGGTCATGTCGGCGAGGACTTTGGCGTCGTCCTTCTTGAGTACGACGACTTCGTTACCGTCGGCACGGCGGATGTTGATCTTGGGTGCTGGTGCTGGTCCGATTGATGCGGGAGTGGGCAATCTTGTCTTCTTTGCTCGTGCAGAACGTCTTGATCCTTGTTCGCTCTTCTCTTCTGCGGTCTCGGCCACTGTTGCGCCGGGTATAGGTGATGGAAGCTTTTCATCTGGCTTGGCTAATGTGAGCGTTTGCGAAAGATCCAGCGTCAACTCGGTGTGCGGCTTCGTGGGCGAATTGGGGTCCTTCTCTTCAAGTACCTTGCGGGGCGAGGCTAGGGCGTGTTTGATGATATCTGAGTCTCGTCGGTTCTGTAGGGATTCTCTCTTGTGTGTAGTGACGGCGGCCTTCTCAGCCTTACTTGCGGCAGCACGGGTGAGAAAGTCCTTGAGAATGGCGGTGTCATCATCGATAGCAACCGTCATTGTGACATCGTCAGGTCCAGACTCAGGACGTGGTGGAGGCGGAGGCGAGTGTAGTCTGCGTGGGGTAGGCGACTGTGGTTTGCTGGGTGTGAACGAGAATGTCAATCCATCGGCGATGTCTATAGATGCTGAGTGAGGCGCGTCGGCCATGGCAAAGTCCTGTGCAGGAGACTGAAGAGCCTCAAAGGAGGCTGGTTCTTGCTCAGGCCGCATATCATGGTCCGTTTCTTCTTGCTCAAGCTCGTTGGACTCTGACTGAACTGGTGTGGGCGCAAGATTGTGTTCTTGGAGCGCTGCTTGATAATCCCGCAATATGTTCAGCTGCAAGGAAGCTTCCGTGAACTCGTCTTCACGGTCGGCCGCTTCAGGGGAGTTGAGTACATCTTCCTTCCGAACTGCGTCTGTCGATGTACCGAGCTCAACCTCAGATAATTCCACGTCCTCCTCATCTTCGTCGCTAACATCTTCGTCAAGCGTTGGTGGCGGTGAAGTTGTGGTATCTTCTAACGGCAACGCTGGGTACTGGAGCTCTGTCACAGTCTCGGGTGTCTCTGACATCGGCTCGGTATCTTCACGCGTCGGTTCGTCTTGTTGGCTGACCACCTCAGCTTGGATCTCAACATCCTCTTGTGGTTCTCCACCCACGGAGGTCATTTCTGCTGTAGTGATCTCCTCTGCAACATCGCTGATGCTTTCGGTGGATACGATCTCAGTCATAGCCGTTTCCGCTCCAACTTCTAAGTTATCGCTCAGAGGAAGCTCTGGGTATTCGACCTTCTCCGGCGTTGCGCTCAAATCATTCGACTGTTCCTTGAGTGGCGAGCGGAATAGCTTCGCAAGCGTTGCGTCTTGCGTGGACTCTGCTCTCTCTTCTTCTTGGTCTCGATCTGTGATCTCGTAGTCGAGGGTTTCGGCTGTCGGCGCGTCTACTGCGAAAGTGAAGGTCGAGCTGTCTTCGTACGTAGAAGATAGATCTTCTGATAATTCTGTCTGTTCGATTATATTCGTGTCTGTCTCGTTGATACTATCCTCGCGTTCCAGGGTTTGAGCACTATCTCCCTCCTCTTCACTGTCGACTTCGTCGTTTGCGCCGATCGCGGGGTCCTCGGTCTGGGTCGCTCTCTTTCCTGTACATAGTCAGCAAATGTCTCAGCCATGCGCGTCGGTAACGTACTTGGCAAAACGCTCTTCCTGCGGTCCCAGCGCGTCGCCTTGAACGCGCGCTTCTTGCCGCCAAGCTTGCTCGTTGATTTCTCCATCGCTTTTGGGCTCATGTGCTGCCGCCTCTTAACTGGTCTTGAACGCGCGTCTCGTTCCTCCTCATCTTCTGCCTCCTGTGGTGTGTCGTCGGCACGCGACCTGAGATTGAATCTGCGCCAGATCTTCTTCTCCTTGCCCTCTCCCACCCTCTTTACTTCTTGTTTCCTCTCCCATCCTCGCGGTATTTTGGAAACTTGTAGAGCATTCGGATCGAGGAATGCCGCATTGGTTTCGTTCCAGGTGTTGTCGAACGTTGCTGTGGGCGCGGCGCGCTTGCGTGGAGTGAAAACCATGACGTCGGCCGTGTATTATTACAGTAATGAATAGATCGATGGCGCGCAAACATGGGAACTGTGTCGTAGGGTCGTTAGTATCGTCGTGACGAGGGTGTCGTCTGTGTTGGCCTCCGTCGCTAGGAAGGTGCGATCGTAAACAAAGCCGGACAGGGATTAGGATGGGGCAGGCACGCTAAGGAGATTGCCGCGGCGGAAACTTTTGAATCCACCGAGTCGACGACGACGACGCCATCGCCTCTCGCAGTCTGTGCAGCACCAGCACCCACGTCGCATCCAAATCGCATTCATCTCCCGAAACGCATCTACAAGATGGTACCAAAGCCCTCAGGCACCGCCGTCCAGTCGGCCACGCACCGACCCCTCCCACCACTGCCAAAACTCCGCGTTCGCCGACCGAACAAGCCAGAGGCGAACCCATGCTTAGGAGCAATGTCATCAGTTCTGGGTATGTGAAGAGGCTGGGAATAAATTCTTTGGGGGTGCAAGACGATCGTGGAATGCAGTGGGATGGCTACAACGAACATGGGCTGACATGGCTACAGGATGCTGGGCATCTTCCGGCTACAGTGTGCAAGGCTGCGCACAGCTTGAACAGAAACTACGGCAATGCATGGATGCGCCAGTACGTTCACCTCCTATCAACTCACAAACGCGTCTAACCCTTCATAGCGAAACCCCAACCAGAAGAAGAACAACATCAATTACCACCTCTCAAGAATGTACCCCAAGATCGTCGGTCCTCACAAGCGGGACTAGATCCCCCACGCATTCCTTTGTACATTATGTATACCCTTACGACGGCCACCCGGACGAAACAGCATCATGGGGGAGTTCAAGTCGGTGGATTCATCGACAGGCGTTATGGTTACGATCGTTGTATATAGACGAATCTAGGAAGAGACGGGCATGCCATCTTGAATCGAAAACAAACATCTATCAGGCCATTACGTACACATCAAAGCTCACGCAAGGGAGGCCTCAGACCACGAACTGGCCTTGGCCGTCAGATGTCTTAGCCTAACTGCAGGACGACCCTTCGCGTACGACCGCTCTGCTTTGTCTGTTGGCTTCATTTCCCAGGTCGACTACCACTCAAAGATGCAACAGCGAGCCATCTTGAGGACCACAATCTGCCGAAAAAGGCAGTGCAAGCATCTCCCCACGTGCATCCACGTGCAACGCATCTTTGTATATTTCATCGCAGGCCTAAAGGTCAACTCTTCATCTCATCGCCCAATAGCTAAAGACAACGAACTAAGGGATTACTGCAGTGTTATACCCCGCTCGTCATCCCGCATAATTATGCTGTGCATCGTGCTCACTTGGGCTATATTTACCTTCTTTCGCCCAACGCCACATGCAGGCTCAGACCCACTCACTCTACACCCCACCAGCCCACCTACCAATGCGCTGCTGCGCCCCAAGCCGACCTGATCCTACACCAACCTTCATCCGGCCGCACACCAGACCTTGCCCAACCTCCTCACTGGCCCACCACGTACACGTTTTGTCCAGGGCGGAAAATGCAAGGCGTGATTGGACTGATGGGCGAAGAGGTGAAGAGTGTAATGCGACGCCTTACCTGAAGCTACCCCAGCAAACCCGCATCATCGCCAGGCGAGACCGCTTTCGATTGGATCGCCAGGGCCATGGCCCGATTTCTAAAGCCAGGGAAGCTCTGGAGCTTACCCTGCCGCAAATGTGTTGCTAGGGTGCTGGGTTCCCTCCCACATGCACTCAGCCGCGTAAGATGTTGTGGGCTTCTTATAGTCTGCTGCATTGCGTAGCGATCTTCGCCTTTTGCACCTCATACTACTCGACGTGCACGACGTTTTCTGGTGTCTGTTCGTCGTCATACTTGATTACTTGGTTTCGAGGGTGGTCTGTTTATTTAGTTAAAGAGCTGCGCACATGGAAACGAGATGGCGGTTACTCTTCTTCTTCTTGCCTTGTTAGGATCGACGATGGCTCATGCGGCTGCATTCTCGTTGCCTGAGGCTACACGATATACTTCATCGATGGACGGTTGGAGTCCAGCACCTACGGCAGCTCCACAGTTACCGTTCGATCTCTCCAGACGGCAGGACGGCGGAGCTAATACTTGTGGATATGTCTCTGGCTCTGGCATCTCAGGTAACCTCATCCTCCATCTACTTCTGAACCTCACTAACATCTAATAGTCAGCGCAATAACATGTCCCAACCCTACAGATGAATGCTCTTCAAACAAGGTCTTCGGCGCACTCGGCTGCTGCCCTTCATCCCGAACGACCGACTGCAACCTAGCCACAACCTGCATGCCATCCACCGCCCTATCAGCCTCTTGCACAGACGCCGCCTGTTCAACAAACGCCTTCATCTTGAAATGCACAGAAAGTTCCGCGCCAGCCTGTTACGCATACCACGTCGTCTACGACAGAATAGTCCTCACGCAGCACGGCTGCGCAGCCAGCCCCTTCACCAGCACCGCATACCACAGCCTGGGTATGAGTCTATCGAGCAGCGCCCCAGAGAAAGAAACAGTCTACGCTACCGTCACCAAGGAACCAGTCAGCTCACCTACGTCTCAGTCCGATTCTGCCTCTTCTTCCAGCTCTTCAAAACCCAGCCTAGGTGCTATAGTAGGCGGCACAATCGGCGCGTGTCTCTTCCTTTCTTTCATCGGTTTCGTCGTGTTTCTCGCTTGGCGGAGGCGGCGGACTGAGGCGAGGAATACCGCGCACTCTACTGGTGCTTTTCATCAAAGGGATAGCAGGGGTGGTATGGTCGAGTATAATGCCATGGGATTTCCTTCTCCGGGGTTCTCGTCAACGGGCTTGTCGTCGCCAGGAAGCCCAAGTAGTGAGGTTGACAAGGTGTGGCAGCAGCGGGGCTCGGGTGGAGAGTGGCCGGGGATGAGGAGGGGAATTGAGATTGTGGAGGTGGATGGAACGAGCAGGGCTGTTGAGGCGCCTACGGGTGAGAAGTAAGGCGGTTTTAGTAATGTCTGTTGTATTCTTTGTGTATTGCCTTGTACTTCATTTCCAGACTTTGGTCTTGTTGGATGTGTTTTTCTGTTCTTGTTTGTGTTTTCTGTACGGTGTTTACGGGAACGATACCCACTCTCAGAGTTAGTTTGCAGGATGAAGGGGGAACTGCTCAGATTGGGCGTACCACATCCCAAGGATATTCGTCAAGCAGCATATATCGAGTGAAATATTACTACAGCTTTCGTCAGTTATACTGAGCATGCATGTTCTTCAGATAGATGGGGGTCAGTTCTAGCATAATGCACGCTCGATATCATTCTCCAGATATGTTGAAGAGATGATGTGACTAAATCCATTCGCTTGCATTACTACACTATACACGCTATGAAGATCAAGCTTGATCAATTGCTAGCCAACGGCGAGTTAGGAGCCTCGTCCTGCCGCGAAAGCCGTTCACGCTTACTGGAAGCGCTTCTCAGCGGCCTTCCAGTTGATGACGTTCCAGATGGCCTTGAAGTACTCGGCCTTGCGGTTCTGGTAGTCGAGGCTAGTAATTGTTAGTCAGACGGTCTTCATCAAAATCCTATGGTAGACTTACTAGTAAGCATGCTCCCAAGCATCAACACCCAGAATAGGACGGAACTGTCCAACGACCGGATCCTGGTTCGCATATGTCCTAATCTGAATGGCACCGGTCTGGGTATCCTGCACCAACCACGCCCAGCCGCTTCCCTGAATACCCGCGAGCGCGGTGTTGAACTTCTCCTTGAACGCGTCGAGGCTGCCGTAGCTGTTGTTAATAGCAGCAGACAGGGCGCCAGATGGGGGCTCGCCGCCGCCCTGGTTGGTAGGCGCGAGGTTCTCCCAGAAGAGGCTGTGGTTGATGTGGCCGCCGCCGTGGAAGTTGATCAAGGGCTGCAGGGCGATTTGCGCTTTGATGTCTTCTTTTTGCTTGGCTTCGGCGATTTGCTCGCTGAAGTTGTTGAAGGAGGTTACGTAGGTGTTGTGGTGGTTCTTGTGGTGCAGTTCCATGATCTTGCCGGAGATGGAGGGTTCGAGCGCGCCGTAGTCATCTGTGAAATGTTAGTATGCGATTGCTTCAAGTGGTGGCATGGAGTCGTACATGGGAGGTCGGGTAGCGTGGCCTTGCCGCGAACGAACGTCGTGCCTGCGAAGCCGGCGCGAGATGTGGTGGGAGCTGCGGCTCGGGCTGCGGAGCGCAGGGCAGATGTGCGGAGGAGTGCGGTGTTCATGATGGCTTCAATTGATGTGGTACGTTCAATTGATTGTGTGATGTAGTGTTGTTGGTGTAGAGAGGTCGTGGAACTCTGGGGAAGCTTCGGATTTATTAACTGCCCATTTCGTCATATGCGAACATGCCGACCGCCGAGCTCAGAGCTCCTCCACTCCCTCACGGCCATGCGCCCCCCGGCCAATGATGACGCCTGCATGTCGCCTAACGTTCGCATGATGTATGCAGCATCTGTTTCAGGACATGTGCATTCTCATGTGAGAGTATCTCAAAAAGCACAAGAAGCTCTACTGTCTACTAATGCCCCGCGAAAGCCCCGCGCGGGCGTTCTCAGACAGAAACTAGTCAATCAAGACGTGGGTGACAGCTGTGCAGTTTTTGACTATCGCGTGCCGCACAAAAGAGACACTTGATCCGAGTACCATAGATCTCACCCCATATGAGGTGATTGAGGTTTACCCTGCATCTAGGACGTAATCAGTTCAACCTTACTTCGCGCTCCGTCTTTCTTCTAACATAATTGAGCTACCCCGCCAACGTCATCATGGCGCCAGTCAATGTCGTTCATCTGCCAAACGGCCAAAACCTTACCGTCACGCCCGTGTTTGGCGGCCTCTTCTTCAAATCGAGCGATATCCACACGCACTCGCCTTTTCCGCCTGGCTGGACCATCGTGCTCAATTCTGAGGATGAACTCGCTACCGACGAACAGGAGCAGCAGCAGCAGGATGAGGAGGAGCTGTTCCCGCCGCGGCGTATACACCGCTTCAAGAAGCCCACCCTGAATGGAGATCACCTCTACATATCGTCCATATCGAACCCCAGTAGCAGCGAATTCAAGCCCGCTGCCTCGCCAACCCGCCAGATCGCCATGATGCTATGGGCGACCCTGTACTGGTACTTTCACCAGCCCGAGCCGACGCTACAGGTCACGAACGCGATCTCCAAGAACACCGCCGATGCAGGAAAGCCAAAGGGCGAATGGCGCATAAACATCAACAGGGAGGGCGTGTTCAAGGGCAAGGTCGTGCTGCCCAAGTTGGAGCGCATGGGACTTATCGCCAGCGAAGATTCGACTGTTGGGTGTGCGCAAGAGGAGACATCTCCTGAAGGCTGGGAGCGCATGTTTGTCAGTCGGAGGACATTCTGGCAGCTCGACCCCAGAATATACCTCTTCACTCTCTCGCCGCTGGCCAACACAAACTCACCCTTCCCATCAGGCTCGCCGTATCCCTCGCGACCGTCCTCCCCCGCACTTGGCTCTGATGCGAAGCAAGAACACCAGCTCGACCAGGTCTCACCAGGCTTGTGGTCGCCGACAGCGCCAGGCCCCTTCCACTCGAGCTCGCATCTACCCACCTTCTACCCACCGCCTCCCGCGCAATACGTCTTCACGAACAATACGCGACACCCGATACGACCGAAGCCACCCCGGCAGGGCGAAATACTATACACAAGGTACATACCCAGCGTTGGGCAGTATCTATCTTTCCGAGTAGCTTCCATCTCTTCGAAAGCTCTTCGACACCAGGGCCCGGTCTCCAGCCATGCGCCCAGTCCAAACGGCATGTCTGATCCGGAATATCTACACAAGTGGATGAACGACCCCCGCGTATCGCATTTCTGGGGCGAGGCGGGTCCGCAGTCCCACCAGGAACAGTTCCTCAAGAACGGCCTACAATCGAAGAACTCGTTCCCGGTCATGGGATGTTGGGATGGGAAGCCGTTTGGCTACTTCGAGCTATACTGGGTCAAGGAGGACAATCTCGGAAAATACCTACCCATCGTTAGCGATTACGACCGGGGTTTCCACTGCTTGGTGGGCGAGCAGGAGTTTAGGGGAGCACATAGGGTCAAGATCTGGTTGAGTGCGTTGGTGCACTACTGTTGGCTCGCGGATAATCGGACGGAGAGGGTCATGTTGGAGCCGAGGGTCGATAACGAGAAGTAAGTCTTACGTCCTACACATACAGTACAATGCTAACTGTCTAGACTGGCAAACTACCTCCAAGAAGCTGGCTTCTACAAGGAGCGCGAGATCAGCCTTCCACACAAGCAGAGCAACCTGTTCAAAATCAACCGCGACGTATGGAAGGGACCGGCGCTGTGAGCCCGCGGAGGCGGAAATAATTGTGGAGTTCGTATTTGGGCAGAGCCGCATGAACCGTATGAACGGGTTACGGCTCTTGGTGGATATGGTTATGTGGAGTAAGCGCATCATGAGATACCAAAGGTCTAGACTCTAGTCATGCCGTTGAACACGTCTGAACTTGACATGTCACTTGCGTGGGGGATTATTTGGTCATTGAATTGAATATGGCCGGGGAATCAACCGCCGAGGACTTGAAGGTCATGTATGAGTGAAGCATTGTAGCAAAAGATCGCTACAAGGAGCCTCAAAGCCGCCCAGAACCCCAACAACGCGCGCGGGAAAATTTCTGCTACCCCAAATCGCCATTTCCTTGTCGATCGGCCTATCTCAGGTTCCGACAGTAGGATGACAATCGACCATTGGCGTGCGTTTGCAAAGGTGCGATAGTAGCTAAATGTGGGGTTTAGCGAGGGACCAAAACTTTTTGACTACACGTGAGGACGTCATTGGTTTGTTGGGATAGAAAAAGGGTGGCCCACGACGCTGTGAATCACCGTTTACTGATCGAACTCACGATACCCTCAGTCCAGTTCTATAACTCTTTGATCGTAGTGCTAGCATACGTGTTGCGAATTACTACAAGGAAAGTTGAGAGGAAACGCTGATACCGAATTCGGAAGACTATCGGGCTAATCCACAAACGAACCGTTAAAGTCATCGACCACCACATCACACTGACACTCACACTCTCCCCTCATACACACGCGCAGTCATGGCCGCCCAAGACGCTTCCCTCGACATTCAGTCTCGCATATCGACTATGAAGGCGCAATCTGGTGCCACTATCTTCGATGCCTACCAGACGTCTCTCACCGGCCGGTACTGCTCCCCGGAGATGTCGCAACTCTTCTCGCAGCGCAGCCGACACTCGATATGGCGCAAGCTGTGGCTGTTCCTAGCGGAATCAGAGAAAGAGCTTGGTATTCAGAGCATCACTGATGATGCGCTTTCTCAGATGAGGGAGCATCTGACTGTTACGGATGATGATTTCGGGGTTGCCAAGGTCGAGGAGAAGAAGAGGAGACACGATGTTATGGCGCATGTGCACGCTTTTGGCCAGGTCGCTCCGGCCGCTGCTGGTATCATTCACTACGGAGTAGGTTTTTATGTGTGTAAAATTCAAGATGACTCAAACTGATGTCCCAAAGGCAACAAGCTGCTACGTAACCGACAATGCAGAACTAATCCTCATGCGCGACGGCCTGGATCTTCTCCTCCCCAAACTCGCAAAGGTCATTTCCAACCTCTCAGCCTTCGCTCTGCAATGGAAGAGCGAGCCCACACTCGCCTACACGCATCTACAACCCGCGCAACTCATTACCGTAGGCAAGCGCGCAGCCCAATGGGCCCAAGATCTCCTCTTCGACCTCGAAGCCATCGAGCTCGTCCGTGAAACGCTGCAATTCCGCGGCGCCCAAGGCACAACCGGAACGCAAGCCTCCTTCCTCGAGATCTTCAACGGCGACAGCAAAAAGTGCGACCAGCTCAACGAGCTTCTCTGCAAAAAAGCCGGTTTCCCCTCGTGCTACGCCATCTCAACGCAAACCTACACCCGTAAAGTCGACCTCCTAATCGCCAACGCCATCTGCGGGCTCGGCGCCTCGGCTCAAAAGATCACAGGCGACATCCGCCACCTCGCAGCATGGAAAGAGCTCGAAGAGCCGTTCGAAAAAGACCAAATCGGCTCCTCAGCCATGGCCTACAAGCGCAACCCCATGCGCTCCGAGCGCATCTACGCCTTATCCCGCGAACTCATGTCCAAGCCCGCGTCCTTCGCCAACACGCTCTCCGACCAATGGATGGAGCGTTCGCTCGACGACTCCGCAATCCGCCGCATGGATATCCCTGAGATGTTCCTCCTCGCCGACGCCATCCTCCTGTCTCTCGACAACGTAACCTCCGGCCTCGTCGTGTACCCCAAGCGCGTCGACGCACGCGTGCAGGAAGAACTGCCTTTCATGATCACCGAGACCATCATCATGCGCCTCGTCGCCAAGGGCGAGTCACGTCAAGAAGCTCACGAGCAGGTTCGCGTGCTGTCGCACGAAGCTGGTGCGCAGGTCAAGAACGAGGGTAAGAGCAATGATTTGGTGGATCGGATCCGCAAGACGGAGTTCTTTAAGCCGATCTGGGGTGAACTGGATGGTATGTTGGATAGTAAGTTGTATACGGGCAGGAGCGAGGAGATTGTGGAGAAGTTCTGTGGGAAGGGGGGTATGCTTGAGGGAAAGTTGGCGAAGTATGCAAGTTATATTGAGGGGGCTAAGGTTAGTGAGTTGAATGTTTAGGGGATTGTGTGTGTAGTCGTTGTGTGGGATGGGATGGGATTCACGAGTCTGATGCAATCATGGTTTATGGTAGAGAAAAAGTGATCAACTCACGATGTTTGCCTGAAATGGAAAACGACCACTAGATTGAAAGCAAAAGGTATAAGATCGTTGTGTCATTCGTCATTCCATATGTATGCCCCTCGAAATTACCTACTTGCTATGCTAAATATGTTCAAAACGCTGATAATGCAGAAATTGCTAACTTGCCCTTCTAACGCTATACGATGCGATCCCAAAAAAATGCCAGATGCCAGATACCACCGAAACTCGCTATACTGAACCACGCCCCAAGTAAACACGCCCACTACGCGCAAAGACAAAACTAATGCCTAACCCCCTGCATCCACCGATCAATCTGATCTCTCTGTCTGGGATCCATGGGTGGCTCCATCATCCCCCCATGCATCATCCCATTCATACCCATCGGCATCTGCATGCCATTCATTCCCATTCCCCCCATCTGCATACCACCCATTTGCATACCGTTCATCTGCATTCCACCCATTTGCATCGGCATCTGCATACCCATTCCGTTCATCTGCATGCCCATGCCGTTCATCTGCGACCCCATACCCATCATACCACCCTGTTGCATCATGCCAGGCTGCTGCATGCCCATCTGCATGGGCATACCCATCATAGACTGATGTTGTCCCATCCCGTTCATCATGCCAGGCATCTGCATGCCCATCATACCCTGTTGAGGGGGCATGGCGCTCATTCTTTGCTGGTTGGCCATCATCATGGGGTTCTGAGCGTTCTTGTAGGCTTGGATCTTCTGGCCGAGCGGGATGTCGTCGTCGTCTTTTTGGTTGTTGGTCACGTTTCCGAGGAGCGGGTTCATTGAGCCGTAGGATGTGGCGCGCATTGTTGCGGTGAGACGTTGTTGCTTTTTGCGCTCTTGGTCCAGCACGTTTTGATGCAGGAGGCTGCCTTGTGGGAGGTGCGAGACGAGGGCTTCGTTGGAAACTTTGCGCGCTTGATTGTGCGGGTCGATGGGATTGGCGGAGAGGATGTCGGCGAGACTGCTGGAGGAACGGAGATTGGGTCGGTGGCCGGATTGGGGGGCTTGTTCGCCTCGTAAGGCGGCTTCGGCTTGCAGGCGGGCGCGACGTTGGCCGAGGGTCTCTTCTTCCTCTTCGTCGTCGGCAGCGGGAGGTGGTGCTGGAGGAGTGTCTTTAGATTGCTCTTGGCCTTCTGGAACACCGAACTTGCTCATCATCTCAGAGGCGAAGTCATCGCTGACTGTGCTCTTACGCACATCGCCGAGTGCTGATTCACGTTGTTGCTTCTCCTTGATGCGGCGCATACGGTCAGCCAGCGTCTCGCCAGGCTCCTCATCCAAGTCTGGTTCGGGAGTTGTGATGGTAGGAAGGTTGAGCTGGCTTGATGAGGCTCCAAGGTACTGTGTGCGTCGTTGGTTAGGATCAATGCCGAGCAGCCTGGTGCGACGGCTACTGAGGGGTTCGCGGTCCTCCAGCTCTCGCTGCTCGATAAGACCCATGCTCTTTTGACGCATTTGTTGTTGATGTTGAGGTCTGTAGAGAACACCAAGCGGCACGTCGTCATCCGAGTCTTCTTCCGGTGGAGCTTCCCAGGCAAGATTTACTTTTTTGCGGATTCGTCGTTGCTTCTCGGCTTCGGCCACGTCGTTCATTTGGAGCAGGGTCTGTCTACCGTCAATCAACCCCTGCTCCATTAATGTCACGTAGTTCATCTTCCGAGTCTGCTGCTTCGCCTTGCGTAGCTGAAGTTCAGCGAGAAGGGTAGTCGGCGCGCCGTATTGTGGTTCTGGCTCCCCTTCCTCTTCGCTCGATTCTTCTTCTTCTTCTCCGTCTTCATAATGGTCATCTGGGTGTTCCTCAAACGAGGGTCGAATAGCATCGGGATCACGTCCATCCGGTCCTCGTGCGTCCTCATCACGCTCCTCTAATTGGTCACCAAGGCTCATCCGGCTTTCGCTTGCTTTGACAAGTAACAGATTCATGTCAGCCGAGCTGTTCCGTTTCTTCAACTTCTTCAGGCGCTCGCCCTTTGCGTTGTGGTCAGTGTCCAGGATGTTGAACGAGCTGCGTCTTCGTGTTTCTGCCAGTGTCGGTGGCATCTCAGGTAGTTTGGAACTCCTGCGCTTGCGTTCCGCACCGTACACCTCGTCGCCAACATGACCAGCAAATGGATGATCAGTGAATGCAGACACAGGAGCATGTGCAGAAGCGTCCAGGATGCTTTCGAGCGTATCCTCCGCAGACTCTCCCTTGACCGCAAACTCCTGAGTAGGGGCGGCTCGGTTGTCAAAGTAAGCACTTGCTCGTAATTGCGGTGGGAGCGCCATGAGACTCTGTCGGCTCTTCCTGTTGTTAGGTTTTGGGTCTGCCAGGTTATCACCAAGCAATGGCATGGATTTCCTATGCTCGTTTTGCATGGAATCCAACAATCGTGACCGACGATTGGCTTGCTGACTCATGTTAGGCAATTGTGACAAGCGCTTGGGTAGGTTCAACATCTTCGGTACGGGAGCCGGGTAGAAGACCATACTATCGTCCGGCGGCGGTGCGCCTATTGAGTGAACGCTCGGATTGGATCTCATCATGTAGGAATGATTGGAAGAGTGTCGGCTGTGGCTGTGGTGGGATGGTTCGGGTTCCTCCTCGACAGTATCTGGGCAGTGGACGCCATCAAAGTCATGCCATAATGTACGCGCTTGGTGTGTGGTGTCGGTCGAGGCTGCTGTCGGTGGTCGGTCTACGAAATCGCGGTAGTCTGCATATTGGTTCTGCACTTCCTCGTCGGGCTCCGGCCGTCTGGGTGGGGTACCTATATGGATACTGTTACGCAGCTCTTCCGGTAACCCATTCGCGACTTCATCGAATATGCGTGTGAAGGACGAGACCTTCCGTTGGGGCGGCGAAGCAGAGTCGCACTCTTCATTGTGTTCCTCCTCGACCTCTTCCGGGTGTACGATCTGTCCGAGACGCGATGCCTTTGATTCCGAACGTTGGCGCTGGACCGAAGTCGAGGGTTTGGACCAGTTGCCTGTCCCTGAGCGCAGAGACCCTGCAGGAGAGGTTATGTAACCGCCCGGAGAGTAACCGCCCCATCGTGCATTGCCGTTGAGATCTACGATTGAATTCGCGTGGGAGCTTATCGAAACACCGCGACTTCGGGTGCTGGCCTGTCTCGTAGGCTCGAGGTCGGTCGTCTGTAGTGAATGCAGTGACGATCGCCGGCTGTCAGTCAGCTTGAGTTCCGAATATGTCTTCCGAATCTCCTCCTGCAGGTCTGAGCCGGATTCGCTCATGCGTTCGGCATGCTCTTCCAGGCGTTCAATGTTGCCGACATATGCCCCTTGCAGCGATTGGAGATCGGGCACCGGATGACGGAGGTCGCTGTCAGGCTTGGGGGAAGTCATCACAAAGACAGGCAGTAGAGAGCTGCCGCAGAGGTGAGAGAGTCTCTACTTGACTGCGGTGCGACTCTGGTAAAGGAGACTTTTGGTGTGATTGTTGCACCGAACCGGACATGGGTGGAGGGTGATCGACCCCGATCCTTTCCAAGAATAGCACCCAGCACGTTACAGCAGCAGCGACCCAGACCTAACGGTTCTTGGCGCTGTCACCCAGAACTCGCGACTGAACATCATTTTGCGACAACGCTTCCGCCTCGCCCACGGTTCATCCACGACAAATTACGTGGCGCGCATGTCTGCCTGATTCACTCCCGTATATTGCGACACCCACTGCGACACCGAACTCACGACCAGACTCGTCGTCCGCGCCGAACAGCTGCCGCCTGCCAATAATACCCTCGTATTCGAATATTTCCACACACGAACACCTCCACCATGGACGAAGGTGGCAAGCGCAAGCACAGCTTTCGCCAGCAACCCAACAAGCGGGCAAAGGCCGAGGATGGCTCCGCGCTCAAGTCTGGCTTCGGTGCCAAGATGCTGGCGAAGATGGGATACAAGGGCGAGGGTGGTCTGGGAAAAGAAGGCGCTGGTATCTCAGAGCCTATCCAGGTGGTGAACCGAGGCACCAAGGGCGGTATTGGTATCGTCGCAGAAAAGAGTGAACAGCAACGACGCGAAGAGCGGCGAAAGGCCGAAGCAAATGGCGAGAAGTACGTCGACACGTCGGAAGAGGAGCGCGAAGAGAAGAAAAAGAGGAAGGCCAAGGCCCGGGGCGAGACGCGATCCTCAGCGCCACGACCGAAGAAGACCGTTTTCGAACTCGAGCAAGCTGGCATGCACGTGCCGCTTGCGCTACAGTCCATTATCGACGCGACAACCGGCGCATCGACTCCTACCTCAGGCGTGTCACTCCGCGGTCCTGATATTGTTCCATTCGAGAACTCCCTACAAGCGCGCGTACGGAGAGATCTGAACAGCTTCTCGGAGGCATTCGAACAGCTGCAGATAGAGTCGCAAGTCATCCCTCCTCAGGAATACGCACTACAAAAGGAACTGGAAGCGCTCGAAAAGCAGATGGATGAGCTCGAGGACCTACAAGCACGGATTGAGTCATTGCGTACAGGTACTTTTGACGTTGTCTGTGAAGGCCTCAAGAGCCTGCGCGCGGCGTACCCGTCCAAGCCACTACACCGTGAATCCATTGCCGTTATACATCCTCACTTCTCCAAAGCGATCGCTTCCTGGGAGCCGCTCGTGGGTGCGTTGGAAGGCATGGCTGCAGCCTTCTCTGAAATGGCGAATATTATACAACCCCGGAGTAGAAGGGTTGCGTCCCAAGCCTACACCCACCCTTCCGAAGCACTGGTTAGTCGCACCGCAATCGACGAAGAAGACACGATAAAACGCGGCACCACATCGTCATATGAGTCCATGATGCTCAAATACTGGCTACCAAGAGTAAGCTCAGCGATCACGCAATGGGACGTCAAGAATCCACAGCCCATGGTGCACCTGTTAGAAGTCTGGAAGCCAGTTCTCCCACCCTTTATCGCGAAGAGAGTGCTTGAGCAGGTGACTACGAAACTCTCCACGTCTGTCCAGGAGTGGAATCCACGAAAGTTCAAGAAGAGCCCACACACATGGGTTGTCGAGTGGCTGCCTTTCCTTAGGCCAGCTGACTTAGACTCCAAAGGATCGGGCCTGGTTGCCGAGATCAAGCGCAAGATCCGACATGCGCTGCAATCTATCGATCTCTCCAAAGGTCCATTGCCAGGAATGGAGCAGTGGAGAAGGGTTTTTGGAAAGGCCGAATTCGACCATTTGCTCACCTCCCATTTGGTACCTCGCTTGTCCGCCTTCCTACGAGACAGCTTTGAGATTAACCCCGCTGAACAAGATCTCGCGCCACTCGAGGCTGTGTTCGCCTGGAAAGGACTGATATCGAACGAGGTCATTGGAGAGCTGCTGAAAGCACAGTTCTTCCCCAAATTTCTCGAGATTATCCACCAATGGCTCACGAGCCCGGAAGTGGTCTTCGAGGAAGTCCAGACGTGGCTTACGTGGTGGAGGACTGAGATCTTGCAGGACGATATCAGTAATCTGCCTTCCGTCGCCTCGTCATGGAACGAGGCATACTCCCTCATCAACACTGCACTGGATCTTGGAGATGCGAGACTGACAGATTTGCCTGCGCCTCAGGTCGAAAGCACTGGAGCTTCACCAGAGGTCTCTCACTTCTCCAAATCCGTCAACCAACAAGCATCCCGTCCTACACCGCAAGTCGACGAGCCTACTTTCAAAGATATCGTGGAGGAGTTCTGCGCTGAAGAGAACCTTCTTCTCCTTCCTCTCCGCGAAGCCCACGATCAGACCGGTCTCCCGCTGTTCCGTGTCACAGCAAGCGCGACGGGACGTGGAGGCGCAGTGGCGTATCTCAAAGGCGATATCCTATGGGTGCAAAACAAGAAAGACAAGAGTCTCTGGGAGCCTACTGGACTGGACGAAAAGCTCATAGCCAAGGCAGAGGGCAAGTGATGCCTCCCGCTTCAAACTGCATACTTCACACCACCTCGGTGCTCGGTCCTGGCAGGGTAAGCTCCCATAGCCTCTCCTGGGCAGATATGTTTGTTAGCCATTCGCTAATCCGGCATCGGTACGATGCATCCTTAGGTAGTGATAGTGATGACGACTCGCAGTCAGTCGAGGCTATAATGAAGCCACGTTATTCCTCCACCAGCGTCTGTTCGTAAGCATAGTAAGGCATACCAAAGTGCCGAAAGTGTTGCATGAATCGTGAACGAAAGAGGAGTACGGCCAATGCGCACTGCCGTCACAGCATCGGGGGGTGATGCGGGCGTTTTAATCGGTCCTTGCTGCAAGCCTAGTCTGTGACTTTCGTTGCATTCGCAATCACGGGCATTAAGCCACGAGGCCGCGTAGAAATATCTACTTCATGTGACGAGTCGGACTGCAAGTTTGGCATCTGATCATGGATGTCGCCAATATAGTGGCTCTGTGATTACTAGTGTGATGGGGTGACTGTGCGCTGATTCGCATATGTAGGTATAGTCGGGCGCTTAGAATAGATTTCCGTGGCCAATAGGAATAGCGGATTGAGTGCGCATTCTCTGGCGTGCAGGGGCTGCCTTTCATGCATGCGGACCGTCTCCCGTTGACTGTGCCCCGAGCTGGCAGGCGATCGCGCATGTCCGGGAGGTTGGTGTTGGTAGTCTCGAGTACTGTGCGCTCGAGCGTTGCGGCACGAGCAAACATGTTTCTTGAGGTTCTCCACCACGACGGCAACAAATGCACAGCACAACAGTTGCGCGTATCACCGCATAGACTCGATACTTATAGCTCAAGCCTCGAATGTCGAGATTTATCATCGGCACATCCCATCTCGCTCTAGCTTGAACGAAGCGACCCCGCCTCAGCGGCTGAGAGACTGCATCCACTGGACGCCCCAATGTAGCTCAAGAACTAGGCCGGCCAATCAGACTGCGCATGCACCGTCCCAAGCCATCACACCCAGTCGCTCTTTCCTTGCATCCGACCACTTGCAGACCGCCGATCAAAGTACTTACCCGCTGCCCATCCCTCTTCATATCACCATGTCGCCTGCTGTTACACTCTGCATTTCACCCGGTTCCTCTCAGTCGGGATAGCGGGCACTCATTCATGTGCAATTGCGGCCCTAGATCGACATTGCACCCTGGACGAAGCAGCAAGCAGCTCGAAAGTTAGACCGCCCACTCTGATTGTCACATTATTCCTCTCTCTGTTATATATTTCCAGTCCCCCCTTGACCTGAGGGCGCGGGTTACGATGCTCGTCGGAGCGCTTCCTCCGGCACTCATCTCACTGCTTCTTGTTGCATCGCGTGTTTCTGCTGCGCCTTACGACTTTCTCGATAACTATCGCGACCCCACGCCGGCGGCTGACGAGGGGCCTCCTGCTTCATATCAGGCTGTCCGAGACAAGAACGTTCTGCCGTACGAGATTTGCGGTGTTGTTGGCGGCTACGTCTTTACAGTACTTATCTGGGGGGTTCTTCTCCTCACCGTTGGTAGAAAGATGAGACGAAAGGCTCTCGACCCGCCCAAGCAATTGGAGCTGGAACTCCAGGACAAACCGACTCTACCGGCTCTTCGAACAGCTGGACTCACATCGCCACCGCTATCCGCGCGGTCGTTTTTCGGGAAGTTCAAGAGGAACAGGAACGACTCTGCTGTTAGCAACCCACAGAGTCCTATTGTTCAGTCACCAAGCTCGTTCGACCAAAAGGTTGTCGATGCCCACAGGGGTCAAGACCAAGCAGATATGGAGCGTCTCTACGCCGCCGTCATGGACTTCGACGAGCGAAAACATTCATCCAAAGTCAGTGTAGAAGAAACAGAACCCATCCCACGACCCACCGAGCGACGACGCCCATCAAACATCAGCATCGCGCGCCCGGAATCGCATAGCGAAACCCCAATCTCGCCCGTAAAAGCCATCTACCCACCAAACTACAGCGTCCAACAACCCGCTGCGCCCACCCAAAGCAGTCACCTCCGTGCAGAGGCCCACCCACCCCCAAGCCCCCGCAGCATCCTCTCAAAGCGCTCCCAAAACTCCAACACCAACTCCACCGGCAGCAAAAACGCGCGCTTCAACTTGAAGAACCTGCGTATCTCAGGCCCGATCGCAAAGTACCCAGGTGCAGACTCCGACGACGAAGCACGAACACCCCTTTCCCCGCGCTTCTACGCGAATCCCGGTGTCCCCCCTTCGCCACCTACACAGACGAACTCGCCAACCTCACCGGAGCAATACACAGAAGAAGCACTAGACAGCGTACAACCCCTTCCCCGTCCCGCACCGCAACGCCTCGGTCCACCACCGACATCCCAACCCTCCCCCACCACTCGCCAACAACCACCCAAACCCCTCAACTCCCAAACCGCATCCCTCCCCCTCCGCAGTTTCGCCTCCCCACTCGCAAGCCCCGGCATTCAGACCACAGTCCTAGACCGCCGCGTCGAAGCCCTCGCTCTCGGTACACCTAAAACCGGGGTTCCGTTCACGCCGTACAGCCCGTATATGCCGTTTACACCCATCACGCCCGTGACCCCGCATTTGACGACGAGGAAAGAAAGGAAGATGGAGAAGAAAGAGGGGAGGAAGTATGGGAGTAGGAAGCCACGGGTTGAGGAGGAGCTTGTGCAGAGTCCGAAGGAGATTTTTGGGGATGGGTGGTAGATATGATGGGAAAAGGGAGAGAGGGGAGGGGAGGGTTGCATTTGCATTAGCGATTTTCTTTTTATTCTACTGTCACTGATAACACGCCGCCGGTTGGCAGGTTGATGATGTGCGAAGCATGCATAGTTCTTTTCTGCGTTTATATTTATGAGTGTATTTTATCTGAAGGACGAGGATTAGCATCGAAACGTATATATTGAGACGAATACTTCACAGCCAAAGACAACATCAAAACCTATGCAAAGACAACTGGTCACATAGCCAGCAACTCATGCATTAAAAAGCGCACTTGATTTAATCCCCTTTCCTCGCCAAGATAATTGGCTCAATCTAGTTGCCCCTTCTCCTCCGCTTCCACAACTCGTTTCCTTCTTCCCTTGCTCCCTCCCTCTCTCCTTCAAACGACCAATAGATACAAACACACGAAAAAGGTTTGCGACGCCGACAAATAAGCTATGCCCAATCTAACGCGTCAGTCTCCCAAGTTCAAAGAACGAACCCTATACACGATCGAGAAGAAGACTAGTAAAGTAAAAGAAACAACAATGCCGCCTATCTGGCTCCTTGTGTAATGTACGAGAAAGACCCAAGCCTCAGCCGCTAGATGCCAATAGAGTCTGAGCCAACGGATATCGCTTGTGATAGATCTTCTGTGGGATGCCGTACCTTATGAGTTGTGAGCGAACAAAGGAGATTTGAGGACTGGTATGTGGACTAGGTAGTTGAACACAAGGAAAGCAAGAGACGCCTGGAACGCCGTACGCTGGATGGATAAGCAGCACTTTGATCTTTCTCGGTAAAAGGCAGTCGCAGTGCGCGAGCGAGCGAGATGAGGATAACTTGGGGGAATCGGGGTTTGGTATTTTTGAGAAGTATGCATAGTACCCATATCGTACTCATGTGTATCCTCTCAAAAGTTGGCCAAACCGTTCTTGGAATGACGTTTGCTAAAGCGCTTCCTGCCCTTGATCGAGTCAGTCTCGGCTTGGTCTTTGCGAAGGTGGCCGCCATGCCGCGAGGCGGGTATGTTGACGCCCTCGAGGGCGGAGTCTCCTCCCAACGTACTGGTCGGGGTGGTGTGATTTGAAACGAGCTCGTTCAAACCTACGTCGGCTGAGTACGAGTTGGTCATGGTTTGTGCGAACGCGTAGTCGCGTGCTTGTTCGATGCTGTCGAGCCATTCTTGGCTGGAGTACTTGCTGCCGTCGGGGTCGCTCGTGGTACTCTTGGGGTCTTCGAAGACGAATTGCTTTTCTTTCTGGGGGGTGTTAGTGGGTGTTGGGTTGGGAGTTGGGGGCACGTACTGTTTCTACGAGCCAAGCAGTGAGGCCTTTGGAGTCCTGGAATGATCTCCATGCGCAGCCTGCGGAGAGCAGCGATACCTCTTCCTTCAGCTTCTTGTCATTCGTGCCTGCTGCGCACATCAGTACGCGTGCATTGGACGTTATCATGACGAGCCGTTGGCGCTTCTTGACCGTGTTGCCGCCGAAGAAGCGCGAGAACTTCTTGGGTTGCTCAACAGGCTCTTCCTTCCCTCCTACAACATGACCCGCTGGGTGTTGCGTCACAAACATGTTTCCTAGCTTCAATATCCGCTCGTCTCGCTTCGTGAGGACCGGTGACCAATCGATGTCTAGTTGGGAGGGAGGGGGTAGTTCGGTGATGAGGCGCGGCTTCGGTCGTGCCTGGGTTTGGGTGGATGCCGCTACTGATGGCGTTGATGGGCCTGGACGTGTTATTGGCGTTTCCTGAGGAGTAGAAGGGTTCCTACCATTCAGCTTGATGGGCTCCTGTGCGGGCGGACTGTAGGCCTTCAACCGTGGAGCCTTCTGTTTCCACAGGCCCTTGCCCCATTGTATTCCTTCAAAGAAGGGGTGGTTCTTGATGTGCTCCATGGGTAACCGCGTCAACGGATCCAGCACCAACAGCCGCTCCACCAGGTCCTTTGCCTGCGGAGGGAAGCCATCCGGGAATGTGTATTCTAGACCAACAATCTTTTGGAAGGTCATGTACTCGTTCGCGGCCTTGAAGGGTGGTCGTCCGGCGAGTAATTGGTAGATGATGCAGCCAAAGGCCCATAAGTCGCTGGCTTTGCATGCGTTCTTGTCTGTGAGGAGTTCAGGCGAGACGTATTCGGCTGTTCCGACGAAGGATTGCGCGCGGTCCATCTGCACGCTTTCTAGGGGATCGCCTGTTGTCGAACTAACGCCGTTGTGTTTCTGCTCGAGTATTTTTGCTGTTCCAAAATCAGTAATCTTGACGTGCATCGCATCGTCCAGCAGAACGTTCTCCGGTTTTAAGTCCCGATGTATGACGCCCTTGTTGTGCATGTAATCGATGGAGTCCAGTATTTGCGCGCCGTAGAACCGTGTGCACTCGACGTCGAATGTGCCCATCTTCTTGAGAAAGCCCAGCAGCTCTCCACCGGCTGCCAGATCCAGCACAAAGTATAGCGATCGCTCGTCCTGGAAGGTGTAGTAGAGTCGGACTATGCCGGGATGCTCCGTCAGCCGGTTGAGGGTGTCTTTTTCGATGTTTACGTATTTGACCTTCTTCTCCTTGATGATGTGGCGCTTGTCGAGCACCTTGATCGCGTACTCGCGCAATGTCTGGCGGTCCGTCGCGGCCAAGACTGTGCTGTAGGAGCCCTCGCCCAGTGTCCTGCCAAAATTGAAGTCCTTGACGCCCTTCTTCACGACACGCGTTATCGGCCGTCCGTTCTGGTCGAGGTCCTGGCGGGTGCTTACAGCCGCGCCTTTCTCCTTCCACTCCTCGCTGCTCGATAGCGGCCCGCCTTCCACACTGTAGGGTGAGCTCGATAATTGTGAGACTCCGGCATCCATGGGTATCCGCCGCGAGCTTCTCCGGGGCGGCATGGGGCCGTTCATGGCGGACATCTGGGCTGACTGGCGGTATGGGTCTCTCCTGCTGGCCTCTCGGACGGGCATGGCTCCGGGCGCAACCCGCGAGCTCGCCGTCCGCCGGATATCGCCAGCCATTGCGTCGTCGTTGTATCGGTAGGTGCCCGGGGCGGTGGTGGACGAGGTGGAGAGGTTGGGGTGCTGGTACATGCTGGTGGAGACGGGGCGCTCTCGCATCGGCTGTGACGTCGGGGCGGCACTGCGCTGCTGCTGGAGCAGCGGGCCGGCGGCATACGGGGGATACGAGGGCTGCTGGTGCTGGGCCTGGTGTTGCAAGGGCATCGACTGGCGGTGGGAGAGGCGCGGAGAGTGCGAGTGCGTCGACGACGTCTCGGCCAGGGGCGACGGGAAGCCGGCCGGAGAGCCTGAGGGCGAGCTCTGGTAGGCATTGGCGGTGGGCTGGAGCGAGGTGTTCGCGGGCTCCTCTTCTATGTACGAGTGGGCGTACGTGGGGTCTTGGGGCGGGTGTTGGGCGACGGCATGGTCGTGGTCGGGCGCGTCTTGGTGCTGCGTGGGCGGCGGCGAGTCGTCCTCGTCCGGGTTGGCGATGCGCAGTCCGCCGAGCGTCTGCGACAGACTCAGGTCGCCATTCATCGTGGCGGCCACGGGGCAGCGCCTTGTCTGGCAACAGCGGTAAACGAGAAGAGCGAGTGAGGTCGCAGCAGTAGCTCAGGCACCACCCGCGGCGCGTCAACGTAGCCTCTTTTAGCGTGCGGAATACGAGCGTGCAGCGGAGGCATGGCAGGGGCCCAGCGGCCAGGGCAGTGGGCAGATAACGACTATGGCCTCGCGGTGAGGATGCGATACAGGGCGCCCGTCGTGATGCTCCGCTGCCACCCTTGGTGATGCCATGCTCGGCGACTCGCTGACCAACGCCGACCCACCGACACGGACACTCGAGTCGACGCGATACACTACACCACGACCACGACTATCATCACGACAGACGCGTCTTCTAGGGAAACATTGAATACGCGTAGCAATATACGCTGTCATACCTCACTCTAGTATCTCATGCACCACATGACGTTCACCTCGTGGCTCACCTGGGCACTTACATCACCAGTATCAAGTCTGGTAGCGATGCATCTTCACGGCAGTCAACGCGTAAGGTGCGTTGACGTCCATCATGTCGCACTGGAAGGCGCTGTTATGCGCCTCGTCACCACCATTCCTACTGCACTGGCGCTTCCCAGGTAATGATAAGAGATAGAATCGGAAACCACCATGGCTCCAGGTAGGTAGATTGCTTCAGGTACTGACCATTGCGTCTTCTCATCTGCACACCCGTCTTTTGGACTCATATCCCTTCCGCTTCACCCCCCGTCGTTCGCTTCCCAGTTGGTAAACATGTTACGTCTCAGACCATCAGAACTCACCCTGACGCCCGATGATGTCGAGGAGACCTTTCGTCGCATAGCCACCAGGCAAACCTCCAGAGCGACCACAAACCTGACTTCCCGCCCTACAGGACAACCAGGACGGCCAATCCTCAGACGCGGCGCTCAGAGGTCAACCCGAGATGCCATCACTGCCCTGGGATCCATTCCCATACTGCAGCCCCAACAAGCAACATTCTCTTCTGTGGAAGAGGAGGAGGAGACAGAGCACACCTCCAGCCAGGAAACGACACTATCAACAGATCGAGACGATACAGAGGGAACTACTTCGTCCAGTCACGAAAGAGAAACCGAGCCACCGCGGTCTCCAGCGTCGCCAACATGGTCACTGCCCTCTCCAGTGTCCTCACCTCGACGCACAATGCATCTTCCGTTTCGATTCATGCGAAGTCGTCGAACTTCCACTACTCAATCTCCACCCGATGCAGTTGTGGCAGTATCTCGTACGCCAACAAGAGCACCAGTCGGACATGCCAGACTAGGCTCAACAGGCACAGGCAGCATAGGTGATACCAGCAACAACTCCACATTATCTCCATCTGGTGGGTCTACCGAAAGCACTTCTGGATTACGAGGAGGCGGCGATCGTGTCCGCGACATTCTTCAAGACACGCCTCACGCTCCATCACCCCTACATCAGATGCAGAGACTTAGTTCGCCCGCATACCAACAGCCATCCGGGGACCCTACCAAGTCGCCAGTCAGCCCGCGCCTACAAAATCCTACACTCTATCTCGAAGGCTACGTCCATGATACCCCGAATAGTACCACGTATCATTTCCGGGAAAGTGATAAGTATCGTTTTTGGAGTATTGTACCGCACAGTGAACCACGGCGAGGTAGCGATCGTCAGCCTTCTGCCGCGCGAAGCTCCTCTACAGGAGCCGCCATGGGATCCCGTGTTGCAAGTCAAAGCCAACCTGACCAATTGTTTGAAGACGTCTTCCACACATTGCCAGCGGTCGAGCCTCCAGCCAGACAATTTGCTAGATCTTCGACGACAACTCATGGGGAAGACTACCATTCCACTGCATCAGATATTTTCCATACTTCTGGTGGCTCGCTCCAGCCAGACCAAGCAGGCCCAAGGTCAAGGCACTTCAGTAGCGACGCTTCAGCTGTCAGTGCGCAATTCTCATATTACGGCTCACTTGCCTCTAGTACGAGGTTCCCCAGCAGCGAGGCATCGTTGGGACGTGACCTATCCCGCGTTCAGCTTGATGGAGCGGCGGTCTCGAACGAAAGCCATCGCCTCTATACACCTGGAAACCATTTCGCTGCCCAACTGGCCCAATTGCGCCCAACTTCAGGTAGCTCGGCCTACTCCTCGTCAAGCAGGACAGGCTCTGGTCCTCACGGGCTCTCGCCGCTGCCTTCAATGCCTTATAATCGCACCGAAGCTGGTCACCCGGTGCCCCACAGCTACACAGGTACCTATATTGACGCCACTACAGCGGTGGTACGAGATCTCGAGTCGCCTCTTGATCCCTATGCCCAGCACTATCAGCAACAGCTACGAGCCCAAGCTGCTCGAGAGGAGGCTCTTCAACAGCATGCTTTTCGCCAGCAGGCTATGCTCAATCAGCGCTTCCCTTCTCAGTCCCGTGCAGAAAGTTTCCAACCCCGTCGTTCGAGCCATGGGCAGGGCAGCCAGCCACGTCCCCCGCCTCAATTTCAAAATGGACCCAGGATGCAGTTCCCCCATCTGCCTCCGCAACATTCACTGCAACCTCTGCAGTACTCATCCGAACGTACTGCCACGATGCAGAGCTCGCAAATTGGTGGCAGAAGTGGAAGAGGCGATCACCGATCCGGCGAGAACGAACCCGTCTCACCATCAACAAGTCGAGATATGATTGCGCATCATGGCAGAGTGCAGGCGCAGAGGGCAGCATTTGAACGTCTGCATAACCCGCGGTCAACGCAGGTCGAGACTGCTATTAACACATCTCGACGTAGCTTGCCGCAAACGACGGTTCCTTACGATAGATCCAATCAGCCCCGCGACTATGCGCAACCTCCGTTTACAGCCATGGGGATGCCTCACCGTAACGAGGAGCGTTCGGCCACTCCTAATATCCCGTGGCATGTGGCGCAAGGAATGCATGATCGTCAGGCAGTTCCAAACGGAACCCGCCAACTCATCGGCGAACTTCCTCAACGTGTACCCACTCAATCGTACCGTCCCCTTCCCGGCGCCCGCCACCTCCACCCAACCCGTGACAGCCCCCTCACAGCTCTCGCTCTAGATCAAGGCAGTGGCACGACGAGCAGGCGCTCACGTTCGCCGCTCATTCGGGCCCGTACGCATAGGCGCATACCTCCAGAGCAGCGCGATCAAGAAAACGATGGGGATAGGTCCTTGATGAGGAGGGAAGAGGAAAATGTTAATGCGCGCTATGGAGAGGAGGAGCAGCGGGGCGCGAGGATGGATGAGACGCCTCCTAGGATTGGGCGGGTAGAGAGGAGAATGTTGGATTAGGTGATATGTGGGCTTTCTTATTGGGTGGTGCGGGTGGAGGATGGTATGGTACGGAGCTGTTTGAATACGCTAGGTCATCATTCGTAGATGGATATGCCGTTGAACACGTGCCGGCTGGATGCGCACAGGCGGATTCTGAGTATAAAATCTGCCTTTTGGCCTCTTCTCTTCTGTTCATTCAAACTTCCACATTCAAACTCTTTTCTCCAAAATGGGCCGAGGTCCTCTTGATGGTGCCTGCCTCCCTTTTTCAAAACACACAAGTCGCGACTGTATGTGCGAGTCACCAAATGGCCGCCAAAACCCCTACATGTCCCCTCCTTCGCCTGCCAACACCACAAGATTTCGACGGAAGCTTTCATGTCGTCGTTTCCGCCTGGCTTCTCTCAAACTATACACTACTACACGACATGACCTCGCGGCTTTCTCGCCATCTCAACCTACGACGCACTCCCGACATATAAAAGCATCTACTGAGCTATCGCCTTCCTGTCTCCTCTACCAACTTCCAATGATTTCTTCGCAAAAATAAACGACGTCCTTGATCATGGTTTCAGCTTCGCTGTCTCGAAAAACTCGTAAAAGAAATTGCATGTGCTTCCGGTCTCTGGAAACTTTTGGGGTTTGGCACGATGGGGAGTGCCTTCCCCTTCTTCCTTTCCAATTTCCAAAAATCGTCGACGATGAGAAGATGCTCGCGGAGCTTGTGCGCCGCGGCCTCAAAATATCATCAAATGCATACATACATGCCTAGGACACTGGGGATATAAATATCACGGCTCGACTCGAACTCTCTTCCTTCAACCTATCTTTTGCGAAAAGACCTTTTGGGAACCAAAATACGCAGCCTCAAGTATTATGGTGTGTGTGCCTGCTTCTCTTTCAAAGACAGAACGAACATTATGATGGGGGCAGTCAAAAAACGTAGAGAACCGTGCAATGTTTTCTCTCCTTCGCTCCTGTCCAAAATCTACACGGAAGATTGCCATGGTGCTTCTTCTCGTTCGGTTTCAGATCTCACCATAAACACCCAAATGGCCTAGGTGCCTATGCCATGTGGCTGTGCGCCTGCTGCTGGAGTATAGAATGCGGTCGAGATTGAGTACTTCTTCTATACTACACACCACGGTGCCACTTTCCAAAACATAGCAAGCGGCACTTTATGTGTGCTTCTTCTTTTCCGAAAACTTCAGAACATTGCGGGCATGAGAAGTGTGCGCCGGAGATCGAAAAAGCGATACGCACAACGCGTGGACTGTCTGCTTCGCCGTCTTATTACGTCAACAAAAGCTGTTAAGTGCTACATCACTATCCAGCATGCAATCATTTTGGCGGCTTCTTCATGTTGGTGTGGAACAACGCTGGCGGAGTATAAAATCATCCTCTCGGTGTCTCGCTACCTACTCCTTATCCTTCCCTTTCCGGGGTCATTGTCTAAAATAATAACTGAAGAACTACGCGGATGATCTGCTCCTGCTCTTTCCGAAAAAAGATGATATCAGACAACATGGCTGTGTCCTCCTCTCCGAAAGCTTCGCTCAAAATCTTCCGTACAATACTATATGCGACTCTCCGCTCCACTGCTTCCGACAGAAAATGGGTCGTCACAATTACATGGGTACTGGAACGGTCTCTGGCTTCTATATAAACCTCCCGCTGGTCGAACATCCTCCCTCCATCATCCTCGACAGCGCTTTCTCTCAAAATTTTGTTGTGGCCTTATGATGGTCTGCCTGGCTTCTCCGCCTCCAAAACCGCAAGAGCATAATCTTATGTCGCGCCTCGAATAAATTGACCCACTCGACATACCCGAAATCATCAAAACGATGACCAAACAACCTCATGCTGTTCCTAAACGTTCGCCGGACTCTTCCATACAACCGTTCGTGCAAGGCGGCGTGTATAAAAGCTCCTCTTGGGCTCTTTCCGGCTTTTACTCTTCATCCTCACATTCATTGTGTGCACTTCCAAAACTCCGAAGATGAGTTGGATGTTTGCTCCTCTTCTCGAAAATGTACAGCTATGGTACCATGGCTGCGTGCCTTCTCAAAGACGCAATGCACTCACCGATGGCTGTCTGCTTTCTCCCAAATCCACCAGCATCGCGGAATGTCTGGCTGTCTTCTCCAAAAGCTCAGAGTGTCAAATGATGGCTGCCTGCCTTCTTCCAAAAACAGTACCTCATCGCACGAATGACTTTGTTCTCCCGAAATCCACTCACGCTAGTGATACGTCCACCTCGTGGTGCGAATGTCTCAGTTACTTCGGCGCAGTACAGTCGGTCTACTCTATTCCAACGCTCGACTGATAAGGAATCGTTCCCAGAAACATTCATATTTTCTCCTTCCGCCGAAAGACACATTCATTGCCGACATGGCTGCGTTCCCTTCAAATCGACGACGCCAAACAAGAATGATCTGCGGCGGGCCACGCATACCTCAATCACTTCGACGAAGTACACTCTTACCCCCCATTCCTGACCTCGATCTGTCCAAAACAAAATTAGGATAGTCGCATGGTCTCGGCGGCTCTCCAAACAAAAAACCTTGCGAGATACACGGCATGGCTGTGTTCTCGAAACCAGACAAGACTACAAAGATGATCTGTGTGGGTATCTTGGGCATGCGTACGCCTTCGAATTTTCTCCCTCGAACAGTCGACGACAGGTCGGTGATGGGCAGCTTGTAATCTTGCTGTCTTCTTAATTACGACAGCAGACTCTAAGAGAGCTAAGAGTTATAAAGAGATGCTAAGCAGCAGTAATTTACTATTAAAGGTAAGCTAGGTGTTTAAGTAGAAGGTAATTATATTAGTAGCTATAGTTATGTATGTATTATAATTAAAAAGTAGTACCTATAGTAGTTACCTTTTATATTCTCTTCTCTTTAACTTATATTTATATATAGTATTTCTATCTTTTAGTTACTATTTACTTTATTCTATAGTACTATAGTAACGTAGAGTAAGATAAGCTACTTATAACTTCCGCAACATTAATAACTTTAATAAAAAGATACTCTTACAAATAAGAGAAATCGCAAGTATAATATACTCCCTCGAACAGTTTTTCCGCCATTGTGCAATCTTTCCAAAAGGTCTACTTACGAACCTCATGGTCGCTTCTCGTCTCTAGACTTCCCGAAAGGATGGACATGGGTGCATTCTCCGAAAAAAAGACTTTACATTGCAAAAGGCCACGCGATCTTCTTCATGCTCCCTCAGAAGCAGAATAGAAGAAGATGCATGACCTTTTCTGGAGTATAAATACCTCACTTCTTCGAAGCAGCTCAACCAACCTTCTCCCCTAGACCTACCTTCGATCTTTCCAAAAACCCAGAGGATGCGTGGGATGATCTGTACTGTTCTGTCAAAACACTTCCGAGTGCGCGCTATGGTTGTGCTTTCCAAAAGTCCATCTAGAATATGGCGTGCCCTGTTTCGGCATTACAAAAATATCACACCCATCCGGTCTTCTCCGCACTAGAATGTTGTTCCGATAGGTATTATGCATCTGCTCCACAAACACGGGAAATCACTTGGCATGGACTCTGGCGTCCCGTAGCATGCGGCATCGAAAGCATGGACTTTCTTTCGAAAAACACTGCGACCTGCACGGATGTTGCGGTCTCGCGCCGCTAAAATAAAAGCTATCCTGCATCGACCGGGTTTCTACTCCCTATTCTTCTTTCTATCTCGGAGATTCTCTAAAACCTGGATTTTGGCGCGACATGGGGTTTTTTCGCTAGCAAAAATACATTCGAGCGCTCCTGAGCGGTTGTCCCTCGGGAAGATTATACTTACGGTTAACAATATATTATTTACCACAAACATGCGACTTCTCAAAACAGTTGGAGTTGCGGAGTCAACAACACGATGTACTACTCTGGACCCCGTACTTTCCCCTCAATGATCAGTCCTTCCAAAGAGCAATGGCAGCTGTCCCATGCCCTAGCAAAAGAATCTAAACGAGCAATCTCCATGACCTATGGTCTTCCGTAAACTGGGAAAAGTCTATGCCATGGTCTCCCTTTGCAAAATGTCTATCGATCCGCTACATGCTCTGGCTTGGCACCGCAGGTATAAAACTTATCCGCGTCGACCTGGATGAACTCCCCATCCTTCCTTCCAATCTGGAGTCCAAAAGAGTATGTCGGATATTTCATGGAGTTCGTCCCTTCAAAAATGTTGACTACAAGAGGAACATGTGCTGGTTCCTCGGAAAGCTGTACCCACAGTTGAAAACACTTCACGACTACTACCATGCGACTCCTGCGAACAATCGAAATATTCAGGCCAACCACGCCATGCAGTACTGTAAACAAGTCACTTACCTGGTATGGGCCTTTTTTTTCGGGAAAGACAGGATTCTCAAACTCATGTCCTGGCCTAGCGTTGCGAGGATAAAAACCCCATGGAACGATCTCAGCTGCTGTTCTCCATCCTTCTTCCTATTCTGAAAACCTTTCAAAAACGAAGATGGAGATAACGATGAAGTTTGTCGGCCTTCGAAAACTTCACAGGAACTTACCATGGTCTCATCTTTCCAGAAAGCAGTGGGTGATATGGTTGTGTCCTGTGGCGGCAATATATCTCATATTCACCCAAACTCATCTTTTTGGGGTTCTCGTCTCCAAGCATCTCCCGGTTGTACCCAAAATGCGAGTTTCTACTACGATGTTGTTCCTTGAGACTCTGACCTACACAGCGCTTCGTCCTCCAAAGTGATGATGAAGAACTTCTATGGACTTTAAAGTCGCGGGTATGAGGCCATCCTGCATCGACTTCATCTCTAGTCTCTATCCTCCTATATATCTAGCAGAATGTCAGAAAGAACAAGTGGATGTTTTAACGGACTCTGCCGTTCTTTCAAATAGGGATACAACCGGCGAATGACCTTTCTCTTCTGAAACATCCCGAACATCACATCAATGTTCTGTGTCGGCAGTGTATCTAAACTCAAGCTCGAGGGTCTTGTCTTGCTTTTTTTGATGATCAAATGATGTCCAAAATTCATCGAAACACCAGAGGCCGCAGAACCATGGTGTTCTCCAAAATCCAGACTTCGCACATAACACTCCGTCCTCTCAATCGACAACCATACTACTACATGCGCTCTGGACTTGCGGGTATAAAGTCTACCTTCTAGTCTTCCCTCCTTCTTCTTTTCATCCGCACACTTGTTGTGCAATTTACCAAAAAGTTCAAACTCAGCCATGGATGGTTCTGCCTCGTCGAAAATCACATCATAAAAGCACATGATCCTTCTTCTCGGGCAGCAGAACTGAAATTCGCAGTTCACTTTCCACAAAATATGATGTACTATCGCTATGGGTGTGGCTCAAACTGAAGCACAAAAACTCTCATGTTTTGAGAACGACGAAAGTAGAGGCAGACCATATCATGGCCGTTCTGCGCAATTTGGACCACTCTAGGATACCTGAAAAATGCAATATTGCTGGAGCTATGTTCGCTGCCGGTCCCGAAAGCCTAGTCAGCAGGTGCCATGTTTGCGTCGCTCGTCTGACGTACAAAAATCCATGGAGCGCCTTTATGGCCTCCTCGCAGATCGTTCGAAACAACTCCATGGAGCTGCGGTGTGGTTTGAAATAGGGTCTTACTTCAAAAGGCTCAGGTCGACCGACTTATGGCACCGAGAATGCATAAATACAACTATCGCTCACTACCTTTTTCTTCACTCTACTCAATACCTTTATTGTATTCACAAAAAACTCACTCGAGTATTGCATGTCTCTGGTTCTCTCAAAGTCCAACAAGAAGCGGGCCATGTGTCGAGCGAGTTGTGTTTCCAAATACTCAAACGAAAAACTTGACGACCGCCGCGATGCATTTTTCCGTGCTCGTCTTCGAAACACGACATTGACGACAACATGTCTACGTCGCGAGACTGTTGGCGGTCTAGAGCGGGACTATAAATTGTGCTTCTCACGATCGTGGTCCCTTCTCTCCTACTATACTTCACTTCGCGACAGTATTCCAAAAAGGCGCACTAGAGAGTGCATGTCTGAGCTGTTCTGCCTGAATCAAAATGTCCGCCTTACAGAACATGTTCAGTCTGCCGCCTCCTGACACAATAGCTTCACCAACTGTCAAAAGTCACGCTTCACCGTACCATAAGATGCTGGTTGAGAGACATCGTAGTGATTTATCAACCGCAGCATCCAGCAATTATACTTATAAAACCAAAATCACACCCCCCCCCACGTCGATGCTTCCTCTGCCCTATCTTATCTTCATTCTTCCGAAAAACGAAGTACTATCCTCTCATGACTTGCTTCTCCCGGCAGTTGCTTGTCAGTCTCATCCACGCACGTCATACCGTACGCACAGTCACAGTCTCACGTGCGGACCTCTCACGAAACCGTCAAAAGCAATATTGACCACGTCTTCGAAACAGCGTCATGATTGCCACGTGCCATACTGAGCTACGCCGCTTCTTCAAAAAACGAATCGAGCGTAGCGCGATACAGCCTGACCCGAATTCAAGATGCGACTCCGAAGTGGATGAAGTGGATGAAGTGGACCGTGATATCATACGTGTTGACACGTCACGTTTTTGAGGACAGACTGCTGAAACAATAGTACTGCATGTGCGGGGTGCCGCGATGGTGAGGGTCCGCGGAAGCGTCATGTCGGTGCGTGGCGTGGACGGTCAGATGATGTTTGCATGTATGGAGAGCTGTGTTGGTGGATGTCGGCGGATGTTAGTGGACTGCGCCTCTGTTGCATCGTGAGCATCGGTGCTAGCCGACGGTCTTCGAGTTCTCGCCATCGCTACGAGACATGAGCCATCGGAATGCGCGTCGCCAAGACCTCGTCGTGGAGCAGTCGTCTCTCAATACGTGTTGAGCTGTCGCCGATTGTCTATGAGACGTCTTCCGGGTTTGACGTCGGCACGGCGGGGTCCGACATCGAGGCAAAGAAGAGGACGAGACGAGACGAGACGACGAGAAGGAAGACTCATATCTGCGGCAAGATCAGTCGTGTAAAGATCAAATCCAATGACGTTCTTTTGGGGGCCGCTCGTCTTCTTGTGGCCCAGCGACAACAGCTACATGCTGAAACTGCGAAGCGCTGAGGGACAGCCAGCCCGGGCCGTCGCAACGCTCGCAACCGCCAGCCCTCAAACAGCAATAAGCAGATCTCCCGCAGCCTTACACAAGCAAATTGCGCAAGCAAACCGCATACCGGGACATCTTCCAACGGTTGCGACAAGCTCCGATGCTGCCATTTTTGGTATTGGGGTGACACAAGCGCTTCTACGTGGGCGGCTCGCACGAACCCGGCCTCGATATAGCAGCCGCGGGGAATTGGGCGACTAGTACAGAGCCTCATCTGGCGCTTCGGCTAGGTAACCATTTCGAGGCGCGTGGGATGCAGGGATACGGATTCGAGATTGATGAGGTTCAGCGTGAGGGGTTACATGACCACGTCGCGGATCGCTTAGACGGAGGACCTGACATAGGCAGGTGGTGGAGGAAGCGATGCTGTCCAGTAGTCGACGTGCAGCGACTTGTCTTAGCTGGCTGCGACCTTCTAGAACCGGCAGCGGCGATGGTGGCAGCGTGATTGGCGAGGTGCGCGAGGCGGTGCAGCGGCTGTTGAGGTGGTCTCGAAACTGCGAGGCCGCGACATTGATTGGTACGCTTTAGTTGCATGAAGGTCCAGTCCGGGTGGCATGAGTGCCAGTCCCGGCCGGCTGGCATGCTCGAATACCGCGTGTGCGCTGGAGCAGGGCAGCAGAAGACGAACATGGCGTTGGTCGTGCTCGCTGTCATACGTCGTCGCCCAAAGAGGCTGGTGGCATCTGGGATGGAAACAGGTGTGTTGAAACAAAGATGACTTGTTTGCAGCGCGCGCTGCCCAATGGACGCAGACTAGATCCCTGCGCATGACGGCGATCCATGGATCGTGGTGGAGAAATCCGAGCTCCGTCCACCGTCTGGCCGAGTGGAGTTGCGATAGACACGCTGTCATGCGACTGACAGATGGCAGGGAGTAGTCACCTTGAAAAACTATGCCGTGATGCATGCCGTGGTATGCCGTGGAGGCAAGAGGGATGGCATACGATGGCACGGCAATGCAGCAGTGTAGTGGCGGCTGAGCCACACTCTTCTCCATACTGCGAGCATCTCCTACGGCTACGGCCGAATTACACGCATGCAACGCGTGTTCGTGAGGCAAAATGCTTTTCTGCCCAAGAGGCCAACCAAGAGTAAGCTGGGCTGGAAGAGGCTGGGTTGTAGTGCATTTCGCCCACAAATTCGTCACCGTCTGCTGGCATTCCGCTCGGGAGATATATGGGAGCAGGTGTGCTGCTACTGCGTGGTCGCATGCTATTCATCGACCGTAGTGCTCTGGCTCCACCTGTCCCGACTCACCGCCTCAATATCTGTCTCCCAACCCGGCAACGTGACCCAGCTACGAGGCCAGCAGACCCTCTAGTTCCGGCCAGCCTTCCACAAGCACCGTGATTGTCGCAATACATAGCGGTCGCTGCTGCCGCAAACTCGAGGCCTGCAGTGCAGCAAACGTCGTGTCTGTACCAACCCAGTATTTCGCGCACTCCACTCCAACACCTCGACTCCAACCTGCATCCATCTAAAACATACTCGACCGCCTTCGAAACGCGATTCGCATCACGGCTCTATTGGCTGTCAATTTCGCACGCCTAGAGGGCCCTGCGCTGCGTGCAAACCATTGGCTTGGACTTGAAACAGCCTATTCCTGGGGTCCTGCACCTCACCACTCGCAATCTTCCAGGCACCCCAAACGGGCCAAACAGCCGCTGGCCTGAGTCCGGCGTGGCGCGCTACGTAGCTGTTTCCTGTGCGTGAGCTCCATCCATTGGATCCCACACGCAGCCGCCGAACCACCACCCCAAAGGATCCGACCCTCGACTTGGAAACGCATCGCTACCCGCTCAAGGGGCCTGCGAAATAAGTATCACGCCGCCTGCCGTCGATACTTCTTCCTCACAGTCAGTCACCGACTTCACTTCTCCATCCTCCCTTCTTTCCTCCTGTCATCCTAGCGGTGCAGGTGCCATTCTCCACACTCCGGCAGTGATTCGCGCTCCACCACCGACTTTCCCTCCGACTTCCCAGACTGGCAGCGCCATCTCCCGTAAAATTTCAATCGCTTTGCACCTTCCGACTGGACTCGGATTCTCCACCTTCACCTTAATAATTCTTGCCTTGCCTATTCTGCCGACTCAACCTCGTCGTCAGCCACGCAGCCTCGGACTCCCGCTTACCATCGTTCAGACCGGAATTCCGACTACGCCTCACTACAGGGCATACACGGCAACCACATACAGTTCGACATTCACTTAAGTCTTAACATCACCTCCGGGACTACTACTCAACCAACATCATGCCTTACTCACCAAACCTCGTCGCCGAGAACCAGGCTGCTCTGGACCACTTCATCCAGCTCCCGGTATCACATGACATGATCTCGTACCTTGCACAGAAGGCCACACAAGTCATCCGCTGCGAACCCTCAATCAACAAGAACCTCCCTCCTACGCCACCAGCCTCGCCTCCCCAGCATGCTGCCTCCAACATCCGCGAGCCTGCCCTGCCATCAGTAGAGGAGTTCATCACATCCATCGTCGAGAGGTCACATGTCCAGACTGCCACCCTCATGACTTCGCTCGTCTACCTCAGCAGGTTACGGTCGCGCCTTCCGCCCGTTGCCAAGGGCATGCGATGCACCGTCCACCGCATCTTCCTTGCCTCTCTCATCCTTGCGGCTAAGAACCTCAACGACTCCTCGCCCAAGAACAAGCACTGGGCCAGGTACAGCGCTGTTCGCGGCTACGAGAACTTTGGCTTCTCCCTCACTGAGGTCAACCTCATGGAGAAGCAGCTTCTGTTCCTCCTTGACTGGGATCTCCGCATCAACACCGAGGACCTCCACTACCACCTCGAGCCCTTCCTAGCGCCCATCCGTGTCTGGCAATCTCGCCAGGCCGAGAAGGCCAGGCTCGCAGAGAAGGAGAAGGAGCTTGCTCGCCAACAGTACCAGCTCACCGCTGAGAACCTCTCGCGCTCAGTCAACCCATATGCGTCGCAATCCTCTTTGTCTTCATATGCTCCTCGTCCCCAAAGGGGACCACGATACATCCCATCCTCCCGTGCACCATCGCGCACCCCATCTCTATCACCACCCACCCGAAGCTCCTCGGTCTCCACCTCATCCGATTCGCCCGACAGCTTCCACGATGATCCCTCAGAAGTCGTCCTCCAGCGCTACGACGCAGACCAGGGCGCCAACGTTGTATATATCAATGGCCCTCACTCGTACGCGCCCAAGCAGCAACACGCACTCCCGCTGTACGACACCCAGCCCTCGAAGAAGGTCAAGACCTCCGCGGGCGGCATCTTCAGCAGGATGTTTGGCCAGACCGGCGCCTACGCCGGCCGCCAGACTACCTATTAATGCTATTCGCTACTCCACCACCCTCGCTTCAACAGCCTAACGACTTTCCTTATTGTTTCCCAATGACATGATCTGATGAAAAGATGCTCACTGGATGGACATCTCTTCGCCCATCTCGTCAGCCCTTTGTTGCATCAGCAGGCGTTATTACACAATTCCCAGCATTTGCATAGCACAGCATTGTACCGGCGTTGGGATATCATCAAATATCAAATCGGAATCTTGAATCGCATCTATATTGCGATTCTCGGCGCGACCGCCTCATAGTAGTTTAGCTCTCTTATAGCTTTCTCACAGCCCACAAATAACTATATACCGCGGGTCTTCTGACTTGTCAGATACTCGGCGAGTAATGGGACAAAGGAAAAATAAAATATTTTGTTCAAAACACAATTCTTCCCTCGCTATTTCCGTCTCCGAAAGTATTCTTGGCAACGGGCGTTCTCTCTGTCAGTGTGATTGAATGACTCTCCTCCCGTGTATCCCTTCGCGGTTCGCAATTTCCGTAAATTGGGGTCTGACATGCGCACTAGTGTGTGGGACGGGTCCACGGGTATCTTATCTAGCTAGTGCGGACGGATTCACTTACAGATAGGTCCATGGTTTGGTGGCGCACGCTCTTTCTTGACACGATTCATCAATACGCGACTTTGTCCAATATCTCTCGCATCGCATGATGTTTCTCATGCCGCACCCAAACAGGGCGATCTAATCGCGGTGCGGTAATTCGCGCGATGCGAAAGATGAGCAAGACTGCATACAGGCAGCACAATACTCAGCCTGGCATAAACCTTCTATCCACATAAACACAGCATCCGATACACCGGTCATTACTCCAACACAACTACGCAGTACAGCCACAACGCCATCCGAGACCTCAGTAAAATGCATACACCCCAACTCGCAATGATGTCCAGTCGTTCTGCCTTGTACGACACTTTCTGCGGGCCGCATGCGCAGCCACAGTAGGCTGACCACCTTGCCGACCACACATGACACTTCAAATGGACACTTCAACTGTATACCTGCTACGAAGCCTCCGCAGCCAATATATCTCTAGCTGAACACTGAGCTCAAGCACGGCTGAGTCGCGCCGGTGAAGTATGCGTGTGTGTGCCTCACAACCTCCATGCACCCTCGTCATGTTCGGATCCGAAGTCCAATAAATCCCACCGGCATCATCAAACCTGGGAATACGCCATGCCATGTCCCACATCTAACCCGTAACCCGTAACCTGGACTGCAGAAATCTTTTACCTCGGCATCACTCCTATCTCAGCTATCCCTCGATGTGATATCCACAAAATGGCTGATAGCAATGGATGGCACGGCAAAGATCACAATATACGATATGCAGGAGTCAAGGAGCTTAGGGGCCCGCGTAGATCAAACGGGTTGTGAGTGGCAGGAGAGGAACGCTAGGCCTGTTTTGGGTATGGTGGGGGGTTTCAGGTGGGTGGCTTGGCGGTAGGGTGTTTGGGTGTGGTTGGTCGGTTCGTCCAACCGAGGAGGAAGGAGGGGAGTTGTGAAGGTCGGTATTTGTTGGAATTTGGATTGTCTTGTTGATGGGTTTGAGTGGATGCCGTTGACGCGTTCTTAGGTGCGCATGCGATGTGCGTTGGAGGTGGAGAACCTTTGAAGATTGTAGGTGGTGATGTCATCGGTTTTTGCTTACCTACGGCTGTGATCGGGTGGGTCTCAGTGTGCGACGCGGTCGCGTTATGTGTTATGCACGATACTCTTCATCCTTCTCGTTATACTCGAGCTCACGCGTTCCAGCTTATTGGTCAGTCATCGACATGCTCCAATTTTCTTGCGATGCGTCAGATGAACCGTTCACCGGGTTTCAGTGGCGCAACACCTTGCCGCTCCAAGGCCTAGGTACCTGGGACTTTTTCCAAGATCCAGCTACAATACCCAGGTATCTTCGGCAACCAACGTCCGAAGCTCAGTTAGCAGAAGTCCTATACCGTTCAGTGCATACGAAACTGCACAATGCTTTAAGCCCTACATTCATGCTGCGCTCCTCCATCGAATAACACGCATTACCTGCCAACACGACAAGAGCAACCCAAGAACGCAACAAGGAGAACCCGTCGTCCTTCAGCTGAACATCTGCACAATATCGATATCTCGTCCTTGTATAAGATCATGCACATCATCAGAATTATGTGAAGACTTACCGCATGCAGCCACGATCACAGTGGATCCTTCGTCTCAGGCATGAAATCTCGCCGCACCTGATACAACAACTGTCAACACTTGCCTGGTAACACGGGTAGCCTGGCATGCCAATGCCAAACACTCAACCACCGTCTAAGATGGCCAACATGAGGATTCCTTTCGCGTTCTGCATCTCGTCGCTCGTTCTTCATCCACCTTGAAGGTTTTTCGTTCTTTTCGTAACCGCTGGCCGGTCCCTTTTCGCTCGTTTCTTAATCTTTTGTAATGGTTCGGCAATTCACCTTCTTACCGGGAGATCGGAGGGATACGGGAGATGATGGCAGAACGTTGCGATATAGTCATTGGGGACGGTATAATACTTTCTACGGACTCTCCTTTACGACGACGCTTTCGACAGTGCTTTTGCTGGCACAGATCAACGAATGCAGGGTTACGGGTCAGCTCTTTACTCTTGCGAACAGGTTCCCGGGTTCTGCTGCGTTGGTCGTTCAGCTTCTCGCCGCTTTCTTTGGACTTTTGCATCTCGCGGTTATTTGCAAGCTTATCAACTATGCGCTTCGACTGCGGCTCAACAAGGTCAGCGTGTCTCTGGATGTGTTGCGCACTTGGGTGGATATGAGCATCATGCGCGTGGATTGGGACTTGCCTCTACGGTTCTTCTTTCCCTCTGTCTTTGTCGTTCTTCTCAGTCTTGTGCCTGCGGCGCTCTGGGCTGGTTCGATGACACCATCGGTATCGCGGACGGTGGATAGCGGTACGCTTTTGATCCCAAGTTACGAGGACGTGTCGATGATTAAAGAGTATCCGATGATGATTGGTAGTTCTGGACCGTCGCTGCGCACACAAAAGGGCTTCTTCACTTATTCAGTTGGCCAGCAACAGAGCAGTCAGCTTCTAGCATCAGCGGCTCAGGCGTCTTCCTTTGGTGGAGGGCCCCATGTCCATCGCAAACTCGACAACACTCAGTTCAGCTACCGAGGCCGTTCATATGGCGTCGGTGCATCTATCGGATTGATGGACCAAGGGATTAGGTCGAACAGCCAGGTTGCGGGCTACATCTACCAAGAGGAGGGCTATCTGGCAAACGTCACCTGCACGTACAACGCAACATCGAACTTCACCCTGTCCGGACCAGTCAACGAATGGATCTATGCGGCTTCTGGGAATCTGCCTGACAGCGAAGAAGGCCCGGAATACTCAAACTATATCGGCCACGACGGTAAGGCTATCGTAGCGATGGGCGTGGCGTATAGCGACCGCTCCCCTCGCCGCTACCTCGCTATCGCTGCAGGCTCAGCCTACTCCTTCCTCAATACCACGCAATGCGAATTCGACTTTACCCCTACGCTATTTAACGTCACCGTCGACGTCGGCAACCTTAACATCACCGTCAAGCCCGTGCGCACCATGTCTGATTTCAACCCCCAGCGAAACGTCACGCGCACGGTTGTGCGGCAGTTCGAGCTCATGTCGAATGACATGACGAATCTGTATGTTTCGCTGCTTGGCGAGGCGTTCAACTCCAGTATCGCGGCATACAAGATGTCAGAGACGTTCAATAATCGAACGTTTACTGAAGAGGAAGCAACACTAGCGGGTCTCACTAACAGCATGGTTGCGATGGCTGATGACATGTTGGTTGCCTATGCGTCTGCGCAGCTCATGGTTGGACGCATGTTCACTCAGCAACCGGCGAAAGTCTACGTCTACGCGCTGCAGTTTGGGCAACCGAGTTACATCTACGCTATCTTCACGCTCAACCTCGTTATCATCCTCGCGGTTGTGTTTGAGGCTGTGCGCACTGCAGCTTGGTCTGCGTTGGGCCGCTTCAACTATCTCGATCCACGTGATCTCATCGTCGCTGCATCAAGAGGCGGAGGCGACATTGCAGCTGCAGCGGACGACATCATGGAGCGGAGAGAAGGGAGGAGAATGAAGCACATCTGGCTATTAAGCGACCCTGACGGAGGCAACGGGTCCCTCATCGTCAACTTACGGGGTGACAAAGACGGTCATGTCAAAATTGAAGTTGGGGCTGGACAATGCGCGAGAGACGCAGAGCGCGCCTACCCGCCAGACGAGAAGAGCATGTATGTGGAACATGGCGCTGAAACAGAGCGGGGCCCGTTAACACCCAAGACACCTATGAAGATGAAGGTCGGCATTTTCGGTTCAAAGCAATAGAAGACATGGGCTTGAGACATTGCTCAGTGCTCCGCGCTTGGTGCGCTTCCTGGATTTGGTTCAAAGAAGATATCTAGATCAGTTAATGAGACTTTGTTGAGACTTTGTGGTTTGGTCAGATGATGGGCATGCGTGAACCTGAGTGACTGACATTGGAACGTGACGGAGGAGTGTATGTGAGGGAGTTTGGGCCATGGGAGGGGGATATAAGAAGATGAAGAAGTTCGCGATGGAGGAGATATCAACACATCTTCACATCTTCACTACCATCTCACAACACCATCACAACAGCATTCTAACCCTTTTATCATCAAACTACCAACAACCACCCCAATCATCTCACCAAAAATGTCCTACCCACGCGTCACCCTCACCGCTACCCCCTCCCGCGCCCGCGGCGAGCTCGTCGCAAAACTCAACTACTTTTTCCGGATGGCCCAGAACGACTCCACATTCTCCTCTCACGAATTTGACGCCTGGTTCCTCACTCTCACTGTCGAAGACCGCGCAACTGTCCACGAAATCGTCCAACCGCTGCACCAAAACTGGCCTAGTCAAGTCGAATACCCCAATGTCATTGCACTGGTGCACTGGTTGCGTGAGCACCGTGCTGAGTACCATGCAGAGCGAGCTGCTGCCGTTGCGGATGGTGTCGCACAAGCTGACAATGGTGTTACGGCGCCAGGAGGAGATGGATGTGAGAACTTGCAAGACATGGAAGAGAAGGTTAGAAAAATTGATGGGGATTTGAAGAAGGTGATTGATCGGCTTTCTGGAGCTCCTCAGGAACAAGTGGAAGCTGGACCTACGGTACCTGAGCCTGAGCAACCCGTTCCTGAACCGACTTGCCCCGGCCCTATCGACGAGGAGCCGCAGCCGCAGCCCATTCCTCCTCACCCATATCCTGTTGATGGAAGGGATGTTCTGGCCGTTCTCGTCATGGTCTTGGCTCCGGCTTGCTTGGTACGTCTCTTGGTAATCCTGTGTATGCTCCTGCTTCTGCGACAGGCTTCTAATGGTACGCGACGTCTCTAGATCGGCGTGGCATTGCACCGACGCTGGTTCCGGTAGTTTCTGGACTTCAGTGTTTGGAATAGAACTGCTTTGAGGAGTTGGAGTTTGCGTGGTTTCCTTTCTTTACAAACACTCGCTGGTAGACTGACTGGGTTTCGTTGTTGTCTTTCATTAACGGCTGTGTCTTGTAGTTTCTTGTGGTTTCTTGTCTTTACAAACATGTCTCGGTAGGCGTTGTTGGAGTTGGGAGTGTTCTTTCTTGTAGTTGCAAACGTAGACAATAGACAAACCGGAGCGATTCGGGATATAAACGAAGTACTTCCTGTGTGAGAGTGAGTCTTCATCCGATAGCATCATCAATCATACAAGAACAACTTACAACAACCACCAATCTCAACAACACAATACCAACCATGTCCAAGAACAACACCACCACCCCCGCCAGCGATGCCACTATGGCCGAGCGTCTCGCCTACTACGAGAGGTCCTGCAAGCGAGCAGAGAAGCGTATCGAGAAAAAGAAAGCCCTTGTCGCCAAATTGGAGGAGGAATATGCGGCCCTTAAAGAGCAGCTCACCGAAGCCAGGCTCGCACCGACTCTGGACATGGAGCGGATCGAAGTCCTGGATGCGGCGATCAGAGCGAACAATGCAGAGCTTGAGACTGAGGCTGGGCGACACGAGCAACTATGCGAGGACTACCAGAAGCTGATCGACATGAAGAACGGGTCGGAGGCGGAGTTCATCGCTCGTGTTACGGAGTATGAGAATGCGGAACTGGAGCGTGACGGTGGCGATGGTGAAGATGGAGAAGGACAGGGAGAGGACGAGGCTGCCTAGATCGAGCCAAGAGGCACGAGGGATGGAGATAGGGTCTGTTGGTCACTGTAGTAGCCTAGAGTAGCTCATTGTCGCTCTCTCACTGAGGTCAGAGGCCGACTTTGTGCTTACGCAAGGCTTTTCCTTAGAAAATACATGTCTTGACATGAAACTTATGGGGTCATTCGCAAAGTGAACGTGATACAACCTCATCACTCGACAGTAGACGTGAGCATGTTGAAAGCCAAGTGATCGCATTGAGAAGAAGGATCGGCGTTGAAAGGCAAATGAAAGTACAAACGGTAAGCTATGCGAACGCTAAGGGTATGAGGTGAAAGCAAAAAGACAACCAACGATAACGACGATAAAAACGATCAACCCAGTCCACCATGTCACCGGTCATGTCCGAGCTTCAGGTACTCTCATCAAGGACCTGGTCGCAGATAGCGCGATGCTTGATGAAGAAGACATCCAGGCCCAACTTAGCCTTGGTACCTGAAGTGAGAAGAGCCTGGATATTGTCGCATGCTTCAGGGTGATGCGCACAAAGATCAGCAATGCAGATTGCCAGCTGACCTGTAGCCATCTTGAAAACGGAGTAAGCATCGCAGGTATGAGGCCTGGTCTCGGTGACCCATTCTTCGTAACTCTCATTGTTGAGCGTTAGAATGGCATGGAGTAGGTCGGCTACGTCCTGGCAGTTGACTCCGGGAACCTCTGGGTCGCACAAGGAATACAGGCAGATCCTTTGATCCTCGGGAGTGAAGGGAAAAGATTCGAAATCCGTCGGGAGAGATGGGACGCTCGCGTGCATTGGCGCCGCGATAGCCCCTGCGCAGAAGCAAGTATCGTTGAAGTGTCCGCAGAAGTCGCAGTCAGGTTCGCACTCGCATGAGGCGGCCCGGGAGATCACCGGAGCATCGATGGCTGGGTAGACTTTCTTCATCTCCTCCATAATTTCCTCGCATGGGAAGCCCATCAGGAGTGAAGCATTCACGGGGTCGCAGACTGTGGGGTATATGGCACGAGCATACGACTCTAGTGCCAATTCATCGCAATCGTCGACTCCAGTGTGGTACCTCCGGACGATGTTGCACAGTGTTGGGTTTACTGAGTGATGTGCGGTTGGTACGCGTGTTGGCTCAATGTCGTCTGGAGTATTGCGAGCTGCAGGGACGCGACGTCTTGCCGGGTAATAGACCCTAGCTAGGCATAGACTGTCTATTGGTTTTCGTGGCTTCTTGCAATCCCGGCAGTCTGTTTCGCGAGGTGCAGGCGCAGGTGGTGTGAAAAAGCCCCCGCGCGACGTGGTGGAGGTGGTGTCCGATGGTTCTGGCCTATGCGGAATTGCTGGTCCTGATACGGTACTCGCTGGCCTGGGCGGAAGCATCACTGACGATGTAGACGGCGCCAGTATGAAACCGGGGGTGGGTTCATCGGAGAACTCAGCGGTCATGCCCATGGTATACGTGAACTTCATGGTATGAGCCTCCCGCGATTCGGAGCCGTCAGCGTCGGAGTCGGAGTCGGAGTCGGTATCCTCTGCCACATGATTTGGAAGGTTGCCCGTGTGAACTTCGACGCTGTCTGCACCGTGTGTTGTAAGGCCAAAATATGGGTAGTCGTAGCACGACATGATATCGGCAAGAGACGTGGAATCTTTCAATATGGTCACGCGTGGTGACGTATCGCAAAGGACAAGCTCAATGTTGTCTTTAGGGGTGCAAACATGTGTCTCAACCTTTGCGGAGCCGTAGAAGCTCTGGTGACAGCTGTGCAAGGCGATCTTGTTGTGGAAGGGGTTGCCTCGAACCGGGGACAGGCCGACCCAGACCTTGTCTAAGGTGTCCAGGTCAATCGTGTAGGCGAAGTCCATCTCGTTGGCGCCCCTGTTGATACCTTCGAACTTGTCGGAGATCTTGATGGCAACACCAGGATTGAGGGGGGACCCAAAGTGCCATGGTTCTCGGTACTGACCATTAGGCTTGAGAGGGACGTTTTCGGTGAGTGAGCTGCTGAGCCACTGGGGTACAGACCAGATGTAGACCGTGTATGGGCAATGGTTGGTGACGATAGCTCCGGCATGAGCCAGAGCCGCGAGTGCGAGGACGAAGAAGGCTTGTCCGAGCATTGTGTTGAAGAGGTTCGATATGAGAGATGATGCAGTCAGCAGTAGCAGTAGAATACACTGGAGAAGGGGTTGGAGAAGAAGAGACTCGGGATGGGAGGTGGAGTTTATGAGCGGTAGAACGTGTGTTTACGTGTCGTCATAACGAACGCAGGAAATTGTAACATCGCCCGTTGCTGCCATAAGTTGGAAAGATTTGGGGAGGTGCGCCGGATGCGTTGGAAGGTAGCTCATGCATTTCGTGAAGTCTTCCAAGCCGATTGCTACCCTAGCTTTCGGTTAGACATCCAGAGATATCGGTACGCAGCCATTGGAAGATGCCCCAGCTGCCGTAGCCGATTCTTAGATGCTAGAAAAGTGTGGATCCATTCTTCGAGGTCCATGGTGCTTGCTCATGTAGCTTGAAAGGCGATCACGATCTCGCAAGATCGCTTTCCTGGCGCAGCAGGTCCAATTCGGGAGTCGCCTTCTCCTTACCAGTATGAACTACCACCGTGTCTCGAGAAGGAGAGCACGATCAATAACCACGGTCGGTTCAAGGGAAGCCCCGGGGCTGGTATCTGGTGATCAGGAGATGAAGCGCGTCGGCGCACGGCGGTGATACTTCCCCACCTGTGCGTGCTTTGGCACAAGGAGACTTCAGCAACGCGTTATCACCAAAGAAATGGTCGCATAGATTGCCATGCACGATGGGTGATCTCTTGAACTCCATGGTGGTGGTTGTATTGTGGGTTTGGGGTTGGTGTGGACAGATGCGCACGGCAAGGGAAGTCGCTTACTCAGCCCCTCACTCACAGCTTGAAGCACTCCGGCTAGCGTCCTGGAGACCTGAGGCGCGAATGAAACACTGCAAACCTCAGCATCAGCGACTGTACAATAAGAACAGAATGGCCCCGTATACTGTTTGCGCAAATTGCGCATTCTCACACATCTCACTTTTCGCTCCTGGGTAGCATTGTCGCCGTAATACATACTTTCAACGTCCGATTCGCGTCCAAGCCTCAACTACGCGCCGACGCGCCCCACCATCCTCCATGATCCAACAATCCTCTTGTATCGACATGCCCACCATGTCTTCCTCAATAAGGGAAGTACCCGTCCAGCTACCGAAGAGCTTCGACCGACCCGACGAGCCATGGCACCACTACATCAATGTCGACCTGATATGGTACGTCCTCGGATACACGGTCTTCCATCCGTTCGTATCATGGGTCGTGGTCTTGTGTCTGCGCGCGCAGTACACGCCTTATGAGAACATCGAGATGCGCATTGCCATGGCTTGGGCTATGCTCATGACCGTCACCGGTATCTTCGGGCTCATCAGCGATCGGATCGCATGGGGATCACCGCGCGAGGTGGACCTAGAGGAAGAGGTTATTGTCATAACCGGCGGTGTTGACGGCCTCGGCGGACTATTGGCAGAGACCTATGGAATGCGCAATGCCAACATCGCCGTCCTAGACATGAAGGAGGTTGACGAAGATGAGGCGGAGAACAAGGGCGTGGTTTACTACAAATGCGACGTGAGCGATGCAAAGCAGGTTGAAGCTGCCGTAGCCAAGATTGTCGACGACGTGAGTATTCCTCTGCTAGGAGACCGCACTCTGCTAACGTGTATAGCTCGGCGCTCCGACGATCTTGATCAACAACGCTGGTATGGTGCAGACCAAGTCAATCCTCGACTCAACCGCTGAAGATGTGGAGCGGTATGTATGCTCTGGAATCCCTATTGACATCTGCTGATACCTCAACAGCACCTTCCGTGTCAACACCCTGTCTCAATTCACCACCCTCCGTACAATCCTCCCGCACATGCTGAAGGAAGGCCGCGGCACCATCGTAACCGTCTCCTCCGTCCTCGGCCACCTCGGTGCAGCCAACCTATCCGCATACACAGCTTCAAAAGCGGCCCTTTTGGCGCTGCACCACTCGCTTCGCGCGGAGCTTGCACAAAACCCCGCCGCAAAGGACATCAAGACAATCCTCGTACAACCCGGTCAGATGGGCACAACCATGTTTGCAGGCCTCAAGACCCCAAGCAACTTCCTAGCGCCTGTGGTTACGCCTGCCGATATTGGAAAGGACATCATCAAGCTGATTGAGCGGGGTGAGAGCGGCGAGATTGCGCTGCCTCTATACTCAAAGTATATCCAGATCCTTGGTGTACTGCCTGTCGGCGTGAATCATCTTGTGCGGAAGTGGAGTGGCATGGATAAGGCTGTCGGTAAGATGGGTGAAATGAGGCAGAGGCAGAGTCTGATGGAGAAGAAATAACGGCCTTGCTGATACTCACGATCTAATGACCTACATACGCGGGTGGTCTCGGATTAATGTACAATATACGCTCATGATCTATGCGACTTAATGTCATATGCGACTCCACTGGTATCTTTGTTTCAACCTTGCAATCACACTTGCTACTGTGTTACCATTACGGCATGTGTCCGCATCGTGCCAGTGTTCACATGTGAACGATGGTTTGCGGGGACCACTAGCGCCGTAGGGCTGATCTTAGCGAGCGCTCGCACATCTCGACCCTGAAATCGCGACGACGACATCATCATCACCACAGACAAATGTAAGAAGATACGGGGTTATTCTATTTGGTCTAGCGAATTTGCATGCGACACGTACTAATTGACTACCAGACTTCCCCCGCCTCAAATCAACACAATGGCCGACCAGAAAGCATCCAAGTACTACGCTGCCGAGGAGGAGGCGCAGATGAAGAAGGTACGCGCATTTCTCGTGATAAATTTTGAGCTGTCGAAAAGACACACAAATGTATATGTTGGCGTTGTCGCGAATATCAAGCTAACAACCCGATTCACAGGCGCGCAAGACAGCCCACCCCACCAAGTACCGCGAGTCGCTCGCCCCAGGAACCGTCCTGATCCTCCTCTCCGGCCGCTTCCGCGGTAAGCGCGTCGTGCTCCTGCGCCAGCTCGATCAAGGCGTCCTCCTCATCACCGGCCCCTTCAAGTCCAACGGCGTCCCCCTGCGTCGCGTCAACCATCGCTACGTCATCGCGACCTCGACCGTCGTCGACATCGCTGGTCTGGACGAGGAAGTCGTCGCACGCGTGAGCAAGGACGAGTATTGGGCGCGCGAGAAGAAGGACGGCAAGGGCGAGGACGACTTCTTCAAGGACGGCGAGACACCCGCAAAGAAGGAGACAGATCCTCAGCGGATAGAAGACCAGAAGAAGGTGGACAAGGCGCTTATGGCTAACATCAAGAGGACTCCTGATCTGGAGTCTTACCTCGGTGCTAGCTTCGCGTTGAGGAGCAGCGATAGGCCGCATGAGATGGTCTTCTAGGCGTCAGCACGAGAACGGGGCGAAAATGGAGCGAGGACGAGACGAAAACGAGGCGGATATCTGCGGCAACGGTCCGACCGGGAACGACGGTTCGAACGAGGATGAGCACCCGGACGCTACGAGCGATACGGTACGATTTCATATGTAGATGAGATACCCATGAACCAAAATTTGAGCACCAACTCCGTCTTGCTCGCATCTTCGCGAACGATTCCAGTTACCCTGGCAATTTTCATTCCGCTAACACGCCTCCTTGCATGGAGGTCATAATTGATATCGCAATCGGTATGGGTTGTTGGTTCGCTATTTTCTGTTTCGATACTGACCTTGTCCAGATTTATGTACTGTGATCCAATCGCAGTGCCTGCCTGACATCATCTGTAGTACATCTTTGTGCCTGGACCTGTGTGGCTGTATACAACGTATGTACCCCTCACTTACAGCGACAGGCTCTACGAAAGTTATTCCTAGTCCTGGGCTGTACCCGGCCTCTACAGGCAGGTTTGACGATCTACATCCTTTGAACTGACGAATAGTATATCGTGTTTCGCTGATGGTGTGGATCAACTGCAGATGAAAGCGTTTCAAGTAGCGTGCCAATGTGGCACAGTTGTACACATGTACAGTCCGCAGTACCCCTCCGTATCAATGCAGTACACCACCGCCGGGGTACTTGCGGTCTCTATCTCTGGCAGCCCTGTTAAACAGACTGAGCCCGCATGTGTGTCGGCCTATACTCTATCCAAATCACTTCTATCGTTCCTACTTCCCCACAACCATGGAGAAAGGACTACTCAACGAACAAGAAAAGGACTCGCAGCCATCGCAGCCCCCACATCCATCCTCGTGGAGAACCGGGTTCTGGCGCCGCTTTCCCCATTCCGGAATTTTCGCTCTTGCCACCGCGCTGGCTGCGTCTGTCAGCATGATATACATCATCACCGCCTCAGATGGACAGCCTATTACCTCTTGGAAGTACCAGCCCACCGTTTGTCTCGCCATCTCGTACACAATCGCCAATATCGCTTTACAATACGCCCTCGCGCAGGCTATCACTATCGCGTGGTGGGTGAAAGCCCTGAAGGGCGACGCCAAAGTCAAGGATCTGCACGATATCTGGGCATTTGGGCATGGAGTCGTTCCGATACTGCGATCGGGACGGTCTTTCAATCTTGTCGCTTTGGCTGGACTCGCTGTTACGCTGGCGCCTATCAACGGACCTCTTTTGCAACGCGCTTCTGTCATTCACGAGCGAACGCAGGTCGAGATGAAGAATATCACTATAGCCGTCGCAGGAGAGATTCCCGTGGGCTATACGGGTGCTTACAGCAATCTCGAGAATCCTACTTTGATGTCACCTTCGTTTAGCGAAATTGCCATGCAGCATACTGATGGCCGATCTATGAATGTCTCAGGTTCAGGCTGTGAAGGCCTGTGCAAGGGCACATTACGTGGCGCCGGCTATGACATGCGCTGTATGCAGGATAGCATTGGCAATTACAACTATTCTGCGTTTGGTGGTAGTTGGGTTACGAAGGCAGATATCTTCTGGTCAAACTTCACTACCGAATATGCTCCTTTTGAAGGTCAAGAGATAGTCATGAACTTCACTGCAATCTACAAAGGCGATGAGGGGTGTTTTGCGCCAATCAACAGAACCAATTGCGAGCTGCGGCCTGCCACTATGGAGTATCCCTTCATATTAAGCAACGATTCGATCACTCTAGACCCAGACAGCTCATGGAGATCCGACCGAGTGCTGGCTCTTCACTCACCCTGGATTGACTCGGACTCAGACTATCGAGTTCAGAGTACTTATTCTGGTGTGTATCTTTATCTAGATGCACAGTGGAATTCAAACATGTACACGTACATTGCTGGCGGCCCTCTAGGCTGGAGAGGCTACACCTCCGGAACGACTGCACTCAGATATATGAAAGACTTTGTGGGCCTGGACGCCGGCTTTTGTGAAATGAAGCTTCCAGATCCGACATCCGATGTCCTGACGTCAGTACGCGAGCTGGCTTTTCGAACCGCCCTATACATACCTCATACAAAGGGTGATATCATGAAAGTGAATCCAGAACCTTACGTCGACAGTCCATACTACTTCTTCGTACCAATAAGTGAGTCGGAAAAAAAGCGTATGTTCGAACAAACAGTCGAGATCGAGCAGACCGCGAAAGACATCGTGTTCAAGAGTCAATACCCATTCCTCGCCCTTGCCATAGGCATTACGCTAGTAGCAACGGGCTGTGTTTTCACAGTATTAGCGGGATGGTGGCATCTAGGTCGCGAGGTGTCACTCTCACCAATCGAAATTGCAAGAGCCTTCAACGCGCCGCTTCTTGCTGATTCGCATCCCAATGCAGAGGTTAGGAGGCTACTCGAGGAATGCGGCGATCAACGATTGAGATACGGAGTAGTGTGGGAGAATCCTGACTATCCCGTGACTTCGATACCGACCCTGAGATTGGAGAAGACGGAGCTTTGCGAGAAACCGCGGCATGGACAGGTGCTAGGTCATTAGCCTTTTCTGTACCTAAGAATTGCAACAGACTACCAGGAGACGACTCTTGGTGTATTCAAATGAATGCATCCACATCAACCGTCGCTCTCGTGTTTCCTCGATCGTTCGGATGACGTTTGTATCTCGTGGCAGCACCTGCCCTGTAAGATCGTGCGATGGCGTCATTGTGGGATGAGGCTGTGGCTGAGACTTCCTACAACTGCTCATGTACTACCTCGCGACTACTTCTTCCAACGAACCCCGTTTCCTTGGCGATGAGATGAAATCATCCCATATGGATACCATCAGGCCATGTGATAAGGCAGTGACAAGGCCACTTGATGACCTCACTCTAGTGCCAGCTGCATGTCAGCCACACTCAACTTCGACACACACCCTTTTACACCTTTACCTACGCACTCTCTTCCGAATAAAAACGGTCTGATGCTTCCTCTTCAGGAACTGGCCCAGGACGCCAGTGGCCAAGCCAGTCCCACTCATCACGAGACACGCGGTTCTTTGAGTGGCACTACTCGTAGTGTTGTGTCCGATGATAGCGCACACGATGTATGTGACTGCCTCAACGTGGAAAGAGCCGCAGCTAAAACGTATGACAGGAGAAGCTTGTGCAGTTTCTGGCATCATCTACCAATGATGAAACCAATACGAGTAGTCTGCTCAAAACGTTGTGCAGAGACATGGAACAGCCGGTGTACTCATCACTAGGGGATCGATGTAAACCCGCCTCACTCTGTGCCAGTTTCTACGACTGACATGAGCCAGACAAATACCGATCCGCCGATGGTAGCAACAACAACATACATTTGCCTAACGTCGGCAAGGCCGGTTCTTACTACGCGCGCATGGTCACTCCAAGACACATACCTACAAAGCTCCCCGATCCGGAACTGCTGTTCGATACACTGCTCGCGCGAGAAGCCAAACCAACACCACACCCCAGCCAACTATCGAGTCTGTTCTTCGCCTTCGCAGCCGTCATAGTATGCGATGTGTTTCGTACAGGCGACGAAGATAGCGATGTGGCCATGACATCCTCATATCTGGACCTCTCGTCACTATACGGGGAGTCCGAGGAAGCACAAAGCATGGTCCGTACTTTCGTCGATGGAAAGTTGAAGCCGGATGCATTCGCTGATACGAGGATCCTCAGCCGGCCAGCAGCGGTAAGATACGCGCTCTAGTCTGTTGTGTAGTTGCTTATCATCGGTAGTCCTCTGCTCTGATCGTATGTTTTTCGCGGTTTCACAACATCGTTGTCGAGCAACTGGCCATCATCAATGAGAACGGTCGATTCAGCCCTCCCTGCAACGCGGCTGGCATTGACACTGGTTTCTACAAGAGAGCTCTTGCCAAGCGTGACAACGACCTCTTCCAGACTGCACGGCTGGTAACAACGGGCTTGTACATCAATATCGTCCTGAAAGACTACGTGCGCACCATCCTCAACCTACAGTGCGTAGATTCCTCGGTGACCTTAGATCCACGAGCAAAGATAGAGGGTATCATTGGGCAGACAGATGTCGACAAGGCCCGTGGCAACCAGACAAGTGCCGAGATCAACATGATCTATCGGTGGCATTCGTCCATATCGAAGAAGGATGAGGACTGGCTCACGGATCACATGTCTATGATATGCCCAGATACGAATATTGGCCATTTGACGTTGGAAGATATGCGAGCTGGCATACGTCGCCACGCTGCGATACCGCCTGCAGATCCTGGTCGGCGTGTCTTTGCTGGCCTCGAGAGGAAGAACGACGGCTACTTCAACGACGAAGATATCGTTCAGATACTTACAGAAGCCACGGATGAAGTCGCCATGAGCTTTGGTCCTCACCGTGTCCCTCTGGCGTTGAAGGTCATCGAAGTAATGAGTATTGAGCAAGCTCGGCAGTGGGGCGTGGCTTCTCTCAATGAGACCAGAAGATTCTTCGGGATGACCTCTCACACCTCGTTCAGCGATATTCACTCCGACCCTGACGTCGCTGCCGCGCTCGAAGTCTTGTACGAAGATGTTGAGAACGTCGAGCTATATGCCGGAACTATTCTGGAAGAGCCAACTGCCCCGATGACTCCGGGATCAGGCTTGTGTGCAGGAACGACGGCGACCAGAGCAGTGGTGTCACATGCGCTCTCTCTTATTCGGGGTGATCGATTCTACACCGTGGACTACACCCCGCACCACCTGACAGCTTTTGGGTTCAACGCAGCTTCCAGCGAATACTCGATTGATGGCGGAGGTGTCTTGTACAAGCTACTGATGAGAGTCTTTCCCGAATACTATCGTGGCAACTCGATTTACGCGCACTACCCGCTGACCACGCCTGTGGAGATGAGACGACGACAGAAGTCTCTCGGACACGAGACAGATTTCTGCTATGAGAAGCCTCGCTACGGGTCGCCTCCCACAGTCATCACCGATTACAAGATGATCCTCCGTATTCTTCGTGACCAGACTTTGTACACGACAGCGTGGACTCACACCCTGCGGCAATTAGAGTATCAACCACATGTCCTGCTTGGTAACACTATCGCTGCTGTCAAACAGCAAGACATCATTCGGCAAGCTATACTCGGGCCCGAGGAGTCGATAGAAATCTTTGCGCACTTCCTCAACCTGAAGACCACCCAGCTCGTGCAGAACAACAGCAAGTGGCTTTTCAAAGTTGCCGAGATAGATGCAATCAAAGACGTGGCAGCTCGCAGTTGGACACAATTTGCTGCGTGTCTGTTCAATATCCCGATCAACGACTCGCAAGATTCAACGGCCAGCTTTGATGACAAGCAGCTCTTCAACAAGATGATAGCAGTGTTTCACTTTGTTCATCTAGACAACAACCCTGCGAAGTCTGCCGCACTCCGGAGAGATGCAATCGCTGCAAGCGATGAAATGTCGAAAGAGGTCAGGGTTGTTTGCGAAGGGATGAAAGCATCACCCGCTGTGCAGTTTCCGGATCCCCGCAAACGACGACATGCGAAGCGCAATCTCATGCCAGACCATGGAGCGAAAGTGATGCAACGGCTCTTCGAAAATGGGGCAAAGGTCAAAGAAGTTGTCTCTCTAGTGGTCATACTTGCTGTTGATCTTGTTGTGTTCAGCACCTTTGCCGTAAGCCTAGAAGTCGCTTCATGCATAAGCCCCTGCTGATCATTACTAGTTCTGCCAAATCATCGATCTCTTCCTCTCAGAACCTTATCATTCTACGCACTGGCCGGACATTCAGAAATTGGCGAAGAATATTACACCAGCAAATTCCGAGGTACTGCGCGCATACGTGCTTGAAGCTCTGCGCCTTATTACACCCGCGACTGGCTTCCTCCGCATTCCTAACACCTTTCTCACCACTAGCGACTGGCGACACGCAGAGGGTATAAACAAGGGTGACGACCTTATTCTCGACGTGGCAGCTGCATCTCGCGACCCCGCGATCTTTCCTGATCCCGACAACATCAACCTCGACCGTCCACACGAGCTATATCTACCATTCATCGACGGGCTACACGGAGCACTGACCAGACCTATCATCGTTGCTGGTTTAGTCACCCAGTTGCGCATCTTTGCTCGGATGGAAGGTCTCAGAAAGGGGCCAGGTACGCAAGAAACGTTGAGGCGGGAGGTTCAAGAGGGTACTGTGAGCTTTTTGAGCGAGGCTAAAGATGAGTGGGTGCCACTGCCAGTCAGTAAGTACAGATCCGCCACATGACCTGTATGTGGGAATTCTAATCATCTGGAATAGGCATGCGAGTTCACTACGACACCTTCGATCCTACTGCGTGCGCGACCTTGTCCTGATGAGTACTATGATGGACATCATATGATCGGAAGAATGATAGAGACGCCACACCTCCAACCAAACGAGTTACATAGTAGTCTCAAAGATGTATCCTTAGTCTCCTACCACTATACCTCCGCTTTTCTTCACATTCGAATCTCGCGACTCGTTACACATTAGTCATATAATTACTCTAATCCCTCGAGCTCTATATCTAGGTATCTGGATCGAACGAATCACCGTGAGTGAAATAACACCCAGGTTCATCGCGACTCTTGTAGCGAAACGCACAAACCGTTCCACACTGACAGCTTGGGGGCCTAATGTAAGGTCAGCATTCATGAGAGACAACTTACAGGTACCTCGGTACTCACAATTCTTCATCCGAGGTGTCAAAGATGGCTTTCAACGCCGCGTCCTGGTCGTGATCGCGCTGGCCTTTGAAGATCGCCTCCCACTTCTCTTTCGTAACCGTCTTCACAGCGCCGGTCAACGTCACCATCAGTCTCTCTTTCAAGGCCTCTTCTTTGCACTTGTCAATCAGGAAGGGATATGCGAAATTGCAGATCCAGTCCACCGTCGTACGCTGACAGCAAATGTAGTCCTCCCCTCCATAGCAAGAAAATCGATCGTGTTCGTATGCACTGCCCCATTGGCTGCCCTGGTAGCCGTCATCCGGCGTTCGAAAGCGAAGACGTAAGTCGCGGAGGTTGTCAAGCTTACGAAGATAGGAACCTTGAGACTGAGCCCAGCCAGTATTGATTCCGAACGGGTGACAATTCATATTGACACCGAAGAAAGTAAACCACTCTTTATTAGTGAAGCTCAACTCAATTTTGCTCAGGTATTGGTAAGCCGCAGCTGAGCCCGGTTGTGCTTCCGTGGCTAGGGTAAATAGCTTTGGCTCGAAGAACCGGCTACGCATTCGTACCCAGGCGAAGTGAAGAAACTCGTCGCGGATCGTGGAGTTGACTGCCGAAAGCGAGTTATCCGGCCCATATACGAAAGGTCGATCTTCTGACATCTGGTCGTTATCCCACGGAGACGCCAATAATGCGTCACCCTTTCGATGCCAAAACAGACCCCGGTGATAGCCCAGCCCTAGCGTTAGCTGGGCTTCAGGTTCGGTCGTTCCGTCAAGAGACGAGTCTGGGCGACAAGCAGCGATGCAGTGACTGCTTAGCGGATATACTTCACCGCCAAGCGCGGCCTTGTATATCTTCTCTCGAATCTCAGCCGGGAAGTCCTCAAAGCGACATTTGCTGCCCTTATGTTTATACCACCTGAACTGCAAGTGATAGCCAAGGCGACCGAGCCATTTGCGCGACTTGATATTCTTCGCGAGCCAATCACCGAAAGAAATCCATTTCTTCTTTGTCTGTCTCGTAGATGTGGACAGTTTCAGCAGTCGGTGGTGAGCCGCTCGGCAGAATGGTAACCCACTTCGCCTCTTTCACACTGTCTTTCTCAACGACCTCAAAGTAGTAAGACTTGATATCGAAGAGATTCATATAGGGCGGCCACAGCGGCGGCGCGTCGTTCACAGGTCGGATGTTCACCCGCAGGGCGAAAGCAGCAAAGCTGTGTTTCTTCGGCTCGATCATCGTGTGGTACATCGTAGCGAGTACGGGATCGTTAAAGTGCCATCCTTTGTTGAAATCGTACGTGGTCTCGTCGGTGAAGCGGCCGACTTGTCCATCGCGTGGACATTGCATCATCTCGAGCGCGCAGGTGATCTTGTCGTTGCGCGCATCGGGGAGGACGCGGTTGTACTTGCGAGGGCGCTTTGCGAGATCGTCGTCGGCTGGAGGATCAAATATTGCTAGGCGGCTTAAGAAGAAGGTTGGTGCTGCTGCGTTGAGCGTCGAGGATTTGACGGGTACGAAGGGGGGTGCGGTGGCGGAGAGCTTTGGGCTCGTTGCCTCCACAGCGGCTTCGAGGAAGGTGTCAGAGTTGCATCGTTGAGTGGCAGAGTCGATAGTAGCCACATTCGAGGGAAGAGTGTTGTAATCGTGTTGCCAGTGCTCGTTAGAATGATCTGGTGGGCTCAAGGGGGTCATCTCGAAGCTGCTCGAGTATTGTTGAACGGGATAACCGTGATAGCCGACGGGCGAATGCACATGGTAATTCCAATACTGAGATGGTACGAACAGTGGTATCCGAGGAAGAGTGGGACTAGCCATGTCGTGTTCGGTGCCTGACTGAGAGTGGTAGTCAGGGTCGAAAGGCTTAGCGGAGAGACCAGAAGCAGCCATTTCGGACATCGTCTTAGAGTTGAGGAAGTTGATGGGCCTTGTAATTGAGTGTATTTTATAGATTAGGGCTTGATAGATCCGAGCATATGCACAGGGAGGTGATACTGGCGCCAAATAATGGGTACGGTCTGTGCATCTAGCTGTAGGCAGTAGTAATAGAGAATGGAGTGGCGGATACGGAGGCTTCACTTTGCTTTCTCTAGCTTCTTCCGTGTTAGTTGGTCTACTAAACATACAGAACGGCTGGTCGAAATACCTGGTGCGTTAGAGCCACAAAAAACAACAATTAGATTGGTCAAGAACGGACGTTGCTCAAGCGGTACAGTGGATGGAGACAACTCCAAACCCCAGAAACGCCTCGCTATACCAATACTCCAAGACTAACTGAGCTGCCTTGCACTATACTCACCACAACAGATAAGCGCCAACGAATAATGAAGCCATGAAAAGCTCTCCACTTCTCAGCATACGCGCCGCACTGGTACTCTCCGTGCCACAGCACGACTGCTCGTTGTACGTGACGTTGTTGGCCGTCGCAGCAACCTGGAAGACAGATCCATTAAAGTTGCCATAGTTGTAGTAGTCGACCAGTATCCAATTCGGCGGACGATTCCACATTTTCTCGCAGTTTTGTACGTTGAGGCCAACACTGCCGTTTCCAGACACAGCATTGATCTCATCGAGGAGGGAGTATGCTGGTATGAGGATGCTGCTCACGCCTGGGAGACTGACTTCGATGTTCAGGTTGTGGTTCATCACGTACATGCGCTCGCGTGAGACTCCTTCTGGCTGATTTGGGGGTCTTTGCTCCGTACAAGGGAACGCGGGATCGGTTGGCGAAAAGGGTGTTTGCCACTGATAGTTGAATTCGCTGAGCAGCCACGGGACTTGTTCCTGGTCTGCGCCATAGTCCAACATCACCACGACACGCTTATTCCTAATAATCATCTCGGCCAATGTGGGCCAGTCCGTCAGGTTCAGACTAGCCGAGGGTGGTGTCCATACGTATTCCATTATTCCCGAGGCTTGGAAAGGTGCAATATAGTCTGTCGCTGGGTTTCGAGTGTCCTGACCGTTGTTGTTGCCCATCATGATGGCAATGACCTCGAACGGGTTTTGGTCGAGCCAGCTTTTGACCGTTGCGAGGTATGATTGGAGGGTGCCCACGTCGAGCAGGTTACAGGAGGTATGACAGAGGCGTATAGCGGAAGTCTCGTTGGGTTTCTGGGTCTCGAACTGCACTATTGTTGAACGTCAGCCAGAGTTTTCCGGTATCGTGTATGATGCGCTTACACCCTCGAACTCCATCATTGAGCTGATTAAGCACTGGGTAGTCTTGGTTGCTGGCTGCATTGTGCGGCCTCACGAATGGGCTGTTATGTGCGACAACCATAGAGATGTTGGAAAACCTCCTCTGGCAAAACTCGACGTATCCATTGCATGGCTGAGTATTAGTCGGGCTTGGACGAGCAGATGTCGTGGTTGTTGAAGCAGTGCCGTTTGAGGATTCGGTCGAAGGAGACAGTCCGACTATGGCTGTCACCTCTTGTGTTGTCGTCGACGAGGTAGCGGTGGCATTCTGCCGTCCGGAGGTAAACGTGCTCAGGACAATGCCCGGGAGACCGCTCGAGAAGTCGGCGGAGTAGGTGCTCGTAAAGGTACTGGAGACATCGACGATCGTTCCAGTAGAACTGCTAGGTATAGGCGTATTTGGCACGGAGGAGGGAGAAGACTGTGCGGTTATAGGTATTGTAAGTAAGGCCAAAGGGAAGAAAAACAATGTAGGAATCATGAGGGCGATGCGATGCGAAAGAATGACGAAGTGCTGGTTAGCAAGTGCTATGCAATGCCGGCATACAATTAATGCTACGCGCTGTACTTATCGAGAGACGATGTCGAGACAGTCTGCCTTACCAGCACGACGTTGGTGGTTCACCTTAGCTGACATTCGCCGGAAAGCACGATGACGGCATTGCTCGCCTCGAACGCCATCACACGTTGTGTCGGATCTACGCGGGGAAGGCTGAATGCGACCATCTCGAAGGCCTATCCGTCCTGGGGAACGCCTTTTGAGCTGGTCGGAGATTTATATGGGTCCAATAGCAGCTACACAATGGCTTGTCGCGAACATTGACTGCAGTTGGGCTGGCTCTCGCGGCCGGAGGTTTGTGGCGGTTTTGGCGTACGCGGCTCTCAAGAGCCGCGTCGTGAGGCATTTTGACACGTCATTAGCCCCCAACCACTGTGGAAGACGGTCGGTAAAGTCATTGAACGAAAAAGAGATCTCGGAAGTGCTGAAAGCCCATTGCGCTGTGGCCGTGTAGAGAGAGGCTGGGGTTGAGTGCGCGACATGGAAGACGCCCAGCCTCGCGTGATACGCTAACCGTCTAAGCTTCAGGGACTGAGGGTCAAGCCTCACGGAGGTCTACCCCAATTGCTTCAGCCTATGAATTTGAGCTTTAGGCCAACTAGGCGCACGGCTTCCACCAGAGCTCTCGTCGCCTTTTTGCTCTCTAATGTGTTGTTTCCTTATTTCCGGAGGCATTCACACACAACTCCTGGAGGGCACTTGGAGGGCTCGTTGTAGCCTCAACAACAAAGAGCATGCCGGCCGAGCCTACTGAACACTTTGGCATTGGAGACACGGAAATGAAATTTTGGCCCGAAGAATAATCAGCTTTGGTTGTCACATAGAAGTCGTGCTTCTTCCTGTCATTATTCTACTGATCCCAACAGCCGTAACATCGACGCAGGTCCATCTCACATCCGGATTCGCCGCAAACCTCCATCTACCATCTGATCGACGAAGAGGGCAATGCGCCTTGGGCTCACACTAGAAGCCTGAACTCAGTTCGGGCAATCTCTCACACGAACACCCTCTTGACCCCAATCTTGACACAACTCGGCGGATCTAGCAAAAGCAGTCAGCACAGACTCACCACCCTGACATCAACATCTACCGAAAACAAAAAGCAACAAACTTACCAGGTTTCCCAACCCCTGTCCCCCATACCAAAGTCTGCCTAACATACCCCGTCCCATAGTACGTGAAGCAAACCCACCAGCGATAGTACCCCGTCCACTCACCCATACCCGGCTTCTCAGTCCCCCAAGTAATCGGATTCTGGAAGTTCAGTATGTCGTTGCTGTCGAAGGAAAGGCTGCCGTCGCCATTGTAGGTCATGGCGAGTTGGGCAATGGATAGAGGGACGATGTCTTGGGGTTGGAGGAGCACGGAAAGGTCGATGGGGTAGGGGTCGTAGGGGATGGTCCAGGAGAGAATGCCTTGGGTGCCGAAGGTCTGGGTGGGGTGTTAGCGGGTGTGGGGATGGGTGCTGCGAGTTTCTTTTGGTGGATGGTAGGGCTGATGGGGAAAGCAGGGCAGATGTGTATGGGAGACGTACGTTCGTGATGGCAGTGTCGGTTGTGTTGTGGGTTAGGACAACGGGATACTGGGCCCCTTCTTCTGAAAGCGTGGGGCAGAGGGTGAAGACTGCTGCACCTGCATGGCATGCGGATAGTGTGGTGCCGTTCAGGGAAATATCCTCGGATAGGAGGACGACGTTGAAGGGGTTAGACTGTATGGTGTAGATGGGTTCACAATCGTACGTGCAATCGGCGCGAATAAGGGCTGCGAGAGCAAGTATGATGGGCAGGATACTGAACATGGCAGCGGTAATTTGTGCAGCGAGTACGGGTGCAGGACGAAACAGCAAGCTAGAGGGAAAGGATGTTGGCTTATAGAGGTCTGTAGAGGAGGACATTGGATCACATCAAGATGATTGGCATCTATCAGAACGTACACGTGGAACGGATTGCGCATGTCAAAGGAGTGTCATTATCTATTAGTATTAGCTGCGTAGCACGTTGAGTCGTAAATCCCGATTGGGTCCTCCACCATCTCCGCTCCTCTCATCCAACCATTACGGAACAGCTTCTTCCATCACAATCTTCCGTCTTAGACAAACACCCTCGTCACGTTGACCGAGACGCAGGTTGGGTTGTCTGGCTTGCCCGCACCCAGTCCCCATGCCAAGTTGTTGTACCTGTAGCTGGCATAATCTGTGTCGCAAGCATACCAGCGGTAGAATTCCTGGTAGTTGCCTGTATTGTTCTCGCCACGGACGTAGGCCTGATACGTAAGTTCGTCCTGGGAGTCGAAAGCCAGCATCGTTGTATCGCTTCCGCTTCCGGGGCTGAGAGTGATGCCTGCAAGGTTGGAAGTTGGGTCGAGGTTGAAAGCCGCTGATGAGGGAATGTCGAGGGTAGTGGTGTTCAACCACCAGGTCAAGATGCCTGGTACGCCGAAGCCCTCCTCTGGTGCTTGAGAGTAGACAGATGTGTTGAATTGGAATTGTGCGCCGTCGAGAGGTTCTGGGCTGTCACCTACGCCGGCGTTGCTGATGCAGAGTGATTCGATGGCTGCACCGACGTGACAGGCGCTTAGCGTATCATTGACCTTTCCGTCTTCGGATGTGACGACAAGGAAGAATGGTGCAGAGCTGATGTTGTAGAACGGATCCTGTGCGCTCGTAACGGCAGTTGCTGCAAGGGTGAGGGCGATGGATGAGGTCTTCATTTCGAACGATGCTGGTTGGTTTTGTAGGTGGTCGATGCGATGATAGAATTTCTGAGGTATGCTAGGCGTTGATTGAGTACGTAGGAGTTGATGAGTGCAGTTTTCCAGCAACGGCACGGTCAAGCTTTATACTCACGATCATCCTTCGTAGTCGCCGTATTCGCGCAGCCTCATCGCAGCTCCCTCCAAAGGTTCCACCTGCGCAGCAGTCATGTGTTCCACCATAACGGGCCCCAGCCAGCCCATGACGTTCCGCTACCCGTTAGCTTTGGCCGCCTTGCCACACCCATGATGATCCTTTCCAGTCGGCTGCGTTCGCTCCGTATGCAGTACCGCACGGCATGCCCGATGAGGGTCAGCGCAACTCAATCAGGGCAGTTATAGACCAAACCCCGCGCGTTAGCGAGCGAAGCTTTCCCCAGCCTGCCGGATAAGTCTTGCATAAGTGCCACAAGTGCCACAGCCGCACAGGACCTCAGGGTGCATGTAGCGTAAAGATCAGCTGTCAATACGAGGCTTGAAATCGATAGCTCAGTACCGAATCTGCAGGTGAAAAAAGTAATGGTGCGGCGAAAAAAGCTGAGTTCGTGAGCGTGAGCAATATGAGAGGCATCATAAGCACTGCTTTGGCAGGCTGATTAAGCCTAGAACGAGGTCGTAAATGAAATTGCTCGTGATGTGCTGATGCATCCAATATTGTGTAAATTGTGCATCCTCGTACCATGATGGAGATGGAGGAAAGTGGACTGTTGCTCTCCTTCAATGACGCAAGAGTTCAGGCCGGTTGTAAGCCGGAGTTACTGCTTAGCGCCAAATCTTATCGATTCTAAACTCGCCGGAGGTGTGACATCGTCTACGGCATCAGATTTACACCCTCACACCAACTACGAAATGAACGACTGCGTTCGGGTTACTGCTCTCGCGATAGTCAGCTCTTACTCCACGTTTCCGCCACTACCTTCCGTCTATGAACAGATCGGTTGCGATACCTAATAATACACGGAGTGCTGGACGCGTAGAATACTAAGAACAGAGCTATAAAGCCAGTCTCAAGCCACCGTTGCAACTCTATACTCCTAGGGTGAGTCAAGAGCTTACGGTTACACACTATGAGCCGTATGTATGATTGAGGACCTTGTTCCATTGACATCAGAGCGCTGACTGACAACGACGCAGTATCGCAATAGCCCGCTCAATCACCCATGATGTAACCACGAGTTCCGCACTCCTCCTCGTATCGCCGCAACACCCAGCTTCGTCGTATCATCAGCTCTGTCAGCCGATAGACTACCACACTAGCGATGCCTTGCTCCGCCATCATATCCACTGGCACCCAGCGCAGTAGCTGGCTCGTCGTCAGCATGTGCGCTCCTCCTCTCGGCCGAGTCCCGCGATACACTGTCATAAGCAAGTTTTGGTTGCGTCCAGTACCAACAGGCCCATGTGATCCAGCAGAAGATGACATCGAATCCCACGCTGCTCACTGCTGGGTGTTCTAGCAGAGCACTTTGGATTCCCACAAAACCACCATAGGCATACGCTGTTGCAGTAGTCCATGCCAGCATCAGTCCAGCATTCCCTAGGACCAGTGCCCACATGTAGCTATAGACCTTGTCGGTGAATTGGATATCTTCGATGAAGGATGAGGCCGGTACAACAGCGCGTGCAATGGGCAACAGCATCAAAGCGATGTGTGGAGCCATGAGCACCGGCATGAAGTGCGTGGGATGATGCCAGTAGTGTTCATCTGCCAATTGCATCGCGGGATAAGCAGTTGCGAAGATCGCGAAGAGGTTAAGAAGCCATGGACCCAACCACGTTTGCCGACGTGAACCAGATGAAGATGGAGGTAGTGCCGGCGGGCTCAAGAGCAAGGTGAGCAGGAAGAGGTTTGTAGCGAAGCTGATGGCAACAATCTGGCCAAGCAGCATGAAAGCCCACGTGTATCGGATACCGCGACGAATACCTAGATACGTTAGTCCTAGTTGCCAAATGATAGGTACAGTCTTCTACCTTTCTGCTCCAGATACAACCCTAGACCCAATGCGAAGAAGAAGATTTGGTGTGACCACCAGTACCTCGCATATCCGATGATGACAGTCTCCCATGCCTCTCGAAACAAGGACGTCTCTTTCAACCACAACCCCCAGTGATTCTGATGAGGCTCAAGCTCGTAGTAGCTACGCCACATCAGCCAAGACTGATAGCTGACCTTGAAGTACTGGAACATGTGCGTCCATGTTGTGAGCAAGCTGCCCGCAGCAAGTGCACTGAATAGCCAGACATGTCTTCTTGGTGGGAGCTGTGCGGTAGTTGACTTTCGCAACACGCTAGCTCTTTTGACGAGCCTCAGGATGATGAAAACCGCGACAGAGAAGCATGTCAACAGATAGGAGAAGAAGATGGCATAGGGCCGGGTGTTGGTATCGGACCCTTCTGGGGGCGGTTCGCGATGCATGGAGCGGTGCGGGACAGAGTATCCAGGCGGCCCGAATCCTGGAGGGGCCATCGTGAGACGATTTTCGGGGTTTGTTGGGCGGCCATCACGTACAGTATGCTCTCCAGCCTTTATGGTGCCGTCGACAGTGACGAAACGTGTCAAGTGCGGATCAAAGGGCTCTTCTGCTTTGCCGGCAATGTGTATTGATTAACAGCTATCTTGGGACTGAGCTCCTAGGATGCGGCCGCGGTCGGTTGTTGCGCCAATGATGGCGTGGCTGATGCAGGGATGGCCACTTTCCACAACACGTGCCCAGGTGCCTCGGTGCCAAGGCGCCAGTGAGATCGTCATGTTTTCCCAGGTCCGTCGCGGTCTCGTCTTCGAAGATTCTCGTCCCTTGTTTTGCTTCAAGTAGCTCTCCTCCCCTGTGCTAACCCTCGCTGTTGTTTTCTCGCACATTCTCCTACTCTGTCACGACAAACTGCAAACGCCAAACCTCACAACACGGTGATGTCAGGCACACGGACCATTTGAGCTTTGCAAACCCTGATTGGCTGTTGTTTCATCATTTGGACCTCACCGCCACGCTCAAGCTACCAGACGCCCAAGCTGCGTAGCTCCGTCGATATTTTCCAGTCATCTACTGTGGTGTTTGAACATTCATTGAAGCTGTCGCCGCGATGACCGATACACCGCAGACCACGGCGGGTGCCAACCCCAAGGAAGCCAGGGTCCTAGAGCAGCATCTAGACCCAAGCTTCGACTTCTCAGAGTTTGACCCAGCGACGCCAGCGGCAGAAGAGGGCGCAGATAACGCCTCCAACTCGGGCGACCGCCAGCTTCCAGAATCGTCGTTGCGGTTACAGGGTGGCGACATCCACCGCGACCTGTACAAGATTGCGGCGCAGAACAGACGGCAAAAGTTGCACCAACGAGCAGCAACCTTTTCTGATGCAGTTCATTTTGGCCGCAACCCTGCTCCGTCAATTTCGGACGTTGACCATGACGAACTACCCGTTCGCGACCAGCTCGCGCCCGGCGGCCTGAGACGCCAATACTTACAACGGCAAAGCAAGCGTGTCAGCTACATCTCGGAGCCTGTTACGCGAAACTTCATTTCGTTCCTTGAACTGTATGGCCAATTCGCTGGTGAAGATCTTGATGAAGATTCGTCGGATGCGGAGTCTGCCGTTGAAGACGAAGATGAGGGGCAAGGCGAACGGAGACCACTTCTTGGACGCCGACAGAGCTCGAAGAGACTGAGGGCTCAGGGCGATGCGGACCAGGTCAAGACCTTCTTTACTCTCCTGAAGGCCTTCATCGGTACCGGAATCATGTTCTTGCCCAAAGCCTTCAAGAATGGCGGCATGCTGTTTTCGTCGATCACCATGATCATGGTCTCTGCCATCACAGCGCTGTGTTTTGAGTTGCTGCTGGCGACAAGAAAGAGGTACGGTGGTGGTGGTTACGGTGACCTGGGTTCTATCGTTGTGGGTCCGAGATTCCGTGCCCTCATCTTGGTCTCCATCACGCTCTCGCAAATCGGCTTCGTATGCGCTGGTCTCATCTTTACTGCCGACAACCTTCGATCGTTCCTGGATGCTGTCACTCACGCTGAGGAGCCTCTTTCAACCAATGCGCTCATTGGTATTCAGATCGCTGTCCTGATACCCATGTCCTTCATCCGGAACATCTCCAAGCTCGGACCCGCCGCTCTTCTCGCCGATGTCTTCATTCTCATCGGTCTGACGTACATTTACTGGTACGATATCTCATCGATCACCAAGATGGGCGGTTTCAACCCATCTATCGAACTCTTCAACCCTCGCGACTTTACTCTGACTATCGGTTCCGCCATCTTCACCTTCGAGGGCATCGGCCTTATTCTTCCCATTCAGTCCAGCATGAAGGAGCCCGAGCACTTCAGCAAGCTGCTCTACATCGTCATGCTCATCATCACCGTCATTTTCACGTCTGTCGGTGTACTCTGCTACGGAACCTTCGGCGAGAACGTCTCCGTCGAGGTCATCACCAACTTTCCCCAGACCAGCAAGCTCGTCAACGCCGTCCAGTTCCTCTATTCCATGGCCGTTCTCGTCGGTACACCGGTGCAGCTCTTCCCTGCTATGCGAAACATTGAGCTGAAGATCTTTGGTCGCGCATCGGGCAAGCAGAGCAACATGACCAAGTGGAAGAAGAACGCCTTCAGGACCAGTCTTGTCATTCTTTGCGGTCTCATTGCTATCCTTGGAGCTAGCGACCTCGATAAGTTCGTCGCGCTCATTGGCAGCTTTGCCTGTGTACCTCTGGTGTACATCTACCCTGCCTACCTGCACTACAAGGGCGTTGCGAACCGTCCTTGGGAGAAGTTCGGTGACATTTCCATGATGGTTATTGGTGTCGTCGCCATGGTGTACACTACCAGTATTACACTTGCTAGGTGGTCTGAGACCTAGGGACAGAAAGAGGGGTGATTGGAAGAATACAGAAAAGTCCCTTTACAGTACGGTGGAAGTAGCGTCATATTGCATAGTTTGTTTCCGGCACGGCGTTCAGGTGGACGGGTGAATGGGATGTCTTTGGATGGAATTCTTAACGCGCGCATGTTACAATTACGTGTAACGATAATGGCATACTAGTACGTTTTCGTCTCTTCGCATCTCCCCTGTGATGAGCTCCACAACTTAGTTACCTCGCTTCCCCTCCCACAAGCGTCTTACTACTGTTCAAAATTGAACGCCTCTTCCAACCTACGCCAGAACGGGAACGCCTCCCTTGATGCCCAAAGTTCAAGAAAGCAAATAATGACACAAGCTGCGACAAACAGAATGAGAAGCCCGATGAAGATGGCGTAAAGATACTCGGCGACGACCATTACCATCTCCATTAGTGTCGTCGCACGATCAACATCATCAGGCTCAACATCACCCAGCCATGCATTCACAGCCTCGATCTCCTCTCTCCTTACCCTCCTCGCAGCTTTGGCTTCCGCTTCCTGCTCCTCCCTAATAATCCTCTCTTCTTCCCTCTCTATACCCCGCCAAATCTCCGCCAAATCTTCTAATCCTTCTCTCTTGATCTCAAACCACTTTGTCCGGCATAGTGGACATTTGTTGCTATTTGGCATTCCTGATGCGAGCGCCTTGCGCAGACATTGGTATCCGAAGATGTGGTCAACGCAATGTGGTGTGTTGATGATGAGGATGGGGGCGTGGGAGCCGTGGAACTGGTCTTGGCAAATTCCACATATTGTGCCTGTGGCGGGATAGAGGGGGTGTGAGGGCAGGAGCGGGAGGAGATTGCCGGTGAGGAAGGTGGGTAGGGTGAATGGGGAGGTTGTGGAGGTTTGGAATAGTCCAGTAGGTCCAGCACGCGAGCGCCGACTTGGATTGGTTCTTGGTATCGAGGTAGGGTCAAGGAATGTTGCAGAGACGGAAGGTGGAAAGATTTCAGTTAATGATGGTGGGGTATGATCTTCTGATGGTGCAGCAGGTTCTGGTTGGGCCAGAAAGCTGTCTGGTTGTTGTGTGGGAGAAGACGGACGGTATAGACGATTTGGGTCTACTCTTGAGAGGCGGTCGGGCATACCTCTTGGACGGGGATCAACTAATGAAATTCTCTCCCGATGGATCCAATAGGGGCGGGTGGTTGGATGGCTCTCAGTGCCTTGGGGAGGAGAAGACATGTTCGCAGCGATGGTTGAGTGGTGTGGTTGCGGGTGGGGGCATAATTTTAGACGTTCTTTACATTGAGAAATGTTCACTAGTGGATGAAAATGGGCGATGAAACATGTAGCTGTATGGAGCAATCTAGTCGAACAGCTCGTGCCCTGGCATTCACTGCTTTGGCCTACTGCCCACTTCACCGTACCACGAAAATCCTTTGGTGTGAAGAGAGCCTGATGTCTAAGATTCACCTCAGGCTAATCTAAGTCTACAATGTGAGTCAAGAAAGAAAGAATGAAAGAAAGATACCCACAGAACCAGCTACAGAACTCAACCCTGGTTCTTCTCCATTTCTACTCTCGGATCATCGACAACTTCCCACTCATCCTCTACGTCGATCTTGTCCCATTCCTCTTCGTCCGAGTCCAAGTTCAGCGTCTCAAACTCTTCCTCGGGAACCTTCTCTTTGGGAACCTTGGACTTGTCCATAGCCAACACCCTATCCAACTCGGCACGAGTAGTGGGATCCGTTTGCACCGAAGCGAGGTTCTCGACTGAGAAACGCGATTTGACAGTTTTTGTAGTTGCCCGGCTCCTGACGGGCAGCTGAGTCCTCCTACCTTCCACGTCAGAGGGATTGAGGGAATATGTCGGCACATTGCGTTTGACAGGTGTTGTGGGGGTCGTGCTAGTCGTCGGTCGCACACCAACGTTGCTCTGAGCGCGTTCTGCTTTCTTAGTGGCGATGTCGCTCGGTGGCCCGTTTCTGAGCTTCTCCAGGAGGTCAGGAAAGGAGAGTCCGACATTGTCCATATTCGAGACCATTGTCTCGATCTCTGCGTCAGAGTAGTTTAGCTCGCGAAGGTCACGAATAGTTGCTAGGCGTGCTCTGAGGGCTGGTAGGTCTTCGAGACGTGTTGACTTATTCAGAAAAATCGGATCTCTGGCTTTTGTCACGACCTCTCTCCTAGCGTCTGGGGCCAATTCGGGTGTAGTGAAGACATTAGGCTGGTAAGCTGTAGGCTTGAAAACTACAGACCTGAGAGCTGTAGGCTCTCCGAAGACTGGCGGCTTATATCGGTCACCAAGACTTCGACTTGGTAACGTAGTTCTTGATTTGTCTTTGGAGGCGGGGGAAGGTGTGTTGAAATCGACATTTGCGTAGGTAAGTTCGGCAAAAGAAGATCCATGTACCTCTCCCGTCTCTTGGTTCATGGGTGCAATCACTTTTGCGGAAGGATTGATAGTATTTGAATGGGTATAGCCCAATCGCCAGAGCGGCGTGGAGACAGCTCCTGGTGGTTTTGTTGTTGATGCAGGCAGCGATGCCCGTGGTGATCGTGATGGCTCTGGTACTAGCGTTGCCTGCAATGGCTGTGACGGGAGTGATGACAGGAATGGCGGGAATGAACCTAGTCGCGATTCGGGAGAAGATTGCACTGCGTTGCGAAGCTCATGCTCCCTCTGTTGTCGTATCGGTTGGCGGTGGGAGGATCCGGCTGTGGAGGAAGCACTCCCGAAAGGTCGATATGTTGACGGAGCTCTATTCCAAGGGTGCTCTGGGTCATCGGAGCGTCGTATGGTAAGCGATGAGTAGCTGGGAGGGTCATCACAGTTGAACGTCTCCCGCCTGCGCACAAAAGCATCATTGGGGGTGCTGTCTTCCATCCGACCTGTGTAGCCCCATGGAGTTTCCTGCCTGCGCCCAGAAGCAAAAGAGTCATTGGGAATATAGTTGGGAGGTCCATCGTCTGTCGCACTTCTGGTATCCCTTGAAGGAGACATAATATCAGAGGTGTATGAGAGGTCGTGAGTGGCGCGGAGGTATTGGTGCAGCAGAAGTGGAACTCTGATGGCAGAAGCCCTGCTTTTAAGTAAGGGCTTTTTCGAAGTGAAATATAACCGCAGAAATTAGGGAAAGAAAATGTGCGACAGTGTGGCCAAGGGAAACGTGGGAGGCAGCAGAAAACCACGGACCAGCGCATTTAACAAGCGGTACACCGTAGGGGTTTGGCTCAAGGTCAGCATTTTGTCAATGATCCTAGGTAATGGGTGCCATTCCTTGGTTCAGAGGGGCGAGGGACCACTGGTACCTTTCTACCGCATGCCAGTCATCAATTTCAACGCTCCCATTGGATCTTGTACACGTACGCGTTACTCCAAGACTTGAACACTCCATTGGAGCGTTTTGATTGCATATAATGAAGGTTAGCTGCACACAGGAGAAAACGTACTCCCAAAGTCTACTTGGGCGCGCTCCATGCAGCGACGACACTCCCAAGTACGTGGCTGGAGATTCTGCGATAGATCATTTCCACCCTCGAGCGTGAAGACCACACGATGCGATGAGTACAAGGAGTGAAGGTAGCCAATCGATAGGCCGAAGCGAAGAAGCAGCGACAAAGACAGCCAGGTGGTCAGTGTTCAACGGCTACAGCGATCGTTTGGCGGGCCTTTGCCGCGTGCTATACTTAGCCACCACCACCACCGGCATAAGTTTCAGAAGCCTTAAACAAGCGATATCTCGAGTAATAATGGCAAAGACAGATAGTGAGAGAGGATGCAACGCAGTGCACCATGGTGAGCGATGATGCAGGTGTCGTCCCAAAAGGGAGAGGCGGGCTTGGCAACGCTATGGCCAGCGCGATGGGCGGCCCACTCGATTGTTTGGATTCGTCCCGCGTCACAACATTCAAGGTCCAACACCCCAACGCCCCGACGACGACACCCCCAGGACTGCCCTTTTGCCTTTGGCGTTGATACACACGACTGAATTGCTTCGAGACGACATGCTCAGCTAACGTAGACGATACTTCACCTTTATCCGGAACGCGACTGCCAGCACCGCGACGCGCCCAACCACCCGCACTTACTTCTACCTCTCACACATTCGCCATGGCTGCCCGCACAAAGGCACCCACTGTAGGGTCCGCTGGATGGATCCTCGAGGAGCGCCATCAATCCAACACGCTTGTATCCCAAGAATTGGAGGATTTTGGCTTCTCTGTGCGCAACGAGCTGGAATGGCTCAACGAGCACATGTTCGACATTTTGGCCAGCGACAGACCGTATGTCGCGTCTACCTTGCGTCAACACGCGCCAGACTGACTCTCCGGTAGACACAACCTCGATGTCTTCAAGACACCCGGCAAATTACGCGGCAAGACGCCTCGCACCGCGCGAAAGAAGGCGGTGGATCGCCAGGTAAGAATTTGCGCGTCGCCTTCCATCCCATACTAACCTCAGCCAGCCTCTTGCCAGCATCAAGTCTGCGAACGCGCAGAAACGCAACAGCGCCGCCGAAGAGAGTCTACGAAACGTCAAGGCTAGATTCCAGATCGCCGAAGACGCAGAGAACACGGTTCGCCAATCGCCTACCGTTACCCGCACGCCCATCGCGCGACAGCTGTTTACTAAGCCCGAGAGCGCCGGCAAGGAGAACGTCGACACTAGCTTCCAAGCAAATGTATTCGATAAGCGCCCAGCACAGCCTCTTGCACCAGCATGGAACCCTGTCCAGTCCTCGCAAGAGACGGTAATGACTTCAGAAGCCAGCGAGGTCTTCTCACCGCCACAGAGCTTCTCAACACAACCCACACAGCCCACTCAATCCTTCCGTCATTCGATACACGAAAAAGAAGAAGACCGCGACACTGGCGATTCTTTCGTCTCCGCGAATGAGGCTTTCGCGAGCAAGAATGCCTCGCGGGAAGCTTCGCGCGCAAAAGACGCGGACGCGGATGCGATGGAAGTGGATGACGAATACAAGGCTGACCGCTCGCGATCTGACGCCGATGGTACCATGATTCACCATGACCTTTCCGACGCAGAGGATCACAGCATGGATGATATGGAGGACTTCCCAGAGCCACCACGCGTAGTTTCCGAACAGTACAGCATCTCCGCCGAGACCCACGACGCGCTTGACACAGCGAACAACCGCGCTCTGGCGCCTGAGCCGAAGAACATCTACGCGCCCGACCACTCGACCACGCCCTCAGGCCCGCCGCCTGCGTCCCCAGAACTTGAGCACAACGATACCCTCATCCATCATGATATCGATGATCAAATGGACATGGACGATGATGTGCGCTCTCCTTCAGACAACTCTAGCCCTGTAAAGCCGCTCGTTAGGAAAAGCAGTCTTACCTTTGCCTCCCTTCCCGCACGCGAGCCATTGCTCCCGAAGAAGAGTATGGGCAACCGAGTGTCGCGCATTAGTCACATCGACCAGAGCAAAGCCCGCAACAGCCACATGGGAAGATTCACAGGAGGAAAGAGTTTGGGAGGCTCGCAGCTCGCGCATCCTGCGGAGATACAACACGCCGATGACTCAGATGTGGACATGGAACGCCCGGAGCTTCAGCGAGAGGAATCGGAGACAACGAAGGTTCACAACAAGACCTCGACCCAGCGTCTGTTCGAGCGAATCAACATGCTCAAGCAGCAGAACGAAGCGCCGAAGCGCATCAGCCAGAACATCACTTCTGCGCAGTCGCAGCCTCAGGAACCCACACAAGCAAAGGAAGAGGTGGCACCTGTTCAGACTTCACAGCCAGCGTACCCGAGCCTCCCAGCACCCGAACCCGCACAAGAGGACGACGACGATGACGACTGGATCTCGCCGGTTCGGACAGCAGCAGTCGCACCCAAGGTCGCTAGGCCTGCTTTTAACAAGAGCCATACTGCTGACGTCCAGACCTCTCCAGGTAGGCATGTGCCGCCCAAGCTCACTTCAGTCTCAAATCCGGATCTCACAGCAGTTGCTGAATCAACCACGCCGGTTGGCTCTCCGACTAGTAAGAAATACATGGATGGCCCCCTCAGTGCTTCGAAATCTAAACTGTATTCAGCATTCCGCGCAGCGAAAGAGAAGCTCATCGGATCGAGTGCTACCAGCGCTCAGGTGAAGATGGATGCACTCAAGGAGAGCCCTGCTAGGCCCAAGTTCCCCTCTTCAGATCCATCAGAAGATGCCCTAAGCAGCCCCAAGCGCGCAGAGAGGCCGGCCACTATCTTCACTCATATGCGCTCACCTTCCAAGGACTCTATCAAGTCCGGTAAGAGTGCTACCATGCCCGGTAGCCCACTAAAGGGAGACGGTCGACGGACTCGCAGCTCCACTGAACGCGAGAAGCAGAAGGAGAAGGACGCGAGAGAGAAGGAAATGAGGGAGACCAAGCAACAACAGCGTGCTGAGGACAAGCTCAGGCAGATGCGCGAGAAGGAACAAAGCAAGGCTGCTGCACATGCCCAGAAGGCCAGAGCCATGGGCGCAAAGACACCGACCGCGATGTCGTCGCAATCAAGTCTGAGGCAACCCACTGCATCGGCTGCGAGTAAGACACCAGCACAGGCAGCACCGCAACAGCCCGTGTCTCGGCCTGGTATCCCTCGATCAAACACTGCTTCCTCCAGGGAGCAAGACGTGGACTCCGGCGACGAAATGCCACCACCGCCACCTCCGAAGAGCCTGTTGCCTACCACTAAGACGACAAAGGCACCTCTTCGGGAGCCTAGGAAACTTGCCAAACCATCAAGCAAGGATGCTATTACAAAGGCGAAGGCACCTCAGAAGATTATGGTCAATCTCAAGAGCAGCCAGTACGGACAGGCACCTCCCCCTGCTGCTCGTCCGGCTCCGTCGTCTAGCAAACCTCTCCCATCGGCTCCTCAGAACTTGGGAAAATCTGTGGGACCTTCATCAAGGCCTCCTACAGCCGCAGCAAACCGCCCAGCTTCAGCTTTGTCTACTAAGTCTGCACCCGGAACCAAGTCTGCAAGGCCGATCTCTAAGCCTCCCGCGCCTCAAGCCGCCCGCCCGCAATCTGTGGTTGAAAAGCCCAAGGCTTCGACGTCACAACCACCGCGCTCTGATCTTGGAGCCGCCCGACCTATATCTCGCCTACAGACAGTTCAGGATGCGAACCGCATCAACATTCCTCCTGTCAATCCTGCAAAGCCCCCTCCCAAGCGACAGTTCCCAGGCGAAAGCGATGAGACCCTCCATCGCCCAGCGAAACGACCTTCACAACAGGCGAAGAACCTCAACCCAACTACACCAGCGCATGCTCAGTTTGCGAAGGGCAAGATTCCATTCGCGGAGTCCGCATACCAACCCCAATCCCAGGCACCCACGATACAGTACCCCAACGGAGATGACATCAAGCTGCCTGAGATTATGACCGACTCGGAAGACGAAGACTCTGAGAACGAGTTCGAGCAGCCCAGCTGGGTTAACACCCCCAACCTTCGCGAGATGCTGAGCAATCAACAGCTCATGGATCCCGAGCACATCTTCGGTCCCATTGCACCGCTGGAGATGGAAAAGGTCTTCCCCAACAAGGAGCGCCACAAGCGTTTCCGCGAGCGCACCAGCAGCGCCTACTGGGCCAACGACGAAGTCACAGCCGAGGAGAAGCGCAAGGAGCGCGAGGCGAGAGAACGCCTCGTTCGCGATGGCGGATGGACATACAACCCCTCGCCCCTTCCCAAACAATCCGGCTCATCCCGTTAAGACCATCACGACGGCATGTCTGGGGTGTTATTACATTCTTCATCCCTGGTACATGGTTCCATCCATAACGAGCATGTTGAGGCGTAAAACTTGTGTATTGTGTATATATTATATCGGGCGCAGCATCACGACCGCATGAAGCGCATGATGAGGCAGAGCGAGCGTGCCTCAAGGGCTTATTGTCATTGTTTTTATTAGGTGTTCTGAAGGATGGTATGGACGAGCATCGGCCCCGATTGAGTGGCTGGCTATGATTACTTGGTGTTTTGAATGGGCGTTTCTGTTCTTGCTTACTTTCTTCTGAGATAATCTTTTGTGTAGTCTTGGTCAATGATGAGACTGTTGTCATGTTCATATTTGCTCATACTGTGCTTTTGACGTTGTGAGCTACGTTCTTGAACGTGATGTGGCCTTTGGACATGCATATTCTTAGCATATTCATCATGTCAAGAGGATCACGAAGCTACCGGATATTGTATTACCACTGCGAGAGTCAGTCGCAGTGTTTGGTCATGGTCCGCCTGACTCGTCCCGTGCCTGCAAGACAAATAATTCTTCCAACAATCGTTCTCATTTTATCATTCCAGTTCATGCCAGCCAGTCGCAAGCCTACTCTAAGCGCCTGTACGATACATTTTAAGAACGTTCCAGGCCCTGCTATCAAAAGAGGAAGTGACAGCGGAAGGCAGAGGACAAAGTAGGCCGACTGCATCAATACGGTAGTGGAAATGTGATATACGGGCCTCACAGCGGGAACATGTACCAAACGCGCGGTTTCCAATAGCCGTGCCATCCTTTCAATGATAGTACCTACACGACCGGGAGCGGGGTTTTGAACTACCTCGGCCGGCAGTATGGCTTGGAAGAAGACGGAGCGTCAAGCCAAATGACAGGCTGTCCATAAATTTGTCATGACGCTCATCGGTGGACTCACAAAAGGCGTCCGTCGGCGTCTTCGGCACGTATCTTGAGTTGCCCGGCTGGTTGCATGGTGGCGGCCACGTTGGTGGAGGGTATGTAAACGTGTCACAGCCTCTTCCCATACACACCGATAGGATCGTCTATCAGGGAATATGCGGTGGAGATGTAGTGTGGTCCGGGGCACGGGAGCGGAGCGGAGGAGGGAGAGGATACTTACATGAACCAGAACATAGCTCGATGGCGTCTTCACCGTGTGCGGCAATTGAATGGAAGAGGCCGCCCTACTCCGAGGAGCTGCAGCGTACATCTCTCCTATGGTCTTTTTGCGTGTGTGTGACCCGATGTGCTGGCTGGCGTGGTGGCCACCGCCTAAAGAGATAAGATAGACAATGACAAAAACGTGAGGTCATGTGAAGAAGAAAAATATGTGATGCGCGTTCGTAAGAGGGAGACAGACGAGGTACATTGCGCCTGGAGAGGAAGTAAGAAGGGAAGATGTTAGTTAGGCATCCTCTTACGTAATTTACTTACTAGCGTACTTACTAGCGCTTCTTTCTCTCTATATAAACAGAGGCACACTCCTTTATATATAGATTATTAATATATTCTATACTTCTCTCTATTCTATAGGTTATAAGCCTCTACGCAACTGCGCGTAATCTAGCTTACTAGATTACTATACTTGCGCTTTATATTGCGTAACTAACTATAGTTATAGTTACCTAACTACACTATACTACACTTTATCTAAGAAATACCTACTCTATACTCTATACTTTTACCTACTCTTATTACACTATATTATTATAAGTATACTTATTAACACTACTACTACTTTAGGCAAGAACTTCGCTAAACTATCTAGCTCTAAGAACTACTTAGAGTAGACTAAAGCGTTTAGTCTTATTATAAGTCTTAATAGATATATATATCTCTATAAGAATAATAAAGCTATAGTTACTAAGCCTACTACGCTAGATTTTACCTTCTTCTATTACACTTATTAGACTACTAACTCTAAGATTACTACTTAAGGTAACTTATTTAGGCTAGACTTATAGTCTTAGCTAATATACTATAACTTCTACCTTTAGAAGTATAAAGAGTATAAGAAGTTATATTACTCTATATTTATACTTCTCTAGACTACTATAGAACTCTAGATATAAAAGAAAATTAGTAATCTAGAGTTACTTTTATTAGCTATAGCCTCTATTATTAATAATAATAAATTTAATAATAAGATATAGTTTAAGCGCTCTCTTGTTAAGTTAGACTATATTAAGCTTAATAATATTATAGCTATACACTCTTTTCTTACTAAGTTTAAGAATATCTATAATAATATCTAGAACACTAATAGTACTCTTACGCGCTCGTAGCTTATTACTAAGATTCTTACTACTTTACTTTATCTCTATAACTTATTTATCTAACACTAGCGTTTTATGCACTTTAGTAAAAAGATTAGTACTAATAACTTTAAGAAATTTTAGTTACTTCTACTTAACTACACTAATAATAATAGCGCTTATTACTAAGCTAATAAGAATAATAAGTCTAAGAATTATTCTAAGAATTATTCTAAGAATACTACTTCTAAGAATAAAACTAAGACTAGCTAGTCTAGTAAGACTAGTAAATAAGATTTACCTTATATTATCTACGCTTACTATAGTTATAGTAGATATACTATTAATATCTATTATTACGTAGGTAAGCTAGACACTTCTAAGTATATATTCTATAAAAAGCTTAGATATACTAAGAATAAGTATAACGCTAAGAAATACGCTACTAAGGTTAAAGCTAAATCTACTATAGCTCTTACTCTCTACACCTCTACTAACTCTAGTAGTAACTAGAACTATATTATTATAGTAGCTACTAACTTTAATACTAACTTTAACTCTACTATAGACCTAAACTATACGTACTCTTACTCTACTTACCTAGTACTTACTAACGCTATCTAGAAGTATAAAAGTATTTACTTAGAAGTATAAAAAGCTCTCTTAAGTAGTCTATATAAGAATAGTTTAGATAGTATCTATAGTTCTAATATATTATTAGTTATACTTATAACTACACACTTAACTTTAACTACTTACTACTAGATCTATAATAGTAGAGCTTCTTAATATATTACTAATAACTACTTTCTTTTTACTAAGCTTATACTCTATATAAAAACTATAGGTATATATAAATAAAGTATATAGCTTAATATTACTAGAATAGAAACTATTAAAATAATAGTTATAAACTTCTAAGGTAAGATTATTATACTCTAGCTTTATCTCTTTAGGCCTTAGAGATAGAGCCTACTATATTATATCTTATAATATTATACTATATTATAAATAATAAATAAAAAACTTTTAAGCTATTAAAACTAAGCCTAAACTTAAACGCCTTTTACTACCTATCTATACTACTTTTCTTTCTTATATAACTTTATAACAAAGACTTATAATTTATATTAACTTATTTATTACTACTAATAATATATAGATAATACCTAGTAGTAGTTACTACTATATTATATACTATTCTTTTTAAAAGCAAGTACTACTACTACTACTACTTTTATTATAGTTGTAATTGCCTAAACACTTAAGAAAATCTTAGAATTAGTAGTAGTAATAAGTTTATAGTACTATAAAAGAGCTATATTTTTTTTTTATACGCTAGTTTAAATATTCTAGAATAATTTTAAAAACGCCTATACTTCTTTACCTACTCTAATATATTAACCTAACTATAAACGCTTCTAAAGTCTATTTCTATTACGTATTCTATTATAAGCTTATTAATAAAGCTAGTGCTATTTTATTATCTAAATTATCTACTTTATTTAAATTACTAGCCTAGTTATAAGTTTATAGTTATTATTATTATTAATTACAAGCTTATATAGAAAGCTTAAGTAGCTTAGCTATCTAGAGTAGTACTAATAGTATCTAGTTATAGTATTAGAGAGTAAATAATATATATTTTATAAAGTTAGTCTACGTAGGTAATAGCTAGTTATACTATCTAGTGTAGTTAAGAGCTAGCTAATATTAGTACTATATCTTAGAGTACTTTATATACTTAGAAGAGCTACTACTACCTATTAAGTTCTTAAAGAGACTACTAAGAATAAAAACTTTTATACTAAGAATCTTATCTTTAATATAGTGTTTAAGCTCTCTATAAATATTAAAGCTAGATTCTAAGTAGAGAAAGTAAAGCTTTACTTTTTTTAATATCTACTTATAGACTTTAATATTTTTAATATAGATATTAAGGTTAATCTCTTTTAACTTATATTTTAAAATAACTAATAGAGGTACTATCTTAAAAAGAGAGTAGATTAGAAGGTATATTAAAAAGTAGTCTAATATATTAGTATTATTATTATTATTTTTATTATTATAGGCTAGTGTTTTAATTAAGAGATAGATATAAAAGTAGATCTAGAAGATATAGAAAATATAGAGAATAAAAAGAATAAAAGAAAAGAAAAAGCTAAATATAAACTTTTTTACTTTTTAACTATAAGTAAAAGTTTAGTGTATATATACGTATAAGACTCTTCTTTATAGACTCTTTTTATAAAACTCTTTTACCTACTTAGAATACTTATTATATATTAGATTTAGAGTTATAAACTAGTATATATTACTACTTTATAGTCTTATTTTAAATATAGCCTTAAATACTTTAAGTTCTTAAACGTTTATTACTATTTCTCTATAGTTATAGCTTTCTCTTCTCTCTACTTTTATATAAAGCTTCTAGAGAGTAATAAGATATATATATAACTTCTAGAAGTCTTTTTAAGTGCCTTTACGCCTTTAGTATAAAGTATATAGAATATATAAATACTTTTCTATTCTCTTTTCTAGGTATATAAAACCTAGAAGCGTTAAACTTTATAGCTTAGTTTTAATTTCTAAAACTTTTAAAAGAATATATACTACTATATACTATAAAATAAGGTGTTTAGAAAATATATCTATATTATAATTAAATACTATATTACTTAACTACATTATACTTATATTTCTACACTAGTATATTTAATAAAGTAATACTCTAGCTTTATAATATGCGCTACGCGCTCTAAGCGTAGTATAACCTTTTCTTTATTTTCTTCTTAGCTAATTTAGAACCTAGTTTTATTATAATTACTACTAAAGATTATATAAAGATATATAGAAAAGATATAAAGACTAAAGTTATCTATACACTTTATAATTTTTATATTAATATCTACGTTCTCTCTATTAAGTAACTACTTTCTTAGCCTATTATTACTACTATAGTTAATTTTAATAATCTAGTTTAGGCTAAGTACTACTACCTTAGCTACCTTAGTTTAGAAAGTATATAATAACTTACCTAGATAAGTACTAGAATAACTATTACTAATACTTAAATTAAAGCTAAGCTTAAAGATAACTACTCTATATACTACACTACCTAAGCTTTATATAAGATTTCTTATAATCTAGCTAACTAATACTATTAATAGTTTAGTAAGCTAGTTACTATAAATACCTAGAAACTTTACCTAGTCTCTAGTTTAAATAGTAAAAAGTATACTCTTTTTTTTATTAATAACACTATATACTTTATATAGATAGAGCTATTTAGCTTAAAGAATACTATTAGCGCTAAACTTATCTTACTTCTTATACATCTTATTATAAGGTATAGTAAATCTATCTATTAGCTATATTATAATAATAAGTTTATTACTAACATAATTAAAGTATACTATACTAACTATAGTATTACTATAGAACTCTATATTCTATACACTTACTATATAGTAGGTATAGTTAAACGCTTATATTATATTATATAAGAGCAAGCAGCTACTATAATTTAGAACTTTACTTCTACTTCTATTATAACTATAGCTATTATTAACTATACTAAAGAAATATTATAGAATACTATACTTCTACTTCTATTATAACTATAGCTATTATTAACTATACTAAAGAAATATTATAGAATACTATACTTCTAGAAAGTCTATAAATATATACGCTACTTAAAGTAGTTTATAAAAAGAATAATTCTCTATCTAAGACTCTTAAGTATATTAAAACTCTATATAAGGTACTATATTAGAGGTAACTTAACTTATTTAAAGCTAGTGTATAGAAAGCTTATATATATATTACTATACTACTAGAGCTACGTAACGTAGTTACTTTAAGAAAGCTTTATACTTCTTACACTTATATTATATACTTTCTCTATACGTTAAGTAATAATATCTACTATATCTAGAACTCTAATACTAGATAAGTTAAATAGATCTCTATTACTTATATTAATAACACTACTAGTATAGTAAACCTATAGCTTTATAGCTAATATATTAACTAGTATTTACTATAAAATTCTATCTCTATGCCTACTATTATAAACGTCTCTAACTTTAATTCTAACTATAATAATCTTTATACGCTAATTACTCTAACTATAATAGTTTTAGGCTTTGCCTAAGCCTAGGCTAGAATAAGAAAGATATAAGTAAGGTCTAGACTTACTATATAAACCTCTAGATTCTATATATAGCCTCTTAAGCTCTAAGCCTTATAATATTCTATTAATACTTAGTATATTCTAACTTTAAGGCTAGTTTATAATATTTATAAAGCTTCTTTCTTATATACTATATATAAGTCTAGAAATAGACTAGCTAGGCTTAAAGAATAAAAATAGCTAAAAATACTACTCTATAAGTAATTCTAAGCTAACTATACTAAATAGTCTAAGACTATAAAGATAACTATACCTTATTCTAGATACTCTAAGTCTAGAATAAGTACTTTACTTAGCGCTTTAAAGCTTTAAGTGTATAGATTTTTACTATACTTTTTTCTAATAATACGCTATAGAAGAAAAGTACTACTTCTACTATAAAGGCGTCTATTAGTAGTTTTAGCGCTAGTATAGACTTTTTATTTCTTTTTTTTCTTCTATCTATATATATAGATAAGTATAAGCCTTTTTAGATAGAGAAGCGCTTTAAAAGTAATAAAGTATACTTCTAGACTTAGAAAGTAATAATTAAATATAAGCTAGTAATAGACTAAGAGTTTCTTAAAAATAAAAAGTTATAGTTTATATTTATTAATACTAAACTATTCTCTATAGTTTAGTAGTAAGTTACTTTATATTTTAAGATAAGTAAGTATAGTAACTAAAACTTACTAGAGTTTTTTAAATACTTATTATTTTGCTATAGTAATATATATAGTAAGAAGTAAGCTCTAGTATACTTAAATTATCTACGCTAGAGAAAGTAATAGTTCTTTATAGAATTCTTTATTACTTTTAGCTAGACTCTAGTATAAGTAAATAGACTTTATTAAGCTAGTAAGTATAAGCTAAAATAGCTTTATAACGCTTTAAATAACTATATAAAAAAAGTTTCTATAAATTAGAGTATATTACGCACTAACTATAATAAGGTAGTTTTTATATATAAAGCTATTACTATAGACTTTAAGATAGTAAAAATAGAGTCTACTTAGAAGTTCTAGCTTTTTTATCTTATACCTATAGTACTCTAAAGGTAGAACTATAATAGTAATATTTATATAGTAAATATAGAGATAGTAGATACTATATCTAAGAGCTTCTATAGAGATCTAGCCTCTAACTAAGAGAACTAGATTCTTATAGATATATTTAATAAGTATAAGGTAGTAGGTATCTATATATAGTATAGTTACGTAGGTTACTATATAAAAGTATACTCTAATATAGCTATAATATATTCTATTACTATATAATTAGTTAGTTTAAATAAAGAGAAAGTATATTTAGAAAACTAGCTACTTTTAAAGAGAGCCTAGCTTAAAGATAGGCTATAGTAGTACTATTAAAGAAGTTACTAATATAAGGCCTTAATATCTACTTAGTTAATATTAGCTAGTTTATAAATAAAAGCCTCTTTTTAGTATTTTTATTCTTAGAGAGCGCTAAGTAGATATAAGTATTAGTTAACTTAGAGTATAAGTACTTCTACGTAATAGATAAGATAGTTACTAAAAAAGTAAGTACTTAATTTCTTAAGTTAACTCTATAATTACTACGCTAGGTAGTAGGTTCTTTATAAAACTCTATTATTTTATAGTTAGCTATAGTAGAATATAATATTAATAGTTAGCTAACTTATCTTATTACCTATATAGTTCTAAATCTATATTATAATATTATTCTAGATAAGCTATAAATACGCTATAAGAGTGTTATACTTAATATTCTATAGAGCCTTCTTACTATAGATTAGACTAGTAGAATAGTAGTATATAAGTATAATTAGACTCTAGTGTAGCTAGAGATTATAATAATTAGTATAAAAAAGTAGCTAAGATAGTAGGCTATAAAGCGCGTATTTCTAAGTATAAAGGTATAATTCTTATTATAAGTATTTACGCTCTTATCTATACTCTATAATAGTTATACCTTTTATTAAGTAGTATTTAGCTCTTTATAGAGCCTAAGCTAAGTAAATTACTATCTAAATTAGCTAAGTTTTATAATCTCTTTAATAAAAATAAAGCTAGTAGACTACTTCTCTATTAGAGCTACTTTAATTATTATATTAACTTATCTATAAATATATATAGTTATAAGTAGAACGCACTATAAAGCTTTTTATATCTAATATTATATAATTAGCTATTAGAGCTATATATATAGCTTATAGACTTACTTAATAAAAGGTAGATCTAGGCTAGCTTTTTTTTTTATAGAGTTACTAGTTCTTTTTATAAAAAAGGCCTCTAGAGGTTAGTGCCTTTATATTAACTACTATAGCTTTAATAAAATTATAGTTATAGATTACTATTTACTACTTTTAATTAAGAAGACGCTATATATACTTTTAGAGACTTACTAGTTTACTAAAGTTAATATTTATACTACGTTCTATAAGCTATATATAGCTAAAGGTAATAAGATAAAAATAGTGTTTTATACTTATTTTAGTTAATTTAAGTAGCTTATCTACTCTTTTAGTCTAACTAGTGCGCTTATATTCTTCTAATAGTATATTAATAGAGCGCTAAAAAAGGCGCTAGAAGATTTTATAATAGTATACTTTAATAATATTCTTATCTACTCTAGAGAAAGTAAAGCTAACTACTTTATAAAGGCTAAATAAGTTTTTACCTTACTACGTAATCCCTAACTTAACCTAGATCTTAAGAAAAGCGTATTTATAGTAAAGAAAATCTACTATTTTAGCTATATTATTAAAGTAGAACGCGCTATATATTTAGATCTAGATAAGCTTTAGATAGTCTAGAACTAGTATACGCCTATAATAGTAATAGACGTGTATAGCTTTTTTAGGTTTATAAATTTTTACTATAACTTTATTTCTAATTTCTTTAAGATAGCTACTTTCTTTTATTACTTTATAAGTAAGTTTACTCTATTTAGATAGAAGTTAAAGAAGAATAAAGCTTTCTAGACACTAAAGTCTACGTTTATTATAGACTCTATTCTTTATTAGTAGAACCTTACTTATTAAATAGTTATTAAGATAGACTACTTAGGTATTACTTTAGAAGAGTGCCTTTTATAGTATATTAGTAGTGTTCTTTACTTAGTTATATACTACTCTATAGCTTTTATAAGTAAGAAGTGTAACTATACTATTTATAATAAGAAGTTATTAGCTATTATAAAAGTTATATTAAGATTAGATAGTTAAGTTAATTTAAATTTAAAAGTTATTATAGTGTAGAGAAGAAGATCTACTTTGTAGAGACTATATATAGGTAGAGTAGATATATAGGCTATATAGCTAGGTATCTAAACTATAATATATTCTCTTTCTAAAATACTTAAAGTTCTAACTAAGTGTATAAAACGTTTAGTAGCTATAAGTTTAATACTTTATAGACTTTAGATTCTTTTTATTAATAAAGTACCTAATAAAGTATATATAATAAAGAAAAGAGAAAACTCTCTTTATAAAAAGTCTTTAGTAAGTTAGTTATAATAGTAAGAGCTTCTTAATAGAAATATCTATTATAACTTTTTTAAGCTAAGTAAAGTACTATTAGAGAAATACTAACTATATAAGAGTAATAGGCTATAAAACCTAGAACTCTAGCTACTTATAGAAGTTAAAGTTAGGCAGAGACGTATATTAGAATTAGTAATCTAGTAGACTTAGATAGCTTTATAGCTAAGGTAATTATTAAATAACTAGCTAGTTCTTTTTAAGTATATAAAGTTTAATAAGTAGAGTAAAGTAACTATAAGCTTTTTATTATTATTATAATTATAGAAGGTAGTATAAGGTTCTAGGTAGCTAGAGTTATAATTATAATAGTTCTAGACTAACCTTTTACTACTACGTAAGTTGTAATAGAGCTACTAGTTATTAGACTAGTTATTACCTACCTACTCTATCTTATACTAGAGGCACCTATGTTGTTTAGTGTAAGAGTTAATTATATAGTAGATATAGAAGTTAAGCACTTATATAATAGTATATTTAGTGTTACTATTATTATTAAGATAGACTTTAGGTAGAGTAATATTACTAGCGTAAGGCTAACTAGGTAGTGCATTATTCTTGTATAGTTATAGTAACTATAGATAGAATATAGAAAAGAAACTCTTAAGGCTAGTAGAGAAATCTAATTTATAAGCTATATTATCTATTATATAGATAATCTAATATAGCTCTATATTCTTATAATTAAGAGACTTTACTAGGCACTTAGTCTTAATATACCTAGCGTTAAGAAGTACTTAGTTACTAATACTAAACTAAAGAGCTAGATAGTAATTAGCGTTAGTAAAGTTGCGTATCTTCTTATAAGACTAGATAAGTTTACTACGTAAGTATTTACGTATTATATTAATATAAGTAATAAGAAAGTTAGTAGAGTATTATTATACCTATATAGTAGGTAGCATGTTAGTAATATAAGTAGGCTCTAAACTACTATAGAGTAAATATCTTTTAGTAGTCTAGAATAGAGAAACTCTAGTTACTAAGCTTATAGCTAAGTTTACTTTAAATTTAGCTAGAGATAGTAGCTATAATAGATATATAGAATAAGATTATATTACTTATAAAATACTACGTTATTAAATAAATAGCTATATATATAAGGTTTTAATATTTCTTACTTATACTACGCTAGGCCTAATTAGGTAGAGTTATAGGTTTAATCTATAACACTACTCTCTCTCTTCTTTAGAGTAGTTCTATTACTCTAGTTTTTTTTTAACTAACTTTTTAGTATATTACAAAAGTAATATTATACCTAATATATTTAGAAATTAGATTATAAAGAAGATACTTATTTTGTAAAAGCTATATAAGCTATAGCAGCTTCTACTATTATTATCTCTAACTTCTATTCTATATTACTTCTATTAGTTTAATTATAGTATATTAAGTAGCTTTAGAGTTATATTTAGAAGAAAAGAGTAGTTATTAACGTAGAACGTAGAGTCTATAAAAGTTAGTGTACTAGTAGACATAGTATCTCTATAATAGCCTACGCGTCTAAGCTATTATAGGCTATAACTACCTTTATCTTAACACTAGTCTAGTAGAATTATAATCTCTAAGTTAATATTATATAATATAGCGTAGTAATAACTCTATTATTAGATTATAGAGAGTGTAATAGTAATACTAGTAAGCCTCTTATATAGTAAGTTATATAGTATAAGTATTAGTTCTAGTTAAGTGTTATATAGTAAGATAATACATAGAGGTAGCCTTTCTAATATATAAGTAATATATTATATTAGAGTATTACGTAACTACTTATAATATAATAGTTCTGCGTAGCTATAGTTAGTTATAATTATTATTCTAATAAAGCGCTATTATTAAAAAGTCTTACCTACTTATTAGCGTGCTAAACTTTACGTATAGTTCTAGTTTACTAAACTAGTAATAGTAGTACTTAGTAACTAAGTTAGCTAAGTTTATAAGATTTATATATAGCTTCTATAATAGGTTATCTAGGCTATCTAGGTAGTTAGTCTACTATATATAGTATTATAGTAAGCTCTTTATGTTATTTAGACTAGAGTTCTTTTTATATTTATTAACTTAGCTATCTAAAATAGCTTTAATAGTATAGTCTATATTATTATTAACGTTTAGGTCTATAAGCTTAATAGGTTCTTTATTATTCTAAACTTAGCTAGGTAGTAGATTTTCTTCTACGTAATATAAGAGCTAAGAATAGAAGATATTATAAGCTTATATACCTAGCGTAAGAGTAACTTTATAAGCTATATTATTAATAATATAAGTAATAAGAAAGAGCCTATAGTTTTTAAAGTTTAATAACTAGTTAGGCTACGTTATTCTTAGGTTGTAGAAGTCTACTATAACGTAATTACTAACTTAGAATTTAGAGATAGAAATATAGTTATTATTAGCGTATTCTACTTATTTAGTTTACACCTAAATAATTTAGTTACGTAAGTAATTACGTAGCTTATTAAGTTATTTAGTAAACTTATTAGCGTTAAAGTAATTATAGTAAGTAGATATAGTTAGTTATATATCTAAAGTCTTTACTAGCTCTATACTAGATTAAGGTATATAACTCTTTATTATAGTAAATACTAATATACTAGTGCTTACGTTAATAGTAGCGTTAGCTTTAAATTCTACTATAAGTAGTAGTAGAGCCTAGTTATCTTACTTATAGTTAATATATATCTTAAGATATTACTTAAGAAAGGTATTAGCGTTCTTAGTCTAACTATTAGTTTCTAGATAGTACGCTATAGATAGCTTAGGCTTTATTCTAAGGTATTAGTATAGGCGCGTCTAGAAATAGAACGTAAACTAAGAGTCTTAGTCTAATATAATATACTCTAGATAGCTCTCTTCTTACTATACGTACTTAATAAATACTTAGATAAGAGTATTAACGTAGAAGTTAGTAATAGAAATAAACTTCTTCTTCTTACTTAGGTAGTCTACTATAATAAGAATATTTTTATAAGTATGTCTATTATTAGTATAGAGTAGTAAGTAAGTAATATAATCTATTAAAATTAAGCTCTAGTACCTCTTAAGTATTAGAAAAGAGTAGAGAAGCCTTTATTTACCTTTATAGTATAATTTAGTATAGTAGTAGATAAGATAGGCTTATATATACTAGACTATATTATAGATTATACGTAGCTAGTAGTACTAGTAAGTAGCTTTAGTGTATATTTTATACTTACCTCTATATTCTTTAGCGTAAAGTAATTAGTAGACTTAGTCTAAAACGTAGGTGTAAAGCTAGTTAATATTAGAGATATATACTTTCTCTTAGATATATAGTAGGCTATTATAAATAGTATAGTTTCTAAGCTTAATATAGAGACGCTAGTCTTAGTTACTAAGATTAGTAGGTAAATATTATTAACTATTTTATTTAGCTATAATAATAGCCTAAAGCGTTTTATTATATAAACTAGTAGCTTATATAGCGTTAGTTAAGTTATTAGTAGCATCTATATTAGGCGCTATAGGTTTATTATCTGCGTTATTCTTTTCTTCTTCTAGTATAGTAATATTATTAGAGCACGTATTAACTAGCGTAAGATATAGTGTATTATTAATAGCGTTACACTTATAAATAGTATCTATCTTACTATTATTATATATACGCTAGGCTATATTAAGAATAGAGAGATTAATATAGTAGAGGTAGTAATACGTAAGAAATAGAGCGTATCTTATATCTAGTCTCTACTAGCTTATAAGAGTTGCTACCTATAGAGTAGAGTTAATCTAGTGTAGTTTTAGCACTACCTACTAGTAGTGTTAGTAGTAGTTATTATTAGTGTTCTCTAGAAAGTCTTTTAGTTACTAAGTAAGAGCGTCTAGCTTAGTACTCTATTAGCTTAGTTAGTAGATAATACTAAAATTAAATTTAGAAAATAACTTAGCTTACTAGACTTACTAATAATTAAGATATTTATTAGTTATAAACGTCTATAAGGCTTAGTAATTAGAAAGAACCTTAACTAGGTTTAATATTCTAGCTAATTTAAAGCGCTATTCTTTAAAGGCCTAGATAATAGTAAAAAGCTTCTTATTATAGATTTTATAATTATATTTAGCTAGGTTTATCTTATAGAAGATAAATATAATAAAGTAAAGAATATTTTTATATATTTATAATAATACAGCAGCTATAATAAAGTCTAATATATCTATTTCTAACTAGATATCTAGATTAGTGTTAAAGTAGATAAGTATACTAGTAGTCTTAAAAGTATTCTTTAAATACTAGAAGAACACTAGTACTTTTAAATCTAGTGTAAGAAAGAAAACCTTCTTACTATCTACTTTAGTAAGCTTTATAAGGTACTTTACTATTAAAGAAAAGCTTTTAATAAATTATCTATAGAAATTAGTAAATCTAAGAAATACTTAGACGTTTTTTATATTACGTAGAGTCTACTATTCTAAGATAGTAGCTACTTTCTTTAGATCTATTTCTAGGCTATTAGTAGTAAGAATAAAGCTAAGGTATCTAACTCTTTTTATAGAAAAGGTACACTTAGCAGTGTTAAGGTATATATCTACTTTACTAATCTTTTCTAAGATAGTAAGTATATAGTCTTTATACTTACTTTTATTATCTAAATAGATAAAAATATTATTAAAGTACGCTATATAGATAATATTAAAGTAATTATAAAGAGTCTTATTAATAAAGATTTAGAAAGTGCTAGAGATATTATAGAGGCTAAAAGGTATTACTAGATACTTATAGAGTCTATACTAGGTAAGAAAAGCTATTTTCTTTTTATAGTCTTTCTTTATTCTTATAGAGTTAAACGTAGTAATAATATTAACTAGTATTATAATCTATACCTTTACTATATAAGTAAGAGTTTTCTTAATAGTAGGTAGCGCGTTATAGTTCTTATAAGTAATAGTATTAAGCTCTTAATAGTTAACGTAGATCTATAACCTACCTAATAGCTTCTTAATAACTAGTACTAGAAACACGTATAGAGACGTAGAGAGCTAGATAAAGCTCTTTCTAATTATCTTATTAATATATACCTTTATAGCTAGAGTCTCTTTATAGATAAGCTTATAAATATAAAGCTTAAGCGTAGTAGTACTAGACTTAATATTAATAGTATAGTTAATACCTAGCTACTAAGAAAAAAGAATATTTACTAGTTATAGACTAAATAAGTTAGAGAACTTATTAAGAATATAAGCTAGAACTAGCCTTTAGATCTTCTTTTTACTTATAGATAGACGCTCTATCTTAGCTATATAATACTTAAAATCTACTTAGATAATAGAGGTAAAACTAGTAACTTATTCTTTAAAAAACTATAAGTTATAGTTACTAGTGTAAGAATTCTTAGGCTACTTAACTTTATTAAAGTAGTATAGCTCTAACTATATAATAGAGCTAGAGTTCTTAGTTACTATAAGTAATATAGCTTTAGCGCTAATAAGAGAGATTTTAAAATCTCTAGATAGTATATTCTTAGGCGCAACCTTATAGATAGAGCTAGTAAAGAGATAATCTTTATAAACTATATTCTAGAGACTATTCTTAAGGTAGTTAACTTTATAGTTTTTATAGTTAAATATTATAAAGTAAGATAAGCTAAAGCTTAGAATAGGCTTATAATAGTTAAGCTAGTTTATCTCTAGTATAATATTGTATTTCTCTAGGTTTATAATATAATATAGAGTTATAGTAATGTAATTACTATACTTAATAGTAATATTAGTAGTGTAAGTAAAGCGTATAACTTTCTTACTATTAGCTAGAGCTAGTTAAATTAGTTTAGTAATAGTAAATATAGTATAATACTACTACTTAATCTATACTTAGCTAATAAAGTAAGCGCTTACACTAGTGTTAACTAAAGTAGAGTTTCTTTACTAGAAATCTAATTATTACTTTAAGCTATAGTAAAAGTTAAGTAAATAACTAACGTTAGTCTAAAAGCTATAAATAGTAGTAGTAGAGATATAATATATTCTTTATATTTTGCTACTAATATAGAAGATAGTAGTAAGCTTCTAGACTTTACTCTACTAGACTTAGTATTATAAGGTCTTAGTTAATATTTACTAGTTTTACTCTTACTTATAATTTTAATTAGAAGTATTTAAAAATTCTTCTTATCTATCTTATTATTATTAATAACGTTATTAATATCTTTAATATTACTATTAATATTAAAAGCTACTAAGAATAGAATTTTGCTAGATAGAGTAATAAGCTTACTCTAATATAGTGCCTTCTTATTATATTAAGTATATTCTTACTTACTACACTTATAGTAGATGTTATTATCTTTACACTTTTTTTTATTCTTTACTATACGTGCGTTCTAGACCTTACGCTTAGTGTAGTAGTTAGACTACTACTTACGCTCTAGTAACTAGTTACCTAGTATCTATTAGTAAGTTTTAGTTATAGTAGACGTAGTAGTAGTAGTAGTCTTATCTAGATTAATATTCTATATAGCTTTGTTAACGCTATAGATATAGTAGAGAAACTTTATAAAAGTTTTATAGTTATTAGATATAGTAGCTATTATATTACTAAAATAAGTATTTATAAAACTTTAGGCTTTCTTAATAAAAGTATACGTAGAGTAGGTATAAAGAATATTAGCTATACTTAGAAAGTAGACTTACTAGGTAGTAAAGGTCTTACCTAGCTTCTAGCGTAGACTACTATCTATAAGTAAAGTCTTAGCTTCTCTAAACTAGTTATAGATAAAGTATATACTATTAAGTGCGTTAAAGTAATTAGTAAACTAGGTTACTTTTATCTTCTAGATAATAGGCTAGGTTTTACCTATAATATAGCGCTTTAAATAGCTAATACGTAGAGACTTATTAGAGATAGTAAAGTACTTATCTATAGCTATCTTCTACTATTACTTATAGTTCTAGTTAGAGTTACTATAGAACTTAGAGATGTTAGGTATTTTATAAAAGGTAGAGACTATTCTAAATAGATAGACACTACCTAAAAAGCCTATTAAAGATAGTAAGAAGATATAAGAGTCTAGTAGAGTAGCTTTATATAGGTTTAGAGCTTATAGAAAGAAAAAGGCTAATAACTAGTAAGAAAGCTATTCTAGGTTCTAGAAGAAATAATTACGCGTAATACGTATATTCTAAGAATTATATAGTAGAAAAGTACTCTATTAAGTATATTAGTTATTAGTATCTTACTTCTAATAGAAGTTTAGACGCTTTTAGTTAGAGTTAGAATACTTCTAACCTAAAGTGCTAGAGTAGTTCTAGTAAGAGTTTAGGTAATTCTAGTAGTTATACTATAGAATTAAATAGAGCTTATAGTTAGGTTTATAGTACTATAGCTTTATAAGATACTACTTAGCTTTACACTACACGCTCTATAAGTTAAGTATAGCCTAGTTAAGCTACTATTAGAAACGCTAAAGCTATTAGTTTTTAGCTTTACGTAAGTTCTTAATATTATTATAAGTAGTATTAAGGTTCTTACACTTACGCTAATACTTTCTATACTATATATTAGTATTATTATTAGCTTTAGTAAACTTCTTATATATAGTATTAAAGGTACTATATTTAACTATACTCTTAATACGTTTCTTAAGCTTATTAATCTCTAGAAGAGTAGTGTTACGCTCTAAGACTATTACTTTATATATTAGATTACTACTAATCTTACTAGTATCTAAGGTAATAAAGACCTATAGCTAAGTTATAGCTTTCTATAGAAGCTTAAGCTCTATATACTTAGCTTAATAAATATTACTACTAACTCTATTAATAGTCTAAAACTAATTAATAGTATTAGAAAGCTTTTTAATGCGCTAGTTCTTAAGCTTAATAGTATAGACAGTATTACGTAAGATAGTAAGAAGTCTAGTAATATAGAAGTGCTAGTTATAGAGCTAGTCTACTACTTATTTATAGAAGTTCTCTACGTTAGTAATAGTAGAGATAGTTACACTATAATATATACTATTATTATTAGAGTAGTCTTAACCTACCTAGATTATAAATAAAGTAATATTAGTTTTACTATTATTAGTAGAGTTATTATATTATTATAACTTAACCTAGTTATAGAGCTTAGTATTACTATTATAGAAGAGAATACGTACTTTATATAAGTTATCTTATAATACTTCTATAGTAACGTTACTAATCTTAATATAGATATACTTATTATTATTATCTAGAATATTAAGTTCTTTACAACTACTATCTAATTCTAATAGATAGAAGAATTATAGATAGAATACTTAGAAGAAGCTCTTATATTACTATCTAGACTTAGCGTCTATAGTTAGTAGAAGTAGAAAGAGTAAGCTCTTGCGTTACTAATTATATATTAGTAGTAGTAGAGGCCTTATACTTTCTTAGATATTACCTATAATAGTCTAGAATTAGCTAGCGTCTTTACTAAAGCTAAGACTTATAGAAAAAGCGCCTAGAGCGTTAAAGTCTAATATAGTAATAATCTATATATATATATATATATATATATAGAATATAGATAGGTATTATAGAGTTATATTATTAACTACGTATACTACGTCTACTTACTTAAGTGTTTACTACCTTCTTATTTACTAGTAGAATAAGCTAGTTCTCTACTAACTTTATAATCTAATATTATTTATATAACTAAGCCTAACACTTCTATAATATTCTCTATTAATAAATACTAACTATTATAGTAGTAGGCTTCTAGTAGACTTCTCTAGGCCTCTCTTATATCTTTGCAGCTCTAGTACTTTAGTATACTCTTAGTAGTACCTAACTAACTAGCTTATAAGTTCTACTTTATAGTTATATAGTAGAGCTCTACTAATCTATTATTACTAGTACTACTTTAATAGTATTATTTCTAAAAGAGTATATATATCTAATTTATACGCTTAAGCGTAATTACTATAATAGTATTAGAGCTTCTTTAGCGTATATAAGTTATACGTAGTTATTATTATTATTATAACTAATTATAATATAACTTAATAGAGTAGAGTGTAGAGTCTAGGTATAGATAGGCTTTAAATATAGTATAGTGTAATAGATATATAGAATAAGATTATATTACTTATAAAATACTATATTATTAAATAAATAGCTATATACGTAAGGTTTTAATATTTCTTACTTATACTACGCTAGGCCTAATTAGGTAGAGTTATAGGTTTAATCTATAATAGTAGCTACGCCTAATTATTCTATAAGTAATTAATATAGAAGCGTAGATACTATTTAAAGTTAGTGTTAGTGTTTTTAGTCTATTTATTAGTTTTAGAATAATAGAATATAGATAGCTTAGGCTAGGTTTCTATATAGTTATAAAGGTAACGCTAGAAGTAGAAGGTAAATTAGCGTCTATAGTTACTAATAAAAGTTTTAGAATACTCTTTCTCTCTCTATATATATTTAAGAAACTTATTAATAACTATAGAGACTTTTATATTTTCTATAGCTATAAACTTCTTTTTTTTAGATAACTAGTTAATAATAACTATAATATACCTAAAGAAACGTCTACACTATTTAGAAAAGAGTAAGAAAGTAATAAAGTTAATAGAGATATTTTTCTAATAGCGCGCTAGTATAGAAAGAGAGTATAATAGCGTATATTTAGCTTCTTAATTAGTTTTAGACTATTAATATATTATATAATAGTTTATAAACTAGGTAATAGTATTAGTTATATCTTACTAGTAGTACTACTTACTTATCTATTAGTAGGTTATAGTATAGCTACTATAACTACTTAGAAGTAAGTTATAGATATTCTTAATAACGTAGGTACAAAGCTTTTTACTAAAGAGAACTATTAGATAGTTATTTTTTATAAATAGTCTACTATTATTACTAGTCTTAAAATTTTCTAGTTCTAATTATACTTCTTTAATAATTAAGTAGTAGAGTATACACTAGTTTCTATTAAGTAGTACTTCTTATATAGTAGTAAAATAGGTGTCTATAGAGTAGAGTAGATTAATAAAATTCTACATTAGTGTATTATCTACGTTAGAGATATTATTATATAGGTTAGACTTATTCTAGAGAAATAGTTACGTAAGCTCTACTATCTTAGTTTATAGTAGTGTTGCGCTCTTACTACTTTTCTAGATAAAAGAAAGTAGTAATAGAATATTATAGTTAACGTTAGTAAGATAGAGCTTAGCTAGATAGATAGCTTTATAGCTACTACTATTCTATTAGTATTTTTCTAGTAGTGTTTAGTATTAGTGTTAAACTTAGTTATTAGAGATATACTCTAGAAGGTCTCTAGTGCGTCTTATAAGACTATTAGGCTTAGTGCTTTATTTATCTAGGTAGTACTTAACTTTAAAGTTAAATTTCTTAAGAAATTTAGTCTAGTAAGCTTACTATTAGTTAAGGTATTTTTTAAACTTAAAGTACTCTAGTTCTTTATAATTAGTAAGAACTTCTACTAGATTAGATATTCTAGTAAGCTTAGAGCGCTACTTTTTAAAGGCTCTAACTATAGTAAGAAGTTTCTTATTATAGATTTTATAATTACATTCTATAGGTATTATCTTTTTAGAAAGATACACTACTAGTTAGATAGTATTATTACTTTAGATCTAAGATAGTACTACAGCGTATATATAGTCTAATACGTTAGTCTCTAAAATACTCTTAAGATTAGAGTTAAAGTGTACTAGTATAATATTACTATAGAAAGTAGCCTTTAAAGCCTTAAACACTCTTTCTACCTTAGACGTTATTTAAAATATTTTTAGGTTACTATAGATAAAATACATAAGAGGCTTTACTATATCTAAGAAACTATAGATAAACTATTAGTAGAAGTTTATAAATTCTAAGAAAGCTTAGATATCTTTTAGTATCTATAGTAGAAGCTAGTCTTATATAGCACTAACTTTCTCTAAGTCTATTTTAATACTATTTACTATAATAATAAAGCTAAAAAACTTTACTTTCTAGGTTATAAACTTAGACTTTAAGATATCTATTAGTAGCCTAGCGTCTAATAATTATATAACTATACGTAAGAGGTAGTTCTTATATTCTTCTAGAGTCTTACTAAAGATAATAATATTATTAAGATAGGCTATATAGAACTTATCTAAGTATTTATAAAGAATATTATTAATATACGCTTAGAAGGTTTCTAGACTATTATATATACTAAATAGTATAACTATATATTAATATAGTCTATATAGCGTAATAAATATAAAGAGATACTTATACTTATTTTTAATATAGATTTTATTAAAGATAGTAATTATATTAATCTTAGAAAAGTACTTTACCTTAAAGAGCTTAGTAAGTATATCTTAGATATAAGAAGATATATTCTAGTTCTTAATAGTGTGTATATTTAATTCTCTATAGTTAATATATATATAAATACTACCTCTAGACTTCTATACTATAAGTAGTAGAGCTATCTAGTCTAATATACTATATTTAATATATTCTTTACGTAATATATTATCTAGGTAGAGCTTTATAGCTTAGGCTTTATTATAGAAAAGTAAACGTAGTTACTAAGAGAATAGTTTAGAGAGTTTTTTAGTATTAGAGTCTAGCTAAATCTTAATATAATAATCTAGCTAGTCTTTCTATAGTAGTAGCTTATCTACTTTCTATAAGTTAAATTCTAGGTATAGAGAATAGAGTACGCAAGAGAGTTTAGCTAGAATATTTTTCTTACTTATAGAAAGTTATTTTATTTAGTTATAGAACTTCTTAAAGTCTTTAGATAATACTCTAGTACTAGCTATACGTAAGGCTTAAGTGTTAAACTACTCTTAGTTACTTATATTATATAGGTAATTAACTTTCTCTATAGTAGTAAGATAGATTTTATTACTATAAGTAATAGAGATAGAGGCTACCTAACTAGAGATAATAGAAATATTTACTAGAGAGAGAGCCTTAGAGTAATAAGCCTTCTTAAGCTTATATAGAGAAGATAGTAGATATTTATAATAGTAGCTGCTTTAGATAGTATATAGCTTATAGTTATAAATATACTATTAGAGATACTAGTTAGAGTTAAATACAAAAGTTATAGTATTTTAATTAACTTAAGAGTTATAAGTCTAAAACTAGAGAGTACTAAGTATTATTTAAACTCTACTTAGCTTTATAATATAAGCTAAGACTTATTCTTTATAGTTATCTATAGATATATTTACCTATATTATATAGGTAACGCTAGTAACTATAGTACTATTAGCTAGTTCTAAGAAAGCAGAGTTACGTAGTAGTATAAAGTTATACTTATATACGCGTACGTAAGTCTTATTAATAAAAATAGAAGTATATTCTAAGTTACTTATAATTTTAATATATATAGATAGATATAATAGAAGAGAGATAATTTCTTTAAAAACTAACTATTAGCTAACTAAAGGTAGATATATATTACTATAGATAGTAGCAGCTACTATAGAAAATATATAAACTACTAGCTATAAAGACTACTCTAAGACCTTAATTTAAGTAAGAATAGCCTTTAAAATAGAGTCTAGTTTAGTGTTATCTTTATTATAGTCTTATATAGTAGAAGATAGAGTAGTAGAAGAAATTAAAGGTATACTAGAGAGCTTCTTTACTTTATATTAAAACTTAGGCTTCTATCTCTAGAGATAACTATTACTAAAGACTATAAGTTTTCTAAATAGTTAGTAGTAGTGTTATTTATACTTAATAGAGAGGTAGAGCTTTATATTAAGTTTACGTAGACTATAGCCTTAGAGATAGATTCTCTATTCTTTACGTAGGCATTATTTAGAGCTTATAGAACTTCTAGAAAGTAATCTATAGATATAAGCTCTAACGTACCTTTATAAGAAGCTTTATTAAACTTAGAAGTATATCTTTTATAATAATACTAGTAGTAGTAGTCTATATTAGTTAAGACTTAGATTTTAGTAAGTATATATATTTTATAAGAGTTCGCGATAACGTAATAGATATATATATTTACACTAATATTAGTGTTAGAAATAGTAATACTAGTAGTGTTATAGTTACTGCTACTATTACTATTATTACTTTAACTAGTGTTAGCTATAGAGTAAAGAGTAGAGTAGAGCTATTCTATATAATAGAGCTTCTTAGCAAAAGCTTACTAGTTATTATTATAGTAGTTATTATTAAGAAAAGCTTCTACCTAGCTTCTCTATATAGCGGGTAACTTCTTAGTAAGCTAGAAAAGCTTTTTCTTATTACTTTATTTTAATAGAGCTACTCTAGCTTTAAAGTAGGTAAAGTAGATATTAATAGACTCTCTAGTCTTAATAGAGACTTTATTATTATAGAATATCTAGGTATTAATATAGATATTTATACTACTATAGCACTTATCTAGAATATTCTATACTTACTAAAGAGAGGTAAACTTTTCGCTAGAGATAACCTATCTATTACTAATATTATTCTAGGTAATATTAGTAACCTTATTATAGAGGTAGTTTAACTACTTTATATTATTATTCTTAAATATATATAGGTAAGCGCAGAACTAGTCTATAATATCTAACTTCTACTTTACGTATTAACTAGGCTTAGTACCTACTAGTTCTATAAAGAAAATAGGCTTAGGTTATTTTACGTATTAGTAGTTAGAGTTATAAGTAATAGAGGTAGTAAAGTTAGAAACGTTCTAATAAGTAGAAGTAACTAGGCTCTAATTATTATAGTCTTAGTTATTATAGTAATAGAAGCTCTTATAAGAAGAGCGCAGAGGTTTATTAAAATTTTTAGAGTTAGAGCTATTAGAGTTTTTAGACTAAGTAGCTACTATCTATAGCGTAAGAACCTCTTTATACGCTTTAGTGTATATAGTATACTTCTATAAATATATTTTCTTATATTTATTCTTATAGGTAGTAACTTTAGTAATCTTATATATAGTAATAAAAGTATATTACTTATCTTATTAGTAGTTACTATAAGCTTTACTTTAAAGAATATAGAGTTACTTTTATAAGTTAATAAAGTAAAAGTCTAAACACTTAAAGTTATTCTTAGTAGTGCCTAACTTATAGGTAAGGTTAATAGCTTCTATTTTATATTAACTATAAACTAATCTCTTATCTATAAGATTTTTCTTAAGCTTAGTAATATATATATTTAACTAGCTAACGTTATTATAGAAAGTATATATAGTATTAAATATAAGATTAAGAAAATATACTACTTTTTAGTTAGAGTAATTCTCTAGAAAAGTCTTGTTAAAGTTACTAACGTAGGTTTTCTTACTATTAAGCCTATATTTATACGCTAATAAAATCTATTATATAGATTCTATCTTAGAAGTTATATAGCTATTATATAGATATTAGATAGAGTTAGTATTACTTAAAGCACTAGCTATTAGCTTAGTAGTTAGAGATAGTAAATATAATAACTACTAAGCTTATTCTAGGCCTACGTTACTATTATTAAAGTTCTTCTAGAAGAATATAAACTATTTAGTATTATAGGCTGCGCTACTACGCTAAAGGTAAGCTAGTAGAGTAGAGAGAAAGAAGTAGTAAACGTTTAGCTTAGAGTCTTACTTAAGGTATTATATAGTAATATTAGAGTTAAAGAATACCTTTTTATAGTATATAATAGTATTACCTTTATAAAGGTTCTTATTAGAGTTATTATTCTCTAAGAGATTAATAAAAGAGTAGATACTCTATACTTAAGAGTTCTCTTAGTAGAGAGAATTTAGCGCGTTACTAGAGTTATTATTATTAAATAATCTAGAGACTAGAGAGTTGCTAGCCTTATATAGGTTATTATTTCTACGTAAGTAGAGTAGTATAAAAAACTCTAGAATAGAGCTACTAAGAGTAGTACCTATTACTTAGGTCTAAGTATTCTATATAGAAGATAGAAAGAACGTGTATAGGTTAGATAGGCTACTAAGAAAGCTAGTGTCTCTACTACTACTATCTAGAGTATAAGTAGCTAAAAATGTAGTAGATATAGTATATAAGAGAATAGTAGTTATATTACTACTATCTATAACTAGTAGAAAGAATAGCGTAGCTATAGCTAGCTTAGAAGTAGACTTAGAAGTTATTTTCTAACTAGTCTTAGTAGTCTAGTTAGGTAGAGTAGTCTAAGACGCTATAGCGCTTAGTGTAACTACTAATATATTAGGTAGAGTATAAGCGCTTAATTATTAATTACGCGTTTTTAAAAGTTACTAGAAATATTAACCTAGTCTATTACGCTAGAGTTACTAATATAATTTAAAGACTACAATAATATATAAATATTATATTAAAATTAAATAGTTAAGTTAATTTAAATTTAAAAGTTATTATAGTATAGAGAAGAAGATCTACTCTATAGAGACTATATATAGGTAGAGTAGGTATACAAGCTATATAGCTAGGTATCTAAACTATAATAGCTATAGTACGCTACCTTAAGATATAGTTAGTAGAGCTTACTAGTATATATAAGTCTTTTAAAGTTCTTACTAACTATAAAAACCTAGAGTATTTTACTAGTATATATAATCTTAGTAAATAGTAGTATTACTAGGTAAAGAACTTTTTTAAGTTTTAGTATATCTTATATTATTATTCTAGATGTCTTACTACGCGCTTTAATACGCTAAGCTACTATAAGTAGAACTATAAGAAGAACTTCTACTAAGTAGTATATATTATAATACTTATTAGAATCTCTATAAGTATAGTATAGGTCTAGATAGAGAATAGACCTCTACTAGGCTTCTTAGTATTTCTTAACTTCTATATATAAGGTTTATAAAATACTACTTTAGTAAAGAATTCTAGTTATATAAAGTAATAGAAAGTAGTTTATTTAGGTATAAAAACGTTTCTACTAAGAGCTAATATAACTTAGTAGATTAGAGACTACTCTATTAGTGCGTATAGTATACTACTTTAGAGAGGTATTCTATAGTTACTAAATTAAAAGCTACTTATAATAATAGTAATCTAGAGAGCTTATAAGTTAGGTTTAGTAGAGTACTTTAGAAAGAATATTACCTTTTGTTATATATACTAGAACTACTACTAAAATAGTATATTAAGTAACGTTACGCGCTATATTTAGAATTACTACTACTATATAGTTTACTTCTTTTAGAAAAAGCGCTAAGAGCTATTATAGTCTATTCTAGTAGTAGATAGGTACTAGTAGTAAATCTTAATAGATTTTATAATAGAGCTACTAGTCTATAGTAAGTTATTACTACGCTATTTACTTATTATTACTAATTAGCTGTCTAAGTTTATCTAGTTAGAGGTAGTTACGTTTATAGCCTTAGACTATATTACGTAGATATTCTATAATTACTAGTAGCGTTTTTATAGATTTCTCTTAGCTTTAATTATAGACTATAGCTTAGACTAGTTAGAGACTTTTTAGACTACTTTGTATAAACTTACTAAGATAGAATAGCTTATGTTTTATATTCTACTATCTCTAGACTAATAGAGGTATAAAATAAATAAACTAGAAAGTATAAGCTATATTATATATAATAGTAACCTTTAAGTAGACTAACTAGCTAGATTACCTTTTAGTGTGCTAGCTAGCTTTAAATAACTATAACTCTAGTGTTACTAGAGTAAGCCTAAATCTATTACTTAATAGATATATAGTAGACATACTATAATAAGTTTTATTACTAGATAGGTCTATATATATATTTAAAAGTTACATAGTTTAGTTTATAAAGTATCTAAAGTTAAAGCTTAATCTAGTCTAAGTAGTAATTACTTTTACTTAATAATAGTAATAGAAGATAACTAATTAATTATAATATTTTATAGAACGTTTCTAGATTAGTAATAAAGTATAGTTTTCTATATATAATATTAAGATAAACTACCTAAGTAAAAAGCTTAACTAGCTTTAAGCTAAGTATATAGTAATAGCTATACTATTACTACTTATAGTTATATTAGACTTACTTAGAAATCTATATAAGACTATTTATATAAACCTAGTAAAATAGACTATAGTAGATCTTCTACTAAGCTAACCTTTAATAGACGTATAGCCTAGGCTTATAGTAGGCCTAAGTAAGAAGAATAAGAACCTACGTAAGTAGATAGTTAAAAAGATTCTATAGATAAAGAATACTTTAGATTAAGGCTAGAGAAAGGCTTTAGTAAAATAGGCTAGCTACGTTACACTAATATAGGTTAACCTACTAAAGCTATTAAAAACTAAGGCTCTAGATTATTTTAAAGCTAAATATAAAGATATATATTTTTATAATAGACTAGTATAGTATAATAATAAAAAAAAAGTACTTTATAAATTTAGCCTTAGGCCTATAAAAAAGAAGTTAATTTAATAGCTTTAGATCTATACTATCTAGTATATACTATAAATCTTAAGAATAGTAAGCTCTATAAGTACTCTATAAACCTAAACTAAAGAAATATTTAATCTACTTAGTTCTTCTCTATCTTATAATAGATCTATATATTATAGTAGTAAAACTAGTAATATAATAAGAGGCTAAATAGCTATTAGACTTAAAAGTTAGTGCGCTAGAGAGAGCTAGGTCTAAATAGTGTTTAGATAAGAATAATAACTATATATATATATATAATACAATTAATTATATTAAGCACCTATTCTAATAGAGATACTACTAATTACTCTACTATATATAGTAACTAACTAAAACTTAACCTATTTAGTCTTCTACTTTAGAAACGCTACGCGCTACCTTTAAGTGCGTATTTTACCCGCTAAAGGCTTATTAAAATAATAGTTTAACTAGGCTTTAGAAGAGAAGAAACGTAATTATTATATAATATAATAGAATAAGTAATAGATAAGTATATAAAATAGAGAATAAGATAATACGTAGAATAGTATACTTAAGAGATATATAGAAGCAAACTATAAGCTATAAAAACCTAACTATATAGATACCTAAGAAGTAGGTATACTAAGAGACTTCTAATAACATAAATAATTATATAATAATAACTACTACTTAGACTAATAAATAATATAGCTATAGCAGCGCTGCGCTAAGTAATATAAAGAGCTAGATAAGAGGTTTAGACTAGGCTAATTACTCTTTAGAGAGTAGTATAGATAGAAAATAATATAATAGAAAGTATATAGCTATATTATTCTACTAAGAATAAATAAGAAGACTTAAGAAAGGTTAGAAGAGCTAATATAGTAGAGTTTAATTTAGATATAGCTAGAAAAGAAGAAACTAAATAATAAGATAGTAGTAGAAAACTATTATAGTATATAAAAGAGGCAGCAATAGCTCTTCTAGTAAAGAATACCTAACTTTATTAGTAAGTAAATAGTTAAACCTAATTAATAGTACTTATACGTTTAATATTTATACTAGCTATTATACTATTTATAATACTTATATACTACCTTATATAAATAAGTAAGAGTTAATCTAATAAGGCTAAGATTAATAAATAATCTAAGTTAGTTACTAAAGCCTCTTTAAAAGCCTAATTTACTAAATAACTATTTTTATCTCTCTAAACTAAGCCTATAAAGCCTAAAGCAATACCTATATTATTCTAGAAGAATATTAAGATGCTAGATATTCTAGAGTTCTTAGGCACTACTAGCTAGTAGCTTTAGACACAACCTCTAGTATAACTTTAGAATAATAATATAGTAAGACTTCTTTAGATAATAGCTTAGTCTCTCTAGTAGCTAGATAATTACCTTCTAGTCTATTTTACTTAGCTTTCTCTATACCTATTAGAGATAGTTCTAGTATTTAATAGAACTAATGTTACTACGTTTCTTAAGCGCTTTAAGAATATGTTAAAGTACTATAAGTTTATAGATAAGATAAAGATTAATTACCTTTTAGCGCACTATAAACCTAAGTAGAGAGTAATTATCTAAGCCTTAAATAAATATACTAATACTCTAGTTACTAAATTCTAGAAGAAGTTTAGAGAAGTTCTTAGAAAGCTCTTTTATACAAATAATAAAGACTAATAGAAAGCTTAGACTAAGTACTTTAAGCACTAGCTTTTATAGTACTAAGCTAGGTCTAATCTAAATATTAAGAAATATTTATAAAAGTTTTAGATTTATAGTAAGCGCTATATTAAAGTGTTAACTATTAATAAAGATTACTAAGAGTTCTACTTAGTTAAGAGACTACTTTTTAGGTATACTATAAAGATACTTAATAAGTTTAGTTTAAAGACTAACAACCTAAAAACATTTAACTATACTAAGATTAGTAACTACCTTACTACCTATCTAGAGGTAGAAGAAGAAGCTTATATACTTAACTCTTCTAAAGTAGTTAAGAAAATTATTCTAGAAGTTAAATTTAACCTAGCGCAACTAATAGTCTATTAGTAACCTTAGTAACTAGTACTAGCTTCTTAAGACAACTACACGCAGGCTTTCTAGCTACCTAAGCTTAATATCTAGCTCTAAGATAAGCCTCTCTAGCTCTATACTTTCTAGTTACCTTTAGAAAAAGTACCTACTAATATAGAAGTAGATAACTTAGTTAATAAAATACTTAATCTAAAGATTAATTATACTAGCCTAGAACTAGAACTATAGAAGATCTAGTAGACTTACTATAAAACTAAACTTATAAATAACTCTAATATATATAGTAAAGTAAACTATTAAGCTAATAAACGCGTAAACTACCTAAAAGCGTACCTACTTTAGAGCTAGAGGTAATACTAGCTAAATAACTAGTATTAACCTTAGTAATAGCAGTAATATAGTAGTTACTAATAGAATACTAGTTAGATATTCTATAATAACTTCTAGAGCTTTTAGAATCTAGAACCTAGATATAATTAATATACTATAAATAGATAAGCTCTTAGAGTAACTCTAAACTATTAGGTATATAATAAGAGTAACTATTATAAGTAGAACTATCTAACTCTTTAAGTATATATAGATAAGAGCTAGCTTTATATAGATAAATAGAATATACTTTAGTAGAGTACACTAGAGAACCTCTAAAGTTATATTTATAATCTAGACTAAAAACTATAGACTAAGAGTATTTTAGCTAAGATTAAATAATAATTTCTTAAAGAAAGACATTAACTCTTTTATAGTTAATGCCTAGTTTAGTAGTCTAAAAGCTTTAATTAGTATAGAGAATAATATAATTTTAGTTTAGCTTATACTAGACTCTACTAGAAGCCTCTAAGTAGATAACGTAGAATAATTCTAGAAGCTTTTAAGTATCTTTACTAAAGATAAATTAGACTACTACCTACGTCTAGCAAATTTAAATTAATATAATAACACTATTATAGCTGTAACTATTTCTAGAGCGTCTTTAGAGCCTAAAAAGGTAGTATCTTATAATCTTTCTAAGGTTTAGAAGAAGATAATACTATAATAATCTAGTAATAATTATATTCTGCATCTCTAAGGCTATAAGAATAGAGTAGAATACTTTTTAAGCTATTAGACTCTAAATAAAAAAAGAGTTATCTAATTTAGTAAAGAAGATAATCTTATATAACTAGATAATAGAGCTTCTATAATACTATAAGAATAATTAGATCTAAAGCCTAAGATAACTAATAAGTAACTAAGAAAGTATGTAATTATTAATAAGCTAGAGCCTAATACGTAGGCTATAATTTGTAGTATTCTAGGCACTTTAATTTCTCTTTAGATTAGTACTTTTTTTAGTAATATACCTAAAGTCTATAAGACGCTATTTAACTCTAACTATATAAATAAGAAGTTAGATAAGTTTAAAGTTAATATTATTAAGATATTAAGATAATATACTAAATAATAAAATCTATAAAAAGAAAAAGAAAAAAAGTAAAAGATTAATAAGCTTTTAGACACTGTAGTTAATATAATTACTTTTAGTACTCTCTTTAACTACGTACTAGTAGAAGTAAAAGCTAGTAGAGTAGTTAACTACTATAGCCTAAAAGTAGAATACTAAACTAACTAAAAGATTAGCTATATATAATAGCATATTATTATAGATTAAAGCTAAGAGTATAATTCTAAGAATATAGATTATAACTACTTAAGAGATAATTAAGTATATAACTAACTAATAAGTATTAAGCACTTACGCTAAGACTACTTAAAAGTCTCTATTAATATCTAGAAAAACTTTTTTCTCTCTCTCTTAGACTTAGGCGCTAAGCTAAATACTATTAAGAAGAAAGTAGCTAAGAGAGCTATATTACTAATTATATTACTACTAGGTAGTATAAAGGCTGCTTAGATAGTTACTATAAATAAGAGTATAGTAAGCTTTATAGGTATTATCTAGAGTATCTCTATTATTATAGAGTAGATTAAAGACTAAATAAACTTCTTTATTATAGAGTTCTACACTAATCTAATTATTTTAAGTAACTCTTTTCTAATAGATACTTAGGCGCGTATTAAATATATAACTAATAGATTAACGTACTATTATATCTTTAGCGTAGATAGCTAAGCTAATATAAGATTTATATATACTAGAAGTAATAAGCTTATAGCTTCTAGTCTTTATACTAGATCTATAGTAGAAAAAGGTATAGAAGTATAGTAGCTAGTACTATACTCTAGTACGTAACTAAAAGGCTAGTAGATAGTATAGTATACGTATATATAGAGGTAGTAGAAGTAGTAGTAAAGAAGACTAAGAGTAGTAAACTAAGTAGTAGTTAGATACTTATATAATCTATTAGTAAATAGATTCTATAGAAGAAGCGCAGAGCTTCTAGAAAAGATCTAATAGCGTACTTATTAAGATTAAATAGTAAGTTAATAGGCCTTAGGCCTAATAGAAGCCTACTAATAAAGAATAATAAAAGCCTATATATCTTTAAGATAGAAGACGTTAAAGAGCTTTTAGCTTAACTTCTAAGTAATATTATAAATAGTATTAATAATAAAAATACTATAAAGTAGAGTAAAATATTTTTTTAGATAAAGAATCTAGCTAAGGTAGATAAAGGCCTTATATTAAAGGTTAATATAGTTATAGTGTTACGTAAACCTAAGCGCCTACCTACTAAGTATATAGTAAGATAGCTAAATAACACTTAGATTAATAAAGCCTATAAGTGTAAAGGTGTTAAGATTAAACTTATTAACAACTCTAGCTAACTAACGTAATCTATCAAGAGGTAGTTAGACTAGAAGAAAAGAGTATTAGTAAAGTAAGTACCTAATACTAATAGCTAATTAGCTTTATTTACTAAGTATTTTAAGCTATAATACGCTATATTTCTCTAAGGCACTTAAATAATACCTAAATGTATTTTAGAAATAAAAATCTTATTAGAGTTATTACTAATAAAAAAGAATATACTCTTAGAAGTTCTCTACTAATAAGAAGTAGTACTAGTCTAAAACTTTAGAGAATTAGAAAGAGTTAGTAGAGATATTATTTCTCTAGTTATTATTAATATAGTACTATATTAAGCCTAGAGAGTTAACTAATTCTCTATTCTAAGAAAGCTTTAGTAGGTTATAATTAATATAATTTAGAACTATATTAATAGAGGTACCTTAGAGTTATATAAGAGCTAGTATTATAATCTATAGTTCTTAGTTACTAAGAAAAATAAAAGGTATTATCTAATTAATAACACTTAAAAGCTTAATAGAGTTATAATTTATAACGCTAATCTACTATCTAATTCTAATAAGTTTTTAGAGAAGTTTACTAGCTACGTTATTATAAGCCTATTAGACTTCTTCTTAGAATATAACTAAGTAGAGCTATATAAAAACTTAAGAAATATAATAGCCTTTTTAATACTATTAGAACTTATATAATAATATACGCTTCTAATAGGTATAATAAACTCTCTAGTAGAGTTTATATATATTATAATAAAGATCTATAGAGACTATATCTCTAGTAGATATATACTATACTTTAATAATATATATATTAAGAGGCTAAAGAAACGCTATAGTAACTAGAAGGTAGAACTAGAGGTAAGGTAGTTTGTTGCTAAATACCTTTTAAATATTAATAAAGTACTTATAGATATTAAGCGCGTAGGCGTAATAATATTAGACTATAAGTCTAACTTCTACTACCTCTCTATAATTATTATTAGCTATTAAATTAATAAGTATAGCTACTACTCTAATAAGAAGAAGGTTAATAAGATTATACGTTAGCTAGATTACTATAACACTAAGAAAGTCTAAATATTTCTTAGAATCTACGTTTACTATAGAGTATAGGTACTAGGTTTTACTATTATTATAGCCTCTTTATTTAAGCTTCTCTATAAGAATATACTATTTAAATAGAGTTTAGAGTAGAAGTAGATAATAAAATATCTTAAGGTAGCTCTAATAACTACTCTAGCGCTAGTTTCTATTAATTATACTAAATCTATCTAAAAGATTATTTTTATAGTTAATAGTAGTAAGAAGAGTTAGAGTATAGTTATTATATAGCTTAACCTAAACAGCTATTATTACCTAGTATACTTTAAGAGTAGAGTTTAGTCTACTACTAAGAGAAATTAGAATTTAAGTAAGTATAAATATAAGGCTCTTCTACTTACTCTAAAGAAGTTTTAGTTCTATATCTATAGAGTAAACTTCTAAGTTAAGATAGATATAAAAACGCTTATTACGCAGCTCTAATAAAGTATAATAGATCTTTTTAGAGCTTTAATTACTTAGTAGCTTATACTTCTTAATATATAAAAGTTTAATATTATCTATATAGCTAGTAAAAAGAATATTATAGCTAATACTCTTTTAAGAATATCTAAGCTAGATAGCTAGAAGCTACTTAATAAACTTAAGAAAGATATAGAAGACTTTATTAATGCGCACCTAAATTTAGTTTAGCTTATTTTTAGTAAAGCTCTAGCGTACGCGTATAGAATATACTAGATAAATTTTTTTTTTAATAATTAACTACTAGTAGATAGCTATAGTAATAAGTTATAAGTAATTATAGGCTAGCTTCTATTCTATAGAAAGCCTAAGTATATATCTATAGCTAAGTTTTATAAGTTTAAAAAGAAGGCGCTCTAAATAACTATTAAAGAATAATATATCTTTACTATTCTTTTAGAAGGCTAGCCTCTATAAAGAGTAGTTAACTTAACTAATAAGTAGTATAAGATTATTAAATCTCTCTATAATAAGTCTAGCTACTAAGGTAAGAAGAGTATTTAGTGTAAGGTATAGGCACGCTACTATTAGAAAGAATAGTATAATTAAGTTAAGCGCTATATATAGTTCTACTCTAAGTATTAATTATATATATTAGTAATAGTTTAAGAAGAGCTTTAGCCTATAGAGCTACTAATAATACTATTTATATAGATTACTATTAATATTATCTATATACTATCTAGCTATAATAGCAAGAAGTTTCTTATTATTACCTAAGACTATCTTTTATAGTAGATAGAAGCTAAGGCCTTAGCTAAGAATAACTTAAAGAGCGTTTAGAAGTTTCTACTATATAATATCTTTTATTAATAGAGTATTCTACTTAAGATATTAGCTAATAGAGGTTCTAAGAATAAGAGCCTTATAGAAAAGCTTTAGAAGTAATAGAAAATTAATAGAGTTATTTTAAGCGCCTACTACCTTTAGAGGTAAGAACTTATTAAGTAAAAGTACGCGCCTATTATAGCTGCTCTAAAGAAGCTTTCTAGTAACTAGGTAGATAACTTACCTAATATTTTATAGGCTAACTATATAACTATTAAGTAATCTATAAATAAGATACTAGCTTACTTAGTCTTAGGCTAGTAGTATATCTTACTTATTAAGCTATCTATTCTAACTTAGCAGACGCTTCTATAGAATAATATTTAGAATATATCTACTTTACTTATAATATAAGTCTACTAATTTAACTAAAGAGGTAAATAATTTAAGAAGTTTATTAACTGTACTATACGTCTTAGGTATAAGAATAAGAACTAGTTTAATTAGTTAAGAGTTTTTTAGCTAAGTAAACTTTCTCTAAATAATTTTATTCTATTAAAAGACTTCTTCTATAAAAATAACTAATCTACGCTTACTAAGTTTCTACCTAAGTAGAAGAGGCTATTTTGTATTTACAACGTTAATAAGAAAAATTAGTATTAGTTAGAAGAGCTTAATAGTACTTTTTTCTAAAGTTATACGCTAGAAAACTACCTAAAGGCTTTTTACTAGCGTATAGTAGCTAACTTTACTAAGATTAATAAGCTAGACTACGCTGCAGCTATATTCTCTACTAATAAAACTAATAATATAGATTAAGAAGTAAGTAGTAATAATAATAATAAGACGTTTAAATAGCCTATATATAGCTAAGATATTCTAGATACTCTAGAGTTAACTAAAGTCTAAAGAAGCCTATAGTAGAGAGCTTAACTAGACAACTTATTAGTTAATATAGAGAAGAAATAGAATATAGAGTAAGTATTATTAAGATCTTAGTGCTTACTAGTAGTTATTTCTATAAAGAAACTAGGTTTTAATTAGAATAAGTATTAGGTATATACGTTATAAGCATTACTTTAAGTAGTTTTAGATATATATATATTAAATACTATAGTTAAGCTCTAAGCTATACTTATATATATATATAGAGAATAGCTACTAGTTTTATAGCCTATAACTAAGTCTCTTAAGCTACTTTCTACTCTTCTTTAGCTTCTTACTAGAGGTCTTCTAAACTAAAGAGCTTTTAGACTTAGATCTACTAAGAAACTTATTACTATTATTATTATTAATATCTATTTTCTTAGTAGTAGGTGTAGTAGCTTTATAAGCGCAAAGAGAGTGTATAGAGGTAGAAGTAGATATAAGCTTCTTAACTTTCTTAGTAGAAGTAGATAGTATATTACTTTTAGAGAGAATACGCTTATACTTAGAAAATAGTAGAGCTAGAAGATCTATTAGTGTAGCTATAGCTACTTTAAGCTAAGTGCGCTTTACCTTATACTTCTTATTAGAAATACTTTAGCTATAGTTACTAATGTTTAAGTCTTATAGCTGCTTAGCTAAGTTATAATTACTATTACTAATTAGCTCTCTAGAAGTAAGCGTAGACTAAATAGTAGAATTCTTTCTATATAACTAAAGAGTAGTTAGGCTATTAGAGCTGTTAAGAGAGAGAGTTAAATAAAATACGTAAGAAGAGAGATAGAAGGTAATAGAGAGCTTATCTAGATTAATAAGCTTAGTAAAGAGAACTTTCTTACTTAGAGATTCTAGACGCTCTAAGAAAAAGTTAGCTATTATACTAGTACTAAGAAAGAGTATATCTAAAGAGTAGTTAGGTACTTATAGCTAAATAAGTATTAAGAGCTATTACTTTTAGTATAGTAGTTTATATAAATACTCTATAGTATTACATAACTATTTAATATAACTAACTAATATAACTTAAATAGTAGCTTAGATCTATATTTAGAATAGCTATATATCTTATTATTACTATTAAGCTTAGTATTTTTACTAAGGTATAACTTATAAAAAAGCGCTTCTATAAAATAGTAGTAGATAAAAGTAGTAACTAGAGGCTTAAAGACTATTTACTTATAAATAGTACTAAGAGAAAAGAACTTAAAAAATGTTAAATACTTATTATATATATCTAGAGGCCTAGGCTTAATCTTATAAAGTATATTAAGCTTATTATTAAAGATTAGATAGTAGGTAGCTATAAAAATAGAACTAGCTAGAGTCTCTAACTCTTTAAGGCTTTTAATATATCTATAAAAATCTTTAATCTATTTATAGTTAAGACTATTATATACTATAGTCTTTACTATAAAAAGATATAATATTAGTAGAATATTTTTTAGAAAGTAGAAAAAGAAGAGCGTAGACTTACTCTATTCTATAATAAAGTTAGACGTAGACTTTTACTTTAGTAGATTATATAACTCTATCTTCTAATTATTAGCTACTCTAAGTACTAGTTACTTTTTTACTAGTAAAGTAGAAAGAACTTTAAACTCTAAGAAGGCATAACGCTTATTAGTAGAACTAAACTTCTTACTATTAGAGGTAGTCTCTTAGAAGTTAAATAAAAAAGTAGTATAAGAGTTATCTATACTCTTAATATTATTAAGTACCTAAAGAGTATTCTACGCGTGCTTATAGTTAGAATTTATTTACTTAATATCTAGTAAAGTCTCTAGGTTAATCTACTCTTAAAGACTCTTAATAGACTTCTTAATATTAGAGTTATAGTTAGGTTTCTCTATAAGCTCTATTATATTAAGCTTACTAGTACTAGAAGCTATAAGCTAAGCGCTAGTAGCTACTAAATTATCTTTAGACTTAGGCTTAGTAGTTACTTTAGTAGTAGAAGTTAGCTTAGCTATAGTAGCCTTTTATAATATAGTAGTAGACGCTTTCTTAGATATAGCGCGTAGAAGAGCTTATAGAGTAGCTAGTTACGCGTTAGTAAAGCTAGTAGAGATTATACTAGCGCTCTTAATAATAAGTAGTTTAATAGTCTCTTTTTTAGATATAGTATTAATAGTCTTAAAAGATATAGTAAGAGTATATAGAGCTAGAGTAGTTACGTTAAAGTAAAGAAAAAGAAAAGGTAGAAGCGCGTAAAAAAAAGTATATAGTAGATAGAGTATAGAAAAAGTTATAAGTAGTATTAAGAATATTATAGAGAAGTTTTCTAAATATATTTACTACCTAAAGAGCTATTAAGCCTATAGTAATAGACTTACTTTTCTTATAAGAGCTGCTACGCAACACTAGATTATAATACTAGAATTTTAAAGCTAACTAGCATATAATAATACTCTTAGAATATAGTAGTAATATAGTAAGAATAGTAGATTACTAGCCTAAGAAATATAATATATTTTAGAAGATCTAGAGTTTAACTAAAGACTACTCTACTAGAGTAAGAGTAAAACTCTAGCTAGATATCTTAAGTAGCTTATAAGATTAGAGCTTACTAAGAAGAAAAGACTTTTAGATAGACTATAGAATAGCTTTAAGAAGCTTAGAAAGAAAGGTCTATCTTAGAGAAGAATTATATTATTCTAAGAATATACTTAGTAGCTATCTACACTATAAGAAAAGTAGTAAAAGCTACTACTATTACTATTTCTTAACCTTAGCTTAAGACCTAGTATTATTATAATTAGTAATAAAAAGATTAGAATATTATATTAGAAGAAGTATATTTAAATAATATTTAGGCTCTAAGACTAAAGAAGAAGAGACTTTCTTTCTTTTAAGTAGAGAAGAGAAGTAATATAGATTTAAGTATTACAATATTATAAGTATAAAAATATAGAATAATAAGAAAGGACTTAAAAGTATATTATAATTTTATTTACTATAAGTATAGAATAGAGTAGATAGACCTAAGAGTTAATTAGAGAGAAAAGAGACTAAAGAACTACCTACGTATAGAAGAGCTAGCAAAGCTAAAAGTTATAAAATTAGTAGAAGTTAAAGAAGAAATAAGCTTAGTAGTTCTAGTAGAAGTAGTAATAGAAGTAGTAATAGTAGAAGCTTTAGACTTAATAATATTATTACTAATAGAATCTACCTTAGAAGCTATAGTCTTCTTAGGCGTAGTCTACTTATAAAGCTAACTATAACTTTTAGAGACTTAGATAGTAGAAGAAGTAGCCTAGTAAGAAACGTAGTAAACATAGAAATAAAGTCTTCTAGTTAGTATAATAGGCTTAAGAATACTAGTAGCTAAACTACTATTAGGTCTAATAGAAAGCGCAGCGTTTTAAGTAAATAGGCTAGTAGATAGATTAGAATTCTTAAATTAGCTCTAATACTTAGTAATAGTTAACGTAGACATACTATTATCTTTACTATAAATTTTTAAGCGTAGTAATAATAACTAAATATAAGGCGCGCTAGTAGAAGTAGAAGTAGTCTTAGTATTAGAAGTCTTTTTAGGTAAATTATAACTAAGATCTTTTAGGCTTAGTTAGAAAGAGAAGTTATAACTAGTATTAATATTACTTAAATAGTATCTATACTAAGTAGCTAGACTATTACTAGCCTAGGTAAATAAAGCCTTATTACTCTCTTTAGATATAGTAGTTAGCTTCTTACTAGCCTTAAGATAAGTAAGAACGCTCTTAGAGAAACTAGTAATTATATTAAAGGTAACTATAGACTTAGTAGCTATAGTAGAGTTAAAACTACGCTTTACTATACTAGTTTCTAAATAAATATATTAGTAAAGTAACTAGAAGTAGAGAAGTAAGTGTCTAAAAGATAGTTAGCAACTTATAGTAAAATAAGTAGATCTAATAATTACTATACTTTAAGTAGTTAGTGTATATACCTCTCTTTATTAACTTACTATTAAAATATACTTAGATATACTAACTAAATATCTTTTTATAATTTAATAAAGCGTAGTAACTATAGACTATAATCTTAATAGAAGAGTTTTTAGAGAAAAGGTTAATCTTACTAACTAGTTTAGCTTTAAAGTAGTATAATAAGATAAGAGCCTTAAGGTTAGAGTTAAACACTTAGCGCGTAGAATTATTATCTAAATAAAAAAACTTAGTAACTATTATCTCTAGATTAGCTATATAAAAGCTACTTTTTATATTAACTTATATATTTAACTAAAAGCTCTTCTAGTTAGTATATAGAATAGAGAGAGTTAGGCTAAGTATACGCTTAACGCTTTAGAGGTTATAGAGAATTTCTTATAACTTCTTAGTAAAGAGAAAACTAATAGTAAAGAACTTCTAAGTCTTAACTAATAAGGCTAAAGATATTAGAATAATGTTTAGATAGAAGACTCTAAAGAAAAGAAAAGACTTACGCTAGTTAATATACTATTTATAGCTAGAGTTAGAACTATTATACTTATATAGTAGAACTATAATTATACTTTACTCTCTATTCTTAATAGCTTTAGTTAGAGAGAGAATAGAAACGTATATTAACTTATTCTAGCTCTTTTTCTTTTTAGAAGAATAAGAAGTAGGCTTCTAAGAGAGCTTTATACTTAACTTAGAAAATAAATTAAGCTAAAAAAAGCTAAAAAAGTTAGTATTATAGATAGAAGAGAGTAGTATAGTAGTATTAAGCGCGTTAGTTATAATAGTATTAGCTAGCTTAAGCCTAGCGCTAGTCTTAGTCTTAATTAAAGACTTAACCTTAGATAAAGTAAGTAGAGTAGAATTAGCTAATAACTACTTAGGCTTATAAGAAGGTTAGAGTAATAGTATAGTACTATTACTAGTATCTATAGCTATAAGCTAAGTAGTAATAGATATAGAACTATTAATAACTTTAGACTTAGTAGTTACCTAAGTAGTAGGCGCTTACTTAGTAATAGTAAGAGCTTATAAAGTAATAGTAATAGCTTACTTATTAGAAGTAGACTTAATAATAAGTATAGTAGCTAATTTACTTTTAGAGCGCGCTAGTAAAGTTATTATAGAGAGTAACTAGAGTAGATAAAGTTAGGTAAAGGTAGAAGAGAAGAAAAGAATAAAGTAGAGAAAGAATAGTAGAAAGTAATAAGTATAAAAGTAAAGTTAAAGCTAGTAATTATAATACGTAAGAAGAAAAGTTATAATATTATTATTTAAATAGTCTAGTTACTAAGCGCTAAAAAGCTTTTAGGTAAAAAAGTAGAGCTACTAGCGCATAAAGCCTAATAGTAGTGTAGTATATATAAACCTCTAAAATACTCTATAAATACTTTAGTAATATAATAGAAATAGTAAACTAGCTATTAGAGAAAGAGTTAATATTATAGAGAGTTAAGAGCTTAATAGGTAGCTACTATAGAAAAGTAAATATTAAACTTAAGAAAGATATAGATTTAAACCTAAGAAATCTTTAGCTACTAATATTAAAAGTAGTTAAAATAGGTAATAAAAAATACTAGAGAAGCTAAGAAATAGACTATAGATAGGTAGAAGAGATTAAATTAGATAAAAAGAAAGTTAGAAGAAATATACTAGAGTAGAAAAAGGCTAAAGAGATTTTATATTTAGATTTCTAGGTAGAAGTTTAGCGTATAGTATATTTAGAATAAGTAGATAGAACCTAGTAATATAATAGGTAGAAGAAGATATCTAAGAGCTATTCTCTCTTTTAAGCTTAAGAAGAAGAGAAGGCCTTCTTCTTAAGTGTAGAAGAGATATAGTAGTAAAACTAGTAATATAATAAAAGGCTAAATAGCTATTAAGCTTAAGAGTTAGTGCGCTAGAGAAAGCTAGATCTAAATAGTGTTTAGACAAGAATAACAACTATATATATATATATAATATAATTAATTATATTAAGTACCTATTCTAATAGAGATACTACTAATTACTCTACTACAATATCTAGATAGAAAGTTAGAATCTATACTATAATCTAACTAAATATATTCTTCTACTACTAAAACTAACTACTAATTATATTTAGAGCGCTGTTAATAAATTACGCTAAGTTATTAAAATTATTAGAGCTATATTTAGATACTATAGAGATAGCTATATTTCTCTAAAAGAAGTTAAAGAGAGAAAGCTAGTTATTAGTAAGACGTAAAGCCTTATACTTTTACTACGTAGAAAGCTTATAGAGTATAGCTAGACTAGAGCTTTACTTAGCTATAGTAAGAGTTTATTTAAAGTAATAATAGAGAATATAAAAGTATAAAGTAAACTTTACTATAGTTTCTAATATAGGCTATATAGTGCTATAAGTTTCTAAATCTATAATATAGGCGTTTCTACGCTTAGCGTATAACTAGATATAGTAGTTCTAGTTATAGAATATATAGTAAAGTTTAGAGTTAATAAAGAACTCTAAAGTGTACTTTATATACTTTACTTTATAGTAGCTATAGAATAAATAAGAAAAATCTAAAAGAAGTTAGCTTATAGTTTAGACTCTTATAAGAATCTAAATAGAATAAACTAGCACTAAGCTTATACTTATACTTTCTAAACTTTATAAGTAGCGTAATATATAGTATATATAAAAGCTTCTTAGCGTTAGGCTTAGTAAACTCTAAATTATAAAAATCTCTCTCTACCTTAAACTAGTTTATATAGTAATACTTACTCTATTATATATTATTTAGAGTATAGTCTAGACCTAATTAGAGCTTTTATTTTAGTATTATAAAAAAAGCTATATTTAGATAAACTAGTTAGCTTTCTTAGATTTTAGCTACTAAGAGCGCTAGTAGTAGTAACACTAGTGCTACTATTACGCGCGTTTAAGAAACTAGTAAAGGTAAGTAGTACTAGAGCTACTAACTAAGTAAAAATAATATAGAACTATATAGTAAGAAGTATAGATATAGTCTAGAATTAATAAGTTTTTAAAAGAGGCTAGCGTAAAAGTTATAAAGTAAAAGATTTAAAGTAAGTAAAGATAAAAGTAAGTTATATTAGAGTATAAGTAAGGCCTTAGATAGAGCTATATTATAATTATAAAAGATTATAATATAACTCTAGTCTAGATATAGTTTAGAGTTATTATAACTTTATATATAGGCGTAGTAGAAGTTATATAGATAAAATTTTTACGTAGTTTAAAAAACTTTATATATATAGACTTACCTCTATATATTACTTATTAGACTTATAACCTTAATATAAAGGTATTCTTTATAACGCTGCACTACTCTCTAAACTAATATAGTAGAAGTAAGTTTAGAGGTATATAATAGTTTTAGGCTTTATCTAAGTCTAAGCTAGAATAGAGAAAGTATAGGTAAAGTCTAGACTTACTATATAAACCTCTAGATTCTATATATAGTTTCTTAAGCTCTAAGCTTTATAATATTCTATTAACACTTAGTATATTCTAACTCTAAAGCTAGTCTATAATACTAACTACTATAGAAGATACTCTTAACTAGAATAATACTTCTTTTCTTATTCTAACTATATAGAAAGTACCTCTAGACTAGGCCTATAGATCTTATATACGTTACTAACGTTTATATTATAAGTATCTAGAAGACTCTAATCTTCTCTATAGTTCTTATATAACTAGAATAAAAGTTAACTATTATATATAAACTTAGGTAAACTAAGACACTATTCTTATAGCTTAAGATAATAAAGTATAGTAGAAGTAAGCTTTTAAGTTATAGCCTACTACTTCTTTCTACTTTACTTAGTTATTACTAAAGGCACTACTAAATATTTTAATAGATAGAGTAGGCGTACCTAAAGATATACTAGTAGTACGTATACTATTACTATATAAGTCTACTATACGCTATAATAGTAACTATAATACTATTATTTCTAACTTCTAACTAGGCTTAGAGAATAATAAAAGATATAGTTATTATTATAGTATAATACGTAACGCTAGAATATATCTCTATACTCTATATCTATAGTATAGAAATAAGTATAAGTTTATAACTTCTTCTATAACCTCTAAATATAACTATTACGTTAAGCTCTATACTATATATATTCTAGCTACTTTATAATAAATTACATAAGCTAGTAACTACTATATACCTTACTAGATAAGAAAGTATTATACTTAAGATACTCTAGGCTCTATTTATAACTCTTATATTACTACTAATAACTACTTTAACTATAAACTAGTATAGGTATAAGTTTACTCTACACTTCTATCTAACTAATACTACTATACGTGCTAAAACCTTATATAGCTACACTAGTAAAGAAATAGAAAGCTACTAGAAACTATATATAATAGTAACTACTCTTATAATATATATAAAGATACTAACTATTTATATATTTTACTAGAAAACACTAGTAATAAAAAGTGCACTAGGTGTTTAACTTAAAAGGTATAGTGTAATCTTATCTTACTCTATTTAAATTATATTAAGTCTAGCTCTACTTATACTTATTTTAGTAATAATAGTAGTACCTAGATAGCTACCTATCTACCTAGAGTATTAGATTACTTATTACTACATAAATGTATATAATATAACTATTTTAATAGAGATTATACTAGTAAACGTAGTAAGTATCTATACTACTTTTATATAACTATAACTTATATAAAGAAAGGCTAGTCTTATATATAGAAAATCTTTAATAATATTCTTATATATAAGAACCTAGGTACTTATAATCTTATTAGTAATAAAAAAGAATAGATAATTTAGTATAACTCTAATATATAGGTTTTTCTAATATTAGGTACTATACACTATATACACGCACTTATTAATAAAGATAATAGTAATAAGTTTACTAAAGAACTACTAGATAATAATCTTTAAGATATTACTCTAGTTTCTTTTAATAATATACCTATTACTATTAATAAGAATCTTAATACTAATCTTTATAGTCTCTATACTAACCTAGTAATAGCTATAGTCTTAGCTTTATTAATTTAGATACTAAAAACCTATAAAGAGGCTATAACGTTACTATAGACTATAGAATAGTATAAAGTAACTTATAAAAAGCTTAATAATCTACTTCTAAAGAACGTCTATAATATTATACTAGTACCTAAGAGAATAAAAGTTATCTCTTCTAAGTTTATGTTTAAAGCTAAACTAATACCTATAGATAAACTTACTAAGCTAAAGGTATAAGTAGTAGCTTATAGCTTTTAGTAAAAATAAGAAATTAACTACACTAAAAAGTTCTCTCTAATAGTACGTTCTACGTCTATTTATATACTACTTACTATTTATACACTACTAGAATAGATAAGTAATTAAATAAACGTTTTTATTACCTTTCTTAATACTACACTTTATAAGATAGTTTACTATATACTCTCTTCTCTAGTTATTCTATCTACTAGTTATATATAGCTGCTAAGAAAATCTTTATATAGCTTTATTTAGTCTCTATACAGCTAGTATAAGACTTTTACCTTCTAACTTATTATAATAGAATTTTATATTTTATTATATAACTCTTATATCTATATCTATAATACTAAGTTACTTATTATATCTATCTATATAGATAATATTTAAATTTATACACTATACTAGCGTATTATTAATTATTTTAAAGATAACTTATCTAAGTTATTTACTATTATATTAAAACTAGACGTTTTATATCTTAGTATATATATTAATTACTAATTAAATATAACTACTATTTACTAATTTAAATATATATAATATATACTAGAGTAGTATAAGCTTATAAATCTATCTACTATAAGTACACTATATAACTACTACGTAAAACTAGCTAAGAATAAAAACGCTACTTCTTTACCTTACTTCTAGAAGGCGTACTTATAGAAGTTTAGTTCTTTTAACTACCTACTAGCTATAATACGTATTAATCTTATCTATACAGCCTTATTATATAGATAATTTAATAGCTATTCTATATAGTTTTATTTAAATAGTATTATATAGGCCTATATATATATATTAATAGTATCTCTTATATTAGTATTACGTATATAAAGTAAGAACCTAGCCTATATAGATATATAGACGCTAACTAGACTAGATACCTAGATACCTAGTAATCTATAACTAGCTATATTTTTATACTTACTAGAGATTCTATCTTCTAGTCTTTAAGCTTATAAAAGGTTATAGTACTCTCTATATATAAAGCTAAGTATATTACTCTTAGTAAAGCTATTAAAAAAGCTATTTAGATTTATAACTTTATTAATAATCTTAGAGTTAGTATTACCTTTAACTCTATTTTTATTTATATTAATAATAAGTCTACTATTAAGCTTACTAAGAATCTAGAGTTCTACTAGCAGAGTAAGTATATTAATATATAGTATTACTTTATACGCAATTACGTACGCGATAAAGATATTATAATCTAGTAGATTAATAGTAAAGATAACTCTACTAATATATTAACTAAGGCTCTTAACACTATTAAGTTCTAAAAGATCTACTATACTTTAGGTCTTACTATAGGTCTAACTTCTTCTATAATATTAGTAGTACTTATACCTTATTAGGCTTATTCTTTCTATAGTACATTATTTTAAGTAAATTGTTTTTTCTTCTTTCTTTTATTTAATTTATCCTCTATTTAGATTTAGAGAGGCTATTAGTTAGGCATTCTCTTACGTAATTTACTTACTAGCGTACTTACTAGCGCTTCCTTCTCTCTATATAAACAGGGGCACACTTCTTTATACATAGATTATTAATACATTCTACACTCCTCTCTGTTCTACAGAAGAGGGTCACGAAGAAAGCCCAAAGAGTGAGGCATGCCTGCCCTAATCGGCTCACCTTCCGTAGGGACTGTTCAACCATGCTCGCGCATAAAGACTCGCACCGTGACACCTGTCAGTGCTGTCAGGAACATGTCAAATCGTACACCGTGGTACCTGGAGCGCTCAAGCTAGCCGGTGCAGTGACACTTGTCCTCATTTGCGCATCTGACCCGGAGCAGGTGTTTGGGGTCTGTCTGGATAGATTGCCAAGGCCCATGTACATGCAAGCTCCCTGTAGTTGTTCGCCGACCTTTGTGAATGGTTCGGCGTCGATGGATCCAATAGAGTGAATGATCTCGCTTGGTCGCGGCGACTAGAAACGGGCATCGGTTTGTGCGATCTGTCTGGGTTTCCAGGTCAATGGAGTGGACTACTTCTCGGGCACTATGTTAGTACCATAGATGGAGATCGCGGAGGCATCTAGCAGACATGGGTAGTATTGCGTGAGAGATGGGCCTAGTAGATAGGCAGCGGTATCGATATCGGATACCTATCTCAATTGTTGCACACCGAGAGGGGCGGGGTGAGGCCCCGCTTGTCGCACTGAGAGCATCGAATTGCGATCTCTTGAACCAATACACCGGTGTGCAGCTGGTAAAGCGAGTATCGGTGTGGTGATGCGCGCATGCTTTTGCTGCTTTCACTGAACGCGCATCTGCTGCTCGAGCGTCGTCGTAAGTCGTCCTACAGTGTGGAAAGCGCCACAAAGCTTGATTGCATTACCGCAGCTGTCAGTCAGAACCTTCTCCGGAGTACAGAGCGCGCTCCCTCGACTATTCTGTGCACTAAAAGTCCTCTCGCAAGACGCTGTGTGCCCGCAATTCGTCACCCGTAACGCTCCTTGACAGTCGTTCCTGAGATGTTAGCCGGACGTCGTGCCTTCTCGTGGAAAAAATGCGAGGGTCATCCTTGCATCTCTCTCATCTTAGCGAAAAGGCACTACCGAGCGCGATCGTAATATTGCGTTATGGAAAGTCTAACAAGATGACAATCAAGGAGTCCGTCGTGCAAGAGTGGTTTGGTGGGGCAGGGGACCGACTGCACTCTTGTTTCCGCTTCGTCAGGCTGTGAGACACGTCCCAACGCGTCACCCGTCGGGCACGAGGAAAGGCAATTCTGACAGCTTGGTGGTACTATTCGATGCGCCGGAGGGGGAGGAGTACCGTTCACGCTGTGATATTTGAGATAGCCTTGAAGGACTACGAATGTTTCTTGTGCATGCCGTGACGTTTGTGGAACGATCGTGAAGACGACATCGGTAAAAGCAAGAATACTGAGGTGAGCCAGTGCCTCATAAGCTTAGATTGACACCAAGAGAATCAGGTGAGATGTTCGTATAATGCATGAATTACGACAGTCGTGTCGCGATTTGACACATGCTTTGCATGAGAAGGCAGTTGAAAGATGATGGAACAAATGCGTTGAGGATGTACGCGTCGCCTGAGTACGTGAGGCACGACTAGTTCAGTACATCCTCTATCGACACGTTGTCGCGCATTTTGCTTTCTGGTTTGACCCAAAGGGGCACCACTTCCGATCTTTCCACCTAAAAAGTAGCTGTGTTACGAGACTACATGTCGTGCTGAACAGACGCACCGCTGGATACGCTCGACTTGCGCATGGATTCTTGGACTTGTCCCCTCGATGCTGTTCGTAGTCTGTCTCGTACATCTGTTGCTTGCTGATGCGGTGAACAGCTTGGGACGATGGAGTGCATGATTCCTCTAGTCTTTCATTACTCATGGCAGACCCTGGTCAACTTTGGAAGGACGACTAACGAAGCCGATGCGTACGATAGAACGGCTCATCAGAGGTACGGGCATATTGACAGCGTTGTCGTACAGCCAGTTCTCTTGGACGCCGGTCCTGCGACGACACCACAGCGCGCGCTCAGCATGGCGTGTGGCAGGGTTGAGATGTTTATTCACCTGCGTCATGTCCAATAGACACAGCTATCACACCCAGACATGGCTTCGCCACAAAATTGTTTTGGCTTGCTCAACCTGGGCCATAGCTTTGGACTCGGAATTGGGTGCAAAATCAGAGAGACCGCTGGTCATGGCTCTGTACCTGCTGATGTTCGCTGCTCAACTCCAACTTTGGCTCGCCGCACAGCAGTTTCACCCTGGATAAATCTGGCTGGTCGAGGTTACTCAAGCCGACTGTCATCCCACTGTGACGGCTTCTGTGTAACCAGCGGAAGCGGAAAGAGTCTGGGCACATGCACAATGATCGATAGCAAGCGCGCATCTCCTCCCCATCTGAGCGCTGTGCGAATGACCATCGTCCTCATAATGCATTGAACCTTGGCCCAATCAACGCGATAGCTTCGAGCGAGTCCGCTTTGGATCTCAAGACGGTACTCTTCTTTGACCGGAAGGCAGTGTGCGTTGTTCGAATCTCCCACCGCCGGCCACGCACAGTGACAGCGGGTAAGGCTGTAAGTATCCAAGCTGCTCTGCAGAATGGCACCGATTCGCCAGGAAATACAACGAAAAGATACACAAGAGCCCTGGAGACGGCTCTGATCAAGCCGTTGTCGCGGGTCGCAACAGCTGGTGCAGCAACCTGGCTTTCGTCTTCTTTGAGCGGTCTGTACTGAGACATAAACACCGCCTTTCTTCATGAGCAGGCCTGCAATCAGTCCAACCGCATGTCAAAGCGAACGTGGTAACGCGACTTGTTTGGAAATGTCCGGTGAGGCAAGGGCCCGTCGAGAGTCCGCTGTGAATGACTTCGCGTCGCAGGCAAGTGAAAGGGCTTGCATTAGAGCGCGCCATGTCTCACTACGAATCGAAAGACATGTCTGATCCAAAAATTGCATCCAGCCTGCAATGTTTGACGGTAACCAGATTGTTTTTGCAGAGACAAGCCAGCAGTGTCCATGCTGTATACCGTATCTCGAGTATCGCCAACGGGAGCAAGGCTGAACACACACCGACAGTGTGTGCACCAATGACAGGTTTCGACGCAGTTGCAATTGTGCAGATATCCGAGATACGTGAGGAATTGGGCCACGTTTGCAACGAGTGGCAAGGGACGTGCGCCGTACTTCCACGGGACGCTGCAGGTAAACATTGCACCGATCCGGTTCTTTCATGCCAGGCCGACAGGGAGTATGCCAGAATGATCTAGTGTTCTCAGAAGGATTGTACGGGAATAACTTGAGTCTGAGCATGCCACTCGTGCGTACTGGTCAGGTACGTGCGGTATCGTGTTACAATCGCCAAGTATCTTCAGCAATGGGTACCGCTGGTATGGACGTAGCGATGGACTAGTTTCCCATAAGTCATGTTCTGTCCGGAGACATATATAGGTGCCAATCAGGAAGCACAAAATGTGACGTCCTCTACTGATAGCGCTGGTGGCTGGAGAGTTGCTGAGCTGCTGATCGCTGCCAGCTCGCACGTCCCTGAGCTTATTGGAAATGTTTTGGTCGGCGCACATTTCCTCTCGACAAAGGAACTCATGTATGTCCTGGTGTAGATGCAGGGTTCAGGGCGGATGTTGTGTTTGATGCCGTACGACGCTATACCCTCGATCCCTCTTTCACTATCGCATTGTTCAGATCCCAGCACTTGCTTTCGGCAACGGCCGTTTGGTCCAATGATTGGATCCACCACGCCGTAACCTGGCAAGCCATGTAGTGTGGACGCTGGTCCACTTACACACCGGACGTAGTCTGCAAGGCGCTTGGACAAGCTTTGGCGAGGTGCGTCGCCAGGACTGAGCAACTAGCGGGCCGAAGTGAAGTCCTGAGTTGACCCGTTAAGAAGCCGTGTACAGCACAAGTACCTTGCTCCAGGATACCGTCCTCCTTAGTGACATTAGCCGAAAGCTCTCCCGAGAAGATAACCTGGTTCGTTTCCCTACTCTTTGGTAAGGCTTGCATCTCATCTTGGTCGACAGCATTTGTATGATCGCCTCTTCTTGACACTTGCTGACTTGGCTGTCAAAGTGACTAGTCGACTGGTACTGTTGCGATAGCCGAGCAAAGTATCCGTTGGACACCACACGAGGTCCATCCAATCGCCACGGGATCATTCCGTTTGTTGGGCGGAGCCACTGCTGTCGTATTGGGTCATCACCGACGTGTAGCGCACGTCTCCTCGCCATCATCTACTCCATCAAGCGCGTCGTCGCTCGGGTCCTCTTCAGTCGAACTTATCACGTACGTCGCAATGACAGTCAGTTGTATCTGGTGCGGTCTGCTAACTGCAAGAAGATTTGTCGCAAGCGTCTGGTAGTCTCCGGTCCACGTCCTTACTGGCCGGAGGTATAGGGTGCTCATTTCGTCCTCGTGAGCATTTCGCAAACGAACAAGACGTCAGCCTCTTCATCTCGTCGCTGCCACCCAAACCCTCTCCACTCCAAGTCGATCTTTCGTTTCACGGCAGCTTAGTCTCGCTTTTCCACCTGGTCTTTGCGTCTCCAAGTCCACCGTTCCTGCCAAGTACCGGTACCTTTCGAAAAGTACCTGCACCAACAGTCTTCGTCTCAGCAACCGGAAGGTTCGCAAGGTATCCTGATGATGAAGATATCGCAAATGCTGAACCCTATCTGCGGTGGCCGCGACGACCACCGCAGTTCGAACTCGCCGACGCCAGCTCCGTATCCAGTGGCCGCAGTGTCAGAGCCAAGACGACAAAAGATTCCAAAGGACGCTCCCATCTTTTCAGAGGGTAACAGAACCGTCGGTAATGTCAACTTCCCACCGCACGAGGCCGGTGAAGACCATGAGCTATTGCACCAGCATCGCCGGTTTCAAGTCTATCCTTTGGGAGAGATATCCAGGAAAGGTGTAAGGCACATCCCGTACAACAGCGACAAGAAGGCCTTTCATGAAAAGACTGGACGCGAAGCTTTTGAAAGTACGTTCTGTTCACCCTCCTGCTTGCTTGATTCTGACTTGGGATTAGTGTTCCAGTACACGTACAAGAGACCAGATGACGAAAAAGAGTACACCGTTGTCTGGGACTACAACGTCGGCCTCGTTCGCATGACGCCTTTCTTCAAGTCGTTGAAGTATTCAAAGGTAGGTTGCTGAGTAGCCCACTAGATGAAGAAAAGACTAACTAGTACAGACGATACCGGCCAAGGCGTTGAGAGAGAACCCCGGACTGAAAGATATTAGCTACAGTATCACCGGTGGGGCTCTAGTCTGCCAAGGTCAGTTTTTGTGGTAGCTGTCATCAGAGATGGGTACTGACTTCTTGTAGGCTATTGGATGCCATACCATGCAGCCAAAGCCATAGCAGCGACATTCTGCTACGACATTCGATGGGCACTCACCCCGGTATTCGGCAACGACTTTCCCTCCGAGTGTCTGCATCCGAAGGACCCATGCTTTGCGAAATTCCTCATTGACCCGACCATTGTGCAGTTCTGCGCGCAAGAGACGGTTCGTTTCGCAAAGCTTGGTGCGGCGTATGCTGTTCCCAAGCCTGACGCATCGTCGCGGATCGAGACACCGAAGATGCACTGCGAGCCACCCTTGCGTAAAGAGAAGCTGGTCATGCAACGGCGCGCGCGACCGACTGATATCGAGAGCGGGTATGGGACGGACACTAGCCGGCATGGAAAGTATCTCTGCTCACCTGAAGTGTCTCCTCGCACTCAGTTCACGCCCATCAACCGGTCGCAATCTCCATGGTCGCCACGCACAGTCGGCACTCCTCTGTTGGGCTCGCCTTTCAACTTCCAGGCGCCTCCGGGGCTACTCACGCCAACGGCGGCTCCATACGAATACCAAGTTGAAGGCTTTCGAGCGAAGCGGACACATTCGAAAGTCTCTTACGACGACCGCGTCACTCGTCCCGAGACAGCCACCACGGTGGACAGCGCGCACGGCTCGGATGTGTCCGGTGGCGACGACGACCATACACGCGATGATGTCAGGGCGGCGGAGATGTTGTTGTCGCTTTGCACTGTAGAGAAGACGATGCCACCGACGAAGCGGACGCGTTGTGGTTCGAGGTTCTAGGAGCGGTGTTCCCCACCTTCCTCGCGATATCGATGACTAAAATACCGCCGGTGGTGCTTTCCCTTTCCGTCAGCCCATGACGTCTCGTAGCTTTTCCAGCGCGCATCGTCGGTACACTCGTTAAGCATCTTGCATCCAGCCTGGCTTCTTCATTTCAAAGATATCAAGGCGCACTCGTTAAGCGATTTGCATATAGCTAGGCTTTTTCATTTTCAAGGCGCGCTAATGGCGCTTCGGTGTCGCTCTTCGGCGTTGTTTTTTGTTTGTGATATTCACCAGAAAATAAACACATACCATCAGGCAAGTAGCGCTGCATAAGCAATACCAGCGGTCTGGCAAACATCATACTCAAAAGTGTAGATAGGTAGATAGCTGTATCTTTTGTGCGTAATTACAATCTTGCTATGGTCATCCCGTGTCTTATGTATTACTATCGTGTGAGCTCATTTGGAAGCTGCCTTCTGGCTCTCAATCCTCTTCCTTGTCCCATCGATGACCGCCTCTTCGTCCCAAATGTACGTCACACTCTCCTGCTTGTTGACCTCTGCGGCCCACTTAGAGAAGTTGGGCAGTGCGTCGAGGCCAGAGATGACGGATTTGGGTAGCAACTCGTGCTTAGCCATGGCATATGTGCGAATGATGAAAGGTGCTGTCAGAGCCTGCAATTTGTTAGCATCGCCCGTAGTCCTTTGAAGGGAGGAATGCGCCTTTGCCTCAGAACTGTATCTGCTCGTGGCCTAGACTGCTCCCCCTCTAATGCACTTACCTCAGCTAACGTAACCTTCCGGCTACCACCAAAGAATGGCTTCGCGTCCTTGAGTAGCGGCTCGATCTCCTTGGTTACAACATCCACGAATTCCTGACTCATCTTCGCCTGCTCCTCCTTGGAGTCACACATCAGGATCTTGTAGAAGAAGCTTCCCGCCTTGCTAAACCAGGTATCGACGAAAAAGCTGATTCTCGCCCGGGTCAGAGCTGCTTCTGGGGTACCGGACGCGGGGAGAACATGTGAGGGGTACGCATCTGCCAGGAAGGTTGCGACGACGCCGGACTCTGTGATGATTTCGCCATTGAAGTTGATCGCGGGAACGAGGCCGCGCTTGTTGGTGTTAGTATTACTCCATCACTTGAAAGAAAGCTTGGGCTTACAGGGTTGATATCAAGATACCACGGCTCCCTCGGTTTACCCAAATCAATAATAACCTCCTCATACGGAAGACCCAACTCCTTCAACACAATATGAGCTCGGTGCGCCCAAGGACAGCGATGATTAGTGTAAAGCGTAATCTTGGGCGTATTTCCATTGACTTGAGCCATAGCGTTTGATGTAGGATATCGAAGATGATGTCAACACTAGGGTGATGCGGCTGAGAATGCGGGGGGAATACGACTAGCTAGAAACGCGAAGTGTGAAGCTTAACTGATGCAGGACTAAGAAGCGCTTTTGAGAAGAATGATGTTCATTTATGGTGCTATGGTTAATCTCGCAACTCGGTGTTGAGATTAGAAATCAGCAGGTTGATGTATTACGCCCGGCGTGCTGGGAGGGGCGATGCATGCCGATATGTGGGGTATGCCGTCCGCGATGTCGTGCGCCTAACCCCCGAACCTTTTCGCCCGGAGCTCCGTGTCATGAGAGGTCGGATGCCTGATGAGCGAAAGCTCGGCGGAAGACAACGTTGCGTCATGCCCGAATCTTAACATGAAAGGTCCGCAAGATCGGCGGAAGACAACTGTGTCTAGTGATGCATGCGCTTCGCCAGGGCTGGGCAGGGCGGTTTCTTACAAGCTCCGAAGACGATGGAGCATGAGCGTCCCAAGTGACCAGCCCGACGGAGGCTTATAGCAGACCCTCCATATGCGCATTGATCGGTCTCCGTGCCAAAGTGTAGTATGAGGATCGAGACCCCATAGTATTCAGCGGATGATGCCATCACCCTCGACCTTCCACTCCATAGCGGTCGCGTCCGTCTTCTTCTTCGCTCTGCGCTTCTCATTGCGCAGCCGCCTCTTCTCCTCGGCATCCTTCTCCAGTTGCTCCTTGGTCATGGCCAATCTCGCGTCCAGATCTGTCACCTCCATAAACTTGTCCTCGTCCCGTTTGCGCTTGAGATATCGTAGTCGTTCCCGTACTTCGTGGACTGTCGCGCGGTGGACCTCGCCCGACTGGCCCGTTGCGACCAAATGCTGCTTGCTGTTCAGATGCTCGACGTACTGGATGTTGTCCCTGGTAGCTGTTAGTATAGTCCATAGATTACAGGTTTGCGACAGTAAATACGTACTTGAATGTAAGGTCGCAGGCTTGACAGTATGCGCCCGCACCGCGTCCCCTCTTACCAACAGCGGCTGCTGCTGATGTGAGGGTTTGCTTTCCGATCATCTTGCTCCAGTCTATGCGCTCTGATCTGGCCTCGGTCTGCTTCAGATCATCAGGTGTGGACGCCCTCCGCCTGTATGTCTTGCCCGCCAGCTTTGCCTCATATCGCTCTTTGCCCTCTTCGCGATCTTTTGCCTCCCTATCCTTCGCCCGCTGCGCCATCTCGTCGCGATCCCATGTTTTCCTGAAGTCTGTGTCGCCGCCGCCAGACGTTCCGTATGCGCCTGCTTTTCCGCTCATGATGGGCGATGCGTTCAACTAGGCTCTTCGCGATCGCGTAAATGTGTTGTTCGGTTGTTCAGAATGAGGCGGCTGTTGTTTTGTTCGGGGAGTCGCGTGGTACTGTACGGAATTTCTGTGATTAGGTGGGTGGTGATGTGTCTAAGGATTTCCACAAGCTCAAGTCGCGACTTTCGCAACCTTGGGTGCACGGACTTACGTAGCGCTATCAGCTATCGTAACGGCTTCGCCCAACATCATACTGAAGAATCATCGAACTTTGATTGTATTCGTGTAGACTATAGGAGTAGATTTAGGTTCAGGTACATGTTGAAGATCTGATAGTACCCGCTGCAAATGAAACTCCTATGAACGAACACTCCTCGCTATGCTTGATTTCGCTTGTGAATATAGAGCGGTCGCAATACCAGAAACGCGACCAAATTCAACAGCGCCATTACATGCTGCAGTATGTTTGTAATAAGTAGAAGGCATGTGTCGAATAATTTAGTAGCCGTAGGGATCTGGCGGCCGGGGATACGATCCGTTGTGGTGGATTGGCGGAGTCGGCACTGCAGGAGGTGGTACCCCACGCATCACTCTGAGAGCCATATGTTGCTGCGGCACTGATCCCTCCCTCTCTCGTCGCTTCTTCTTCTTCTGCTTGACCCCGTATCCAACATCCGCGTAGCCTGCCGCGGCGAAGGGTGGCTCAACCACTTCTCGAGAGCGATCGTCCGGCAGTCTGAGCTCGACAAGGCTGTAGAAGTAGTCCAGCACTTCTGGGTATCGCAGTACCGATGCGCGCCAGTCAGCGTCGATGCCGCGCTTGAGTTCCGCGTGCGCCTCTGCGATCTGTGTCTGCAGCGTCGCAACGTACATGGGGTGTATCGGCGGGTGCCCCGAGTATCGCATGTAGACTTCGTAGTTCGGGAGGGAGGCTAGGTATGAGGAATGCGCCTGCTTGCGTGTCGAGGTCAATCTTTCGAATGCGTTGAGGATGTGCTGACGAGCATTGTTGATTACCCAGTCTCTACACATTGTCAGCACAAACTGCAAGGAGCGTGTATGGATCATACCGTATCTCAGCCATGCGATCTTCCATAGCACGCGCCTCAGCCTGCTTGACGGCTATTTGTAGCCGCTCCGATTCGCAGGAGCATTCAGGATACGGCGGCGCATTGCAGATGGCACAGTTGGGAGCTGCATCCATTTCGTGGGTAGCAAGTTGGTGAGCCACTGCTAATCATCGTCGGTCCAGAGTGGGCCGTACACGTTAAGAAGCTGCCTCGGAGCTCGCTGCGGAGGCAGAGTGAGGCTGCGGTATGGAGTGTCGTCGGTTTAAAACAAGCCCTAGGCGGATGCTCGCGCTTGGGTAATCAGGCACAGGCGGTGACAAGTGACATGTTACATGACGAGCAATGTGGATGCCAGTGACGGGGACTGGCTAGCTTCGGGCAGCTTATGGGCGGATTGATGTATTGGACGAACTTGCGGATGCGTTATGAGTTGGCAGAATCGCTAAGGTCCGCTCGACACCCAACCTCGCGCTACGCCAAGGCTGTCTACATCTAACAGTCCAGAGTCCGAGGAGTCCATCGGAAGCTAGGCACATGTCGAGTACTATGCTTCACCGTCTTATGGTGATGGAGGACAGCCTTGATCGTGAGTAAGTCTGCGTGGCACATGTCAGTACTCGATCTTCGCATCAGGTTACCCCGCCTTCGCTTCAAGCCTTGTCCGACCCCTCGATGCTGTCCGATCAGGACCAGCGCAGGTGTGCTCCGTATCCAAAGCTATCAGAGACGTGACATATGAGTGATATGCATCATTGTGGTACCTGAAAAGCAACGTGAGACGAATGATTAGGTGCTTCAGGGCGTCATGTATTCGCTGTTCGCGATTTGCTCGAGCTGGTTAACAACAAGCGATATCGACTCACCGTCAATTCTGACCTCAGCTCGTTCCGATCTTTGTCTGATCCATAGGCGGCTGATGCTCCGTATCTGTTGGAGTTTTTGGCACGAGAGGTAGGCTGAGTGACCTAGGGCATGGAGAAACCTGTGCGCGGAATACCCGTACCTTGATGTGAGTGAGAAGATTTCTCCAGAATTCACGTACAGTTTCAAAGAAAAAGAGCGACTTCAATACGTTTGTCGGCCACTAAGCCTGGGAGATGTTCTGTTGTTATGTTCTGTAGGCGCCTCCCTAACACGGCAGGCTTCATGACGTCACGCGTCACTCTTACCAAAGCTAGCTTCTTTCATCCGCCGTGAGAACAACGAGAAACTCAATGCGCTTCTGTGGACGTCAGTCCACAACTATTATCACGTTCTACCGCCTGAGCCCTTTTTAAGATGACAGCTTCCGTGTACTGGACGGGTCAAGTCCTCCCGAACAACCGCCAATCCTTCGGTCCCGGCTATCAATTTTTCGCCGACCTTCGCAAACCTCCGATGAACGGTGCCAGTTGACCGCTTGCTTTATGGCGTGCATATTTCGATACGTGACGGCTACGGTTGCCGATTTCGCATCCTCCGCAAAGTCTTCCGAGCCTGGAGCGGCACCCCATTCCAACATGCAGTGCGCCCAAACGGTCTGCTATCTTCTAGATTCTCGACGGCCAATTGCAAACTGGCCACAAGAGCTAGAGGATGACTTCCGCCAGGTTCGCGCATCGCGCAGAACCGATGTGGGGTATGTCAGCTTCAGCTTTGCTGGGGTTCAATAGCCCGGTAATATTTGCGTCTCTGTAATGTTGGACTGTCGCAGCGTTTTCAACGTTCTCAAGACTATGTAAGAAACGTCGAGAGAATGTTGACCTTTATCAAGCTCTACACACTCTCCGACCAGTATATTGTCCTCGGCCTGCGCATCGATTGTCCAGCAACGCAACGCCATGCTAATGACTCAGCGGTACGAACGCGTTCTCTATCGGATGACTAGGCCGCTCAAGACTGGCTAATCTGTATCCTGCACGCGCACGGACTGCGCCCTTCAACTCGACATCCTTCAGAATACGGTTTAGCGTCTGTAGAAAGTGTGCAGTGCTTTCTTTGGCATGGTCCTAAAGATGAGTCCAAGCCAGCAGTCATACTTAGCATCCATACTTCCGCAACGACATCTTGCGCCTTATTGTCAAATCCGTACGGAGGGCGCGCATTTGTCTTCTTCCCCCTCACGAGCCATTGGCACGAACCAATACGATTGATTGATCTTGCAAGCCGGACCACGCGCGACCATCATGGCGACGCCTAGTGCAGCCTTTGATATGGCCGACTTTGTCGATTTCGGAGAAACAGGCATGCCCAATGTGTCGCAAGAAGCTTCTTTCGGCGTGTCTGAGACGTCACTACCCCAGAAGTGAGTGCCTCATGTATCCTGTCCGGTCACATACTCCGATCTCAAACTTGTATACTTGCAGGATAGCAAGGACAGCGTTGCACATTTGCCAAGCTCTGCGTGCATGGTTCTGACACCAACTAGCTGTTTACTGGATGATGAATCTGGAGAGCTGGACAACTCCGCCAGTACTCAACCCGCAAGTGCAGACTTCAATACGAACTTTAGCAGCTGGCTCCCAACTTATCAAAAGGCTGTTCAGCCTTGCGAGTACTGTCGATCGAAATCTCTCGAATGCTTTATCTTCAACGCCGATGGCTCCAAGCGACCCGGATGTTCGCCATGCAACGCTCTGTTTCGACCATGCAGCTTCAGCAACCCTGAACGGATGCCAGGTATGCGTCAGAGGACTGCACTGGACACCTTAGACGTCGTGGCAGAGAACGACATTCGACATGTCGGTGGGCTTACTGGCAAGAAGCAGATGCGTTCGCTGGGTCATCTTGGTCCGATCGAAGATGGAAAAGAGGATGACGAAGGTCCCAAGAAGGGCGCCGCAGCTGCTCGCTTTCCACGAGCGGCTGTGAAGGTGCTCAAAGACTGGATGCTCATGCACATCGAACACCCATACCCGACTGACGAAGAGAAGGAAACCTTGAAGCAGCAGACTGGCCTATCGGTCGGTCAAATCTCGAACTGGATGGCGAATACAAGGCGAAGGCAGAAGGCGAGACCCAAGCGAAGCGCTTCGCCGAGTCTTCGACCATCAACAGAAGCTATCAATATCCCAGCAGGCAAGACATGGGAAAGCATGAGTACGTATTCCGAGTCTGGTTTCACACGATCGCACAAAACTCTGGCTTCGTCATCCACCGGGAAGTTCATGACTTTCCGTGTGGATGACAGGCGTCCAGAAGATAAGAACAGAAACCCAGACACTAGCACCATGGCTCAAATGCCGGTGCTTCAGCAGCAGGAATGTTTCGGTTAACTCTCGACAGATCCGTTCGAACGATGGAAGCACTCTCCTCCTGAGAACGAACCTGCGCCGATGAACGCTATCGCACACGCTGTTGAGACTTTCGACCTGCCGCAAACAGAGAGCTCAAGTAGCAGCTATCGCAAGGATATATCCAACGATAGCACCGGAAGCTTCTCTGTATTCAGAGCACCCTCTATCTCCTCCCTGGAGACCCGGCCTACCAACGTGTCTTCTGGCTCCTTTGGATCTCACAACTCAGCCTACTCGCACGGTTCACGTCACTCTCTCGGTTCGTTGAACAGCTTGAAGTCTAAAGAGAGGCGAAGGCGTCGTCGCATACCCACCCGGGCGCCAAAGGCCGGTCCTGACGAAGGGCAACGTATCTTCCAGTGCACTTTCTGCACTGATACATTCAAGTCCAAATACGATTGGTGAGTTTGTTCCTGTATTCTCGCGATGCAACGGCCACTCTGAAGCCTACGAGTTTCTACAACATCGATTCAAGGCCTCTTTGGACGTGTCGTAGTCCTCTCACCATCCGACATGATCGTCTTGTGGCCTTTCCTTTGCTCGGTCGCTACACTTGGAACACCATGCGGACGTCATATGTAACAGAAAACAACAAGCTGACAGATTACAGGTCACGGCATGAGAAGAGTCTTCACTTGTCACTGGAGAAGTGGTTATGTGCACCCTTGGGCGAGATTGTTGCAGACAAAACTACCGGAAAGCCCAGATGCGTATACTGCGATGAGCTAGACCCCAGCAAAGAGCATCTGGCCACGCATAACCACTCCGCCTGTTACGAAAAGGGCCCAGAGTCCCGAACCTTCTACCGGAAAGACCATCTTCGACAACACTTACGACTCATGCACGGTTGCAAGATGATCTCCAGTATGGATACATGGAAGTCTGAAGCCCAATACATCAAATCTCGTTGCGGCTTTTGCGGGATGAACTTTGACAAGTGGCAAGATCGCCTCGACCATTTAGCGAAAGAGTTCCGCAACGGTGCACACATGAAGAACTGGAAGGGATGCAGGGGCTTAGACCCCCATGTCGCTATTCACGTCACGAATGCGATGCCACCTTATCTCATCGCCAACGAAAGCAAATCGCCGTTTCCATTCTCAGCATCTAACACCGCGAGCCTCAAGGTACGTACCACCGCGGCGAACATGTGGACTGCGCACAATAGGCTGACTTCTCAACAGCAGCTTAATCTGTCCGTTGATAGTAAGGACCTTGAGTACCTTTTACCCAACGTTGATGACATCGACTACACGAACAACCTGTCTGCAGCATACCAACCTGGCACTGATCCCTCCACTATTGGACCCATCGTCTTGACGACACCCAAAGACTATTCTCCTTCCAAGTCACCCGTTGACAACCCGAACGCAACCTGCTGGGAGATCCTCACACTACAATTGGGCCGCTTCGCACGAGAGCATATCGCGAAGCACGGTACCGGGAACTTGACTGACGAGGTATTGCAAGCGGAGTCCCGTCGGATCCTCTACGATGACGACGATCCGTGGAACCAGACATCTGCCGATAACCCTGAGTGGCTGAACCTATTCAAGAAAGCACACGGCATCAACTGTCAAACTCCAATCAAGAGTATGTAAACCCCGTTCCGGTATGCCTCCAGAGCAATTGCTGACCCGAGAACAGACATCAACAGCGAACACGAAATCTTTGAAGATCTCGGCATCAACTACGGCTCCGCGTTAGATTCGAGCTTCAACATGAACAATTTCGCCTGCACTTCAATGTCCCAGAACGACCCGTTGCGCGCTCTATCTTACGAGTTCGCCTTGTCCGGCTCTGTAGGCGCCGTCCAAGGACATGCGCGACAACTTTCCTCAGGCCGCCAAACGCCATACAGCGTACCGGGACTGACCGGATCGCCTACCTCACCAGCGTCGTACGCTCCCATCACGACTACTTCGAGCGCAGACAACTTACTAGGTTTCTGTGAGCCCATCTCAGAACTCGCGTGCACAGGAGCCGGTACTTGTCGCGGCGAGCAAGGCGAGATCGGCTTCTCGATTAAGACTGCTGGGTTACCGAAGAGGAGGTACTGGCTCGATGATTCGACTGCGCATCTGATGCCGTTCACATCCAGCGCTAGCGAACAGCCCACGGTTGACGGTTTGACTGCGGGTGGGCCTACTGTCGACGACTTCCAGTTCCCATCGTGGGATCAACTGCCAGAGGATTTCCAGAACCCAACGAGCAGCGCGGACTTTGACTCTACTATTCCTGTTACGGCTACTGGTGTTGGTATGGCGGGTGTTGAGGGTACTGATGCGATGCCCTGGGATGACATGGACTTTGCTATGGATTTGGATACCGATATGGATATGGGTCTTAACCAGGTATGAAGCTGATGGTTTTCGGATTATTATTTGGTCACAATGCTCTTTCCGCTTGGTGAAAAAATTCTTTGGTTTCTTCACGCTTTGGAATGTTGGCGTACACTTGGGGTAAAATGCCTTCGCTTTTTGCAGTCATGGTTGACGCAGACATATAGATCTAATGGTCATAATTACATCGCATATCCCTTGCTTTACCCCCAACATCCCTTTCCATCATTCTCATTGCCACTTTCGTCTACCTACCTAAACCCTCGTCATGGTCCCATGTTCCACAACGCACCTACCCATCGTACCACACTTACATAGCCGCCCACGCACCGCATACTCCACCCTTGCGATGCATCACTTGACTGCGTCTTGATCATACGTCGCTTTTGTTCGTACTTGGTCTCCTGATACATGCTCGATATATTCCATAAAATTCACGATGACATCATCAATCACCAAACATCATCCTGGCGTTGTGGCGGGTAAGCTCCCCTTCTATCCCTTTCACATACTGCTTACTAATTTTCTGGTCCAGAGTGGTTATCGCGTTAGACTTGAAATCTAATTCCCTAGGGAGCGTCAGTTCGAGTCTGGCCAACGTCGAGTTTCTTTTTTGCTGGGCTGTGCCACATGGAGGTGGGAGGGTTGCCATAGGTGAGTGGATGTGCGGTAGGGCTTTTGGGTTAGAAGATATATAGCAGACTTGGATCACGACATTGTGGGTATAGAAGAGTCAATGTCGTTGGTAGCATTCAAGACTATTATTTTTGTGATTTGATCTACATACCATCCTTTTTGTACCTCTCTATAGCTGATCCGCGCTGACTCTTTGAACAATAATACCCGACGACGCGCCGCCTCCGTTGCAGATAACAGCAGCACCGTATTGTCCAACTTGCAGCTGATGTAGCAGAGTAACCAATATCCTGCTTCCAGAGCTACCCAGTGCGTGTCCCAGCGCAATAGCACCACCCCTTGGGTTTACGTTGTCGGTGCCGAGACCGAGGATCTTGGCGTTGGCCTTGATAACGGCGGCGAAGGCCTCGTTGAACTCCCAGATAGAGATGTCGTTCTTTGAGAGGCCGGATTGCTTGAGCAGCTTTTCGACGCAGGAGGCGGGGGCGACGGGGAAGTCGATGGGGTCTGAGGGGGGGTTAGTAAGGGTTGGTGGTGGTAGGAGGATGTAGGTACTTACCAACAGCGGCATCGGCATAGGTGACGACCTTTGCTAGTACGCGGCTGTCCTTGCCGTATTTCTGAGCAATCTCTTTGCTTCCTAGTATCAGTGCAGATGCGCCGTCACTGAGAGGTGAGCTGTTCGCTGCTGTGACTGAGCCGTCTGGTCCCTTCTCGAACGCTGGCTTCAGCGTGGAGACCTTGTCCAGCTTCAGCTTGTTGTACTGCTCGTCCTCGGAGATGATGGTCTCGCCCTTCTTCGACTTGACAGTCACTGGCACAATCTCGTCCTTGAAGAGTCCATCCTTGTATGCCTGCTGTGCGCGCTTGTATGTCTCGATCGCGTAGTCGTCCTGGTCCTGCCTCGAGACTTCGTACTTCTTGGCTGTGTTCTCCGCACAGTTACCCATGTGGATCTGGTTGTAGACATCCCATAGTCCGTCGGCGATCAGACCGTCTTGCAGCTTCTGGTGGCCGAAAGCTGGTTGTTGGCTTGCCCGGTTCAGATAGTATGGCACTCTTGTCATGTTCTCCATGCCACCCGCTACTTGCGCTTCCGCTTGTCCGAGCTCAATTGTCGAGGCGGCGATGTTAACTGCCTTGAGACCCGATGCGCATACCTTGTTGATGGTCGTGGCTTCGATGTTGGTGGGTAGGCCGGCGAAGATAGCTGCTTGACGCGCTGGTGCTTGTCCGACGCCTCCGGAGAGGACGTTGCCCATGTATACGGCATCTATCGAGGATATCGGAACTTTTGACTTTTCGAGGGCGGACTTGATGGCTGTGGCGCCGAGTTGGGTCGCGGATACGGTTGTGAAGTTGCCATTGAACTATGACGCGTTTAGCAGCTGACATGGCTTGAGATGATGGTCTACTAACCACTGCAGTTGGCGTTCGGCTGGCGCTTATGATGTATGCATCGCGGATTTCTTTCCTTTGCGGCGCGGAGCTGCTGAATTGTCTTTGGATGCTGGCCAGCCGTTGTTGAGGCCGCGAAGCCATTCTCATGGATGTGCGAAGGGCAGAGGACGACATGGCTGAAAGACGGTATTTACAAATTTCGAAGTACAATGGTCAGAATGCGGAGAAAAGGACTCTAACGAGCAGAAGCGTGGTTGTCACATGGCGGCAACAGTTCCGTAGCTAAGATGCGGGCGGCGGGATGTGGAGGATACGCGCTCTGACGTCTGTGCCGAGGTTCGGCAGTACACGGCACTGCCCGGCTTAGTCGCTCTCATGAACTCCAGGGCTTTCCTCCTTCAACCTATGTTATGTCACGTTACCGTCGACCTTCTGCACTCTCAGCGTCGACGGAGCCGACCAGATCGATCACATTTTGAAAAAAATTTACCTTGTCCAACGCAAACATATTTCACCCCAGCGGTCATGGCACAAACGCGAACATGTCACGAACCTGCCCAGGTGCTCTTCACCATAGCCACGCGTGACCACGACGGCCACGCAGTATGGTGTACCGTATGGACTGGCTCGCTACAACTCAGCTGTACTGCAAGACCCGCCTACACTCTCAAAGAGCTAGCACCGTGTGTTTGTACAGGGAAATGTTGATCGAGTACAGTCACCCGCATGATGACAGTTGGCAGGATTGTCGTAGGAACACCCGTCTCACGCTTTGTGATATCTCGTTACCACAACATTTATTGACGCGCAATCCTCTTCTGCTCACCGGTTAGCTCCCGTCGGTCACGCGTTCATACCGGAGACGATTGCTTCGAGACTGTCTTGTCATCTTCCTACTATCCATCCTTTCTCCTATTCGCCATCGAGATCTCTTCACCGCCTGTATGTGCGGGTATCTGCACGATTGTACCTTAATCGACATCGTAGTACTACGATTGCTTGGCCGTATTGGCTGCTGTGCCACGCCGGACAAGCGGGGCTATACCGTACCTCGCAGTCTCTAAAAGTCACTCTGCTATGATGGGCACGTTACTTCTCACATGATCTATGAGATCATTCAGATATCCACAGGAGATGGCCTGCTGTCACATCCGCAATCAGACACAGCCATTTTAGTTTGGGTCGCAGCATCGCACAGAAAGCAGCGCCTTCTAGTTTTGGCTGCGATACCGTACACAGATCCGGAAGGAAGTACAATTGGCTTCTGAAGGTGTCCTTACTATGTATAAGAAAGGCTCAAAGGGACGGTATGTATAGAATCAAGCTCAAACAATTCATTCAAGCTTCATCACAACTACGACACTATCATCAAATCTTCTATCAACTTCCAACCTTATTTCGAGACCTCCAACACCGCCGAGATGCATTTCCCAACTGTGATCGGCTCTCTCGCCCTGATGGTCAACAGCGCTCTCGCAGCCGACATCATCATCAACAACAAGTGCCACTACCCTGTTTGGGTCTCAACCGTTCAGACGGAAAAGACACCGCTGAAGAAGATTCAGCCGGGCGACAATTGGTCAAAAGCACAGAAACCTGCTCTCGACGGCGTTGGCGTCAGCATTCAGGTCATTAAACAGGACGCCTTTTCGGAGAAGCCAATCTTGAACCTGCAGTACTCTTTGAATGGAGAAGATCTGTGGTACAGCATCAGCAACACGCCGAGCAACGACCCGGACGCTTTAGCCTTCAAAGACGAGAAGCTTCGCATCCACAACACCGACGGTCTGCCTTTTACGGAGATTGTCTGGGTCGGCAATCACAGGCCCGAGGGCACTGAACACTATCACGGCGACGCAACTCTGACACTTGAGCTGTGCGACGACTTTGCAAGGCGCTTCAGAGCTTAGACTGAGGATGGTAGCTGGAAATGGTGGTGTAGGTGGGCGGGATGTAATGGCTGTGAAGGGCGCGATGGACAAGGCAGAATGTGAAGGATTGTGAAGCGGAGTGTGATAATGGAAAATATGCAACGAGGGCATACGCAGGGTATAGACACGAAGTCACTCCTTTATGATTAGTTCATCGAAACGTGTAATTCAAGTGGGTTCATTTTGGTCGCGTCACATTGCGCTCTCACGTGTTAAGTTATTTGAACTGTCTACAGCAATGTAGCCGAGATCTCTCAAATATCAGGATCTGTTTCCGGCTCGTGACTGGGCTTCTGAGGCGCAAAGACAGACCTCTTTCTTGATAGGGTTCGTTTCGATTGTCCTAGATTGGTACTAGCGCCATTCCCGAACGCTAGACCCTGGCAGGTGTGTGATGCTCGATTGCCGACCCTTCGCTCTTGCAAACCACATCCCACCCGCTGCACCTCTATTGCAATGCTTCGTCAAACGCGCCGTTGTGATTTGTCATAGTCCTAGTGTCATACAGCGAGCTGACTCCAACTTCCTTCCAACGCAGCAAATCGACCCCAGCATACGCGCAGCGCTGCGACCACCCTGCTCTAGACGATCAACGCCCCCAAGACCCTCGAGGGCATCACCTACCGCCATGGTTCGAAATGGCAGTCCGTCGCCAGCGGACAACTTTCCGCTGGGTCACTCTGCGACATCCCCTCAACCGCAGCCTTCGAAGCGCGACAAACGGCGCAACATGCTTGCCGAGAAGCTGGCAGAGATGATGGCTACCTTTTCAGACAACCGCGACAGTCATTACAGAGCCCAGCTCGCTGCGCTTCAAGCCGATATCAACCTGATTATGAAAGCCGACCCGTATGCGAACCAGCCGCTCGAGGATAGCAACGAAGAGGCTGCCGAGCTCGTCTCTCAGATCATGGGGAACAACGTACCTACGGCGCCGAGCGCGGGTACCGATTACATTGCGCAATGTGGGAAACACTATTCGCGCTTTGTCGACGCCGTCAATGATGCGATGGAAGAGCGCGACTACAACCTGACCATGCTCTGGGTGAGTCCCACGGCTTCCCGCTGTGTTGGTACGAGACGCTAACCGCCAATTACGCAGAACAAGCATGAGGACACCAAGAACGAGATCGAAAATTCGCACTACTACAAAGTCCAAATCGCCGAAGAAGAGCACAAGCTGCTGGCCGCCACCATCCGCGAACGACTGGTCGCAAGCATACAACAACGGACAAACAGACTGAAGCGAGAGAAGGAACAACTGGATCTGTCTGACAGCAATGCGATGCTGCTCCATCCCAACCAGTTTAGTATAGGGCATCCCGCAAGCCCTGGCGGACCGCAAGCGCCGCGAAAGACCAGGAGGACAGGACATAAATTTGGCGACGCTGAGGAGCTGGCTGCTGCTACCGAACACAAGAGAAAGCGCAAGCTGTACGAAGACCAGGACAACGACTCTCCCGGTCCTTCTGGTCGCCCTACTGAAATGGGCATCGGCTCACCCTTCCGCGAAGCCAAAGCGCGCACCGTAAACGCCCAATTCGAATCGTCTGCATACTCGCTCGAACGCCTCTTCAGCGAGAAGGAGCTAAACATGGCCATGAACCAAGCCACCATGGCCGCGTCGCACTTCTTCGCCAAGATGAAGAACACAGAGGCCGCACCGCAGGAAGCCACGACAAACGGCAACACCAATGGCGCAAACGGCGAGCACGCATCCGAGAATGGCGACGCCATGGACCAAGACCAAGATTCCGACGACGTACCAGGCGCGACCGACATGATGCGCCAACACTCATCGAACCCACACGCGACCCGCGGCGCCACACGCTCAGCTCTGAACCCCACGGCGGCTATAGTGAGCGGTCAAATACCCCCGTTCATCTATAACCCGCCCTTTGTTCTAGATGCTAAGATCTTCCAGAAGATCAATGCCTCGGCACCGCCACCACCTCCCCTCGGCGCACACGACATCGAGCAAGATCTGAAGCTGATGCTTAGAGACGCACCACCAGATGACGACATCAACGAGAAACTCCTGCAAGCTGCATGCAACCCCGTCAAAGCGCGCGACTACCAGGTCCAGCCACCGAACTTCTCGGAACCTGTCCATGAGATGACGAGTGCGCTTAGGAGTACAGCGCCCCATCTTGAGGTTGGCGCTAGCTTGGGTGGTGTACCGATGAGCGCACAGAGTAGTATGGCAGGGTGGTCGGATGCTGGTAACAATACACCACTGGGTCGTTATGGAGAGAGGGACTCGTTGGCTGTCGGCGGCCATGGCGGTGGTGTTGCGATGACACGGACTGCAAGCGGTAATGGACGGGGACGTGGTAGGGGACGCGGAGGTGGAGGGGGGAACTGAACGTGTCCCTTACAGCCTACACTGCGGTTGAAGTGAGTAAATCAAAGGATACTACGTTAGTGTAGGCGTCCAGCTTCTCTGCAGCATGGGCAGTACGTGTTCAGTTCTTCTCCCTGCAAAGGGCTCCACGGTGTATCAGGTTTCGCGTTACGGTCTCGCACTATATACCCACGACTGGCGTTTGGGCTCGCGGTGCACCACGGCGGTGCATGTATACTTATATGTCTTATTTGATCTCCTTTATTTATTTATGTCTGCTAGTATATAGACTTGGGTGGAGTTATCTGTAGTACTTGTACTAGGTATATGTTATGACTTGGCTTCTTAGCTTTGCTCTACCCATGTGTCACGATTTCTCATGATGAGCTGGAGTTCGTGTCACGAAGTACGGGTTTATGGAAGTGTACCCTGAAGGTATGCACTAATTGACGTCCGTATGAGCTCACCACGTCGAAGGAAACAACACCCTGCAGTCTACATTGGTACAAAACCGAAAGTTAGCAGCCTCTTGACGCGATTGTAGACTTCTGGGTCATATATGATTTCAATCTTCTGTAAGTAGGCATTCGGTCTCTTCTTGAAACAAGGTGAGCCATCGAGAAGGCACACCACCATTGCCTCCAGAATCAGGTGTCGTGTGCGGCTCATGTCATCATCTCAAACACCAAACATCACAAAGCAAGAAGATGGAGTTTTGAAGTATTCTCTCAATTCTCTCTACACAGGATATGGAAATCCCACTATTAGAGTACATGCTATACCACCCAACTTTTCCTCCGAATCATTGATCGTTATTCATCCGATGCATTCAGTAAAAACCGTGAAATGGGCTCAATGTTGGCCATGAAACGCCGTGAACTACCACCTAAGAAAGAAGAAGTCTATGCTTGAAGATGCACAAGGAAAGAAGACGAACAGACTGCATCAAGAAGAGCGATCCGCTTAGTCGACCTCCTCGACAGTGGGGCCGTCATCGCCGCCAGCGCCACCAGGGGCACCGCCGCCGGGCATACCACCACCGGGCATACCGCCGGGCATGCCACCCTCACCACCGGCTCCGTAGAACTTCATCATGATGGGGTTGGCGACACCCTCAAGCTCCTTCTGCTGGGACTCGTACTCGTCCTTGGTGGCGGTCTGGTTGTCGTCCAACCACTGGACGGTCTTGTCGATCTCAGCGGTGAGCTTCTGCTTGTCACCGGCATCGAGCTTCTCGTCGACCTTGGAGTCGCTGAGGGTGTTGCGGAGCGAGTAGGCGTAGGACTCGAGAGCGTTCTTAGCAGAGATACGGGCAGCCTCAGCCTCGTCCTCAGCCTTGTACTTCTCGGCCTCAGCCAACATGCGCTCGATCTCCTCCTTGGAAAGACGGCCCTTGTCGTTGGTGATGACAATCTTGTTGGTCTTTCCGGTACCCTTCTCAAGAGCAGAGACGTTGATGATACCGTTGGCGTCGACATCGAAGGTGACCTCGATCTGGGGGACACCACGAGGAGCAGGTGGGATACCGGTGAGCTCGAACTTTCCGAGCAAGTTGTTGTCCTTGGTGCGAGCACGCTCACCCTCGTAGACCTGGATAAGCACACCGGGCTGGTTGTCGGAGAAGGTGGAGAAGACCTCGGACTTCTTGGTGGGGATGGTGGTGTTGCGCTTGATGAGAGCAGTCATGACACCACCAGCAGTCTCGATACCGATGGAGAGCGGCGCGACGTCGAGAAGCAGGATCTCGGAGGTGGACTTGGAGGATGTGTCACCAGACAGGATAGCGGCCTGGACGGCGGCACCGTAGGCGACAGCCTCGTCGGGGTTGATGGACTTGTTGGGCTCCTTGCCGTTGAAGAAGTCGGAGACCATCTTCTGGACCTTGGGGATACGGGTAGATCCACCGACCAAGACAATCTCGTGGACGGAGGACTTGTCGATCTTAGCATCGCGGAGGACACGCTCGACGGGCTCCATGGTGGAGCGGAAGAGGTCCTGGCACAGCTCTTCGAAACGAGCACGGGTGATGCTGGTGTAGAAGTCGATACCCTCGTACAGGGAGTCGATTTCGATGGAGGTCTGAGCGGAAGAGGACAGGGTGCGCTTGGCCCGCTCGCAGGCAGTTCGGAGACGGCGGAGAGCACGAGCGTTGGAAGTCAGATCTTTCTTGTGTTTGCGCCTAAGTAATCAAGTTAGTAAATGTTTTTGAGGAATACAAGGCGGCCTCCATGATCACTGTGTTGTGGAAGAAGGCCATGTAGGCGCCGGGGTATTTTGTACTTACTTGAACTCGTTGGTGAAGTGGTTGACCAGACGGTTGTCAAAGTCCTCACCACCCAAGTGGGTGTCTCCGGCAGTGGACTTGACCTCGAAGATACCCTCCTCAATGGTCAAGAGGGAGACATCGAAGGTACCACCACCCAAGTCGAAGATGAGGACGTTGCGCTCACCCTCGGTCTTCTTGTCAAGACCGTAGGCGATGGCAGCGGCGGTGGGCTCGTTGATGATACGGAGGACGTTGAGGCCGGCAATGAGACCAGCATCCTTGGTGGCCTGACGTTGCGAGTCGTTGAAGTATGCGGGAACAGTGACGACAGCGTTGTTGACGGTGCCACCGAGGTAGGACTCGGCAGTTTCCCTCATCTTGGTCAGGACCATGGATGAGATCTCCTCGGGTGTGAAAGTCTTCTCCTCGCCCTTGAACTCGACCTGGATGACTGGCTTGCCGCCCTTGTCGATGACCTTGAAGGGGAAGTGCTTCATGTCGGCCTGGACCTCAGCGTCGGCGAACTTGCGGCCGATGAGGCGCTTGGCGTCGAAGACGGTGTTGACGGGGTTCATGGCGACTTGGTTCTTCGCGGAATCACCAATGAGACGCTCGGTGTCGGTGAAGGCAACGAACCTTGGACATGTTAGCAATGGTCGTAGCTGGAGGCAAGAAGTGGTGACTTACGAAGGTGTTGTCCGGTTACCCTGGTCGTTGGCGATAATCTCAATGCGGTCATCTCGGAAGATACCTACGCAAGAGTAGGTAGTACCAAGATCGATACCAATCGCGGGTGCCATGATGTCGATATGTGTGTAGTGGGGTATCAAAAGGGAAGAAAAAGTAGTGGTATGCTCACAAGTCGGTGACTTATAAAGGTGAGGCTTTCGCGGTGTAGTGTGGTTTGTGTTGTGTAGTGGAAAGAGAAACAGTCCCAAAGCGCGGGCAGACGAAGTTTTTGTATCGCCTGGCAGCGTGGTGTTTCTACAGAATTCCAGCGCCTTCGACGCGCCAAGCAACCAACCAGAACCTTCCCGCAAGCTCGCGCAAGCTCTGCGACCCACTAGAAACAGCTGCCTTGCACGCTTTCCGGGGGCAAATGCCTAATTCTTGTCATCCTGGCTCCACAAGCGGCTGATTGCACGGCCGCAGTATTGCGCCCAACGCCTTCTGCTCGCGGACTGTGAATCTTCGTGCATCTTCTGTCGCCGCCGCAAAGGGCGCTGGCCGCCGCCTTGCTATGACGGAGGCCTCACCCCACCAAAGCCTCAAACGGGTGACATAAGCGAGCTGCCCCGCCATGAGCGGGCCCATATGTCATTCCGCCCATGGCAACGACGGGTAGTTTCAAGTAGCTTCCAGATGTCCAGGATTTTTTCAACCGCCGCGATCGAGTGAAGTCACCGTCGGCGTTTGTCCCTGCCAACGTCGTCAACCTCTGGTTTGATCGCACACACCACGTACCAACAGGCTTGCTGTTCTGGCTTGTACCTTGCCACGCACAAAATTCGTTCGCAGCTTGAACAAAGAGATATGACGTACTCGCGGCATTCACGTGTCGTCGGGGTACCTGAGACGCGCAATCTCCCACACACGGAATCCCTGAATGGGCCTACAGCCTACGTTAAGATGAAAGTGTGCAACTTAGATGACCTGATGACAATGTAGGATCCAGGGTGGTCAGAGATTCCCTTGAACGAGGTGCAATTTCGATGTATAGAGCAGCTTATTGCTCTAGATAAGCAAGACATGATGGTATCGTATGCATCGCGCATTCCATTGTGGAATTTGCTCCAAGAACAAGACACTGTGGATGGCTTCAGAGGGTGGTTGATTAGTGATTCAGCGAAATCAAGCATCTTCCTGGCTACTCTATCGTAGTGCTGCTGTTTCATCCATGCTGTCTACGACATTCTGACCTAGACAATGTCGTGACTATTGACGCGTAGACTGCACAGTAATGACGATTTTTAGTCGTGACCTAAACTTGACGTGCCATACTTTGCGGACGCTGGGGAACATTGCTGGTGCGTTGGAGGGCTTCACATTGCTTGGTTGGATGAACCCGTAGGGCGGGTTAGTAGTAAGAATGGCACTTTCAACATTTCGCTCGCTGTGCCTTGCGAGGCGGGGAGAACAATTCCGTTGCAGAATACATCGCGTTGTCCTGAATCATCTGCTACGGGATCTAGAGCCCAGGATGTTTTCACTGATTTCGCATCGGCTGGTCACGTAGTCAAACTACATGCCTGGCGAATGCGAGATGCCTGAGTGTCGGCGCTCTATGGGTACTCGCTCAATGTCACCGCCAGGGTCTACTCTTACAAACCATGCTTTTGTACAATCCCAAGTCATACAGCCTTATATATCGTACAGTCGTCTTCCGTCTTCCATACCCCTACTGCTCCAAATCCCCCGCCGCCCTACTAAACGCGTTCTTAACCTCCTCTCCAGGCCCTCTCTTCCTCCAAATATTCTCGCTATTCGGCCCACTCTTGAGCTTCTCCTCCTTCTCTCTATACCGATCCTGAATCATCCTCTCCTTAACGTCCTGTCCGCTATAACTGTTCTTGGTGCGCATGCAAAACCAGAAGTCGTTCCAGTGGTCGGAGCAACTGCGTAGTTGGCCGTAGCGGTATAGATCGTTGAAGTGTCCGCCCAGTGAGGAACAATAGAAAGCGCTGTCGAAGGCGGCGCGGCAGGACATTGAGCGCGGGAGGGTTGGGTCGTATTCTTCGGGAGTCTCGGCATTATTGGAGGGGGTTTGAGGTTTTGAGGGAGAGGATGAAGGCGTGTTTGTGGAGAAGGACGGCGGTGCGAGGTGTGGGTGGGCGGCGTAGAAGTCGGGGTCGTGGGGTGCGGAGTCGGGTTGTTGGTGTGGAGGTGTCTCTATTGTCGATGTAGGCGCATCGCTGGGTTTTTGCACGGGTGATGCTGTGCTGGATATCGTTTGTGGCTGTTGTTTCGCGGAGGCATCTGCGCCTGAGCTTGAGAAAGGCCACCAGGTCATTGTGAGGTATGCGCGTGTGTACAGGAATTGGCGTGGTAGGTATGCGAGAGACGCGCTATTCGGAAGACTCGCGATATGAACGGCAGCAGTCAATGGTGTGGGCTGTCGCGCGTCGAAATCCCGGCGAACGTTTAATCGATATGCTGCGACGAGCGATAATGCAATTGGTCGAGGCTAGTATTCTGTAGCTCGAATGTTCAGACGTCTAGGCTCTGGGTGCAATCCGCGGGGCTTGAGACTTGGGCAGAAATTCAAGAAATCCGCAAGGGAAATTGGCACTTCCAGCGAATCAGACATGAGACGGCCCGCACACGTGAGCGGGAAGCCTATACGCTACGTCATGCATCGCACTTGCAGCTGCCTTGGAGATCCCTCTAACTCCACCTTTACGCGTCTTGTGCGTCGTTTAATTCCTCGGTTGTGCCTCCACGACGTGTCGCCTGTGTGTATTCTATTCTCGACACTCCCTACGGCCTGTTAGCCATCGCCGTTTCGGTAATACTCGACGCAGCACAACACCCAACCTGTGCCGTATCCGCCCCACCTTGTGTTTACCACCTACAACCGCCCTGAACGTGGCATCAACGCATTGACGGCCGTTCCCTATGACTCCACGCAGCCCTACGACATAACGATACCCCTCCGCCTCCGACATACCCTACACCCCACCTACCTACCTACCCCCTTCGAAGCCCGGCCTGGGTAACGGCCCCCCACCGCCACTATGCTTGAGGGACTCGTGTCAACTCTGCTAAATCGGTTCTTGGGCATGTATGTCCAGAACTTCGATCCAAAGCAGTTGAACGTCGGAATCTGGTCTGGCGATGTCAAGCTGCGGGACCTCGAGCTCCGTCGCGAAGCCCTAGACCAGCTACGCCTACCGCTGAACGTCGTCGAAGGACACCTCGGCTCACTCACACTATCCATACCTTGGTCAAACCTACGAGGGAAGCCGCTGAAGGTCAATATTGAAGATGTTTTCCTGTTGGCAGCGCCTAAGGAGGATGCAGACTACGACGCTGAAGAGGAGGACAAGCGTGCGCACGCCGTCAAGATGGAGAAGCTCGACAGCGCAGAGCTGCTGAAGGAGCGTAACACAGAAGGCATGAGCGCGGAAGAGCAGCAGAAGAACCAGAGCTTCACGGCGAGCTTGATCACTGCAATCGTCGACAACGTCCAAATCACAGTCAAGAACATCCATATCCGATACGAAGACTCGATCGCCGACCCTGGACACCCATTTGCCCTTGGTGTCACCCTCGCAGACTTCAGTGCCATAAGCACCGACGAGAACTGGAAGCCGACCTTCATCCAGGGCACATCCGCCTCGACACACAAGCTAGCTACACTTGGCTCGTTAGCAGTGTACTGGGATACAGATGCGAAGCTCATTGGAACTGGAAAGGGCAGCCAGAGCAGCGATGAGCAGCAAATCGACCGAGCCGATTTCATTGAGCGTGCAAAGGGCATGATTGCACGAGGCGATAACCCAGACTTAGGTGACCATCAGTTCATTCTCAAGCCCATCAGCGGTCGCGCTGGTATAGAGATGGACAAAACCGGCAAGATGGACGTCGCAAAGATGAAGGCTCGACTCCTCTTCGACGAGCTTGGTTTCATCATCGACGAGGATCAATATCGCGACGCGCTCATGCTAGTCGACCTGTTTCACTACTTCATCCGCCATCAAGAGTACAAGAGGCTGCAGCCCAAGTCATCACCTAAGGAGGATCCTGCTGGCTGGCTTCGATTTGCCGGTCAGGCTGTGCTCGACAAGATTCACGAAAGGAACCGGCAATGGAGCTGGGATTACTTCAAAGAGCGCCGTGACGACCGCATACGATACATTGAGCTCTTCAAGAAGAAGAAGCGCGAGGAGAAGCTCGATGCTACGGAAGCTGAAGATCTCGATAAGCTCGAGCGAAAGCTTAAGTACGAAGACCTTCGTTTCTGGCGCTCGCTGGCCCGCAACCAGTTGCGCAAGGAAAATATCGGTGTCAAGAAGCCACCGCCCAAGCAAACATGGACTTCTTGGGTGTGGGGAAGTAAACAGGAAGAATCCCACGAGGACGAGAACACTCAGATGAGCGAACAGCAAAGAAAAGAGCTTTACGACGCGATCGACTGGGACGAGAAGAAGGCCATCACCGAGTCGGTGGACATGCCTCGCGAATACGTCAAGTTGGAGGTCAATATGAGCCTGCGCACAGGTAGCTTCACACTCAAGCGAGATCCCCATGGCAAATCGAACGAGATACTCCGGCTACTTTTTGACTCGTTCAGCACCCAATTCCTGCAACGTACAGATTCCATGTTCGTCAAGGTCGCTCTTGAGGGCATGCGCCTATACGACGGCACCACAGAAGGCAGTCTTTTCCCTCAAATCATCACAGTCAAGGATGCACCGCCTGTGCCGGACGATAAGCGCATCGAGGAGCTCAATGATGACGAATCACCCAAGGACGATGATGACGACGAGGAAGGCGATGAGAAAGAAGACCCGTTCTTCTTCCTTACGTTTGAGAACAACCCACTCGACGGAGCGGCCGATACAAATTTGACCATGAAGTTAAAGGGGATGGAGTTCGTCTACAACCCCAGGTTCGTCGTTGAAGTGGCCAAGTTCTTCAAGCCTCCAGAGCGACACATGGAGTCCATTGGCGCGCTCATGGAGACTGCTGGAGCGACGGTCGAGGGCATCCGCCAACAGACACGCGCAGGACTGGAGTTCGCCCTCACCGAACACAAGACCATCAACGCGCAACTTGACCTACAAGCCCCGCTTATCATTGTGCCAGACTCTGTCACAAAGAAGTCAAGTAATTGTCTCATTGTCGATGCCGGTCATGTGAGTGTAACGAGCGAGCTTGTCGACAAGGATACCCTTCGCGACATACAGTCGAAGCAAAAGCAGCAGTACACCGACGAGGACTTCCGAAAGCTGGAAAAGCTCATGTACGACAAGTTCAACCTGGCGCTCCATTCGACGCAAGTGCTCATCGGACCATCCATTGAAGAGACTCGCGCCCAGCTCGAACAAGACTCCAGCTTGAAGAACTACCACATCGTTGACCGAATCAACATGGACTTCAAGATTGAGATATGCATCGTCCCTAAGGCGTCAGATCTGACCAAGTTCCGTGTGTCTGGAAACCTGCCTGTGCTCCACGCATCAGTATCGGACTCCAAGTACAAGAACCTAATGAAGCTGATCGATGTTGCCATACCCAAATTTGATAACGACGGACCCAAAAAGCCAGTCATTGAGGGTGCGAAGGGTCCCTCCAACCTCAAGCCCACAAGCGATGCCAAGGCTGATTCAGATCCTCTCGGGCGGACGCGCTCAAAGTCATTCGCATTTGCTGCACAAGAGCATGAGCTCGTCATGGAAGAAGAGGGTCACAGTGACAAAGAAGAGAAGTTTGCAGATGCCCCAGAGAAGCGAGATGAGAAGAAAGAGGCACATCTACATCAGCGCAACTTCGAATTCAAATTCACTGTCGATAAGCTCAAGGGCTCCCTATACAGGGCAGATCCTGAGGGCAGAAAATCCGATCAACTGCTGGTTGAGCTCATAGCAGAAAGCTTCGATCTTGATTTCTATCAAGAGGCTTTCGAGATGGCTGCGGATGTTCGTCTTAGAAGTTTGGCTGTGGAGGACCACGTCGAAGAGTCTACCATTCCCGAGTTCAAGAACATCATCTCGTCCGAAGATGTTTCTGCAGACGAACAGAAGGATCTCTTCACGCTCAAGTTCGTCAAGGTGAACAAGGAGTCTCCAGAGTTCCAAACCAAGTACGAGGGCATTGCGACCAACTTGGACGTGGCCGTCTCAACGATCAACCTGATAGTAACCAGGCGGACATTGCTCACGTTACTGGACTTCGTTCTCGATACATTCACCAACCCAGGCCAGCCGCAGAACCAGCAAGCCCAAATAACGGATAAGGAGACAGAACAAGCCGTTGCTGTCCAAACTCAAGCTGAGCCCGACAAGATCCGTATCCGAGCAGAGATGAAGCGCATTGCTGTTGTTTTGAACAACGACGGAATACGGCTAGCTACGCTGAGTTTGAACTCCGGAGATGTTGGCATCTTCCTGAGCGGCAAGACGATGCGCATCGGCGGACGCCTTGGAAATCTGTCACTCATCGACGACATCAACCAAGGTGTCTCCGAAGAGTCGTCTCTCCGTCAACTTGTGACTATTGAGGGCAAGAATCTGGCTGACTTCAGCTACGAAACCTTCGATTCGGAGGCGGAAAGCTACCCTGGATACGATATGGCGGTCACGCTCAAGACGGGTTCTATCAAGATCAACTTCCTCACGGAGCCTTTCCGTAAGATTATGGAGTTCGCTGTCAAGTTCGGTAAGATGCAAGCCATCTTCAATGCAGCTCGTCAGGCCGCTGCGAACCAAGCGACACAGATCCAGCAACGAGCGACCAAGTTCCACTTTGATATTACCATCAGCACTCCTATCGTTGTGTTTCCCCGTATGGTGATTTCCGACAAGCCAGATCGCGATACCCTCACTGCAAATTTGGGAGAGATCTACGCCAAGAACAGCTTTGTTCCTCTTGACGACTCCAAGGGTGCCGAGACCGCGAACAAGCTCTCGGCTGGTATTAGGAATATCAAGCTCACATCGAAGCTGCACTACGATGAGGACCGCTCCGAGGAGCTGCAGCTGATTGACAAAGTTGATCTCGATTTCAACATTACGATGGTCGAGCACAAGGCTGGACAGAAGCGACCGGATCTTGAGATCGACGGTTCGATGTCGGACATCAACCTGATGCTTACACCGGAACAAATGAAGTTCGCACTAGAACTGTCTCGCTCAATACCTGCAGCGTTTGCCACGGAGTCTGATGCTATAGACCAAGATGTGCAGGCCGAACTACCTCGCGAGACGACAGAGCCTGCGCGACGACTCACGGACAAGGACAACACAGAAGATGAGTCTTCTAAGAACGTGGTTTCATCGCAAGGACCTGAGCTGCAATCTGACGGCGACAAGTGGACGAAGCTGGACTTTGTCTTCAAGGTCGGCACCATCGGATTGGAGCTTGTTAAGTCGGAGGATGGCCAGCCTGTAGGCGATGTTGAGGCCGCCAGTCTCTCGAAGTTCTCCCTCAACGACACAAACGTTAAGGTCCGCATGATCAGCGATGGAGCAATGGAGGCTGAACTAGTTGTGCAATCTTTCACGATCCGAGACAGCCGTACGCAAGGAACGAACAAGTTCCGCAAGATCATGTCGCTCATCAACAACGACGTCAAGCAGCAATTCATGGCAAGTGTTTCCATTTCGGGCGGAAAAGAGAAGAGCATGATTGCGCTTCTTACCATTGATAGTCCAAGAATCATTCTGGCTCTTGATTATCTCTTTGCTCTGCAAGCCTTTGCAAACGCAGGTCTCGCTACCGATGAGCCTTTGGCTATCGAGGAGGCAGCCGAGCAAGAGGAGACTGATAGCGATGACGACATCATGTCACCAGATGGCTCTCGATCATTAGAACTTCCAGAGCCTGCGAAAGAGCCTACCGATGGTGGTATGAACATGTCGTTCCGTGTCAATTTGGTGGATGCCCAGGTTGTGCTCATTGCCAACCCAGCCATGGCCAGTTCAGAGGCCATCGTCCTTGGTACAAAGCAAGTGCTTATATCCAAGCAACAAGCAATGACGCTACAGGTCGACAAGGTTGGTATGTTCCTATGCCGCATGGATCGCTTCGAGACCAACCGAATGCGCATCCTTGACGACTTCAGCATCCAAACAGCGCTCGACATCAGGAACCAAGGCTCAAAGTCTTCGATGATGAGCATTACCGTCGACATCGAACCTCTCGTACTTCGCCTGTCGCTCCGTGATATTCTGCTCGCTATGCAGATTGTCAACAGGGCATCAGCAATGGCAGCCCCGGCTGAGAAGAGTATGCCCTCGGCAGAAGCCAAGCAACTCAAGACCGGCACACCATCAAAGAAGGGGACTTCGCATGCAGGCAAAGCAGTCTCCAACAAGCCTCGGACCAAGTCTCTCGCGACCACCAGACGATCTAGTCAACAGGTCGGGAAGCAGCAGGCACCCCCTTCGTCCGCTGTACTCAAGCGGGAAGAACTGCACATCAGCGTCGAAGGCATACGCGTTGTCCTTATCGGCGATGTACATGAGATGCCCATGCTCGACTGGCGCGTGAAGAAGTTTGGTGTCGACGTAAGAGACTGGTCAGGAGCGATGGTTGCCGACACCTCGCTTGACACCCTGGTCAACGTGTACAACTTCTCCAAGTCTGCGTGGGAGCCGCTCATTGAGCCTTGGGCCGTTGGCTTCCACATGTCCAAGGATCAGAATCCCGACAAACTAGCCGTCGATATCTACTCCCGCAAAGCAATGGAGCTCACGGTGACAGCCGCGACGATTGCATTGGGATCCAAATCGTTCGACTTCCTCACCAGCGAAGATGACATCTTGTCTAAACCTCGAGGTAGCGACGCTCCATACCGTGTACGCAACTACACGGGGTTCAGCCTCGATGTTTGGGCCGAAGGCAAGGAGCAAGAAGGCTTTGCAGCTAAGCTTGAGGACGGAGAAGAGCAGCCTTGGCGATTCGAAGACCCCATGTCGACAAGAGAGTCGCTCTCTACAGATGGTGCAACTGGCATGCTTGGTATCAAGCTGCAGGGCAGTGGCTTCGATACTCTCACACGGGTACCTGTACACCGAGAAGGCGAGTTCCTGTACAACCTCAAACCGAAGCAAGACCGCATCCAGCATCGTCTATTGATCGAGGTGAAGCTTGGCGCCGACAACATCAAGAACATCACCATCCGTTCCCCAATGTTGGTAGAGAACAACACCCAGATTCCGATCGAGCTTGGTATGTACAGCCCAGAAGACGGCCATCTCCTGAAGATCGACAAGATCGCTCCTGGAGATGCCAGACCAGCACCAGTCGGCGCCTGCTTCATGCACTCTATCGTCATTCGTCCCGATCAAGGCTTTGGCTATGCTTGGTCTAACGAGCGCTTGTTCTGGAAGGACTTACTCAAGCGACCCACCAGGACGATCACTTGCCGTGGTGAGCAAGACGACCAATCGCCGCCGTTCTACTTCCAGCTCCATGCAGCCTATGATAAGAAGGATCCTCTGACTGGCGTCTACCCGTACATGCGACTACGTCTTCAGGCACCCGTCGAGGTGCACAACCTTCTTCCATACGACTTCAAGTATAGGATTTATGACAGCAACACGAAGAAGGACTGGACGAACTTCCTTAGAAAGGGTGGTATCAGCCCAGTTCATGTAGTGGAACTGTCGCATCTTCTCCTCATCAGTGTTGAGATGCAGGATGGACCTTTCAAGCCCAGCAAATTTGGCATCATTAACTCGACCGATCGCGAAAGCTTTAGGAGAGAGAAGGTGCTGGAGGTCAAGGACAACAACGACACTACTCTGCACCTCAACATGCATTTCTTGTAAGTACATCACTTTGAAATTTGGTTACAAGTACTAACAACTCTTAGCAACTTCCCCGACGGTGGTGGCGCTTTCAAGGTCGCAATTTACAGTCCTTACATCGTCCTCAACCGTACCGGTCTTCAGCTTGATGTTCGAGCCCAGCAGCTCATGGGTCAAGCCAGGGCTGCTGCTGGACAAGGTGTTGTAACAGACAACCAGAACGATGCTGGCAAGGCCTTGCCCTTCATGTTCTCTTACCCGACAGAGAACAAGAAGAACCGTGCCCTCATCAGGGTTGGCGAGTCAAACTGGAGCAAGCCTCAGAGTTTCGATGCGATCGGTAGCACATACACGGTAGCCTTGCCCTCCAAAACGGCACGCTCTGACATGCACTTGGGTGTCTCTGTCTCAGAGGGCGAAGGCAAGTACAACTTGACCAAGACCGTTTCCATCGCACCGCGCTTCATCGTCAACAACAAGATGAAGGAGGAACTACTCATCCGAGAGCCTGGCCAGTCTGATTGGATGACGGTGAAGGACGGCGAGCTGTTCCCTCTCCGTTGGCTGCGACAAGGCGGAGCACCACAATTGTCCCTCTGCTACCCCGGTGTTAACAACCAGTGGTCTTCTCCATTCAACATCTCTAACGTCGGCAATGTCCATGTCAAACTTTCGAAGGCTGGACAGCGCCAGAAGCTTGTTCGTGTCGACATTTTGATGGAGGCAGCAACGATTTTCTGCCATGTCAGCGTTGAGAACAAGCATTGGCCGTTCTCGTTCAAGAATATGAGCGACCAAGAGTTCCTGTACTGGCAAGCTAACCCCAACCTGGATGAGGACGAGGATGACCGCGGTTCTGGTTTCCGCCCGATCAGGTACCGCCTGCCTCCTAGGAGCATCATGCCATATGCGTGGGATTTCCCAGCTGCGAAGAACAAGGAGATTGTTATCAGCGCCAATGGCCGAGAGCGACATGTCAAGCTCGCCGAGATCGGTCCGCTCATTCCATTCAAGATACCGCCTGGCCAAGAACGTGGCGGCATGAAGGTCATCGATCTGAACGTCGTCGCAAAGGGTCCTACTCAGACTCTCGAAGTATCGAACTACAAGCCATCTAAGAGTATGTACAAGCAGAAGTCTGCTGGCTCATCTTCGACAGCGACCGGCTTCGAGGTGAAGGACATGGATACAGACGTCACTTTCAAAGCGCAGATACGCCTTGCTGGTATCGGCATCTCGCTTGTCAATCGCCACCTGAAGGAGCTGCTGTACGTTACACTACGCGACATCGAGATGAAATACTCCGACTCGCCCCTCTACCAGATGGTCAACATGCAGGTCAAATGGATTCAAGTCGACAACCAACTCTACGGCGGCATCTTCCCTATCATCTTCTACCCCAGTGTTGTTCCGAAGACGGGCAAGGAGATGGAAGCGCATCCCATCTTCCAAACGACCATCACCAAGGTCAAGGACGATTCGTATGGTGTGCTTTACATTAAATACTTCACCTTCCTACTCCAGCAGATGACGATCGAGATTGACGAGGACTTCATCTTCGCCATGATCGACTTCGCGAATATCCCTGGCGCTTCTTGGTCCGAAGAGAAGCAGGGCAAGCTATGGGATGACAATCTCAGCATACCCGAGCCGAAGCAGGAGCAATCTGGCCAGGACGTCTACTTCGAGCTCCTCCATCTGCAGCCTATGCAGATCGATCTGTCGTTCGTCCGAACAGAGCGTATCAACGCCGAAGACACCATGAGCACTTCGAACCCGTTCATGTTCGCCGTCAATGTTCTCACCATGTCAATCGGCAACGTCAACGATGCGCCAGTACGATACAACTCTTTGATGCTGGAGAACGCACGCATCTCGACGACTGCGTTGATCAACAACATCAAGAACCATTACGTGCAAGAGTCGCTGCGACAAGTGCACGTCATCATCGGGTCCGCCGACTTCCTTGGTAACCCAGTTGGTCTGTTCAACAACATCAGTTCTGGTGTTGCAGACATCTTCTACGAGCCGTATCAGGGTCTCGTTAAATCAGATCGACCTGAAGATCTTGGTATTGGTATCGCGAAGGGTGCATCAAGTTTCGTCAAGAAGTCCGTGTTCGGATTCTCAGACAGTATGGCCAAGTTCACTGGCAGTATGTCAAAGGGTCTCTCTGCGGCCACCTTGGACAAAGAATTCCAGGACCAGCGTCGCATGTCGCGGTCTCGCAACAGGCCTAAGCACGCGCTCTACGGCATCACTTCTGGCGGTAATGCCTTCGCCAGCAGTCTCGCCAGTGGTCTTGGTGGTCTCGCCCGCCACCCCATCCAAGGAGCTGAGAAGGAAGGCGCTCTTGGCTTCGTCAAGGGAGTTGGCAAAGGACTGTTGGGTGTACCTACCAAGGCTGCCATCGGAGCCTTTGATCTTGCCTCCAACATGGCAGAAGGTGTGCGCAACACGACCACCGTCTTCGACCAAGAAGGTCTGGACCGCGTGCGCCTCACGCGTTTCATCGGTACAGACGGTATTGTGCGCCCCTACTCTCAACGCGAAGCGCTCGGTCAGTTCTGGCTGAAGACACTTGATAACGGCAAGTACTTCAACGAAGACTACATTGCGCATCTTGAGTTGCAAAACAAGGAGATGCTTGTCATGCTCACATACAACGGCCTTATGATGGTGCGCACAAAGAAGCTGCAGACTGAATGGGATGTACCGCTCAAGGACGTTCAGACCATCAGCAAGGAGAGGACAGGACTGGGTATCACGCTCAAGGGAGGCACGAACGGGCCTTTCATCCCGGTTAGTGATGAGGAGAGTAGGAACTGGTTCTACCGACAGGTTGCTGTTGGTGTTAATGCTTATAATGACCGGTGGAACGCGAAGGGCTGATTGAGATGGGAAATGAGGGAGCAGAAGGGAAGGTATAATGAGGTTTATGAGTACATGGCATAGCGTGGTTTTGGTATGAGTTTGCGGTTTCGATTGGACTCCTATAATGTATACTCTTTCTATCAATCAGACCTTTTTTTCTTAACGAAATTAAGCAGCATGATGGTGCGTCATCTCCAGGTCGACTTGTCAGTATGGCCGGTCTGGAGCGAGGCTGGGCCGAATTATAATCGAACTGATAACATGGCGGGTGAAAGCCCCACCGCGTAACGGCACATTTTGTCTCATGGTGACAGCTCCTTCGCGTTATTTACGGGTCGCGGCACCGTTGCGGCCCACTACAAGCAAGGATCACGATTGCGATGCCGAAGCATGGCCGGCGATGATGAAAAGCATGCATGACGTCAGACTGGCGTCGCGCGTCAACTTGCGGGGGAAGCTTGTAGCTGGAATCGCAAATACTATCTAACCCTATCTTCTCTTGTCTTCTCCCCAAGATACCCAGCTCGTGCTTTGTGTACATTACGAAAACCGCGTTGTGCATCTCTCTTGCTTTTCCCTACCGCATCTTACACACCTACCCGCTAATCTAATATGCTTCGCAACGGAGCGTCGCGCCTCGCGCTGAGGTCCGTAGCAGCGCCCCAGTCGGCACGCCCGGCTGCGAGCTTCACCCGCACAACACCTTCTCTGCAACGGGCAACACAATTTGGTTCTCTGGCCGCGCGGAGACCGCAATTAGCAAAAGCGGCTGCTGCGCGATTGAAGCCTGTGTCTGCGGTCTTGCGCCGCAGTATGGCTGATAAGACGTTGACGGAAGGGCAGAAGCAGGCAGAGAGCAGATATGCGCACGAGAGGATTAAGCCTACGCCCGAGACTGTGACGAGTACTAGTTCGACGCATCCTATGTTTTCGGAGGTGGGCACCGAGCAGCCGCAGAATGAGGTTGATATGGCGGCGGGGTTGAAGCATGATGTGGTATGTATACCAATTTCTCTTTCACGTGGTAGTCTAGGTATAGCTACTGACGACCACCAGGGCACAATCAAAGAAACATTCTCCCTCGCCGAAGTCCCTCGTGAAGCATACTACATGGGTCTCGCCGGCACGCTTCCCTACCTCGCAACCTCCATCTCCACCGTGTACCTCTCCTGGGAACTAAACCACTCAACCGCTGGCTACGGCATGATCTTCTCTCAAAAAGACGCTACATACCTCCTTTCCCTCATCGAGCCTTTGCAAATCGGATACGGAGCGTCTATCCTGAGTTTCCTCGGCGCTATCCACTGGGGTCTCGAATGGGCAGGCTACGGAGGCACTCAGGGCTACAAGCGCTATGCGATTGGTGTTGTGGCGCCAATGGTAGCATGGTCAACACTGCTCATGCCCATTGAAGGCGCGCTCATCTCGCAATTCTTGGGTTTCGTTGGATTGTACTATGTTGATACTCGTATGTCCTTCCCCTTTCCCCCCTCTCCCTTCACCCGTCCCAATAACCTATACTAACACAACACACAGGCGTAAGCCGCCTTGGCTGGACACCCAACTGGTACGCCGTATACCGCTTCGTCCTCACCGCCATCGTCGGAGCCAGTATCGTCCTCACTCTCATCAGCCGTAGCGAGCTACCCGAACATATCCCTGGTCCTGTTGACCGCGAAAAGGTTTTTAAGGAAGAGGGTTCCAGCGAGGAGAAACTGGCGAAGCATGAGCATGCGGCTGTGGAGAAGAAGAAGAACGCTGCACGTAGCGACAACAGGGGTGAGAAATAAGCGTGTGTGAGTGGGAGGGCTTGGAGCTTTTACTTTGCGGCAACGAGGCGTTCCTGGCGAGGAACTCGTGGTTCTGTTTTTTGGGGCTTGTGTATATAGTTGAGTACCCTGCTATGGCGTGTGATATTTGGAACGAAACTATCCTGTTATTCGACTCGCTTGTTGGTCGCGTGAGCTGTGATTGCAAGTATTGCGCCTGTTCTGGAGTCTGTCCAGCAGCGCTTTCTGGCCCAGACTCATTATATTGACAGACAGAATACCCAGTCATTGTGCATCTTCATGGGTATCGCGTACTGGAAAGTGTCCATGTCAGCAAAGCAAGAGTAGGCGCGAAATGTGAAATACCCATAGTCGGGTTATTTCCCTCCACCTCGCGTGCCAATGGCAACTGTGGCACCTCCGCCCTTGGCTCCGCATCGCGCACATGCGCCGATCGTCATCGCTCCCACCTGTCCCCAACCCTCAACCCACCAACCCTCTCCTCCAACGCACACACACACAGCCTTCTACTTCAACCATGCTATAACCACCCTCAATCGCATCGCCGCCCCTTTACCCTCTCAACCCAACGCGACAATGATCTCCTCGGGCTTCACCAACGCGCCCGTAACGCAATTCCTCGTCTTCGGCACCGTCATTGGCGCGCTGCTGGCCGCGATTACAGATTCGAGATTCTATCTGCATATTCAGGTTGTGCCGCATTTGTGGCAGTATGGGCAGTTTTGGAGGTGTGGGGTTTGGACGGTATGTCTATTCTCGCTCTAGAGAGGAAGAGAAGAGAAGACGGATGGATGAAGAGGATGCTAACGTGAGATGACAGCTGAGTTTCACAAATTCGACAGAAGTTCTCTTCGCAGTCTTGACATTCTACCAACTTCGCGTTGTGGAAAGGATTTGGGGGAGTAGGAAGTTCGCTGTATGTATCCCTCTTCCATCCATCCAACCCCCCATACCCAGCGCATCCAAGCTAACAAAACCACAGTCCTTCCTCTTCTCCACCCTCCCCTACACAACCCTCCTTCCGCCCCTCATCCTCACCTTCATCCTCCGCCCCCTCACCTTCGGTCGTATGAACTACCTCCCCGCCGGCCCAACCCCCCTCCTCTTCGCCCTCCTCGCAAACTACTACGCCGCAATCCCGTCCACCTACCGCTACAAAATCTCTCCCTGGGCCGCCGACTCGCCTTCTCAACAATCCTTCTACACGCGTTCTATAACGCTGACTTCGAAATCGCTATCTTATCTTCCCCCCTTACAACTCGCGCTATCACAGTTTCCAGGGTCGTTACTAGCGGCGGCGGTGGGGTGGGGCGTGGGCACGGCGTATAGGCGCGATGTGCTGCCGGGTGCAGCGAGGTGGAGGGTGCCTGGGTGGGTTGTGGGCGAGGAGAAGAAAGGGGGGTTTGAGGGGCTGAGAGCGAGGTTGGAGGACGAGAGGGAGAGGGAGGGCGGTGGGGCGGGATTGGCGACGGGAATACTGGCGGAGGGGACCGGGGAGGCCAGGCAGAGGAGGACGTTGGGGGATGTGGTTGCTGAGCAGTTCAGGGGGAGGGGGTAGACTGGGGCGGCAACATACCACGGGGGTATCAGTCGATTTGGGATTCGCTGTGTTTTAGATATGAGGGATCATGATTTACTTCACTTATGTGTTATGGAAAGAGATCTGAGGATGGGTGATGTTATTATGTGTTATAATGCCGATATGCTCGACTAGTGATACAGTTTCCTCCTCTTCTGCCCTCTAGACAGACGGATAAAAGACGGATGTAGACGCGAAGCAAAGCCGCAATCTCAAATATGTCCCTCCCACGCTATTGAATGACCTCCTCGCGGAGTATACTGTCTTCCTTCTTGAACGCCGTTGTCAAAACCCACAAAAACGGATTAGGCCGTACAATCATTAAAAACCAAAGGAACTAACGCAGAGAGAAGACCGAATCCCTCGACCCCTTCCCACCCCTCATCTTACTCATAAAATCCTCCGTACTCTCCTTTGCATTAAACAAAAAGTCCTTCTCCGCAGACACAGGATGACTGTTCAGCGCACTCGAAGGCGTAGGCGTAGGTCTACGGCTTCGATGCTGACCCGTTGTACTACTACTCCTCGTGCGCTTCGGCGCGAGCGCGCTGTTAGGAGGCGCAACAGCAGGAGGATTTGACCCGGCGTCAAAACGCTGCGATGTCTGGATCCCCTGGGCTTGAATCTCCTGAGCCATGACTTGAGAGTGAGTCAAACGATCGAGACTGCGCCACCATTGGTCCTTGGCTTTCCGTGGATCTACCTCGCTGGTTAGATCGAGTGTAGAGGCATTAGAGACAGGGGAGTAGGCAGGGGGTGGGGTGGTGGATTCCCACCCTGGAGCCATGGAATGTCGGTTTGTTTGGGGGGTGCGCACGTCGACGGAGGAGCGGTGACGTGGTGAGGTGCGTTGGGGGTGCTCTGTTGAATGCTCTGTGGTTCGGTGTCTGCTGCTGCTGCGTACGGGCACATGAGGGGAGGCCTCTCGAGTGGAGTGGTGGCGGCCTAGGGAACTGCCGGGGGTGTTGGTAGTACTAGGAACGTAGCTTGAGGATGGGCGTTGGTCGTTTGCTCGGCTTGACGGTCTACGCGGGCGGTATAAACCTCGTAGACCGTCTGGTTGGCGGTCAGGAGCCTGAGGGGCAACTGTATGCGATCGTGGTGGGGAAATTTCTGCTGCATCCATCAAGGACAGCGGACGAGGCTGGTCGATTTGGCGAACGTGCTCACGGCGCCTTGAGGGAGTGGCAGACCTATCATCTGCTACGATGGAAGGGACCTGTTGCTGGTGGGTCGTAGGAACTGCGGGAACTTCTTCTGGCGTCGGAGAAAGAGACGCATCGCGTAGTGCCTTCAGGGATACTGCAGACATGCGCTCACTCAAATCACGAGCAGACCGTCGTCGCTCTTCCTTGAGATCAAGGAACTTCTTCGACCGTTCTGACGGCGTAAACGACATAATCGACGCGCTGCTGTGCTTGGCTTGCGGCGATTCAGGCTGGCTGTAGTAATCCGAGTCGAAGTGCGATGTAGACGGCCGAGACTCGTCCACACTGAAGACACGAAGTGGGAACTTGCCAGGGCTGTTGACGAGCGTGCTAGCGGGGGAATGGCTTTCTATAGCCATGACTCGCTGTTTGATTTGCTTGAGTTCTTCCGAAAGCAACTCCTTCTCTTCCTCCATCTTGATGATGTGCTCGGCAGCTTCTTCGATGGCGAGCTCGTGATCTGTCCAGTGTGCCGCGCTCTCACTTGCTATAGTGGTGAGCTCGATGTTGGTCTTCCGATGCTCCTCATTGATTTCTCGCAGCTTCGATATCTCTTCGTCCATCTTTTCCATTTTGAGCCGGAGTTGCCTGTTCTCCGCATTCAGCTCGTAGTTCTGGTCCTCTAGTGGTTCAAGTCGTTCGACTTGTTCTTTGGCGGCCGTCAAATTTTGCTGCAGCACCCGGTTGTCCTTGTGCAGCAATTCCACTCGCATGTTGGCAGTCATGAGCGTCTGTTTCAGCTTGTCGATCTCGTCTGTGAGTTCTCGACTCGTCCTTGACTGCGGTGGACCAGCATTGCTAGGCCGTCGTCGTCGGATGGGCGAAACGGGGGTCGTTTGTTCTTCCGTAAGGGCGAATTGATCGAAGATATCAGGCGAAGTCTTGGGTGTACATATCTCTGGAACCTTCTGCGCTGGTGGTGGGGGCACTTTGATATCCTGAGGTGAAGGAGTAGGCGTACCCTGTGCCCTCCGTGCTTGCAGCGCATGCCGTAGGTATTCTGATTTCGGCGCGAGGGAGTTTGATCGAGAAAGCGTAGGTCTGGTCCGGTCGGGGGTAGACGGCCTATAGTCTATCCCACGCGAGGAACCATATGATGAAGAGGTGTTCGACATGTTGGTGTGGAGTTCCGGTGATTGACTGCGTCCGGCAGTATTATAGGTAGAGTTGCAGTGTTCTCAGGCCAGTAGAAACAAGCCTTTGTTCGCGAGAGAAAGGTGGTGGTCGACAATGCGATTGTATAGTCCAAGTCCTGTGCGCGAACAATGTATGCGCCTCCAGTTCTAGCAATCGTCGCGCGACCAAGATGGGTAATATCGTGTAGTCGGTCGGATAGGTGTAGGGCGAGATATTACGTAGGGTATGCGAATCGAAGGTGAGGTTTGCGCCTATGCGAGGGTTGTTGATAGCAACGGCGCTTGAACGGTCGCGTCGCGTGCGAAGATGGGTGGATAGTCGCTCGAAAGCGGGTCGTTCTTGGGGTCCATTCGCGCTATGGCAGGGACAATGCTACCGTCGACGTATTGCGCAACTGTTGGCGTCCTGGGTTGTCGTGGTAAAAGAAAATGAGCGGTGAAAGTAGTCGAGTGCACGTTGCTGGGATCGCGTAGATTGCTTCGATTGTGACTTCACGGCAGGCGCATTCACTGGCGGAATTGGAAGGAGGAAGTGAAGAGGCGGTAGTATTAGAGAGACTTGTGCGCGTGAAGAGGACTCGAAAATCACGAATTGTCTCAGGGATAGCGAACAGTCGCGTCGGGCAGCAACTCTCGATGGACGCGGAAGGGAGGGCCAGAAGGAAAGACTTGGCCCAGAGAGGGCAAGTGAGAAGGGGCACGGCGGGAGCCCTTGGCCGGCGCGACCCAGCACAGCGGTTTGCACGTCGCGTCAAGACTTCCTATTCGTGCTTTTGGGAGATGAGTGGGGATGAACCTGGCACAGCCCCTGGCGTGGACGACTTGACGAGTGCGGTTCCTGGGATGGCTGCATGAGCGACGCATGTCGTCACAGGAAACATCACGAACGAGACAATGCGATTGCGGGGGATTGTGACCATTGTGATGACTGTCTCGAGGCGTGCTCTGCTTTGCCCTACGATACCTTCAGCATTCACAAAAAGAAACAACACATAGTGCGAAACCGCCTGCGAACCCGAGTGCGGCGCAGTGTGGCGCGTTCCCCGACCATCCAGACTATGCTCAGTAGCGCTGCCTCCAACGCAGGTCAGTCCTGTCGTTCGTCGGTCGTCGCCGAGGTGATTTGTGATGAGGCACACGACAATGTCCAGGTCTCCGTTGTCTCCTAGCTTTTGCCTTGTGTTTTCTTTTTCTCCCAGATCTGCGACCGAGTTGATGTAGTCTACCACGATTTCAGTCCTCCATCCAAGATCTCTTCCGACTCGGCCTTGTCCCTGCTGTGTCGCCGTCAACCTGCATACTTCAGCTGTCAAGCTCAGGCCTCAACCTTCATGTTGCCCAAGCATTCGGGCTCCCCTCCGACAAGCGATCGCCCGGCATAATGTCGGAGCAACACTGTCATTCCGGCATTTTTTGCTTGCTAGCTGCCTTCTTGGTGGTTTTGTCACGTCGCAAGTAGACGGTGAATTGCTGACTTAATTGCTTGGCCGAACCCTGTGCCCCGCTGCTCTGCATGTGGGGCTCAAGAGAGAAAGTTTATGTCTATCGTGAAATATTAAAGATATACAAATAGTGTGTGGCCTCCTGCATGTGGGGAGCGGGGGACGGTGATCATTCCATCTCCACTGCCATGCCAGCCTGTCGCAGTCGGTCCTCCCACTCGACGCGCAACCTCTCCATCTCCTCCCAGCACTTCCTGCCAGTGTCTGTGAAGCGCTCTTGGCTCTCCTTGGTCAGGTCTTTGGCGTACGGATCCCGACCCTTCCTCTTGTACTCTCCCAGCTTGCCTCCCCATCCCCATCCTGCCACCTCAGTGCGATCTACACGCTCCTGGCCCCAAACATCCGCGGCGCTTCCCCACTTTCCTACGCCTTCCTTTGCCTCCATGTTGTCCAGTGTACTTTGACTTGCAAGCGCCAGCCAAACCATAGCAGTCGCGCCCTTGTCGACCGATATGGTATGCCAATCGCTGCCGAGGAGGCGCGCTATGTAGAAGGCCGCAACCATGGCCCATTGGAGTATGAGGGGAAGGGGTACAATCGAAGTGGCGCAGATGCCTGGGTGTGTAACGTAGAGCCGTGGCTTCGTGGTCTTTTCCGTGCCTTGGGCGTGCTCGAGGTACTGGTCGACAGGCTCCGTGGTTGAAGGTAATCTAGAGGTGATGGCCAGGACATCTGTCAGCCTCTTCGTAGCCTCGTATGGCATGTGCGACGTGATGCCTTGTATGTCTTCTGTGTCGAATACGTGCTCGTACGCCTCCAAGCTGCTGACCCAAATCATCCTGCCCCTTGTGCCCTCGTTCCTGGGATGTTTCGCCAGTAAGGGTGCGAGGTAGTGTCCTAGCAGATAGTGCCCAAAGACATTGGCGCAGAAGACCTCGCCTAAAGGAGGCTCCTTGTCCGTCTTCTTGTCCGCAGGTATTTGTTCCTTTGCAAGCCATTCACGACCAGAGATCTTGTACGTCGGCCAGGTGGTGGCCTGCAACCACTTTGTGCAGACCGACCAAATGGCGCGCGGCCAGTCAATACCCGTCCACCCGCCTATACCAGCGTTGCAAATGACTGCATCGAGCTTTGGTGTTGTTTCCCGCAGTTTCTTGCTCAGCTTCTGTACAGAGACTAGACTCAGTAGGTCCAGTCGCTCCTGCCGGAAATATACGCGATTCTGCAGCACCTGTGCAATGCCCGGTAGCTTCTGTTCATGGCTGCGAATGACTTTGCGCAGATGCTGTTCTAGCTTCTCAATTGTCGCGTCGCCTTTCCGTTGGTCGCGTGTCGTGATGATGAGGACGAGGGATTCGTTCTGGGGGCGCGTCTGTAGGAATTCGTCGATCAGGCGGGTTCCGATACCAAGCCCAAGGCCGCTATACACGGGTCAATTAACGTTGTCTAGAGAAATAGGGGATTTTCAAACCTATTTGCGCCCGTGACGAGAACATAAAAGCCATCGTCGGGTGTGGGAATGTCTTCGAGACGCGACATATTGGCTGACGTGATGGAGGATGAGCGATGCCTGTTCCTGAATTCGCTACGGCAGAAGGCGCGCTTTGACCAATCACGACCTACATCACTTCTGAGCACGACTTTTGGTTGGACAATTCACGTATGCATGTTTTGAGCCTCTAGACAAAGTTTTTTGCGACTATTCAGCATGAAAATATGACTGCCATGTATCAACTGCAAGTTTGAACAGAATGCAAATGTGAAGTGAAACGTGGGTATCATAGGATGAAAGCGCAATACCGAGATGGAGATCACTTGTGTCGATAGTCTAACATGGACTGTTTCTATCGTGCTCTGGATCCTGAGATCATCTCTGGTGCATATGTTAGTCTTCAATTGGCTTTCCATACGCGGATACCAACTTCACTGCACCACTGAAACCCAGTATGCTACTAAAGCAGTTTGAAGACCCGAGTAACAACAGCATCTTTCTGCGGGAAAGGACTTTCCCCCCTCTAGCCTCCTCAAAAATGCACTTCCAAAGTTGTAGCAATTCAATAGTCGACCGGTTCATATCAACCTGACTTGAGCCACCGCCTGTGGCTCTCGAGCAAACAAAGTTTACGACTTTACACGGCGCCCCATCCCCCACATTGACCTCGTCACGAGACAATCAAACAACCAAACGAACCCGTCCCACACAGCGGACGGAAATAACTCAACACTTTTGCACTTGAGATAAACTCTTCAAACTCTATTGCTGATGTGGGTTCAACATTGCATTATCTCGCTTTCGTTCCTCGTCACGATACCACACTCCTTGTAGCAACCTAGGTAGCGCAGTTGATGCGCAAAGTCCAGTATGCCAGGATGTACCATGTGTAAACCAAGGGATCCACGACATGGACTTACGCGCATACGTAGGTATGACAGACAGTTTGTGTCATACACTTATTCGGATATCTGAAAAACCGTCCGCTGATCATGTGTATGTGACCCCAGACACGAGTCTGAGGAAGCCAAGACGGCGTGCGTGTGCTGGGTAAGGAATGCATACGTAGACAAGACTGCTGTCGTCAGCTTTGTAACCCCCATGCCTGCTGCCCCAGATCAACATATTCGTCAAGGATATTTGCACGGCATCTCGGTAGGCTTGGCGGTGCGGTGCAGTGCGTGGCAGGGTCCTGGCGGAATGTCGCGGATATGCAATACCTTGTAGGTGATTGTTCACATGAACCCAACCCTGTCTGTAAGTCAGCCTTACCGCCATCAACGCCGCTCGCGTCCTGAGCGAAGTGACTATCGGTGAAAACGCCGAGATACGGCAAAGACGTGATCACCCGCCGCCTCACAGCACGACAGTCTTTCGTACATATGCTTCCGAGGGTCCGACCGACGCTTGAGATTCGTCCGTAGTCGGGCTGTCCTTGCTACACCTACAGGGAGGGGATGTGGGGCCTGTTTGCGGTAAGACCACGCGGTTGACATCGTCAGGTCAGGTATGAACTTCATACATTGCTTTCTTTGCAGCGGCCCAACCCCAGAACAGGGCTGACGAGATTAGTGATCACCTGTTCCAAAACTCGTATCAGTGTTATTGACAAATCATGCCTATGCTGATCCCGTTTGTTCGAGCTATTGGGGTAGGGACTGCGAGGTTATACAGAACATTGTGCGTTACCAACCGGATGGTGAAGCGGAGGTTGAAAGTATATGGCCGAGTAAGGCCCGCCGTCTCGACGCGCCAAAGAGGCATATCGTCGGTTTATGCCGGTTATCAGATTGTGGAAGCAGAAGCGACGAGCCGGATTGGGGGTCAATGTAAGTGTTGCTGAACAGGAGCCAATCTTGACCAAATCTAGACCCGAATATACTTTGCGTCTGTTCTGTATAGCGAGCTGTCTCCGCGCGCGCCCACGAGCGTGGAAACAATGCTAAACCTCCGAAAGGCGATCCACGACTAGCTCTGCAGTCGTTATGCACGTCATACCTGTAGCCTTTTAGCTGCGTCTCAGATCGTGCTAGTGAAAAAGGCCAGACTTTGTGCCGTACCGTGTCCGTAGCGGGGCGGAGATGGCTCCGCTGTCTTAGTAGCGGACAGTCTCACGCGCCGTTACGGCCGCGCTGGCTATTCGGTGTGAACGCTCCGACCGACCGAGGCTGAGCAAGATGTATACGCTATCCGTTTATCTACTCCAAAACGTTTGCGGTATGTTCCGTTTGAGGAGTTCTCTTGGAAGAAGGTTTGCGATGGCGGTAAAACATGCGGTGCTGCGTCCCCCCACCGCTTCAACCCGCGGAATCTGCTCTTGCCAAAACATGGGATCCCAGTCGCCGGGACGGAGCTGCAACTCTGTCGAGCTCTCCGAGATATGCAGCTCGTGCTGACCAAGAGGTGACAAAGAGCGGTGGATGTTTACACAATACAGTGATCGGGCCGCTGAACCCAAGGTATATGCAACGCGAGAAAAAGCAAAACCTGGCGACTCTCGCACTGGTATTGATTTCTGGTGACAGCCCGGGCCGTGCCGGATAGGCCACCAATGCGGATCCTCAGGGCTCAGGCACCAGGTGTGAAACATGATCCTCCTCGACTGTGTGTCACCTGTCAGGCTCGTGGTGACATTCACAGACCATTACGCGTTGCAGAAGGTCGATACGAGTTTTGGTTCGGAAGTACCGGTGCAGGTAGCAAGTGCCGGCATGCAGGACTAGCCACCCTCCGATCCGCCGTTGGCTAGGAGGATTACTCCGGCCCTTTCTGCAGAGGACGAGGGACAAAGAGGCCGTGGTAGGTGTAAGAATATGACGGTAGAGAAATGCGGTGGGCTTCCAACCAAGACGTTTAGTCAGGTGCGATCGACGAACCTAATACATTATCTCATCCGCTCCGTGTGCTCCTGATCCTATGGAGACTAGCTTGTGTGTCGTAAGCACAACCAGGAGGTGGCATGTACCAACGTGCTACCGTGGGTTGACGACACTCCTAGTGTTGATGGCGATGCAATGCTGGTCGTCGACCGTGCGCCCACTGAGGTGCGCACTGTACTGTGACGAGGGTACGACGGCTGCAGATAACATGACCGCGCATGCATGCGGGAATCGTACCACTCCAAGCATTGGTGGCACCCTGCATCAACGTTAGCATATGACTGTTATATCCAGTCGCAACTCGTCTCTTCGCCAATTTCAACTCACCTGGAAGCCGGACGTTTATCCACGCGAATCGCTACGAGTCACATCCCGTGCCCGGGCTGGACCCACATGCCTTCGCGCAATTGCTGCCATGGGCGGATGCGTAATTGTCCGCCAGCAGCTAGCCACTGTCCCAACGTCGTTAGATGTGCCCAAATCAAGCTCAGCCGGCCCCCGGCCCCATGTCAACTCAGAATTAGGTTCCTGCTGAACGCGGGGCGGCGGGAGGGTATGCTTATATCACCGAAATAGTCCGTGACAAACCGCGCAAAGGTAATGTTGGGATATTGGTACAATGGAGACATATCACTGGCTTCTGAGATTGCCATGTCGTGATCGGAAGTAACAACCAGCTGCCTCGTCGCGACGTCCAGTCCTGTCATTGAGTTGTTGGTTTCAAGTTCCGTTGGGCGATTGGAACGGGAATTGCAGCCGCAACCGCTGGATATGAGGACGCCAGGAGGATTGCAGTGGAGTGAATGAGGGTTTCGATGCCCGGACTTACCACGCCTCCCCTAGTGTGGCACTTTTACCAGGTTACGAGTTTTCAAGGTCGTTTGTCGCGGGCAGGGTGGTGGGGAAGTTGTCGTTTGTTGCGAGTCAAGCCGGTGCCTCTTGAGGGTTCACGATGCAGCTTCACGCGGGTCAGGGTGCAGTCTTTCAGTAATTCGACGCAACTGCGTCAGTATGTATCTACCGAAGTGGTAGTGCATGCATTGCTTTTCATCGTATCCCGTGGAGCTTGGGAAATTGTTGCAAAAACAACAGTAACATGCTGCGCCGTCATGTCTGCTCCTGGCCCATCATTCGGTTGGACGATGAGTCAGTAGCGCAGATCATCATCCTCCCGTGAAGCCTTAAGACAATCATGATTCGCCTTCCAGAAGATTTCCAGAGTGGACCGTAGGCAATGCTCTCTCCTGGCCCACTGCGCTAGGTTCTGGACGAGGTCTTTGAATCCTCTCGGCAGTCTTGCAGTGGTTGCAAAGGCCCCGCAGTTGAGTTGGACTTCGCAAACCGCGTCAAGGCGGAGAACAGAACCTCATCTTGAGTGTCGATGAAACCGAGGTGGCGTCATCCTGCTGGCCATTCCCACATTCCCATAAGCTCCCCACACATACGAACCGGGTAACTGTATGCGGGCGTCAATGGCGATAGTCGTCGTGTTCCAAGCTGCCCAGGTGGCTCAACGGAGTCGCCGATGCGATGAGCTGTCAAGTAACGTGGTTGGCCCGCATTGCTCGACTCGAAGGCCGTACCCAACGTATTGACTGATGACACTGACCTTCTCGTGGAGGAAGAATGAATAGTGGGCAGGACTAACTCTTGATACCAGCGAAGCCTCAGCCTGTCAAGGAGGATCGTGACTCCACGTCACCAACATCAGGGCGACATCCTTCGAGCTATACATGGGTGCAGCGACTCGTGCATAGGTCAAGTTACTATGCGATGCGACGTGTAGTTCAAGACTTTTTGACATGCGGTTGCGAAGGCACGACCCGACCGTGCCTCTGGTGAACCAATTTCCGTGATTGGCCAGGCCGAACAATGGGCAGAAGGATTTTACTGGCCTTACCAGCTCTTTTATCGCTCTCCAGCGACGTGGTAAGCCACACCAATTTGGCAACCTGCATAAGTCTGGCGTAGCTGCAGGTAGCGAGCTGGCGCTACGGTGCGAGGAGCCTGTATTAAAAAGCCAAAAGCGGGTATTCGGCCGATCCATATCTCGACATCTTTCCAGTCTAACTGGTGATGAATGCGAGAGACAGCGAAAAGCGAACCCGACGCAATTTGGAGTCAGGCACTGCCCGGGTTGGTGCTCGAGAGTTTCTGAAGCTGCAAAACTGAGACAGGCAGAGAGGCGACCGACATTGAGCCGACGCGCTCAGCTTACCTTATGCTTGGGGATAGTTTTGCAGGTCGGAACAGACGGAATGTTGTATTGAAGGCATGTTCCTCCGGTGCGCGTTCCGTGTTTTGTTCACGTTCCACGTAACTGGCGCCTGGTTTGGTGGCCGATTGCGTGCTTCGGAGTTGTCGCCGTCGGGTAAGATCCTGTGTGTCACCTGCGATTTGCTTTGGCTAACGCAGTACCGCCAAAATCACATAAACTTTGATTGGAAACCGGACCCTTTTTTAAACGTCGAGTTGCCTTGGGCTATCGTATTTTTGTCAAAGGTTGTCGGCAGATGGATGCAGCTCCGCCATCGTGGCTGGTGACCAACGCTGGACATGGATGACTATAATTTCGGTTAAGTGCCATAGTCGGTGGAGCAGTATTGGACGGAGTACTGAAAAAACGACTTTTGAAATTGACAGTGATGATACATTCGATTATCCAACAAGGTAGGAAAACATTCAAAATGGGGTATTGTGCAGCTTTCCGCCGTGTTCGCCGTGTACGCCGTGCTATATTGCAACCGTGATGATAAGAAAAGATGGAGAGGGGCAGATTCGTGTCATCGTCTGCAATCGCCTGGCGTCGTGTTAGGGTTGTATTCGTAACGGATATCGTGAGATGGGGCAACGAACCACAGTTCTCATTGAGTCTGTATTCTCTGGACCGACAGTCAGTTTAGGAATATGGTAGTTGGGACGAACACCTACACTGCCGTGACGTTGGCCGGACACCGTACATGCGTTTGTTGGTACTTGGTACACCAGGCTTTGACGACGTAGCGGACGTGAGTGCACTTGTATTGAACTTGCGTATAGTCGCACATGATGGTAGGAAAGGAGAGGCGCGAGGCGTTAGAGGCGATTGACGAGTAAAAGCTCCAAAAGGGTAGCACAAGCAATAATGGATGGCAAGCAAGCGATTTTGTTGGTACGTTCGATGAAATCTCCGGATTAGCATGCAGCGCGACGGTCCGTTATGTTATAGTAAGCCAGACAGAGCAGCAGACAGACGTCAGTGCGATCAGGTACCCGTGAGAGCTATGCAAAGTTAGCCCATGTCCATAGAACCTGGTTCGTCAGTTGACATGCATCATGGTAGTGGCCGTGAATGTTCAACGGACCCGGGAGCCCGAGAGTGGTCGAGCCCTTTGCACATCATAGACGTGGGTGGGGACCTTCATGTTTGAAGTCCTCTCGCTTCCATGAACCTTGAGGGGAGGTAAGTGGCAGCCCAACCCGGATGCCGAGAGGGACTACAAGGGCCGCTGGCCGTATTTGAACAAGATGCTTGCACGCGTCAAGATCCTCGGTCTTGCTCTCAGGGTAAAATAGCCAGCGGGCGGACAATGGCAGCCCGTGAGTGGCTGAGGGGGCATAGGATTTAGAAGTGCGCCAATCCGCCTCGTCGTTAGTGTGCACTAAGTTCAAAGTTATCAGACGTGCACAGATCAAGTTTGATCTGCGACTACGGTTCCACGTTAAGGTGGCGCGTGGGGTGGTGCAGCCGTTGGAAAATCCTTGACTGTGGCAGACACTAAGCTTCGGAGGCCAGGGTTACCCTTCCTGCAGGTCGCGAGACAGGTCGACGATATACCAAATATTAGTTATTGGTAACGTTTACACACTGCTGGATTAAGGCGGTCGCTGCATCGTGGCGCCTGTTTCATCCTGGGCGTGCCTTTCTCGGCAGTACTGCACCGGAGTTTCCACCGATTTGTGTCCTTTATGCTTACTTTCCCGCTTCCCCGGCCCCAGTCCATATCGCGAGAGCATCCGGAGGTCGAGTGTTGCGCAATCACCATATGCCGTCCCGCGTACGGTGAGCGCGGCTGCGCGACATGTCCCACCGTTGGTGGCTGTCGGCGGGTCCCTGGTCGCTGGCCTCACTTTCTGACATCGCGAGCATAAACGCGCAAAATGCGTTGCTGGTAGGATGGAATGGGTTTGTGTTTGAGTTCTGGGGCGTGATGTGGTGTTATGAGCGTTTGATGAACCAAGTGCTGTTGTCGGGTTGGATTTCGCCCGCACGCATGACGCCATTGGGTCCGGACGTCCGCCTCAAGTTCACAACTGTTTACTCATGCTACCCTACATTTGAGCCTGCTATATGGCAGCGGCACGGTCCACACCTTTGTACGGCACAGCTATGGGGCTTCACTATGGACCGCAGGCTTCTCGCATTGGTGGACCGTGCTTCGAGTGCTGTGCCGTAGCTGCGTAGAAGAGGAGCAGCAACTGCGATCCGCACGGAGATCCTCAGCAACGTGTGCATATACATGTACGTATACCAGGAACCTGGTAACATCCATTTACAGAAGGGCATTTTTAAGCGGCTTTCTTGCGATAACGGGTCAGACTGCTGCATGACATAGGTAAAGGCAATGCGCATCGGCTCGAACAAGGCGGCCAACTACAACCCTGTTGGGTTGGGGTACGTTTGGTCAAGAACTGGGCTACCAAGAATGCGGCTACCGAGAACGGGAGGTGTTGAACTCGTGGAAAAGTTGGGATTTTGCCGCTTCGCCTGCGCAAGACCAATGCAGGACGTCGTCTCATACGGCCACGGAAGGTGAAATGCGTGCAGAACGTACCAGGATCGCGACCCCTGGAGTGCATGTCTTGCCTATCCTCAACACTATTCGTTGCTGATCGGATAAGTGCGTCCATTCGCATTCGCTCGACGCTTCAGACGCGAGCTTATGACGAGCCGAATCATCTACGAAGCGAACTTCGTAACGAAAGACCATGACTGCATACAAACGCGTCATACGATTTCTATCGGAAAGTGGAGACTCAATAGGATGTTTCTCGTACCATGAGCATGTGGCACAGCTCTATATTCCTTACTGTTCGGCAAGTGTATGTTGGCCTTTGCAGCGCGACTATCGACGCCACTAATAGGGGGACCCGTAGCCCGACGCGCCTCTCCCGCGGAAGCCGGAGCAGAACCCAGGTCGTATAAGACGCCTTTTACACCCATAGGTTTTGTCAGTGTATTACAACTTGTCGATGCTTTATTGGATCCCCCTCGAAATTTCCACCTGGCAGGTAGGCCATCCGTCGTTCATTGGCAAGATCCACGGACAGTCAGGCTGAACATCAGACATGGATATCAACATCAATGCCATCAGAACGGTGAACTGACTGGGCAAAGACTATATGTGGATCCGACACTGCCCCGCGTTGCCAAACCGGCGGTAAGGCCAAAAGCAGTGGTGTGGCTATAGCACTGAGTCTTATATATATTGGAGACCGTCAGCCCACCTAAGGCATAAACCCTGTGTAAAGGGCGGATAGCGGACGGCACTGGAAGACGCAGCGGCCCGAGTGTATACATATCACCGGGATGCGTAAGCACAGGTGTGTTCGTTAGAAATAGTTCATTACTCTCCGTACGACGATGCAGAGAAAAGCATCACACCAGTTGTGGATATCTAAGGCTCCATTGCACGTGTTGATCATGAGAACTCTCCATTGGCCTCCCCGGCATCTAGCCATCCGCGGCACATTTCGACAGCCTAGTAAGAAGTTCAAGTCAGCAACTGTCACTCTTGGCTCTGGTTCGTGGAATCTGCTTACCCTTCCCCACTTCTTGAACATCTTCTCGCCCACCTCCTTGTCGACATTCGGCTTGAAGACCATGCGATCTTTCTGGTTAATCTCCTTCAGTTCGTCAAACTCCTTCCATACGTCGACCGCAAATCCAGCTGCGATGGCTGCGCCCAGGGCTGTGGTTTCGCGCATGGCGGGACGGTCGACGGGAATGCCGATGATATTTGCTTGCGTCTATCGAAAACAGTTAGTGGAGGCCGCGTATACAGGCATATGTAGGGAAGATCACGTACCTGCATGCAAAGGTTTGAGTTACTCATGCCGCCATCGACTGCAAGCATGTTGAGCTTGTGGCCGCTGTCAAGCTCCATGGCGTCCAGAATGGCCCTGGTCTGGAAGCAAGTCGCCTCCAAAGTCGCACGAGCGATGTGCCCCCGCTCGGTGAACTGTGTGATGCCGAATATAGTGCCCTTAGCATCGTCAATCCAGTAAGGAGCGAACAGACCACTGAAGGCTGTCACGAAAACACATCCACCGTTGTCTTCCACAGACGCTGCCAAGTCACTGATCTTGTGCGAGTGCGTGATGAAGCCCATGTTGTTCATGAGAAACTTGACACCACTGCCTGCGACCGCGATACTGCCCTCAAGCGCATACACGGGTTTCCGCTTTCCGCCAAAGTCGTATGCGACCGTTGCCAGAAGTCCGTGCGACGAGATGACCGGCTTTTCGCCCACGTTGTACAGCAGGAAGCAACCAGTACCGTACGTGTTCTTGGCAGAGCCGGGCGTAAACCCCTGCTGACCGACCAACGCTGACGATTGGTCACCTAAGCACCCTGCGATGCGAACACCTTCCAGTATACCGGATCGCAGGTATCCGAAAGCGTCTGGTGAAGAAGACGGCACGATCTTTGGCAACCTAACCTTGTTTTTGTCGATTCCGAAGAAATCCAAGAGCTTGTCATCGTACTGAACGGTGTGCCTGGGGTTGCATGAGCGGGCTTTTTCGCTTAAGCAGAAGCATGCAAAGGATGACCTACAGATTCATGAACATGGTTCTAGATGCATTGGTAGTGTCCGTCACGTGGATTCCGGCCTCCTTTCCACCATTCAGGTTGTATAATATCCAAGAGTCGATAGTACCGAAAGATAGTCGGTTCTCGTCGTATGCTTTGCGAACGTCGTCGTTGTGGTCTAGCAGCCACCGGAGCTTGACCGATGACGGGTAGGTCGACAGGGGAAGTCCACACATCTGGAGTAGCTCGTCGGCGCCTTTGCGATCTTTCAGTTCACGGACCAATCCCTTGGTTCTGGTATCAGGCCTAGAATCGCCTGAAGTCAGTCGCCGTGTGCTCGTCTTTGGGGTATATTGTGTACGTACCATGCGATCGCATTGCATAGTGGCAGCCCACTATTGGTGTCCCAGACGACTGTTGTTTCACGCTGGTTGGTGATACCGACTGCCTTGATATCTTCGATTTCGTGTCCGTTGTCGAGAAAGATGTTCGTAGCCCTATCGATGCATTGCTCCACGGTGTTGATTATCTCCCATGGGTCATGTTCGTGCCATCTACGCTAATTAACCCATGTAAAGTCACGAGGCATGCGCAGTACTGACCCTGACTGAGGATATTTTTGGGTGAACTCAATCTGATGTTGAGCTACGGGCTCACCGAGACCGTCAAAGATGATGAAGCGGGTACTTGTAGTTCCTTGGTCTATGGATCCAATGAAGAACTGCCTCAACCTTCCTTCATCTAGATGCGCCTGCGATTCGTTTCCAGCTTCTTCTCCCTTGGGGACTGGCTGTGGCTCCGTGTTGTGGGCGGAAATGTCTTCTGTCGACATGCTGAAAGCTGCACTAGATGGTTTCAACTGTGTATGCGACCCGTTGTACTTATACGGAAGATGTCTTCCGTCCGCGGTCGGGGCTGTGGAATAGGTGCGACGGCTGCAGTTGTTGGTCGCGACGTGTTGCTTCCCAAAATTCGGCACCAAGAAGGGCACTGGGTATTGTGAAGGTACGGAAAAATTTCTAATCAAGCCAATCAGGTCTAAAAACCGATTCGCTTCTCTGCGGTGTCCGCGCTGAAGGATGTCTGGATTGCGACGGGTTGCGTGTGGGTGTGCGGCGCCGCAGCAAAGCGCAATTGCCGATGACGTTGTTCCGAAGGTGCGGTGCGAAGGAGGTTTCGCGACAAAGAACACCGAATCTTAGGTGTATAAGCTTATGAGTTGAAATTGAGGTGGTAGAGAGAGAATCGCCAGGAGAGCATCGTAGGAGAACGAAGGTTTCGGTGTTTAATCGGCAGCGGAACCCGGGCGCGTGCCTTTCCTATGCGGTGTCTGCGGTATGACGCCTGAAGAGGGGTGGTTTTGCCTTTAAAGCGGGGGAGGGGAAGAGCTCCACGACCAACAACACGACAGCAAAGTCGCCCAGCCTCGTCACATGGAGCCTCAAATCTTTCAGCCTCTTCCGAGCTCGAGAGGCAAGCCGTTGATCGGTCTCAGCATCGTCGATCAGGCCAATGCTAGCAAAACTAGACTCTTCGCCCGGCAAAGCATCCGCGCGGGTGTCAGTGTGACTTCACATATAGCGGGTCGCGAGTCCAACAGGTCCACATAAGACGACGCCGTCGTGATTTCTCCAGTGGGACTCCAGGGGGCTCCGGTGGGATACCCGCATCGAACCCACCCAGAGCCTCATCAATTTACCAGCTCCGGCGGTGTCACAACACGCGCACCGTGCTCACGATCTTAACAATAAGGGTTGGCGGGTTGCTCCAAGCTCCAAGAATTCTTCACCGACCTTCGAACACCTTGCGCACCAGGCTGTCCACGAAGCTCTTTGCTTTCAATGGACTAATGCGATGTCAGCAAGAGCTGTTCGCCTTCGGCAATGACTCGCTATCGTGCTGTGCCACCTGGGCTTACAACGCTTACCACCATGCGAATCGATGATTTGGATGGCTCGATGGATGGCATTTTGCGCGACTCCCGCGAAAAGTCCGATGTCAATAACAACAAGCATGCCATTGACGATCTGATTGCAATATCCATGGCTCCCCGCGGATGATCTGGACTTTGGAATGGGTCAACCAGAGAAGCTTCGAGACACAGAATTTTGGAACTCGGAGGTATGAGCATCGGAGCTGACCACGCGTTATGTGTGATGTGTTGCCGAACATGGGATAGTTATCGGTATAAAGTTAGGCATCCGTGCCAAGTGGAGCTAAGTGGGTACGACTCGTAATGGCGAAATGCCAACCTAACGTTGGGATCGCGACGCACGTGATCTCTCTGCATGGGGAAGGTCCGAGCGTGTCCGTTCCTCCTATCTCAAACCCACCTTCCTACCCGACGACCATGTCTATATCAATGCTGCCCAAGGAACTCCGCCTGCAGATTTGGTCGCTTGCATACCACAACGAGCCGCCTCGCCTGGTTGCGCTGGAAACGAAGCCACACGCAGAAAGTCATGACGAAACGCACTTTTGCCCACGGTACTCACCTAGCCCTGCGCCGACAGTGGTAAACATATGTCATGAGTCGCGCGAAGAGGCTCGATACCAAGCTACTAAGGCGGACCATATCGTGGAGCTGCCGTCGGACATTCCAGGTACCGGTGGGAGCGAATTCTACTTCCGTATCGATACCGACATCTTAATGATACAGCTGGAGGGGAAGCGCGTGAAGCATTATGACGACTCGCCCGAAGTAGGACTACTGGCTCACTTCAGGCGCGCGACGGGCTGCAATCCCGAACAGCTCCAAAAGGTTGCTGTCACAAAAGTAATTCTGAATGGATTCCGAGACGGTAGCCTATCCAACGTCCTTCGGGAGTTCCCCAAGATCTCGCATATGGTGATGATGCTCACAGAAGATATATGGGAAAAGGATATGGAGAAAGAGCTATTTGTTCGCGCTGCTGCGAGGATAGTGCGCATGTACAAGCTCGATTTGATGAACCGAGCGAGCAGTCAAGGGGTGACATTCAAGCCGCATCCTTTCGACGTAGATTTTGCCAGGCTTCGACACGGCCAGCTGGATATCGTAGAGAAAGATATTTGGAGAGACTGGAGTGATGGAGGAGATGAATGGGCGACGCTCGATAATTCCGAACCATTCTGGTAGTCTACGGAACATCATGATATATCCGATCACCTTTTCCCGGCAATTGAAGGAAATCCGGCGGCGTGTCTTCCGCTGCCGGCAGCTGGTGCTTCTCTGCCCAATTCCTGATCGCATCAAAGTTCCGACACGTATGGACAGTATTGAAGTCGACAAAGGCTTGCAATGGCTTGTCCGGAGGCTGGTACCACACTTGACCCAAAACGCCATTGTCAACTGTACACATGAGTTGTTGCCGCAAGATGTCGAGACAATGTGCTAGGACTGGTAAATAAGAACCCCAGATGTATGCGACGACGCTGACTTACTAACGTGGTGCTTCAGGATGTTCGCATCGTTGGAAAATGGACCAAGCCCTTGCTTCTGGTAGTACTCGAAATTCCAAGAAAGGGACTTTCGCAACAGGTTCTACACATGGTCAACATATCCCTCGACACAGTGTTCAACAAAACCCACCAAGCAATGCAGATGGTGCAAGCCTTCCACGTGTGCCGGATATCCACCTCCGTATTCTTCTTTGATCTTCACTTGGTCAGAGGCAAGACCCGACTTCCCTGCCTCCTCGACTGGTACTCTCGCTGCATGATCTATCGATGAACGTTAGACAATGGTATCTCTGTACATCAGAAGAGCTTACAGTCGACACCCAACTCTTTCCATACCGCATCCACTTCAGGTCCAGCGTCCAATCGATAGGCATTTGATACCAATAAGGAACCGTTGAATTGGACCTGGCCGTAGGTGATTCCGACATCTTTGATGATCGGAGCTGACAGTTTTAGCGAGACCTTCCTCACAAGCAGATCCTTCGGCCGTACAATACTGTGAGGTGTGCCTGATGCAAAACGTATCAGCATCGAGTCGCTCCCTTTGAGCTATCCATGCTCCTAGGAAGGCAGAGAGTATCGCTGTGCCGAGGAACGCGGTAGCGATGGTTAGCCATGACCAATGCTGTGGTATTTGTCGCAAGGGTCGCAAATCGAGCGAGGCTTCTTCATGATCTGCAAGCAACCTCTCGCAGTCTTCATTCTCTCGATCATGGTCGTAACTTGGTCCTTTCTCATGTTCGATGTTCGACATGGCGGCAATGAAGAAGAGATAGAATTATGTACACTCGCTTGAAGATGAAGACAAGAGCGAAAGGCATACCAGATCGAAAAGGCGACGATTAGCCATGGCCAAAATATCGCGGATGGTGGTCAGTCCCACTCCGAGCTTCTAGCTCTTACCCCGCCTAAGCTGAATACGACACACGATGCACCCCTCCATTCACGATCGCTGGTGGCGTTTTAGGGCTGAGCTGGGTCACACAACCACCACGACCTGTCTCGTATACCTTGTCGGAAATAATGGTCATCATATACGCTAAACTGCAATCGAGGAACTTGCAGCGCGCGTGCTGCCATTTCGATAGTTGGCTTTCGAACTCGATGGCACCACCACGAGAATAGATACGGGACTAAAGTTGACAAGCAGAATCAATAGCACGATGCCAGCTACCACCACGAGCGCCACATCGAGTCTTGCGTAATCTACGATGCAAGATGCGGAGTCCAAAGCGTCGAAGCTCTGTGGGGTTACAGTGACATCTCTTCCACACCGAAAGTCCACTACCAAGGTTCCAAAGCTGAACACACCAAGCTGAACACTCCAAGCTGAACACTCCAAACTCAAGTGTATGACGCCAAAGTCGCTCTCAGCTCTCCACAAACAAGCATGTGCTTCTGCATAGACAACTTGATTCCGACAAACCCTGACTACTCTACACTGTTGCCCCAGCGCCATCCCGCCTGCTCTTCACTACGCTCCCATTCTCACGGCTTTGACCGGACCAAGCTCAATAATCAGCCCGCCGCACATACGAGATCTAGTCTGGAATCACGCCACAGAGAGTAAAGCCAGCGCACGATGTAGCTAAGACACGCGGGGGAGGATGCGAATAGGTAAGAGCTAGCTTCAGCCGAGTCGATTGGAGGATATATGTACATATATAAGACGTGCTCGTTGTGCACATATACCGTACAGCAGGACTCAATTCCTACTGCCCATCCATACAAGCCTCTCTCTCTTACTCACTAATACCAAATCTCTCTACCCAACCCTTACATCAACCATGAAGTCCGTCCTATCTATCCTCGCTCTCGTAGCATGCGCTCTCGCCGCACCGGCTGCAGTTGCCCAGGGTAAATACAGCACGTACGGTAAGTTATACCCATCCCTCTATGAATATCTCCTCCTCTCCCCTATCCCCTTCCCTCCCCACCCTCCGTCCTACTAACACCGCAACAAGGCGACTATAAAAACGTTCCTGCGCCTGTGGGCGGATACGGCGACTACAAGAACGTCCCTGCTCCCAAACCAGCAACCTACGGCGACTACAAGAACGTTCCTGCACCTGCGGGAGGAAACTACGGGACATACAAGGGGTATGCGAAGGAGTAGAAGAGACTTGTGGGCTATGAGGGTGTGTAGCATATGGAATTTGCAATGAAGTAGACTCTCGAGATCGCATTTCAGCCTAGCCTGAGGCTTATGAATCATGAATCATATACATCATATACAGCTCCTCTCTTCATACCATAGCAGTGACATGCGTATCCTAAACATCTTTCCCATCACAGCTTTCTAGATACGATACACATCGTCACGCCTCAATCTTAACCCCAGGCCCAATCTCCTTTATCCTGCCTTCCAACCTCGGCGCAATAGCTTTCGTCCAGTTGACCTGGAACTCTGCGCCGTCTAGTTCATCACACATCTTAGGGTTGCCTTTAAGACCGGCAACGCGCCACCATTTCCGCATGACACGCCTTATCATCTCGGTCTGCTTGTCTGTAAACTGTATCGGGACTCTCGAATCGTACATCGGGCCATCGTCTTCATCTTCATCTTGGTCTGGATCTTCTTCTCCGAGGGTATCGTGTGTGTTGTCGTCGAGTTGGTTCTTCTCACCTAGGTCTACTTCATCGGTGTTGTTACCGCGCGACTGGGTAGGCGAAGTAGGACTCGGGTCGTGGAACCCATGACCGTGTTTCTGCAGGTTCGTTTGGATGGACGCGAAGCGCGAGTTCATGGACTTGCCCCAGCGTTTCCATTTGCCGAGAACCTTGAGGGACATGAAGTATTGGCGCAGGATAGTGGAGATGAGGACACCATTTTCTTCCGAGACGATCTCTTTGGCGACGCCGCCTTCTTCTTCGATTAGGAGGGATGTGTAGCCATCTGGAAAGAAGTTAGTAAGCATTGTGACCGTATTGATAGAAAGTAACGTACCTTTACCCCGACCCATGTAGCCTCTTGTAGCAAGAACATACTCGCGCGTCTCGTCCACGGGCTCTTCTCCGATTGTCACATTTGTCACTCGTGAATGCGGTGGCTTTGAGTAGTCGGCTTCAAAGGTGATGTTGGAGACTTGTGGGAATCTTCCTTCGAGGGCTGGGTAGTTGCTGACGCCGTTCTCCAGTGCTTCTCGTATGGCCTTTCCCGTGACCTTTAGTACTACAACTGGGTCTTCGAATGGAAAGCAGTTGACCAGATCTCTAAGCTTCAATAGCCCAGGAGGATAGATCTGATCACCGCGTATCGTTCCAGCGGCCATGATACAGCACTCTGCTGAGTAGTAGTAGCGCATGAGATCGCAGACGAAATTGCCAATGTTCGACTCCTTGGTTCGTACAGTTGTAAATCGCGCGTCGAGTGGTGCAGCGGTGTATCCGATCGGCTTGTCTAATCGCTTCCTGATCTCTCGTGTTTGTTCTTCTACCAGCTCCGTTGCCTGGGGATCTTGTGGTATGCTGCTGACAATGTCTCTCCGTATGATCTTGAAGTCCCATCCTTTGCCTTCGGGCTTCCGCCATGCCTCGACATGGGAGAGTTGTTTGAAATCCGTGCCTGAACGCAGTACTTGGGTGCCGTTGATCAGGCTGTACGAGTAGTAGTGGTCGTGACCGCCGAGAATAATGTCAATCAAGCCGCCGCCGCATTGCTTTGCCAGCTTGTTGTCATTGGGCTCTCGCTGATGCGACACGCATACGATGATCTCTGCGCCCTGCTCTTTCAAGCCAGGGATAAGTTCTCTCGCAGTCTCAGACGCGCTCTTGTATATGATGTCCGGCGGCAGCGCATTGATTGTGTCGAGCCACTCTCGTTCTGCGAGTCCGATGACACCGACTTTGATGCCGTTGGATGCTGTGAGCATGACCGTCTTCTTCGCGTTTCCGAGTGGGACGCCGTCGCCGAGGGCTGGATCGTGTACGTTTGCGAGGAGCCATGGGAACTTGCATTTGGCTGTGAGGTAGCGATACTGCTTGACACCGAAGTCGAGGTCGTGGTTCTGAGTTGTCGTTAGCTGAATCGCCCTTTACGAAGACTGACGTATATACCCCTACGCAAGAGACATCTGTGCCAATGTTATTCAATACAGGAACCATGTGGCTTCCTAGAATTAGCGTCAGTCTCCTTGCATATCCTGGGCGATTCAGCTCACTCACCCTTTGTGATACTACTCTCAATGCTTGGATTGAACGCATCTCCAGAGAAAAAGGTCAAGAGCTTTGGTTGGTCCTTGAACCTCTCGTCGTTTCTATAGTAATTGACGAGAGTTTGGAATCGAGCGTATCCGCCCACAGGTTCTCTTGACCCCGCTTCAACGTGGTAGACATCATTGTAGTGTAAGAATCGAAGGTCTGGCGGGGCATTTGGCGCGCCGCCCTCGGGCTCGCATATGAGCAGTTCTTCCGCTGAAGGGTGATCTGTAGGTGCCATGATGAAGTTGGAGTCTATATCATACGTGTTCCAACGCGGGAGATAGTCGTCGGGGGATTATGGTATCCAAGGCGTTCTTGTCGCGTGTTCGAGCGGTGAGCACGCCCCGGGGCTGCTGGCTGCATCATCGAACGCAGCTAGCGCTTCAGGGTCCAGGCTGAGCTGCATGGCGAGGGCGCGTGGACCAATGACGATGACGTCTTTCTAAGTCGTAGGTGGATCTGCAAGGGGCATTTCTGAGGCTGACGGGTGCCGTACCGCTGCCGCATGGCATGTATGAGGGGCAGGAAGGACCTCTGGAATGGCGCGCATCAACAACGGTGCTACACGAAGCTCAGGCCACTCCAGATCCCTTGCAACAAGACTTGTGAATGTATGTAGGTACTTTGCTATTGAACTACTTGCTCTAATAAATAGAGCAAAGGTAATGCCTCATATACAATAATGTAGCCAGTAAAGGCGAGGGCTGTACTTCTCGATGCCATGTGCTGGACGATGCAAAACGCCAGTGTCCTCCAAAGCGGATATCACCAGTCCAGATATCATGATCGTAAGAGAGAAGATGCGCCATTTACCCAAGCCTAGAGGGACAACGCCGCGAAACCCACACAAGAATCCAAAGAAATGCAAACCGCGGTTGGAAGCCCCCTCTACAGAGCATTCCAACCATCCCAGAGATTTAACCTAGCCTTGCCCTTACCCTTCGGGCCTTGCCTAGACCCAGCTCCCGCTGGACCCGTCCCAGAACGCCTTGAACTCCTTCCTAATTCCTATTGTCTACTACTACCTGGACGACCCCCCTTGGCCTTGGTCTTGGTGTGTGTCTCCTTGCACTCGTCACTGCAGAACCATTTGGTCCGGCCAGTGGGCGGTTTGTCAAGGTTGACGCAAGCAAGATGGAACCACTCGCGGGGGCAGTCGTCGTTGTCGCAGGCAATCATGTTGCCATACGACACTTCGTTGCAGTAGCAGTATCGGGGTTCGTCGCCGTCTTCCTCCGATTCCACTTCGGGCTCGGCTTCTACCTCGGCTTCTTGGTATTCTTGTTCTTGTGCGACGGAGCTTGCGGCGGAGGACGGAGGGTTCGATTTCACGTTCGTAACGGGTTTCATGGCTGGCGAGGCAGTGGCAGTAGTCGGCTGCGTATTCTTCTTGTTGCCTCGCTTCGACCCGGTGCCTGTCGTGCTGTTGTTCTCGGATGAGGTGTTGGAGTTGGAGTTGCCATTGTTCGCGTTGCGACTGCTGCGACTTCTCGCCATTGATATTTCTGGGAACGCGCCAATGACAGGTGTCGCAGTCTTTGAAGTGCGACCGGGCCTTGCAGAGGCTGCTGCCGGCACAGGTGGATCAACGTCCATACTCTCTGGCTCAGGCTGTCCCAAATCTTCCAACTTCATGTTGGATGTGTCAAAGGGCGGCGGGACCTCTGCGCTCTCCTTTGGAGTTGACGCGCCCTTTACCGAGGTATTGTCCCGCACGATCCCAGCAGCCTGCTCAAGCTCCGTAATGACGTTGCTACTAGCGGCCTGTTGTACGGAATGAGAAGAGGAAGGGCGCCGTGCCGCAGGAGCCTCTTGGTCTTTGAGCGACGCCACCGAGTTGGCTGTGGAGTTCTTCCGCGCACGTGCAGACAGCGGTCGATCCGATGCACCGGCAATTGCTTTGTTGATGGCAAAATTGGCGGCCAGGGGTGACGACGCCATTGGGGGCGAGTACGGCGGAAGCGGGTTCTTGCGTTGCGCAGGCACGGGAGCGGCACGCGGTTTGCGTTTCGCTGCGGCGCTCTCTGGACCTGGGGTACCCCGTGGGCTTGAGCCACCTCGTACGCCGTTGCTGGTAGCTTTCAGAGCACTGCTTATTGATCGCTCCATGGCCGGGGCCGCTGGTGCCGCTGCAGCGAGGGCCTTTTCGGTCTTCTTTCGCTTGCCGTGCGGACCTGCGCCATTGCTCGAGATGCCCAACCCGGGGTTCCTGTTGTCTGGCCCTGCTGTCTCCGCAGGCATGGGCTTCCTCTTCTGTGGCTTCTTCGCGGGTCGGTCGTCGAAGTCGGAATCGACCTGGTGATGTCGACTCCGCTTGTTGGCCTGCATGGCTTCGCGTCTGGCCTCGCTCTTCGCCGCGATTGAGTCGACGTCATGCACGTGCTGCGCTGCCGCGGCCAAATTGTTCGCCGCAGCTACCTCGCGCCGTTGTCGCTCGTGGGATGGGCCGCCCTTTTTCTTTTCCTCCTTGTCCGCGTATGCCCAGTGTGTGAGGCTGCCGTATCGCGCTTCGTCGCTGATTTCGCCGTCGAGCTGGGAGAAGGAGTGGTGCATGCGCATGAGGCCCTTGTCTTTGGTGGCTTTGGCGCCCTGGAGGACTACCAGCTTCTCGTCGAGCGTGGGGAGCATGTTCGCGATGAGCATTCTGAGGCGAAAGAAGAGCTGGCGCTTCTGGATCGCTGCCTGCTCTTCTGGGGAGAGGTTGTCGGGGTTGGATGGGTTGAGCTGCGAATGGTGAGCCTGGGGTAATGGCGTGCGCTCAAACAGGAACGTACATTGGTAGTGTTTTCGGATGCTGTAGAGGCCTGTTCTATGGCCGCCAGCTGCGCCTTGGTGGTGACGGGCTGCTGGGCGATCTCGTCAAGCAGCTCCGTGAGCATCTGCTCGGGGTCGTGGAGTTTCGCCTCGACTTCCTTGAACATGGAGAAATGCTTGATTATCTCCTTTGGGAATGCGTCTACGGCGCCTGTAAAATGTGTGAGGGCGGGCAGGAAGCCGGGCGCGCTGTTGGAAGCCTCGGGCGTCTGCTCCATCCCGCTGGCGGCGAGGCGGCCGGCGAAGGTGCGCGCATAGTAGTTGGTAGGTCGGACCGTGGCCCGCCCCTGTCTCGTAGACGTTCGAGTGCCTGTGGTCGGCGGCATGGTGGCTGTGAGGGCGCTCCGTGGGTTGCAGGGCGAGGAAAGTGGCCGCGAACGCGCTCAGCTCAGGATGCAGTGTGTAGAAAGAAGTTGCGTGGTAGGAATGACGTGTGGGCGCATCTCAAGCGATAAACAGTAGTTTGCTGGCGTGTCCCGCGATTTGCCTGTGGGTGCCGTGCAGCGTGACGATGCGCAGAACAGGAGCTCCTCACTACCACTTGACGCTACAAGCGCGAAAGACGCTAGGCACTGTCTGTTGACGGGATGCGCACGTGATTTGCGTTATCGATAAGCCATCGTGCCATCTCCCTCCCACCATCACCACCCTCGAGTTTATCCGTCTCCCCTTCCCCAACCGCACGGGGTACACGGAGCTACCACGCTATCGGGACGACCACATAAGACACCTACAACAAACTTTCTTTCATCGTTACTTTACTTTACGCGCCGGCCGTGTTGGTACTTGCCGCAGTCGTACGCGTGACTTGGTCCGCTATCCTCTTCGAAGAAATCCCTTTCGTAACCATCCGTCCCATGTCGGTTCAGATCGCATCTGCGATCGTTGAGGTATGCAACCTAACATACGCAGTCGTGTTACTTTAGACACTTGTTTCGAAGTTCGAAATGCCGGAGATAAATGTCGAATAGCAACACAGATACTCAGCCTCATGGACGCTTTTGGCCCCGATCCGCGGTTCGCCCCGTATTTCTTCAAAGGCACAAGTCTCTAAAGAGTGCAAAGAACTAGTATTATTTCCACTATATTTAGGAGTATCAGCCAATCGAGTAACTTCCCATAGCCGCCGTCGGAATGCGACCTATAGCAGCTTGGAATCCTTCGCAGCGTAGTTTGGGTTCGGTCCGGAGATCGTAGTGGAGGAGCATTGCCGGCCTTAAGCCTCAGACGTATACGGTATTCCGCCAGGTACATCAGAATTGCGCATCTTGGATTGGCTGGATCGCATAAGTGTCTGATCACTAGTTCTCGACACAAGCGCTGCGCGGTTGCGACCTCGGGACCTTGGAAGGCACTGAACTTATCAAAACCTAGACAACAGGGAACTAGAACGGGGACCAACTCATGCCACGCCGTAGATGCTCGTTTACATCTACCCTTCGGCAAGTAAGTCTCTTCACAAGGGTCGGGCTGGCGAACTGTTGGCACGAGCCCTGATTGTCGACTCTGAGCTCTTAGACGTACACCATCGCGGTTGGGTCGGTTAACAGTCACTTGGGGGCCGTCATACTTACGTTGAGGTCGTTGTTTGACTCAATCGTAGTCAACTTCTATGTCACGTCTTGAGACTTCATTCCTAGGCTTCAATCACCGTATACGTGACTCCATTCCTCTCACTCCCTCACTTCATTCAACCCTACTCGAAAGGTTTGTCTGGTTCGTATTCTGTCAATGTGGGTACTGTGACAACATTCCGCGGGCCTACTCTGAGTGTAATTCATCCTTCAGCAGCGGCACAGCTTCAATAGTGCCTCGTTGCCACTCGGGTTGGCGATTGCGGCGATTGTTTCATCTTCCCGACCATTCCATGATTAATATCTCCAAGTGTTGGACTCACACGGGTCGCGATCTCGAGGCGTCATACGCGGCTCGAAGAAAAGGCTGGCCAGGGCTTGAGCAAACGATTGTCTTGGCAGGGACGTGTATCGCGATTCTCACGGGCTCACCATTGGCCCAAGTTACCAGGCAGATGGCAGTTCAGCGGGGCTCAAGCGGTCCAGCGGTCTCGGGCCGCAGTGCGTTGCATTGTACGACGGCACATGTGAATCACGGACAATAGTCAGGGACGTGGTTGAGTCCGTCCTGAGGTGACGGTGGGTTGCTCAGGCGGTCTGTTCAAACAGTAAAAATTGGTCACTTGAGAGTCACCTTCACTTCCCATCGGCCTGCCGCGATTGCACCGCCGCCTCCCACCCTTCCTCCCACTTATAACCCGCCTCCGCTCACCTCCCTCGAGACTTTCTTAACAACAGACTGAACTCTCGTCAACAGCAGTGCAGCCGACCGTCCTTCAACAGTCGTCCCTCTACTAGTAATATATCTACCCACGGACTCAGTCATCATGTCCACCGACTATATGATCAAGACTCCCGACACCGCTGCTGGCGCTACCTTTACGCCCGAGGTCACTCAAGCCGACAAAATCCGTAACGCGATGTCTGTCGACAACCTCGTCGAGAGCCCGAGTGATTCTCCTGACATCACCTCGGCGCTCATACTTGCACCACCTTCCACTCCCAAGTCCGCCAAGGAAGAGCCTTCATCGCCCACTGTCAAGACTCCTGACACCGTCATGACTGACCTCGTAAGTGCAAAGCCCCCCATCTGCACGCATCTCGCGCAATGTGCGGAGTCACCACTCCACCATTGAATCAATAGACTGACCGAGTACCAACTGAGTAAAGACCGAGCATGACCCTTCTGGCGACGAGAGTCTCGATGACGGTGAAGACGTACCCGACTCCCAGCGCGAGTTCCTCTGCATGAACGACGAGCATACCCGCTGCATGACTGGCCAGTACACCAAGGACCTGTCGCGCAAGGTCATCTCCGACCACTTTGGCCGCAACAAGGCGTGCACTCGCGACGTCACCGACTGGCCTCTCTTCTGCCGCAAGCACTACCAGCGCGCGACCTACAACAAGACCAAGTGGCAGATCCGCAAAGTGCAGCTCATCCTCCGCCAGTTCGAAGTCATCGAGAAGCAGTTCCCAGGCACCACCTACGACATCGCCTTCAAGAAGTCCGAGGAAGCGCGTCTAAACCACTACTCCCGTCAAGTCGCCGCCGGAGCCAAGAATGAACAAGCTGAGCAGAGTGTCCACCCCAAGATCGGCAAGCACTTCGAGGCGCCCATCGACGTCCTCCGCGAGCTAGACCAGTGGCTCGGCTTCAACAAGACCTACGCAGAGGTCAAGAAGATCGTCGACGTCATCCTCCAGATGCTCGAGGAGAAGGAGACTGAACAAGTCCCCTCTATCGAGTTCCTCCCCAAGCTCCCAGGCAAGACTCCATCGCCCAAGAAGACCCCAGCCAAAGCCCGTACTCCCAAGTCGCCAAAGTCACCCAAGTCACCCGCCAAGTCGCCCAAGACACCTACCCGGGTCTCCAACAAAGGCTCCGTCAAGAAGACTTCAGCAAAGGCTTAGTTCTATCATAGCGTCGCCGCGCTCAGCATCGCGACTACCGTCGCATCACGTCACTCCTTCATCCCATTGCCATTTGCATTCACGGTCTCTCTGCGGCTGAGCTACCGACACTCTAATCTTTCCTTGAGTGTCCTGGCAATATGCACGCACTACTACCATCTTCACTATGTTCACAGCATTTGCGATTTCACTCTTTCAATTCACGTGTTTGGCACCATCACGACTGTCTTCGCACACACTACACGCTGCCGTTTCATTGTCAGCGTTTCCAACGCAGGACTAAAGACTGTTCGTATGGGCGATGGCCGAACATGTACTCACTCACGGCATGGGTGTGCTTTTACTTCTATACCCTCATCTTACGATGGCGACTTATCTTGTCTTGTCTCTTGCATTATAGGTAGATCTTGTGGGCGTTTAGGCATAGGGTGTCCTTTCTGGGGGTTGGAGTCAGGGTGTGGGCATGGATTCGGCCTCACTGGGTCTGTGGTATTACGGGTCAGGGTTGGGGAGTTGGGTATATACTACGATAATCAAATTCAAATCTCTTATTAGAAACATGCATCATTGAATTCCCCGCATTCCTCATCGTGACGCTGCCGTTACGGTTGGCTTTGACATCGACATCGACAGCGACGTTGGTGCTCCATGCACTGTCGTCACTCACGTTACACACATTACATGCAATATCCCGTTCCTGCATATGCACACTGCACATGCACCATGCATCCCCGGACGGCTATTGCCTCGTCTGCATGTGTGTCACCGATACTGTCTACCGCCTGCCCCGCCGCACGGTGTGCTCTGTAGACGCGCTCTTTGGTGTGTACCTGCATTCTGAGTCAGACTTCGGGGGCGGTCTTTTTCGTTGTGACTGTGCCACATGTTGAGTAGCCTCGCTTGGTTGGTTGGTGAGGCTGGCCCCCTCGTGGACGCGCTTTCCCCCACATGCAACGCATCCTGCGAGTCGGGCCGAGGGTGTGGCGCGGGTTTGTGTCTCACTGCGGTGTTTGGTTGCGTGATGCTATGGGGAGAATGGGGGTAAATGTGTTGTGGTGATCGTCGTTGCTTTTGCTATGCGAACGTATTCTCTGACGGACATCTCCGATGGCGTCTGAAGCCAGCTGCGGCATCTCACCGTAGCTCTCTCAAGACGTGGGAGTGAGGGAAGCCGTCCAAAGCTGCAACTCACCTCATCATCCTCAGGTGGTAACAGAGGTCGCGTATAAGAAACACGCTTCATCATGTTGGCCTGCTTGTATCTTACACCTGCATCTACCCCATCTCGTGCATCTCTCTACTTCTACTTCATCTTTCCTCTGCCTCATACTTTCCAAGATGGGCGACAAAGACATCGAGCCCTGCGGAGTCTGGAGCGGCGACTTCTCATGGGACGGCTATTTCATGCGAATGCACATGAAGACAGTTACCCAGCAATACGACATGTACAATCCCCGCACGTGGCCCTTGGTGAGCCAGGTTATAGCAACGGAGAACAACAGTGACTACAGAAAGAGCAAGGTCCCTCCCGAGTATCTGGTATACGAACAGACGCTCATCAAGGACATGGACGGACTTCGACCTCTTCAAGGCCAGCGGACTGTCAATCGTCGGAAGAATCGGACGATGAAAAACCTCTTTCGCTACTATCCGCTCAACTATGATCGTAATGGCGAATTGAGAGCGCATCCGCATATACCGTCTGACGAACTGGAGGAGTGGATGAGTCAAATCAAGGAGAACAACCCGGTTGCGAAGAAAGAGGAGGACATCAAGGATGTGATAGTCGGAAACCATGCGAATGAAGAGGTTACTGAGGATGACTCGCCCGAAGCAGCAGCGATTCACGAGATCATGAAGATGTTGGACGACACAGATACAGTGCCCAACAGCAGAGTGACTGAACTGGAAGAAGAACTCGACGATACCAAAAAAGAGAACCTAGAGGCACATATTAAAGCAGAAACCGCGGAAAAGAAAGTTACTGAAATGATGGCCAAGTACCAAACGGCTGTTCAAAAATTCTCCGCCCAGGTTGGAGACGCGCTCTGTGAGTACAAGGAACAGTCGCACAAGCTCCTTTCCCAAGAGCGCACCAATCTCGGTACCCTGAAAGAGATATTGGCGAAGAAGGAAGATGAGATCGCCAGCCTGCAGTCGAACCTCAAAAAGCGTGGCGAAGACGTCTTGACAGCGAAGCAGGAGACGATGGTGGCAAAGCAGCAAATCTTCAAGATTTTGGAAGAGATGAAGAAGAAGAAACAGGGTACAGGTTTGCAGAAGAAGAGAGCGGAGGAGGATGGGGCAGAAGCAGCACGGAAGAAGCCAAAGATTGAGAGTTGCGAAATGCAGTAGCAACGGAAGGGATGTGCGCGCGCGTCCGGTTCTTGATTCCTGCGTATGCTGGCTTGTTTGGCAGGAAAAGTTGGGGAACGTGACAGTCGGTCTAGATCCACTGGGTCGCCAAAGACGTGGCTGCGTCATATGGGTTTAGTTCGGAAATGCTTCAGGTACTTTGTCCTGCCCGTACCTGGTCCGTGGGACTCGTTGGTAGTGTGGCGTCTGTCAGGTCCCATCCCTGTCCCTTATTCTCACTCTCAATAGATTTACTGAACTTGCGTTCAATACGAGAAATGTTCCAAGGTTCCATGGCAACCAGAGGTGAAAATGGCTCATGGTGAAGGTGAACGAGGAGCGCTCGCCCTCTCACCGCGAATCTCCCAGACTAACCGAAAGGGCGGGAGTTTGATCACGACGAGCGACCCCTACAGCCAGCAAAATCTCTCCTGCTTCTTCCAACTGATAGCAGCAACGTCCTGCCACTCGTTTTTCGCTAGAACCTCTCAAGGTGGGTCAAGTATGGCCGTCGGCGCATCACAAATGGCTAACACGATCACGACGCAAAGATGGCACCTCTACCGCGCTATGAGGGCACCTTCAGCTTCGTCTCTTCGAGGCTGTATGCGAGCATCAAGCGCGCCATCCCTACCTACGACAAGGAAGACCCAAAGACCTGGCCCTACGTCACTCTGTCAACGATCGAGAAGCTTCGCCCGTACCAAGGTTATCCAGATCTGCCTACAGGCGTAGCCTACCAACGAGAAGCGATGAAGCGATACGAAGACATGTACACACCACAAGAGCGAGCAATTGCCGCCTCCGTGAACGGTCCTTTGTACCAACGGTACCCATACAACTACGACCGATTCGACGAGCCGAAAGAGAAGGTCGGTATGTCAGGAGCGGAGTATCGCAGCTACATGGCCAATACAACTGCAACGCCGTCTACACCACGCGTGTGCGAGCGCGAAGAATGGGAGCAAGACATCCTCGACAGCGCAATCGACTGCTCCACACCCCATCCTCACAGCCAGCCATCAGAGCCCGAGTCCCCCACACCAGCCAACCGAACACAACCCCACTCCCTCTGCTCCAACAAAACCTGCACAGACACCCGCCGCGAAGCAGCCAGACTCCGAGGCACCCTCTTCGACAAAGACTCCCAACTCCTAAGCTGCCAATCCGATCTCAAAGAATACGAGACAACCGAAAAGCTGCGACGTCGTGCCTTGGAAGACGCGGAGTACGAGGTCGAGAAGGAGAAGCAACGTGCGGATGCTGCGGAGAAGGAATGCATGCTGAAAATGGAGGGTAATATTAGGTTACAGCAGCGCATGAGGGAGTTGGAGGTCAAGGTGAACCAGGCGCAGGAATTGGATACGTATTGTGTTGAGTTGGAGGGGGAGATTGAGAGGCTGAATAAAGTGCGGGAGGAGGAGGAGGGGTCTGATGACTATCATGATGGTGATGATAGACCGCGCAAGAGGATGCGGTCTGAGAGTTTGTAATGAGGATGAGGGTTCTTGTATGATTGTCGCAGTCGCGTTCTCGCGATGCACAACTGCCGCGGAGACGCCGCACGCGAGATTTCGGCAGCGCTAGCCCATTACGTTGCGAACACCTTCCCCGCTCAATGCGTCATTGTCGCGAGCTGTCACTTGTAGCTATATACTCCGCACTGCGTCACTCGATTAGGCAAGACATTTTCTCTGGCATCGCTCTGGACCGATGCACTCATTCTGAATTTGTCAGACCACGCCCTACAGCTGTATCTGTATTAGTACACGACATAAGAAGAGAGCCGTGTGACTAGTACACTGCAGAAAAAGACCTCGTTGGGGAGGAACGCTTACAGTTGTTATACCTTCCTAAGGTTTTGCGCAAGTCGTATAATCTTGACTATTCGGTAACACAACCAGCAACATGGCACTCCCGGCCACTACGCAGGTCGCGATTCTACTGTCGATCTTCGTCTTACCCATTCTCACATACTTCTACTTCACCAAGAGCCAGCAAGCAAAGAGTAATTCTGGGCCTTTGCCAGCAGCGACAGAGATTACAGGGCTCTTCATACACCCCATCAAGTCATGCCACGGCATCAGCGTAAAGTCAGCGAAGCTCTTGCCAACCGGCCTGGACCTCGGTGCGCCTCTGTTGTCAGATATTCAAGAATTGTAACATGCTGACGGAGCCAGATCGTCAATGGATGTGGGTGAGCTACCCAAACTACGAGTTCCTGACGATCCGCCAAAACTCCAAGATGACACTGATCCGGCCAACCTACGATGAAAAGACTGATACCCTTACCGTTACTGCACCAGCACCGAATTCGGTCGACGAGAAGTTGGAGTTCTCAATCCCAGCTCATCCATCAAAGGAATGGCTCGACGAGAATACCGAGGAGCACTCAGCGAAGATCTGGAGTACAACAACGGGAACCCGCGTGTACTCTACGAAGATGACCGCACCATTCAACAGCTTCTTCGATGAGGAGGTACGACTTGTGTATAAGCCCCCTGTCTCCGAGGACCCCAGGCCTCTAGTATCGAACGGTGCACCAGCTGTCCTAGGGAGAGATGCATCGACCTGTTTCCCCGACCTGATGCCCGTGCTCGTCGGCAACCAATCCAGCATCGACGAACTTAACACGCGTCTTAAAGCCGCAGAAGGCCTCACAATCGACGTTCGTCGCTTTCGCCCCAACATCCTCGTCAAGGGGGATGCTAACGCGCCTTGGGATGAAGATCGCTGGAAGACGATCAAGATTACGTCTGATGCTGATAACAAGCCAATCATTCTGGACATCACCCAGCGATGCGCGCGTTGCCAGGTGCCTAATGTACATCCTGATTCGGCGGAGAAGCACAAGACGCAGCCTTGGGACGCGCTGATGAAGTACCGGAGGATTGACGAGGGGATTACATACAAGCCCTGCTACGGTATGCTTGCAGTGCCGAAGTCGGTTGGGGATCTCAGGGTTGGCATGAAGTTTGAGGTTACTGAGGTCACGGATAAGCATCGGTATATCGCTGGATTTTAAGGGGGTGGAGCTTGACGGTTCATGCTGATGAACCCTTACTGGCTGCTGCGTATATCGAGGAGACTGACCGAATGCCATCACAGCGCAAGCCATTGCGACACAGTTGTCGTACGACTCTCCACAAAGGTTGTACGGATGATCAGATCAGCACACAATTTCTCTGCTGTCAGCCTCGGAAATCAAAAGAAGCTAGCTGTAAGCTGCCCGATTTATGTAGCCTTTGGAAGATCGTAGGTGCATCGATTTGCAGCTCCTGAAATCTCTTCAGATGATTGTTAGAGATGTTGCCCAAGCTACAGCTATCATAAGCGGATCCCCACGTAGTTCACATGCGAACAGCCGCCATGTGCAGCGGCAATTATGACGAGTGTTCCTGATGATCCATCGGATCTGCAAAGCAAAGACTGCCGAAGCGGCTCCGCCTCTAGCCCGCGTTGAGATTAGCGACGCGACGCGACAGACAGGGGTACACCTATTATCGTGTCCATGGCTGACTTTCTCTTGAACTCAACTTTCTTCTAGGAAATGTAAGAATTACCCACAGGCTGTTTCCAGTATGTTTCGCACAACCATGGAGATGGCATTGCGCGCGCGTGCAGAATGGCGGCGGCATTGTTTCGAAACATCAGACTGCAACTCAGTGGAGATTACGCGCGTTCATGATCGGACCGTGACGTGTGACGACGACTATCGGTGTTGAGACCCTGGCGTTTGGGACGCAGGGACACCAGACGGAAGGCACACAGAGGGGATACAGAAAGCGCGTCCCACCTGCCCGTCGACCAAGTATGACAACTTCCGCTTCCAGCGAGGGAGTCACAGGTCGTCGAATCGCTCTTTCCTTTCCACACCCACCATGGCAGGCGATGCAATGCTGGCATTGCCAATGTCTCCGACACAGTCGCCCAAGGAGTTTGGAAGTGCCGCCGTACAATGGGCATGCACGCGAAGAGGGAGGATGATGGTCTTGACGATTGCACTTCTCACGGTTCTGCTTGGACTGACGGGTATGAGGAATCATGAGGTACGTTTAACCTGATACAGACACCAGAAAAGACGATGTCGAGAATACGACATGCCCCGCCAGACCTGAACGTCATCATTGGGGTCCAAGCTAACTCCAACAGGCCATATCTTCACGATACCACAACTTCTCCTCGTACTACCCATGGCGACCGTATCTCCAGCCCCTGCCCGACATCGTACACTCGCCATTCAAGACCCCCTCGAACACTACGCTGCAGATCGAGAATGGCGAACTCGACCACGTCCCGCCGAAGCTCAAGAAGACGACGCCGAACTTCCACCTTCTCATGCCTGCCGAGCGCGATACAGACGGCTTCTGCAAGACGACTCTGTCTGCTATGCTTCTCCACTACCCTCCACCGACTGCGGTACAACTGAATAAGCCATATGAGTCGGATTTCAAGTGGGACAGGGATACACTGAACAGCACACTGCATTACCTGAGTAACGAGAAGCTCGTCAAAGATCATGACTTGGTTCTCATCGTGGACGGACAACAGTCGATGTTCCAGCTGCCAAGCGATGTGGTTGTCACGCAATACAAGAGGCTGTTGGCAGACGCCAACATGCGGCTGCTGAAGAAGTATGGTATTAACAAAGATGGCTACCAAAAGTTCAACCAGACAATCGTGTTCGGCGCGGAGAAGATCTGTGAGAACGATGACATGGCCTGCAAGTATGTGCCTCAATCGATACTCTCGGAGAGTACATACGGAAGCGAGAACGGTCGACGCATATCAGATACCCCGGCGAAGTTCATTCACTCCAAGATGGTCATGGGCCCGGCGAGCGACTTGAAGATGCTATACCAGCTCGCCCTCGAGAAGTTCATGGAGGGCAGAAGTCAGTCGCAGACGGTGCAGTCTGTATTCGCGACTCTCTTCGCCGAGCAGCAGCTGGGGAGAGATGCGGAGGAAGTGGCGTCGAAGCATACGGGAACCAAAGTCAAAGAATACCTCACGGGCAGAGCGAGCACGTCAGAAGCCGAGCGAAGACTGGAGCATGCCAACGCTGAGTTCGCGAACACTACACGACATGAGTTTTCCGTCGGCCTGGACTATACCCACGCGCTCTTCCAACCTTTGGACTACTGCCTCGAAGACGAACTAGTTCCTGTTTTGCATGACAACTCGACCGACTTGTCGCAATACAGCCACTCCGACTCAGACGCCCGTTATCTCTCCCTCCCTGTCGCCCTCAACGAGACCAAGACCCCATTCTGGCGCCCCGACTTCGTCGAGCACAACCCGTCTCCCAACGAAAAGCCGGCATACATTGACAATCTGGAGTTTACACTAGAGCTCGATGGCCTGCCGAGCCGCAAGCTTTCCTGGGAAAGCATACCTCTGATCCAGAACACATACTCCGGTTCGGTTCCCGCCATCATCTTAAGCAGCTCTTCGCACTCGAGCGGCGAGCGTCCACCATCCGCCAACATAACCTGGGACAACTTGTGGTACTCAGACCACAAACGCGCCATGTTGAGAAACTACTTCCGCGCACCTCAGTCTTCCGACGGCTACCACAACCACCTAGTCGGCGGCGATCGCTACTGGGACAACCGCGGCGGACGAGGCGGCATATGGACCGAAGCCGAGCAAACCTGGCTGCCCTGGGGCGAAGTGGATGGCGTCTGCGGCACGCTGCCCCAACTCAAGGAAGTGTTCAACGATGGCAAGGGCGTGTGGCTACATGAGCTCGAGCAGGACAACGAACAAGGCCGTCTCAACGAGCAGGAGGAGCTTCGGCAAAAGCAGGAAGAAGCCCGACTCAAGGACATAGAAGCGTTGGTTAAGGCGGAACAGGAGGCAAAAGAGAAGACCGAGCAGAAAGAGAAGGAGAGTATTGACTTTGAGAAGTTGAAGGAGCTCCAGGATATGGAGGCGAAAGACGGGCAGAAGGTTGAGAGGAGGAGGAAGAGATGGAATGTTGTCGAGGAGTGTGTAAGATACTGTTAGTGGGTCTGGTTTCTTCTATCTGTTATATATCCCGGGCTTTCGCCGTCTTTTCTTTTCTGTTTATTGGGTGGATGGGTCTGTTGTATGATAGTTCACGCCTTTTCAGGTGCAATCTCATGATGTTTCTCTGTTATGGTAGTATCGTCCTGTAGTGTTTGTCTCTTGGTGCAAGACACGAGACTCAGCCACGTGCACGAACGACAAGCCTCACAAATAACCCAAGAGATAGATATACTTCTTCATGCTACCTTGGTCGCACTGCTACACAGGACTCAACCATGGCGACCGATTCGATCATGGCTACCGAACCAACCAAGGCGCCTTACCCCTTCGTTTACATTTACATCGACGCGATGAGCTTCCCAGTACATACATACACCCAATTTGCGTTACCAGCCAGACACTAACACGAATCAGTATGCCAACGAACTCGTCCAAAGCAACACTAAAGCCAACATGGGTCCGAAGTTGGAAGCCCTCATGCGTACTTGTCTCAAGAAGCACTCGAAGAAGCTGCCGAATGTCGACCTAGAATCGTGCGTACTATGGGTAGACGTCCTTATAAAGGCGGAAAACGGGGATTGTCCACCAGCTATGCTCCGGTTCTGTGAGGACGTGACTGGGGTTCATGACTCGAAGATATTCTTGTTGATGGACGGCAAACGCAGGGAAGGTGTGCAGGGTAAAGTCCACCGTGGGAACGCTGTGATTCAAACCATATGGCTAACTATTGACAGACGAACCGGATGAGGTACCCAACGATCCAATGTGCCAGTTTACTCTCCTCGCTACCCGGAGGCCAGATCAACTTGAGGTGTTCACGAGGAGGGATAGTAATTGTATGATCACAGACGAGCTACCTGGCTACGTACCCGTCAACGCAGCGGGCCAGCGTGTCGACGAAAATGTCGTTCAACGACCCGCTGACTCCTGCTTTGGCGACTATCTCGGACACAAACGCCGGAATGGTAGAGTTCGTAGCTGCTATCACTACCACCTGGGCGACGGATGCGACGGCGAGGAATGCCAATACGATCATAGCGAGATCACCGACGATGTGTTGAGCGTGTTGTGGTTTCTAGGTCAGAGAACACGCTGTGTATATGGCGGTGCGTGCCGACGTATGAACTGCTTTTTTGGACATGTCTGTCATTGCAAGGACTTCGGAGGCAAGCATCCGAAGTGCAAGTTTCAAGACGGGGAACATGGGGTTGACCAGACGGTTCATCATTGGGAGATGGGGAGGCTACACCATGATAACATGGTTTAGTGTGATTGGGTGAATAGACGGATACGGCAGGGTGGTGGAAGATGCGAGGAGATGACGTTGTGGCTGCGCTGATAATTGGTGTAAGTGTGATAGGCCATCGAGTATCTCATGTGATTCTGGGTGTTCGACGGCAGAGTGGATACATAGGGTAGGCAACTACGGTAACCACGTTTTGCAACAAGCGAAAGACCTCCGAGGATACGTCGCTACCCTGGTTGGGAAACAGAAAGAGTGACGTATCGTACAAATCCTCAAAAGAAGTTCAGTTAATACCATTAGGAAAGACCTGACTGGCCAGCCCACTTAACTCAACCACGGAAAGACAAGAGCAATATACCACAGCACCAATTTGACACCAAATATATATTTGACATGCCGCACATACTTCTAATCATTACAAATTTTCTCCACTCCAAAACTTCTCACTCCTACCACTTTCACCAAAACCGTCAAGTACGACCACAGCACCACCCAAAATGTCCACCACACCACCCAAAACCGGCCTCCCAACCACCCGCCGCCTATACACCCCAAACTTCTCCATATCCCCCCTTCACGCAGAAGCCCTGTCAAACATCTACGCCCCCATCACCAAAGATCTTTTCCTCTCCAAACCGCCATCCTGGAAAACAGACTCCGTCACGTCGCCCCCAAAATGGAAGGGCGAAAAACACCTATACAAAGACCCAGCCTACTACACCCTCGACCCCCGCGGCATAATCCCCTCCAAAAAGTTAGAAGCCAGGGGGTTAATCGAAATGCCCTTCCAAGCCTCCTCCACCTTCCCCCGCCTCCTCATAAACAAGACCGAATACCGCGACGGCCCCATATACCCTCAATTCGGCGATTTCCGCATCGACAAACTGGTCCGGTATGAGAAAGCCAACGTTCCGGCTAGTTGCTCTTCCATCGGCGCACCGCACGCCCGGAAACCAATCCAGGGAGCGGGATTAGTACCGGAAATGATCAACATACTGTCTAATCCGCATATCAGGAAAGGCCAGTTCCCGGCGCCGTTTTGCGAGTTGCCGGATGACAAGTTTGTTGCGTGGTTTGTGAGGAATATGGTGATGGTGGGGTGGGGGGAGTGGGAGGCGGAGGTTGAGGCGGAGAGGGTGTTGAGGAGGGGGGATGGGGAGGGTGTGGAGGAGTTGAGTGGAGTGGTTGAGGAGAAGGGGGACAAGCAGAGGGAGGATGAGAGGGGGTGTGCTTTGGCGAAGGAGATTAGGGGGAGGTTGGAGGCGATTGAGCGGAGGAGGATGGAGAGACGGCAGGGCAAAACTCAGAGGGCGGTGGAGAGGAAGAGCGGGTGTGAGGAAGTGAGGGATGATGTTTCCTTGTCGACAATGGAGGAGGAACCTGTGAAGCAGGGGAGGTATCCCGTTGAACGCAGAAAGTGGACTTGGATAAAGAAGTTCTTTTGGTGGAGATGATTCCCATCCCCTTCTACCATCCATCCTACATAGTAACGCAAGCAACCCCTTACATAACCTTCGGCTGACTCTCCGCAAGCTTGATCTTGCCCTGCTCATCATACACAATCTCCCTAATCTTAACACACCGCAGATGATTAACACCCTTACTCAAACTACTATCATGGTAGAACAGATACCACTTCCCCTTGAACTCGGCAATACTGTGATGCGTCGTCCACCCAATCACCGGTTCGAGGATCCTTCCACCGTACGTAAACGGTCCAAGCGGGCTATCTCCAATCGCATAGCACAAGAAGTGCGTGTCGCCCGTCGAGTACGAGAAGTAGTACTTCCCATTATACTTGTGCATCCACGCCGCCTCAAAGAACCTCCTGTCGTGGTCCTCCGCCTGGATAGGCTGGCCCGCTTCGTCGAGGATAACAACATCCTTGACATCCGAGGTGAAAGTCGTCATGTCATCCGACAGTTTCGCTACTTTCGCGCAGAGCGCCGGGCCAGACGACGCCTCCATAGTCTCGTAGTCTTCGCGGACAAACTTGCCCGTCTTCCAGCACTGCAACTGCCCACCCCAAATCCCTCCAAAATACAAATACGCCTGACCATCCTCATCCACGAAACTGGCTGGATCGATGCTGAAACTGCCCTTGATGGGCTCGGGTTCAGGCTTAAACGGCCCCTCTGGCTTATCGCCGCTCGCAACGCCAACGCGGAAGATACCCTCCTTATCGCGGGCCGGGAAGAAGAGGTAGTATTTCCCGTTTTTGGATGCGGCGTCGGGGGCCCAGAGTTGTTTTTGCACCCAGGGGATGTCTTCTTGCTTGAGGGCTACGCCGTGGTCGGTGACGGGGCCGCCGACTTCTTCCATGCTGAAGACGTGGTAGTCGTTCATGTCGTATTGGTCGCCGTTGTCGTTGTCGGCGATGTCGGTCTCGCGGTCGTGCGAGGGGTACACGTAGAGCTTGCCATTGAAGACGTGGGCAGAGGGGTCCGCGGTGAAGACGTGGGTTACGATGGGTTCTTTGTCTGCCATGATTGTTTGTATGTATGTGTGTATTTCAGTTTTGGTTGATGTTGGGACAGATAGTTGAATTGAATTGAAAAAAGCAGCAATGTTATATAGCTATACGTTGCCCTTCCCCATGGGCCCTTATGAATGGAGGGGTAGTCTGCCCCACGATGCGCCAGCCGCTCTGCTATTTACCCGGCGGGACGGCTATCCTGAAGCCAAGCAAATTGCAGTTGGATCCAAGACGGTCATACCACTTAGTATTGCTCAATCGCGGTACAATGGTGTCCGCTGTGGATGAAGAGATGGATGGAAGTTCGGCGTGCTGTTTAGCCGTCTATTCTTCCGCCCGCACAAGCGCGTGCTTCTAGTGCTAACTGCTAATCTGCCTCGGGTCGGCGGCGTCATGCGCTGCAACCGCGGGAGTCAAGTTCGCGCAAGATGCAGATCCAGGGTGCGGGTGACATGCAGGGAAGTAAGAAGTTGTTACGTGTATCCAAAGATTACGTTGTAGGGTTCCTACTTTTCATACCATGACCGATATCTATATTACTACAATTACACGTGCAGAACCGTGAAGACATCCAATGACGTCGCAACCTGGAAGCTGCATCGGGGGTATTAAATGCTCAGCCCAAACGCCATCGCTACCCAAGAACGTGATGTTTCTTCTTCCTCGACAGCAGTGGCTGGGGTTTTGGCGCACTTCTACCTGTCAAGATCTCGATACCGCCGTCCATATTCGGCGGACTGCGTGCAGAAGTGCGAAACGCACTCGAGATCCTCATACCAAGAACTGAACTAGACGTGCGTCGGCGCGAACTTGCCGCATGCGTAGGAACGGACTGCGTCTCTTTCAAAGTGAACTCCTGCAGCCCTTCGACAACGTCATGAACGTCCCGGCGTCTGCCCTCTCCTTGGCAACGGGCTGCTCTAGGACACGTCAGCACACCTGCAAACTCAAGCAAGCGACAAAGCGCCAAGCTCAGGTTTGTAGGGTCTGGTACAACTTCATGGTCTTGTTCCGCACATCGGCACACTGCTGCAGCGCAGTGATGTGCTTTTCTTGCGCAAGCTTCCATGTCTCCATGACACTCTCGTCCTCTTCCATCTTAGCCATGTAGCTCGCAAACCCAATTCCCCTGGTGGTCTCGCCGCGCTGGTGGATGAAGTGATGATCCAAGTCTTCCATCTCGCTGCTCCGCGCAGCAAAGTGGCCAGTAAGGACTTGACAATAGGCTCTGTAGGATTTGACATAGACGCCCATGTGGTCGAAGTACGTGTTTACGGAAGCCACATCCAGCTTGATAGGTGGGGTGGGTGCTCTAGGTATCTCTGGATACTTGAGATTCTTTGCAGCGTTTGCCTTGATGGGATGTGAGTTGGATGCGCCGGAAGGGAAGGGGAGAGAATCCATTACAGATCCCATGCCGGAAAGTCCGCCGTTCTGAGGCTCCACAACCGGATTGATCATGTCTGGACCAAGACCGTTCAGTCCTTCGGCTGGTGGTTTTGCAGTGGTCGCAGAAGGAGGTGCAGTAGCAGATCCATTCGGCGTCGCGTCTGCACCTGCCGTGTTCAATCTCGGTGATGTACGCGTTCCCTTCTTTGCGGGCTTCGCGCTTGGTGGTGGGACAGGGTCGATATCCATGGCATCTACATCACCATTTGCTGGCTCTTCTGCAAAGGCCTGGTACTTGGACCTCGCTGAGTCGGTTGATTCCTGAGGCTTCGACGCTCCGTTCTGCTGTACCGAAGCCTTTCGTGCAGCCTTTGGACGTTTCGTAGCCTCTGATGGTCGACGCGGCGATGTCTCCTTCTCCTGATTGTATACCCAGTTCGGATCCTTGAACGTCTCTTGCCAGGCTTGAGGACTGAACTTGGCAGTGTGTGGCGCCATCTTAGGTGGGGCGAAGTTGACACCCGGTGGTGGTCCCGGTGGAGGAGGAGGTATTGGCTGTCCGTTGGGCGCGACGGGAGGCGGGTCCATCGGCCGCGTGCTGAAGGGGTTGCGGTCTGTCGCATTTCGCTGTGATCTGCCGCGGGTTGGAGAGGCTCGGCCTTTTCCGTTGGCACCTTTTTGCATGTTAGGAGCAAAGTAACTGCCACTGCCTTCGAACTTGCCATGCCAGTCCGAAGGCGAGAATTTCAAGTTGATGCTTTCTTCACTCCTGCTCTTGAAGCTGTTGGGTATGTTCCCTGGCACGCCGTTACTCTGTCGTTTCGGATCAGGAGTCGTGAAGTTGCCTTCTGCCCAGGTTGGCGGAGGCGGTCTTGTGTTCTGAGGTGGTGGCGGAGGGTCACGGTGTTTGTTGCCAATGTTGGACGCTTCTGAGTCGGATTCTTCGTCGCTAGAGTCGGGATATCCATGAGCGAAAGGGTTCGGCTTCGCGCTGGGCTTCTTCCCCTGTGTTCTGCGACCCGAGTCCGAGAAGGCGCCGGCATCTTGCGAGTAGCTGGCTCGGTGCGAGTGTGTTGGCGAGTTGCGCACGCTGGAAGATCGTCCGAGACCTTCGAACATGGAGGTACGCTCGCCTGCTACGTGGGAGTGGTATGGCGTGCGCACGCGGTTGGCTTCTGAATATGGGACGTCGTCGGCATGGCTATCCGTATCAGGAGTCGTGGACATAGGTGGGGTCGGAGCCGGACGGGCATAGTTCCTATACGCTGACCGCGCCTGGCCTTCATCGACGCCTGGTGTTGATGGGTCAAAGCCAGTCTTGGACGACGGAACCCGGGTGCTCTGGCTGCGGCCAAAGGGAGTGCCATTGGGGTTGTTCTGCGGATTGGTGTGCGGACTACTCTGAGCGCTTGGGTTGTGCTGTCGAGGGTCCTCGCCTCGTGGCTGCTTCATCTTCTGCCATGCTGTGAAGACATTCGCGCGAGCCTCTGCATCCCTGGCCTTTGTGTCCGGTCGCTGCGCTGTTGGCGGCGCGCGGAAATTCCTGCCCGAGAACCTGTCCGCACCGGTGTTGTATGTGCTGTGGTGTTGCTGTGGTGGGGGAGGGCGCTGGGCTTGCGGCTGCGGTTTCGGCGGAGGTGCGCGATAGTATGAGCCCTGTGGGGTAGTTGTAGTGTATGCGTTCCTGGGAGGCGGCGGCGGTCTCGTTCGCGGTGTGTTGGGCGTGTGGCCAGGAGCAGATACATTGCGGTATTTCCTTCTATCGGCGTCGTACTTGGCTCGTAGGCTGGCATCGCATAGTATCTCGTGTGCGGCCTGAATCTCTTGGAAGCGGACGACGAATTCGGCTTCGCGCCCAGGGTTGCGATCTGGGTGATACTGCAGCGCCAGCGTTCGGAAAGCCTTGCGGATCTCGTTCTCGCTGGCCGTCGGGGATACCTTCAGGTCGGCATAGTAGTTTCGCGTGGCATCGGCTTTGACCATGGCGGCGGTATTCGCAGAGAGAGGTGAACGAGGAGGCTGGCGGGAGGTTGCACAGTGCGCGCACTCTGCCCTTGTAGGCAGCTCTAGTCGTCAAGCAGCCTGGTGGGGGTTGCCCGTTGACTGCCTTGTCGTGTGGCAGGGCAGTGCTGCTCAGATGATGCTGGCTGCGCGTGGACGTCGGCACATTGTGTAATGGAAGCTGAACCACGGAAACGGCAAAAGTCTGGATTTCTCACCCTGTCAGCCGCATGTCGTCAGTGTTGCAGAGAGGTGTGGTTACCCTTTGCGTCTATTGGAGCTGCAGTCGCTTGTTGCGCTGGCGAGGTGCTCTGCATGTGTTTTGGGCTGATGTTTTGGCTGAGAGGGGCCTACGGCAACGCTTAGCAACGCCCGACCTGGCCACGACAAGAACCCTGTATTAATTCCTTCTGGCCTCTCGAAGATAATTTATGTCGCAGTTATCCAAGCGTGCACGGAAATGGCCACAGCGAGTACAGCGCATTAACCTTGGTTTTGCCGTGTGTCTGACGTCGATGGTGCAGCTGTCTTACCAATACCGGTACCGGTCAGCTACCCATGTGAAAGTCCTGTTCGCTCTTGGCTATAGCAAGGCACACTCGCTCCTCCGAACATGGTCAATACGACGCCTTCTTCAACCGCAGCAGCATCTTCACGTTTGCTACCTGACATTTCACATTGCAATAGATGAAAACTGAAGTGTTGTCTTCGTAAAGATCATGAATCCGGTATGATTTTGAAAGTCCTGACAGCTTTTTTGCTGCTAGGAAGCTACGTAGCCCAGGACACCCTATGCCATTCACGCCAGCCCATACGCTGAAAACAATCGACCAGACGTTGCACCAAGCACACCATATGCTCAATGCATTTAACGGTAGCGCCAGAGGGAGAGGGTGTTGTGCCTCTTCCAGGTCTTCCTCCTTCCAGCAGTGGTGTTGTTGAACTTGTGTCCACGGCCGAGACCACGGCTCTTCTTGCCGGTGGCGGTGAGACCACGAGCCTCGCGGTGCTTGTGGACGGGCTTTGTGATCCAGTTGATGCGAGGATCGCGGCGGATGGCCTTGTGCTGGGGGTCGACGCAGATGACCTCGTAGTACTTGTAGGTCGAGTCCTGGTTGATCCAGTAGGAGTTGAGCACGCGCAAGTTGGCGCAGCGGCGGCCGATACGCTCCTCAGCGGTGGACTTGAGAGAGCGCTGGTACTTGAGCTGGTTGATACCCTGGTTGGTAGGCTTTCCTGTTCGATTGTCAGTTTTTCGTTCCATAGCAATTGGATTGCATGTTGCGTACCGTAGGTGGCGCCCCTGGAACATAATGTTAGCATAGTCCCTTTGCCCAAGATCTCGGTTGTACGTACTTGGGAGCCTGCCTCTTGCGACCTCCACGGCGGACGCGGATGCGGTAGATAACGTAACCCTGCTTGGCCTTGTATCCGAGACGGCGGGCCTTGTCGGGGCGCGAGGGGCGGCTTGCGCGGTGGATGACCTTAAGTTGGCGAAGCTATCGATGCACTCTCAGCAAAGTTCAACGAGTACACCAATTGAGACATGGGTCTCGGGATAATCATACCTCCCAGCACTGTCGTGTTGTTAGCAGAGTCCTTTGTCCAGCTCAATCGGTTATACGTACGCGAACGCGCATCAAGAAGCGCATCATGTCCGACTGCTTCTTCTTCTGAAGTTCTTCGACATCTACGGCGGATCAGCTACGAGCGGGCAATTGCGGTGTTCGGTGTGCGCTTACACTTGAGGGCACCCATCTGCGGTATTGTTAGTATAGAGTCGACGAGGTTCAGCAATATCGAGGAGACGTACCTTGACTGTTGGTTAGTAGATTGTCGACGCTGTCGTGCTGGAGGTTGCGAAAAGATGATACGACAGGTATTTCGCACTGTGTGGGCGGGGCCGTGCGAGGCGCTAGCTTGACGAGGCAACGCGCAAACTGACACGAGTCGGTCAGAAGAACATGGCCCCGCCGAGCACGACTGCGAAACCGCGAACGCCAAATGTTGGGAAAGTGCAGAGGCGATGTTCTCGTCTGACTGCATGTGACGAGAGTAGAGCGATAAATCTTGCAGATCTGTAATTTCATTCATGAGCCATGTTCAGAACTTGCTCTTGCGTGGGTTGGAGTCTGGTGTTCTGCTCGGTTCGATGTATACTCCGCATTAGGAAGTTCATCAAAATCCGTCGATTGCTTGTGTCTGCATTGTTACCACGGGCTGTGAGAACCATCGCCGTGTCCATGTACCTCGTCTTCTTCATGCCCACCCACACATCGCCTTGAACACCACAATACCGCTCATACCTAGCAGCCATCACCCATCGGCAATCCCTTGACCATCCTCTTAACACCCCTCTCCGCATACCTCAGACTCTTCTGCAGCTCATAGTTCAGCTCAACCTTCTCGCCTCGTTCCATATCCACATCGCCGTCTTCGTCCGTCGTCACAGAGTCCTCCACATCCGCTCCCAACACCTTCTTGACATTCCTCAGCGCAACTCTAGCGCCCTTCTTGAGCTGCTTGTCCGTGTCCTCGATGTCCTGCTTCCATGTGTCTGCAATAGTGTCGGGCTGCTCTTCTCGTAGTTTCGCAATCATACCGTCTAGCCTTTGGTATTCGTTGACGAGGGCCTCGGATGCGCGTAGGACGCTGGTGACGGAGGTGTAGACTGCGTTGCCTGCGATTTGAGTGCCTGCGAAGGTTTCGGGCTTGCCCTTTGCTGGCCGGTTGGGGGTTTGCAGGGCTTCGAAGATGGTGGAGGTGAGTTCTTCGCGACGGCGCTCTTCTTCCTTCTCGCTACAGTAGCTGTTAGAGTAGTATTGCAGATGATGAGAGATTGACTCACGCTTGGAGCTTTCGCTGTGCTAGTAGTGCGTTGTACTTCTTCTGATCGGCATTTATCGTGGCGCGGAATTCCTGCATCTGGGTTTCATCTTTCTTTGGCTTCTCGAGAAGACGACTGAGTGAAAGCATCTGCTGGCTCTCAGGCGCGGGTGAGGCATGTCGGCGCGCCATGGTTGGGATGGTATGTGAAAAGGTGAGATGGTATGGCACATTGGTGAGGAAGGTGCCACCCGGTGTCAATATCTGAGGTAGGCGTGTAGGCCACATCACACTTTTAGTTGTCAGAAAAATCCTGAAATGTAGGCCGGGAGGATCTCAATCAGCCCACGGGCTTCAGGAATTTTTTCTCTGGGGTGCCGGGAGGTATTCAAGGTGTTGAAACACTTCACGAAAATTAGGCCAGGAGGTATTCAGTGATTTTGGCAGAGTCATCTCAAACCTGATATATAGGCCTGGCAGATACCACAACATTCACAAAAGACAGTTTTTTGGTGCCAGAAGCATTCTCATTTCGCCACATAGGCATGATATATAACTAAAATACACGCATTCATGGGGATTTTTGGTGGTGAAAGCAAGAAAAATCAAGCAAAATCAGGAAGGGGAAATGACTTGCCTCACCGGGCAGTCTACATAAGCCTTGGAATCATGGGTGAAAAGGAAATGAAAAGGAAATACCATATAATGATCAAAACCCGAAAAGAAACCTTGAAGAGAACTTGACTTGACAGTCAATTCTGTCTTCAGTTACCGAAAGACAAGTTGTGCATGGCACCATTCAAGGTGCTGTCAGCGCCAGTGGTGGGGCGACCACGTCCTCCTGAGGCGCCATAGTATCCTCCAGGAGCAGCTGAGGTGTACTGGGCATTGGCGTAGGCGTTAGTGTAGCCACCACCAGAAGAGTACGAAGCGCCACCGTTGTACGCGTTGTGGTGCTGATGACCGAAGGCGTGGCCGGTACTGGAGGTGTAGTTGCGCGAGGCAGCGTATCCAGCAGTAGTTGTAGCAGGCCCATACCCTCCACCGTATGACGAAGTGTAAGTCGAAGGCGGATAGTAGGCTCCAGCTCCATAGTTCATCGGGCTGCCGCTCGCAGTGACGTTGGGGTAGTAGTTACGGTACATCTGCTGCTGCATCTGCTGACCGTGGGACCAAGGCTGCATGTTGTATGAGGGCTGGGTAGGGTAGGCCGGGATCTGGTGGGAGAACGCGTGGAAGCCGTCGTCGTAGTTACCGTAGTTGCTCTGGGTGCGAGCTTGACCTGAGCGATAGTTAGCAATCATACACACGTAGCAAGGAGACGACGATGGACTTACCGTACTGCTGGGCCGGGCGCTGGGTGTTGGAGCCGAAGCCGGGGCCGACAGAGGAAGAAGCATTGCCGTTGTTGGATGTAATGATGGCTCCAGGACCGATAGCAGAAGGCGGGGGAATCTGAGACATGCCGGCAGGGTTGACGACTGATGCAGGGTTCACAGCCGACATCCAGATGCGGACCTTGTACTGCTTGAACAGGTCGGTGACGAGCTCGTTGAAGTTGACATACGACTCGGCGTAGTAGAAATAGGTAAGCTTGTGGTAATCACTGAAGATGTTAGTATGATGAACAAGAAGGTGAACATGTCTGACTTACGCCTGGTACTCAGCATCGAGGATCTCCATAGGCAGCTTGTGGTCAGCGGCCTTCTGAGCTCCGAGACGCTTGGCCTTGGCCTCTCCACCCTCCTTCTCACGTAGCGCAGAGATCTCATGGGCCTGAGCGAGACGCTTGATCATCTTCGGCTTGAACGGTTCAGGCTCTCCCGAAGCAGTAACTGGGGTGCGGCTCATGGGGTTCGGGAATCCGTTAGCACGGGCGAGGGCGCCGAGCATGCCGGAGTCGTTCTGGGTGCCGGCCAGGGAGTACTGAGAGAACATGACGAGCCAGCGGAAGTGCTCCTCGTTGGCCTCAACCTTGAGCTTCTTAGCCTCCTCCATGGTCAAGTCGGCATGAGTGATCTGGCCCAGGTCGCATCCACGGTCGCCTTCAGTGATGACAAGGTCGCCACGACGGATCTCGAGGCCGGTGTTGTCGTAAAGGTAGTAGATGTCGGCACGAGAGCACTTGAAGGTGACAATGTACAAGCGGCGAGTGGGGTTTCCGATTCTAGGAGGGACCGCGTAGGGGTTGCCAGCAGACATGGCCATGTTGGGCACGACAGGATCTGGGTGAGCTGCCGAGATGGCGGAGGAGTTGATAGCGCGCGAGGCCGGGCCGTAGCCAGTGAAGTAGGCAGAGGCGTCGAAGGGCTCGTCATCCTTGTTGCCACGTGGGCTCTGGCGGGGTGAGACGTACTCCTCCTCTTCTTCCTGAGTGTTGCTCAAGGTTGAGAGCGGCATGGCTGAGTTGTAGCTACCGTAATGGGCGAACGAGTGACGGCGGCCGAGGGGGTCCATCTCAGCAGGTGAGATGTTGCCTGTGGTCCACTGGGGCTTCTGAGGGCTGTCCACGATCTCGACTTCGTGATCACGGTTGAGGACACCGACGTGCTCGCTGAAGCGACGGGTAAGGCCTGGGCCAGGACGGTTGACCGCAGGCTCAGTGTCGTCAAGCTCTTCGATGGCATACTCACCGGCGGCGTTGTAAGAGGTGTTGCGCAGACCGGCAGTCGTCTTGCGGCGCTGCTGCTGGAGCTGGGAGACAGGGGAGCCAGTGGAGGTAGCCCTGCTGCGGGCGCGAGCGTTCTCCATGGCGGCTTGTTTGAGCAATGCTTGTTTCTGCTCACGCTCCCAGTAACCGGCGGGCAGGCGGACTCCGTGCTCTGAGCCGTTGGAGGACTCGATCTCGTCGGCGTCGTCTTCACGCAGCTGCGAAAGGCCGACAGCGGACTCACCAAGAAGGCTGGGCTTGGATGGACGGTGGCGGAGGTTGGCGCTGGTGTTTGGCTGACGCGAGAAGCGACTGACAGGACTGTGCTCGATGTCGCCTTGACCTATGCTATAGGACTGGGAACGGACAGCCTTGCGGAAGGGATTGGGAGCTTGTTGGTTGAGCAAAAAGCCAATACCGTTACCGTCGTCGCCTTCAACTGTGGTGGGAGAGGGGATAGGCTTGTCGGTGGGTGCAAAGGCAGATGTAGGGGAGGGAGCGATCTCTTTGTTGGGTCGATTCAAACCGTTGAAGCTAGGCGTATTCCAGGGGAACGACGACGTGGACGGGCGGGACTGCTGGGGCAACTCGAGTGACGGTGTTGTGGGCTGCGAGCCGGCAAACGACACCGAGGGCAGCGAGAACTTCCGGTTGGGCTGGATATCTTGGAGCCAACCAGAAGAGGGACGTCGAACACCGAGAGGGTAGGAGCCTTGCGCAGGGCGAGTAACGACTGGCACGTGCTCGCGGTCGTCGTCGCTGGACGCCAAGACATCGCTGTCAGGGGTGGGACGTCGGAGTTGCAACTTCGACTTCTCGAGCGCTGAACCACCGACGGTCAAGCCGCGGTTGTAAGGGTTATTACTCATCATGGATGGTCTACTTTGAAGACGTCAGTGATCTCCTTGTCATGGATGACAGAACAGTGGCTGGACGTACCTTGAAGAGTTGCAGGATTGGGGATGAATAGGGGGGTGTCTTGATGCACACTACCTGCACACGGAAGATGTCTGTGATGCACAGGGTAGATGCTATGTTGCGTGGTCGAGGGTGTAAGAAGATGTAATGTCTAGGCAGGTGGTGTGTCTTTATGTCTCCTTCACCTCTAATCGCAAACGCGCAATATGTTAGCGCCGACGTCATCAGAAGGGGCGATAAGGAGCGGGGTATCAAGGGTGAGACAGGTAAAGGCAGCGGTGAAGGTAGACGTGAGGGCATTCGTGCGGGCATACGTGGGGGCAAACGGTGAAGGTGGCCAGCCAGCGTAGGTGAAGGGCGGGGCACTCTGATGGCATGCGGCCAGACCACGATGCAAACAATGGGAGCGCCGGACGTGCCCGAGAAGCGGAAGGTGCTGAGATGAGATGAGAATACATACCTGGACTGTAGATTTCGGAAGCAGATGTGTCTATCGCTAGATGCGTACTTGACGACCTGAAGACAGCGTGTATGGTGCTGATGCGGCACTTCAGGACGTTTAGGGGTTGTAGAAAGCCGTGAAGCAACCGCTCCTGCAAGCAGAATCGGATGCAGGGCGTGATGAGGGTTGTGGGAGTGAGATGATGGGAAAGATGGTGGTGGAGGAAGAAGGAAGCAGAAAACGACGCCAGCTGCGGGGTTTTACGAGCCAGCACCGAAATGCGACAGTCAGCTGGCTTGATTACCGCTTTCAAGCGCTGGAGGAAAGACCGTTGGCGATGCTCGAGGCAGGAACGCCGTGCACGGATGGCTTTAGATATTACTGTCGGCCAGTCGTCTTAGCAATGAACATAGGGGCCAGGAAGAGGCCACGCTGAAGAATAACAGGATGAAGACAGCAGAAAGCTTGAATTGCTCCCAATGATCCTCCTCGTAGGAACGTAGAATGAAATGATGCTGCTGTTCGAGTGACAATGCTCAGGAGAGTTGGCTTGCTGTCGCCCCGCCCACACACACCATCTGGACACCCCCGAGAACTTGATGCAAGCAGCTCTACCCGTCAGAACATCCTACAGAGACTCTTCCGAGGCGAATAGGGTGCTTCTGCATGTCCAGAGTCGTGATGCAGTGCGTGGTGTTGATGGCGCTGACCTGCTCCCGCACGACCTCAACTCCGCCAACGCCGGTACATACCCCGACATCTTCCACAACACCACTCGCCCCCGAACAGCGCTCCTGAGAACCGTATGCAGGGACGCTCACACCGAAGAGAGCAGCTGCAGTAAGGAAAAGAAAGAAAGAAAGGCTGACTCTGCTTACCTAGTTAACAGAACTTTGTCTAGAGAATTACGCGACGCGGAGCTCGATGCCCAAAGCAGATCTATCGGGAGAAGGGCGGTATATCCTATCCGACATCGTCAGCCTCGTGGTAATTGCATACACATGCACGACATCGCAGAGCCTGAATACGCCGCAGACCCGCCGCCGCAGCAGACGGGCGCGACGACGACGTGCGCACGACGCGGAATGCCAAAGGAAGGGATACATACCTGGTATATTCTATCCCACAATGACTCTATTCAAACAAACTGATTTGGAAGCCGATTAGCACTGGACGAGAGCCCCAAGCTCTGCGACACGAAGCTGCGCGGGCACAACCGTCGCAGATCGGCGAAGACATACCTCAAAACGTCGCAAACCAAGCGCCAAACTCTTGAACCAGTCTATCCCTAGTCTTTCTTCTCGAAGATATCGAACACGAACACGATCCGCTATGGCATCAGTCGTCGCATGGAATCACACAAGCCTAGGATCGGCAAGAAGGCACCGGGTCCTTGGAGTGTGGGGAAGCGCCACGCTGCTAAACCCAAGGCTGTCCCGCAGATCAAGGACAGATGTTCGGAGGATGGACGTGCGACTACTAGAGCAAGCACATGTCGCCCTCTGACATGGACGGCAGAACAAGAGAATATAATAGGGAGGGCACCGTCCGCAGAGGCCAGACTGACAGCAGCAGAGTTTCGCCTTGGCGATCGTTCGAAACGTTGGGAAGCAGACGCGGCAGACACCCTGCGTTCCGCGCGCCTTGTCAGATCAGGAGACGACTCCACCAGCCCAAGCGCGGCGAGCTTACGGCGATCTCAAAGACTTCGAAATGTGGCTGACAGGGAGGCAAGAGGAGGAAGGCGAGGCAGGATGCTCATTACAGGAGACGAGACGTAAGTCTCTGAGACAAGCAGACATGCAACGCCTTTGAGGCTTCTGCAGCTCACCGGGCTGGCCAAGGGTCAGGGGCTTGTGAAGGGTCGTTGCGCAGGAAATGCGGAGACGGCCATCCCAACTTTGGCTAGCCGTGTATGCTTCAGGCGAACTCCTGCAAATTGCTGCGCTGTTGGGGGGTAGCGAAGCTCGCCGGACAGGGCCCGGTTCACCCAACCGTCGGTCTTCGTCAAACCTCTTGTAACCACCTCTCGACAACACAGCTTCATCGACTTTCAACAGGATTCATCCTTCTTCTTTAGCCCAATTCCTGATCGACGATGCGTTGGGCTGCATGGCTGGGGTTTCGTCAACGAACCCCTCATTACTTCTGTCTGGACTCGGTTGGGCCCGTCGGAAGACATCCATCCCTTCTCTTCTAGGGCTTCATGCTTGCTGCACGCCATTCTGTTTCGCTTCAAGCGCCATCAGTCACGCTGCATCCCCGTCAGGCTATCGCACCCCGGAACAGCTTAAGCAGCACTGCGGACACTTTCAGCCCTAGAGTGTAACAGGTCACGCGGTCTCGACGACAACCATGGCCTCAATACTAAGCTCTTTAGCTGCTTGACGCACCCGCGGCATGCCCCGCTCAGCGCGTTGATCTCTGTGGACACGTCTGGGCCTCTCCTATTCGACGCCGCCCTTGATATACGTATCGCAACCGATGGCTACACAACGAGCGTTCCTGGAGCTAACGAACAACATATCCCGCGAAGACTCCTGAGTGGTTCGCGACATGTTCGCCATCTGCAGCCGACAGGGTATTACAGTGTGTCTTTGGCCGGTGTCGAGCACACGAAGCACGGCATGCTGTTGGACAGTCTCCTCTTTCGGCTCTGCATATTGGCTGCGAGGCATCCTGACAACCCCGCATTTTGCGCACAGCATTGGCGTTATTGAGGACAACCAAGCTCCGCGGTACCTCCAGTCAACGATGCGCCCGCACGTTTGTTCGCCGCCTGAGGCCCTGTCCAAACGGTCGCTCGTTCTTCGGCCTTGGGCTTTTGGAATTCTGTTTGCTGTTGCAGAATGTTTGCCAGAATTGCATGCTGCTCTTAGGTACGTATGGTATTGCCACAGATCGGGCTGCCCGACTCGAAGGAACCCTGTCGCAACCGACGTTTGTGAACCTCCTTTGGGATACCGATCAAGTGCTCGGTCCGATGTGGAGGCCATCCGGCTGTCACCGAACGGCATCGTAAGTACCTTGCCCCGTTGTTCTGATCCGCATCCCGGTCAAAGGAGCATGCCCCTCGGCTTCCTATGTACCGCATGGTTGTGGCGATGCCTGGTGCATGCTCGTATTGGACCTCCCTGATGGGATTTGCAAATTGCGTACACATGGACCATTCTCCTCGTTGTTGATGTCCCAGCCTACCACAGGAAGCCACACCAACCTCGAGAGTGGCGTTTGTGTTGTGACGACTCGAATCTCGCAGGGGTATCGTTCGCAGTCGCGCGGGGTACGGTTCAGGATCCGCCAGCGAGTATCCTCGTCCTGGTCTTGGACGGATTCCCGCGGGGTTGGTCATTGCGTCTGTTCGACTATGGTGTCCGCTTCCGAGAGCCGCTTCGGTTTCAAGGGATAAACTCTGTTCGTGTTGAGTCCAATGGTCGCTAACCTACTTCTATGTTGCCTGGTTAGCCTCTCGTATCCAAGAACAGTATTCCGAAGGGGTGACTGCGTTGACATGATGCCTCGCCGTCGCGTGCAGGATGTGTTGCAATCACGGTTGCGGAGTATCGAGGGACTTCCGCTCAGCTTCTTTGTTGTCTAGCCAGCCCTTTGTTTTCAAGAGTAGCATGCCGGGTGTAGTGCGCGCCTTGGAGTGGTCTGCCGCCGTCTTCGAGAAGACCTCTTGTTGCCATGGCCGCGGACTCGTGTAAGATGGTTCCCGATCAGGTACCACGATGTTATCGACCTGACAGCCGGTCATGGTGCGAGTTGTTCGACGATGTTGAGCATGAGGGTGTTTTTCGCATCCGCTGAAGTCTTCTCCGCGCGGAGGCGAAGTGGAGGGCGTGGTTTCTTCGGCTTGCCGTCTGGTACGTGTGGCGGGGAGGCCGCGAGGCGGTCTCGTTGCGCACGTTGCCGTTCCTACACTTTTGGTAGAGCTCTCTGTGGTATGGAAGTCCATGACGGAGTTGAGTATGCGCCGCCTGGGCGGCAACAATCCTGTGGTTGCAAATTGAGGGAGCGATTTGCCGAAGTCGAGAAGACCTCGCTGAACTCCCGAGGCGGAGGCGCAGGGAGTCGACGCCGCCCATGTTTAAAGAGAGGGACTACAGCCTCCTGATGGCTTCACAGTGGCTGCATCGGGGGTTGGTGGGCTCAAGGGGGTGGGGTGATTTGAGAGGTTTTGGTCGAGGCTCGAGCAACATCACGCAAAACACCAGCGCTTGCCCGAGGAAAGACCAAGGCCAACATCACAACATCATAACAACATCACAACACTATGTCAAGGGGTATAAGGGAAGGCATCTTGGGGCCAAGGGCTTCTACATAGCCTCCGCCTTTACCTTTCGTGCAGGGGAAGGAGGGTGGTGCTAGGACTCTGTCCGTGGGATGAGGCCAGACCTTGGGTAGCCAGGAAGGTAAAGCTGGACAACATCGAGGTCACTCAAAGGGTGCAGCGACCAGCACTGACCTTCACGGAGGCAAACAGGCTTCTGTGGAAGTGCTGAAGAAGGTCAATGTCTCCTAGATGTCCTCCCAAACTGCCGCCTTCCCTGTGGATTCTCTTTGCGAGCTCCTGGTTTGCCTGCTCCGCTTTCCCCGGCCTCCTACCTCCGCTTTGACCCCTTCGGCAGCCGACAAGCCACTTTTTGGCTGAAAATTTCAGCTCCAACGCCTCCGTCTTTCCAACACCACCACCACCACCGCCGCCCCCGCAACGCAATGGCCATCCAGCTGGCTCCTGCCTCCTTTCCCCACGGTCGTCGATCACGCATAGTGACTACAAGCTCGATGTAGTTGCCCTTCGTCGGAGCGAAACTCCCACCTTGAGACTACATTGGAGCCTCGAGTCGAGAACAGTATGAGGATAAATGAGCTCGGGCGGCTACACAAACATGGCCGATGCTCGAGGATATTGCTCAGCTCCTCCCCCAAGAGCCAGCTCATGCGATGCCGCGCCATCGCGATTGAAATCGTCTGCGTCTGCTTAACAGTATTACAACAAGTCCTTCCTGGACAACCGACATAAAGCCACTTTCTCAAGGCCGTTTCATGGTATGGGAGGGGGCGACTTGGTACACGCCGCTTGTTGGCGCTGTCGAAGGAATGTCGAAGATCAATGCGTCCATGTTACCCTCCTGCTCTCGGGCAGCGATGGGTAGCTGGACGGCCAATCTGAAAAAGTCGCCTAGACTGAGACTCTTGTCTTTGCAATACAGATACGGGTTGGACATTACTACGTAGATGAATGATATATGTTCTCTATATTGAGTTGCACTTCTTCTAAGGAAAAAGCTGAACACCCTGGAGTCAACGTTGACGTCGGGTTGCCTACTTGGCATGTTTCTATCTTCATGTACGGTGCAGACCTGTTCGACTTTTGCATGAGGCGGTTGTTTTACTGGACTTTGTACTTGACCTGTAGACTATGCGCCATGGAACAATGTTAGTAATCCATCCCGCCTTGGCAAAGTCTGCGCGCATGCATGTTGCGTTGGTAAAACGACGCGAGTGCACGACGGCACAAAGAAGGTTTCTGAGAAACGTCAATATCGCATAAGGGCCGAGTGCCCAACAAAACACGTCTACTACGTTTCACGATGTCATGCAAGACTATAAAGCGCGTAAACTGCAACAGCATTTTCCTTGCGAGCGCCTTTCAATCAGAAAGATGGCATATTCCACGACTGGCTCGCCGGCGATGCTCGTGCGAAGACGATTTGCAAACATGGTCCATCCGCGTCACACAAGAGTTCGCACGGAGCGCAACGATGGCGATCACGTCGTCGATCCGGGGAGCGAGTATCCGCAGATCCAAACCTCGTCCACGTGCAAAACCAACATCAAACCTCATGTCGTCAAGACAAACTTTGCATGTCGGCGACGGTCCAGAAGCCACAGCGCATGTCATAGCATGAGCTGTTACGTAGAAGACTGCAGTAGCCCCCTCGGAGAAAAGAATTAGGGTGACGGTGCGGTCATGCGAAGGAAGCGCCTAGGGGCGTCAGCGGTGGCTGATAGCGCTGATGGACATCCCTGTGCCGACTTGCATCATCGCTGTTGTTGCGCAGCAACCAGGAGAACAGCCGCGTAACAACGTAGAATCCTATATAGTATTGGAGCAATGCTCACGCGAATGATCGTCTTTATCGCAAACAAACACCACGCAGCAATTCCAATTCCATCTTACGTCGAAGATCCGCACGTCGTGATCGGCGCTACCAACCAGGCAAGTACCGATAGTTCCGGAGAGGGAAGCGACGATTGGACCCTCATACGTCACTGCCGGTCGCCCAGGGTCCTATGACGCTGCCACAAAGACCCGCTTCCTCCCGCCAGCCGCCGATTGCTATAATTCTCCAGCCCCAGCCCAACCCTTCTGCAGCAGATCGCTTTCATCTACAGCAGCCACTCGATTCATTCATCTCCACCGCAAACCTAACGCTTTGCCAGAAACGACGAACTTGAGTTCGTTTGCATCTGTACACCACCCAACCACCACATTTTCCATATACACATCAGCAAGATGGTGTCAAGAGCTATTTCCATGGGCCTTCGCGCCTGGCAGGTATGTTCATAGCATTGACTCATCGAAGGACCTCATTAATGTCGTATAGTTGATCTGCGCCATCCTCGTCACGGCATTCATGGGCAACAACATCGCCCGCGCGTGGAACGGAACGCACTCCATCATCAACTACTCACTCTTCGTCGGTGTATGGTGGTTGTTCACATTGCTATACTTCCTGCCCACATCCTTCATCGAGAAGTTCAGCATTCCCATCGTGGACATTGCCATGGACGGACTGAGTGTCCTCTTCGGTTTCTGTGCCGCCGTCGCGCTTCCGGCATACATTGGTGCACACAGCTGCTCGAACGCCGTAAGTTGTTCTCAATCTCCATGCTCAGCGCATTATCTAACATCTCCCAGGGATACACCCGTTCCAACAAGGTCCTCAACAGCTCCGCAGACACCGAGCAGAACTGCCGTCAAGCGCAAGCCACCACCGCTTTCCTCTGGTTCGGCTGGGCCGCTTTCGTCGCCACGCTCGCCGTCAACATCATGAACGGACGCGGTAGTGGCGCCAACCTGCGCGGTGGCATCCGCCGTGGCGGTCCCTCCATGAGCCAGGTTTAGAATACCTACAAGTCTTACTCCGACGCTTCTTGGAATACCCGATCGGATGTCAGCGACGTCTGAGCCTGCCCGCACCAAGTCGCGCAGCACTACCTGGTACATGTATCATATGAAGGTGGATAATACATCGTGCTTGATGCCGATGCGTTGGATCAAGGGGAAGTTTCCTAGGATACCAGTACACGTGTACGACCGTTATGCGGCGTTTGCATTGATCTTTAGCGATTGTAATAATACTATACTTAATGATATGGAATTACGATACCCAACATCATCTCAAGCGCCAATATTCGTTCTTTGGAAGAGTCTGCTCATCATGACGTCATCTTCTTGGTTTTGGTCCGCGATATCCATTTCAGCATGGCAGCCCTCCTATCATCACTCGCTTGCCCTGCGCGCGCCTTACAGCCGTCTTACCCGCCAGACAGGAGTGGGCTTACCTCGATCTTCACACCAGTTTACGCTATCCTCTTCAGTCGGTACTGATGAGACTGTAGCAAAATCGACAACACCAACTTACAGCCGACACTTAGAAATATGATACGATGCTGACATGAATTGTACAATTCATCAAATCTATCACTTCATACATCCGTTCCGCTTCATCCAACAAGTAAAACCTCCCGCCAGACCAACGGCATGTTCTTTTTGTCCACGGCAAAACTCTCCTATACCCCTGGCGTTAATCCACAACACGGTCTCCTCGACCTCCACTATATTCACCACCTCATATCCTCCCCCCTCTCTCTTTTCTCAACACCGTTCCTCCGTCCCGCCTGCGCATCTCGCTTCCACACCTGACTCTTCGGCCACACAACAGCGTGAGTAGGTTTCGCCTTATCGGCTGCCTGGACGCGCTCAAACGTCGGCGACGTCTGCATCGTTGGTTTTGCTCCTCGGCTGAGCGTTGGTGTGGTTTCTATATCCGGCGGTACCGTGTGGTTCTCATCTGCGGGGATGAATGAACCGGATGAAATGTACCGCTTAACACCAAAGAAGAGGATGTAAACATTCACGCAGAGAAATATCGTAGCGCCATAGAACTGCGACAGGCCCAGTATTTTAGGCAGGAGTATGGCGAGAGCGAGGACGCAGATGTTGTGCAGGAAGTACATCCCATGTAGATAGAACATGGTATAGATAGAGACGTAAATGTAGTCGACATCCATTTCGTAGGCTTGTGAGTGGATATTACTCGTTAATTACCTCGCGTATAGATACTCACAATATCGCAAAAGAGCGGTTGCCTATATGGATGAGCAGAAATGGAGTTTAGCGTGGTAATAGTTGACGAAAGGAGGGAGGGGCTTCCGTGCATTCACCGATGAGATGTGGTGGTGTCTGGTTTACCGGGAGAGGCTAGAAATTGCAGGAATGTGTCAAGACAAATCAGAGCGCTCTTGCTAGAGATTTCGCGAAGGCCGTACATCTTGTGGGCGGACATGGAAGATGGCGAGATATCAAGACAGGATAGTAGGACTGACAGACATCACCGTATGCTTAAAAACGGACAAGTTTGAGTAGGTTGATGTTACTTCACGAATGGATTTACCACTGCTCGCAAGATATCGGTAGCCTATATTTGCCCGCTTGCCGTTGATATAGAGCAGCAACGCCCAGGACAACTTCCGTAGAGACATGTTTTTTTTTATAAGTAGTTCGGACACTTTATCCCACACCAAACATCTTCAAATATCGAACATACAACATGAACAATCACAAAGTTGATAGGTCAAGCAATTCTAAAGTAAATATACAGACTCAATAAAGTATATCGGAAGAAACGACGCCGAACGCCCATGAACCGGTAGTTCAATCCCACCGCCTTAGGAAGAGAGAGACCTTTGCCTCATGCCCACAACGCCAAATCACCAGGGTATAAAACACCCACCCACATGCACCCAACGACAAGGCAAGCAAGCAAGCAATCTACTCGCTATCGTCGTCGTCATCGAAGCTAGGTTCAGAAGCCTCATCCGACTCCGCCTCATCATCACTAACCACGTACTTCGCCGGCTTAGCAGCAGCCCTACGACCAGGTCGAGCAGCAGGTGCGCGAGACTTTGGCTTGGGAGTCGGCTCGTCCTCATCCTCGTCAGACAAGATGTCGTTGGCAATGGCGTCCGCATCCTCCATCTCCTCATCTTCGTCAGAGTCGATGGTGATCTGCTTCTTAGCCTTGGCAGCCGGCTTGGCGGCTTCCGCGTCTTTGCCATGCTTCTTCGCGTAGGCTTTTGCTGCGGGGCTCTGGGCAGCGGGCTTCTTCGCAACGGCCTTAGGCTTGGGTGCGGGCTTAGCGGCTGCAGCTTTGGGCTTCGCGGCTGGTTTGGTAAGTCTGCTTGCGACGGGCTTCTTGACGCCGAGATCGAAGTCGTCCTCGTCTGAGCTCATGATGGTGTCGTGGATGTTGCGAGGGGGAGGACGTTGAGGTGAAGACTGAGGCATCAGGCCCTCGTAGTTTGTGGTGTCGCCGTCGATCTCGATGGGCTCGACGGGGCTGTTCTTCTTTACAGGGGCTGCTGGGCGCGCAGTAGTAGTGGCTTTGAACATGGGTACTCCGTTTGTACCGGATCCGATGGTCTTGACCATGCTGCTAACATCGCCGAGAAGGTCATCGTCATCATCGTCGTCAGAGTCGCTGCCCATGGTGTACTTGGGGGCCTGCTTCTTTGCGCTGCGAGCAGTACGAGCGGCGATGGTCTTGGAAGGCTCCTTCGCAGCCTCCTGAGCGACTGCAGCAAATACATCTGAGTCCTCGTCGTCCGAAAGCGGATCCTTTTTGATGGCCTTTGCAGCGGCTGGGCGACCCCGTTTAGCTGGAGCTGGAGCTGGTGCAGAGTCTGCCGAAGCTGATCTACCGTCCTCTCCACCTTCCGTCTGGGGCGTCTCCTCTTTCTTCTTGACTAGATGGGTGAGCAGAGTGCCTTGCTTCTGCGGTGCAGTTGAGCCAAATGCGCTGCTGCTCTTGAGGGCTTCCGCTGCACTAGGCTTCTTGACTGGTTCCTGCTGCAGATAGCTAAGCAGCCCCTCCTTCTTCGGCTTTGCCTTCTTCTTAACCGGGCCAAAGTCGGATCCGGAGTCGTCCGAGTCGCTTCCATCTGCCTTTCTCTTCTTCTTTCCCTTGCCCTTGCCACCGCCGATACCAAGCTTGGCGGAAGGTCGGCGAGTGATGGCAGCGATCTTCTTCTTGCGCTTGACCTCTTCGTCCAGCTGGACATTCCATTCGTCCATGAAGGCTTCAAGATCGACAGTCCAGATGTCCTTTGGTGATAGCTTGATGAGAGTGTCAATCTCATGTTGCTTCTCGCCGATCTGCTTCAGAAGCTTCTCGACGCGCTCTTGGGTCAAAGACCAGATAGCCATCTAGAAAACGTTAGTTCTGGTATTGGGAAAGGATTAGTAGCACTTACACCCAGCAGATAGTCGTAGTCGTTGGCGGACACTTCCGTCTCGGCATCTTCTGAGTCATCCTCCTGGACATCCTCGACCTCACCAGCAGCCTTAGCATCCTCGACCTTGGGGAAGGGAGTGAAGCCGAGCTTCTTGAGCTCCTGAACAAGCACAGTCTTCTTCTTCTTTGACACGATGAGCTTGCCATCAATGATCATCTGAATGAACCTGGCCTGGTTCGTCATCTTCAGGTGCTCCTTCTCCATGACCTGGAGCTGATGCTGCTTTCGCTTCTCGTAGTATCGCAGACGGACGTGGTAGAACTCCTCGATGATATCGAGAACGCTTGCATACTTGTGGATGCGACCGTGTGCGTCGAAAGCGACCAAGTTGCTGGTTGATTGAGGCTTGAAGAGCTTGAACATCTCTTCCAGACCCTTGGCAAGAGCTGTTGCCATGTACTTGTCTTCCATCTTGATGATGAAGTGAACGCGGTCTGGCGTGTTGTAGTCGATGTAGTCCTTGATATATGAAGGGCCCTTCTCGGCCTTGATGATCTCCTCAAGCTTCTCCTTGAAGTCTTGTGTCCAGTAACGGACTGGCAGCTCAGTGATCTCAACCTCGTTGTCGCCAGTTTGTCGGACAACTCCAGTGAACTGGTATCGATCAGGACCGAGCACTGTCGTTGTACCAGTGAAGCCCTTGTACCACGGGATCATTGGGAGCATGTCTTCCTTGGTAGCACCTGGCTGCATGCGACGCTTGATGTTGTCGATAATATCCATCGGGTTGAAGTTGGGGATTTCAGAGCTCCAACCAGTACCGATACCGCTCGAACCGTTGATGAGAATCGTGGGTAGGATCGGAACAAACATCTCAGGCTCGATCTTGTGGCCATCAGACTCACCGTACTTTAACAGTGCGTCATCGTGGCCGTGGAAGATTCGTCGTGCAAACGGCGACAGGCGTGTGTAAATGTACCTGGCGCTGGCAGCATCGGCACCACCCTTGAGACGAGAACCGAAGTTACCACTGGGTTCGAGGTAGTTGATGTTGTTGGTGCCGACAAAGTTCTGTGCGAGGTTGACAATGGTTCCCTGCATAGAGGCTTCACCGTGAGCGTAGTCGGTGGATCCAGAAACGGAACCAGCGAGCTCAACGACCTTGACATCCTTCTTGATATTACGCCTGAAACAAGTGTACAAGACCTTGCGCTGACCGGGCTTCAGACCATCAATAACCGATGGAATCGATCGCACGTTATCGGCCATGGAGAAGAGAATCAACTCCTTGTTCACGAAGTCGTCGTAGGAGATGTCGGGAGTGGTGAGGTCGAGATGCTGACCGGGCACAAAGTCGCGCAGCCAGTCTTTACGGGCGTCAGCCTTCTTTTTCGAGAAAGCGAGCTCGATGAGCTTCTCTTCTTCTTCACGCATGACCTGGAAGCGCTTCATGTGGGTGTCGAGATCCTTGAAGTAGATTTGGGCATCGGGAATGTCGCTGGTACCCAATCCCTTGTAGTACTTGTGGTCCCATCCCTTCTCGTGCTGGTGCTGCTCTTTCCACTCCTCGTACTCAGGCATGGAGAAGAAGCTCTTCATACCGCGCGGGTTCTTGGGGTCGCCCTTCCACACCTTGACGATAGGCGTGATGAACTCCAAGAGGAAGCCGGGGATCTTGAGCAAGCTCGGGAACTGGCACTGGAGGAAGTTGATGAGTAGACCCTTGATATGGCTACCGTCATGATCCTGATCCGTCATGATCATGAGATGACCGTAACGCAAGCTCTTCATGTCGGCGACCGTATATTCCTTTTTATGTTGAAGTCCCATAAACTTCTTGATGTTTTGGATTTCGGCGTTCTTCATGATCTGGTCGACAGTGGCGTCTCGGACGTTGAGGAGCTTACCACGAAGCGGGAAGACACCAAACAGATCCTGGTTGACTACGGCACGACCAGCCAAAGCAAGTACACTAGCTGATTCACCCTCAGTGAGAATGAGCGTGCAGAGATGTCCGTCCTTGGTTCCTGCCTTGTTGGCATCTGTGAGCTTTGCGTTGCTGATACGGTTGCGCTTGTTGCCGTCGGTCTTCTTCATCATCTGGTCGGCCTTTTGCTGGGCAAAGTGCATGATGTTCTGGATGACCTCAGTCTTGGCGATGGCGTTCAGGAACTTGTCGCTAAGAACCGGCTTGCTACCGAACTGGCTGACCTTGGTGGTAAGCTGCTCCTTGGTCTGCGATGTGAAGGCCGGGTTGACGATGGAACAGTTGACGAACAGGAAGAGATGGTTCTTGATCTGCGCGGGCTTCAATTTGACAGCGGCCTTGTTCTTCTTGTTAACAATTGCCATGAGCTTCTCGACGATCTGGTCGGCGATGTGGTTAACGTGGGTACCACCAGACGTAGTCGCAATCGAGTTGACGAAGGAGACCTGGTTGAAGGAACCATCTGAGACGGCGAAACCGATGTCCCAGCGGTCAAGCTTGTCTGTGATAATGACGTCCTTCTCCTTGTCGTCTTCGCTCTTGCCCTGGTCGCGCGAAATCGACTTGGTGTACATCTCCATGTATTTCGCGAATGACGAGATCTTGATGCGGTCGCCGTTCAGGTAGACCTTGATGCCGCGTAGTGTACCAGCCATATCGTAGGTCCTGCGCTTGATGATGGCCTCGAAATCGTCGTCGATGCCAGCCATTCCGAAGCGAGCATAGTCAGCCTTCCAGCTGACCTTGGTGTAGTCGTCGCCCTTGATGTCGGTAATCTTGGCCTTGCCCATCTTGCTCATGTTCTCAGTCCAGGTCTGCTTGTACTTCTTCTTTTGTTTCGAATCGACCGTCTCGACTGTGAATTCGGTACTGAAAACGTTACAAAGCTTGGCTCCGTAACCGTTGCGACCACCGGTGACTTTCTGCTGGTTGTCGTCGTAATTCGAGGAGGTGAGAAGGTGACCAAAGATCATCTCTGGTACATATATGCCGTGTTCCTAGTCAGGTCAGTAGTGTGTCAGGTCGGGGTTTGAAAGCGACTGACTTTGTGAATCTCAATTGGGATTCCCTTGCCGTCGTTCTTAATGGAGATTTCGCCAGACTCGCGGTCAACCGTGACCCTAATCTCGCTCATGTTCTTGTCGTTCTGCTTGTTGTCGGCCGCGTTGACGAGGATCTCGTCGAAGATCTTGTAGAGACCGGGGACGTAGGAGACGTCGCGGAACTCCATCGACTCGCTCTCTGAGTTGTAGACCCACATCTTGTCCGTCTGGCGTTCTACAGAGCCAATGTATGTGTCGGGGCGCTTCATGATGTGCTCCAAATGCGTCAACTGTCCATGGGTTAGCCATTGCTTTGCTATCGGGACCACGCGCACTCACCATCTGGTACTTGCTGCTGGCGCCGCCCTTCTTGGGCGCCGAGATTGGTACATCGTCGGCATCCCCGCCAAAGCTCTCGTTCGCGATGTCTGCAAGAGGTTTGCCGCTGGACTTCTTCGGGGCGGCTGCCTTCTTGGCTTTCGGTGGTGTGTCGTCTAGGAGTGACTCGTCGTCGTTGACAGGGTCCTCGTCCATGTCGATGTCAGAGTTCTCATCGTCTGAGACGGCCTTTGCCTTCTTCTTGGGGGCAGCCTTTGCTTTGGGCTTTGCAGCCGCGCCGGCGGGCCGTCCTCGAGGTTTCGCAGGACCTGCTGCTTTCTTGGTTGCTGCTGCCTTGGGCTTTGCGGCAGCCTTGGTGGCCTTTGCGGGCTTCGCGGGCGGCGCGAAGTCAGAGCTCGCGCCCTCGTCGAATACGGAGTCGTCCATTATGGAATCGTCCGCCATGGCTGTGATGGTGTCCCGCAGGACGAAAGGGCGAAATTAAAGACGATAAACGCTCTATCTCGTGTAGAGTAGGCGATAAGAGCGATAAGAAGCAGCGAGTGTAGACGAAAGGAAGGCGTGGTGGTGAGAAAGCAAAAAGTGGAGGCGTGTTTTGTTCAAGGAGGGTCTGTGTTTACGCGTTGGCGTTGCCAAAGCGAGACGCTGCAGGGGACACACGCTAGCTGTCACGCTAGTGCGGGGCTTCCATCACCCTCATTGGGTGAGGACCGATGACAGTGAGCGCGTCAAACCATCCAATCTGCGGGGAGTGGTGATGGAGGAGCATACTGGCGAGGTGATGAGAGAAGAAGACGAGAGAGGACTGTATACGGAGTGGCTATCTCTGTGTACGGCTATCGTCTAAGGCCAACGTAGCGACCGGTGAGAGACCAGACTGCACCTTTCACAGGTGAGTTCAAGATGCTGACTCTACGATGTCTTTCGTCCCCTTGAAGACACTAAAGCCTTGCGCTGAGGAGATGTGTTGAGCAGCTGTGGTGGCGCATCATGCCCAGGTACACACACGATAACTCGAAAGATAGTAGCAGTGAGTAGGTATGTATGTGATTGTGTCTTGGTTCTAATCGTACATCCACGTCTCGTCGCTTTGCCCGTTCTCCGTTCTCTGCGCTTTAGCGAACAAGCACCTTACTATGCCCCCATCTTCAAACACAGGTACAACGTCTTTCTCTACAACCTTCATCGCCCACATGACTATCCTCGCGCCGAGGTTTTCTGTGCGTCCGATGATGAAGACAGGCGTTGCGCTATCGGCGGGTTGGTTGACGAACGTCATACCCAAGTCGTCGAGTATGTCCGTTGGTGCGGCGTTCGTATCTGCAGAAGGGAGATGCACGAAGTCGCCGAGGTTTTCGTCGACGAAGGTGTATGTGTCAACGTCTTCAATGCCGTCTTCTAGTGTAGGAAGGGTGTGTTTGGAGCACAAGTCGCGCATTAGAGTAAAGATCTTGATGTCGTTTGTGTCTTGTGTGGTCAACATCAACGCCAACAGGACGGTCAGTAATACCGTCCACTCCAGACCTTCGTTTTGTCGACCTTGGATACCATGCTTGTTGAGAGCGCTCGAGAAGGTCTTCGCTGGTTCTGGGAGGTCGGCGCTGAAGGCTGCCAGCACATCCGATGGACTGTGCAAGGCGCGAGTGGGAAGTTCAGCGTTGGGTGCGCGCAACTTGGTGATCGCATCCTTGAGCTCTTGTCGCACCGAATGGATGATTCTGGCCTGGCTGTCGCGATAGATCTTCGCGTACTTTTGCTTGTCGTTTCGAGGTTGCTGATCTATCTGCAGTGGAAGGGTACTGCACCTCTGCTCCAGCGCTTGGTGCAGAAGTACTAAGACTTGCAGCGTAATTCTCGCGCCTGGTTTTGCGACGTCGATAGTGCTTACATCCACTTCAGACGTTATGATTGTTTGAATGAAGAAGAAGTGAACGATGTAAGGAGGAACGCCACGGAAGAAGGGTATGTGGTTATCGTAGCGACCAAATGGATGGTCCTTGGCGCGTAGGAAATGCTGCTCCTTGTTCGGATCTGTGGCCAGGAAATCTTTCGACATGCCAAAAGGTACGTTCTCGGGGTTTAGCAAACCCAGCTGCTGTGCGTACTGCTGCAGTTGCGGCTGGAACGCGAGCTTCAAAGCAAATTGCTCGATAGGGTTATTTTCTAGACAGAATCCATAGCCGAGGAGTAGCTCATCGTTCTGCTTGGGTGCATAGTTGTTGAAGAGCTCCTGGCCGGGCTGAAACGACTCGCCTTCAAGGCACTTGAGCGTGAAAGACTGGTGAGGCTGGAAGTCCCATTCTACTTTGGCGGATACAGAATGATTCAAAATATCGACCACCGGAAAGAGAATAGGTATGGTCTCTCTTTCCGGTAATATGTGGGTCGAGATGAAGGCTCGCGAGGTGAAGATGGTGGCTGCCCATAGTAACGAATCGCTGACGATCGTTAGCAGGCTGCGCCAGAAAGCTGATGTATCGGTGTATCGTGAGCCATATATGTGGGGATTTGTAGTGCTGGCAGTCAAAAGCACAACTCGCTTGCAGTGTCTCAGTTGTGGCAGAGGTAGTGCTGACTTTATAGTGCACGCTAGACACGATACAGATTGCGCTGAATCGCACTCGCTAAAGAACTTACAGGTCGATCTCGTCAGCAAGAGGCATACCAAGCTCTTTCATGACAGCCACAGCATTTTCCCATTGGTGTTGCAACTCAGCCTTTCTTTCCTTGGTGGCAGGCGCTAGGCTGGTACCGGTCAAAAAGGCGATATCGCTCTCGTCAAACCACAGAGGCGTAGTCATACTTTCAGGCCCTGGTAGACATGTGATGTAGGCATGCCATGGCGACTGATCGCCCCTCTTGCGCTGTTCAATCAAGAGCAGGTACGTCAGAATGTGATCCGGTATCTTCCCACGACACCGTTGAAGAGGACTCTCGATGTGCAACACCTCTTTCTCCTCTGGGTCTAAGTTGAGAGAGGACAGCGTCAGCTTCAATGGACATGAAGCCACCATAGTGGAGCTCAATGGTCTGGCAGCGCGCATGTGAAAGCCATGCGAGTCGCTGTAGACGATCTGGACGTCTGGACTGAGCTGACCCCCATTTTGCGTGAACCAATTGACAAGGCGCTCAGCTGATGGATGGGAACCGAAGCCCTGGCCTGACATTTCGTCTGTTGACATTTGCACTTGTTGCAAACCTTGGACAGATCGCAACCCTCGCTGACACTACTTTCCTATCGTTGCGGCCGTGAGAATCGGGATTTTCTTGACAAATAGGCGAATAGTAATACCTTTCGCACGCAATGCTTTCCTGTTTCGATAGGTTAGATATCTCGGAAGTTCGGTTGAGCCGAGTGCCTGACGGTAATGTGCCCTCCAGCTGACGAGTCGGTCTCGGTGAAAATTTAGCAGCGGGATGCGGAGCACAACGGAACCGACGATCAGAAGCGAGCGGGCTTGCAGAAAGATCGTGAGTTGTAGCGGGTCGTGCAGCAAGAGGTGCAGCACGGCGTAATGGTGTGCTGCTTTGTCGGTGAGGTAACGGCTAATCCGAAACCCTCCTCGCGACGTTCATGGTAGAGCTGCGTAAGCCTCAGGCGGCCGCGGGGTGCCTTGTTCCATTGTTGTAGCGAACATCACAACAGCAACGCCCGAGTTTGACAAGCTTCGCGTCAGCTGCGATCTACTTTTGCCATGATGCTTCAGTCCGAATTTCGTGGTCGATGTCTCCTGGGTGGCTTGGCTGACAGCGTTGTTCGCTTGAAACATCGCAAGGCTAGCCAATCGCAGCTCCCCTCGGTCTATACGAATACGCCGTGCATTGACTGCCCAGAGTTCCTTATGAAGGTTCCATGGTCGCCGTGCCGCATGATCAATCTTAAGATCGTGAGATAATCAGGTATTCGGACCCCTGCGGAACGTGTCTTCTGCTCTCGCTCGAAGGTCCGCACCGAGCCGAAGTGAGACCTCGCAGTCAGCGGTCTCTCTGCTGGCGATGATCACACCGTAAGCCGCCCCCCAGCTTTTGTCCGCCGAAGCCGAGTAATTGCTCCCCGATGAAGCAAAAAGAGGGGCTCGTAGCGAGTGTGCATGATATGCATGATGGGCCAATCGTTCTAGCCCCTTGCCGGATGCGGCTTTGCTGGCGTCCCTGCACCGACGGGACGGACGACGGTTGACTTTACCGGCGTTGGAGCCTGTGTGCCTTGTGCGTCGACGATGCGGATGGTCAGTAGAGCCCTGCCGGCCGATGAATGACCTGACGGGGGGCCCATCAGGGAGGCTTCTTTTTGGTTTCCATTTCGTTTTCTGCAATTGCATCTGCGCCGCGTCCTGAGACACTCAGCCGCACAAGCTCGAATTATAGGGAGCGTTTGATTGGCCAACCCACTCCCTGCATAAAGTCAGCCTGCTAGCTGTGGCTTGTAAGTCAGCCCCAGTTGTTCGTCGCCTGTGGATGTGCCTATTACGCTTGAGGGGGCACGACCTCCAAACTTCAGCGCACAGCCCTTGGGGCCCGCCTTCATAAGAACAATGGCGTCCCATGCGCTGATTGCGCCTGTGTTTTCGTCATTTCCTTGTTTGCTGACGGATCTCTCAGCATGTCACACCTGGATTGAGTGCTGGAGCAATGCTGCTGGACATGTTGACCGCCGACGCCGCCAAACACGGCCATGAGAGCTCACCACCGCGTGCCGCCTCGCCCACCACCAATGGCTCTTTCCTGCAGATGCCGCTTTCCCTTCTCGGCTCCGTCTTGCGCGGCCAGACTCCTTCACCGTCGCAGGCGACCCTTCCTTCTACCTATACCGACCCTACGACCGATGCCCCTGACACTCCTACGCGCGCCTCGCATAGGGATGCGATGAAGATGCCGCATGACGAATCTATCATCGCCCTCGCTCCTTCAAGACCTGTTTCCTCCGGCAGCGATGCTACCAGCGTTAAGCCTAAGAAGCGGTCCACTCGTTCCAAGACATCCTACATCATCGCCCGACCCGTAAACACTCGCTCCAAGCTACATAGCCGGCAAAGAGTCGCCCTGCAGCTACATCAAGTCATTGCGTCACAACGACCGAAGCCAGCCTATGAAGTCGTCCCTTTCTCGGCCATCCCCCAGCGAGCCTCGAGGCGTCTTTCGCGGAGTTTCAACACCAGGGAAAGACTGGGACCACACGATCTCCTCATTGCGCAAGCAGAAGCATACCACAGTCGGGATGACGAGAACAAGTCGGAAGAAGATCGCTGGGGCTCGCGCGACATAATTGGCGTCATCAGCTCGCGGAAGTGCGACAGGGGGGTTACTGAGACAACGGAGATATGCATGAACGACGGGACGAGTCGCTGGGCAGTCACCGACATGCCAAACGGAGGCTACGAATTCAATAGCACTGACGAACATGGACTGACGCTGAAGGCTCGTTGGGTGTTGAAGCCAAACCACTCGCGTCGTGTGTCGAGCATGTCGACGACTGCGCCACTGTCGCCATCGCTTCCTCAAGCTCCAGACGAGAAGAAGTTTACCTTCAGCACCTTGAGCGTCAACTCCAGACGCCATCCCATCATTGCGACAATGACCCGCAGTCGTATAGATGTCATGGATACCTACGCAATGCCATCCGCTGCCTCGCCGTCAACGCCTAGCATAACTTCCTACACCCAGTCACCTACTACCGACACCTCGAGCATCGATGTCAACACCTTCATGGACACATTGACGGATAAACTCCCCACCGAGACCGGCGACGCACTTCGACAGTTCATTTTGGCTTCTGGTGTCTGGGTTGCGTCTAGAGAATTCGCGACCGAGAGCCCCTCCTTGTCTTCGCCTCCCACCTTGACACCCTCTGCAACCTTCCGTCCAGCCACCAACCGCACATTCTCCATGTCCATGTTGGACTGCCCGCGCTCGCCGTCTCCAGCATCAACTCTCGACGAGAAGCGCCGTTCATTTCCTCGGATGTTCAAACCTAGCATGGAAAGACTGCCCCGTCGCACGACAAGCTTCACGGATACTCCTCCTTCGCCTGCATCCACCAAGACGGCAGTAAATGCCTCTCCCGTACCTGTTGTCAAGACACGTGCGCGACGTGCGAATTCTACCGGCACTGCTCTCCATAGCATGACAGGCAGCATGAGAAAGAAGTACGGCCTCACATTCGAGGACCAGACACTCGTCGAGACCCCCGAAGAGCGCACCATGAAACGCAGCGTGGAACTCCTCCGCATCAAAGAGCTGTCCCTCCCTTCACCCATAGAACGTCCCTCCGCTGAGTCGACTCGCCCTCTCCCTGCTACCATCCCATCTCCCGTCGTCATCTCGCCATCAACCGAAGGCCCAAGCTCGCCCGCACCACTACTTGCCTCCCCGCTCCTATCGCCCGCCATGCCAGAAACCGAACGTTCCCGCAAGACACAATCCGCTTATGCGCCCATCACAACAACCGGCATGTGGGATTCTGGTGTCACCGAGGGACCCGGTCTCAAGAAACGTCCCACAAGCATGTTTGTCATGAACGAGAAGAAGCGCAAGCAAGAAAAGAAAGGCGGCCGAAGTAAGAGTAAAGACAACAAGACTAAAGCTGGTGAAGACGGGAGCGAGGGACTTGGGCTCAAGAGGAAGGGCGACTGGTACATGTACAAGATCAAGCTTCGCCTCAAGAATTGCTTTAAGAAGGAGAAGGCTTGATCTCTGTACGTACCTTTCCAATGTGGCATTGGCATTTGGGTATAAGCATCGCCGGACGTTTATTTTTGTTCAAGTTCAAGGCTGGACCTTTTACTGGTCTGCAGTCACCACTCATTGCATTGTTTCCCCTTCTCTTCTTGTACATACATACACACCTTGATTTCCTACGCTAGAGAGGTTTCTCCTCACCGCAAGTCGTCGTTTCTTGTCTATACCCATTCCTATCCGCACCTACTTTATCGGGTAGCGTAGCTCAATTGACACTTGTTGTTCTTGCTCCGAAACTCATGTCCGATGCTCCGTCACTACCGTATGCAATGCATCGTGATCTTCACATGCCGGGCTTGTCTTATTATGCCGAAGCTAGAGGATTTGCCGTGGGCTAATGCAAAGGCTGCATATGGCGATTCTCTGTTACGGAGGACTTGGCATCCTCAAGGCCCGATGTTATCGGCCGAAGTGTCGGACGAGTTGAGTGGTTCGGATGGCGCGGAGCAATGGTTCGGCGGAGGGTGGTGGCATGACTCCTGGTAAGAGGTGGAACGAGGTCTTGAGCGGATCTTGTAAATGGGTTTCTCTGTTGCAGGCTACGAACCACAATGCATGTTAGTATTGCACTCTGTGGATGCTTGCACCCGAGGAACGACGTACCGTGTCGGAGAGTTGAGAAAGAGGTTACCTAGGTATCACGATGGAATGGCTCTAAGGGAAGATGCTTCTACGTAGCACCGCACTGGAGGTTACAAGCAGATTGATGTCTCCCTACCTACCAAACCACCGGAGAATTCGGATGACAACTCCTCAAGAACTCCAACCACTGAATCCTCGCCTCAACCTGAAACTGCCTCCCTACCACCTCCCTAAACTCAATAACATCCCCTCTCACAGCAGCATCGAACCTATCCCTCGCAAGATACAGCGCCAAATCGAACAACCCCAACAACTCTACATACGCCGCATACGGAGCGTTGAGCCAGCAGTGCAAATGCTCTCGTACCGCATCCGCGTCTTCGAAAACGATTCCTAGTTTCTCAAGATACGAATGCGGACTCACCGGAGACATGACACTCGCAGGTGGGTCTAGGTACTTCAAGATACGATCACAGCTCTCCAACACTTCCTTGGGCGTAACAGGATGATGCGGCGCATCGAACAGATTCCACCCGCAAAACGGACAACTCCAACCCTCCTGATTGCGAAAATGGCTTAAGATACACTCCGAGCCGAAGATGTGTCCGCAAGGTATCTCAACAGGTCGATGCTGTTTTTCAGAACCGATATCCTGTTTTCGCAGTATAGTGCCGCAGAGCGAACACGTTCCAAGGTTCTGTTTCGATGGATTGAGCATTAGCGGGACTATAGCGTCGAGCGGACGATCTTGTGCTAGAAACGTAGTGACGCAACCGACTTGTTCGCGATCGAGCGTTAACGGACCGCGTAGAGACATGTTTTCCACTGCGTTCATCGTGCCAGTGAGAACCTGTGCGTCTACATCAAAAAGCTGAAGGAATTCTTTCTGCTTCGCAGATGGCAATTCATGCCACCCCAACGCCCATTCTCTCATTCCTCCAGGTAGCGATGGAAAAACATCGAGGTCCATAAACCACTCCCAACCAGCTTTTAGACTCTGAGATAGGGTAAGTGTTGAGTCCTCGAGGATACGTTGAAGCTGTGCGAGAAACAGGATTTTAGGCCAGTGCGGTTGGGGTGCTACTTCCACTTCTTCGTCTGCTTCCACTCGCCCTTTCACATGCGGGAAATACCATTCTTGCGCTAGATACATCAGATCGCCGGCATTAAACGCACCGTTGTAGTCCAAGCCGCTTTCGATGTGACTGATGAGCTCTTGTATTATATCGAAGTATACAGGTAGTGGATGGAGACGTAGCGCGGAGAGTGAGGTATCCGTAGGAAAGTCTGCGTACCGCAGGTGGAATTTTAGAATTGAGATGACGGAGGTGATTTGGCCTTCGAGTCGGATTATGCGGTTGTAGTAACGGGAGTGGGGGGATATGGTGTGGCGCCGGGGGATGGGCTGTTGGTTGGCTTTGCGGGAACGTCGTGGTGGGGAGTAAGAGTCTGATGCGGAGTTGGACATGTCGGGTTGGGTTAGCGTGCGGTTTCGTAGGGTTTGTGGGATCCGGTGGTGGGGCTGAGAAGGCATGATGATGCGTTAGGTTTGGACTTTGAGAGGCGGTGCGTAGGTTGTAAAGTTTGGCTCGCAGTTGATCAGATTGTGTTTGATCATGCGAAGCTTTACCATTCCATTATACTAGAAGTTTTCCATTCCATATCTGCATGTTCACAAAGACCACTTGTACAGCGCACGGAGAAGCCACTCCTGCACATCACTTTCTGACCTCTGCGTGTTCGACCTCCGCTGCATCCTTGATATCTAGTCCGGCCATGTCTTCCTGATCCTTAGCCACGTCCCTAATCATCATGTTCTGCTTTCTATTCTCGCTCTTCTTGTACAGGTACTGCATGATCAAGAATGAACTCCAGCATCCTACGATGAAGCAGATATTCACTGCATAGCCCTTGGTCCATTTCGGGCCCTCGACGATAGGGAACACTGTGATGGGGTAAAAGGAGAAGACAGCCCAACCAGCTGTCAGCATAGCACCGACGGTGACAGCACGGGCTTCTGCGTCGTCACGTAGAGCCATGTTGATGAATGGCATGAGAATTGGTGTCACGGCAGCTGATACACCGAGCAGGTAGTAACAGGCGAAGTGGTAGCCCTTGGGGATGTTCCAGACCAGAAGAGAGATGTTGGCGACGATGTAGATAGTCTGGACGATCGAGAAGATGGACCAGAGCGGATACACCATGCAGAGAGAGGTGGCGAGGAGCGCGGCGAAGACGGAGACACCCTGGGCACCAGTAGGTATAGTGTTGATTTGGGGAATGGTGTAGGCGCCGGGAAGTTTGGCAGCAAGGTCTTTGAGCCAGATTGCCATCTGTCCGTGAGGATAAGAGGAGGATAAGAAGCTAATAGTCGGTCAGCGTTCGTAACTATGGGTTACTCGAAGACGCTCACAATGTGTAACACAGTACGCCCATGTAGAACTCCCAGCGCATGAATGTTCGCTTTGCGACCGTCCAGCTAAGCTCTTTACTTGGTGCGACACCGGCATTGGCCATGCGTGAGCGAGCTAGCGCATGCTCTTTTGGTGTAAGCCACCACGGTTTTGCGCTGCTTGGTAGACCCGGGAAGATGAGGAAGCCTGCAAGGGCGATAGGGAGAGAGATTACTCCGTCGATGATGAAGAGCCATCTCCAACCCGACATGCCACCGACGCTAGATGAGGTTAGCGGCAGTATGACAATTGTCGAAAAGATCGCTTACCCATTGAGGTTGTTGTAAGCCGCAGCTTGTAGGTAGCCACCAAACATCACGGCAATGTTGTTAGAGACAAACCAGACTCCCGTCCTTTTGAAGACCTCCTCAGGCCTGTACCAGGAGCCAAGTACGTAGGTAGTTCCAGAAGCTACGGGTGTCTCAAGAAGACCGAGCAGAAATCGAGTACCGTAGATGTCGTTTCGGCTGCGCATCTGACTCTGGCAGAAAGTCACAATGGACCACAGCACTTCCATGGTCGGCAGATAGTACTTGGCAATCTTCGGTCGGGATAACAGGAGTAAAGATGGGACCTGGAATACGAGATACCCGACGTTGTAGAAGGTGTCGAATAGCGAGTACTCATTGCCGTAGAGACTAAGCTCTTCCTTCATGCCTGATACATAGGCGTTCTTGATGTTGGAAGAGTCGAGCCACTTGAGGAAGACTGGTCTTGTCAGTGTATAAGAAACCAAAGTGCCAGTACGGTAACTTACACATGAAGGAACAGAATGTCAGCAGACAAGCGTCCATCTTCCTCAGCAACTTCCTCTCCTCCTCAGGGTAGTGCTTGGGGTACCATTCCCAGAGATACATCCACGCCTTCCATGGTGACCTCTTGGGAGCTTCAGCAGGCGCGATAACGTTGGTATCGAACTCGCCGGTCCTGTTGGCGACACCAGCAGTTTCGTCGTTGGGCTGCGTGCTAGCCATGTTGAGTTGCCTCTCGTCAGATGAAAGTGTTGACGGCACGACCTCGGAAATGTACAACAAAGCTGGGGTCTTTGTGCTTAAAGCCCTGATGTTCGTCGGAACCCGAAGAACAGGTGAATTGGTAGTTCCCGCATGGCTAAATCTCAAAGCTAGTAAGCGACTGGACGGCTTCTCTGGCGGGCGTCGGGGTAATTCTGCATACGGATGGTCGAGTGCGGGGGCGGGCTTCTTCTAGGGAGAAATCCACAAACGGGCGCTGAAAGAGGAGTTACCCCGTTGCCCGGGAGGTGTTAAGCTGCTGGAAGGTGGCCAAGAACATGGGGAGACTGTGGGGTGATGAATGAAGCTCGAATCTTGGTTCGGGAAGGATGCATTGCGGTCCATGAGTCGTGCCAAGGCGCAGCCACAGGCAGGCAACTTCGGCGCATCGTCCGCCTAACAAAGTTGACAGTAGGCCTCGGAATAACTCGCTGATTACTATCCCTCTTAAAATATCGTATGCAAGTTTTCTTCTATTTGGCGTCCACGGGTTGTGCAGATGCATGTGTGGTGTGGTGATAGCCAATGACGTCATAGACACGTTCACGAACGGAAACCATTTGACGTGTCTTAACGCGTCGCGAACGCGAACATCCACACACATCGCCAACCTCCGCGACTCCGAAACGACATATGTGCTTTCACTCTCCGAGCCCATTTCAGCAAATCGTTCACGTTAAGTATGCGCTCCTTGTGCAAGCCTGGAAGAGGATGCCCAGGTGGTACCTGAGGACCTCTCGTACAGAGCCGTGCATACGCATCTTCACACGACTATACATCTCAGGACAGTATGTATACGGCAGAGCGTGATCGCGACCGGGATTCGATTTTGAATTGAGCATATCTACTTCTGCGCTACGCCTTGCCACTACTTCAACGCTTCAATCATCTTGTACAAGCTGTTCTCTAGGGTGACAGGCGATCGAAGAGCAGACCAATCGTAGTTCAACAAGCCCCAAGCCTCATCCGCCCCAATGAGTGTGTTGGGAGTTCGGTTAGGACGAGTCTGGAGGTAGAAGCTACCTGAGAGCTCCCAATGCTGCCAGCTAACCTGGTACTCCTTCACCATCTCCACCAAACATCCAGCGTAGGTGGTTTGGTTCCAGTATGTTCCATTCTGGATGAATCCCCATTCGGAAATCCCCATTGGGAAAGTGTACTTGGTCGCTGGGTCGTCGGGGTTGACGGCCTGGAAGCCCTTCTGATACCACTTCCTCTTGAAGGTCGCGCAGTCATCCTGGGTGGCTTCGAAGTCATACTTGTGGATCTCGAGAACGATTTTATCCTTCCACGCGAAACTATCGGGCACGAACTTCGCAGTCTTGTTCGCAGTCGATGTACCGCTGGTACCATTGAGCGTCTTTCCGAGAGGGATGGGGTCAATGTACGTGTCGTACGAGAGACCAGAGAAGAAGATTAGCGCATTGGGATCTGCCTCATGAACGGCGTCTGCAGCGGCAGTCATGTGGATATACCACGTATACCAGTCGACCGGCTCGGCTACCTTGGCAGCTCGCAGCTCATTGCGCAGTCCCATTGACGAGAAAGTCGACCAGTTTTCTTTCGCCTAAGCTCGTCAGCATCTGCTCCATAGCAGACGATCAAGTACATACATGCTTCGTCATAAAGGCCAAACCGCGCTTCCACTTCTCCACGTCGAAGTCCTTCTCGCCGAACCAGCCATTGCCGTCGTCATCGCCGCAGCACCAGAAGGCCCTCGATACGTGATTGTCCAAGTGGATGATGACGCCTTGACGCGAGAGTTCCTTGCCAACAGCATCCCAAACTTGCAGTCTCGTCGTGTTCTTGGTGAACTGTGGGTTCTTCTCCAGAATAGAGTTTAGGACATCGGTGCCGTTCGTGCCTGGGATCGCGTTAAGGACACTTCTTTCGAGAGTCTGATTTGGACTATTCGCAAGGTAGTCATCTACCATCTGGATTGCGAACGGCATGCGGACCGAATTGAGGCCGAGCTTAGGAAACCACGACACGATGTCTTGGACGGACGAGTGCTGGAGGCCTTCAGGAATCATGATCTCTTGGTGGCCTGGCCAATTTGTCGACATGAAGTGGAAGACATCGCCGTTCGCGTCGACAATATCTCGCCCCTTGGTTGACAAAGGAAGTATGGAAGCGGCCCTCTTTAACGCTGATGGCGGCGCGCCAGCAGCAAAAGAAATTAGCAGCAGCTTCGCAGCTACACGAGTGAACAGCATGGTTGACGTGAACAGGGCGAGGTGTTCGTTGGTCCTGTCCTTATTATGGACGCTAGCAACTTTATGCCGACAAAGGTTCACGCGATCGTCTCAACTTAGACGGGTCGATATCCACGGCCAGAGTATCTCCGTCCTTACATGCTAGCAGCGCTACTGCAACCCCAGACTTCATAGATAGTGCGACGCGGGGAAATTAGCTAGAAGCCCAGCATTAGGTCCCCGCTACGTCGCTTCCAAGGGTTATCAACACAGCAAGCGAAGGAACAGATACCTGTTTCGGAAGGCCGTCCACGAGTCCAAGAAAGCATAGTCACGGGCTTCAGGACGATACGAGATCAAGAAAAAGATGACGTCCACATCGCGGGCGATGCTCTGAGCTTGTGTAAACGGCCGGGTAGCGGGCATCGGGATAATGCAGATCCCACATTTAGCCTACACCTTAACTTTGAACTCTCGTTGCAAGATGACCCGGTATCGATAACAGCCCCGCCATGCTACGCGCGACAGTTTACGCGTCGCCCGATGTAGGCATTTTGGCAAGAAGCAACACCTTGGCTGCTCTTCGCTTTGCTTCCTGATTCTTCTCTTCGCTCGTTTACGACCGAACATCTAGTAGAAACGGCACACCTCGAGGACACAGTTCCAAGTGCCATTTGACGAAATTGCCTTCGTATCGAACATACGTCACTCGCAAGTTCCAATCGCGAAAGCAAGATGGGAAGCGCTGTACAGGATGCCAAGATGCCTTCCAAGGCCGCAGTGTAAGTCTACGCGCATGTGAAATGGCACAAGCCAATGCTCAGTCCATATAGCGTCAAAGATGTCGACCTCAGTCGGATCTACTCAGAAAGCGTAGCAGCAAAGATCGTACAAGTCGCGCAACGCGGCCTCAAACAACCGGCTCCCTTACCGTCATACCCACACACCGTACCCCAGATTGGTCCCGACGCAGGCCGATACGAAGAGCGAGAAGCAGATTTTTGGACCTGCGGCTTCTTCTCAGGTTGCATATACGCGCTTCTCGAGCGCTCAATACGATACCCCCAGGCCATTGATGTCCCTGAACACGTGCGGCCACAGATCCAGGACCAACTACTCAAACTTGGTCGACACTATGGCGTTGCTATCAATCAGATGTCTGGTCGGACAGATACCCACGACATGGGCTTTATCGTGCAGCCCGCGTTACAAAAAGACTGGGAGTTGACTGGCAATAAAGAGAGCTTACAATCTGTCGTCAACGCAGCATACGCGCTCGCTTCGCGATATGACGACCGGGTAAAAGCAATTCGGAGTTGGGATGTTGCGATCAACGACCGCTACTCAATAACGGATATGTCGACAAACTTTCTCGTCATTATAGATAGCATGTGTAGTAAGGTTTCCACTCCATGCATTCCTCCTTCCCACTTACTCACACGTTCCAGATCTCGACCTCCTCTACTTCGTCGGCCACATCCAAAACGACCAAAAGCTAATCGACATCGCAACCCAACACGCCGACTCCATCATCCACGAAATCATGCGACCAGATTTCTCCTCATACCACCTCGTAAACTTCGATCCGCGAACCGGTCAACCACAAGCCAAGATGACGAATCAAGGCTGGAAAGACGATTCGACGTGGAGTCGAGGCCAGGCCTGGGCGATAATGGGGTTCTCGCAGACGTATTCTTGGACGAAGGACATCAAGTATCTGGCAACGGCGATTCAATGCGCCGAGTACTTCTTGCGTAGATTGAAAGAAGGAGAGGGAAAGTGGCATCACCCCATGGTCCCGTGTTGGGATTTCGACGCCCCACAAGATCACCCCGAGGAACCGTTACGCGACGTTTCCGCGGGCGTGATAACAGCAAACGGTCTCCTCATCATCCACCAAGCACTCCAATCCCTCTCTTCAGCCACGGCATCGGAACTTCCTTCTAGCAACACCACCAACTTTCTCGACATCGCGTTGCAGATCGTATCCCAGACGCTAGATATGTCGTACGACTCTAATCTAGCATCTTTTGAACTCCCCACCAAGAGCATGGTCAATGGGAATAGCGTTAACGGCGCAGCGGTAACATCGGAGCTCAAGATCAAAGAATCAGGGTTTGAGTGTATACTGAGGAACAGCACGACGAATTGGAATGAGCATGCGCATATGAAGTATGCGGATCATGGGTTGGTGTATGCGGATTACTATCTTTTGGAATTTGGGAATAAGCTTTTGAGGGCGGGGTTGCTGTGATGGGTGTTGGGGCATTGGGTCGAGTAGTATTTGGCGAGGAATACATGTGGAAGTAAAGCAAGTCTGCGTTTTCTGCTTGTGGTTTTGATGTGCGCTTGCTGTGAATGAGCATGTGTCAAGACGATATCAAGGACGCTAGCATATGAGAAGAGTGGAATAGGTGAGCAACGAGCAAGAGTCAAAGAACGAGTGGTTGGATTTCTTTGGAGTGCGTGACGAATGAGCGTAAGGCGTAAGGCGTGGTAGTGTATATACAGAGGTATGAAACGAGCGTGGGTATGTATATGCAACAGCATAAAACGAGTGTGATAGTGCAAGTGTGCACAAACGTGAAGAGAGACATTTACAAGAACAATGAGCGGATAAGTGCGCAGTAGCCAACAAACAGCAGGAGCGATACCTAGTCGGTCGTGGTCACTGGCTTACACAGTGACATACTCCATGATGACTGAGGTCACAACCGTGGTCTGTGGATCAGCAGGCGCGGTAGGCTCAGGCGCTTGCTCTGAGACGGCCGGCGCGCTAGAAACCCCGGGTGTAGGAGTAGGTGTAGATGAGATAGCCGGCGCGCTGGAGACCTCAAGTGAGGTCGCAGGAGTAGGCGTAGATACGGCCGGGGTCGAAACACCCAGTGTCACATACTGCGTAATGACCGACTCCAAGAGCGTGGTTGCAATCTGGGGACCCGCACCTCCAGCGTCAGGCACGACCTCCGGAACAGGAGCCTTCTTCCACTCAAACTCGCCAGACTCAGCGTTGTAAGATCCGCTCGACTGATCTGCGGGGAGAGTCGAGTTGGTGCCGTCAGGCCCAGGTCCGTTGTACACAGGCGGGTTGCCTTCGATGTCGTCCTTGTATTCGACATCGCCGTTCCAGGTTGGCACCTCGGTGTCGGACTCTGGGATGCTGACTGGCACGCTGAATACAGTGACGTTCAAGCCTTTGGGTGGCTTGTTTCGTGGGATCTCGCTGAAGTCCAAAGCTTGGATGCGCCAGCTGAACTTCTCCTTGAGATAAGCCTGTACGGTCTCTTTGTCCAGGCTCTTGAGCTCGCCAGCTGCGTGCTTCTGCGCAAGCTTTTCTGTCAAACCAATGTTACCCGTAACGATGTTTGAGGAGCTCATTCGTGGAGAAGATAGGGTGGCGAGCTGACCAACATAGTTGGGGTCTGTGGGCCAGTCGATGGGGTTGGTGCTGGGCTCGCCAAGGAAGGCGCGAACGGCGTAGGAGACCTTGATGTCGGTCGGCATGTTGACTTCGCACTGCCAGTCGGTAGCCTGAACCGTGCGGTTGACGCTGCCTCCGCCTGGACTCGGGAACGTCGCATTGACTGTCGCATTGGTCTCGCTCAGGCCTTGAGTGTGGGCCTTGTATAACTTGTTGATTGATGATGTTAGTGTCGCATTGGTCGGGCTGTTCTCAAGCTCGGGGTAGGTGTATCCAAAAGAGGTCCAGTTACGGGAAGTGGTTGCGGTCCACATATCGCCAAGGGCATTCATGTGGAACGGTGCGAGTGGCGAAGCAGTACCAAGAACGCTACCGCTGGCGACAGCGAATGAACCCATACGCTGCTCGGCGTCCTCGACCCAGGTGTCGGGGTAGCGAGTTTGGTACATAGATATGATCCGATCAATGTTACTACACACGATTAGCATTACTCTCAGCATTATGTTCCGAGGACTTACCAGTGATGGAACCAGAAGATCGGGTCAAATGCGGAAACCTCCACTATGCCCATGTGACCCAATCCGAACACGGTGTGCAGACCATCGTGCAGAGTCTCGAAATTTCCAATCTTGCCACCGTTCGCCTTGTTGCTCACTTGGCTGAAGGGTTGGTAGGTTGTCAACAACTTGTAGAGCATATCGCGGAGATTGGGCTGCTGCTTGCCAACTCGATCGTTAACCTCGCTGTTACGGCTGGTGGCATTGGCAGCATGCGGGTCAGCTGGGTACCGAATAGTGTGGTTCCAGTATTTGAACTCAAACTCGCTCTACTTGTGTGTTAGCAGCCAAGTTCTCGAGTATGATATCTTCTGCGTGGAACGCGGAAGTAGAAGGTTGAGACGTACCAGAGGAGCGAAGTCGTCATACTTCAAAGGATGAAAGTCGTATTTGTACAGAGGGTTGGGGATATACCCTGTGGTCCCATTGGGAAACGTGACGGTAGCCGTGAGGCAACGCACGTTCTCAGGGATAACACCCTCTTCACTGTTTGGCGGATCCATCGCCCAGTCCCAGTACGGAAGACGAACTCGGTTTGCGATGTCTAAGGCCTTGTTACGGGCTTCGCCGATGGGATACTCATTGGCAACCTCGACCGCGCGATCATGGAGAACCTGCTCGAATAGCGCGAGATAAGGTCGGTGCCAAGGTCCAAACATGCTGGACCCGTGAGGACAATAACCCATCATCTCATGGCCAGCTGTACCATTCACATTGTCCCATTTCTGGAATGGCACTCCGTGTATCCCTAGAAATGTCAGTCAAGCCACTGTCAAGATCACGAATTTCATACCTGCGACCTGGAAGTAAGAGATCTTTTGATCCTGGTCCATAGCCTGGAAGCGAGCAAACGCCTGGATGAAGATGTTCCATAACTCCGTGTCTTTCTGCAGTTCACGGAGTTCCTGTCGAGGGTGGACTCCAGTTCCTTGGACTCCGACAACGCTGAAGTAGCTGTCGTCTGCCTTTGCAACTCCACATGAAGGGCCATTGGTTGAGTTGGATACAGCTTGGACGCTTGCCAGTAACGAAAGTGTGGTAGCCAGACCAGTGAAAGAAAAGAGTGATTTCATCTTGGCCAACCGGTAGCGAATGAAGATGATCGTCAAGATCTGAACGAATGGAAGCTGCAACAAGTTGCGAACGAAAAGAATGAATGTCACTAGGACTGAAAGAGAGACTGGGCAAGCGATGCTGTGATGGGATTCTGGATGGACATGATGCTGTATATAAGATGTCCGTAAAATGAACGGCTGACAGCACAATCCACTGCCCCGCTGCCTGTAAGTGACGTACCGCGTTGTAGTACCGGCACTTCATGCGTAAAACATCCACCATCTGTCAAAAGGCAGGTGCCGCAGCGTGTACGCCGTTGTTGCTCGGTGCATCCTTGCATGTAGGATGATGTTCGAAACATGTTTGGTTTCTTCGCATGAACGTGCCAAGGACGGAGGAGCACGAAGTGTCATCCAGGAATACAGACAATCAGAGTCTTGTAGCGTATTGTCGAGCTTCATTGAGGGTCTAGTACCGGTGTTCACGATCTCAGTCCAGCCGCGCTTAATCGTTGACTTAGTCGTCCTAGCCAAGGCGCAGCATAGACAGTTGAGCATCTTGGGGATGTCTTAGACCGAGCGGCTAGTCGAGAATCAGACATCGGCACGAGCGGGCCATCCTCGATCGGTGCAGTATACTGATTGTGGCTGTGACGTGGGGGAGCTGTGTGATGTTGATTGTGTGAGATGGCAGGGCTGCGGCACAGACCATCACGGCATGGTGCGACGCTCACAGAGAGCAAATTGACGAGCAACCGAAATTCAGGCACCTATCAACTCGGATGTGACGGCCTGGAATGGTCGATGCGATGAAACAATGTCGGCACGTAGCGATTGCTAACCGGCAAAATTGGTGTAATCGCGATTTTGCGGGGGATGTGCTTCATACACTTTCCATAGTGTCGGGAGGCATGGAATCATCGACATCACGCGCTGTCAAAGTGCGTTTCGTGTCCTTGGCTTGTTTCGCCTGGCTTCCCTTTCTCTTTCTCGAACCTGCATTATCAGATGCGATGTGTAACCTTGCCCACTTTTTGACTCTTTTGAAAACTTCGATTACTGGCACCGGCAGCCCACCCAGCTGAGCAGCTGAGATACCATTGCTTCTTGTCAAGACGTCGACAGTTGTGCGAGCACGTGTGATGGCTGGATTCAGAGATTGACCAAAGACGGTGTCACCGAACGATGTCAACGCAATGTTCCTCAGGAGCAGAATGTCGCCAACTTTGATGCCCTCTAGTGTCTGCAGTAGTTGATTTTGAACGTGATTCTGTTCGTTGTTTGACTCTCGGGGTGGGCGCAGCCAGAACGTGACTTTGAAGTCTGAGCGAGTATCATCTGCAACGATAATCTCCCACAGGTTCATCTTGTATCCGCCCTTGCGAACGAAGACTTCTTTCTGTTCCGGAGTCGCTGTGACAACGCACAGGAAGTTTGGTGTTGGAGTTTGCGGGTAGATCGCTCGTAGACGCTGTGCGCTAGGTAACATACCAAGAGGGGTGATACTCATCTTAGGCGCGACTTTGATGAGTAGCGTATGCTCATCGAATTTGCTTGGGCTTTCAAAGTCCGATACGGTAGTTCCGAAAGAAGTAGTCAAGAAGGATGAGGAGCTGACGCTCTTATCCGTTATACCGTCTGGAAGGACCTGAGACGACAGTAGTGTGTCGTGAAAGATGAGCGAATGCTCAAGATAACCAGGTGTGGCGATCGACGGATCCTCGAAGGCGATTGATGTATCCAGGTGAGTCGTATCTTCCTGTAGAAACGACATATATCGACCTACATTGGGAAGCGAAACATCTGACACGTCTCGACCCTGAACGCTTCCTGGAAGAAAAGGCTGCGACCATCCAGTTTGAAGCCGAGTGTTCTTGGATGTCAATCCACGCCACTTCAAACATGGTGTAGATCCATTCGCAGGTGTGAATTCACCTGTTGCTGCATCAAAAGGATGGCAATCTTCCACTGCCAAAAGTGTGTCGTCATTGAATTCTAGATGGTCGCGCAACGGCGCCCCGTTGAGCATCTTGAGCCGCATTTTACGCGACAGACGCGTCTACGCGTACGTGCTGGACCGACGCGTACGCGATAGAAGTCACAGCGACAGCGTCGTCCTTCGAAATAGTTTAGGGTAGGAGTGCGAGGGTTATGTGGAGCCGAGTAGAGAGGAGTCGGAGAACGTGAGGATGTCCGGGCCTTGCACAGCAAATCCGAAGCATGACTGCAGACTGTCGCGTAATCTGATGTCGCGAGGTCCGAAAGCCGAAGCAATTCACCGAGACATGAAAAGCAATATAAGAGGCGGTCAGCTTCCGTGAGAAATAGCCGTAAGGACGTGTATTCGGTGTTACTCGATTGTCTTCGTATTTTCCAGGCAGCAACGGCCGTGAACGGGCGTGAAAGACATCATCCAGGTACCAACCACTCCGTAAGCGTCGGCGTCATCGCGCGCCCACATTCCGCGTCTTGGCGATCTAATCGCCGCATCTGATATAAAGATACGCAATGGCACCTTCCAAGACGCCCCACCGGCCGATAAACGCCTACCGAGTCCCTGCGATGTTGCGAAACCTGTCCTACAAGCTGACCTCAGCACTCTCGTCGTCAGAAGTCCCTACGTTGGCCAAGGACAGCGACGAATTCACTAAAGCGAAGAAGACGGAGGAGTTGTTCCCGACCACCGACCCCGCGGTAGATGGCGACGATTGCCTACACGACTGCGCCAGTTGCAGTGTCAAATACCCGCGCAAATTTGAGATTGATGAGACGGAAGAGCTGTACGGGCACGTGAAAGGATGGAGTACGCATTTGATTGTTGCAACGGGCAAGACGGATTGGGTGCGCGATGTCGCAGACGAGAAGGGCAGCATCATGGAGGCGGTCGACAAGGGCGATGCAAAGCCTAGCAATGGGGTGAGTTTGGAGACATGATGCTGTAAGGTTGTGTCGAGTGCGAGCTAATTGGGTATAGAAACTTATGTTATCAGCCTCCAATATGCCCGTCCCAGACCACTCCGATCATAGTTCCATGGTACTGCTACTACCGTCATGGCAGTTCATAGACAACGTCACACCTGCGAACATACCCGAACTCATTACCGACTATATCAACCCCGGTCCTACGAATAATACCCCATTGCGCCCACGGAAAACTGCCGCGCTACCACCTTCAGAAAAGCCGGAAGAGACTTCTTCCGCCGACGCCGATGCGCCCTCCTCCATACCCCCGTCGATACCCGCACCCCAACTCAAAGCCCGACCATGCCCACACAAATACCTCATCTTAATGTGCAGTCAAAAGACACGAGACGCACGTTGCGGCCAGTCCGCTCCTCTGCTACGTAAAGAGTTCGAGCGACTGCTGCGACCACTGGGACTATACCGCGATTTACACGACGAGCGACCTGGCGGCGTTGGAATATACTTTATAAGCCACGTTGGAGGCCACAAGTTCTCGGCAAACGTCATGGTATACCGACACTCTTCAGTCGTCACACGACCCGAGAGCACGAATGGCACTGCCAATGGGTATACCAATGGCGCCGAGAAGCGGCTTGCGGAGTTGAAGCTTGAAGATGATAATGGGCAGGAGGTTCTGCTGGATGCCAATAAGGAGCAGGAGGCAGAGGGTAATGGCGAGGCTGCGCAGTGTATATGGTTGGCGCGAGTGAAGCCTGAGGATTGCGAGAATATTATTAAGTACACGGTGCTGCAAGGGAAGGTGGTGAAGCCGGAAAGACAGCTGCGAGGTGGATTTGATCGATGCAAACAGCTAGCTAGTTGGTAATCGATTTTGAAGCACTGCCGTATCCTCCAGCTCAGGTGCTGTTTGACCGCCGGGTAGCTCGTATCTTGTCTCTGTGAGTTCTTGTGGTGTGGCTTCCATGCTCTCACTGTTTGTGTCTGTGGCCTTTTCGCGTTCATTGCTATTTGGATGTCTCCGACGAATCCAATACAGCGCGATGAAGATTATGCCGATGATTGTCAAGCCGCCCAAAACGCCGCCTATTACCGCACCCATATTGAGAGACTTGATTTCGGGTTCGTTAGAGGAGGACGACGAGCTGTCATCGAGAGTCGCAGAGTCGCTAGAGGTTGGTGTCGCGCTTGTTTGTTGAGGCTGTGAAGACGCGTAGCTAGAGTCGGGTTGGTCGATTGTTATGGTAACAGTCTTAAATAGAGGTGGTATGATGACTGTGGAATATGGCCCTGCAGATTCCGTGACGTCTCCAGTATTTGGTGGTGTCATGACGGTAGTCGTGGAGAGTCGTGGTATGACGAGTTTAGCACAGTATGCTACTCCGGATGTTGTTACGGCGTTCGGATAGTCTGAAGCATTCATGTCTATCGTAAGCGTAGCGCAGCCTGATGAAGCCGATGCGGTAGGGTTGAATATGATTTGCTATGTTGTTATCAGACCACAAGCTCGTAGTAGGACTGGTCGAGGGCATACCCTTTTCATCGTAACGCCTTGTAATTGGTCTTTCCTGAAAGCCGCGAGTATGGTTCTTTAGGAAGAAGGGATAGGAGCTGAGATGGAACTCATCAGGTACAGGCTTGTGGTAGTTCTGTTTACTGCGGGGAGCACTATGAGAAGCCCCCTTGAGAGGTAGGTACCATTGCAGTTGTGTCACCTCCATCAGCATGCTATGTAGTACAGGATGTGTGCATACTAGGGTAGATACAAGGTAAGGCGCCAAATGCAATTGATCACGCGCATACGGGAACAGGCATGTTTGAACCAAATCAAATACGGGGTATCATTCGTGGTACGTCGCTTAACCATTTGTCTATGGTGTTCGTCGGTCGCGTTGTGCGGCCCCTTGTCCTCGAGCTGGTGACCTATGTTGGACCCTTGCAATTCTTTTGTCTTCTCGATCTCGCACCTTGCTCGACATTGCTGGTCATGGCTGCCTCTGCTCGACGAAAATGTTTGAGTGAGTCTGACCGCTACTTCGTACTTGTAGTCCACCGGAGAATTCCGCGCGCGAAGAAAACGATTTGCTGGAGGGGACAGGCCACCACGAAGAAGCTGTGAAGGACGCTTGGATCGCTTATATCACATGGCTTGGAGTGTGTGTAGGCACGAGTCTCATCAGCCTGCGGCTTCCTTAACCTTGCCACCGGGATTGGGCGCTTCATCGATGAACTGAGGCGGCGCAGTGTCGTCTAACATGAAGTTCGGCACGCCTGAAGACTCTCCGATACCCTCAAAGTCGACTTCGTCACCCAGTGCTTCCAGCTCAGCATCCAGCTCCGACTCGTCCACATCTTCTGGCACATCGTAGCTGCGGCTTATAGCATCTTGTATATCGTTTCCCATATCCATGAGGTCCGCCATCTCGTCCTGCAGCTTATCGATCTTGTCGATGTTGACCTTGCCGTATTGCTTCCGTAGCTCTTTCGTCGTTGTCTTCATCGCGTCGATGGTAGTCATTGTGTTCTTGAGGTTGTCCTGCATCATGCCTGCCTGTTCCATGTTCCACGATTGCGCCTGAAGTTGGTCGCGCTGAGCTTCGTACTGCTTCCGCTGCTGGAGGACTTTGAGGGCTTTTTGCTTGATGGCGGTTTTGCCGGGGCCGTCGCGCATCTTGGCGAGCTTCTGCTGGTAGGTGGACAGCTCAGCATTGAGCTTGGCGAGCTTGACGTCGAGACTTTCTATGCGTGTGTCGACCTGAGCGCGTCAGTATTGGAAGGGTGTTGCCTAATAGGTAAAGCCTACATTGGAGATGGCGCTGTTGAGCGTGGGCTTGGGCGCGGTGCTCTTCGCACCGAATAGGCGATTCATGCTGGTGGATGGATATGTGGGTTGCCGGTCGGAGGGTCGCGATATGCAGCCGAGGGGAGAGGACAGGCGTGGAGTGTGTTGGCAGTGTGGGGTGAATGGCAGGCACCGAACGATGGTCGTAGCTCCGGCAGTTCCCGCTAACGTCATCGATCGTCACGTGGGCGCTAGCGATCGCCCTGACCCTGAGATGCCCAAGCAGGATTGCCATACATTGGAGTGTCCCATGGCATGGCAATTGCCGACATTGACAAGCTAACAAAAGCAAACATACCTAGGTAGTACATGATGAAGCAATTCATGAACAGCCATCTACAAATGAGTCAAATGAACTTTCTCACAGGCGGATGCCGGCATGCGATGCCAGATGCAAGATGCACCAAACCATCACACACTGCCAAAGGTCCTACATAACCTTGGAATCTCCAGCATGCGCGGTGTTCATGCCATCAGCACTAGCTCGCATGCTTATCTGAGCAGTTGCTGGGTCCCAAACTTGCAACCAAATACAGCTGGTAGTCTTCTTCCTCGACACGTCCTGGTTGATATCAGGGAGGTGCAAGTGATCTGCGGGCCTGGCACGCTATCCGTACTACGCAGCTTCTAGCCTTGTCACCACCAAACCCAACAATACCCACAACACTCCGACTCGGGAGACACAGACGTTTTCGCAGTCTTGTATCTGTAACGACACCTCGCAACAGTCGGTGCATGGGTTGATATAGAGCCTCGCGCGCTTTTCGTTTGCCATTGCCTTCCCCGCGGCCTCGTTCGCCTAGCAGGTACCTGTCCCACCTATGTAACCCAGCCCAAGCCACGAACACGCGCCCTCTGTCTCACTCGAGTCGCCCTGCTAACCAGCCCGCCGCCGTGTCCAGCTCTGCACCGGCGAGTCCCTTCTATGACGCATTGGTCGCCGCAGTAAATCTACGCATGTGCCCCACGCTGCTGCACACGCTCTCGAGTGCCTCGCCCGACCCTTCCCCTGCCCCGCCCTTGTAGCCGCAAACCACCGCAACCACCATGTTTTGGCGCTTCGGCGGGTACGCGCAGCTGTCGTCGCTCGACAGCATCCTCGACAAGCCCGACGTCACCGTTGAGGAGCTGCTCGACGAATCGGATCTCATACAGGAGCTCAAGCAGCAGAACTCGAAGCTGATAGAATACCTTCGCGATGAGAATGTCTTGGAACGCCTGCTGCGCTACGTTATCGCTGCCAGACCCGACCTGCCCCCCGACGACGACACCGGAGGAGAGCCTGCGCACGAGGCGAGGAGTCCCAGTCGGACGGGCTTTTTCGGCAAAGTCAGGGCACGCTCGACATCCACCACCAAGTCCGATGCGGGCGACAGTGAAGAGACCAAGGAGGAGCGACAGCGCATGAAGTACGCCTACGTGTCGTGCGAGATCCTATCGTCCGAAGTATGGTCCATATCAGAGGCTGTCCTTGAGAACCAGGACACTTTGCGACAGTTCTGGGCCTACATCAAGCAGCCTGCGCCGCTCGACCCCGTCCAGGCTGGCTACTTCACCAAGGTCAACGAGTCGCTGCTCGACCGCAAGATGGAGGAGATGCTCGACTTCTTCAAGTCATTGGACAACGTTGTAACAGACATGTTGCAGCATGTCGACTGCCCTGTCATCATGGACCTGCTGTTAAAGATCATCAGCCTTGAGAAGAGCGAGGGCGGACAGGGCATTGTTGACGTAAGTCGTCTTATACCCGCTTGCTGGCATGACTAACAGACTGCAGTGGCTGCAACAACAGAACCTCGTTCCCCGCCTGATATCGTTCCTCGCCCCAGATCAGTCGACTTCCACACAAACGTCAGCTGGCGACTTCCTCAAAGCCATCATCACGATATCCGCAAACGCTACCACGCAAGATCAGTCCGTCATTGGCCCCAACGAGCTTACGCGCCAGCTTGTCTCCGAACAATGTCTCAAACAACTGATCGACTTTATGCTACAAGGTGGCAACCCGCTGACAGTTGGCGTGGGCATCATCATCGAGGTCATCAGGAAGAACAACTCCGACTATGATTTGGAGAACCAAATTGGGCCGGTACCCAAGAATTCAGACCCCATCTACCTAGGAACGCTGCTCCGCCAATTCGCAAACCACATCCCGCAGTTCATGGAGCTGGTTAATAGCTCAAGCCAGATTGTGACACAGCGCGATGGTAGCACTACCAAGAAAAAGCGAGAGCTCAAGACAGCCTTTGGCGAGAAGATTGAGCCGCTTGGATTTGATCGTTTTAAGACTTGTGAGCTGATGGCCGAGTTGCTGCACTGCAGTAACATGGCTCTGCTCAACGAACGGGGCAGCGAGGCTGAGGTCAGGAGGCGAGATGCCGAGCGGGAACGTCTCAAGGCTGACGGCAAATTGACTTCAGCGATCTCCGGCAACCCAGGCGATTTCTCCACCAGTGTCGATAGCCAAGGCTTCCATCACGCGCGCGCCCCATCTATGGACTCTCCTGCAGAGATAAAACCTCTGCACGTCCAAAATAGCTCGGAAGACGACTTTGAAAAGGTTGTCGCGCCGGAGGTTGCTGTCGAGGAGGCCAAAGACACCGCAACAGAGAAAGAGCAGATTGGAGAGCCATTGGAGCCTTCGCCAAAGCTGCCACCGAGAGATGCGCCGCAGGAATCTTCTGCCACCAAGACTGCAGGCGACGATGGCGAGTTTGTTGATGAGCCTCTAACACCGCCCAAGGACGCTGCAGCACCTACTGAGAAACCTGCATCTCCATCTAAGCCGGCAGATGATGCCGAGTCACCCACATCAGCAGGCCTGAGTGCCAAGGTCGACGAGCTTGAACTGGATACCGACACCGTTATGAACGACCGTCAGGAACCGACAGAGCCTGCGAAGACCGAGAAGTCGGATGCCGATGTCAAGACCCCGCCATCTCTTCTCACACAGCAGCTCAACCAGACCTCGGATACCACTACCGCTGAACAACCCGAGAGCCTCTCACCCCATCCAGACGACAAACCAGCGCCACTGTTTGCGGGTAAGAACCGCAAAAGTGAAGCCGAACCAGCCAGCATCGACACCTCGCGCTTCACCGCACCAGTAGCAGGTTCAGATCTTTCGGAGATAACTCCCATCGACGAGTCTCAGAGCGTGCGTTCGGTAGTATTCGGCAGTGCAGAGGATGCTGCAGGCTTCGAGATCGACATTGACGGTACGCCTGTTGTTGGCGACTTGCTGAAGATCACATTCGTTGAGAACAAAGTTGTACCAACGATACTGGTAAGCCCACTCGGTTTCTTTCAGCAGTTCATGCTAATACTTTCAGGACTTCTTTTTCCGCTTCCCGTGGAACAATTTCCTACACAATGTAGTATACGATGTTGTTCAGCAAGTTTTCAACGGCCAGATGGACCGTGGATACAACCGCCAGCTAGCGATTGACCTCTTCGATAACGGAGGCATTACCGAGCGCATCATCAAAGGACAGCAGGAGAGCGACAAATCGCACCAAGAAACGTCCATGCGACTAGGGTACATGGGTCACCTCACCCTGATCGCGGAAGAGGTGTTGAAATTTACAGAGCGACATACCGACGAAGTTTTGTCGCAGATGGTCCTAGAGAAGGTCCACGCTCAAGAGTGGGTGTACTATGTGGAGCATATTCTGGCTGAGACGCGAGAGCGCGACAACGCCATTCTCGGAGGCGTCCGACCTGACATGAGCGTCGGCCCCAGACAGGCTGTGCTCAACGCCGTCAACGCGGCGAACAACAACTTCGGAAGCGACAGTGGCGGGCTCTCCAATGCAAGCCTTGCCAATAACGGCAACATAGGCCTCGACAGCATGGAGCTCACCAATGCTGGTGACACTGAGGGTGGTGGGTACACCTTCAGCGGAGGCTCCTTGCTTAGTGGCTTTACTAACTCGAGTGACGAAGAAGACGAAGACATGGACGATGTCGACACCGAGAGAGAGCGGGAACAACGACAGGGACCTGTCGACGACTCCGAACAAGTGGGTGAAATCTCATTTGACGATGCTGATATGGACTATCGATAAGTCCATGGCCCCGAGCATACACACTATACCACGAATGTTTCCCGCCCTTGGTGCGTTTCCTTTTCTTATACTTGTTTGTATCATGAGCGGGAACGGACAGACGGCTCGCATGCTAGATCTATGGGCCTATCATCATCCTTTCTGTACATACATTCCTTGCGCCATCCGACAGGGTGTATGATACATGTAGTAATACGCATCGTGAGATGTGGTTTCCTCTCATCTCCTTTGTGTGATGTACCACTGGATGATTGGGCTTCATTGATCTGGTATGGTGTCCTCTTTCCTCCTCGCTTCCATCTGCTTGTCTCCTCTTTGTCAACCCTTTCTCTGTAAAATCCGATTTGCTCGCGTTCCATCTCCGCCCTATACTGTCGTCCTATACTACCATTGAACAGCTCCACTAACACAACTTTCCAGCCCAGCATCCCACCGCCCCTCCAGATCCCCCCATCGCGCGCCCGCCGCCAATTCGCCCTCCGCCTCGCCCAACGCAAAGCGCAGCTCGAATCAACGCGCGAAGCAGAAGAAGACCCAGACGACGCTTCCGCTCCGAAAACCCAAGAACAAGAAGAACGCGAAGGACACCAGCGCTTCGCACGCATGTTCGAAGGCATCGAAGACTCTTCCGACGACGACAGCCTACACAGCATCGAAGGCATAGGAGAGGATGAGGAGAGCATACTAGGTCGCATCGAGGTTGAGGGTCAGGAGGTGGGCAGGAGGAGCCCGATCAAAGTGGCCAGTCCCGAGAAGGTGAGCAGTCCGGAGTTGGAGCGGGGTCCGAGTGGTGGTGGGGAGTGTAAGGAGGAGGAGAGGAGAGTTGTGGTTTAGTGTGTTGTTGATGTGTTTATGAATGTGGTTGGTGGATAAGGCGCAGGCTTCGTCAGCGGGGTCGTTGATTTGTAGATCTACGTTGCTGTTGATGGGCATTGCGCAGGTTCATGTATGGTTTACGCGATGTTGGCATGATGTATGCAGTAATGCATGGTTATGAGATACCCCCTTCGATCTATCTCTTTGGCTCCTGTATTTCACGTTGAGCTGGAGCAAGTGCAGGATCACTGAAGCGTTGGAAAAATTTGCTTCACGATCTCTTGTCGTTTACGAAGACGAGGCAGGTACGGCATTGGCGAACAGTACCTACCCATTTCGACGCTCACGTCAGGTGACTTGGCGACACGCTAAGTAGATCCTTAGCGCGTCCGCCATCCACCCTTCCCTACCATCAACACTCACAGACTCCACACACAAATCACATGCCACCCACCACTATGTCCTCCCAACCCGCTCCTCCCCGCCCTTCAAACGACCACCGCCGCACCTCAGGCGCCCCCAAACGCCAATCCATTCTCCCTAAACCCTCCTCCATCTTCCTCGACACCACCGTCCTCATCGCCCAACACGCGCAAATCACCGGCACGCACCCCGTCACAATCGGCCCTAATACCGTTTTACACCCACATAGCAAACTCAGCAGCGCGGTCGCACCTGTTGTCCTCGGTGAAGGCTGTGTGGTCTTTGAACGCGCGAAAGTGGGTGTTGGTATGGGTGCTGAGGGGGATGCGGAGGGGAAGAGGGGGAGTATGGCACCTCCTGCAAGAGGGAGTGCGGGTGTGAGGGAATCTATGCGTAGTGAGGGGACGGTGTTGGGACGGAATGTGGTTGTTGATTCTGGGGCGGTTGTTGAGGCGGCGGAGGTGGGCGAGGGGAGTGTGGTTGAGGTTGGTGCTGTGCTGGGGAGGGGCAGTATTATTGGGAGGGTATGTATACTTTCTAAGGTTTGATTGCATCCCGGGAGCTTCAAACTAACATGTTTGTAGTACTGCACTATATCGGCTTCTTCGGTTATACCGCCTTACACCCGCTTGCCAGATTATACGGTCGTGTATAGTGGGAACCAACAAAGGGTGGATCGGACACTGCAATTAAGACCGGAGATTCTGGAACAGAAGATGGCGGTGCATGCGAAGCAGTTGGATATGTTTAAGAAACTTATTCCCAATAATATTGCGAAATGGTCTTGAGGGAAGGACGTACTCGGGGATTTGCGCCATCCTTCGAATCCAGACAGGACGAGTTTTGACACAACGCCTCGACAACGTTCTTACACAAATGTCTGCCTACGGCAGCGGTTCCAGGGGTGAAATATTTTTGGGCAGTGAAAGTGAGGTATTCCTACGGGACTCGGCGCTGGTTGCCTTGTGAAAGCTTTGGAAAGCCATAGCAGAAGCAATGGCAGCAGTCTTTCACCGACCAGTGGGCCCTCTGGGACTATACAATCTCCTCTCTGATTGTATATGTACGAAGCACCTCCACCGTTCACGACAAGAACCACCACACCACTCAGCTCTACCGCCGATCGCGTTCAACCAGCACTAGCACCAGCACCAGTATTGTGACCAACAATGCCTCTCTACGCCTCCAAATCAGCTTTCCTCGCTTTGGACATGAAGGCATGTCCCACGCCGCCCTCCGACCCCTCCTGTCCTATCTGCCGCGAAGATCTCCAGCCTCACGAGCCAGAAACCTCATCCGCGGGCCCTTCAGGCGAAGTCGCACAAAATGACACCCCCATCCCAAACAGTTCCGCCGCTGACCACGACACCACCGCCGTCAACAGCGCACCCGCTGAACCAAACGAAGATCACTCTCCCGTCAAGGTCACCTGTTGCAACAACATCTTCGGTCGCAACTGTCTAGAAACCTGGCTCACCAGGGGAAACAGCTGTCCATTCTGTCGCGCCGAGTTCTTCCCCTCGCAGACCGTACCAACCCGAATGACATTCGCATGGTATGCTCGGGCCATTGAGGCAGCACAAGCTCGAGCCGCCGAGAGGGCGAGAGCTCGATACACAGAGGGCATGCAGGAGGTGACAGCTCGATCCGGAGAGGGCATGCAGGCGGCGACAGCTCGATACAGAGATAGCATCGGTCGCATTACACTCATACACGAAATGAACCTGCGTGCACAAAGAATGCTGGAGGAGACAGTGCTACAGCGTACGCTTGAGGCTCTGCAGCAGGCGAGTCCGGGTGTGGAATTGGCGGACCGAGATGACGCTGAGGATGAGGATGAGTTGTCCTCTGAGCCCGAGTCGGAGGATGAGTCTGAGTTGATTCCCGAGCTAGAGTCGGAGGATGAAAACGAAGGGTACTACTCGGAGTCTGGGTCTGTTCTGAGTGAAGATGAGGACGACGGGTCTGAGTTTGAGGATGAGGATGAAGATGAAGATAGCGGTGATGAGGGCGGAGGGGGCGATGGGCCCCGGAGGGACCTGGATCTGGAGGCGCGGTTTGTGTTGGGTGCGCTCATACAGGTGCTTCAGTGCGAGCCTAGAGTGGCGTCGCTGGAATAACGAGTGTAAAGGAAGGTTGCGACAGGCTGGAAAAGATGACGTATTCCTTTTCCATGGTTGCATTACTTATAGTCATCCATAAATAATCATGTCGAAGTAGCACTTGCTTCAACTATTACAAGTTCAGCATCTATCATAATCATCCCCTGACTTTGCACGTCTACCTCTACCAACGTACCTATTCGCCTATGACCAGTTGGGATAGCTTGAAACATCGTGGTATCCAACGATCCAACAGCTGGTCATAGCCGAGTAGGTAGGTTGGTAGAGATAGATGCATCTATCAGAATACACCACATCTCCCACAATAACCGTCCCAACCCTACCCGTCCCATCTTACTGCCACCGAAACGCATCCCCCGGAATAAAGAAATTCGCATCCTCAAACGTAATAACACGATCCATATCCAGAAAATGACTGTCCATAAACGCATCCGACAGATTGAGCAGAGACTGATCTTGAGTGCTATGCTGGTTCCCAGTCGCGCCAGTATTGCCATATGGAGCAAGAGAGGGACCGGATACCGGGACTCCGTTTCCGGGCTGTTGGTACTGCTGTAATGGGGTATGACTCGAGTAACTAGCTGGTACTTGCGGCGATGCGTATATGGGAGGTGGCGGCTGTCCGGATGGTGATATCGCGTGTGTGATTGGGAGGCGCGGGTTGTGTTGCTCGTAGTTGCTGGGCGAGGGCACGGTCGTGTTCCGGGTTATGTCTGGAGGCGGGATGCGTCGCGGACTGAGGGTTGAGTGTGAACTAGTGAAGCTGTTGGTACGTCCGTGGCTCCTCATTAGAGAACGTTCATGCGCAAGGCTTCTGGAACGCGCTTGTGGTGTTGCTGCATAAGTCGGACTAGCGTAGTTTTGTGGGTCGAGGGTCAGGCCGTTGTGGTCGTAAAAGTCGAAGCGGAAATTTGCGTCGTTTTGGCAGGCTTCGAGTAGTCGTATGAGGTGGCTCGCATATATTCCTGCCTGGTTTGTTGGTTTCGCGTCGTTTGATTTTTTTCCTTTCCATCTTGCTGACATTTCCTCGAGATTGTGGATCAGACGATCGAATTCTGAACGCAGAGGTTTGCGGGTGGCTTGGTGTTCGAAAAGCAATGCTTTGGCAGCGATGAAGGCGCAGAATGAGAACTGGACGTTGACGAAGGGTATGGGGGTGTGGGTGAGGAATTTGTCGACAATGTTTGAAGTTTCTACGGCGGCGAGCTCGCAGGTCTGGGCGCTGCATTCTTTTGGTAATGCGACGAAATCGTTCCATCCGCGGGGCGGGTATCCAATTGGGTGATGCAGTAATATCATCGAGGTATTATGTGTGATGTGGGCTAGAGTCAGATTAGGATCCATGTCGACCACAGTCCTGTCTGACGAGATGTTGGAGTCCTTCCATCTGGGTGGCAGGAAAATCTTCCATTGCACAAGTCTCAAGTCCAGCTCTTTGAAGCGCGTCAGCCAACTGACTGCATGCTCCTTGTCTTGCCAGTTGATCCTTTGTTGAAGGAAGAATGTCGTCACCTGACTCAAACTCTCGGTTGCTTCGACGCAGTATGCGAATGCGCCTAGCTTAGAAGCATCAATGTAGCCGTTGGCGGAATTGGGGCTGGCTCCTGGAGGCAAGTGCTCGACTGCTGGATCTTCTTCGTTGTATTGCGCGGGCACGTTTGCTAGTGAGCGTCCAATGCGGGCGGCGGCCTTGTTCCAGATGCCGAAGTAGGGTGTGGTTACCGGCTCTTCTCTGGTGAAGAAACCGCCGTCTGCCGGTAACCGACGGTGCACATCATCTGCTGTGAGACTGGTGTTCCATCCCGTGGACACCGAACAATATCGATCGAGCAGGAAGATGATCCAGAACAATCTTCGTCGCTCTTCCAACTCCGTCCAGTCGTTTGAGGGCTTCACTAAACGCACAGGCGTCATCAGTGATCCTGATTGCGATGTCGATGGCTCGGTAGTAAGTTGGAGGTAGTCTATAGTCCTCGTGAGCGACCCGATCAACGGCCACGCTCTTTGTGTTTGGCCGTCATTAAGAAGATCAAAGACTAGGAAGATGAGGGCCTGCAAGCTTTCGATGGTGACATTGCGCATCGCATGCGTTTCCACGATCATCCGGGAGACCCTCGTCTGTTGAAGGATCTGATCATTATCCAGATACAGTACGTCGGGGTCCATGTGTCGCAGAGCAACGGCGACTAGAGCATGAAGGACCAACACATGTCCTGGATCCTGACAACCTTGGCGCACTCGCGTTTGAAGTCTCGCCTTATGAATATATGGGATCCAATGATGGAACGAGATGCAAAAGAAGTCTGCAACCTTCTCGAGTAGTGGTTGAGATGGCAAATGCTGCGCGATATCAACATCCTCGAAGGGAAATAGCCAACTCTCCGCAATCGGCATTTCGAATCTTCTTTTCAATGGATTTGACACGCCGTTCCCTTCTTCGGAACCTCTGGAGCCATCCTCTGCGGATTGGTGGATGTGGCTATAATCGGGAGTAGGCGCGACATACGGCGCGTGTTCCTCTACACGGGGCGCGCGTTCTTTTACAGCACCGGGGCTTTCATGTGCGACGACATGGCCATTCGCCAGGGTATCATGGTCTCTATACCGTGGTCGGATGTTTCCCGCATCATCTAGCAGTATCTTCTCTAGAAAGGCTACCGAGCGTAAGATTGAGTTCATCGTAGAAGAAGTACCACATACCGACGCGGCGGGTCAACGCCTCAACAGCTCCGGGCTTAAGCCCAGGTTTGTTCTTTGGCTGATAAACACATTCAGAGGCTATGGCACATTAGCGACGCGGTGTAGCGACGCGAAATAGCGCCAATCGACAGAAAAACTCACACAGCCTCAAACAATGCGAGCACGAGGGGGTCTCGCGCGAGCATCGCAGCTTGCGTTGCTTGCAGCTGACGCAGGCGGGCGTGTCACCGCCCACCGAGACGGGACCGTCGTCCTCGCCTGCTTGGCTACCATTGCCAACCGAGTAATTGGTCCACCCAGCCGACATCAGCACGACATCGCAAAAGCGCTGATCAAGAAGAAGCAAATGTGGAGGATGCAGCGAGCGGCGGGCATCGGGATAAATCCAAATTACTCCACACGCGGGCCCCGCGCGGGCTAACCCTCCTTTCGGCTGATCACGATCACTCCACCCCGGAAGCCATCCGATTTCATCAATACGGGACGGGAGCCTATGGCGATACGCGGTATCGATATATCTTTCGGATGCGCTACCTATTGAAGCTTGGGTGTAAAGAGGCACGAACTGTCTTTTGCACCCATTGGTACCGCCCACAGGGGGTCACGCCATAGAACTGGATACAGGAGACTACGGAACATGTAGAGGCGCAAGCGCACAGCCTCTGTCCGAAAGAACTCTCAGGTTCTGCATCTTCACACAGTCTAAGCTCTTGATGACGCTCAGGACACTATGCCTCCACTCGACGGCTTCTCAAACAACCCGTTCAAGACCCATGCCGATTTCAAGACCGCATCCATAGCACTCCTTCGCGCATTGAAGCCATATCAATCACCTCATGGCGCCAGGATCAAACTCCCGTTGTCAACTGGCACCCATTTCGACGATGTCGCCGCTCAGCTCGAAGGATACGCCCGGCCGCTATGGGCAGTCGGTGCGCTGATGCACTCCAATGTCGTATCCAAAGACGAGTACGGAGAGCTTATCAAACCTTACGCATTAGGCCTGGCCAACGGTACTAACCCACATCACGAAGAGTACTGGGGTCCCGTCGTACTACGCGATCAAAGGATGGTGGAAATGGAGATCATCTCGTTCGCGCTACTATCAGCTCCAGAGACAATGTTCCATTCGCAGACCAAAGAAGCGAAGAGGAACATCATGGAGTGGCTAGGAACTATCAATGGCAAAGACTTCCCCACGACGAATTGGCTGTGGTTCCGCGTCATGACTAACCTAGCGTTGATCAAAGTATGTGGCGTGCCCAAAGAGCATGTTCTCGATGCGATGAAAGCAGATTTGGATCTTATGGAGCAATTCTATCGAGGGGATGGCTGGGCAGCAGATGGTATCTGGAGTGACGAGGGACGACAGGCAGATTACTATTCCGGCAGCTTTGCGATACAGTTCTCGCAGCTTATCTATGCGGAGATGGCACGAGATCTGGATCCAGAGAGGTGCGAAAGGTTTCGGGGTAGAGCGAAGGCATTTGCAGTGTCGTTCTGGCAGTACTTTGACACGAACGGTATGTTGAATGCCTACCGCAGGCACCCAACACTGACTAAAGCATCCTAGGTGCCGCTATACCCTTCGGCCGCAGTCTGACATACCGTTTCGCGTTCGCCGGATTCTGGTGCGCTGCTGCTTTCGCAGAGGTCGAACTCCCGGAACCACTCAACGACTGGGGCGTGATCAAAGGTCTGTTACTCCGGCATTTCCGCTGGTGGAGCAAGAAAGACGACATGTTCAACATCGACGGCACCTTAACAATCGGCTTTACCTATCCCAATATGTACATGAGCGAGGACTACAACAGCCCACAGTCTCCTTACTGGGCCATGAAGTCTTTCCTAGCGCTAGGACTGCGGGAAGACCACCCGTTCTGGACTGCAGAAGAGAAGCCTTTACCCAGTGCAGAGTTGGCAGTTATGCCAGTCAAACCGGCTATGCACATCCTCTGCAACCAGCCAAACCACCACTTCCTCCTATCCATGGGCCAATTCTGTCCTTGGCCCCTCAAAGCCACAGAAGCCAAGTACGGAAAGTACGCTTACTCCTCGCACTTTGGCTTCAGCGTGCCTACTGGTACTTTGATACAGCAAATCGCACCAGACAGTACACTCGCAGTGAGTAAAGACGGCGGCGAGACATGGCGGGTACCATGGAAAGTCACAAACCATCGGTTTGCTACTGCACAACTGATGCACAAAGACGAATGTATAGAGGACATATCGTGTTTGACGAGCACATGGAGACCCTGGGCCGACGCCGATATCACGGTACAAACACACATCCTGGCTCCTTGCTCGCGCTGGCCAGATTGGTATATCCGCTGGCATCGCTTCACCAACAACGGATCTAGTACAGTTACTATCCAGGCCGTTCAAGGTGGCTTTGCGATCCAAGGGCGGGGCGATAAGCTCGGGGAAACCTTACCAGCACACGCACACAGCTCTGAATTCTCCATCCAAGCAAGCGGAAACAATGCATCTTTCCCGCAAGGCACGGTAACAACCCAGAACTCAGCTCTCATCTGCTCCAACGCCGGGGCTAGCGGCATCGCTGCCCTAAACTCACACAATACCAACCATACAACGGAAAGAATGTATGCGGACATCCTAAAACCGGACGCGAATACGAATTTAATGTGGCAGCGCACACTCATTCCCACTATTAGGAATGGACTGATTATACCGCCAAGTAGGACAGGGCAGCCATCTTCTGAGTTTGGTAGCGCAGTGTTTGCTCTGGCTAGGACGGATGACAGAGAAGAGCGATACGCGGGGTTGGATCACAGTCAGTTGTGGGGTGATGTACCAGTACTGGATACTGGGAGAGGGAAGGAGAGAGACAGGGAGTGGTGTATCAAGCTTGAGTAGATGTGCGATAGACTAGCTGAGCAGCACAACGTATCAACATAGTTCTGAGCAGCGTTTAAGGATGTTTCTCAGCACAATAAACGCGTATTCCACAGGACTATCTTTTGAAAACATGTTCTAGTATTCAATCTAGCAAAAAAGACCCGCAAGCCAAGCTAATCGTGCAAATGTGATAATCGGTATATCTTCCTCCGTTCCTCAATCCGATACAATAGGCGCCCAGACATTTCAAATATTGTCCGTTATAGCTAGAGAACACACAGATAGTACAAGCAGGTCATGATCTTGCCAATCCGCATCACGTATGTGCAGAGGGTGATTTTTTTGTAAATGACAAAAAGTCATAGAAAGACCACGTATAGCCTCCTTAGCTTGCGCTGAGGTCCAAGACACCGGGTAACGCCAACATGATTGATTAGCAAAAGGTGGCTGCTGCCGCGAAGGACAAGTTGTTTGAGTGGTGATTGGTGTTTCTACCTCTTCCTCACGCAGAAGAAGAGACCAGTGCGACCAAGGAACCACAAGCATCCGATGAAACGGACAATGGCGAGCGCAGCGGTAGCCCACAGAAGGGCCTGGAAGAAATGCGCGGTTCTGCCGGAGGCGCTTGACTGTGATTGAGTTAGTAAAATGATCGAGATAAGAAGTTCAAGTGACTTACAGAGAAACCGAAGCGGTCAAAGTTGTCCTGGGTAATGACAACCGCAAGTGTGGCGTTTGAACCAATCCAGGCTGTGCACAAATGGGTACGGAAAGACTTGTAAGAGTCCTCTAGAGTCTTCTCGTCGCTCTCGACAGGTGGTACGTAAGGAGCGAGAGCACGCTTGACGGTGGCCTCGAACTGGCTGTCGATATCGGCTTGTGGCAGATCCGGCTCCTCGATAACGTTGTGCTTTCCGTCGGCTCCCTTCTCCGTCTTCGCTGAGGGAAGCGCATCTGCCTTGTCGGATCCCTTGGTACCCCAGGAAACATCGTGCCAGTTGGAGAAGGCGTAGACGTTGAGGATGTTGACGTAGGAGGACATGATGAGCAGATACTGCGGGAACGAGGTGAACATGTGCCATGGGTCCATGTAGAGGAACGAGGCGACGTAGTAGAGACCGAAGGTAGCCGCAAGAGCGATAATGATAATACCGACACCGCTCGACGAGAAGAAAGACGAGGCAAATGCTTCCGGCGATGACGTGTCGAGTTTCTGCGAGGACGGGTTCGTGAAAGCCTGCACAACGAGGTATATGGACAGGATAACAATGTAGAACTGGATGAGACCGAAAACGCAGAAAGAGACCAGGTAAGACCACTTGGAACCCTTTGGACGATTACCAAAGGCCAAAATGAACTGTAGGACCAGGAATGCGAGGTAGAGATAGGTGACGATGACGTTGAAGATGGGCGTGACAGTGTTTCCGAAGGGCCAGGCGTCCCGGGTATCGGTTTTGGTGCCGACAAGACTCATGATAACGACGGTGGTAAGCCAGAAGGAAGCCAAGGAGAACCAGGCCATGATGGTCTGGAAGACGTTGTACAGCATTTGAATGTGCAGGAAGAACATGCGGACGAGGTTGTGGCCACTCTTGTACATGCGGCCGAAATGGAGCAGGGAGTAGATACCGGCAGCGAAGGAACCGTTCAACCAACGACGACGCTGACCGATGAATTCGGCAGCACCCTCAGGCACATCGGTTTCACCCTTGGAGGCCTTGATGTAGGTAAGATGCCACTTGGATCCAGCCTTGGCGACAAGCTCGAAACACAGAATACGATCTTCGGCCAAGAACATGTTCTTCTTGAAAATGTTCATGCCCTCGATACCCTTCTTTCCGAGAATCTTGGCGAGTGTGTGGTCACCGTGGAAGTACTGCTCGAGCGGTCGGCCCATGATAGCACGGTATCGGTAGGCCGAGAAAGCACCAGGCAACACAGAGACGTATCCGAAGGAGGATTCCAGCGGCTTGTCGAGAATGTTACTGATCTTGTACTCGAAGTTCTGGGCGGCTACAAGGGGGTTGAGGAGGTTCTTCCAGCCCTGCATCCTGTCAGTATTCCTTCATGTTCAAGGCATTATACTCCAATTTTGAGAGGATAAAACGTACCTTGCCCAACATAGCGTGAATCTCACCGCAAGCACCACCGAGATCCTTGTCGTTGTAGAAACCTTCCCAGAGGGCGAGAAGGGACTTGGGACCAGGCTTTGTACCAGCATCGAGCAGAATGCAGACTTCGGGATTGAGGATGCGACCAATAGCAGTGAAGAGCCATCTGTGGGAGTTGATCTTCTTGCTGTTCTTCTGCTTCAAGCAGAACATCATCTGAACGGGGGGAAGTGTGCTGGCGCTGTCATCGTGGGGGCGAATGAGCTGCTGGTTGGGCGTAACGGAAAGTTGCGTGGTGTATTCGAACTGAGTTGTTAGCGAAGTGCGAAATGACTAATATTTGCTTAACACTTACGATATGCGCAACGGTCTCGTTTCCGTCAATGTCCTTCTTCATGACACCGTCCTGGTAGATACCGACGGTGGCGAGCAGGTCAAGAGTACCCTTGTCGCAGGGGTCAATACCGTCGAAAACCAAGCACACAACGATCTTCTGCCAGGCCGGACCGCCCTTGTTCCAGAACTCGGACTTTTTCAGGTTGACAATGTCGCGGATGTTCTGCATGACACCGTGCAGAGTACGGGCAGTAAGAACCTTGTCTTCGTTGTAGTAGGTAATGGCAATGAGCAGCTCGGTGTGGCGGTTGTACATGGCCGGACGCAGATTGTAACCGTTCTTGAGGGTAAAGTCGTTGGGGTCGCATGTCGCAGCAGTGTCTAGCGGCTGTCAGACCTAAATGGGAAATACAGAACGTGGGACTTACAGCGCATGTGGGTGAACTCCTCGCTACCGCTCTCGAGGTCATTGCGGTACTTGGCCTGGATGGCGTTCTGGATGGCAGAGGGGACAGGGTAGTCGGCACTCAGAACGGAACCCTGGACAAGCTTGACCTTACGGGTCATACCACGCTTGAGACCACCGGCGGCACCTCCGCCAGGCTGCTGTCGCTGCCTCCATGCCTCGGTCGAGCTGGTCTCGCTCCTCTGGTATGGTGATGGGGCTCGCTGGGGAGCACCGAAGTCGCCCTGCGCATCGTAGCCACCGGACGCCGAGTAGGAAGTGCCGGCGTGGGCCTCGCCAGGGTATTGTGTTGGCCTGTCGGTCGCGTAGGACTCGGTCAAGCTGTAGGTGGAGTGCGGGCGGACCTCAGGGTTGCCGTAGAAAGGGTCCGGGTGGGCGCCGGTAGGGTTCTCGTGCAGCAGCGAGCGGCCTACTTCCTCCTCATCGTGGGTGCGGTCGTACTGCGGACGCTGTCAGTATGTCGTGCCTTCCGCCATATCATCAGGGGCGCCTACGCCGGTGTTCGGGTCTCCAAGGTTATAACCTTGGTTATTGTTGTACGCCATGACGTGCTGCAGTCCACGGGCCGGCGCTGCAGATGGCGGAGTTGAAGGGAAAAAGGAATAGGCGGTAGGGGTATAAACGGTTGAGATAGAAGAAAGGCGGCAGCGCACAACTCGGGGTGTCGCTTGATAAAGGTGGATGGAATGTCTGGGGCGCTTCAGGGCTGAGAAAGCTGAAGGGACGCGCGCTATACCCCTTGTGGTGGGATGGGGGAAGGTGCGCTAGGAAAACCGCCGTCTCTGAAACACGGCTTAGCCAGTTTCTATTCGTCGTCGCCGTGTAAGCTGCGCGTTTCGGATGCAGCTGGGCACTCCTTTAACAAGAATGCATTCGTGGAGACGCTTCAAGAACGGGCGATCGCTCCTACTTGAATTCGACGGCAACCGCAAAACCTGCTGGCGGTGAAGCACACGACCGAAGCACATGAAGTCTCCGTCGTCTGTCAGTGTGGCGCTAGCCGGCCACGACGACCTAAAATTAGACAGGCCCTGGACGCTTGCTTGCTCAGCCTCACCAAAGTCTACCAACATCGCTATTGCCGGCATACTATGATACTATCATGTAGACTGCCTGACTCGCCCTGCGCAGACTACTCCTACGACGTGCATACAACGCCCGTTGCCGTCGAGTGGCTGAAATGCTCAAAATCCCCTTCTGCACGGCTGCGCGTCTCTGTCTCAAGCTAGGGGTCGCACGGTCGACGTCAGCCAGCTTCCAAGGTTGCTCCGCAGGCGTATCCACTCAGAGAGATCTCCTAGTTCTCTGCAAAGGGTTACATGCATTGCTACTGTAACCCAGCCTACCATATTGTATACGAACCCAGAGTCGGAGCGATTGATTTTAAAATAGGGCCGTTCCCATGCCACCACTACAAACTTCGCCACGTAGTTTTTGCCTGCCGTTTTGCCAGCGTTATTGCAGTGCTGCGTTTGGCTGCTGGGTTCGCGTGATGGCGGTGCGGTGACAGGGTCCAGGCCTGTGGTAAGGTCTCCTATCCGTTGTGTGGGCCGCCGTTGGAAAGCTGTTCCTGGACCCAGGACCCTTCATCTCTGCTGGGTCTCACATCTCAACCGCCACATACTCGATCTCGCTGACAGCTTGGCATCGGCGTCGGTACCACATATGCTCTGAGACGACGTCGAAAGTCAGATCGTCCACCACAATCCTTGGTTGAATACAAGCCTGCGTTGTTGACTTTCATGAGTATGTGCACAACAAGATGCATAGAACAGGCTGGCCTATGCTGAGCAACAGTCCGCGCAGCTCCCCCGAGTCATCACATCACGTGCTACAGCCTCCTCTTACACCTGCATCCATGATACTACCAGGGCTGGGCAGTTCCTTCCAATCCAGGTAGCGACATGAGAGTATCCCTCTCAAATCGCTTCTTTTGGCAGCGAAGATGGTGAACGCGGCTGCCTTTTTGCACCTTATCGCGCGGGGAGCAGCAGGCCGCACCTTCCGTCACCAGCGCCTCAACAAAACGAAAACTTGTATTCTCCATGTGCATCCACACCACTCGTGTAGTATTTCCTCATACTCGAAAAACAACACCTACTTACTCCCTACGCTTGGCTGGCGTCATACCCACTGCTACTGCCCCGCATCGGAATACAGTACTAGTCGCAATAGTTGTCACTACAACAACTGAACCTCTTGTTCGCTAATCACTTACGACGTTATACACAGTTCCTCTTCGACCCGCATATCCACTAAGCGGTACGAGCCGCCATGGCCTCAGCCGCACCATTAGTGGATCTGCCCAAATCCAAGTCTGGTACTTCACCACCATCGACGGCGACCACATCTCCAATAGCTGAAGGTCACGACAATACAACTCAATGGCAAACACCTGAGAATCCCAACTTTGTGCATCCCGACCACGCAATACCGTCACCAAGCTATCCTAGCGCGGAGAATCTCATCATCGTTTGCTGCCACGCCATCTTCCTTCCGAATGCAGATGAGCCCAACTTCCCACTGTGTAGTCCTCACTACGAGCCACATTGGTTGCTAGCGCCTTTTCAAAAGTCAGACGAAGCGACAGGCAAGCCAGGCGAGCATGAGACGTTCTTGGCCCATATCAAAGCTGGCATCGATGCTTTGACTGTCGGAACGGACGCAGAGCATCCTCCCTCAAGCATTCTTGTCCTCAGTGGCGGGGCTACTAAACGAGCGGAGTCTCTGAAAACCGAAGCACGCTCATACTACCATGCAGCACTCGCAGAAGAGTTAGCAGAAGGTCACAGGGGTGGAGGACGAACCCATAGGTGAGCACTCTGTATACTTGTCGAAATTCCAAAACACGCCATTTGAGGACGCCGATAGACGAACCAAAAGAAAACAGAACGTCTTACTTGGAGACCGCTTTCTGACCATATACACAGACTATACAACAAGGGATATATATTACTGGAGGAACAGGCGACGGATTCATTCCAGAATCTGCTTTTCAGCATCCTCCTTTTCAGGAAGGCTACTGGCAACTATCCGAAACAGATTCGGGTAATCACGCATGCTTTCAAGTCGAAGCGTTTCCTCGAACTGCATGCTCCAACTATACGATGGCCGAAAGAGCGTATCCTAGTGCAGGGCATAGATCCGCCGATGGCGAATGACGCATTACAGAGCACGCTTCGTGGGGAAGAAGAGAACGGATATGCGGCATGGGAGAACGACCCTATGGGTACCGGAGATTTACTAGGTGGGAAGAGACAGCTACGCGGATGGGACGCCAGCAAGGCAGCCAAGCACTTCAAAGATCTGGAAGACAGTGTCAAGGAGTTGTTTCAGGGCACAGTATCCGACGAACTGCCATGGATAAGCTAGACCAAGAATTGTTATGACTTGCATACGGTCTAAACTCCTACCTATCCTATCGAAGAGTTTTATCTGGTCGCCCACAGAGCACGACATCTTCTCCGAGCGGGATCCATTTCGTTTCTTTCAATCTTGTGATGGGCAATCGTTCTGAGCCACCATCCGGACAGACCTGTACACCGCCTCTTCCCAGCCATGTAGGCGCAATTGTAACAATGACCGAGTCGACTAGAGAATAGGCAGGACCAGGCCCCAGTATATCATTGATGACAAAACCACCGCCCTCAATCATCACGCTCTTTATACCTCGGTGCGCCAAAGCATCGAGGATAATATGCCACGTCGAACCAGCTGCAGCAATGTCCCCCGGAGACCGTATCAAATACTCGCCACCTACACTTTCAAGTATCTTTCGTTGGTAACTGGACGGCTCCACGCTGGTCACAATATAAGGTGCCTTCCCCTTGCCCTCCTTGGCTAATCTCATCACCTTGCTCTCTTCGCTAAACTGCCAGCGCCCGCGGGGATCTACGACGACTGGTCTTGGTTGGCCAACGAGCCCTTCTCCGCCATATCCACCTACGCCCTCGATTCGACAGTTTAGTGATGGGTTGTCGGCAATAGCTGTTCCAACACCAATCAGAATAGCATCGTGTCTTGATCTGAGGAAATGGGTCATGGCCTTGGATTGCGGGCCAGATAGCGCTGTCTGCACACCAGGTGCGATGGCTAATTGGCTGTCGAGAGAAGTAGCGAAGGTTAATGTGACGAAAGGCTTAGCGACGTGTACGTAAGGTGGAAGTGGTACAGGCGAGTCATGAGGTAGGTAGCCTTCTATGTGCTGGCTATCAGAAGCTGGAAATTGTAACGCGTCTCGTACTGGAGCTGTCATGGCTGATGTGACTATATTTTGACTGTACGTGCAATTATCGTGAGTCTGTGGAAGGAGGCTGAGAACCATGGGTGACTAAGCCGTAAAGTGGGCATCACCGAGAAACCGTGGTTGGACCCCACGTCCGCAGCACGGACGCCCGAGGCTCGTGGCAGCCTGCCCAACTTATCTTCACCCTCACGTATAATATCTCTAGCCCTTCTTTCGTTGGCCTTTGTACTTTCGCAGGCCCTCGCACTCGCCGCCTCCTCCACTAGCCTCTCCCTATCACCAAACCGCCACCTAGTCCGCTACCTCTCGCCGTTTGCCCCGCGACCCTCACGCGCGCGCATTCCAGCACACCAACGCGGTTATATCTACACAGGCAATAGCCCGGACGCCGCATACAATACCGCCAAGATGATGAAAATATGGTCTATGGTAGGTCTCGACAAGTCAGGAGTCGCGCGGTATGGCAAGACGGCTAACAATCCTGTAGAAGAAACAGCAGCAGCAGGATGAGGCTGCACAAGCTGCCTCGAGCAAGAAGAAGAAGGTCACCCCGGCCCAGCTGCGAACACAGAAAGGTACCGGCATCTCTCGACCACATACCATATCCCTCGCAAAGCTAATGCGACACAGATCTCGAGGAACTATCTCTCGGCACAACGATGAAGACGCACTTCCCTAACCCCGACGATATTCTCAACTTCGAACTCACGATCGACCCTGACGAGGGCATGTACAAGGGCGGACGCTTCAGATTCGACTTCAAGATCAACCAGAACTTCCCTCACGACCCACCAAAAGTCAAGTGCACACAGAAGATCTACCACCCAAACATCGATCTGGAGGGAAACGTCTGCCTGAACATTCTGCGAGAGGACTGGAAACCAGTATTGAACTTGAATGCGGTTGTTGTTGGTCTACAGGTATGTTACAGGGTTGCAAGATGTGGAACAGCGTGCTGACAGATTACAGTTTCTCTTCCTCGAGCCGAACGCGTCGGACCCGCTGAACAAGGAGGCCGCCGAAGACCTCAAGCAGAACCGAGAGGGCTTCAAGCGCAACGTGCGCGCATCGCTCGGCGGCGGCACAGTCAAGGGACAGAACTTCGATCGCGTGCTCAAATGAGCGTTATCGCGTAAGATCAGAACAACACAAGCTTTCACGCAGCAGTCCTTCGAAATGCCCATCCATGGACGGATGTATCACAACGATATGAGACCGAGCCACGGGCTTACTGCAGGACGGGGTCGATGCATGAGAGAAGATCGGAGGTGAACATGTCAAATCATTAGCGACTGCATGTATGGTCTGGCGCATCATGTAGAAGGTGCATGGGTATCATACGGGCGCACGATAGTCTTCCAAGATCTCATACAATATGACTGCACATTTGCGCGCAAAGATAGTTATACCCGTTCGTGATGCTTTACTGTGACTGCGGTGTTTGCTTGAAGATTGCGTCACCGCAAGGCCAAATCTGTAGCCGGCCACCAAGGCTGCGAGAGCTAGATGCAAACCGTACTGCGCAACGTTACCTCGTAGTAAATAGGCCCGCTGAGAGTACGGTCAATCTCACCAAGTCATCAGCCGCCACGCACTATCCACTATGACTGGGTCCAGCGATGCCTCATATCATCAGAACCGCTCTCGGAGACACGCATTCCTCCCCGACGACCCTCCGGCCCCCCTGCTAGCACCGTGATAGTGTGCGGTGATTGGCCGACGGCGCGAACGGTCGGTCTGGGGCAGCGATAATCGGCCTGGTCCAAGCTCCCCAACTCGAAATTCTGGGTGGGTTGACGATCGAGCCCAGCGTGTTTAAAAGCCCATATCCCCGCGTAACAATTCTGACCCCAAGATACCCCTTTCACACACATTCACAATGGCTTCAAGACCTGTCACCCGCGCTCTGCGCCAAACCGCCCGCCAATTAGCTTCCACTCCCGCTCAGAAGCGCACTTTTGTGTCTGCTCTGAGTGCTGGTGCGAAGAAGGCTGCTCCCCGCGCGGCTGTCACAAGCCAGTTCCAGCAGACCCGTGGTGTCAAGACCATTGACTTTGCCGGAACCAAGGAGACCGTCTACGGTGAGTTTGACCATTCTCGATGCATTAGGATCAAAGCTGACAACAAACAGAGCGTGATGACTGGCCAAAGGAGAAGCTTCTTGAGTACTTCAAGAACGACACCATGGCCATGATTGGCTACGGATCCCAGGGTCACGGCCAGGGTCTCAACATGCGCGACAACGGCCTCAACGTCATTGTCGGTGTACGGAAGAACGGTGCTTCGTGGAAGGAAGCCGAGGCCGATGGCTGGGTTCCCGGAAAGAACCTATTCGACATCGACGAGGCCATTGGCAAGGCCACCATTGTCATGAACCTCCTCTCAGATGCCGCTCAGTCTGAGACCTGGCCCGCCATCAAGCCCCAGCTCAAGGGCAAGGTAAGCAATATTCATCAATTTGACAAGAATCGGAACTAACATTCCCAGACTCTCTACTTCTCCCACGGTTTCTCCCCCGTCTTCAAGGACCTCACCAAGGTCGAAGTCCCCACCGACATCGACGTCATCCTCGTCGCCCCCAAGGGCTCCGGCCGCACTGTCCGCACCCTCTTCCGCGAGGGCCGTGGTATCAACTCCTCCATCGCCGTCTACCAAGACGTCACCGGCAAGGCCAAGGAGAAGGCCGTCGCCCTCGGTGTTGCCGTCGGTTCCGGATACATGTACGAGACCACCTTCGAGAAGGAGGTCTACTCCGACCTGTACGGCGAGCGTGGTTGCCTGATGGGCGGAATCCACGGCATGTTCCTCGCCCAATACGAGGTTCTTCGCGAGCGCGGCCACAGCCCCTCTGAGGCCTTCAACGAGACCGTCGAAGAGGCTACCCAGTCTCTATACCCCTTGATCGGTGCCAACGGCATGGACTACATGTACGCCGCGTGCTCCACCACCGCCCGCCGCGGTGCCATCGACTGGAGCAAGCGCTTCAAGGCCGCCCTCAAGCCCGTCTTCGACGACCTCTACACCTCCGTCGAGAACGGCAGCGAGACCAAGCGCTCTCTCGAGTACAACAGCCAGCCCGACTACCGCGAGAAGTACAACGCTGAGCTCAAGGAGATTGACGACCTTGAGATCTGGCGCGCTGGAAAGGCTGTCCGCTCCCTCCGCCCTGAGAACGCCAAGTAGATTGCGCTCAGGAGAGGTTGAGCTTGGATAGCAAGGTGAAAATGTGTAGATAATGTCATGTCTTTTGTTACGATTAGGGATGTTATGGCGTCAAGCGCTGGGTTTGCTACGGGCGCTGTTATAGCTGCGTTGGCGGCGGTCAAAAAAGAACCTTGGATGAGAGAAGGAAGGGATAGCGCAAAAGCGAAATGAATACCTTTCCATGGCAATGATTGTTCTATTTCATGCATTCGCTTGTGATGTATAGTTTCCTGGCCTGAAGACAATGTATCTTGTTATAGATATATCACGTTGAAGTAGAAACCTTCGATATGTGCGTCCAATTCATGCCACATACGCATCATACTTCCACTTCTCTACCCCAACTTGACTGACCCTATCCTAATCCTCTTACTGCAACTTCTCACTCCCATTCTTATTCGAAACCGGCGGCGCTAACCTCGTAAAAGCCTTGGACCGTGCGTACGTCGTCCAAAGTCTCCCTTCCAAGTCTAGAAGTAGTCCTGGTTTACGTCTTTGTGCTGAAGATGCAGGGGTTCTGCATCTGGGGGATGACGTTGAAGTTGATGAAGTTGTAGATGCAGGGGAGCTGCATCTAGGCGACGATGTTGAAGTCGAGGAAGTCGTAGATTGGGATGAGCCTGTTGTTGATGTTGAGGCCGATGTGGATGTGGACGAGGTGGAGGTTCGGCGAGCCATCTCGTTCCTTTCGACGTGTTTCGCGTGGTCGTCAAGGATTGTGTGGAAGTTCGGGGTTTGACGGAGTTGGGCTGATGTGCACATGTTGTTCTGCGAAGATGTTTTAAATGGGAGACGTTGCGAAGGTGGTTATTGTGGCAGTACTTGATGAGTTGGTAGTCGTCTGGATGAGAGATCGATCGTTGATCTTTACAGGGGAGTATGGTCGTAGATTACATAGGGGATGAAGAACACTGAGATTAGAGTCTACCTTTTCGATATTAATTAACAAGATCGACTCAGTTACCATATTCGATGTGAACTGAACTATGGTTATAACGTGGTGAATCTGGTATATGTTGGTGTAGCGTACCATGGTTCGTTTACAACCATCCCCTACCCCATCCCATTTAAACACTCTATCACGACTCCTTGAACCGAGCCTCCATATCCCATTTAAATACAGTTGTCCTCCAAGTTCCCCAGCCGACGTCGAATGTGAACTGGCTGCGTACTCTACGGTAGCCTGGTTCCTCTGGTTCTGTGTCTTCTACGACGGGCTCTACGACGGGCTCTACGACGGGCTCCAAGGTGGGTTGTGCGATGGGCCATTCGACAACCTCCCAGTCCTCGCTGATGTTTGTCTCGTCTCCTCCTTTGGCGTCGTGGCTTGATTTCGATGGGGTCGCATCAGGCGCTGGTGCAGCGTGTTAGTCAAGAACGAGTATTGATGTTGTTGGCGGGGAGGCACACTATGTTCTTTACTGTTTGGACGGGATCCAAGTATGGGCTTACCGCCTATGCTTATGTTGTAAGACCATGATGAATGGCGATGGCATGTGCCGCCTGTCTGTGCCATATCGCGATACTTGACTCGAGAAAAGACACCTGTCGATGCGCTATAGAAATAATGTCTATCAGAAGGCTTCTCAACGTTGTGGCGTTTCACACAGGTGTTAGATTGTAAAGTTTTTTTTAGGTCTCATACACATCCGTCTGCTGACAGCAAATAGTGGTTGCCTGATATGGCTCCGCCAGATCTTGATACTGCGGGGTGCTGAAAGAGGGAAGGATCTGTACAGGTTTCCCGGAAGTGACGGCTTCTTAATGGACGCGAAAGGATGCAGGATCTGGCCAAATCACACCAGATCTCTGACTTTGATATTGGGCCTAGAACGATGCTGCTGCAAGTGAAGTAAGTTCTATTGTGTGCATCGTGGTTGATAAATCATGAGTCGCTAGCAAGGAGTGTTCTGTCTTGCAGGTCGTGTTGGGAAGGGAGATCAAGAGATTAGGATGAAGTTGAACTGTCCCTATCTGAACGAATAAGTTTCCTGTTGGGAAGTCCGTCGCAACGTCGTATCATACTTTAGTTGGGTTATTCTCGTCTTCTAGACCTCTATACAAGGAAATGGACTCCTGCGGAGATGTGAGAGACGAGCCTAGGTCAAAAGGCGTGAACCGTTCTAAACGAAGCGTCTACAACCCGAACTTCGGAATTGGCAAAGCAGAAGGGTCTCGCGAAATGGCAATCGATGAGTCGCGGCATGAAGACAAGATAAGGAAAGTGGACATCTGCGTCGGTCGAAAGTGGAAGCGAGGCCAAGTGGCTGAGAGAACAAGCACTGCTTGGCTTCTCCTACTTGACGCAACGACATATTGCTCCTCGGAACGCCCTCGCATCCAGCGAGACTTCGACATTACCCAACAGCGCCCAGGCCCTGTGGTATGCAGTATACCCATTACTCAGGACAAAGCAGAGACAACACGGAAGCGGATATCGAATGCTTCGCGCGTTCGCATGCTTTTGACGCACCTGAACACATCCAACGCTCACGCACCAGCAACTCTCCGCACCCCGCGGGCACCTAGCGCCTCCACAAATCGCATGGCGGATGTACCAGATCGTGCATCGATCAAGGAGGCGTCGAATCACTCTCGGGTTGGATGCGAGGCTAAACTCCGATTTACCGATCTGGGGATCTAACATCAACATGACATCACCACTTCAACATTGAACTATCGACGCGTCGCAAACATGAGGCACGTAACAAGTGCGTGCGCGCAGCGAGGCGCTCTAGTTGACTGTCACTGGGAACTATGTTATAGTACTGTCCCTCCGTTCGGATCCCCCACAACGCCCGCAACTTTCGCGGATAGTCCCTTGAGACCGTCGCAAACGGCTTCCTTTAGCCATCTTTGTTTACCGTCGATCATTGGATAACGATTATTCTCGTAGTAGTTTCACCACGCCTACTACTTTTCGTTGGCCTTCCTAGGCTGTGTAGCTTTTCGCGATGGCTTCCAACGAGGCAGGAACGTTCCGGGATTCCGATCAACAGCACATACAAGACGCGTCGCAACAACAATCCTACGTTACTTCGGACGCGTCTGTTACTTCTAGTAACACGACTACGCACAATACCTTCATTTCCAATGTCTTACATACCAGTAGCCGGAGCTATTACGGTGGAGAAGGCACAGGGCTGTTCTCGTCTTCAAGCAACTCCACCGCGGTACCATCGCCAGATGTGCGACCCTCGCAAGATGCTGCAATCCAAAATTCAGCTTCCGAACTCGTTTCCAGCGATGAATCTGCGACTCAGACTATGCCTGGCAACGACTACCTGCAGAAGACGACATCAGGAGGCCCAGTCGAGGAGCACGTCGTTCTGCACGACGATTCCTCAGACTCAGAGCATGAGGCAGAGGAGCCGTCTGAGAAGCGTACCGAAACTGCCAAGAGGCCTGGCCTCCAATCGAAGAACTCGAAACCCATGACCGAAGACGACCTGTTCCGCGCGTTGTCCAGGCGAAGAACAAGCCAGGCCAATGGCCTCAGCAAGACAAATACCAGTGCGACAGGACGAAGCCAAGAGGAAGAAGACGAGATCAACAAGCTCATGGGGAAGATGTTCGGACACACTAGACAGGAAGCATCGGAGGAAGAGAAGACAAGACATCAAGGTGTAATCTTCAAGCACTTGACCGTGAAGGGCATGGGTATTGGTGCGGCCTTGCAGCCGAGTGTTGGAAGTCTTTTCCTAGACCCCGTGCGATTCTTCAAGAACCTATTCACCAAGGGGCCACGCAAGGCAGGCGGAAAACCACCAATTCGCACCCTTCTTGACGACTTCTCTGGCTGTATACGACCTGGCGAGATGGTGCTTGTTCTTGGCAGACCTGGGGCAGGTTGCTCCACGTTCCTCAAGATGATCGGCAACCAAAGATACGGCTACGAAGAGATCACAGGCGACGTCTCGTATGGCGGTACTGATGCAGACGAGATGGGCAAGAAGTACCGTTCGGAGGTGCTATATAACCCGGAAGAGGACCTCCACTATGCGACGCTTAAGGTCAAAGACACACTTAGGTTTGCTTTGAAGACAAGGACACCTGGCAAAGAGTCGCGAAAGGAAGGCGAGTCCCGCAAGGACTACGTCAACGAATTCCTTCGTGTGGTCACCAAGCTTTTCTGGATTGAGCACACCCTGGGCACAAAGGTTGGCAACGAACTGATTCGTGGTGTGTCCGGTGGTGAGAAGAAGCGTGTCTCCATCGCCGAGGCCATGGTCACGAAGGCATCGGTACAATCCTGGGATAACTCAACTAAAGGTCTCGACGCGAGCACGGCTCTCGAATACGTGCAGAGTCTGCGATCTCTCACGAACATGGCTCAGATCTCTACTGCGGTAGCGCTTTACCAGGCAGGCGAATCGTTGTACGATCTTTTCGACAAGGTCATCCTGATCCACGAGGGCCGTTGCTGCTACTTTGGACCTACAGAGAAGGCGGCAGATTACTTCAAGAATCTCGGCTTTGTCAAACCCGAGCGCTGGACGACCAGCGACTTCTTGACGTCCGTGACCGATGACCACGAGCGGCAGATCAAGGAAGGCTGGGAGGACCGCATTCCTCGCACAGGTGCTGCTTTCGGAGAAGCATTCGCCAACAGCGAGCAAGCCAACGATAACCTCTCTGAGATTGACGAGTTCGAGAAGGAGACCAAGCGACAGGCCGAGGAACGCCATCAGAATCGTACCAAGGCCACGAAGAAGAAGAACTTTACCATCTCGTTCCCAGCTCAAGTCGTCGCTTGTACAGACCGCCAATTTCGCGTCATGGTGGGAGACCCGCAATCTCTTATTGGCAAATGGGGTGGCATCTTCTTCCAGGCCCTTATCGTCGGGTCATTGTTCTACAACCTTCCAAACACTGCTCAGGGTGTGTTTCCGCGAGGTGGTGTAATCTTGTGAGTTGCTGCTGTACGACATGCATGTGAGACATACACTAACTTCATCACCTTTGTAGCTTCATGCTGCTTTTCAACGCCCTTCTCGCTCTCGCTGAGCTTACGTCCGCTTTCGAATCCCGACCCATTCTACTGAAGCATAAGACTTTCTCTTTCTATCGACCGGCTGCCTACGCTATTGCGCAGACCCTTATCGACATGCCCCTTGTGCTGGTTCAGGTATTCATCTTCGACATTGTTGTATACTTCATGGCCAACCTTTCGCGAACAGCATCGCAGTTCTTCATCTCACTCCTCTTCCTCTGGATCATCACAATGACCATGTACGCTTTCTTCAGAGCTATCGGTGCCTTGGTAGGGTCCTTGGACGTCGCAACTCGGATTACGGGTGTTGCAATCCAGGCGCTTGTCGTATACACCGGCTATCTGATCCCTCCGGCGAAGATGCATCCCTGGTTTTCGTGGTTACGTTGGATCAACCCCATTCAGTACGGCTTTGAAGGTCTCCTAGCGAACGAGTTTTACAACCTCGAGATCCAGTGTGTACCCCCGTTTATCGCGCCGCAGATTCCCGGTGCCGAGGAGCGGTATCAGTCTTGCGCCATTCAAGGCAATAGGCCTGGATCACTTACAGTTGCTGGCCCGGATTACATCTCTGCAGCGTTTGGCTACAGCAGATCGCATCTTTGGCGCAACTTTGGCTTCATCTGTGCTTTCTTCCTCTTCTTTGTGGCGTTAACTGCTTTCGGTATGGAAATCCAGAAGCCCAATAAAGGCGGAGGAGCAGTCACTATCTACAAGCGCGGCCAAGTACCCAAGACTGTCGAGAAAGAGATGGAGACCAAGACCTTACCCAAGGATGAGGAAGCTGGCAATAGCGAGCCAATCACCGAGAAACACTCCAGCGACAACGAGGACTCCGACAAGACGGCTGAAGGTGTGGCAAAGAACGAGACAATTTTCACATTCCAAGACATTACCTACACCATCCCATACGAGAAGGGCGAGAGAACATTACTCCAGGGCGTTCAGGGCTTCGTCCGACCCGGCAAGCTTACTGCACTAATGGGTGCATCGGGTGCCGGCAAGACGACATTGCTGAACACGCTTGCCCAGCGTATCGACTTCGGCGTTGTTCGGGGAGACTTCTTAGTCGACGGAAAGCCACTCCCACATTCCTTCCAGCGTTCGACCGGTTTTGCAGAGCAGATGGATGTTCACGAATCTACGGCGACAGTACGCGAGGCACTCCAATTTTCAGCGCGGTTGAGGCAACCTAAGGAAGTACCCATCCAGGAGAAGTACGACTACGTCGAGAAGATTATCGATCTTCTTGAGATGCGCGACATTGCTGGTGCGGCGATCGGTACGGCTGGAAACGGACTCAACCAGGAACAGAGGAAGCGTCTTACAATTGGTGTGGAGCTTGCGAGCAAACCTGAACTGCTCATGTTTCTCGACGAACCTACTTCTGGTCTTGACTCTGGTGCTGCGTTCAACATTGTTCGATTCCTGCGCAAGGTAAGTCTAAACCTCAACGGTCTAAGATGACTGACTAACTCGACTGCAGCTTGCGGACGCCGGTCAAGCCATCCTCTGCACGATCCATCAGCCCAGCGCCGTCCTATTTGAGCACTTCGACCAGCTCTTACTTCTCAAATCTGGCGGCCGCACGGTCTACTTCGGTGATCTAGGCCACGACTCCCAGAACCTCATCAAGTACCTCGAAGGCAACGGCGCTGATAAATGTCCCCCACACACCAACCCTGCCGAATACATGTTGGAAGCTATCGGTGCTGGCAACCCCGACTACAAGGGCCAAGACTGGGGCGACGTCTGGGAGAAGAGCTCAGAGAACGAGAAGCTCGGCAAAGAGATCCAGGATATCATCTCCAGCAGGCGCGATGCATCGAAGAACGACGAGGCTCGCGATGACCGAGAATACGCAATGCCATACCCTCAGCAATGGCTCACAGTCGTCAAAAGAAGCTTTGTGGCTATCTGGCGAGACCCTCCCTACGTTCAAGGAATGATCATGCTCCACATCATTACTGGGTTATTCAACGGTTTCACCTTCTGGAACCTCGGAAACAGCCAAATCGACATGCAATCCCGACTCTTCTCCATCTTCATGACCCTGACTATTGCTCCTCCCTTGATCCAGCAACTGCAGCCTCGCTTCCTCAGTGTGCGCGGCATCTACGAGTCTCGCGAAGGCAGTGCTAAGATCTACTCTTGGACTGCTATGGTTTGGGGTACGATACTCAGCGAGCTGCCCTACCGTATCGTTGCGGGTACTATCTACTGGTGCTGCTGGTACTTCCCGCCTGGCTTCCCTCGCGATACGTACACTGCGGCTAGTGTGTGGCTCTTCGTCATGCTGTTTGAGGTCTTCTATTTGGGCTTTGGACAGGCTATTGCGTCTTTCTCACCTAACGAGCTGCTCGCGTCGCTACTCGTGCCGTTATTCTTTACGTTCATTGTGTCTTTCTGCGGTGTGGTCGTGCCATACAACGCGCTACCCTCATTCTGGTAAGTAACATTCACGAACTGGTATGAGACATACACTAACTCCACACAAAGGCAAAGCTGGATGTATTGGCTTACTCCATTCAAGTACCTGCTTGAAGGATTCCTTGCGCTACTCGTCCAAGGGCAGACCATTCGATGCGAAACCAAAGAAATGGCGATCTTTCCACCCCCACCTGGCCAAGACTGTCAGACATACGCCGGCCAATTCGCGCAGCAAGCAGGGGGCTACGTCGAAGCCCAGCCGGACGGGAACTGTGGGTTCTGTCAGTACGCAACTGGAGAAGCCTTCCTGGCATCCTTCAACGTGTTTCCACAGTACATATGGCGTGACTTCGGCATTATGTGGGCGTATATTTTCTTCAACTTTTCCGTCGTCTTCATCTGCACCTGGCTGTATCTGGGCGGCCTACGCCAGATCAAGTCATTCTTCAGCCCGGCCGCGCGCAAACAAAAGAAAGAGGCAAAGCAAAAGCAGAGCGGCGATGCAGCTTGATACAGAGATTTCAAAGATATCAGACATTCGGCACAGTGTGCAGCGACATGCTTCGACGTCGACTGCGAAGATGCGGGTTCCGGAAAACTCCTAGCCTGCCCGCGGCCGGAACGCGCAAGGCTGGGAGACGCAGCTTTGGGACGGCCCATCCCAGCGCACTGTGGGGCTCATTTCCGCCTCGTGCATTCCCCGCGAAATGCCTCTTGGGGATCTAGAGCATGTGCTAGAGTTTCTCTGTACGTACAGGCTTGGTTCTAGCGTCCACCATAGTCACTCATATAGCCAGCGGTGTAGCATTAATAGTAATTTTGACAGCACAGCTGTCATGTGTTCAGAGTGCAGTAGCTTCCATTGTACATTTGACGTGTGAAGTATCATGGATGTGCTGGTCTCTGTCGTAGCTGTCGAGGCGTGCGCGATTAACAAGACCGCTCACACGAGATGCTCGGCACTTTGACACATGCAAACCCAATCTTGCAGGTATCGGGTTAACAAGGCATCGTGAGAAGCATCGAAATGCCTCAGCTTTTCCGATGGGCAGCGCCGCCCGTCCGAGGCCCTTGATTTGTGCATCGTGAAATCGAGGACTAAGCCGAACGGCGTTCCATCATAGTGCAGGGGTCTGAGTGGATCGCAAACTGCACACGAGCTGGAACCGGAACTGTGGTATCTCTGCACCGCCTCCTGTGGCCGAGCTATGCTATCGACTATTGATTATCGCGATGCGCAATATTGACGCGCATGTACTGATTGTGGTATGAGGCATTTCGCACTGTTCGTTCATGGCCGCTCTAGTCACCCTCCTAAATCATACCGAGGTCGACAAGAGCACAGGTTGTCCGGCGAAAAACAGGCCAAGAGTCGTTATAGCCGAAATGTTCGTAATGTGGCCCAATGAAACAATGACGAAAGGTCGTTGAGCCTTTACCGCTTGCAGCGAGCGTGAATGTGGGGTAAGTGCGATCAGCCCCTCCAGCCAATACCGACGCGCGCATTGCCGTTCACGCAGCTGTTACAGTCGTCACGAGGGCTCCGGTACTGCGAAAAGTCGTCGACCATGACACAACCGTGACCGCAGACCTCATCTTAGTCCTAGCTAGAGAAGAATAGAATTTGCCATTCCATGCGCGTCGTCGGCCTAAGCTTTGCCAGCCATAAAGCTGGAAGTCGTGGTTACACATGCCGGGCGCTCCTTCCGAAGTCACCCAGCCCTCGTGCCCAGCTCCGCGTTATTTTCGTCCCTCGTGAGCCGACCGGCACTCCCACTACCCAAACACGCGCCATTACCCAATCAGCGACAGTAGCGCTAGCTTGTCCCCGGCCCAGCAGTGCCAGCCTGAGCGCAGACGACGTCGTCAGAATGGCTTCGAGTGGTATTAAAGCTGCCTCGGACCCCGTTGTTAGAACTGCATCCCCAGCTCCTTTGGCCCAAGACTTTGCCCGTCAACAGGTGTCAAAACAACAGCGTTCTAATTTCCATTCCTCTTCCATCTCTCCACTCATATCCAACACCATGGTTTCTCAAAGTGTCAACAAGACCAATCTCCACCCTTCCGGCGTTGCGTAAGTGCCATCCTTTCTCAGGCCTGAGATCAATTGGGTTGGACAAAACTGACAACTATCTCAAGGCCGAACAAGGAACACACGGAGATTGAAGAGTCCCTTCACGACAAGGCACACATCGACTATGACCGTGTAGCTATTGTAAGCTTACCTGGGTGTACAAACCTCGATCCCAATACTAACCATGCCAGATCGCCAACCCTTCAGTCGCTGCCCTCTACGAAGATGCTCTCGTATACGAGACCGGCTCAGCCATTACAGCCTCAGGCGCTCTCTCAGCATACTCAGGAGCCAAGACTGGCCGCTCACCCTCGGACAAGCGCATCGTCGAGGAGGACTCGTCAAAAGACGACGTCTGGTGGGGTCCAGTGAACAAGCCGATGAAGGCCGACGTAAGTCTTCTCCGCATTTCCTACGCATTAAACTTTTGTCTACGTCAAACCGCGGAATTGGCTTGTGAAATTTTGGCGGCAGACGTCATGTACGCTAGGCGCATACCCGATGGAGTTCGCATCCCTGCACGTGGCGCGGTTCTGGGGCTCGGCTGCCCCGCATCGCGCCTGCATGACGGATCAACTTCCATCGATCCATCTGGAAGACTATCACGTGCGCATCTTTGATCGTTTGCCCAGGTGCTGACATCCCATCCAGGTCTGGCGTATCAACCGTGAGCGTGCCATCGACTACCTCAACACCAGGAACCGCATCTACGTCGTCGATGGCTTCGCCGGCTGGGACAAGCGCTACAGGATTCGCGTTCGTGTCGTCTGCGCTCGTGCCTACCATGCTCTCTTCATGCGTAACATGTTGATCCGCCCTTCAAGGGAAGAGCTGGAACACTTCGAGCCTGACTACACTATCTACAATGCCGGTGCTTTCCCTGCCAACAGGTACACCAGCGGTATGACCTCGTCAACATCAGTCGCCCTTAACTTCGCCGACAAGGAGATGGTCATCCTCGGTACTGAGTACGCAGGAGAAATGAAGAAGGGGTACGTTCTCCTTCTATCAGACGAGGAACTTCAACTAATTGCAATAGCATTTTCACTGTGCTCTACTACGAGATGCCTGTCAAGCACAACGTTCTTACTCTCCACTCCTCAGCCAACGAGGGTATCAAGAACGGCGATGTCACCGTCTTCTTCGGCCTTTCCGGAACTGGCAAGACCACCTTGTCTGCCGACCCCAAGCGTGCCTTGATCGGTGATGACGAGCACTGCTGGAGCGAGACTGGTGTCTTCAACATCGAAGGTGGCTGCTACGCCAAGTGCATCGGTCTCTCTGCCGAGAAGGAGCCAGATATCTACGGCGCCATCCGTTTCGGATCCATTCTTGAGAACGTCGTCTTCGATCCAGTAACCCGTGTTGTTGACTACGACGACGACACCCTGACCGAGAACACCCGCTGCGCCTACCCTATCGAGTACATTGAGAACACCAAGATCCCCTGCATCTCAGAAGGCCACCCCAAGAACATTGTTCTCCTCACCTGCGACGCCCGCGGTGTCCTTCCTCCCATCTCCAAGCTCAGCCCCGAGCAGACCATGTACCACTTCATCTCCGGTTACACCTCCAAGATGGCCGGTACTGAGCAGGGTATCACCGAGCCCCAGGCTACCTTCTCTTCTTGCTTCGCTCAACCCTTCCTCGCTCTCCACCCCATGCGTTACGCCAAGATGCTCGCGGAGAAGATCCAACAACACGGCGCCAATGCCTGGCTCCTCAACACCGGCTGGGTCGGTGCTGGTGCTACCACTGGCGGCAAGGTAAGATATTCCATCAATAAGGTTTCTGAATCATATGCTAACATCTTCACAGCGCTGCCCCCTCAAGTACACCCGCGCCATCCTCGACGCCATCCACTCAGGCGAGCTCGCCAACGTCGAATACGAGACGTACGAAACCTTCGGCCTCTCCGTCCCCAAGACCTGCCCTAACGTCCCCGACGAGCTCCTCAACCCCGCCAAGTCATGGAACGGCACCGCCGACTTCAAGGGCGAAGTCGAGAAGCTTGGCAAGCTCTTCATGGAGAACTTTAAGAAGTACGAAGACCAAGCCACCAAGGAGGTCATCGAGAGTGGTCCACACGTATGCTGCTGCCCCAAGCACTAGACGGTTGTTTTCGGTTCCGACATGTTTTTCTTACTCTTTTGACAGACTGAGTAGCGGATTTCTCCTTTCGATGTTACTTTCTCCTTGCGTTACAATCGAGCGGTCGAGCGGGTACCCTCCATCGACGTCAGCGGCTGTGCTTTCCTTTTTCTTTCTTGATTGGATGGATGTGGGCATAATGTGTGCCTGCAGATGGGATTCGATATGATATCATGGTTTTCTCTTAATCGTTCGATGCGTCTTATGAGCGCTTTGCTGCGTGTACATACACTTTTGGCGTTGGTTTCAGCTAGGCATTGCATGGCGGGAGATGAGAAGGCTATTAGGAGAGAGAGACAAAATTTCCATCATGTTCATCAAAGCGGTGTTCGTTATGGTATAGATGTGATTGAGACTGTACCACTCTCGGAAGATACTTGCACCACTTTCGGAAGGTATCTGTCGAGAGTGGTACATCCTTGATCCACATCTATACCATAATGCACAGAGCTTTTGATGAAAGCATGGATCTTTGAATGGAATATATTCTCGGATGCTCCCTCACTCGAAGCCGTGAAGATATCCAGCTATCGACTTCATGCTCTTGCCACTACTGTTCCTTACTGCTTTCTCAGTACAAGCCATTCCAACCCCCATCCAACGATCCCCATCCATCTCCCCTATCCCCAACACCCAGCATTCACAGAACCGCCTCATCCATATTCCTAATCCACCCCCACATCCACATCACCGTATCCAAATGCGCCTGCACCCCCACTCTCTCATCCACCGTATGAATATTACCTAGACCAACCTGCTCCTTATCCCAACCTGGTCCATACCGAAAGATATTCTCGCTTAAATCCCAATAGTAGCGCGTATCCGTATTTCCAGTCATAATACCAGGACTCACAAGCAGATCCTTGCCGTAGAGGGCACGGGTTGTGCCGGACAGGATCTGGTATGGTGTTGCGGTTTTGTTGGAGCCGACGTTCAAGGATGTGGGCGTTACGGGCGCGGGTTCTAGCATGGTGGGGCCGTGGGAGAGGGTTATGCTAGAGGGTGTTTCTGTGCCGTTGAAGGCGTGGAGGGTGAGGTTGTGTTTTTGTGCCACCTGGGCGGCGAGGGACGCGATGTGCGTCTTCACGGCTGATGAGCTGGAACCGACGTTTATACGGTGGTTTACTGTGATTTGAGTTCGTTCGGGAAGGGCGTTTGTCTTTACGCCGCCGTGGATTATGTCGACGGCTACGGAGGTTGTGAAGAGGTATTTTATGCCGGGGCCTGCTTTTGCGGCTTCAAGTGCTAGGGCGTCCTTGGAGGACTTCTTAGAACACGTCAAGCTGCGTTTGGAGCGCTTGTCTAGGAGTTTGCCGAGGTGATGCGGGAAGTCTGGGGCGTGGGAGGCGCCGCATTGGAGGAGGCCCAAATACGGGTTCTCGTCTGCGAGGTGCGGCTCGTAGGCGTTTGCTTCGATTAAGGTGATGAGCTCGCTGGCTACGCCGATGCCGTTGTGTACGGGAGGGATACTGCTGTGGCCGCCGGGCATGCGCACAACGATGTCGACGTCGATGTAGCCTTTCTCGGCGACACCGGGGATGGCGAAGTTTGCACCCCAGCTTTCGACGTTTACGGCGCCTTCGTCGATGATGGCGGCGATGGAGTTGTGGCCAAGCTTCTTTAGCAGGTACTCTGAGAGATGGCCTGCACCTTCGCGACCAGAGATCTCCTCGTCGAATCCAAACGATAGGATCAACGTTCGCTGAGGAGCAAACCCAGCAGAAATCAAAGCTTCGACGCTGTTCAGAATAGCCAACAACTGGTTCTTGCAGTCGCTCGCACCCCTGCCCCAAACAAACTTCCCATCATAATGACCAGAAAACGGAGGATACGTCCACTGCTTGACCGTAGAGTCCGGCACAGGCACAACATCCTGATGCGCCATGAGCAGATTAGGCTTCAAGCTCGCATCCGTGCCAGCCCACGTATACAGCAAGCCATGCGTGTTGACCTTGTCCAACTGCAATGTCGCATGCGTCAACGGGAAAGTCTTCTCAAGGTAGTCGGCAAAGGAGTACATAATGTCCCAGCGCGGATCGGATCCAATTTCGCCCATGTCGTCGTAGCTTTGGGTAGGGATCTTGACGGCGCCTGATAAGCGGTCGATGGCAACGTCTCGGAAAGCATCAGATGTCAGGTAGCTTTCCATCTCATCCATTTCTTTCGTCTTCCTGGTCGGAAATAAAGGGTCGACCTGAGGGCATTGCGCTTTCAAACTGGCATCGCCTGAACGGGATGGCAGATGCCATGGCGATGATGTAGGTATGGTGACATGACGTAGGAAGGCCAAACCCGCTAAGCAGAACAACGCGCTTCCAACGAATTGACGGTAGTAAGAGCGACTATGCTGCTTCGACGGAACCGGAACAGGCGTCTGCGTTCCCCAATTCTTGCCCGCCATGGTGATGCTTGTTGATGGTTAGAGTCTTGGTGTGTCTTGGTTATCGGATGTTGCGCGGGGATAAGTGGTTGTACGCTTGCGACTAGTCTCAATCAGGAAGGTATGTACATGGCTTTGTCAGTATTTATCGGATCGACGAGATAATCGTATCTACGTCGCTATTTGTTTGTTGTGTATATCGGAAAAGTATCCGACTTACGTTCACTTATCGGACGGCGGGGAGGCTATTGTGCAAGTGGTGTTTGATAGGTAAAGCCCACTTCCGAAGACTTCATTCTCTAATCATGCTCTGGTTTGGTGTTTCTGCTTCACAGCTAATCACCAGCTAGTCGTTTGATCGGAGACACCTCATGTCCAAATCTGTCGTCATATACTGCTACAATGAACCCTCTGGCCACTTGTACCCCGGCCACGGGAAATCTGGATCGTACTTCTGCTGGAGTACAACACTTCCCGCCGGAAACGTCTTCTGTGAGCCATCAGGCATGTCCACTGGCTGCGCCTCATCAACAAAGGTCCACGCTGCGAGCAGACCAGCAGCCCGCGCAACCTCGTCCTTGAGCTTCCCAAGTTTATCTGGCTGGGGAGAAAAGTTCGCAAGCAGAGCTTTCTCCCTAGTCTCCTCGAATTCATCTGGTTCAGCCGTCACTTCCACATCTTGATCACGCTGTTGCTCTCTCATATCCATTCCACCGCAATCCGATACCAAGGGCTGGAAGAAGTCATTCTTCAACGGTCGCTCCACTTCAGCGTTGTCCAAATCCTCGTCGATGTCGATATTGGCAATCTCGTAGTTGATGTACGTCAGAGCCAGGCATTCCGTCTTCACAAGGAGCTTCACGACCACTTGTGTACTTTCTGCTTGTCCCTCTTCCACCATTTCGTCGTCGGCAAAGGCATACACGTACCAGACTGCACTCCTCTTCACTGCATCTTCGTCAATGACGACGAACGGGGATTCTCGGCCTGCTTCGTTTTCTTTGGCGCGCATGTATTGATGGGATTTGCCGATGTAATCATCGGGAGGTCTTATGATCTTGAGCTCAAGCGATGGCTGGAATCGAGAGCAGGCGCCGTGTTCGAATTCTGTCTTGACTTTTGCTAGCTCGTTGTCGTTCAACGTAGCCACAAGATATGCTGTGAGGGATGTGACATCGAAGGGCGGCGAAATGAATACCATGATGATGGTGAGTTTGGTAGTAGCAGAAGGGGTTGAATGTGAGCATTACAAAGGATTGGTATTTCCTGACTGTTTATATGTGATGCATACTGCATGGTGGTCCTCGCGTTGCCAAAGACATTGTGCTCGGCCATGCAGGAGACCAACGATTGGCTACAGTTACGCTCGCGCAGGCAGCAATGTTGTTGAGGGCCCTGCCTTTAGCGGCTCGAATTAGCTCAAGATCGGCACTGCCGATTTGGAAACGTTAGGTTCTTCAGCAACACACTTCAAGGCTAACACGATCATGCCGCACACCGAAGTAGAACTCCAACAACTAGCACGACGCAAGGTCAAGCTCCAATTCGAATCAAAGGTGCCTACTCTTCTTGATTTGGGGTGTTTGTGGGTAGATCACAATGCGTATCATGACTCCAGAACTTATGTCGCATTTAGCCTCGACGGGATCTTCATTGTACCCGATGCTGACCTGTAGCGGCAGTAGATGCGTCGTCGCATACGGATGTCCTCTCAGATTGGAACGAGTATACATGACATGGAGAGAGTACAGATGGCGAGAAGTACGAGATGCCCATCATCGCCTATCTCGCAAAGCCTGTACGCATGTCAATACAATAATTAACTCCTGAACACTATCAGCGCATTCTCATCTGGCGAAGGACCTATATCGGGCCAGATGTCGGTCTGGCACCCAGCTGCCCTCCGAGCCATATCCCTCTCCAGAAAATTCGCCAACTCCAGACTATCCCAAAGAATCTCTCTCCTCCTCCGCGACCGCAGCATACTAATAATCCTCCGCCGCACTGCCACATCAGTGCAGAAAACATATAGCTGGAACAACGCCGTGGTGAGATCCGTTTTGAGTCCGTAGAGTGGTTGTTGCGACTTGCTCCACAAGCTATCGAGGTCGTCGAGGAGGAGACTGCATTCTACAGCGTCGAGTTGCCCAGTGGGCTGGTTGTCGCAGTCGACTGCAGGGCTTCCTTCGGCTAATAGCAACTCCCAGAGTTTGTGCTGAATTTTCAGATTGACAATTCTTTCTAGGTTTCTTGCGTATTCGGCTGTGCCTACTAAATTCTTCACCACGGCCCGGAATTGTATATCCCATACTCGCAATTGTTCTTTTAAGATCGCCCATTGCTTTTCGCACTCGGAGTTGGTATGCTCCCGATCCTGCTCCAAGTCCCATGAGATATGCGTGACGACATCATCGAACGTGTTCATCACATCTTCCGCCTCGACGAGATCCCGGAGCTTTCCAGCAGGTTTGTCATATTTCTTTTTCGGGGCCATGAATGGCGTGATGTTTGCGAATATACGGTTTTGGGAGAAGAGGCCGACTTGGCTGCCAATGGCATGGAATATCGCTGCCAGTTCCTCGAATTCATGATTGGGTAGGTATGTGCTGGGTCTATGGTTCGCAATGAGTTCTGTCCCAGACTTGATGTGCCGAATCGCTTCACTGAAGTTGCCGCGTAGGCTCTCGAGAATAGCAAACAAGGCGCAACATGTCAGGATAGTGACTAGATCGGTTGGGGAATCGTTCGCAATGCCTCTTCCGTGTATCAGAACAGATATGGCATCATTGTAGTGCGACAGGGTAAAGGCTTCAAGACTTGATGGCTTGTCGTGGTCGCATGTTGTGAATTGCCAATGGACGGCGCCAAGAGCCATGACTGCATGTCGTACACACGAGACGTTTTGGCTAGGGCCCTGGAAGGCCTTTTGCCAAAAGTTCTTGTTCAAAGATTCAGATATCTCCATGTCGTGAATCGTGTTGGTGAAGAAGTGAGTGTAGTAGTAGGTTTCCAGAGAATGGCCTGGTACCAACAACGTTCTGGGAAGATCGAGGATCGAAGATACCCTTGAAGAGCAAACGGTTCGGATAGGCTTTGGTGCCAGCACTGGCGCGTTCGAAGTCTGCCATCTTTTCAGAGGCTCAGATGCGTAGCCATCGCAGACGAAGCCGGCTAAAGTGCATCTTTGACATGTGGGTTCAGTCTCGTCGCATTTCTTCCGTCTTTGCTTGCTGGGCGAATTAGGTAAAAAAGGTGTTACGGGGTGCGACAAACCACACTGCGGACCTACCAGGTGATACAGCCTGTACGCGTCTTGTGGGAGAAGGCTCTAACCCTCCGTGCGCCTGATGGTGGCTTCGTGTTTTGCATCGCGTATATGCAGGGAAAAGTGCGTATACATCCTACTTCAATGGCCAGAGATTGGCAGGACCGGGCTCCAGTCTGAGTCAAACGCGTACGTTCTGCATGTTGATACGGGAACCTTCGATGGGGGAGCTCTGCCAGCCCGTACGCGGTGAGCCGGGAACTTTGGTCGCTGCGCGTTGGGCAGCCTCGCTCAGGATATGATTGGTCTCCTATACGCGCAGGCCCACCAACTGCTATAACGGGACTAGCGCTCAGCTCGCCAAGCACACCAAAGTCCGCATGAAGCCGAGCTACCTTTCTTTGGTCGTAGAACCATGACAGTATCTAAACGGTGTACAATTTGGCTGAGTCCGATTTATGTGACTACCTAGGTAGGTACATCCGCAGGGCGAAGCAAGAGCATGCGCGTTAGGCTCTAGGTCGCAGAGCTAACCGGGCTCCGAAAGAGAACGCGAGGCATTCAGCGTTGAATAGGTGACTCTTACCGTCTAGGTGTTTTGCTCGTTCCATTTGACACCCTCTCACAATACCGCCCTGACCAAGAATACAACTATCGCAATATCTTCATCTCAAAGCATGACCGACACCCAACGATCTAAACCCACCATGGCTGTCGCTCCAACCCAGGAGAACCAACCCTCAAGATTGGAAGCTTTCCTATCAGCACACCCCGAGATCCAGATTGGTCGCGCCGCCTTTGAAAGCCTCCAATCTGCCCACGATGGCAGCGACTCCTTCTCCATCATCAACAAGCCGTTCGTAAACATGGTGCTGTATCAAGAGTTCAATGCGGATACGAGGGAGCGCATATCAGTTGTCGCATTGATTGACGACCGGAAGGCTCTTGATCATTATGAACAAGACTGCGGTGGAACTTCGAATGAAGATGGATGCGATTGTGCAGAGAACCAAGGGCCCGAACATATGATTTACGGCTGTGTCGTCGAATACAAGAGCGCGGATTGCGAGAACCACAAGGATGAGCCGGAACCGGACCCTGATTGTTCTGAGTGTTGGCCAGTATTATGTGGGAGTAAATGCGCTCCCTGAAGTGGCTGGGTGACGAACAGCAGTCACAAGTTGAAGACCCTGTACTGTTTGGTTTCGTAGATTTAATTTGTTGCAAAGATAATAAAATGTAACTGTCGAAAGCGTATCCATTCTACCTCTTGTCAGATTGATCGAAAGATAATTGTCACTAGAAAACCGTTCGTTAAGGTGCTACCTAGTGATTGATGGAATTCGCGAGGTATCTAGAGGCTATTCTTGGTTTGTTTGTAGGCTAGTACAGCGAATGTACATCTTGACAGTTCACTCTTCCAGCTAATGATGTGCACAGGAAGACTTGGACGATTCATGCAATTGGTAAATTAAGCTACGAGACATCAATCGGCGCGCTATAATCGAGATTCTCATGGCCTAATGGGTAGGCGTGATAGTAGGATGAACGATACGAACAGGAAAAGTACTACAGCCGTAGGCGCCTTGTCAGCGCTGGCGCCGCTCACTTGTATCACTGGCACTGCTTCAGCGTGAGCTGCGAGGCTTGCTAATGAGCGGCATTTTAAGAGAAACCATTACCTGGTATATTGCTGCTAGCTGGAATGCCGTCAATAGTAGATTTCACAAAGTCGTATCCGATATCCGTTCGGACGCCCTCGGGGTTTTTGATCTCAGCGTCTTCATCTTGAGAGATTGTTAGCAAGGCTACGGGCTTAGCCCGGAAGGACAACTTACACCACAACTCATAGGCCTCCGGATGGGGACCAACAAGACCAACAAAGCCTTTGCCGTATGGTGTGACTGAGGCAGCGACATTCTGATTGGCAGAATATCTAGCAAGAATTCCACGGTCAGAGTCGTTGAAGCCTAGCATCGTTGCGCCTTCTTGGAAGTACGCCCATCTAGCCTTCTCCAACTTCGGGCTGCTAGTGCTAGCATTAAACTTCCAATCGACTTGAATCGTGGTATCTCGGTCGTCGTCAACCTGTGCTTTGTCTTGCAATATCTCGGATCCGACGTCGATACCGCTGGGCATAAGATCGAGTGCCGACTTTCCAGCAAGATAAGCCCCCAGGCAGAAGCCCATGTACCGACCGCCGCCATTGACAAATTCTCTGATCGTCTTCGCATGCGTTTTGAGCTCATCCCAAGCTTCGTCAAGATCTGTGAAATCATTCTTAGTCTCTTGTGCTTACTTCAAAGTCAAGACGCACTACGTTCTCATCATCGGACTAGGAAGTACTGACCTGGTCCACCAGGATATGCGTAGAGATCAGCTTTAGAGAGAAGAGAGGGGCTGAGGTCCACTTCTTCGTCCGGTCCAGCATACGTGACGTTGAAGTGGTAAGGGGAATTCATGAGGAGCCTGCCAACACTCTCGGAGCAATTGTCGCAAGTGCTGGATCCACGGTAGACGATTGCTGTCTTCATGGCTACGACAGCGGGTAATGCCAGGAGCAGTACCAGACCATCTGCGATTCTCATCTTGGTTTGAGTAGTTGAGGAGTGCTATGTTGCGCTTGAAAGAAGTATGTAGGTTGATGGAATACAATAATATAGGTGTGCAACGAGTCGAGTTTTATACACACGGCTTCACCTATGTATGTACAAGAGGGGATGGTACCTTGATGATCCTCGGGCGGGCCTCCCGCCCTATGCGCGACACTCATAAGGGAGGCCCACCATACCTAGGTATGAAAAGCCTCCACTACAGTCATTGCGCGAGCGCGTATACGATTGCTGGGCGAGAGGATCAATACTTAGATTTCGCTAGCGTCAGGCTGTGTCAAGCGTCGAACGAAGATAACTCCAAGGTTTGTAGTGAGATGAGTTGAATGGTGGAAGCGTATAGCTGGCTAATCAGCGACTTTCTGATATCATAAAATTGTGTAAGGGTAGCACCGGGCAATTGCTCTCAAGATGTTGGCGTCGGCCCCTAACTGCGCGTAAAGCCGGCCAATCAACGACTTCGGCCCCACCTGAGGCGAGAAAAACCTTGGAAGTGCCACATCTCCATCTCACACCCCCTCGAGCCCAGCAACTCTTTCGCATCAGAACTTACGTGATGGCCCCTCCTCGTGACGCTCTGGATCTCAGAGCTACTCAGCCGTCTGTTGGCGTAGCATAGCAAGCTGCTTCTGGTAGTCTTCCTTTGCTTCCTTTGCCTCGTCGACTTCCCAGCGCGCATCCCTCTCTAGTGTGTATATCTTCTCTATCTTTCTAATCTGCCGCAAGTAGGCTTCTGCCTCGGGCCCAAGAATCTTCAACAGGGTACCAGCCGATAGGTCTTTCTTACGGATGATCTCACGCCACTCGTCGGTTTGGCCATATTTTGGCGCGTGTTTATTGAAGTCGGATGCAAATGCGTCACTGTCGCTTGCGTCGAATCTCTCTCCAAAACGAACCCCGTCGCGCATGTTAACATTCAGGCAACTATTGATGTAGCGTTTGACCTTTGGAGGCATGTCTCGAAATCTGGACTGGTACTCTAATACCTTGATCATGTCGATGGAGATGGTGCCTTTTGGTAGCTTGAATCCGATGTCGGCTAGGCCCTGCTGTGTCAAAGTCGGTCGATGGAAACAGACGCAGATTGTTGGATACGTTGTTGACAAGTCATGGAACATCTTTCTGAGACCCGCGACGGCCTCATTGGTCGATACAAAGCTGGATTGGGGAACGTTTGGTTTCCCGTTCCATTTGGACGGCACCCACAATCGGTACTCGTGCGCTTTGTTCTGTCTTACATCGCTTTGATCCTCAGTGCTTGATACTGCTGGGGATACTGGGGTGGTGGTTTCCACAGACAAGACTCGCATCGCTTCTACTTGCTTCCAGTAGCCCCTCGCCTCGTTACAGGATATCCAGCCATTCCAGGAATAGGCCAGACCAGACGGAGCCCACTCCATTGATACCAGAGCGACATGCGATTTCTCCCAGCAGCGAGCCAGGGTTTCGTTCTCTGTTGCGCATTCCCGTATTCTCTTCATCTGGCTTTCAGCGACGAGGCCAGTCGGTGGTATCATGGCAATCACTGGACGAATTGATCTGATGCTGTGAGGATGTAAGTAGCTGCTAGTACAAGAAGCTAGCAGCATTACAACAACTTACACAGAAGTTGAGCCGGAAACTAATAGAGGGCGAGAAGATCGTATGTCTAAGCGCGGTAAAGAGATGAAAGAGATGAAAGAAATGGATAAGAAACGGATTCTATCAAAAGCCACTGTCGAAGACTTGTTCTCTGATTAGCGCTTACGCTCCGAGAATAGAATTTCCATGTGACGATGTGCTCAGGATCAACACTACCTGTCAACCCCAAGGCAGCAGCACAGCCTCGTAACCCATGACCCCAGACTCATGGTGGCTGAGTCGAGGCCAAGGAGATTGTACCAACCTGATCGACCTTGGCCGACAAGAATTTGGACACTGGATACAACACTAAGATGACTGAAAGCCTACTTGCCTAGGTTCCTTGCGATGATGTGGGGGGGAGGATGCACGCGCTGTCATGTGCGAGGTGGGGTTGGCGCACATTGGGTCAGCGGGCGTAACACCCCGGAGGAAAGAAGCCACCCATCAACACCTTTGCATTGATCCTTCTCAGTTCGACTAAACTGTCAGATTAACAAGATCCTCGTACAATTCTTGTAATCCTTCTGCTGCATACATCAAAAAAAGTATTAGACTTACATTCACTTATCGCGTAGCGAGGAGGTTATCAGTGCAAACGTTTTATTTCTTAATGAATGCCCAATTTGGGGTTGCAGACTACATCACTCCAACAATCCGTATGTAAATGTACCATAGCCAGGCCAGGCGACATCAAACAGCTCCAGCTATATCGAATACCGCGACTTCCTGTCAATGAAGACGCCTCGCTGCCCCTTTGCTATCGCAACCCCGACCTCCATGTCCTATGTCTTCGCGACCGTCCGATGTGTCCACGTAGGCGTCTACTGAACAGTCGGTCCTTGCATGTTGCTCAAGTTCTCTGGGATAGGCTGAGATCGCATCTGGATCCAAAATTCCGGCCATTCGTCCCTGAGATGGCCTGTCGGTGATAATAAAGCTCGCGGTCAGTTTATCTTGTCAAGCGTCACCAGTAGGCGTGATTGAAGCGAAACCATTATCACTTCTCCAACTCAGACTGATACTTACCGATGAGATTGACGAAGCCCGAACGAGGCGTGAGCTTGTAACCGCCTTCGCACGGCTCGAAGTGGTCCGCCGCGCTGCCAGGGTGGACTTGGTCGAACATGGTCCGGATGTCGGTCAAGGTGACTTGGTTGCCGGACTTGAGGAGAGTGAGGATTCCGGGGAGGTGGCCGGCCTTGGTAGGGATGAGGTCTGAAGCGACGTTTGGCATTGTTGTTGGGGTTTATATGCTTGGGCTTGCCGTAAAGGGTGAGAAGAGAATTGATGATGTTAAGCTTTATTTCTCGTTCTCAAAGATGTGGTGTTTATAGAAGAGGGATGCATGGTTCCTGATGGCTTGTTCATATACTGAGAGGGAGTGAGATATCCAAACAGTGAAGGAATGAGCTTTCGAGGTGAGTGAGAGAGTGACTGCGGCTTCTTTAAGTATTGCGGCTATACGCAAGGCGAGGATGGGCGGTCATGTCTTGACAATAACAACAAAATAACGCGTGATCAAAAGCTCGCGTGATCTCTTCAAGTTCACAAGCTGCGTGGTATTGTGTAGATACTTGTGCAAGAACATAAGCGTGGATTTATGAATAAATCCATTCAGAAACCTAGAGATCTGAGAACAATAGTTTAGTACAATGTAAGCACCCGAATAGGGTATTTCCTGGAGAAAGAGGTCGGGTATTGTCAGGAGTGAGCGACTCCATTTGAGAAGTCAGTATGACATAACTGTTGCCGAGTCTGGGTAAAGGACGATCTGAGTAACATGGCTATAGCCCAAGCGGGAAGTGTCAGTCACGCTGTTGATTGATACCAAACGCGCTCTCTGGGCGTAGGGTACCACAATAGCCATGGCAGACTAAGTATGCCTCTTTTCTGCCACCTGTAAGCTGCGTGCAATTTCCTGCGTGCGCTTACAAGGACCTGAGCTCAGTGTTGGCGGAGAGTTGGAGGACGCGCTCGAACCCCTCGCTCCTACCATTGCGGGTCACCCCAACCACTATCTGGCTGCGACGGATGCGCGTCTAGAGTACGACTTGCATGGCACTCGTCATCTCCAATCTTGTACTCTTGACTCCTGCACACGTCATCTTCCGCTTCTCCATACACGCCAGTTGCCACTTCTCCACCTCCAACTTGAGCAGCGGTGTCGGCGTCTGCTAGAACCTCTTCTAGCCAGCCCGACAATCTCCACCCAGCTCTACGCAGAAGCTCAGAACGGAAGCAGCGTGAGATGATTACGTTCCCACCTAAGCAGTCAAACACACGCGAGAAAACCGACCGAGGAGCCGACATGAATGCTTGACCCCAGGCGCAACATTTGATGCTGAGCTGTTAGCGAGATCCAGCGCAGCAGACGGCCCTAGACTTGTACAAACCTCAGTCGACATGGTTGTTAACCCTAATTCTGGTCTGATACTGAATGAACTCGATTTATCATATATACTCAAGGTAAGCATCTACATCTCTTATGCGCACTGTGTGTAGAACGACATTGTTGGCGTATATCGTACTTCATATAGCCGTATAGACACTGTGGAGTGAGAAGTCCTAAGCCCAGAGAAGACAGACCAATGGTAGCGCGTCTTCTTCATCTTACTGATGTTCTTCTCAGTGTTGTGTTGGCGCCCAAGCTCAGATCAGACCAAGCTCCAACGTTCACCCCATGCCAAACGGTCTTCGTGCGACTACAACACTGCACTACTCTTGCTCGTCCTCGCCCTCACTGTCGTCATGGAACATGCCGTGTAGTCCTTCCGTTTCAGCTCCGATCAAAGGAGCCCTCTCGCCCTCGTGACGCGCGAGATGGCCTCCTATGCTGACAGCCAATGTACTAAAGCCATGGATCATGGTACTTCCGAGCACAATGAAGCAAACAAGGGGCCAGATCATAGTTGCTGTACGTTGTCGCTCCACTGGCAGATCGTTAGGCGGATGTGGAAGGGGTAGGGATGTACCAGTCTCGAGCTGCGCGCGGGCTTCGATGGCGAGGAAGAGTGCGCCAACACCCATTGGTCCGAAATGTCCGACAAATAGGGCTTCAGTTGTAGTCTTCACGGATGGCAACATTTTTGTCTTGAAGAGCGTGAAAACAATCGGAATCCTGCGGAAGAGCAGGATGAGTGCGAGCAAAGCGACCAGTCGGAGAGGGGTGATTCCGTCCACCGCGTTGAAGCTCGCCCAGGGTATCATTGCACCGAAGAAGATGAAGAAGGCCGAGTTGATCAGCAAGTCGATGATGACGGGTAGAGCGGTTCCTTCTGTCGGGTTCTTTTGGTTGTGCGCAAAGCCACGGCCTGCGAAAAAGGCAACTAGGAAGTCATCCACTCCAAGAACCGATGCCAGTCCGATGGAGAAGATGGCCAAGAGGAGGTAGAAGGCCAGGTATGAGGCTCGACCCATCCACTCGCGGCTGTGTGAGAACCTGTATAAGCCGTTGAAGATGTATCCCAGGGCGATACCGAGGAGAACGCCCACCACGCACTGGTACAGTATCGTAACAAGGAACCATTTCGTGAAGAAGCCACTAGCGGTGTTCTTTAGGAGAAGGCTCAATCCCAGATACAGGAACGGGAAGGATATGCCGTCGTTGCAACCACTCTCCGCGCTCAACAAGTCCCTAATCCGCTTGGGTACTCGGGTGCTAAACTGGCTGTTGGACAGAACGGAAGCTGCAAGAACAGGATCCGTGGGCGTGAGACAGGCCGATATCGTTAAAGCAGTCTGGAAGTCCGTGTCGAAAAGGAACATGATGAGCATTCCGCACATCAGCCAGCCGAACGTCATGACAGGACCAAGAAGCACAAGCAGGGCGCGCCATTTCTTTTGAAGATAGCCTGCGGGAAGCTCCAGACCGACTACGAAGCATTGAATTCCGACAATGAGACGCGTCATCTCTTGGATGATTTCATCCTGCGACGGTTAGTATTGTTTGTTTGTGTGAGGAGTACACTTACGGAAAAGCCCCATTCGTATGGCCTGAGCAGGTTCAGAGCGCGTGGTCCGATGATCTATCGATTTTGTTAGCGAAATGTTGGTTCTTGAAGATGTCTGCAACTCACGATACCAAACAGCGTGGCTAATGGTGGTTCTGAGAGATGCAGGCGGTTCCGGATCATAAGCGAGAACAACGCATACAAGATGAGGAAGAAGGTCAGGGTCACGTAAGTAACGTGCGGCCCTGTAGGCTCAAGTTGAGACCAGGCCATGATGCTCTACTGTTGTTAGAGGCACGCGTGTAATTGTGGTGAGTGAGCTGAAGTCTCTGCGAAGCTTGGGCGAGAGTAGGCGTTCTATGATCGACGTGACGTCGAAGGTAAATGGCGAACACCGCTAGGAAGGACCGCGCGCGCTGGAAAGACAGCGGAGATTCACGCACGAAGACCTCGGGCGGCGAATATCACGGGGGGTCAGAAGTGCAGGATTAATGGCGCGTTGGATCAGGTGTTGATCGCGAAGGATCACACTGCATGGAGGTGCGCATCGATGACGAAGGATGGCTGGATTTGGCAGTGCGCTCGGACCGTAGTTGCCGGAAGTGGTGGCACCTTGCATGTTGAACTACACTACCAAGCATCCAAGGATTGATGACATGTAACGGACTCTCGAAGAGTGTAGGCGAGACGTCTTTGCGAGGGCATGTTTGCGGAGTATTATGGCCTATCATATGTATGCACCAGTCCCGAATGCGATATATGCAGCTAGATCAAGCCACTATCTCCACGTGAGCACGCGAGGTAATCAATTCGCTACTTTTGTGAATCCAGCGCCTCCCTTGAATATGGATATGCCCAACGCCGCTCCCACGCGGTGATGCTACACAATCTGGCCATGCCAGGCGGCTGCTATTAAAAATACATGCAAATTACAGTGAAACCAATGGTTGTGATTATGGGAATTGTCGGCTATGCGTCGTCCGGTGGGTTGTTGAAGAAGGCGAATCGTATCCTGTGGAGCTGGGGAAGTTAGTAATGCTTCGTCTGAAGAGTGTTGCGGTGCATACCGAAGGGAGCTTTGGAATGACGACTGCTATGGTCGCAAAACAGTTGATGAGGAAATACGTGAGATTGTAATTCGTGTAGTGCGTGCTGACGAGAAACAGCACAATGGGCACGCTGAGAAGGAACTTCTTGGCTGGTGTGTATTGCTCGCCGTTGTCAATTTGTTCCCACATGTTCAAGTTGTCGTAGGCGCCCGAGTTGAAGTCAAAGGGCACACCGCGCACGTAGTGGAACATGAGGTAGGATCCCGCCACGTACGAAAGGTTGACTAGGGTCCATGATGCTTCTTGCGACATGCCGGGGATGATGTCGAACAGAATCTTGCCGAAGAAGATGAGGACAAAGTGGATGGCCCAGGCGCCTGGAGGTGTTAGCCTGAGATACAGAATAGCAGCATATCATCTCTATCTCGTGTGATATGTATGCGCGGTATCTCGTGCTCACCCTTTGCATTCACCCATTCGGCGTTGAGGTTGGGCAGGGCGGACTGGTCGCTCAGCTGCTCCAGAGACTCGGGGGGCTCTTTGTAGACAAGACTACTGCTACGTCGCCTCCTCGCGTCTTTTGCAGCATCCAGTGACATCTTGGAGTAGGACGAGGGCGAGTCTGATGGGCGAGACCGCGGGTCGCCAGCAAAGCTCAGGCGGGAGGTGCGATTGAGGAGTATGGGTGACAGTTTGGCGGTATTGCTGGATTCGTCGGGCGGCCGGGCGGTGGGGAAGGGGGATAGATAGTCGCGTGCGCGAGCTGAGGCTATGGAAGAGCTGCCACGGACAATGGCATGTCAGTGAGGTCCGAAAGGAGCAAGGCGGCGACGTGGGCTTTCAGGGTCTTACTGAGTACGCAATACCTTCCGGAGCGTCCGAGCTTTTGGCGTTGAGCGATTGGCGCGGAGATGGGCGTGTCGACGGTAGCGATATAGCGAGGCAGCGGGCAGAGAATAGGGAACTGGTGGCAGAGGAGGAGGGAGTGAAGCCTCAGTCGGCAGGCGTGAAGACGGAGGCGTGGCAGGTCCACATGATGCTCCCAAAGACCGTGTTCCTAGCAATCACCGAGGCCGTGCCCTGAGCGCAACCATACAACTCTAGAACCAGACACGACCACTTCCGTCTACGCCAGACCCTCCAACCACCACCCTTTTCACCACCATGGCCTCGGAAGCGCCGCCCCCGATGGAGCCCCACGCCCTCGCCCACGATGCACCCCAAGTCGATGCACCCGATGCGACGCAGAAGCCCGTCAAGCGCTCGTGGAGGTATGACGCGCCCATGGATTAAATGCATCCCCAGCTAATGTGCATAAGACGAAAATACCGCAAGATGCGCATCAGGTTCGAAGAGGCCATGAACGACAGCGACTCCCTCATCAAGCAGGAGTGGAAGGCCATGGGCACCGCCCGCCGCCTGCAGGAGAACAACGACCAGATCCTTGACATCCTCCTCGAGCTCAACGAGCAGACACGCGTCAACCCGCGCCTGCGCTTCGACCTGCGCAACCTCTCCGCCGCCGACACCGCCGTGCCCTCGCTGGAAGCCGTCCCCGATCCAGAACTGGTGAAAGCGCAGCTGCAGACGCTGCGAGAGGACCTGGCCGCCAACACCATCACCCCCGAGGAGTACGCGACACGGGCTGACCAACTGCACTCGTCGCAAGCCATCCAGCAGACGCTCAAGTCGCTCGCCAGTCTCGAGGCCAAAGTCCCCCACACGACGCGCGCCGACCTGCCCGACCACCCGCTTGAAGGCATCGACCTCAGCGAGCATGCGCCGGGCTACATGTCGCCCACCCACGAAGACGAATACCTCCTCGCTACCGACCAACTCCTCGAGCAGCCCGGCTTCGATCAAGCCCTCCAGCAGGGCCGCCCCGTACGCCTCGCATCCGCCCAGCCCCCGCTCAGCGAAAAGGACCTTACCGTGCGGAACCCAGATAGCGTCTACAACTGGCTACGCAAGCACCAGCCCCAAGTCTTCCTGCAAGACAAGGACGCGGCGCATCACGAGAACCTCTCCGAGAAGTCTGCCGCGCCAAAGACCAGCAAGGCCAACGCAACCAAGGTCAAACGCGAGTCAAACATTGGCGGCGGCACACCCGCTCCACGCGAGCACGACGACGAAGACTCGGCAGCCCCCGAAACGGGCAAGGGACGACGCAAGACGGGAGGCGGCGACGACGACACCGCCTACCGACCCAAGGGCGGCAGCTCTCGACCCGCAAAGCGCAAGCGGGAAGAGGGCGAGACGCCTGCGGGTAAAGGTAGCAGGAAGAAGAGTCGTCCAAGCGCGGTCACAGGACAAGCTGCTTGATCTGCCTGCTAACAGCGCGCACAGAAGAGATGGCCTATCGAGCTGGGGTATGCACTCATTGCGTGCGCAGTTATGATAGCAGGGCCTCGCACACATGCAACGTGCGGATCCACGCTGAGAACGCTTCCGTAGCCATCCCTTGTAAGATGTGCATGCGCCGTGGCGACGAGTGCGTTGTCGATCCACTCAATACCGGAATCATGGATACATCCGTTTAACATTCGTAAAAATCATGTTGGAATTGGGTATGGCGTTAAGGGGAAATATTGGCGTAACGATGGGTCTAACTATACCCTTGGAAGACTATTCCGGAAATTTGTATCACTAGGAGTTAAGGTCCACCACTGGATATATGGGTATCATCCCCACACGCAGCACAGAAAGATGCTGTTTTCCATTGCGTATCTGTACAACAATCAAACATTTCGTATTCATACATCAACGTTTATTTCACCCACTCTATCTTAGTGGCTTCCCCCTGGCACCCCCCACCATAACCGTCTCCGGCGCCTTGCCCGTCTCACTCATAAACGGCAAGCTCGTCTCAAGCACCTTGCTGCCATCCACAAGCAGTCCATTCCCCTTCCGCTGATCTTCCAGATACGCCGTCTCCGCCCTCTTCTCCTCAAGATACTGTTTCCTCTCCTTCGTCAACACCCATTCCTTGGGAAACTCCGCCCGTTTCTTCGGCGTGTGATGTCTGAAATCAAACGGCACGTCTTCAAACGTATCCTTTCCTTCCTTCGCTTCTTTGATAATAGCAGACAGGGTTTCACCTAGGAACCGCTTGTTCTGCGCCTGTGTATCGAATTTCTCGCAGGAGAGCTTGACGATGTTGGTGGAGGGGTTGTAGCGGGGTCCGGCGAGTTTGATCACTTTGGAGACTTGGAGGGGGTTCAGCGAGTGGGAGGCTGTGAGGTCGTTGGGCGAGAACTCGACGACGACTTTGTTGGCGGCGGGGTGCGATTCCCCGAGGTAGGATGTGTAGCGGAAGCGGAAGGGTGTTGCGGATGTGGGGGGTTCGAAGGGGCGGGCGAGGTCTGGGGAAGCGTTAGTTATTTCATCTCGTGGATGGTTGGATATATGGTAAACGTACGGCTCAAAAGCGGTAACTCCCACGCAATCAACCGCGCATACTCCCTCAACTCGCGGTGCTGCTCCAACTCTCCGTGTCCATGACTTGTCAGATCGTCTCCGTAGTAATCCTCATCCGGTCCCATGCTCTCTTCTCCCTCCGCCCAGAACCCAGTCGATACCTTCCTCTTGTCATCCTCTTCGATATCAAAGTCTTCGTCTGTTTCCAGGCCAAAGTCTTGGGTTTGTGGTAGACCACGTTTCCCCTTGCGCAGGGCGTCGCGGACAACGTTCGGATCGATCTCTGCGAGGGACACGCGGAGGTTCTCCAACATGGCGGATTCGCGCTCTTGCGGTGTCATGTCTTGAAATGCTTTTGTCTGGGTGGTGTTGGAGAAGGAGGATTGAGGTAGTTCCGGCGCCAGTTCTTCCAGAGTTTCAGTCGGTTTCTTCGCATCCGCAGCGGTTACGGAGCCTTCTTTCGTGGGTTCGTTGGCGTACCGCCGCGGCGTTGTGGATATTGGCCGTTGCCATTGTGCGGATGTGTGTTTTGGTGCGGCGAGCGTTCGTATCCGCGAGGGGCATTGGCGTGACTGCAGCAGCAGTCTTCGTGGTATTGACGCCATTGGATGCGGTTGGGCGGGTGATGCTGTCGTCGACTTTTCGCGATGCAGGATTGCTTGGCGATGGGGTGCAAAGTGTGGCCGTGCGTCGGACCAATTGGAACTACGACGGCCCCGACCTTCGCCGCCGTCCTTGCATCGTGACCATCTTGACGCCGACTTGATTTCGACTTTTGGTTCTGATCTCGAGGGCAGTTGATGGCTAGACTGATCACGCTTACCCAACACTATCCCCCGATATCTTGACATCCATCACATCCACCATGGCTTGGAACTGGACGTCTGATTCGAAGCTCTGCTTCGTGACTACCGGAGCAACGGCGCCGTTCACCGAGCTCATCGAATCAGTGCTGAGTCCAAAGTGTCTGGACTCACTACGCGAAGGAGGATTCACTCATCTCTTGGTCCAATATGGATCTGCCGAGGACGTGTACAAACAGTTCTCCAAACTCGCTTCAGCATACATGCAGGAGACCTCGTCAAAAGGAGACCTCGTCATAGATGGCATAGATTTTAATCCGGACGGACTGAAAACTCAGTTCCAGTTGGTACAGCGGTCGAAAGGCTTGGTCATCTCACACGCTGGTACTGCACAGCCACTTCATTTGGTCGATTCATCTAACGATGCATAGGATCCGGTTCTATCCTTGAAGCACTTCGCTATCAGATCCCACTCATCGTCGTGCCAAATACTGGATTACTGGGCAACCACCAGGAGGAGCTCGCTGTTGCAATGGAACGGAATAACTACCTTGTTCGTGGTGATGTGGAGTACGTTGATCGTTCGTATCACTGACATTTCGTACTGATAAATCTACAGAAATCTCGGGCCTGCGATCAAGAAGTCGGACGAGTTCCGACTGAAGATGTCGCAATTCCCACCTATCACGAGTGGGAAGCATCGTGAGACTAAGAGCTTCGCGGCGATCATGGATGAGACCACGGGTTATATGGATTGATGCAACCTTCATCAACACTTTCCCGGTTCTTCTTCGCGGAAGAGCTCGAATTCTAATGGACTTGAGAGCTGGCCCGACACTTGGGAGGAGGCCACGCTGTTCGGCATAGACCGCGTCTTTGATACTCGGTTCTCAACCAACGGGACTCCCAACCTGAATACGGATGAAGAAACATCAGAGATATGTCACTATCTCTAGGAGTTACATTGTCGCATATGGGTACTTGGTCGTTCCTGCAACGCAAAGATGTGGCAGGATGTACCGTAAGGACCAGGTGGACACGGTTGGAAACTGCGTCACCTGTCACTTCCATTGGGTCACGGCGTGGAACCGATATTGGTTGCTCCGGGTGTCTATTGTGGTAGTCGCTTCCGCTTTGCTCTGCATGCGGGTTTGCGACTGCCCGGTGTTTCGCTGTATACGTATCAACGACGTATGTACTTGAGCTTTACAGATGGTACACGCAGGCTTGTACCACTCACTTCACTTCAACACTTCTTCACTTTCAACACACCACTCGCTTTTCTTGTTGGACCTTTTTTTCTCTACCTTTCTGCACCTCAGTAATCTGGCACTGATACAGCAAACAATCCAATTCACACCGAATCCAGCATGCGTATGCAGTCCTTCGTCACAACGCTGGTGGCCACTGTAGCTTCTGTGGTAGCAGCCGCGCCGAGGCGAGTACCCTTTAGTACAATTTCAGTCTCACAGGCTAATCAAATCTGCAGTACCCTTCACGGCCGAAGCGTCTCCTTTGACTGGGGTTCAGAGAAAGTGCGAGGTGTGAACATAGGCGGTTGGCTCGTCGTGGAACCGTAAGCAAACCCGCACCCATTGTTTGCATGGCCTGACGGACTCAGATTCATCACACCATCCATCTTCGAGAAGTACGACTCAGAAGAATGGCCAGTCTTTGACGAATGGACGCTTTGCGAGCGACTGGGCTACGATGCTTGTGCCGATGTGCTGAAGCAACATTGGGATAACTTCGTCTCATTGGACGACTTCTGGAAGATCAAGAACTCCGGCTTCAATGTCGTACGCATTCCCGTCGGTTACTGGAGGTAGGATTTCGCATGATGGCAATACACGATTCATACTAACTCCAATATCCTTAGCTACGTGGAGCCCTGGGGCCCTTACATTGCCGGTGCGGCTCCCTACCTCGACGCCGCAGTCGACTGGGCGCGCCAAACCGGCCTCAAGATCATCATCGATCTTCACGGCGCCCCCAAATCCCAAAACGGCTTTGACCACAGCGGCCATACAGCATCTTGGCCATCCTGGGGCGACGCCGAGAGTCTGAGCCACACACACGCTGCACTTAGTGTCATCTCACAAAAGTACGCCAAACCAGAAATGCAAGACGTCGTGATCGCCATTCAATTCCTCAACGAGCCTTTCCTACTGAAGCTCGATCGCGAGATGGTCAAACAGTTCTACAACGACGCGTATTGGAGCCTACGAGATATCAGCGATACAGCCGCCATGATGCACGATGGCTTCGAGAACCCGTCTTGGCTGAACGGTTTCCTGACTACCAAAGATGGTGCGAGCAATGTGATTGTCGATCACCACGAGTACCAGATCTTCGGAGATGGTATCAACGGCATGTCCATCGACCAACACATCGCTCTTGCGTGCAACTCTGTATGTTACAATCTCTCTACCATCATGCGGGGAAACATCTACTAACCCCTCCCGTCCAGGTCAGCAATTACGACAGCTCCGACAAATGGACCAGTAAGCCCCGCCCACCCCCTCCCGTCCCCTTCCATCCGCACACTAACCCCCCATTCCAGTCGTAGGCGAATGGTCCGGCGCCTTCACAGACTGCGCCCCGCACCTCAACGGCTTCCACTTGGGCTCCCGCATGGAAGGCAGTTTCCCCGGTTCCTATCACATCGACACCTGCGCCGGTAAATCCGGTACTGTCTCCTTGTGGACTCAGGATTGGAAGAACAGCGTCCGTCGCTACATCGAGGTCCAACTCGATGCGTACGAGGCCAAGACCAAGGGATGGATCTTCTGGAACTTCAAGACTGAGGGGGGCGCGGGCGAGTGGGATTTGTTTCAGTTGATTGATGGGGGTGTTTTTCCGCAGCCGTTGGAGAGTAGGTGGTTTGAGAGGGCTTGCGATAACTTCTGAGCGGGCGTGAGGGATTACGGGTAGGGCAAAGTGGTATGCGGGACGGGTGTAATGTTGTGATTGACGGGTGATGGTATATGAGGTGGTACTTGTGTATGGGTATGTGGCATCTTAGTGGATATATACTGACATCACATGCAATACAAAAGATCATTTGGCTATCTCTTCCGCCTTTAGGCTCCGTGGTAACCGCTTTATGCAGACTTAACATTTTATTGACCAATCGATCAAAGCCAAGTGGTATATAAGTGAGCGCGTACAAATGCACTAGCTCGAGAGAGTGCTGTGGCCTGTTGACGCTTGAGACACCTTGCAGCACCAGACGTGCGTCTACGCTGATGATCATTATATATAGTGTTTTCTCGATGCCTATCGTGGACCTCCCATCTATATACCCAAACTCTACTTTGCCCGTACGATTCGTTGGGCGCTAATCACCTACATATATACATATATATCCACCTTGCCAAATACCCCGCACTCCAAACTTGTTGAAGGTCCTCAGACGTAGAACCTTCCGATATGTGTGGTCCGGCAACCTACAGCAATAACATCTACTCAGGGTTGCCTGCTGGCTTCTGGGGTTGGATCCAGGTTGAGGACGACTGCGTCGCATAAAGGGAAAGCATGCAAGAGTGCATCCCCTGATCCATATATACATTAGATGGCTATACAACAGGGAAATTTGTACATGTCGATCGAGTACCGGCTTTTGTACAGTATGATGTGCACGAACCTTCGTAAGTCCTATCTGCTCTATTTCTATAGATTCTGCTAATAATAGGAGTGTCCCTCCGCGTATAGCGCAGAGCTGCAGTACTCGGTCACTTCTTGTACGAGATAGTCAAACGGCTGACGATGACGTACCTCGCGGATATATACTCGAATCGCATGCTACTCTGCGCATTCTCCCTATATATACATCGACTCTGATTCCAGTGCATTCGCCTATTGGCTCATGTTGCGGAACGCTGCGCGCGTCACACTCATGATCAGCGCATGCACCGTCTTGTGGTATACACACGTATATCCGGTCGGACATCGAGCTCGGTGTCGTTGCGATATATACGAAAGCTGGTATGTAACCAGACTATTTCCCGTTGTTGTATTGTGGATTTAATGCTGAGCTTGTACGTCAGACTGCGAACACAACTGACATCTCCTCAGGTTGTACGAGTGGTAACTGCTTTGACTGTGGAAAGCGCCGATGGCTACTACAACGATGCATGTATGATGTCTGTCCGTCGGCAACTCGCAGTATATATAGCTGGCAACAGTCTTCCGGCTTTACAACCCACCGCCATTCGCCAAGGCAATATGCATGATTGACTCTGGACTTGCTTCAAAACTACATCCACTGGTACTGCGATGGCGCAGAGCGACGAGGCGCACACAAATGCATCCCATGCACAATTTTACTCTCGACTGGGGATATCGCAATCGCGAAAGACTTGCTTCAAAAACTAGATATTCGTCGCGTGCTATCCTCACCATTCAATTACGAGAGCAGTATGCAAGTCCAACGCGCAAACTCTGCTCGTAAGAAAAATTGTCCTGCAAGGAGAAAGTTTCTGATACACAACCCTGCTGCGATCACAAAGTCCAGAACCGCACATCGTCATTTTCTCCTCTCCGCACACCCGTCATTTACTATTTTTGCGCCGTGCGCACCGGAAGACGTGGGCTTCCCCGCTCGCCACGACCACGGCCCTCCTCTCATCCGCATTGCGTGTCTGTGTTGCGTGCTCGGATCTCACGAATCTTATCGGACAGACGCTCGGAGAGGAGGGGTTGATGCGCATATGAAGTTTTGCTAGATAGGAAAGAAATCCAACAGTTTAAAGTGTACGGGATTCCGCAGACGCGCGCGAATGAAGGTCGCTCCCACTGCCGCACATGCTGACGTGAAGTACCGAGCCAATTGCCTCGGTTTCCACGGATTCTTAGTCGTTTAGCGCTGATTGCCGGTGCCGCGCTCGCTAGTTAGGGCCTGGGAACTGCAGCAACCAGCACAACGGTTTTGCGCCAAGGACCGGGTACCAATTTTGGGCTGTCACTGGGCAATGCGTGGTCTTCACCCCTTCTTTTGATCGCAAGGCTGATAGTCGATCTGCGTGGCCCTGTCTGGGAAACCAAATGCACAGACTCGGGTTGCGATGGCATCGTATAGATTTGAGGCGGTGGTCAGAGAGCGTTGTGTTCGCCCCGTAACGCGTCCAAACTCCTTGGGCACGAACGTCGCCAGGAGGAGCCTAACTGCTTTGGGACATCGCGTTTGGGCACCGGCCGGCTAGTGCTACTGACATGCACCGAACCACGGTCGAAAATTTCGAGTCTGTCATCAAAGTTCATCAACTTGCTGTGCGCATATTCAACAAGCAGGTTGATGCTGGATTTCGATGATGACCTTGCTTCACAGACCAAACCTTGGGCTGCTGGGTGAGCTCCCTGAGATGCGTTGCGAAGTACCTCCTATCTGGCAATAAAGACGACTTTCACATGACGTCTGGTCCACGTCCGCGACCCGCATCGTTCATGCAAGGAAAAGACTCCGTGGGGTCCTCGGAAGCTGCGTAATGCAGACGAAACGTGGGAGCACAGACGAAAAGTAATGGGAAACCTCGAGAATACAGTGCGAAAACCGACTGTCGAAAAGCTGTTGCTGGATTTTAGAGTTTCGGACCGGTTTACGTCGCCTTGTTTGGCAAGCCTCAACAGCCCAAGGCGCCTCATTACCAACGGCTTTAACGCGAGCGCTCTGGGAAATTGAGCACATGTCATCGGATCGTAGTGGGCGTGTGTTCTGGACCAGCTCGCTAATGACTTACTCCACATTATTCTCCGACACATCCCAGCGATCATGTTTCGCATCACATGGGATGCCTTGGGTACTGATGGGTTCTGTCGTGGAGGTGACGAGTATCGCAGCTGTCTCTATGGAAACGTTCGTGCATGGACGGAGCTCACTGACATCTGTAATATGCACTTCAACGGCTTTCTGAATGGTGAACCAGACTTTTGTTGTTTGGTGTGCATGTAGCTAAGGCATAGGCGAAAAACACACCCCGGTCCTCGTCTTTCTGAGGTCATCGGATGAGAGTCCGAACCACAACATCGCCCCGCCTCAGCAGCATTGAGCCAATGAGGCGCTTTGCCGGACAGTCGCTGGACTATTGACCGAACGGCTCTGCATGGATCAACCGTTTTTCTGGCGTATTACGAAGATCGCCCCGCCTTGCTTTGCGACTGTTAGCGGGGCCGGTGGACGCGCAGCTGTGTTTCCCAGTTTCAGCTGTATTTGTACCCGTGGCGCCCGTGGTCAACACAACAACAACAATCACAAAAAAGCAACTAGCATGCCCCTATCAACATAAACACCCCGCGCGAACCACTCCTGAAACATTGAACTCTCTTCGGACCCAGAATCGAACTCAATCGAAATCAATCGCTCTCTGCCAGGATGTCGACTACCATTGGCGTGCCGTACGACGACCTTCGTCCCCATGTGCTGCGACAGAAGAAGTCGTTCTTCCAACGGCTGAACGAAACACACGACCAGCTCCTTTCACACATGCGGTCGTTGAAAGAGGATCCGGTGCTTTCGGTCAAGCAATCAGCGGAACGCACGCGGGCGTCATCGACAACATCGCTCACATCCGTACCGGAGTCGGATCGGGAAAGCTCCCAGGACACGACACGATGCACCGAATTCGACCTCGAAACCCCGATCTCCAGCGGATTCCTGTCCCCGCCTATCTCACCCGTCGAAGGCAGCTTCTTCCCCATCCAGCAGTTCCTGATGCCCATGGACCGCAAGCCCAGCAAAGAATTCATCCAAGGCATGCAAGGCTACGTCCACTGGAAGCAAGCAACCTACGAGTCCACCCTCAGCCCTCCCATCTCCCCTCCCCAAACGCCGCAAAGCAGCTACTCCTGGAGCTCTTCAAGGAGCACCCGCAGCGAGATGTCCGACGAGGAGATGGACGACTGGCTCGACCGGCCCATGGACGCAGACGTGCATCGCTTCCGCAAGATCTCCGCGTCCTCACTGGAAGAGTCTTCTGACTCCGACGAAGACGAGAAGAAGATCCACGTCATCCAAGAGCAACCAGAGGACGAAGACAGCGCGTCGCGCGAAGAACGCCAGCACATCTCCGCTATGTGGCGCGAGACGTGGTGCATGCGCGACTCGCAGGCAGACATCTCGTTTGAATACGAGAACGGCGAGATCGCGCCCGAAGCAACGCTGAAGGCTTCACCGAAATCAAACAAATCCAAGAACCGCGAGTCCAGGTTACTGTCGCTACCGGATGAACTCCTCCGCAACATTGCGCTTCACGTGCCGCAGGAGCACACGCAGCCTTTCCGGTTGAGCTGCGCGAAGTTCGATACCCTTGTTCAAACACCACTGTGCTCTACTTGAGCGAACTCAGTAATTTTCCTTTGTCATTTTTGTCATCGCGTCCGACGTTTGTCGAGATTGCAGTTATATACACCGCCCCGGAAAGGGAGCTAGAGAGAAGCCGCAAGGCACCATTGCATTACCCCATTTCATTACCTTGAGCAGTTCAAATTTTTGGCGGAAGAGTATCGCGTTACTTTGAGAGGGTGGGCCTGCCGATTCACATACTGCGTCGAAGGAAGACAGCATCAAGACATGTTGTCATCGACGCGAGGGATTGTGTAGGCGGGTGAGATGGATATCATTGGATACATAATATTTATTAGTATGAACCATTAGATGGACGAGAGTTAGGGTATACATTAGACGAGACAGAGACAGAGAGAGAAACATAAGAAAGACATTACCATCACCATCAAACTTCGTTCCTGCCTCACACCATCTCCTTCGCTTGTGGTCTCTGTTGATATGTCCGCCCGCTCTCGTAGATGTCATGTGAATGCATCGACTCAGTCACATCTACCTTTGTCGTCACTGTGATGTTGCCCATGCCGCCACTTCCATGTGCTTTGCTGTGTAGCCTCGTGTCGCTCTCCGTGCTCCCCCGTTCCCCGCTCCTTGAGCTTCCCTCGGATGGACTCCTGCTTAGATCTCCACCTTGCTTGGTCGCCGCATCGATTGTCGTGAGCATGTAGGACTTGCCAGCAGCGCCATGACCTGCATAATCGCCCTCCGACGTTTTGTTCGATGAGAGAGGACCGTAGCTTTTGACCGCAGAGCGCTGCTTTGTGCCTTTTCCGTATGCATCTGAAAAGTATCGCGGTTGCGAGTTCTTGCGGGAGCCGCTGCCGTATGTGGACACGAGGATGGATCGAAAGAGCGGTTTGAGGCAGGGCAGGTTACCGGCGACGATACCGACGTTGCATTCGACAACGGTCCAGATGGTCATGTCGCGCGAGTCCCAGAGGAGGTCGCCTTCCCGCCCGTAGTGAGGGAGGTAGGATAGCTTGACCAAAGCGGCGACTGTAGCGAATGTACCAAGGCCGAGGATACAGATGAGGGACGCTTTGTGACGGCGGTTCATTTGCACGCCCCACAGCATGGGAATCTGCATGGGTGTGTTAGCATAGTTAATGCAGTAGTCAGTATCCGGAAACACTTACTGGTATCCCCACTGAGAATGCAATGTCGGTGATGATGTTCAGTACGATGTTCAGGAAGCCGAGGGCTTGTCTTGTCTGGATGGTCCAGCATGTGCCTTTGACGCTTTGATCCCACATGAGACTTAGGGGTTGGCATTGTGTGACGACTGTAAGGGCGCAGCCGATGGTGTAAACTATCATAAATACTAGGACTGATTAGCTTCTCATATTGCTATCAGAGAGTTATGCACTCACCCATGATGCCGATAATCAAGCGCCTGTATAACCGTCCGACCGCAATCCGAAGGAGAAAGAACCCCACAGAGACCTTGACAAAACATATGGCGAACAGGAAGATCGGCTGCGAAATGAGGTTCAACCTCAAAGCGGCTACGGAGTCTTCCTTCTTGATGTAATCGATGTGTTTTCCCGCCCCCATATGAACTTGCGGTATAACAAGGCATTGGCCAGCAATGCACTGCAGAATGTTAGCAGTGTGTGACGATTTTAAGAACAGTTCTTTCATACCAATGTCATAGCCAACAGCATCACATAGTCCTGATCGCACAAAGTCAGCGTTGGTCACCCGTGCCTTGCCAGCGGAGTACTCACGTCCCAACCAACATTCCTGATCATCTTAACTCGGACATAGAACCTCGCAATCGTCGTGAGCACGGCCACGACGGTGACGGTTAGCGTGCTCGCGAGGATAGTAGGACCCTGATCTTCGTAGGGTCGCATCGATGGCATGGCTGCGCCGCTTTGTTGCATTGTGGAAAACACGTCAATTGAAGGTGAAGGATTCCGTGTCACGCAAGTTTTTCGAAGTTCCAGCAAGATGCTTGCACTATATGCAATATAGTACCAGCCAGCGGGAGTTCGCGACGACGTCAGGGGTTTCACATGGCGTACGTCTTGAGACCAGCAGCTCCTGTCTGCAAGACCTTAAACCGCCACACGGAAGGACGGAGAGAATACAGTTAACGCAAACCTTGTTTTCTGGCATCTGCGATCCATCACGCGGCGCAAGAGGTCGGGCTCATCGAATTTGGTACCGAGCCATAACGACATGTGCTGGCGAGAAACCGTCTGGACTAGCCTCGCTACACCTTGAAGGAATGGTGGCTGTGGACGGCTGATTCGAGACGAAAGTATGGGTCTTTGCGTGGCAGACTGACGGGGCAGGAAATAGTGTCCCTTGCATCAAGAGTACCCCTGCAGACGTAGAGTCTCAAGTGCAGGGTCTCGGGGCACGGCGCTGGTAGGGTAATCTAAGTGCGGTCCTAAAGAACCTCGGGAGTTGCGACGGCACTGAGCTGTGGCTGAACGCCCAGTATAGCGGCACGTTCTGACAGCAGTGTATGATTTGAATGGTCATTGAAGATGTTCTTCGTGATACCAATTGGTGAAGATGATTGACTCTACCCGCAAAAAGCAGACAAAGATGTGCAACTGAGCTACCGGCCACGTGGGTATGAAGCTGCCAAGGTAAGGCAGCGAGGTACTATCCAAAGTACCGCATGAACCGCACTCTAGAAATCGTTAAAGCGAGTGATGAAGAGCTAGAAGCTGCATGTCATACCGTTTACTGCACATCTTCAAAACTAGAACACTCCACTGTGCTAGTCTGGAGCACGGGCCTGTGGAGAATGATTTCGTCAATACGACCGAGCATTGATAGGAGAAGAGAGGAGTCCGCGGATCAACCATCAGATTGAGGACATAGATGGTATCAGGCCATGAAGAGAAGGGCCGTTGCGGGAAAGTAGACGTGAGCAGATCCCCCGGGCCGCTTAGGCTGTGCTTGAGCGCGTCGTCTGCAGGCAATCTCGAGAACTCGCCGAAACCATACTGCAATCCATCTACTGCAAACCGAGGTAGGACTGAGAGAACTGAGAGATCGGTTAATGTCTACTGCGCTTGTCGCTTCCAGGCGCCTTGTAAGGAAGGTCGTAACAGACGGCACGCTTCCAGAGACTCGAGAGGTTGTGCGTAAGCCAATGACTGCGCCAGAATGGGGCCTCCCGTGCGGCTGCACGTTAGATTCGCAATCGAGATTAACCGGTAGCTTGGAAGTACTGGAGGCCTCACTGGCCTTGCGCCCGGTGTGAATATGGAGCGGAGGAAGCGGGACGGGGAGTCGGCAAGACGGATCTCATCCCTTAGCGTGGCCTAGCGCCATGGCACGATTGCGCCACCAATGTGCAGCGGCATAGAATGCTTAGCAGTCTTCACCTAACACGCACGATATCCGAGCGACCAGACCCAATGCAGGCTCCTGAATCATGGAAGGATCAGTACACTTTTCAGGGAATCTTCGCAAACCACATGGCTCTGCCGCCAGGAAGAATATTTCCTCTCCTGCACGTGGGCGGGTCGCGGCTCATTATGCAGGTCTCGGACGTGATGGCCTGCAGACGTGGAACAGACTGGTATCAGGGCATCCTCGGCATGAAAAGATAGATTTGCGGACATGACCGAGGTAGAGTTGTCGAACTATCTGTTGTATGGGTAACTAACGATTGCGGAGCTCATACATTACTCGCAGCCGGCACGATTCAGAATGCTGCGCGCCCATCATGTTCCCGCGCATCAACTCTGGGTCTTTATCCAAACGACGCTAGGCCCGTGGGCATCCGAAGACCGGGCAGCCTTGACATGACACTATGGGTACACCGGCGCCATATGAGTTGTCCGGCAAGCTACTTCCGATCTTGCCATGCACATGTCGCCGAGCGATGGCTCTTCGATGGCTCTTCGTATGGACTCGCTTGCGTACACGACCCGGTTCACAGGTAGCTTGCCAATCTAGCCTCAGGGTCCTTGCGCTCAGGGCATAACTATAGTCGGAGATGGAAGTAGCACTGGCTCCAGGCACCAGAAAATTATTGGCCCCACACGTGGCATCGCCTTGCCATGCTCCAATGCTCCGCCATCAGACGGAGATAGCAAGACTAGATGCGGTGTACAGCACTGTTCCAGCAAGGTCGTGGTGGCTTCGGCATGTGCTCGCCACCGACCCCGGCAGTGAGCATGGCAGGCTCAATCGGTAGCGGTGTCTGATCATACCTTCGAAGTATATGTATGGGAGCGGCACGTATTTCTTTTGTTCATCAGCACTCAGTTCTTCTGCTAAACAAGCCGCTTCCTGATCCATCAGTTCCATTGGTCAACAGACAACATGCGTTTCAACTCTCCCATCGCACTGGCCCTGCTCGCTGGAACTCTATCACACGCGCTACCAGCTCCACAAGATGCGCCGATAGACCCCTCCTCGCTACCGACTGCTCCCTCGAGCGATCCTTCAGTCGCCAGCGAACAACTTGAGCAATTGGCTCAGTTCGCTCAACAACAAGTCGAGGAAGCACTTGCAGCAACTTCGTCAAAGCGAGCCGCTTGCACCTGGAACAATGTGTCGGTACGCAAAGAATGGGGCGCCCTGACGAAGCCGGAACGCAAAGCCTACACCGATGCGGTACTCTGCCTCCAGAAGAAGAAGGCCAACACGCCTGCTTCACTCATCCCAGGAGCAAAGTCTCGCTTCGATGACTTTGTCGGCAACCACATCTTGAAGACTATGGAGATTCACTACACTGGTACCTTCTTGGCATGGCACAGGTACTTCACCTGGCAGTATGAGCAAGCTCTCAAGAATGAGTGCGGCTACAAGGGGACTCAGCCCTACTGGGACTGGGCAAAGACTGCTGCTAGCGGTCTCGAGAAGTCGCCAATGCTCGACGGATCTGCCTCCTCCATGTCCGGCAATGGAAAGTTCATTCCCGGCCAGGGACAAGTTGTCATCGCAGGCAGGGGCGAACCATACATCTACATCCCCGCCGGTACTGGTGGTGGCTGTGTAACGAGCGGTCCTTTCAAGGACATGAGTAAGTCATCGATGCATACACTACATTTTCAGTCAGGTACTAATAATCATCCCAGAGGTCAATCTTGGCCCAGTCGCTCTGAGCACAACCAACGGAACCGAGATCGCAAACGGCGACGGCCTCTCCTACAACCCCAGATGTCTGACACGCGACTTGACCGACTACAGCAACAAGAAGTGGGCCAACGCGACCGCCATCGCCGACCTCATCATCAACAAGAAGGATATCTGGCAATTCGAGATGGTCATGCAGGGTGTACCAGGAACAGACAGTCTGGGTGTCCACGGCGGTGGTCACTACTCCATGGGCGGTGACCCCGGCCGCGACTTCTTCGTCTCGCCTGGTGACCCGCTCTTCTACCTCCACCACGCTCAGATTGACAGGACTTGGTGGATCTGGCAGCAGCTTGACCGCAAGACCCGCACAAGCGAGGCTGGCGGTATCTCGGGTACTGGCACCTTCTTGAACATGCCTCCCTCGGCCAACACGACTTTCGATACAACCATCAACCTTGGATATGCTGCAGATGGCACAGAGAGGATGGAGGATCTGATGAGCACGACTGAGGGGCCTTTCTGCTACATCTATGTATAAGCTTGAATGACCGTTATGACACACATCTGATTCGACTGTATATACAAAATATTTAGTAATTAGACCTGAAATCAGCAAGTTTTGAAGAATCAACCCAACATCCACTGTGTGTCGTCTTTCGCATGTTGTACAGAGGAGGCCATGGCCTGCTCAGGTACATCCGTCGCAACTGCCGAGCCCCGATCCAGATCCACATCTTCACAATGACGTATACGTTCTAGAATCTTGCGCACCAGCACTACACAGCAGCATCTATCATGTTTAAACTCCGATACCACCGAGACCTTGCTGTGATGGGGTTAACAGTAGTTATCGAGCCAGGGTAGAGCTTGGCTGGTGGCGGCGTTGATGATGTTTCCATGATCGCTACAGCTTTGCTATAAAGACGCGCATTCCCAGCCAAGCTTTGCATAGCTACCTATCAACGAAGCATTCGAATCAAAACCACATCATGTCTCTCAAGTACAATAAAGTCCTCGTGCTAGGTGCGACATCCGGCATCGGCTGGGCGCTCGCCGAGAAGATCGTTGAAGACGGCAAACACGCCATCATCGTCGGCCGCCGACAAGAGAAGCTCGACGAATTCCAAAAGAAGCACGGCAGCGACAAAGTCTCGACCTACGCCTTCGACATCACCAAGCTAGACGAAATCCCCAAGTTCGTCAAAGATGTAACAACTGCGCATCCGGATCTAGACTCCATCTTCCTCAACTCGGGCATCCAGCGCGGTTTCGACTTCTCCAAGCCCGAGACCGTGGATTTGGATTTGCTGGAAATGGAGTTTAGGACGAATTACCTGAGCTACATGCATTTGACGACGGCATTCACCCCCTTCCTTCAGAAACAAGAAAAAGAAACCAGCCTCATCTACACAACCTCCGGCCTCGCCCTCATGCCCCTCCCCCGCTGTCCAAACTACTGCGCTTCCAAAGCCGCACTACACCACATGATCCTCGTCCTGCGACACCAGCTAGGCAACGGACCGGGCAACATCAAAGTCATTGAGATCTTCCCGCCGGCGGTGCAGACAGAGTTGCATGATGAGAAGCATCAGCCTGATATCAAGGATGGAGGCAATATTGGTATGCCGCTAGCGGAGTTTACGGAAGAGGCGTGGAAGGGGCTGGTGGAGGGGAAGGAACAGATTCCTGTGGGGTTTGTGGGCAAGGCTTTTGATGCGTTTGAGAATAAGAGACAGGAGATGTATAGGCAGATTTTCTTGTCGGAGAAGTAGATATCTCGGATTCAAGGGCTAGTATGTGTATGGAAGGATGAATGGCAGAGTGGGGCCTGTTGGTACCCAGAAATTCAAGCCACATTTGGACCCTGATGTATGGGCGCAAGGAGCTGTGTCGTTGAGAAACCCATCGTTTGCTATGAGCAAATGATCGCAAAAGAAACAATGCCATCAGACGCGTTCCTAATAAGATCAATGGCTGTTTCAGTCAATAAATAAAGTCGGGGCAGTTGCGCAGCCAACACGCGCACAGCCCCAGTGCGGCGCAGACGTTCCGAGTGGTGTGGTGCTAGGCATGCTGCCGCCCGTATCAACTCCACCCCGTCTCACCAGCTCCCGTCGCGCATTCTCTGACCGACTTCTCCTTACAATCTGCCTGACCGTCTTCATATCACGGATACTTGCGCATTACACGCGACAGCAATCCTCAAATCACACTCAACATGGCGGACAGCTTCAGAAACGCGATGATCAACCGATCTCTCCGCGACATCAAGAACGTAAGGCACCTCCAGCTCCTGAACATCACATGATTCTGACGATACTCGCGCAGAACCTCGAATTCCTCGTCGAGTCCAACGTCCTCACCCCGGCGCAACACGACACCATCGCGGCCCAACTCCCCGTCTCAGCCGAAAACAGCGCGCGCGCCCTCCCCGCCGTGCCTTCCGCCCAACTCTCGCAGATGAACATCCAGAGCGAGCCCACGCCTCCCCCAGAGAAGAAGAACCCAGCAAACATCGGCTACTACGCCGACAACACCGCCAACGCACCACCCCCAGCCTACCCCTCCGTCCCCGCCACACCCGCCGGTCCCCCAGTCCTCGCCCACGCCTCAGCAATGTACCAGTACAACGCGCAAGACGCCGGCGACCTCGCCCTCATGCCCAACGACAAGGTCGTGGTGACGGAGTACATGAACAACGAGTGGTGGAAGGGACGGAACGAGCGCACGGGTATGGAAGGTATCTTCCCTGCGAGCTACGTCCGCAAAGAGGAGAAGAGCGTTGTTCCTGCATACAATGGTGCGCCCGCGCCGAGCAACTACGGTAACATGCCGTTGGATGTTGCGAGTGGAGCACAGCAGGGAGGTCAGGTGCAGCCGGCGGGTGAGCCGAGTAAGATGGAACAGAATGGCAAGAAGTTTGGTAAGAAGTTGGGGAATGCGGCGATTTTTGGTGCCGGTGCTACGATTGGTGGAAATATCGTCAACTCCATCTTTTAGATGGAGACGGAAGGATGTGGGATTGGAAAAGGGACATCGTTTTGGCGTTTGGGGGCTTGTTATCACGACGTGTTCGTTGCGGTCTTGTATGGAATGAATGAGGTTTCTATCGGAACTAATGTGGTATAGGAAGATTGAATATGAAATTTCTTCGCTTGTCAACATATATACTAGCATTCTTGCGACAGCGTGATTGTTTGCACTGCATCATCGCCATCGGGTCCTACTTCAAGGACATATTCGGCCAGCATTGACATACCACCAAAGCGTTTGACAGGCCTACCAACAGAGCCAACCACATACCAGTCAATTGCACTCCGCTCCCTCGTTTGCAGGTCAAGCAGATCCGTTGATGTCTCCACACTTCACTACCAGACACCACTGAAGTCGCTACAACTTCGCACATCACTCACCGTACCACGTCTTGAACACGCAGCTCGAATTGGCACCGCAATGTCTCGTCGCCAACCCCAACCCCTCGAACCCCCCAGCTTCTCCGCCGTCCAACAAGGCAACTTCGGTATCCCGGCTGCAGTTTCGAAATGGAATCCATCGAACAGACCAGCGGCCCCTACACGTCATCCTTCCTCCTCACCCCCGTCGCGCGAGCCAGCGCCTAGACAGCGAAACCGATCGTACGCCCCTCCCACCCTGCCCCCTTCTCCACATATTGAAAAGACTTCGAACTGCGCTGACCGACTCAACAAAGCATGTGGGCTCAAGCCCTTATTCTCTTCAATGTCCTCGGGACTCCCTTGTCCTATGGAACGACGCTGGAACACCATTTTACAACGGTATTCCCTACACGTTCAATGCTTGAACTAGCCATGATACCGAGTCTACAACTGCTCTTCCTCTTCGCCTCGCCGTTGCCAGTCGGGTGTCTATACCTTTGCATACTCGACTCCAGTTCCCGACCGTGGGGCTGGAGAGTGCTGTTTGGAGCCGGTATCATCATGGTCATTGCGGCACAGTTCTCATTGTATGCAACACAGAGTTATATCGCAGTCTTGCTACTCCAAGGTCCAGTTCTAGGTACCGCACTGGGTGCTTGTTTTACGCTCAGCAGTCTAGTCCTCGCAGGCCACTACAAAAACGACGTCCCGCTCGTGTCCGTACAATCAGGTTTCGCCGGCTTCGCAGGCGCAGTCGTATATACCGTCTTAACCAGATTTGCCTACGAAAGTAGTGAAGCCGGTAACGCAGCGCGCGTCCATCTCTACACCGGCGCCGTAATGTCTGCCACACTACTCACCGCATTCCTCCTCCTCACACGCCTCGATCCCCAGAAAGAGAGAGACTGGCCATCCACCCACCCCCTCCATCTCCAGATGCCCAAACACTTCCTCGTCGATTTAAAGGGTGGTGGAATGTGGTTTCTCATCGGCTACATGCTAGTCTTCTCAGGAATCCTCGTTTTACCCTTTTACAGCATCCTCCTCCTCACCCAACCCCCTGGCCTCTTTTTCCCAGACACAGCAACGTACGGTGTCCTTGCTATGTTGAGTGTTGCTGCTATCTCAGGCTCCGCTGTTGCCAATATACATGCGTTGAGGCGGGTTGGGCCGGTGAATATGTTTGTTGCTGCGGCGGTGCTGGGGGGTGCGGTTTGTCTTGCGCCTGTTTTCTATACAGGGCTTTATGTTGTACTTCCTCTTGTCGCGCTGTATGGGGTTGCGCTTGGGGCGGTGTTTTCGCTGCATATGGTTGTTGCGGCGAGTTTTCTTAGTAGGAAGGTTGGAGTGAGGTGGGAGGATGATATGCCGGCGAGGGTTGCGGTTGGTATGGTGTTGGCGGGGTTGGCTGCTTTTGGTGGTGTTTTTGGGGCTGCGGCGTTGATTGAAGGGAGTGAGCAGGGTGGTAGGATTGCGCTGAAGGTGGCGGGTGCGTGTATGATTGGTGGTGGTGTTTTGATTGGGTTCGCGAGGTTGTGGCGGTGGAAGACATTTTTCTATGCCGTCTAGAGATTGTGATGCATTTTTGAGGGCTGTCAAGAGTCGTGGCATTATGTTATGTACTGAATTTTTATTGATGCTTATGTCTAGCAACCGGGGTATCAAATTATGTTATTAAGTATCGCCGTCCCATCCTCTTCACGCAAGCATTATGCGCAGAGAAACTTGCGCATCCAAGCATTGCCCTTTTCCTCATCCGCATCCCTAGTCAACTGACTATTCGCGCGCGAAACATTGACAAACTTCGGCCATGTGTTGGTGAGAACAAGGTACTTGATCTCCTTCTCGGCAGCATCAAACACCAGCTCGTTGAACGCGTCCGGAACCTCAACATCGGCAACAGACTCGTCATCGTACAGCTCACCCATGCGGGATACAGCCTTAAGGTTTGCGCGTCCGAGCTTGTCGAGGCTAATGGCGTTGGAAGAGATGTGGTTGCTTTTGTCGGAGGTGTTGATGGGCAGATCGGAGGCGTCATCGGGCATAACGCTGTCGAAGGGTGTGGCGTCGCTGACGGAAGACGACTCAGATTTGCGGCGACGGCCGAATAGGAGGTTTGCGGTCCTCTCGAAAACCATGTGGAGGAGCTTCATCTCTTTGGATGAAATGTTGATAGGAAATTCGGAAAACTCGAGGGAAATGAAATGAGCGTAGATGCGCGTCGCGGCGAGGAACTGCCTGCGGCGGTGTTCGGCTATGGATGATTTGGGTGAGAACCAGTAGAGGCGCCAGTCGGCGACGTGGGTGAGGAAGCTGACGTTTTCGCCTGTTGATTGCAATTAGTATACGTTCGTGCAGTAGTTACCTGCGAAAGACTTACCAGAGAAATCCTTCAAAGCAGCAAACTGGAGCAGTGGCATGGCATTGGTCCTGAGTGCGTTCTCTAGGGCAGTCATGGTCAGGATGTCGGACTTTTGCGAGTCGAATGACTGGAATGACTGGTTGCCGATGCTGACCTCCCCGCCAGACTTGAGTGTGGTCGTGTTCGAGTATTCACTGGTGCTCTTGACGTCGATGGAGGCTGCGTCCAAGCCTGCCGATTTCTGGCGAGCTTCCCAGTTTGCGATTGCGTCGAGAGTCTCTTGGCGGAGTTTGTTGCCTTTGAGTACGTCGAGGATAGGGAAGCCGATGCTGGAGATCTCCATGATGCAGAAGCAGACCGAGAACCACACTGGTGGAGGGAAAACGGCGTTCATGGGAGCAAATGCGGGAGTGTAGAGACCGATGAGCCAGAGCGGAGATGCGGGAAGCCTGCGGGAGTCAGTGACGAACGCGAACAAGCAATTCTTAGTACATACCCAGCAACGCAGCAGATCATAGTCTGCAGACGCCAACCGTGCACATCGCGGATGCCGCGAGACTTGAAGAGAATCCAAGGCGCGTATACCCACGACCAGAATAGCTGCCACACGATCGACAGCCACCATTCCCAACCCTTGCTGCACTTCATGCGCACTTCCATGCCAGTGCCTACAACGGTGTAATCGATGATACCAAAGCCACTGTGGAACTTGCGGGATGCGAAGTAGACAAAGAGAGTAAGGGCCATCTATCCAGTGGGTTAGCGCACAGTTGGGTAGTGCCTGAATGAGTTGCTCACCTGTACAGCCATGCCAATGCCAATGAAGATCAATGTCCGCTCGATGTTGTCGGCGCGCTCCATTCCGTTCATGATCCTCTTCCAGCGGCTGTTGACGACCTCTTGAGCCTTCTTCTCGTCGATGGGCTCATGGTCTTTCAACGAGCTCATACGGGCAAAGTGCTTCTGGCGAGCGGCAAGGTGCAAGAACTGACTGTTCGAGGCATGGAACAAGGCCATTCCTAAGGGAACAAGGATGGACATCGCCCAGAACTCGACCGAGCAAGGAAAGACTGCGCCGAATGGGTAGGCTAAAGGTGTTCAAGTCAGCACATGCTTGATGTCGGCAGATCCACGTGATGCAAAAGCATGTTTGGGTGTAGTAGGTGTGGGCGTACGTACAGAGCGTGCAGAGGGCGCCGTAGATGTGGAGGACGGAAACACCAGCGAACAAAAGCGGCAGCCTTCGCATACGCAGCGATGGGTGTTGACGATGAGTCCATAGGAAAGCGAAACCGGACAACAGTGAGAGATTCCAAACAATGAAGATGGTAATGTACGTCCAGCCAACGCCGTCAAGGACAAGGAGTGGGTTGACCATGGTGTCAGTAGGAGAATGTTCAAAGAGCGTGATGAGTACTGAAGCTCGTTCGACGACACTGGTATCGTGAAGTTGGCAGACGCCTCCAACCTTATACAGACCGCCTCAGGCGTTGGAAGTTAATGAAAGTATCGGCGAGACGACAGGGCAAGAGGGTTCGCGGCATGGTGCAGGGTGCGAAGATCGACATTCTCTCCCGAAGATTCATCTTGGACGCGGGAGATGTGCCAGGGTGCGCGATGTCGATAAAGTTGTCAGTGTGCACCTGTCAGCAAACGATGTGCCGCTAGCTTCCACCGGATCGCAAGCCATTGTCGGATGCGGCTTCGCTCTATGCTGAAAAGGCTAGTCTACGATCTGTCAACTGGGCATCCTGGAGAATCCCGTGGATCGTCATTTAATCGCCCAATACCCCAGGATCACATCCCTTCCAGATGATGCGTCCTTGCATTCGTACGGTTGGGCGTGAAACACCTGGTTGGTGTGCCCGATGTTTTGTTTTTCTGCTCAGATGCCGACTTCTCGGAGAGATTGACGCCCTGCATACACGATTGTCGCGCGGAGAAAGGGTAACACAGCCACATCAAGGCTGCGAATTCTGTCCTCGCTCTGGTTGCCATTCCGCGCGGTCGCGTCGATCCCAGGAACATGAGTTCGCCGACCTCTAACCGAGCCAGAACGCCGACGTTTCTGAACGACCTATGCCGAATGGCTACTTACACTCGTCATCAGTATGACTCGCCTCCTTACAGCTGGCTCAGCCTGGCTGGCGTCCTCTATCCGGGTGCGCGGGTGTCCGGCCACGATGATTTTCACGGCAGGGCTCTCTTGTCACTTGGTCCAAGCGCCGAATCACACCAATGCCGCTGTCGCGCAGCGTCTTCTGCTGTAGTTCCTGACGATCTTAAGCAATCCGATATAACGATAGAGCCAGCCTATGGAGAATGGGGCGCGGATGCCAATGATTCAATAGTCGAGTTGATAAAGCGATTAGCTAAAGGCCACAACCGACTTAGATGATCGTCAGGGACAGCGAGCGTTTCCTTAAGCACGTAATCGATTGACGTCCTGTCAGTATGCAAGACGGCACTTGAGCACGTGTGTGTAGTTATGTCGAACCGAGCTGCTGAACGTAATTCGGCACGATAGGGTCAGGAGAAGCGCCGTTCCGTGAGACCAGGCTATCCAGCCTCGTATCAAGGCACTTTGAATGAGGCGACAAGAATCATGGCTGTTCAGCAGCGGACAGGCTTCAGAGATTTCAAGCATCCGCTCACATGACCCCAGGCGGTTGGTCTGTAGGCAGGGGAGGGAGCGGTACGTCGGTTGCGAGCCTCGAAGGACGCCAAGTGGTCCAGACTCTTTGGTTCACTAACGAAGTGTGCAGGTTTCCTGAGCGTAGGTCCCGCTCGTATCCTCGACGGAGTTCATCGCTGAGAGTCTGCATGCGGGTAGGTCCTTCAGCTGCGGAGATGTTTGTTCCCGCGGTGTTGCTATTAGGCAGCTGCTCGCCTCTCGTGTACATAGCCACTATCGCCATGTGGTAGCATGGCAACATCCGCACCTGCAGTATGCCCGCTCAGGGGGCCTTGCGGTCCCAGTCTTTGATCCTGGTGCGCGGGAATAATGGAAAGGGAAGCTCCGGCGCTTTTAAGGGTTTATACGTTACGGTGACTGCTCAGCCATTGAGTAGTCACTTCAGGCCGATACATTGAATTTGCTAAACATCGTCGCTGAGCATGCTTGCTAAGACATTGGCAGAGATGCGTGTCTGTGAGTGAGGCAAAGAGCATCAGTGACTCCGGGCATAGCGTGGTGTTTCGTTGAGCAAGTGTCGAGGAGGGGGAAATTGGGCACGAGTGCAGAAGAGGAGAGGCGTCGGCGTTTCGTGTTTCGCATGTTGCATGACGGCAGTCTCGCCCCGCGCAAGTGGGGCATGACTCGCGCTATGGGATTTTCTCCCCGCCATGCCTTCGCGTCACTCTTGGGCTTACGCACACCACGCCCAGACATCCCGCCCGAATATGCCGCCCTCGCCCTGCGCACTGTGCAAGGTGAATCGGGCACTCATACTGCGCCCCAAAGACCACTCCAAGCTGTGCAAGACGTGCTTTATCTCGGTCTTCGAGACGGAAATCCACCACACCATCATCACAAATTCCCTCTTCCAACGCGGCGAAAAGGTTGCCATCGGCGCATCCGGTGGTAAGGACAGCACTGTTCTCGCTTCTGTCCTCAAGACGCTCAATGAGCGCTACGACTATGGCCTTGATCTCATTCTCCTGTCAATCGACGAGGGGATCAAAGGTTACCGAGATGATAGTCTGGAGACAGTGAAGAGGAACGCGGAGCAGTATAGCATGGACTTGACCATCTTGGGATATGCAGAGCTGTACGGGTGGACAATGGATCAAGTGGTGGAGCAGGTGGGCAAGAAGGGCAACTGCACTTACTGTGGCGTCTTCAGGCGGCAAGCGCTCGATCGTGGGGCGTCGAGGCTTGGAGTCAAGCATGTGGTGACAGGACACAATGCGGATGATGTCGCTGAGACGGTCCTAATGAACTGTAAGCAGTCCTATCCAACATTCAATTATAGAAAACTAACTAGAGTAGTGCTCAGAGGCGATCTGCCCCGTCTGTCGCGTACCACTTCCATCATCACATCCACGCCCTCCGCTTCGTCTGACCCCGCCTCGAATACCAATATCAAGCGTAGCAAGCCTCTAAAGTACGCATACGAGAAGGAGATCGTCCTTTACGCCCACCACAAGAGCCTCGACTACTTCAGCACAGAATGCATATACTCGCCTGAAGCCTTCCGTGGCAGTGCACGTGCTCTAATCAAGAATCTCGAGAGAGTGCGGCCCAGCGCCATCCTCGATGTGGTCAGAAGCGGCGAGGATATGGCAAAGCTAGTGCCGGGTAGCGATGAAGGCTGCGGAGGTGCTTGCGCGAGCAGTGTGCCTGTGGCTGAAGAGGAGGAAGGCGGATGCGGAAGTGCCCAAGGGCGCAGCACAGGTGGCGAGATGGCTAGCGTCGAGGCCCAACTCAGGCAGAACGAAGCAGCCGTCGACGGCAACCTCGAGACTGAGATCACCACCAAGAGTGTCGATGGAAGTGGGCAGCAGAGCAACGGCGCGGTACCACTAGCGAACGGAAAGAAGGTCAAGAAGGGCTTCACACCCAAGAAGTCGAGCAAGCAGGTCATGGGCCAGTGCAAGAAGTGCGGATACCTCTCGAGCCAGGAAGTCTGCAAGGCCTGCGTCTTGCTCGAAGGACTCAACAAGGCGCGTCCGAAGAACAAGATCGAAGTCGGCTACGAGGTTCAAGATGTTAGCCTGAACAGCGTTCGAGACGAGCTTGAGGCAACGACGATAGGAGGAGAGTGAGGAAACCGCCAACGAAGCATACTACGACTACGCCTGTCGCGCAAGTTGCCATCACGGCATCAGTTCGGCCCCAAGAATCGACCGACACGTTCACGATCAGAGGGACAAGTCTATGCGACAACACACCGATAGCTCTGCACAACACCAACGTCATGAATGCGGGAGTGCTTCCCCCTCAATGGGTCGGCACATCTTGGGTAACCTTCAGACCGAAGCCTCGGTCGACATGGTCGGTGTGCGCTACAAGAGCTCGTGGTTGAAAGGTCGGTGAGACAACCCCGGGCGATGGCAGCGTGACCTGTCAGGCCAAGACCGGTGTCTCAGTCACACGAGAGTCAACACTCCACTACCCCGCACGAATGATCTCGCACCCGCACCCGCCCCGTCTCACCTCGAGCTGTGACCATACTTAATTTGCACGACATCGGTGCGGTTGCATTCGGGCTTGGTGGGTGCGTGGTACGTACCAATCTTGGGTTGTACCTTTGTGCTTCTTGTGCTGCAGTGTTGCGGCGTGTCATCAAACCCTCATACCAGCGTATTTCCAACTTCCAGCACGTGTCTTGAATACAGGCAATAAGTTGTAATAACTCGGTATCCGTCGTAATCCTGACGAGTACCGAATTATTACACCTTATTGCCTCCTGACGAACTTCTATTTGGGAATTCTTTTGAGGACACGATGAGACGATCCATCAATACGGTAACGTACGATGATCAAGATCAAGTGTCGAGTTGGTGTTGCAAGCCGATGAATTCAGAATACGTGCTGTAATATCGGAGATGTGTCGGTCTGAAGATCTGATGGCATGGCGGTCATGCTGGAAGCTTTAGAAAGCATATTGCAATAGTATAAGAACAAATGTATTGATAAGAAAGTAAAGAATAAAGAGTCGCCCTCCAAGAGCCCTCCCATGGTATCTCAAGAACCCATTCCCTGAATACAATCCCATACACACATCCAATCAAACACCCGTGAACGCCATGTCTACATGCAAACCGCTTGCAATGAAATCCGTTCCAACCCTATATCCAACTACACAACAAGATGCCACCTCTTCCGCATAGCTAAAGCCGTAAATGAACCGTAGATGTTAAAGATCAAACACACACTCAGTCGTCCTAGTCTTACAACTCGAACGAGAACTCGCCATCCATCTTCCACGGGCCATCAACCGTAACGGCACCCTTCTCACTGTCAAAGTTGCCAGTCGCACCAGCCTTACCCTGGCCCAGCACAACGACCTTGGCAACAGTAATGCTCTCCTCATTCGCGCCAGCGTAGCTAAAAGAGCCCGTAGCGCTGAACTTGGCGCCGTCGTACGAAAAGGAGATTTCGCTCATAGCAGGCTGATTCAGACTCTCGCCGTCATCAAGGTACAGCCGTCCCGTCGCCTTGCCATCCGCATCCGGCGCAACGATGATCAAGAAGTCTTCTTTGCGCAGCGCCTTTGTGGTATTCGCGCTGTTGACACGCTGGGGCACGATGGAGCCACCGCGGATATGCACGGGGATGTCGCTGTAGCCTAGGTTGCTAACCGTTACGTTCTTGCCCTCGCCTTCGACCTTGGCGTAGGTCCAGTAGTCGTAGAAGGTGTCTTGCGGCAGGTAGAAAGTGACCGTGTCGGAGTAATCTGTTACAACGGGCGAGATGAGCAGGGCGTCGCCGTAGAACCATTGCAGGTCGATGCCAAAGGTGTTTGCGTCTTCGGGGTAGAGGAAGAAGAGGGGGTTGATCATGGGCGTGCCTTCTTTGGTTTGGTAGTACAGGCCCGTGTAGATGTAATCGAGCAGCTTGTAACGCGTGTCGATGGCCCGCTTCGCGGCATCGGCGACAACGTCCCAAAGGTAGAATTCTTGGTGGATGGCGCTGATTTCCGCGTGGTTGCGGTAGAAGGGCTGGAAGGCGCCGAGAGTGGCCCAGCGGGCGCACATGTATTGGTCTGCGTTGCCGTTGAAGCCGCATACGTCGGAGCCGACCATGGGCATTTGGTGCATGGAGACGAAGGATAGCATTTGGCGGATCGAGATGCGGTAGTCGTCCCAGGCGGAGAAGTTGTCGCCGAACCAGTGGGCTACCTTGCGGCCGGTACCCGCGAAGGTGGAGCGGGTGAGCACGAAGGGACGAAGGGCTGGACGGCGGGCGAGCATGGACTCGCGGGTCGTGGATGCCATCATGTTGCCGTAGAGGTTGTGCGTGTCGTACTGCCAGCTTCCGTCATAGTTGGTTGTGTTCATGGGGATGGTTTGGCGCGAAATATCACCTAGATGGCTGTTGATCTGATACGCGGGCTTGAACCATTCGCGGTCGGGGAAACCCTTCATACTACTCGGGCTATCGTAGATCTGGCGAGCAGGTAGAGACTGGAAACCGCGAGCTTCAACAGAATCTGGGCGTGGTGCAGAGTTGGGCTCTACATCACGGGCCTTGTTACTGTAACCCGGCTGGAAAGACTCTGGGAAGCCAGGAATTGGGCGGCCGGTGTTGGGTCGTGGCGCATTGGCAGGGTGAGGAGGAATGTTGTCGTCGATGGTTTGCTGGCGAGGGTTGCAGGTTGTGACATCGTGACAGAAGTTGGAGGCCTCGTTCATGTCGACCCAGATACCATCGATATCGATACCTGACTCGGGGTTGAACTGAATGTTCATTTCCTCAGTCCACCACTTCTCCGTGTTGGGGTGGAACCAGTCAGGCCATGCGACTTCACCGGGCCACTGAATTCCGAGCATGTCGGAGCCATCGGCGGCCTTCAAGAAGACGTCCATGTCGTGTCCCTTCTTGTAGCTGAGGTACTGACCGCCGACGGCGTGAACGCCCGGGTCGAGAATTAGAATGTATCGCTGATCGCGCGAGTGGAGTGTTTGCACAAGCTCACGCATCTTGGAGAGGGGGAAGCGCTCGGGGTCAACCGTGAAGTCCTCGCGAAGATACATGTAGTCGATATCGGTCCACATGACCTCAAGGGGAATTCCAGCAGTCGAGTAGTTGCCGACGACTTCAGCGACCATGTTGACGTCCCAGTAGCCGTACTTGCATTGGTGGAATCCAAAGGTCCAGTATGGGTACATGGCGGAGTAGCCCGCTATATCAGCATACTGCTTCGAAACCTCGGCTGGCTTGCTACCGGCCATGAAGTACAAATCGATGACACCACCGATGGTGTTGTACTCAAGGTACTGGCCGTCATCGGCCTTCTTCATTTCGACTTGCATTGGGCTGGAGTTGAGCATGAAGACACCATGGGTGCCCTTGTCGCCACGGTGGTCGAAGTAGACAGGGTGGGTTCCGTACAGGTTGGCATTCCTGGGAATCTGGGGAGACTCCGCGTTCAGCAAGACACGCTCGTAGTTCTCCGCATTGAAGCGGAACGCGTCGCTGTGCTCACCAAGGCCGTAGAGGTTGGGGTTATCGGGCAGCTTAGTGCGAAGGCGGACATACTGCTTCTCGAAAACCAGTGGCACAGTGCCAATGTCGAACAAAACCTCGCCGTTGTCCCTGCGCGTCACATCGAAAGAGAATGGACTTTCCTTGAGACCAAATTTAAGCGCCAGGTTTGCACCGCCGGGCCTCTCGTGTTTGGGGCGTGGGAACACCTCTTCAGATACTTGGTAGACTTGCTCAGCGGCATCGTAGATCTTGACATGTAGACGGTCGTCTATTAGATGTTAGTAAGCGTGTCCAAAGTGAAGATGTTGATACTTACTAGTTTGGTACTCAACTAGCAACTTCAAGTCCTTGATGTCATCGCTGTATGCGTTGCACGCATCTCCAGAAAGGGTAAGGTCGGCAGTCAAAGTGTCCCCGTTCTCGACTACGTTTGAGGCGGTGTAGCCAGGGCAAGCATCAACTGCGGCCCTGCGAGTGAGAAAACTCGCGACATCGGCAGGGTCTGGCGATACAGGAGCCGCGTATGTGAGGCTCGAACAGGCGGCAAGCCCGAGCAGAATAATATTGATCATAACGATGTTTATCAATATTACCCAAGGGTGGAGAAGCGTTCGGGGAAGAAAGAGGAAGAGTAAGGCCCGTTTGCCCAAGAATATATACGTGGGGAAGACCTGCGTGGAAGGGCCGTGCCAACATTCACGATATCGGTAGCCAAGGGTAATTCTGAGACCACAGTCACCGCTTGACCCACAATATGCTCTTTTCGGCCTGTGTTGGGCCACCTGATGTCTACCTGGGGAGGGTATTCATTGCTAAAGCACAATGACGCGACGAACGGTAGTATTATTCCCTCCGTTGAAGTGAATGTGGGGAATAACAGTTGTCATGCAGCAAACCGGTCTGGGCCAGGTACCTGCAGGATTGACCCATTTATACTGCAACAAACCAGACATCCCGGCGAGGGTTGTACATCGGCGCGTACACGATACAAAAAAGCATGTTGTTTGTTTGGATGCTAGCATCTCGCTAGGAAATGACGGATCGACAAATCGTGGCCAGGACCGGAAGTCCGGCCACCACCAAGGGAGGGTCCGGGGTAGTGCTCAGTTGGGCGAATACTCTTCCTGGAGTGCATCGCCACACTTTCCGCTCGGTGCACGCATGCCTGCCAATAGATGCGCGCTGCCCAGGTGTGCCTGCGGACCCCGAGTGCGATCGTCATATTTGCGGGCGGCCTGGCTAGGAGGATGCCCCCGTGACGGCCAAGACACCATCGCGGTCAACAACAGGAAGGACACAAGAAATTCGCTCATGAAGAAAGTGTCGCGAGGCCCGCTACTCAAACATCTGAGGTGTCTTCGTGACGTCGGGAGTCTTGATCAGATCAGTTGTAAGGCTCGCGTGGACTGCGGGGGCGCCTCTTCCGCGCTAAGCCTTTTAGCGCGCTGTGGAGTGCCGTCACCTGGACTCAAAGTCAAGTAACGGCATCTTACTCTTCTATCCTTGTAGGCTCGCGCTTAAATTTAAAGTCTTTTTATAAGAAACTTTAGGTGTATACATTAGTAAGTTAGTAAGTTAATAACTATAGTTTACTAAAGCTATTTATTAGAATAGTTATTTCTATATTTAACTATAGTAGCTAAGAATAACTCTATAATAAATACGTAATAAGTAGTTTTAATAAGTTTTATAATAGCTTATATAGAACTAAAGTTAAAGCTTAAAGCTTTTATAAAAAGAGTACTTTTTATTACTACTTTTTTCTTTTCTTTATTATAATAATAAGTAATTAAAATCTTTCTTAAAATAATACTAAGTACTTAGCTTTTATAATAAGCTTAGCTTAGGTAAACTTATTTAACGCTATATACTTTAACTTCTCTCTTTAATAAAAGTTTATCTACTTTTTTACTTTATATATTAATTATTTTTATAGCTAAAAAAATAGTAAGTTACTTAGACTAGTAAAGCGCTTATATACACTTAATATATTTTTACTTTTATTTTAGACGCTTAAAAATAGTATATAATTTACTAAAGTATTAAAGTAAAGTTACTAATAATATTATAGTACTAGCTACTATAGCTTTATTACTATAGTTTTAGGTATATAGAAGTAGTAGTATTTACTTATTACTTAGTACTTAGTACTTAGTATTTAGGTTTATAATCTATTACGTTATTATAATATAGGTATAACTACGTAAATACTAATAATAATAATAATAATAATAACTTATCTTTTTCTCTTTTTTACTAATACACTTTGCTATTTTACTTATTATAGTAGTAGCTAGTAAGAAGCGCTAAGAGCTGCGCTGTACTCTAATTAGCTACATAGATTTTAGGTAGCTAGCTAGCTTACTTAAAATCTATAATACTAAAATTCCTGCGTAGACGCGTTCTGTTAGAAGCTCTTTAAGCTATGTTTTTATTTTAGCCTAACTCTATACTATTAGTAATATATAGTAAATATACTAATTATATACACTTATTTTTCTCTACTTACTACCTTTATAATATTACGTAGCTTCTACTTATAGGTGCCTATCTCTATAAAGCCTACTATAGATTACTTTAAACCTTTTATAACTCTAGACTTAGCTAAAGCCTTTATAGCTAAAATATAGAGAGACTCTAATTTCTAGCTACTATACTTATATAATAATTATTAGTACTTATAAAGCTTTAAAAACTACTTAAGTAATACGCGCGCTACTAAGTAAGAACTTTAGATCTCTATTACTAAGCGTAATAGAATTATCTACTACTAGAAGAAGTAACTTACTACTAACTAGAAGTAGATTACTTAGCTTAAAGTTAAGAAGTCTTACTTTACTACTACTATAAGCTCTACTATATAGACTCTTTATAAAGCTACTACTCTACCTCTTTAAGCTATAGCTAAAGCTTATATAAATAACCTAATAAAACTACTTATACTTACTACTTCTTTATATTCTAGAACTACTAGCCTTAGTAAGAAGATACTTAACCTAAAGAAGTTTAATAGAACTTATAGTAACTTTTAGTAGTTTATTTAATAAATATATAGTAAAATAAATGTAAACGCTAACTATTTCTTATTAGCTACTAACTAAATAACTTATATTATAGGCTACCTTATAGGCAGCGCGTACGCGCTAATACTACTTAAGATCTAATATAGTATCTCTTAGTTTATTAACTACCTATAAATACTAGAATACTTAGAGTAAGCGTTTAGAGACCTAGATTATACCTAGAATACTTAAAATAAGCTTTTCTAACTATAGTAGAAAAACTTTAATTTTAGTACCTACTTCTCTAAATTTTAGTAACTAGCTCTAGAGAGAGATATACTAAAAAGTATACTTATACTCTTACTATTTTAAGAAATATTCTAGAAATTATAAAATATACTACTTTATAACTTAGCTCTATTTTAAAAGTTCTCTACTTATACTAGCTACTTATAGAAGCTTAATAACTATTACTAATAGTACTAGTAGTAGGTTGCCTATAACTACTAGGCCTTACTTATTAGAACTCTTTTAGTAAGCTATACCTCTACTATAAAGCTTACTTCTAGCTTAGATACGTAGAATAGATAAGTAAACTCTTTCTACTTAGTAGCGCTAAATACTATACTTATATATAAACTTATAGACCTTAGCTTATAAAAGACCTCTATACTAAATAGCTACTAAGAGAAAAGTAAGTATTTTTACTATAGCTTAAAGAGCTATTAAGTAGTGCACTACTTAGAACTTAATATCTACCTCTTTATACTTTACTAATTCTTTAGTCTTTCTACTACTTACTAGTCTCTTTATATATTCTTACTCTAGATTACTTACTCTATTAGCTCTCTACATTCTTCTACTTACTAAATAGCTAGCTTACTATTTAGCCTAAGCTATCTATTAAATAGAATAAGTCTAAACTAAGTTATATTTAAGCTCTAAAGTTATATAACTAAAGCTAGTAGCTCTTAGTTTACCTCTTTAAAGTATTTATTAAGAGACTCTTAGTATATAAGAAAAGTAACTAAAAGTCTAATATAATAATTCTATCTATCTTACTAGAGATAGAAGAGAAAATAATACTAATATATATAATAATAAACTCTAGTATAGAGAGTAAGAGGTTTATAGACTAAAGCTAGGCTAAAAGCTATAAGCTACCTTTATAAAAACTAAAGAATCTTTTTAGTATTATAATATTTAATAGAGACTTATTAGAGTAGAGTACTATTACGCACTATATTAAAGCTACTATAAAGATAGAAGACTATACAGAAACTATCTACCTAAATATAATATAGCTAGCGCACTACTCTATAATTCTTAGAATACTTTAGCTAAAATAGTATAATCTAAGAATTAGCTTTACTAGCTATACTCTAATGTTTAAAAGTAAATACTACTAGAGATACTATAATATTCTAGAGAAACTAAATAAAATCTACACTCTATACTAAGTCTTACTTAAGTTCTACTCTATTAATTTACTAAACTACCTAAAACTGCTATAGAACTAAGATATTATAAAAGTATTACTTAAAGCCTATACTATGTATACGTAAAGAAACTACTATATATTTATAGTTACTATTAAATAGATTAACTTTTATTTATTCTAAGCTAACTAAACTAAACTACTAAACTCTAAAACTCTGCTACTACCTAAGATAAGAGACTTTTAGAATATCTTTTTACCTAAGAAGGTAGAGAAGCTTCTACTATACTACTTATATAACTATAATATTTACTTACTAAAGAGTAAGACTCTACTCTTTAGACTACTATACCTAATATTCTAAGAAGAACTTAAAGCTTTAAAGAAATAGCTTAAAGAGAATCTCTAGAAGAGGTTTATTTAGCTAAGCTCTTTACTTACTACTTTACTTATTTTATTTATTAAGAAATCTAATAGAGGCCTCTAGTTCTATATAGACTACTAGAGGTTAAATAATATATTTATAAAAGACTACTACCTACTTTTACTTATAAAGAAAAGTCTAAATAATTTAAAAGAAATAAAGTACTTCTCTAAGATTAATATTATTACTACCTTTAATAATATACGTATAAAGAAAGACTAGAAGTATTTAACTATGTTCTAAACTTAATTTAGCCTATATAAGAGCTTAGTAATACTATTTAGCTTATTAAGAGTACTAGCTACTTTTTAGAGATTTATTAATAATACTCTAAGAGAATACTTAGATATTTTCTATACTACTTACCTAGATAATATTCTAATTTATAGCTAAACCTAAGAAGAATATAAGAACTACTTATAACTAGTACTTACTACTCTATAAAAAGCTAAGTTATACACTAAAATCTAGAAGTGTAAATTCTTTAAAAAAGAGATAATATTTCTTAGCGTTATTATAGAACGCAAAAGTATCTATATAGATCTAAAGAAGATCTAAATAATCTAAAAATAGAATACTCTATTTTACTTAACTAATGTATAAGCGTTTATTAGATTTAGTAACTTTTACTACTAGTTTATTTAAGACTTCTTAAAGATTATTACTCTACTAGTTACTTTTATAAAAAAAGATATTAACTTTACTTAGAGTAATAACTACTAAAAGACTTTTAACTATCTAAAGACTACATTTACTAAAGCTCTAATTCTAGCTCTATTTAACTAGAAAAGAGAGATTATCTTAGAGATAGATATATCTAACTACGTTTCTATAGAAGTACTATTTTAGTATAGAGATAATAAAATACTATAACTTATAGCGTTTTTCTTTAAGAAGTACTCTATAATAGAGTATAACTATAAGATCTATAATAAGAAACTACTTATAATTATACGCTGCTTTAAAAAATAGAGACCTAAGCTAGAAAGAACTCTATTACTAATTAAGGTTATTATAGACTATTATAATTTTAAATACTTTACTACTATAAAGCTACTAAACTAATAATAAGCCTACTAGTCTAAATTTCTATTCTATTTTAACTTTTAAATTACGTACTACTCTAGAAAGCTAGGCGTAAAGCCTAACGCGCTAACTAGAAGGTTAGAAAACTTACTTAAGAAGAGAGATAAACGCCTATAGTACTAAAGCTAAGTTATACTAAAAAAGAAGAACTTTAACTAGCCTCTAACTCTACTAAATATACCTACTATAATACTTATTTTAGCTACTACCTACTTTAGAAATATACTACTAATACTACTAGCGTCTCTAAAATCTAAAAAGAGAGTCTACTTTACTATTAACTATCTTATCTATCTACTCTCTATTACGCGCGCTAGAGCTATAGAAAGCCTAGAACTAGTAGCACTAGAACTAACTACTAAACTAGCCTATCTAATACTACTACCTAATAGAACTATACCTTTACTACTACTAACTATAAGAGACTTAGTAATAAAAGAATACTAAAATAATAAGAAACTAAATTCTATTCTAGAAGCTCTCTATACTAGTTAAAGCTATTATAAGAGAATTATACTTACTAAGTATATAGAGTGTAAAGACTATCTATATTACTAAGACTGTCTATATATACCTAATAACTCTAAGCTATATACTAAGCTACTACGTATATACTATAAGAGCTCTATAGCTAGCTATATAGGCTAATTCTAGACCTATAAGGCACTATTTTAAGAGTACTACTAGCTAGAAATACTAGACTATATTAAATAATAGACTTAGAACTACTATACTTATAGATAAGTAACTACTTTATAAGAAGTAAAGTAAGAGGTTCTAAAACTATTACTAATACTTAACTAAGCTTAGTAAGACTTATCTATAGACTTTATTATATACTTACTTAAAAGTAGTAGATTTAATACTATCTTAGCTATAGTAGATAGACTTACTAAGATAAAGTACTTTATTACCTATAATAGTACTTATAATATAGAGAAAGTAGCGTAACTATTTATAAAGTATATCTAGAAACTATATAGCTTACTTAAGATAATTATATTAGACTAAAAGCTATAATTTATATCTAAATTCTAGAGCTACTTAACCTAACGTCTAGAGATATAGTTTTTCTTATTAACTATATACTATTTAGAGACTAATAAGTAAATAGAGAGAGTAAACTCTTTTCTAGAATAATACTTATAAAGTTAAGTCTTATACTTATAAAATAACTAAGTAAGATAGCTACTACTAGCTAAATTTATAGTAAATAACGCTAATAATAAGAGTACTTATACTATACTATTCTTTGCAAACTATAGCTTCTACCTCTACTTTAGATTTAAACTAGTAGAACTTAGCTAATAACTTACTACTTAAGATACTAAAGACCTAGCTCTAAAGATAAAGACTATTTATAAATACTTATAATTAGAGATCTATATTGTATAAGCTTAGTATAAGAAGTATACTAATAAAAAATATACGCTTACCTACTAGTTCTTTAAAAATAATATAGTTTAGTTAGATACTTAGAATATTAAGACTACTTATTTATAGAAGAAGCTTAACTAGAAATTCTTAGGCCTCTTTAAGATTACTAAAGTTATTAGCCTATATATATACTAACTAAAGCTACTTACCTTTATAAGAATCTACTCTATATTCTATATTAGCCTTCTCTATTTAGCTACTATAGACTTATTACTAAGATAGTACTAAGAGCTGCCTTCTTCTATTTAAGTTAAGAGAGTTAAGAAGTAGAAAGTTAAAAATATTCTAGACTTCTACTAGAACTACTATAGCTATAGAGACTACTTCTAGCTAAAGTATACTATAAAATAGGCTAGCTATAATAAGCCTACTAAGGTGCTAGCTAACTATATTAAGAATGCTTAAAAAGTTATAAAGAACTTCTACTACTACTATCTATATAAGCTTAGTTAACTATATTATTAGAGCTCTACCTAGAGAGAGAAGTACTATTATAGTAGTAGCTAGTAAGAAGCGCTAAAAGCTACGCTATACTCTAATTAGCTGTATAAATTTTAGGTAGCTAGCTAGCTTATTTAAAATCTATAATACTAAAATTTCTACGTAAACGCGTTTTGTTAAAAGCTCTTTAAGCTATATTCTTATCTTAGCCTAACTCTATACTATTAGTAATACGTAGTAAATATACTAATTATGTGCACCTATTCTTTTCTGCCTACTACCTCTATAATATTACTCTTCTATATTAATACTTACTATATCTATTTCTCTAATTCTTTATTATTATTCTCTACTATATATTATTAAAGTTACTTATTCTAAGCGCGCGCGCGCGCGTCTATATTAGTTAACTAATTTAATCTAGAGAAAAGAAAGTCTATATAGAAAGATTCTATACATTTATAGAATAATAGCTTTTACTTAAGTATAAAAGCTTAAAAAGTTTATAAATAAAGCGCTTTAGTAAGCTATAGTAGACTAGATAAGCTACTACTACTACTAAAGCTCTAGATTAAAGCTATTAGTAAAGCACTACTTTATAGTATATAAGTTTTTTAGCTTCTACTAAAAGTAACTACTTTTAGCTACTACTAAGTATTATAAAAGCTTAATATACTAAATACTAATAATAATATATACTATAGAATATTACACTAAGTTAAAGTAACTTAAACTTAGCTAAAATATATTTTAAAAACTTAAAGTATAGTAAACTTCTTTAAGTTAAAGTATAAACTAAATAATAGTACTTACTAAAATACTAGTATAGATTATATACCTCTAAGTTTCTTTATATTAAATACGCGCGTTTATTATAGTAGCTATTTTAATATATAGTAGCGTTAAGATTTTATTATATACTAGAAAAAGCTTATAAATATTAACTCTTATATATAAATAGGCTTTATAATTATACTCTTTATAACTATAAAAATATTTATAGCTATATTATAGTATTAGCTTATAAAGTTTTCTACTTCTATAGTTTCTCTATAGTTATCTAAGGTTACGTATTTTACTACCTAAGTTAACTAATAACGCAATATACGTAAGGTTATACCTAGGTTTTATATATACTTACTAGCTAATAGAATATATAAAGTTACTTAGATACTATTCTATAGCTACGTATTAGTTAGCTCTTATTCTTACTAAGTTAGTATTTAGCTTTAGTTAGTAAAGCTTTAGTAAAGCTCTAGTATAGAGTTAAGTTAGCGTTTAAGATTAGAAAGTACTAATATTAAAAACGTAGAGTTCTAAAAGCATAAGTTTAAATTATACTATTTTCTATATACTAAAAAATAAATTTTTTTAATTACTTTATTATAAGTTATAAGTATAAAGTAAAGTACTTATTATTACTAAAAACACAGAATTTATAATAGAATAGTAGTATACTCTAATAAGTAAAAGCTTAAGACTCTAAGAAAAAAAAATAAAAAAAATTATAGTACTAGACTATTTTCATCTTTATAATAGAAAGCTTACTATATTATATATACTACTTCTATAAGTTTTTATAGACTAACTACTTTTTTTAAATAAAATAAATTTCTTAGTAATAGTGTATAAGTAGTGTAAAGTATTAGTAAATATAGTACTTACTATGTTTAAGCCTAGTATATAGTTTAACTAAAGTAAATATAGTAGTTAAGGTAATTAAAGCTAGTAATAAAGATTAAGTTAGTAGCTTTTATAGTACTTTTTTATTTAAGTAAGTAGTAGCGTTATAGAATTATAGAATAGAAAAAACTACTTCTAGACTAGCGCCTTAGTAAATAGGACATAGATTACATTAATACATTAAGGACTCTTCCATCCTTGAGCGCGGGTGTGGCTGTCATCTTTCTTTCTTCCTTGTTGCTCTTCCTTCCATGGCCCACACCGCTTCCACAGGGCTTGCAGCAGCGCCGCTAGGCATCACGATGCCCTTGTGACTGAGTTGTCAACCTTCCCGACCTACCCGGTTTCTTCCCGATACAATCACCACCAGCTCGATCGCTGGGGGCCTCTTCCAGTGGTTCTGTTGGCATCTCACTAACATTCACAATCACGGAAGCCAGCCTTCACGGGAATAAAGCAAAGAGAAGGAACTAACGAAAGCTTGGAGCTACAGGGTTGCTTCTGCGGCACGAACGAACCTAAAGCCGATTATACCCTCCAACAATCATGCGCTTCCGCAGTGCATACCCTAGGCGTTACTCATTCGACTATATACACTCCAAGGCTCTTCTTCTCTCGTTTCACCGATCCGTCGGCCGAGCGGCATGTCACCAACTTCGCGCGCGCTGTTGTCCGCTATAAAGTTCAGACTTCCATGTGTAAGTTTGGGGCGTTGGCCTCCGTCTCGCTAGACACACGAACTTTGTTAGCCGCCGAGTCATGAATGAACTGGTGCGAACGGACGCACGGGCTGCTCCCCATCCGTCGATGTTGCCTTAGGCGCCGCCATCGTTTCCGTTTGGGTCTTCCAAGATACAAGACTACGAGAAGACGTATCGGATCCGAAAGTCACGAGAGTACTATTAGAAGAGTAGGTGGATTTCTGAGAAGCATTAGACTTGGCGCGAAGTATGAAACACCAGGCTCAACTCACGGTCGAACTTCGGCTGGTCATCACTGGTTGTGAGGCGGTGCGGTTTCTTGTTGGGCTTGCTTGCGGTTTGATGCTCTTACGGTGCGAGCAATTTCGTCCTTTAAGTCCATCTGGTGTAGAGAACTGTTGGATATGACACGAGGCCGCATTCTTGAGACAGCTCTGCTGTTGATTCGAGGCCGCCAAAGGACATCGTCGCCGCCTAAGAAGAGTTGGATATCAAGAAAGGCCGCAAAGAAAGTGGAGCCAGATCTCATGTATGATTCTCATACCATGTCGGCAGAGATCTGGGCTAGTCTCGGGTATTGTATGTACATTGTGCGTGGATTGGAGGCCGCAGCATCAGCATCGCGAACATTCGTACCACTTCCGGTCAGTTTTGTCGCTAGGTACTCTCCCGCATTTGTGATTGGCGGCCGCTACGTGATGTTTCAAAAAGCCTTTGATCGTTGTTAAAACGTCTTGACTGATAAAAGGCCTATTGGAGGCCGCACTCGCGATATCATTTGGCCATTACATCTGCATGCAGGAATTATCAAAGAGGCTGAAAAGTATACGTCTCATTGGAGGCCGCAAACTTGATCATTCCATCGCGAGGCTGTACAGGTGGCTTAGCAGGTTACTCGGTGTGCATGGTTTAGCGATTGGACATGAAGGACGGCCGCAGAATCAGTGTAAGCCATTTTCTTGGCTCAGCCTCGCGACAACTTGATCGGCATCAACACACTCGTTCACAAACAACTTCCAGAGAGTCTGCATCGAAGGGGTCGTACCTTCGATATAGTGAGCCAGCGGTTACGCGATAGTCGACGTTGCGATGTCGAAGAACAGGGTTAGAGCATCAGAGCAGCGCGATCAGCATGCCAATAGCAGGAGATCCAAAAACATCAGCCCGTCGCGCGATGGATACCAGAAGACCCTTCAGAAGTTGGAATATCATGCACACTCTGAGACCGGATGTCCTCCGTCTCATGTGCAATCCCTCAAGGTTCCGCATGCTAAAGACCGTGTAAGTTGTCGCTTCATGTATCATCTAACAAGGCTAAGTCTGTGCAGGATACTCTAGATCTCCATGAGAATCGGTACCGAATATCAACACTTCCCAGTCTGCCTGGATTTGAAGTATGGCTTCCTCGCGAGATGAGGTCAACTGGTTATCCGGACCTTTCGCTTCCTCCTCCTCCTCCTCCTCCTCCTCCACTACCACCGCCGCCCAATAACAGCTATGATCGGCCACCTGGTCCTACCCCACCGCTACCGCTGCGTCCCTTGCCAAAACCGCGCTTCATCTACTTCTATACCGAGACTATCTCACCATATCGTGTTTCACAGCCATCGCTTCCGTGTTCGCCTCCTCATTTATGGCCTGATCTTCGTAACCTCGCACTCAAATTCGAGTGGCTTTTGTTCACAGAAAGTCTTTTAGATCTGGTTCCCATCGACCTCAAGCATAGCCCTGAGATCAGCTTTGGAAGAACAATCACTTGCAACACCTACGATCTTCATACGGAGAACATTGGTCGAACGGGGCGTATCACTAACACAAAGTGTACCATCAGAGAAAGAAGACGGATGCAGTCGGTGCCTTTGATAATTGAAGACACGGCCGATGCAAGTGTGGACTTCTATCTTACACAATGGCAATCAGGAGATATCCGAGGGCAGGGAAGCTTGAACGCATGGAGGCGTTCAGCAGGAAGACAGAAATCGTGGCGACGATGTCCCAAAAGAATAACCGTCAATTGCGCGCAACATCGGCTATTGTCAGCTCAATGGCGCAAGCTCGATGGCAAATTCTTCAAATCGCCGCTCTGGCTTCCAGAAGTCTTTCAGCGGTACTATCACGTAGAGAAACATGATCGAAGCAATAAGCTTATACGCTTGAAATTGCAAAATCGGATCTCGAAGAAGGAAGACCAGAAGGAGGAGCATGATGTAGACCTTGAAAAAAGGCTGACGACATCTGCAAAAAGTCATGGTGCAAATAGCTTTACTCTTACAACTCCTCGTGGACAAGAGAACCAACCACTGCAATCATTCGAACTTGGTACGGCTTTTATTAGATTGACATGGGAGAAGGGGACGAGAACTACCCCTATCGGACAGCTAGACCGATTCCTTCCCATTGGCCTGCTTCTCGCTGGTCGTTGGCGTGTACTACATTTCCTTCGTAACGACAATCATGCCGACGTATACTTAGTGGAAGACATCCATATTCAGAGCTCGAGACGTCATACAACTCTTCGGGTGGAGGCTCATTACTTCATAAATCAGCATTCTGGAAACTTGAAAACAGCCGCAAAGAGGAAGCAGAATCGCTTGATGAGAAGCGAAAGGTGTCAGGGCAACTTCCGATACGATGATAGGTACATGGTCATATTGAGGGATTCTCCCAACATGGACGCTTTCGAACTCCGTCAGTGCATAAGCGACTTTCCTGCATTGAGTGGCCGCAAAAATTCGGAGTCATTGTATGCCTTAGCTGAACGCCGATCTTATGCGGAGGTTTTACGACAGGCTATATTCAACGATGGCTTTGTGATGCGCAGTGAGATGCATGGAGCATCGCAGACTGAGCCCGAGAAAAAGGCGCAGCGTTCAGCGCTAGCGAAAGCGAAAAGAGCCGAGAAACAAAGAACGGCAAGGCTCCAGAAAAGGCAGGCGCAGCACACATACTAAATGGGAATATCTTCGATATCACACGAGTCAAGCTTTGCGTTCAGTAGATGTAGCAATGAGTGAATGGACGACTATTTATGTGTACATAGTCAAAACAGGACAGTGCATTGCGCTGGCCGGCCAGGTGGCCTCTCACACTGGACAACCATGCGGGAAAGACGAGCACTCCACCGCTTTCCCCATCAATGGATCCCATCCACTCAACAACTTGCCTGGCATTGACTGTCACAGCCGAAGGAGCTGTAGCGGATAGGATAAATAAAAGAAACACATGCGATGTCTGCAGATAGCAGCACACCTGACATAAACAAGGGGATGAAACCATCCACAAATGGAAACGCACCCATATCTCTACGCCAGCAACTCCACTTTACCAATTTCGTCCGGTTGGAAGGCAGGTAACTGGTCCGCCCTCCCCTATCGACAGCGTTGTTCGGACCGTGAGATAGACCACGGTATCCGTGCAATGCCAGCAAAATGCCACTTGTCTGAACGAACAGACAAGCGTCGATGGGTCCGTAAGATAATGGGTGGCGCAACAGGTATACGTGCGTACCTCTACCGAGTAGAGGATTTTGATCACCATGCTGAGATGTTCGGGTCCGTCCGATGGGCCGAGATATCCTGAATGGCGACGGCGCACTCTTGCGGCCGTCTGCCAAAACATGAACCCCCTCCACCTCGTGATCTTCATTGCTGCTCTAGTGGGTTGTTGATGTCGCTACTAAGCCCTTAATTGTATGGCGACTGTTGTTCTTTCCGGAAGTTCTGATGTGTCGCAGAAGATCGTCTTTTCGCTTGTAGGACCAGTCGCATGTACATACGAACGGACGCCCTTTAGCTCCACACGAAGAATCTTGGTGGCGCTTCAAGTCTTTCTTGGACGTAAAGCCCTTTGAGCATGCTGCACATTCAGATTTCCTCGCGGATGATTCATGCCTACTGCGAGATGTAGAAACTCTGGGGATCTGTCTTTTCCCGAGGGGGCTTTCGTTTGGTGTGTGGTCGGTACTTCGAAAATCTAAAGATTTTACAGACGGCTCCTTGTCTGATTTCGATGACACTTCGCTTGGCGGAGGGTGCCGGTACTCAGCAGTATCGTTGGTGGGGTTGACAGCAGCGAAGCTGTGGGATGAAAAAGGAGCTGGTACATGGGCGATGGCGTAATTAGAGCAGAGTGAAGATTGAGGGTTATGAGCTAGGACAAAGTCGGTAGTCTCTCTGATAGTTGGCGGAAAGTAACATTGGGGTTCGGAATTTGACATGGGTAAGAAACTATAATGGAAGTCATAGATGCTTTGGTACTCCGGAAGTGATGTGTCAGGAAACACTCTTGTATCAACTAATGGGGCATCCGTATCGAACCCAAAAAGATTGTTTGGGTCCAGTGTATCGGAGGGTTGCTCAAAAGCAACACCTTCAGTGCATCGGGTATCTTCAATCGTAAAGTTCGGTTGCCATGACGAATCCAGTTGTGAACACCCGTTGCAGCTTTCGTCAGCCGTCTGAAAGAACGCCGGCGTGCTGGGTTCATGTGTTTGGTCATTAGGATGAAGTTGTCTCGTATGTGCCTTCTGGTACAGACATTGACCGAATTGTTCTAGACAATGATCACTAGACGCGATCAGCTTTGCAAGAGAATGTTTCAAAATCGCTCCTGTGCTTACTGATTGTAGCAATTGATGGCGTGGACGGCCTGATCATAGGCCGTTCACCTCTACTTATAACTGTCGGTTGATGAGAGGTAGATGTACCTCCGTCGCAATCGGTAGACTGATGGAAACCACCTTAGGCGCTGTCGAGGTTGCCGGCGATCGTGCAGGGACACAGATGCCGGCCGAGGTTCATTCGTGGCGGCAAAGCCGCCTCTTGAGATGGGATATTATATGGATAGAGAAAATGTCTTTTTGTGAACCAGGCAGACTAGAAAAGAGGAAAGAAAGAGAATGCGGCAGCGTGCCCAAGATATAGCAGCTGAAGGTGTCGCGTTGGTCAGGCTGAGTGGTGGCCGCAATGCGAGATTTGCCTGAAACCGGTCAAGGCGAATACTGCCTAACCTGATCGCGACTAGCAAGAGGTCCTCCGCATGCCCAATGTGAGCTCTTGCAGCCCCCAACTTCCATAGCACGGAATGAGCTGGAAGCTTCCATCGGAACGCTCAAGAATCAGACCCCAGGCGAGCACATCAACGCCAATCGATCGCAGCCACCTGGGCACGCAACATTGTTATTCAAACAATGTCGCGTATGCACTCCATTTGAGGGAAAAACTGAACACCCTGGAGCCTACATGGACGCCACGCCTCCACATTTGCTCATCGTTTGGCCAATGTAGGCTCCGAGCTCTTGTGTTGACGATGCTTCTCTTTTTGAGGGACCTAATGTAGGCTCCAGGCCTGTTCAGATTTTTTTCGAATGAGGTGTTTGCGTGGGAGAAATGATAGTATAGACTAAAAGACCTGCTCTTCTACGGATGAAATATGCATGCCCCTCTACAGTCCACCTTTCATCCCAAGTAGCGCAAAGCTTTTCACCCCAATAATACTATCCCACACCCCATCAGCTCACTTATGCTCCTTGCACTTCTCCAAACTCCTACTCACAACGCCATCGAGGATCCTGCGCGCCTCAGCTACCAACTCGTGCAGCTCCAGACGAAACTGGCGTCCCTCGGGCGTATCGTGCTCCTTCCTGTTCTTTTGACGCTGAAAAGCAGCGCGAATCGTCTTGAGGATCTCGACGACTTCTTTGCGCAGCTTGTCGCAGGTGTTCTTGATGAGGGCTTTGACGTCCTTTTCGACTTCGTCGGCGATGGCGGAGAAGGGGCCGTTGAGACCGATGATCTTTTCTTCGAGGTACGCGTGGCGGACGTCTCTGAGCTTCTGACCTGTGATGGGATTAGTGGGTGTGCAGTGATATAGTAGAATGTCGGGTTGTACCTTTACCAGGCCTCTGATCGAGCGCTTTGGCGTAGATAGGCTCCATGGCTAAGGACAGATAGCACTTGTCTCCCGGCTTGACAGCCTTCTGATAGATGGCGATGAGACCCGTGCGGAGGTCTTTCATGGAAGTGTCAACCTTCAGAGTGATATCCTTCTCGTAGCCGACGAGATTCTTGCCGAAGCAGACCTGGTATGCGTCACCAGCCAAAGCCTGAGGATCGTCTACATTGTGCATTAGTAGGAGAAGCAACTGACGGATCACCTCATACAAGAAAAAAACTGAACAGGTCTGCAGACTACGTTGACCCAAAACCTTGCTAAGTAGGTGACCGAACGTCAACGTAGGCTCCAGGCTGTTCAGTTTCCTCAGGTTGGCGTGGGATCAGCGTACTCACCTTTGAGTTGCTTGTTCAAATCGTTGATGCCGGCTTTGATAGTCTGCGCAGTTTGGGCCTTGAAGCTTGCGGGTGCTGCATCCAGTAGATCCCGGAATGCGTCGAGGACGGCTTGCTTGGTGGGTGCAAGTAGCGCGGCGTTCACGTCGTGCTTGATACCAAGCTTCTTCTGATGATAAGTGCCTAAATATCGTTAGCGATTGGCTTACCAGTCTTGGAAGCGGGCAGCACGAACCTCTCTTGTTCACCAGCGCTTTATGCGAGGCGGCGTTCTACAATAGTCAGTAAAGAAAGCGAATAGATGACATGAACCATACTATCTTGAGTAGCTCATCGAGCTTCTTCTCAGCGACCTTGTCGAACCTGTCTTGCAACTCATGGTTTGAGAGCGCCGCTACAAGTTCCTTCACAAATGTCTTGTTGCACTTTGTCGCAACAGCTCGCACGCGGGACTCAAGATTCTGTGACTGTTAGTGACATGCTTCGACCAGGGAATAGAAATGGTACCTTAATAGACTTATCGATGATTTTCGTTACATGCTCAATCCTAGCCTCCGTGGTCTTGCTGCAGCTCATCTGGACGATGCTTAACAGCATCGGAACTTTGAAGTGGATGAAATGCTCCAAGACTGCGGTCCTTCCCTGCGAAGGAATACCTGCAATATAGGTGCATGCGGCTGGGATCTGGGTCTCCTCGAGCTTCATCGTAGGCATCTTCTCCAAGTTTTTTGTGTTGTAACCGCGGCGATGTCGCATGTACATACGGTTGGAGACGCAGAACGCAGCAGCACCAGCATCGTCGCCGGTGTTTTGGCTGTACATACGATTCATACCCGCGGCGACGAATCGATTACGGCATGCAATGCGTGCATCTTTGCGCCTGACGAAGTAAGCCTTTTGAAGTCAAATGTGAGGGCAAGACTTACTCTTTCTCTAGGATAGGTATGCGCGGCATCATGTCCTTTCCTTTCTTGCGACTAACTAAAGTCTTGTTCGCTGCCTTGAGGGTCTCAAGCTGGCGAAGCCCATCTTCCGTGGCAGTGTTCTGCTGAATCTTCTGCCTCAAGCGCTTCATTTCAAGCTTGTTGGATTCCAGTTCGTTGTCTATGGCTTGCAGTTTGTTCTCGAGGTCGGCCAAGTCTTCTTCGATGGGCACCAGTTGTTCTTCTGCTATGATGTCTAGCTGGAGCGTACTACCGCCGTCGTCATTCAGTTCCTACGGCGCATATGGTTAGTAACAGAAATTGCTTGCTTACTGTGTAAACTTACATCGGCTCTCGTCGCCACAAGAATGACGCTGCCATGATGCCTCCGGCTGTGCGCATCGAGGTAATGTTGCCGAAACGATTGATCACTTGTTGCGCGCTTGATGTCAACGACCACAATAGTCATCTCGCATTGCTGCAGATAGGCGGTTGCGGCAGTGACACGGTACATGTTGACGTCTTTTGTTCCTGGAACGTCGGCCAAGCAAATGCCATCCTGTAGTAGAGGACTATCAACGTAATACCTGTGAGTGATGTCAGCGATGCAGTCTACGTATGAAGGTGGTTCTTACCGTATGATCTCGACGAATGGCCATGGGCTGAACGGGAGTATCTTGCCCTGGTAACGTGCGTTGGGAGCTCGCATCCGGAACGGACGAAGCTGTTCGCGCATGTCGCCATGCGTACTAGATTTGAAAGGCACAGAAAGCTCTCCATCCGGTACGAACTGCCCGTGTATGTCCATAGTCCATTTCAAGAGCTTCTTCAATGCTAGGTTGTCCTTAAGAGTCTTGCCCGATGACATGAAGTCCTCCAGAGATTCCGGAGCAACGCGGGAGGCGAAGAGATGTTCCAAGCACTCTAATGCGGCGTCTTTACGTGCGCGGTCCTCGTCGTCGACACTGTCTTCGTCCTGCATGAGCTTCTGCCTAGTGTTGAACCAAACCTTAAACCAGTTCGTGACTAGATCATCAGTGCAGTACTCGAGGCAGTAGAACTGGACTTCCGCTTGTACTGCGCCGATGTTGGTTGACAGGGTCTTCTGTCGAAATTCCGTAACGACATTCGTACACGCTGCACCACTGTCACCCTAAATATGCGCGTTAGTGATAGCTCTTTGCTTCGTTATCTGGAGTAACAATACCTCTGGTGTCAGATCTTCACCAAGAAGAGCGTTTGTTGTGGCGGACTTTCCGGTACCAGTGTCTCCAGTAACGGCGATGCGGATCTCATCTTGGTAGAGGATGTCGCGGTTCTTGATTATCTCATTCCAAAGATACGTTGCCTCTTCTCCAGCAACACCGAGATTGTTGGCTGCTTTCAAGAAATCCATGAAGACATGCAAGAGATCTTGAACGTCTCCCTCGGCTTGTTTGAAGCCTGGATGGTACATCGGTAGTCTGGGCCGGCGCTGCTGGGCTGGGTCGTATGGTGCTACGTCTTCAGAATCTTGATCGTCGTCGCTATCTTCGTCGTCACTGATCGACAGCGAATCCAACGCTACCATGAGTTAGCAAGATAAACTCCCCAGATGGGGAAAGCACATACCCTTGCGCTTTACAGGCAACATTGACTCTACGCCGCCGGCGTTCCAGCCCATGATGGCAAGCTTAGCTCTGGTCTCGATGTCCAGGAGACTCTGCATGTATGGTGAAATGCTGAGGACCTCTGGAGTGGGGGACTTTGGAAGGTTTGTAGATAAGGGTGCGACCATGATGGCGATGGGCACAGAAGTTATCGGGCACTCAGGCTCAAAGATGGGACTTGTCGATCTCTCAGGTGTGTGCTGTTGAATGCCCTCCATCGGAACGCTGTCCGCGGACATAGCTATCACTAGTCAGGGACTATGGTGGAAGGTCTCGACGACGAGCAAGAGCCGAAGCTGACCTTGTGTCGAGCGAATGGGTGCAGTGACTCAGGCGGATTGAATAGAAAGAAGAGTCAAAGGATGGAGAAGGAAAGATGGAGAGAGGAAGGTAAGAGAGTGACTATATATAGCCTCATACTGGCCCATACTGGCCACACCCAGACGCCTCCAGGTGAGAGAGCGGCCACGAACCCGAGGTCACCTCGTCTGCGAGAAAGCAAGAGGCGCTGGTAGCAGGCCTGCATAGCGTGTTCGTGGTGACGGCGAGTGCTCGAGATCCGTCGGTCACCATGGAGCCTACATTAAGATAAAGATATGCAGACTAAGTGACCCAACGTTGATGTAGGCTCCACGCCTATTTAGAGTTTTCCCTGTATAAGGTGCTATGAGCATTGTGGGCTGCAACAGATCGAGTCGCACACCTTAATTAAGCACAAAATAAACACTGTAGAGTTTATAGTGACGTTAGGTTACCTACTTCGTATCTTTTCGTCTTAATGTAGTCTGCAGGCCATACTGTAGCTTCAAGGGAACGTCTTGCTATGCAGCACGCGTGCAGAGGTTCGGCGCTGCCGCCCTGATGGACGAAATCGCGGTGGTACTATAACTGGCTGGCTACGTTATGCTGTGAGGCCATGGCTTCCCGGGAGGTCTGCCTTTACTTGTCTCCATGGGCCGTCGTGGTGACTGAAGGATCCGGAGTACTCGCCTTCACCACGGATACACCAGGCAGGCCTGGTACCAGCATCTCTTGTAGATCCAGGAATACGGCCCCGATGAGTGCGATGCTCGATCGAAAAGACGTCTGGTTGATCTTGAAGTCGTGCGCTCGATCAATTGCAAGTGGCTGGAGATGTGGCTCAAAAGAGACGTGATGCAGGCGTCCTACTGGAGTCAGGTGCATCGCACGCTAATTGCTGACCTCTATACGCCCCAGCCGAGAGAAGGCGCTCTGGACCCTGTCGATAACTTTAAACCTCACACCTCAGCCGTGTAGCTACCAAGCTTTCTCCCACTCTCTCCAGCTCTTTGCGCGACCGTGGTTGTATGGTGATGCGTCGCCATGGCATTCCCACGAAATGCGATACGCGTCAGCGCCAAGCGGATGGTGCCGATTGCCGCCCCCTTAGCCTCTTCGGTCCTCCCGTCGGGCTAGACAGGGAAACTCGCAGCCATGGATGCTTGGAAGGCTTGCGACAGCGCCGAAGGACACTTTCATTGTCTCCGTGAGCAGTCTTTCCTTTCCTGAGATTCATGTACGAGACGCAGATGCATACTTCAACAGCACCACAGTAATCCTTCAGCGCTTCGCACGCGATCTACATTCTTTTGCAACTCCCATCACATGCCCACCATGGCTATCCGCCCGCTCAATTCGAGCCTCATCTTCGACAGGCGCGTTATACTCGCTCTCACGGCTGCCGTTGTCCTCGCCTTCACGTTTGCCTTCCTCTACTCGCCCGACCTACGTCCCAGCTCGGAATGGCTACCACCTCTCAGCTCGAAACCTACGTCTACCTTCTCCGCGCCGCTTAAGAACACCGAAGACCCCAACATCGTCGAGCTAGACTACCTAGCCATCAAGCCAAATGTCTCGGACAAGGTCAGGTTCTATTGGAACATACCGTATGCCGCAGATGCAGGAGGCCAGAACAGGTTTCGCGGACCACAACCGGTGAACAGGACATACGGCGTTGGTCGGGGCGAGAAGCCTTTGGTGTGGGATGGATCATTGGGCATGTGTCCAAGAATCCAGAAGATCGATCCAACCCAGCGCAACAGGGAAGATATCTCAGGACCGGACGTTCTGGGTATCAAGACTCGTTCCACGGAGGATTGTCTGAGCTTGAACGTCTTCACGCCGATTGACGCTGAGGCAGGCGACGACCTACCAGTGTTGGTTAATATCCCCGGCGGTGGCTTCCATCTCCCAGGACGCAGCAATGGAGGCGAGATGGTAGAGAAGGCGCGACGTGAAAAGGGCGTGGACGGCAAACTCGACAAGGGCATCGTTGTAGTCACCATGTACTACCGCAACGGCATCTACGGCTTCCTCTCTGGCAAAGAGATTGCAAAGGACGGCGACTACAACAACGCGCTGCGCGACCAGAGAGCGGCGCTGGAATGGGTCCAGAAGTATATCAGGTACTTTGGAGGCAACCCAGACCACGTAGTCATCATGGGCACAAGTGCTGGCGGTGCGTCCGTGATGCTACAATTGACGGCCAACGAAGGCGACAACTACCACCCTGTCCCTGGTGTAGGCCGCAAGCAGCTCTTCCACGGTGCCATCGCTCAGTCCCCCGCGAGTCCGACATTCTTCACCCCCGACCAAGCCGAGAAGTTCTACAACGAGGTCGCAGACGGACTGAACTGCACAGACATCGCATGCGTGCGCAACGCAGCAACAGGCGACCTCTACTACGAAAACTACCCCATGAACTTCCCCGGCCGCGACACACCCCCACGCTGGATGTGGGCGCCAACCACCGAGCCCGCCGGCGGCATGTTCACAGCGCCCGCCCCAGCAGCCATAATGGCAGACCGCTACGCCAAGGTCCCCACCATCATCGGCTTCACCTCGAACGAAGGCTCCGACCAAGTCAAGAAGACAACCGACAACGAAGGCGAATTCAAATCCTACCTCAAAGACCACTACCCGCTCCTCACCGACGAAGACCTCTCCACCCTCGTAAAAACCTACCCCAACGACCGCCACTGGCCCGACAGCGGCGCATGGTGGGATGCCGTCGCCAAAGCCCAAGGCGACATCCGCTACATCTGCCCAACCTACCTCGCCTCCAACGCCATGTCCTTGCATAACCCGCCCTCCGTACCAACATACCAATACCAATGGGACGTAATGTGGGGCCCCGACATAGAGAACGGCTACGGCACCAAGCACGCCGGCACCGTCGGCCAGGTCATGGTGCGTCGCCAAAACGAGATTTCGGATTACTTTATTAGTTTTATCAAGTTTCTTGACCCGAACCGCGAACACGATGTTATTCCGAGGGAGAATGTTAAGATTGCTAAGTGGGAGCCGCTTGATAACACCGGGAGGAGGATGTTTTTTACGAATATTAAGGAGGGCGGGCAGAGGGGGGATGGGCAGAATATGTATGGCAAGATGCGCACGGAGATGAGGGGCAGGGATGATGAGAGGGAGAGGAAGTGTGGGGTTATCAGGGGCATGTTTAGGAGGTTGCAGTTTGAGGGCGTGGAGGCGCTGAAGTTGGATTGATAGGTTTGGGGTTGTGGGATGGTTGTCTTGCATTTGAAGGGGTTTGGGAGTTGCATTTGCGATATAGATTCTTCTTTTCTCGTTTTATGTTGTATGAATACCATATCCTTTGCACGTTCAACATGGATCTCTGGATGGGATGTAACTTGCAATGGAATCTTCAATTGGTATAAAACGACGTGCTAAACCCCAGATTAACAGAAAAGGACCCTCCCAGATCTCACGGTTGGACCCACACACCCACATCGACATCCGTAGCTTCCGCTCTCCCCGTGCATCCTCCGTGACATAAATATCGGTTCCTAGATCCCTTCGAGCTGATTGCAAACCGAGGCCATTGTCTCTTAAATCTTCCTGACATGCTCAATCAACTCTGCCACATCGTTATGACTCAAACTCTCGTCGTCTAAACTCATACCCAGCTCCTGTTTCTTCTCATCGAGATTCTCCCTCTGCCCATCCAAATCACGCTGCGAATCGCGCTCCAGAGGTGTCGCCTTTGTCTTCTCATCCCTCAGCACCCTCAAGTCGCCCGTCTCGACTGCGAACGGCGATGCAGGTGGGGGGCTCACCATATCAGCACTCGTTTTCCGCGCATGTTCTACAACTTCCTGTAGATCGGCGTGGGAAAGACTCCCGTCATCAACACTCATACCGATTTGCGTTTGTTTTTCTTCCTCTTCGCGCTTTAGACGGTCGATTGGGTTCTCTGCAACAGGTACCGGGGAGTCTTGTTTGGAGTCTTTCCTGCTGACCCAGCGGACGAGCTCGTCGACGTCGTCGTCGGTGATGTGGCGTTTCTCTTTGATGGGCTCGATGGACTCGCGGCTTCGTGGGCGACCTCGCTGTTCTTCCTCGTCAATTTCGTCAAAGGTTTCTTTGACTGGCGTGGATGCTGCGGATTCGCCGCTCGTGCCGTCGTGGCGCTTGAACCAGCGGCCTAGTTCGGGCACGTCGGAATCGTAGTGCTCGCCTACGTCGGAATCTAGCTCGGGTCGTTGGAGGTTGCGGCGCACGGGGCCTGCTTTGGGTCCGTCACGGTGCGATATCCAGCGTACGAGGTCGTCTGCGTCTTCTTCCTCGTCTGAAGATATTTCGCGGATTTCGCTGTCGGATTCAGTTGATGCGTCGCTGTAACCTGAATGTGCGTCGTTGAACACAGTGGTTTCTTTGGTGTCAGATTTCCTGCTGGCAAATCTAACAAGGTCTTCAACGTCTGATGGCCCCAGGCTCTCATGACCACTGTCTTCTTTCGCTTCCACTACGTCGCCGCCCTTCCGTCGTTCACCATCGCTAGGGGGATCTCGTCGGCTGACCCATCGTACCAGCTCGTCCACATCAGAATGGTCAATGCTCTCGTTGTCGCTTTCATAGCGAGTCGTCGATGCTTCTCGTTGGTCCTTCTCGTTGTCGGAGGAAGCAGTCGATGCGCGATCATTAAACTCGACCGGCGCACCATCCTCCCTGATCTTCTCCATACTCCCTGCGTCCTTGGTCGTCATTCGTCTTACTGTCATCCGGATCCTACTTCCAATTCCCCCTTTTCCTGAAGCGTCCTGGTCAGGTGTTCCTGGGTTATGCATCTGGCGTTCGGCGTGTTGAGACCGCCATTTGTCTGCCGCATTTTCCTCCTTCTGGCAATCTTCCTGCGTGGCAGTCTTCATCTGGTCTTGTATCCTCTGTTGAAAAAGCATGCTGCGCAGAGAATGGAATCGCGCCATGTGCGGCTGTTTTTGTCTGGACTTTGCGGACTTATCTCCGCTGCCATGCGCCGAAGACGGCTTAGAATGGCCAGAGCTTTTGCTGGTCGTCTTCAGGGAACTTCTGCTTGGTGATAGAGATGAAGGGCGAGGCGCCTGGGCAGCGACGTGCTTTTGCTTGTCTTGGCGCAATTTCTGGGGGTCGAGTGCTGGCTTAGTGTATTGTTGAGCGGCACGTTGATCTTCTTGTTCGGATGGGTCTTTTTCTTCGCTGCTATCACTGTCCGATCCTTCGTCGCCTAAACCTTCCAATATTTGTGTGACTGCTGGGGACATCAAACTGTTCATGCGACCGAGTTGCTTGCGCTGGTCCTGAGGCATCTGATCTATGTTCGTAGCTGGCGGCGCCTTCTGCGGCTGGAGGTCGAAGTATGACGCCATGACTTCCAGAGTGGCCCTTTCTCCCCAGTAAAGATGATGCGTGTTTGAGGTCCGAGGATGCCAATGGGCCAGATATGGAGCGGGATAGAAAAGAGCTCAGGTGAGGGCAGTGCTCTTGGAAGGCTTGGAGGTTCTGCAAAGTGTCGGGCTCGCAGACAAGCTAGCCTATTATCGCAAGTCTCTACCCCGCATTTTATGATGTCACGCCTCGTGAGTGGCCGGGCGCGCTGATTCAGCTGACTAGTGCAGTGACGATCGGCGTGGCAGGCTTGGGCGACATCACCGCTTTGAGGTTAAGATCTAGGGCTCCATGCATGGCGCATCAGTTGCGACAGCCGTTGGAATCAGAGGCTTTCACTGGCGAATCTGGATCGCCATAGGTGGGATCTGACCACCGATGAGGCTGACATACTTGACGTGAGACGGCACGGCAGGTGAGGTTTCATGCATCTTCCCGCCTCAATGACCGGTGCTGTCGCGCACGGCTCGATCCGCACGATCTATGAGCATGCGCTAACGGACAAGGTCAATCTTAACAATTTTTCGACATTGCTTCCCAGGGTCTCCCCTTTGTCAAAACTATAGTCCCCGATTCTAATGCCAGACATTTCCAGCAGATGATGGACGTTGACGGTTCTACGCGACACGCTTTGTACGCCTGCCGTACTGTTGGGATGCCTCCGCCACATTGAAAGCTAGAAGATTCGGTGTGTTGCCATGGAGAGTACTCTCATCTATCGCGCCCTTTGTCGCGACGCCAGCCATGCTTTCGCATAAACCCTCCACTGGCCATCCTTGACCCAGGAAGTATGCGGCTAAACCAACGATATGAGGGGTTGCCATGCTCTGAAGAAAAGGGCAAAGAGTCAGCGCGCGTCATACCGACAGTTTCATCTGGGAATATACTTACAGTTCCAGAGTGCGTCTCAATAGTACCACCGAGGTAAGTGCTGGTGATGTCAACGCCGGGCGCCAGGATGTCGACAATAGGGCCATAATTGGACCATTCGATGAGCGTGTCGTTGATGGCCGTAGCACCCACGGTGCAGACACTAGGTTCAGATGCTGGAGAGGATAATTCAGCGTTCCGTCCCTCATTGCCTGCTGCGACAGCAAGGAAGATTCCCGCTGCGACGATGGCAGCGGCCTAGATCGATGTCAGTTGGATGTCTGGTAAAAGACGGAATAGGGTACTCACAGCATCATTAAGGGCCTGCGTCCTACGCCCTCCAAGACTCATATTGGCCACGAAACCGTTGGGACAATCTCCGGCCTCCCTACTTTTTGCTGCATCGGTAATAACATACTCCATACCCGCAAGGACGCCTTCGGTCGTACCAGAACCGTACGAGTCCAGTACGCGGACAGCGAGCAGCGTCGTCTTCTTCGCCACGCCCCAGGTCATCGAGCCAATTGTACCAGCCACATGAGTTCCGTGGCCCATGCCGTCGATCATGGTGTCCTCACCGCTGAAGTCCGCTAGGAAGAGAGCACCTTTCCAATCGTTAGCGCATATCTCTAGGGGCGAATGTTTCGTACGTACGTCCCCCGAATTCTGGATGTTCAACCTCGATGCCTGTGTCAATGACGTATCTGCGGTCGCTTTGTGAGCGAAATTCAGACACGCGCGAAAACAAGTGGTAACATACGCGCATGTACCCTCTCCGGCGCTGGAATCGAAAAGGTAACTCGTTTGATACGGCTCGGCGTGAGAGATACGGGCTAGACCCCACGTAGCGTTGTTCTGTTGCACGATCTCGTTGCTGTGGATCCTGGCGCTCTGTTCGATGTACTCAACCTGATTACATGAGCTCAGCTTTGTTAATCCGAGCGTATAGCTTACATGCTCAGAAGCCTGGAGTCGAACAAGTTCTTCCTCGGAGATACTGCCGGCAAATCCTCTGAATCCAGGCATTGCGTATTCATAGTCGGGTTTGGTGGCCACGGATGCCATCAGGTCATCGTGAGCTTGTGTTGCTACGTCGCCCTTCATCTTGACAATCCATCTCCCGGCGATGGCATCTGCGCCATCAACTCTAGTCAAGGGGGCAGCAAAGACCACCGAGAAAAGAGCGAGGAGTACTGGAGTATACATGTTTCTGGGCCGTTCGAATTGAATATGCTGGAAGGGATAATCAAGGGGCTGGGTTTCAGAGAAAATGTGAGGGGTCGGATTCTTCACGTTGAGTTGTACCTGCATGAGCGGCAGGACCGAAGCTTAAATACAAATGCCGTACAACCCATACCAGCATCAAAGACGGCTGGCTCCTTTGACACCCAATGGCGCAATGCGAAGGACCAGTTGGCGATAGCGCTCGCGAGTACGCACAGGCAGTGCGACCTCTCACGGACCACGTTAGGGCATGCTGTCTGGCGAGCGCATGCTACTTTGCAACACCAACAAGAGCACAAAAGATACCGCTATCTGACAGCGCGCATGATGCCGGTCCATGGGTTGACGGCATGGGTACACGCTTCAAGGTTCTCCGATGTTACTCGTCATTCATCATTGCGACGGGCCGGATGCTCAGTCGTGTAGAGCTTTTGGTCGTATAGGTCGCACAGTAGGTCTAGCAGAGCTTTGGTGTTTCCCGCGGATGGTACATAGTAACATCGAGAGGTATATGGCGTCCAGATAACCAAAGGGAAGGATCTGGTCCAGATCCAGCACCAACGGACCGTGAACACGGGAAGGAAGTTATCTGAGAGCCAATCAATCTGGACAAAGCACCGATTGAAGGTCGTGTTACCTCTAGCGAAGCGCTGTGCTATGTGTTCTGTTATGAAGCGGGTTCCTACATGATGTCGTTGTTGTACCCGATGGGCGCTAAATCTCAGCGTCTTGTCATAGGATGTTGATGACTGGTAGGAGATGAACACCCTTATCATGAGCGCCACAAAGAAGCTCTGGGAATTCGATCCACCGGATATTGTCGATGAGTCTGCCCACGAGTCGTGGAGTGGTGGGGGAACGAGGGTGCATGTGCATGCAATAATTGTCGAAGAAGGTATTGGTACGACTGCTGGAACGTGTGTCGGTGCTAATAATTCGTTGTCACTGTCAATGGTCGTTCCTTGACGGGATCGCGGGCTTGCGCATGGAGTCTCGCCAGATCCTGCGATCTCTGGCAGCGAGTATTGGCTGGTACACATCTATGTTGGCCAGACCATACTATCGGGATCGTGGCAGCGCAAGCTATGCTGTCTTACAGGATACAGTACATCAACACAATCGAAAGTCAAGCTTCATAGATGCTCGAGATGAACTCAATTCCTTATCAGCTCAGCGATAGCTATCAACATACCAAGGCCATGTTTGCCACCTTTGGGTACCTCACAAAGTGGCGAGCCACTTCTCCAACGCCTCATTAACCTCTTTCGGCTTCTCCAATTGTACCCAATGCGACGACTCAATTGTCTCATACGTCAAATTCTTCACATCCCGCTTCATCCTCTCCGCCAACTTCGGCTGCACACTAGGCGAGCACACAGCATCGTACTTCGCATCGATGTACAGGAACGGAAGCTCCAACACCCCGCCATTCTTCTCGCTCTTCGCATACTCCACATTGGCTTCGTGATTGAAGTAGTATGCGTTCGCACCGAAGAATCCATGCTTCTTCTTGCTCTTCAGCAGACTCTCATACAGATGCTCGTCCAGTGACGTATACGAAAGCGGGATGTCAGGAAGGTTTTCCGGATGACCACCGAACCAACCCCCGTCTCTCAGGATACGGCTTGTGGGTGAGGGCTGGCCCCACTTACTACCATCACCTTTCACATACAGGATCTTGGTGATGACATCCAAGTGCCCGTCGAACGCTTTGACGCTTTCCTCGGGTTTCACCTCGTAGTACCGCATGTACTCCCAGTTCCCCCACTCAGTCTCGCTTTCGGGGTAGAGGTCGCGGTTGATGGTGCTCTTGAGGTATTCGAGGCCCAGCTCCACGCTCCGGTAGGGGACGCAGAGGTTTGCCATGGCAACGAAGAGTTCGGGGTAGTGTGCGGCAAGTGCGTTGGTGACGCCGCAGCCCCAGTCGTGACCGATCCATACTGCCTTCGTTATGCCTAGCTTTGAGGCGAATTCAACGAGCTCGGGAACGAGGACTTCAAGGCGGTAAGACTCTTTTTTCTGGGGTGCTGTCGAGTCGCCATAGCCGCGCATGTCAGGTGCGATGACGCGGTATTTTGATGAGGCAGCGAAATGTGCGAGTTGGTGTTTCCATGATTCTGCGATGTCGGGCCAGCCGTGGATGAAGATCAGGGGAGTGCCGTCTGCCGAGCCTCCTTCGTAGTAGTGCGTGACCTCACCATTTTGGTGGGTGATGTCGCCTGCGGTGAATGAGTCCATGGCGTGTACTGGTGCAATAATGCTAAGATGTTTGGTAGAAGATGACGTGGGCTGGAGATTTTGTATACTAGTAGAGGAATGGGCCGATGAAGGTTCGTACGATACTGACTCTCGGGGACCTCGGTAGACCCACCACGAAGTGGGTATGACGACAAATACGGATTCAGACTAGACCCAGAAGTTGCGGCGTGGTCAGAATTGTTGAACGCACATGTGATAGTGTCGTGTAACACCAGAAACCCGAAGTAAGCTGACTGTGGAAGCACCCTTGCATTGGACTGCATAGGATCTTTCGCGGCGCTCAACTCGGTTGACACACATCGTCAATTCAAAGTGCGAGCAGTTGGTCGATGATTCGAAGAGCTTGAGGCCCAGTTCGAGAATAAGATAAGAGCATGAGTTGACTAGCACTGCGCGAGAACTATACATCGTATTCCATGTCCACCGAAAAGCTTCGGACTTGGCTCCATGAGCTGAATGCTTTCCGGAGGGATTGACTGAGAGCGATTGGTCTACATAGTATTCTCCTGCGCCCATGGCACGAGCTCGATGAGATGTATCTCGCCATGTTCAGCATCGAGAGACTCGTACTCCAGTCGGCCGAGATTTGGGACCGAGTATTCCGATGAACCAGGAGGTCAGCGGAGGGCGGTCGAAGGTGTGAGAGCAGTAGCGTTCGTCAAATGTCGATGACAGTGTCTCATACGCTTGTTCTATGGTACGGTGCTAGCATCAGTGGTCGTGCGAGAGCTACCGGCATGGTCCGCTGTTGACAGCGCGCGCATGCATACTAGCAACGCTCGCAGTCTGTTCGACTGAATGCCCTAACACGTTAACCTAGGAAAAAACTGAACAGGTCTAGAGCCCACATTAAGATAAAAGCTTGCGAAGTTGGTGGCTTAACGGCGACGTAGGCTCCTGGGTGTTCAGTTTTTCCCTTGGATAAGGTGCTAAGGTGCTGTGAGTACCGTATGTTGGTACATACTTTATTGGCCTGTTGGGCGATATTCACCGCGCAGTCTGCTCTCATGTGTGTGGTAGTTCGCAGGCGTTGTCGAAACGCTGAAGCGCGTCCGCGCGACGCGAGCTTCCGTCAGCCCACAACGCGAAGAAACGCTTCATACGTGGCCTAGAGTGCCGATGTTATCTCGTGATCGTTTGACCCTGCGCAGATCTGACATCTCAAGTACGATCCGCGTCGTATCGCTGCTTCAGGTGGTTCGCGCAGACTGGAGAGGCGGAAGCGGCAGTTGGGTGATGAAGTTGGTGGCGCACCTCATCGCGAGAACCCTGGAAGCGTCCCGAACTTCGCCTTGGTCCGTGCGTCCAGCTGGCTCGCGGAAGGAAGATGGCGGCTGCAGCCTTAACCGCAATATCTTCTTATTGGAATTGCGGGGCGAGATTGAGTCTTCCGATGAACCATGCTGATCAACGTTGTGCCAATATAGCTTCGACATTGCGGGGAAGGCTTCAGCCTCTGGTACCGTATGCAGCTAGCCATGTGTGATGCGTGGTACTTGTTCGAGCTATTGTTAGTCGTCCGAGGTTGCAGAGGTTGAACAAAGGTTGGGTGGTATGGAGATCTCAACTTCTTTGCCGGGTGTAAGGAAAGTTTGGTAGAAGATCGCTGTGTCTCATTGATCGTCACACTGAGAGATATCCATGTGCACGTCTCTAGAGGACAGATCTTCGCAAGGCCAAGAAAGATACTTTCTTTGTTTGCGCAGATGTATGTGCCGGCAGACCCTGCATGAGCCTTGTCACCTATGCAAGACGATGCAGGGCCCGTGGACGCGGCACCGTTATGCTAACGCGCAAGGCCACGCCTCTCAAAGCCACATACGACGCAGCACGGTCAACAGTACTTCTGCCGAAACAAAGAATGACCCATCGTGACACATGGGCGTCAGATATAGCCATGATGATGAGGCTTAGCGTAAGCCACCCCCACAACAACAGTAGTGACGGTATCACAAAGCCCATTTTCGTAATGTCGATCTCCGCATTGAAAGGCGGTAGTAACGAGACGGTCATCCGTATTCCCTTCGTTGACCGGAGATCGAGATCATGGGGCGACATATTGGCAGTCAAAGCGAAGACATAGCACTGGGGACGTTCTGGATGAGTAACTTCATAGATTGTATCTCCATTGGTGCTATCGACTACCAAGAGACAACTACCGCCATCATGACTTCATAAGAAAAGAAGGAAGGGAATCTTCGACTTCTATCAATGCAAAACTAGAAAAGATTCAATGCAAAATGCTCATAAAGCGCCGCTAAGAAGAAGAAATGCTTAACCGCTGGGGTTACCGTTGAAGGCAAGGTAGTTGACGGTGCCGGAAGGAACACCGGAGATCTTGTTCTTCAGCGACAGTGCGGTGAGGCGGCTGGAGAGTGCGGCAGGGGTCCTCTTGCCCTCGAAGCCGAGAATGTAGGCGGCGAGACCAGCAACGTGAGGAGTAGCCATGGAAGTACCGGAGATGGAGTTCTTTGTATCGTTAGCTTTTGATGTAAATATCCCCGTAGGGTTAGACTTACAGTGCCACCGTTGTTCCAGGTGGAGAGAATGGAGACACCAGGAGCAAGGATATCAACGACGGAACCATAGTTGGAGAAAGAAGCGAGGCGGTCAGAGCTGTCAGTGGCACCGACGGTGTAGACAGTAGCCTCAGATGCGGGCGAGGAGTTGCGAGCATCGGCACCGTCGTTGCCGGCAGCAACAGCCATGAAGACGCCAGCGCTGACTGCGTTGGCAGCGGCAGAGTTGACGGCAGTGGAGCGAGATCCTCCCAGAGACATGTTGGCAACAGCACCGTTGGGGCAGCTGCGGGTTTTGGCATCGTTGGCAACGAAGTTGATACCGGCAATGACACCAGAGTTGGAGCCCTTCAGAATATTAGCAACCTATAAAGCTTAAGATGGATGCATCAACATACCGAGCCACTGGCATCGAGGACCTTGACAGCGTATAGCTTGGTCTGCTTGGCAACGCCGTAGGTCTTGGATCCGATAGTACCGGCGCAGTGGGTGCCGTGGCCGTTTCCGTCCGTGTTCTGACCGTCACCAGCATAGTTGGCGAGGAAGGTAGCACGGCCCTCAAACTCGGGATGCGCTACGTAGATGCCAGTGTCAATGACATAGGCGCAAGTACCAGCACCAGAAGAGGTGTCGTAAGTGTAAGAGCTGGAACCAGGCTCCTGGTGGGAGATACGAGCAAGACCCCATGTGGAGGAAGACTGAGTTGTGTAGGCCTTCTTCTCGAGGTGCGACTCGCCAAGGTTAGCCTTGACAATAGCATCTTGCTCAATGTAGTCGACCTGGACAATGTTAGCACTGAGTGGATCTTCTTGAGGCTGCATAGCTTACACCTGGCAGGTTGCGGAGTAGCTCAACGATGTCGTCGGCCATATCAGCAGAGAATCCACCGAATCCAGCGAACTTGTAGACGTGGGCAGGGTCCTTCTTGAGAACCTTCAAGGCGACGTCGATGAGGTTCTGAAGGTTCTCATTCTTCATCTTGACAATCCATCTTCCGGGAATGGGAGCACCAGCACGGGGAACAATGACCGGGGCGGGAAGGGCAAGAGCCACAGGCAAAAGTGCGAGAAGAAGTGAGAGCTTCATGTTGAGTGATGGATCGAAGATGGGATCTTTGGAGCGAGAGACGATGAAGACTGCTGATGAGGTCTGAGTGTTGCTGTGCTCGTGGCCTGATGCTATAGAAGGGCGTCCAGTACCTCTTATATAGATATGCTTGATAATTTGGTATTGAGACAAGATGGCAGGAGGCAAATGCACCTTCCAATAAGGACTAGCAGCCACCGACAAGGCGGTCTCGTGGCATGCCGACGTACCTGAACCACAGCACAAGGTGTGTTAGTCGCTAGAACGGCTTAAGATGGCGTTTGAACCACTCCGATACCTAGTTGGGTAGGTGCTACAGTGTGTTCGGGCACTACTTGCTCCCAGCCCACCTTAGTAGCGGTAATAGAACGGGCGGAAAGTCTTAGAGAAGGAGGAGGATGTCGCGAGTAGCAGGTCAGACGCGCAGGTCTTGGCAGAATGCACTATAGATTGGCATGCTTACTAGTTTAGGGATGTGAACAGCGTCGCGTAGAGATTCAACGTACAGACCGGTGCGTTGACGCGATTGGATGGGGCGGATCGATCTGCAGCCATCCTGATAACGGTGTAGAGGTGACGAGTGGATCATTACTAGGTCGGCTGTCAAATGAAGCTGTTTCATGCAGGATTATCGCCCGGGGTCCATCGAGAAAGGCCCGTCGCCTTTGTCTGTTGGTTACGGTTGCACGAGGCAAATTCAACTCGGACATGGCACGCTTGCCAACCCGGATCAAGTGAACCAACATGATGTGTTCCTTTTTCATCCCTGACGGTAAGTCCCAAGGGCACGGGACGAGCCGCTACTGGCTGAAGGGTAGTTCATAGGTCAAAGTACCGAGGCAATCGTCGGAGATACTGCGCAAGACTGATGTGCAGACGATTTCGAGCCAAGAACAAGGTTTACATACGCCGTCGGGGTGTAATGAATGACGTGACGAGAAGACCCGGCTCTAGTAATTGTTAGATGGCAATTGTATACACGTTACCATGAGTCTTACATCCCTTACATATCTGCATGGATGTCCAATCTCGCTAGATGAGATGACCAACGGGATTTGCTCCAATCACAACAGGGTCGCTTTCTCAACTGGTCGCTGCACCGATCCCGTTTCAGGCGGCTTGGAGACGTGATTTGGTTAAGAGCCAATCAGATATTGCAGTCCGACTTTATCTGGCGGGCTTGGCGAGACCGGCTATGCTGTCGTAGCGCTGTTCGGCAGCGCCGCAGGGTGCCATCATGCTTTTTCGTAACCCTCGAATGGCCGGCTGTATTGAACATGCAATATTCAGGTGTTGTCATCCGACGCAGCTGCAGCGCCATCCGCTGACACCCCAAGACCCGCTAGCATTAAGCTTAAAAGCACGTAGGCGTTGAAACCACCTCCTTCTTTGGGATCTAGCATGACGCAGATCAATATAGTGAACCTGGCCATTAGCCACACCTCAGATAAGGCAACAGCAGGAGAAGCAGATGGGCGAATCGCGACCTGCGATGTTTTGGGTAGCGCTCTTGCCAACGCGAAATGACATGATCGCCTTGAAAGATTCTCGTCCTGTCACGTACAGCTCTTGTTCCCGCAGCCCAGGCACACGACCGGCGGCGATAGGAGATCTAGACGTGTAGTAATCCCGCGGACTGGAGGAAAGTGCAGCGGAAAGGCGCACTTCCTACTTCCAAGCCTTTCAAGGCGACTGCGGGTTCTGGTGGAATGGCGTCTTGCCGCTGTGTCGATCACGACGCCCGCCGGCAGATGTGAGCATGGCAGAATGTCTCCTGCCTGTTGCGTGAAGTACTCCGCCCGCTAAGATGACCTACGAGCCGTCTTCAGGTGTAGTTGGCGAAGCTGTGGAGGCGAAAGGGTGTGGCGTAGTGTTTTGGCGTAGTCCTTCAGGACCCGCTCCCATCGCAGGTCCGGATGTTGGCCGGTGCCGAGATCCCGCCGTGGGCACGTGCGCAGCGCACGAACCAAGCCGGCATCGCTCACGATGTCTCGGTATTCTCCTGTCACGACATCACCAACCGGTGTCAACAAGTCCCTAGGCAAAACCTTCTGACATTTTTCATCTGCACTTGGGTAACTCGCATAGATCGTCGTTTGAATGCCCGCTATATTCCCGTCGCAACAAGTGACAGCTGTCTGTTCCAACGTCTAGGTCGAAAGATCGGCCCTCGTGGCATGTCACTACGGACAAGAACGGGTCATCACATGACTGTCGTGGTAGCAGGCGCGCGTGATCTATTGAGGACTTGCTGCGCTTGAAGGTAACAGCTCGCCGACATGGCCGGCAGATGGATACGGATGATACCTCAACATCAAGCGTGTATTAGTCGTTTGCTAAGTCAGAGCAAACATTTGAGTCAATAGCTCGAAAGTTCTTGGAGAAGCTGAATCTCACAGGACAAGCCAATATTCACTCTTGTCAACACAAGGATGCCACACACACTGACATCCCAAGTTAGTACATCCATTTGCCATTCCTCCCATACCGCGCTAGTCACTTCCATGCGTAGCGTCAGCAGCATGATCTCCCATGATCTCCTCGTATCTCAGACCCTGCGACGATCTTCACGCGACGGTTAAGGACCTTCCCTGAGCGTCAATCTTCCGCCAGTGCCAAGAACGCAATCGCAACCAGCGCTTACGTCGGGCCATGACCCCACACCCCTCCGCCATGGGCTGGCTGCATGGTAGAGCTAGCTGCATGTAGGGAGGGATGATGGCTTGCGTTAGCTTACATGTTCTACATCCAGGCTACTCTTTGGCCGTAGGGTCTGTTGTTGCCCAACCATCATGCAGGTACACTTACTGGTATCGTGGGCTTCAGTGCTGATCGATCATGCAGTCGGATGCAGTACCCATGGCGCGAGTCCTATGGCTTACGGTCTGAAGTGACCTTCCTCTTCGGTCTCTACACAAACGTTGATTGTCACAGCAACTTGATGCGACCGGTGTTCAAATGGCGCTATATACGCCATGGTTGACGAGTAGGCGTTCACATGGACAGTTCGAGTCTTCGCGCGGAGACCCCTAAAGAGAAGGTCAATCGAGCTGTTCAAGACGCACAGCCCGACAACAATGTGCAAGTCCACGGGATGATTGAGACGTGTTGGTATCACCAAGCCCTGCCGCAGCATCTGTATTTAGCAACGGCCCGTCCCCTGTCCTTCAAATGGCAGCCGAAGGATTCTGCTTGCATGGATAGATCATGGCAGCTATCTCGCAGGACCTATGCACCAGCCCAACTGGTCTTCTAATGCTGCAGTATACTGCGAAACGATATTCCTGATGATGGAGCCGCCAGCCATCGCGTTCCCTCCCGCCAGGAACCGGAGTCAACGTTCCGCTTTGTCTTCAGTGGATCCAATACATGTACCAAGCGGACATGTACGGACATTGAACCCCGAATGAACAGGGCTAACCCGAAAGACGATGTATTATCGATCATGACCTCCTGCTGTTGCTCACTCATCAGAACTTAACAGAGATAGAGGATATCATGCGCACTCTAGCTGCGCTCAAGGCTACTTGGGCATAGAATACTTCGAGATCCTCGCGGCTCCCTTGTCAGCACGCATCTAGAAACCGTACAGCATCAGCACCGCCGCGCAGATCAAAGACCATCACTTTCCTGTTCCTTATCGCCGGTCCCTCTTCATCCTTTCACCTCATACCTCTCTCAATAGCATCTATCCCACTCGCCTCGGAAAGCACCTCCGTAACCCACCCCACCCTGCACCACACGCGCCGGGTGTGAGCAGATACAACGCCACCAACACAGGCACATTTCCGCAATCCTACCAACGGCTCGGCCCTTTTCTGGAAAGGCGCACAGAATTACCAGATCCACATACCTTGTGGATATTTGCGATAAGGCATCATGCGGAATAAGCCTTGGTGAATGTAGGACAAGCCTCATCAAGAAGGCGGGTGGGTGTCTTGGCGCGGGTTGGCGACCTTCCGCTCTGGGAATGTAGGGCCGGTTGGAGTGGTCGGGTGGGTACACTTTGAGCTGGAAATGTTCATGGAGTTCTCGGCAAGCTCTTGAGATCTTGAACTGCTACATGACGTTCATGTGACATGTGATGGGTTAGAGTTATAAGTTCGCGACACTACTCAAATTCATTGCTCGTTCGATAGTGACTACGACTATATTGAGGCGTGGCGATACCCGCGCTTTGTGGTATTATATCAGCTCAATCGTTGTTTCTGGTGCATTGTGGTATCCGTCAAGTATGCCTTGCAGTATCGATCTGTGTTTGTCGTAATGTTCGAAGCTCATGAGTGAACACGCCGTGAAGTCGAAATAGCCCACCCGTTCATAGCTGCCAATTTCAAGTCGACTCGGTGAAACTACAATCCCTTGTACACTCTCCTGTTGTCTCCCCCTCTCGTCCTTCATCTCACATCTGTAGTGGCGAAGAATCAACAAACTGACCTCATCGCCCAAGTCTATGGCATTTGTGATCGTACAGTCATCGAGAACGATAGTAACTTGGTGTGGCGTCCGTGGACAGAGGTCCGAGTCTTGCAGATAAATTGGAATCAGACGGCACCGCAATGTTAAGGAGGCGTTGATGAGTTGCCCGGAAGGCTTCTGCTCCACAGCGATGTCTTTCAACACTGCCATCTCATCCGCGCGTACCTCCCTAACCTCGTACGAGTTATCCCACCATACGCTGTGGCCTCCAATTGTACGGTTGATGCTCGCCCAACTCCAAGTAGGTGCGCGCCATATAGAAGGTCTTGGAGGTGACTCCTTCGGATACATATAGTCATTGACATTCCGACTCCAGCCCAGGTCTTCGATCAGTCGGTCTCGCCATAAGCCGGCGATTAGGGTTTCGTTCGTCACTTTAGCAACTGCCTGTGCAACACCATTCAGCGCAACGAGTACATCTTGCTCCTTTGTTAAGCTGAGGCCGGAATATAGAGTCCTGAAGTGGCACCAGTCTTTGTGGATGCTTGACAAGACTTTGAGCCTGTTCGACACTGGTCGGACTCCCGGACGTGATGGCCAGTCGACTCTTGTAGTTGCAAGCATTCAATCGTAAGGTATGCAATGGGGAGTCGTCCATCCAGTCGGTCGCTTCTTCGATGAACTGACCCTCAGGGTCCTGTTCGCTCGTGAGAGATTCGCGACACTCCCAGAACAGTAGCTTTTCTGTGAAGTGAACGGTTCCACTACTCAAATAGCGTTCCTGTGCAACCCAGGCTCTTTTGTTCAAAGGTGCCATATCGACAGCTACGGCAGCAGTGACTGTCTCGCCGCCTATGATATAAGCCCGCAAGGGATCGTCTGTCTTTAGCCCACAAAGTCGGGCGGGGCTAGTATTGACTCCTATTAGTACTAGACTTTGCGGATCTCGATCGAAGAAGAGACCAGTATCACTATCTTTGGCAGCCGTAGCTGCGATGCAGCAAATAGCCCGACTGTAGACGTCTTGCATACAGGCAGCCTCTCTATGCCAATCGTGAGGGTCGTCTTGGATAATACACCTAGAGCGCGTGAGAGGAGGCACAGAAGCTAGCTTTACCAGATGTGACGTACAGTGAATCAATCCAAAGATATCGAATTTTCATCTTTCGGACCACTTGAATGGCGTCTTGGAATGTCTTAGGTAAACTTGCCAATGAAGTGCCTAATTTCAGACACGTTGCAGTGGTTTTCGTTAACCGAAGAGGCTGAGAATTACCCCAGCAATGCGACAGCGCGATGTAAGTCGTTTCTCCAAAATATTCGTGCAATTCTACAAGACGAATTGTTGAAGCTTCAGTATAGCCTACATCAATCAGTCTTGTGGGCAGGAAGCTATCCGTTTCTTGTCTGCCGAGCCTCATGCTTTGGCACTTGATATGCGTGTCTCGGCATTGCTTTGACTGAGACAAGGCAAAATCAATGCAGGCGTCACTGCCTGTGTAATCGGTAGCAAGGCTTCTATGTGCCAATGCATTGCCGAAGAGGGCCGGAAGGAAGCGATCTGAGTCCTCGGCGGTTCCTCTGGGCGTTAAAGCAAGGTGTATTGTAATACCCGAACAAGTGAAGCGAGGCACCAGGTCTTCACCTATGTATGTGCAAGCATCCTCTAGTTCTGATGTGACTAAACAGTACGTGGTCGGTGCCACTTCGAAGGTACTATCTGCTCGACGGCCTGTAACAGATTAGTCATTTACACACATCGAACACCACAGAATTCACAATACGCATTTGGCGACGGAATTCCGCTCGAAGGTGTCCACAAAGACCGCAAGGCAACGCGAGACCTTGCTGGAATGAGCCAGCCGTCTCGTGGTGAACGAAGTTCAGATTTCCATTCTCCTCTGCCATCAAAGGGTTTTCTCCGCTGAGAAATCTTTGGCATGGATCACAAAGTAGCTCGTCTGACATTTAGATCGGTTGTTTGGTTTCAAGGAAGTGATGATCTGCTCAAGAATGATGATACGATAAAGGTGACGAGTAGACACCAGGCTGAGGTTTATCCAGTTGCGCAGCACGTCAGCCCGCCAAGTTCAGGTGCGGGGTGAGCGACTGCTGCCTGGCCAGTGGATCAGCCATCGTTCTGGCTAGCATAAAACGTGTACGTGTTAGCATGCGGTAAAGACGAAATCAAGCGATATCTCGAAAAATGTCGTGAGCGGTGTCATTGGTGTTGAGGCAGCGCGTCCCCAGAGATTAACGGGCCCACTTCCCCTAGCCTAAGCCAGGGTCCAGCGTCGCCCGGCCTTCGTACCTGCCTGTGCTCAACTTTTACCAATTGCACACCCTCAGCATGCTGACGCTCCCTTCTCTCTCCGCAATGAAGCGGACACGATGAACTCGTCACGCGCATTCACTCGGACGACCCAGAACACCTTCCGCAAGCCCCTCGACTTCCTCAGCAATCTGTCGCGGGGTCCTGTGCAACTGCCAAAGGACAGAAAGAGAAAGGACAGCAACGTACACCGGCGGAACAACAGCGCTAGCTCCATCGACGATACCGATCACTCTGACGTCGAGTTCTACGCGCAAATGGAGACGTCACGGCGGAGTCATTCGACGCAGAACTCACTGTCGGAGCTGCAGCCTGCGGTGCCATTGATCGATATTGGCAGTCGCAGCACCAGTCCCTACCCGCGCAATCGAAGCGCCGCACAGAGCGAAGACGAAGATGACGAATACGAACCGGCGAGTAGTATACGGCCGTTGGTCAGCCATGACGTGGGGCGAGGAAGCCACGCCTTTCGCAGCTTCTGGCAACAAGGCGGGCCTGGGGCTTTCTTTTTCGGCACATGGAGGGGCTGGCAGGTCTGGGTGGGACTGCTGGTCTTTTGGGTCGGCGGATGTAGTTTTGGGCTACTGCTGATGAATCGCTTCATTATGCTGACGGGCGTCTACAAGTGAGGACAGTGTCAAACGCGTGTTGGGTGTATGCTAATAACTCCAGATTTCCCTTCCCGCTCACTCAATCGTACGCCCAACTCATCATCACGCATATCCTCCTCATACTCGTGTCGAGCCTCCTACGATTCTCCAGCAATCCGCTACATTTCATCGGCTTCGGTGCCGCTGTGCCGCCCTCGCAACCCGCTGCACCTCAGGGAGGAGCGTTCAGAGGCAACAAAAAGCCTGGCATATACGCTTTTGCGCGATGGTTGTCGAATGGATCTGGTGGCATTGCTGGTGGAGGCCTGTTTGAGTTCGATTTCCAGATCGCGAAACAGGTACTCCCACTTGCGGTAGTCTTTATCGTGAAGGTGCTGCTTAGCAACTTCTCATTCGCGTAGGACGCCCATTACGTCCCCATCTTCTCCAATGCTAACACAGGATAGCTACGCACCTCTTCCCGTCTATCAACTCGCGCGTATCGGTATAACCCCGCTCGCCATCATCTTCGCCTGCGTTCTGCAGAAAGAGAACGTCAATGGCAGCACCCTCTCCTCCGCCCTCGTCGCAACCCTCAACCTCTTCTTCGCCTCATACCGCTCCAACGTTCGCGTTACCTGGGAGTCTGTCGTCGCCGGCGTCTTCTCTTCCATCTTCGTCGCGCTATACCCGATCATTCTACTCCGCACATACCGCAAGATCGTCGCTGGTCTCGTGCCTGCCGGCGATGTGCTCACCGGATACCCCAGCGGCTCGGAGGAACCCGGCAACAGAGAGGAGACGCGCGCTTTCTACCGCACGCTGCACTACACGTCCCTCGTGTCGCTCATGCTCCTCACACCCATCGTAATCCTCTCCGGAGAGGTCCCGCACATATACCACAACATACCCTTCCTTGACGTGCCCTTCTTCTGGGCCATGATGCTGTTCGGGGGCATGGGCTCATGGGCTGTCTTCTCGGGTACTTTGCTGCTTGTCAAGGCGACGTCTCCTTTAACAGCGACCTTCGTCGCAGTCCCACGAAGCGCATTTCAGCTTGTTGCCATCACACTGTTCAAGGGTCCGGCGCAGACTTGGATCGGCGTAATACTTTGCTGGATCAGCAGTCTGTGGTTCCTCGTCGCGAGACGCGATGAAGGGAGGAGTAGGGATCGATTGAGATTAGAAGGCAGGTAACAACTTTTGGTGACCTTTTGGCACATTTACTTCGCCATCACGTCATATGATTACTCCCTTCATTCTGGGTGTATTGCTCCAATTTATCTTGCATAGCGTAGCATCTGATACCAATACTTATCACAATTTTGTCAAGGATTTCTTTACCTTGCGAACAACCAAGGGTTGACATTACCGGCTTGCTCATTGTGGAAATCCGCGCTCTCAAAAGCGTTGCCATGTGTTGGACCAGTGGCGACATCGCGCCGCCGTTCAAAAGGATACCCGACTTCGCCATGGGATGAACTTTCTTGCTTTTGGTTTGGCTCGCCCTTGAAGGGCACTGTGTAATTTCCACTCAAAGCACTATATAAAGCTTCTCGTACTGTCTCTACTTCTTCCTTCTCATCATAAAGACTCCTCTTCTGTTTTCCAAAAAAGCGCTCAAGCGTTATGATGGCTTCGAAACCTTTTCTGAACGAGTACATGTCTTATTCCGCCTTCTTCCTTCGAAAACAAGCATTCCAAAAGCCTGCCTCAATGCTTCATGCGAGCTAAACGCCCAGCATTTGAGTATAAAGCACAGAAAACAACACCATACTTTTGTTCCTCCACGACACACTCGCATCTTACAACTCCAAAAGATGTCAACGAGTGCATCATGGCACCGAATTGCTTATCAACCACTCGCATGATATGGGCCGCGCATGTGGTTCTTCTTCTTCCGCATCGTCTTTTGCTGGAATATTTAAAAGACACAAGCTTTTCTGCATGTTCTGGCGGCTTGCTTCGAGTTCAAAAAGTCATGAGAAACGAACAATGTGTCTCGCTCCTCCTGGTCCCTTCAACGAGCCAGTCACTCTCGGAAGGCAGTTGGATGAGTAAAATGGGTTATCACACACATATGATCGACCCAAATAAAACCGAGAACTTGTGGATGAGATTTGCGCCGCCCCCGTCAGCGGAGATTTCCAAAAGCGCTGGCCGAGGATGAAATGTCTGGCGAGGGGTCCAAAGAAAGCTACAATGGGCTTCATGTCTTCGTCGGCACCTTCTCTGAACGTGGTAATGGCAGTTGCATCACTTCCAAAATATGGTCGACTGGTTCCATGTGCGACTGTGTTGTCGGCGCGCGTATATAAACCTCTATCTTCCCTGTTGCTCAGTCTTTCTTACACAACACTCGCGGGTTTGGGTTTCCAAAAATAAGGAAGATGCTCAAGCATGGAGACTAGAAGGGGAACAAGAAGACTCGGATGTCTTTCCGTGTGCACCGCTGCCCTCATACCTCAAAGGCATAACACAGCCTCCCATCAAAGTCCTCATTCACAACTCGAATACCGATAATTGCTAAAAAGCCAAGTACGGACCCTTCATGTTTCTGAGCCTTTCTTCGACTTCAAAAAGGCCAAGATGGATCTTATGTGCTTTGCTCGTTTGCGAATCGTCAGCAAGCTTTTCGCCGTCCAAACACCAAAACAGCCGCACCGAACTTCATCGAGGGGTGATCTGTTATTTTTGGAACGAGCCGAAAAGTCATGGGTACTCCTTTTCTTGATTTTGGTGATTCCCTCGCAAGGGTGAGGTATAGAAAATCAACTTCTGGGGGTCACAAGAAGTGACTTTATACGATGACGCCCTCTGCCAAGCATACAGACCATGCATTCGTTAACATTTGCTTTTGTATTTTCTACTCCTCCGATGTGTATGTTTGAGATGGCGTCTGTATCCTGCCATCATGATAGTGGGGACAACGCGCTTTCCAAACAGACCAACATACATCGGTGACTCTTCATTTTCTGGTAGTACGCGCAAAATCCGACGGACGACGACATCGCAAAACTTTATGGCGGTTTTGGTTCCGTCAATGAGTGAAGGAGGTTTGGTAGAGATACAGAGTGGCGATGAAGGAAGCAGGGGCAGGACTCTCCATAAACCGGAAGTACATGTTTTTTTTGGAAGGAGGAGCGAACATGGCTCGAGTGGCTAAGAACTTTGGAAGTAAAGAAGCTGTGCTGTGATGAAGGAGGAAGAAAATGGTGGTTACAGAAGACTTATATAGAGATTCCCGGCCTACGCGACTAGAAGCTAGGACGACACACATACAACATTGTCTCACCGTCTTTGAAGTATTCGAAATAACAAATCGTGAAAACAGCCACATGGTCGGTATCGTCTTCGTTTTGGACACATCGCGCGATGTGATTTCTATTTCGTGATAATGCCTGCACAGGTTCAGAACGCATGCCACGAATGCCACGAAATTTCAGACATGTGCCGGCTTCTTTTGGTATTTTCAATGGGAGTCAAGAAGGGTATGAGGATGGCGGACACATGGAAAGAAAGAGTAAAACTTTTTGGCGAAACTCGGACAGAACAGACATGGACGGTACCCATAGGAGCTTTTGGTAAAAGGCCGGAGCCGGGAATTAGTTGTAGGAAAGAGAAACTTGCTCCGCTGCGGCAGGCTTTATATATGCGCACTAGGAGAATTTCTGAACTGGAAGAAAGGATTCTTGAGATGGAGCATTTATGCGCTCTCCGAAAGCGAGAGAAGTGAATGATAGAGCGGAAGAGGGGTGACTCGCTCATTTGTAGGGTTCTTAATGTATACTGTAGGCATTTCGCAGTTGGCCAAATACCGTAGCATCTTTCTGAGAGCTATGAGTTGAACACGAATACCACAAGAAAGAAATACATGGGTGCTTGTGAATTCAACATCTCGGCATCCCGTACTGAAGGTGGACTTTTGATCAAGCGCCAGGAGTTGAACACCAGACTCAGAAGCCAAACATAGGATACCGAACTCAGGGTTTTGGAAGATGCGCAACCGTCATTATACATCGACAATACTCTTTTGGGAGATGCTCTCACAAGTATGCAGTGTACAAGTCCAATTGTCGCAAGCGAGCCATACCTGAGTTTCGAGCTCGCTTCATTCTCCAGCGAGCATAGTTACTTGACGTCGTCGTTTTCGAACGACATCGAGTGAGTTTAGTCGTTTTTAAGGCGCAGAGACTGGCACATGCGAAAAAGTCGCAGGCGTTTGGAAAGAGGGAAGAGCAGACAGCAAAGTCATGGATTCATTCTACACATATTTTGGTTTTTGATATGAGGAAGTGTGGTGTAGGAGATAATATCCCAGCAGAAAGAGAGTAGCTTTTATGCCCTCCTCACTCTTCCACAATCTCCATCTCGTGGTTGCCCACACCTTTTTTTTCGCAACATGATCTTGCTAACATTTGCTTTGAGAAGCAGAGACCAATCCATGTCTCTTGTCTCTGCACTTTTGAAGGAACGGAAGAGCGGAGCACAAGACCATGCGTTTTTGGTTGAATCCTTTTTTGGACATCTGGAACGCAGAGTGTGGAGTAGATGATCAGGTCTCGGGAGGAGGAACAGATCATTCATACCCTGCCCACGCCCTGACGACCATAGCTTCTGCTGTGGTATTCTTCTGCTCGTCATCAGAAGTCGAGATAGAGTTTTTTTGAGAAGCAGAGACCGCCACATACAGTTTCTTGTACGTAGTTTGGTAGGGCAGAGGACCAAGTCATGTCATTTTCCATCTTCGATTTAGACTTCGGACGCGCAAAGTGTGGTGTGAAAGAGCAGCTCTCAGGAGAAAGACAGGTCCTTTTATACGCACCCTCAATCCCCAGAGCGCATGGGATGTCGGCAAGTTCTTTTCTGCAACACATGTTCCCTTCAGCATGTAATCTTAAAGAAGCCAGAGAACGCCACATATCACTGCTTGTGATGTGTTTTAAGAGAAAGAGCAGAGCACACAGCAAGGCCATATATCACTTCCAAGGACGCTTTGGTTTTTGAGAAAGCAGCGTGTGGTGTGGAAGATCATATCCCAGAAACACAGGTAGTTGTTTTATACCTCGTCGCGCGCCGCAGAGGTTTCTCTCTCGTCCATTGTGTCGCAGTCTGAAAGTTTTTGTTTTCTTCAGATGAGGCAAAGGCCAGAGGAGAGTCCACCGAAAGCGTAAAACTGCTCTTTTGTGGAGGGAAGGACGCAGCCATGAACGGTAGTGATGGCTTTTTTGATTTTGAGGAGGCAGCGATATCTTTCTCTCATGCCCAACTTCGTTCTTTCTTTACAGAGTAGAAGCAGGCAAAGACCAGAGGAATCTTCATAGTCACTTCGCATCTCGATTTTGGAGAAAAGAACGCAGCCATGAAACCATAGAATGACGCTTTCGACACTGCGAAAGCAACAACGACTTCTCCCACGTTCATCCTTTGGCTAGTGTTCAGTTTTGGTAGGCCGAAGAGGGAGAGGAGGCAAGAGCTCCATCCAAAACCTGAAAGAACTCTTTGAGAGGAGCAGAAGCAGCCATGGAAAGATTGAACTTCAGCTTTTTGAGTGTTTCGAATGCAGCGGTGCTTTGTCTCATGGGAAGGGTGAAAGAGTCATTTTGAGTACGTGAACAAACTCAGGGAGGAAGAGGCGGGAAAGAACTCCATCGAACAAGACAACGTCGGTTTTGGAGGAAAGGATGCAGCCATAAAAGAGTGCCTCGACCCATTTTGATGTTTTGACACGAGCAGATTTTCTCCCATAGGAATTGGCAATCTCTCTTCTTGATCGTGGTAGGTCGACCAGGAAAGACGAGCAGAAAAGCCCATGACAGGCATACCATGGCGGTTTTGCAGGAAGGAAGCAGCCATAACACAAATTTGGTTCTGTTTCGATGTTTTCGGAAGCAGCAGCGCATCTCTGACATCGGCTTTCACGTAGCGCTTTTGTAGAAGTCGAGAGTGAAGAGGAGGGAACAAACTCCATTGCATCCAGTACGATGGTTTTTGGAAAAGAAGAACACAGTCATGGCTGTGTGCTCCCAGCAGTTTGGTAAAATACTGGAAGAGTGTGGGATACAGAAGCAAGAGTTCTACCCGCACAAAAGACGTTTATATACCCACCTCCATCCCATCTCCGACCCCCATCCGGCATTCTCCCATCGTTCACGTGCGACCCCCGATATGTGAACTGCCTCCAAGTGCGCGTGAAAAACATTCATGATTATACTAATCTTGGTATCTAATCTGCCACCCAAAGTCCTCATCTTCGTCTTTCATCAAAAGGACCAGCCTATCTTTCGCCTGCTCAAAAACGATGCATGCGCGTACGCATGTCCTGCGTTCCCCAACCCACCCAAAGTCTCCATGCCATTCGAAAAAAAAAGAAACGCCATGAATGCAACGCCCTCGTCTCCAAAAACGCTCTGAAAGGGCAATCTATACAGGAACGGTCATAACTATATCCTCCCACCCTCAACAATCTCCCGTCCTATCAACTCCAACTCGCCACTCTCGGCCGTGCGCCTCCTCTCCAAAACCCACCTCCCCTCGCCCGCCTCATCATGTTCGCGCACATACGTCACGCTATCAGCCGCACTCCCCTTGCGACTATGTCCTCTATTCCATCCACTCCCACCACCACCGTTCGGCGTAATAGGACTAGAATTGGAGATAGGACTAAGTCCCATACTCTGCCTGCGCGTTTGACCAGTCGTAGAAACCGTAGGCGCAGATGGCGAAGATAGCGAAGTATCGATTGAAGGTGGGTTTGGTGGTCGGTTTACGTGTTGGGGTAGAAAGGGCGAGGAGAGTGGCATGGGGAAGGGGGAGACGGGGAGGGAGATATTGGAGGGTGAGGTTGCGGAGAGGCCGCCGGGGGACATGGCTAGGCTCATGTTGTGTTGGGCGTAGAGTTCTGAGATGGGAGGGAGGAGGGGTGCTTCGTTTCCTACGCCGTAGCCGGTTGGGCTGGAGAGGCTGTTATAGTCGCTGGATGTGAGAGTGGGGCTTTCGGGGCGGTCGTTGTTGTCGTAGGAGTCTGAGCTGGAGCGACCGGACTCGTATACGCCGTTGACGGCGTCCATGAGACCGTCGTCGTCCTCCTCGTCCATTTGATCGTCATTGGGATAGTCGGATGAGACGTTTTTGGAAGAGTAAGAGCTCTCGAGCGAGCTAGAAGGGTGCTCCTTCATGCGGTTGCCGACGGGGCTTGATGCTCGTGGTACGAACTGCATGCCCATGGGAGAAGAGTTGCGCGGGCTGTTAGCCGCACTGACTGGTAGACTGGCCACACTTCCACCAAAGGCGCCTTTCCGTAGCTTCAGCAGAGTGTCGAGACTCATGTCTTCCTCCTCGTTTCCGGGGAAGCCATATGGACTCATCCGGGCGAGTTGCGCTAGGCCAGGGCTAGACATTGGTTGATTACCGTCGCGGAAGTGGTTGAGACTGATGAAGGAATTGCGAGTGCTGTATTCGCTGCGCTCGGTGATGGGCGTCAGATTCGGCTCTCTTACAGCATTGCGACCGCTGACTGTGCGACCCAGACCCATTCCAGATGGTCCAAAGAAGCCACCCCAAGCGCTTGGTGACTCTCCGACTGCAGATGCGTAGAAACCAAACTCTTGTCCGTAAAACCCCTCATCGTCGTAAGCCAGGGCTTCAGCGTTTGCCTCGGCGATGATGGGGTCATCTTCCATGGCGGAATCAAAATCACTGTAGTCGTAGTCGTCGTTAACAAAACCAGAGCTCATGCCGTACACATCATCATCTTGTGGGAAGCTGATGGTGTCTACACTGAAGCGACCATCGTCAGGGACAAGACTGGGTCGGGAGTTGCTAAGTGAGGACTGGTCGTCAGCATCGAAGCTGGTTTGGCCGACATCCACACTCGCTTTCCTCGTAAACCGACCAGCAGCCTCCGCGCGCGTTGCTGCATCAGCAAGAGCACTGTGATATGCGCTGAGATTCTCAAAACTGGGCACGGGTCGCTGCTGGGCGATTGAAGTTTTGTGTGCGAGCGTGGGCGAAGACTTCTCAAGGTGCTTCGACACAGTGTCGTCATCCGCCTCATAGCCCGTCTCCGAACTCAAGACATCGTAGGCACGCGGCTGATGAGCAGCAGGTGCTTGCTCGTCCTCTGCAAACTTGACCTTCCTCTCGTACAACGGTCCGTTGGGGTCATCGAAGACGTTTTCGTCAAACTCTGTAGGCTCAATGTCGTCTTGGTCGCCGATAAGCCCGTCGTCAAAGTCAAAGTCATCGCCCAAATCGATGTTCCCAAAGCTCTGCTGTTTGGCATCCGAAGGAACGGCGTTATCTGATGTCTCGGGGGATTCGTCCTGGGATTCGTCCGGCTGATTTTGAGAAGTTGTCAAGCCTAGCCCCTGCGCTTGAGCGTTCATCGCATTCTGGCCATCCAGCTGCCCGCTCATCATCAACATCTGATATTGCTGGAGCATCTCCTGCGACATGGCAAAACCGATGGGGTTTCCGTTCATGTCGACGGGTGCCTGCATCTGGTTCATCGGACTGGCAATATGACCCTTATTCTGCTGTAGCGACAGAGATGAGAAGTCGAAAGCGTTCATGCCAGAGTCGAGGGTTTGGTCTCCCAGTCCACCCCCAAACTCGTCCTCCTCACCCAGCATCGGTATTTCTTCGTCAAACCCGCCGTCCATATCATCGTAATCGTCCATGCCGTAGTCGTCGTAGTCGTCTTCGACCGAATTTGTAGAAATACGCGCCTGCTTCTTCTCCGCCTCCTTCGCCTTGTGTCGCTCCTCGAGCAGCTTCTCTTGCGCAGAATCCGTCTGACCAGATATCTGGAAGCTGAACCTGGACGCTCGACTGCTGAAATGCGCAGGTAGCCCGGCTGGCTGGAACGACGGGTCGGAGACGGAGGTGGCTCTCGAGCGTGCGGGCGGTGGTGGCGACTTTGTCGACTTTCTTTTCCGCGGGGTAACATCTGTAGACACATCGAGGGGATTCTCTGACTCTTGTACAGGCGAAAGGACTGAGGAACCGCTGTCGAAACCTTGGAATGACGGTCGAGGCAGTGGAGACGTTTGTGGGGGAGGCAATGGGGACAACTGCGGTGGAGGCGGAGGCGGCGGCGAGTTCTTGGGTTGCGGCGGAGGAGGAGCTGAGCGTTCAGGCGGGGGATATTGTACGGAATTTCTCGCGAGGAAGTCCTTATTCACCAGTTGCTCAGCCCGTATAGCAGCTTGCGACTGCTCGTAGCTGGTATCGTCGTCAAAGTGCTCACGGAACACTGGTGTATGCTCCTTGTCTATCTTCGGCGGGCTGACACGACCAATCTCCTGCTGCCCTTCTCCGCCTTCTGCCGCAGTATTGTACGAGTAGCCTCTGTTCAGTCTCGGCGCGTTGAAGTCGTGTACGATCTTTCCGCGGATACTGGGGTCGTAGTTGTCGGGCATGGGGGGAACGTTCGAGGGCGAGCGTTGGGTAACGAGCGATTCGTCGGCGAGAGGATCCAGGGTCTGTCCAGACCTGCGTCGCATGAGGAGGGACATGGGATTGCGCAGGGTCAGTCTCGATCTCGACTTGCTGGGGGCTGCTGTTGGGGTCGAAGTGCCCTTGGAACTGCCCGTGAGCTTGTCGCTGATGCCACTCAGCAGCGACGTCTGCGACTTGGAGAAGTTGGAATAGCTGGGAGAGATGACAGAGGGCGCCAGGTGGGAGGATGACTGGGGAGGCGTCTCAGACGACGGGGCGGGTTCTGTCCTCTGTGGCAAGGGAGAGCCTCCACTGTGTGAGCGCGCAGAGAGGGGCTTGTTCTCATAGGCGGGGGAGAAGTGGTCCTGTGCCCTCTGGGGCGGGGAGAGCAAGCTGCGATCCTGCGCCATCTTACTGCTGCTCCCCCCAGTGCTCCCCGAGTGCTGACTGGCGGTATATTGGGAGCTACCAGGCGAAGCCGCCTTGTCCAGCTTGGAGGCGACGCGTGCGATGGGCGGCAGTTGGGGCGGGTAGGGCGATATGGGCGAGCCCGAGGTGTAGCTGGCATTGTCGTTGAAGCGCGGCGAGGAGAAGTGGTCGGTGGTCTGCGCGGGCGAGGGCAGTGGAGGTGCGGCAGGACTGGGGCTGGGGACGGGCTCGGGCGAGGCCGGACTCGAGGCATTGCGCTTCGCATGGCCGGGCCTGAGCTTGGAGAACATTGAAGTCCCGGACGGCGCCATGGTTGTGTTTCGTGTCGCCGCGCGGCCACTGTCGCGCTGCGTCTAGCACGCAGAGTCGATGCCGGGCGGCGCTGGTTCGGGCGGTTGTCGTGCCTCTCAGCGAGGCCATGCACCGAAGCGCACCATGACCGGGTGGGGAGAAGCGGGCGGCGGCGTCGTTGGGGCGATATGCCGCTGATTGGAAAAGTTGGTGATGGGATTCCGGCGTGGTACAGCCTCGGAATGCTAGCGGGTGAGGCGCGACGGCGTCAATTGCGGCTTGGCGGTGGTAGAGCAGGGCAGCCAAGTGCCGAGTGTCGTGGCCGTCTCGTGTAGCCAGAGGGAGGGGCGCGTCGCTGTCTTCGTACTGCTCCGTCGTGGCTGGCCGTGAATGCTGATGCGACCTCCTCTCCCAACACCAAAGGTTCATGCGACACGCCCGCTAGCAGGGGTCTTCCCGCACCACCACCTCCCCACTCAGACAACTGGAACGCTCTTGCAACGGCTTCGCGTAGACTTTCTGAACCCGCGAGCGCTCGGTCCCACACACATGCTATGCGCTGATCAAGCAAAAGGATGCATGAGGTCGCTTCACTGCAAAGTCGAAGATCATCAACCAGACGCTGATGACGTTGAGCCCGTACATACTACAAACCCCACTCTAGCCCTAGACGAGCGATAAGACCATGGCCTGACATGTGCTTTTTCATTCAACATTCATTTGAAGAGGCATTAGAGCCGAGTCTACCCTCCCAACATCTCACTAAGCAGGCCTCTTGCCGCCCTTCGACATCTTCGGCCTTCCAAACCTCCCAACATTCCGCTTCCTCAGTTCCGCCCGCTTCGCGACTTCCTCACCAGCCGCCCAGGTAGGCTCGGGGTCCGGTCCGTTGAGCGCCGTGTTGTATGTAGCATTGGCCGGCGTCACCTCGAACTGGATCGTGGCATTGCCCTCTCTGTAGTCACTTGTCGGTGTGCCCACACTCAAGTAGTTCGCGTCACACTCCTCCTTACCAGTCGCGATGTCGACCTGCTTGAGCGCGCGCTCGAAGATCTCAAGGGATGCAAGAGGTTGGTAGAAAGGTACCTCGTGGCCGGACTCGTAGATGCGGAGGAAAGAGAAAAGTCCTGCCTGCTTGACTTGGCCGTGCACGATGCCGTCGCTGGTGGTAATGTTGGTGAATCCAGCCTCAGAGTAGCCAGTCGCGTTGATCATGTCTGCGACAACCTGGCCGCCGAGCCAGTTGCAGTTGTAGTCGGCATCACCGTAGTACAGCATAACTTGGACGCCAGCATCGAGCAATTTCTGGCAAGCAGCGATGGTGCCGGATGGACGGTCGTCATCACCCGTGTTGCCAAAGGCCGCAGAGACCGTGCTGGCACTCGTGGAGAAGTTCTGGAACGCGCCAATTGCTTGCTGCACCTCCGGCAGGTTCAAATAATCACTGAAGTAGTCGTAGGGGAACGGGTCCGGCGTCAAGAACCTCATGTCGTACTCGTCGCGTCCGCTGTAGATGTCGTACAAGTTTTCGACCTTGGAGTAGCAGAAGTCATCTGCAGCGGCACAGACCGAATTGATTCCGGTTTCGTAGCATTGTTTGGTGCGGTCTACGCAGTTTCCTGGGCCGTACAGGTTGTTGTACCACTCGGCCTTGACTGTGTCGTTGTACGGGTCGTAGTCGTAGGTGTTGCCAGGGTAGACTGAGTAGTTGTAGTAGGCCTGGTACTGGACAAGAGGATCGAACCACCCGTTACCGATCAGCACGTTCTCGAGCTCGATCTTATGTGCGCCGCTGATGTTCTTCGCGTTCTGGTCAAGGAAGTACGCGTTGAAGACGGGGGCGTAGTGGCCTCCGTAGCTCTCGGTCGTGAAGCTGAAGCCGTTGCGCGAGTACTGGGGAAATGCGCCCATGAAACCTTGCAGCGTCTTCCACATGTTTGGCGCCGCGCTCTCTGTGCTGTTGGCGGTCAAGGTGTGGTCGGGCTTGGAGTATGTTCCGCATGTTCCATAGTTCTGAGCGTAGTCGGGGCAGGTCGCGTTCGGTAGCTGAATGATCGTGCTGCCGTCGCTGTAGCCGGGGATAGGAATAGAGTATGAGAGACCAACATCTGTTGGCTGATCGATGAACAGCATGTTGCTCGCATTCGTCCACGAGTACGGGTTGTTGAACGGCTTCATGTCTGGGCCAATACCACATGGTCCCAATTCCTGGAAGAGACCGATCATGGAGCTGGAGCCTGGGCCTCCATTGATCCACTGGAAAGACGTTAGTATGTTTCCGTGATGCTAAGAAGAAGTTCGTGATGTTTTGCATTGTGAACAGGTCTGCAGCCTACATCAACTTGGAAACCTGCAAACTAGGTGACCTAACGTCGATGTAGGCTCCGGACCTGTTCAGTTTACGTCTTCTATGAGGTGCGCCAAAGATGCAGCTCATAGAACACAGTCTCGTCGCGTATGCTGACTTACCACTGTCAACGGCGCATCAGTCGGATCCTGATTGCGCGCCTCGAAGAACCACCAAAAGATATGCTGATCCTCCGCCACATCCGCATAACCACTGTAGCTCTTGACACTCGGGTCAAGCTCGCAGATGCCAGCAGGTACCTCCTTGTACCGTACACTAACATTCGCATAACCCTCTTTAGTAATAAGATCCTTCGGCGCAGGAACAAACTGCGCAAGGGCACCCGCAGCCAACAAAGGCGCGGCGATAAGCTTGCCTGTCGCACTCTTCATCGTCGGTTTCGTTGCAAGTCTTCTTGAGGCGACGAGCTGTGAGGTGAGAGAATAGAGAAAGGGCAATGACGAGCACGTTCACGTTTTATTCTAGAAGCTTATGCAGGTCCGAACTAGAAAGGCCCGCAGTCCTCGCGATAGCCAGCTCTCACCTTCCCATGTGGGCTAACAAGTTGCTCATCTCGGTCCCGTGGGCCGGGGTTGTGGCTATCCGCGTAGCCCGATGCTCGTACCAACGACGTCATGGTGTAGCTCGGTGTTCGCGGTTTGTTTTTGCGCAACGCGCGAAGACTGAAGATGTGATTGCTACCTAAGTAGCTGATTCAAAGGTCTATCGAGGAATGTACACACATTAGACGATTGACTCCAGGTAACCTACAGAGCTTCACGCTTCGGGCGGACAGAAACCATGAATCGACCGAAGCTCGTCAATGGAGTAAGAAGACGCGAAAAGCTACCCCGCTACTCAACCCAAGCGCGCATTGGCAAGTGCTTGTGCAAGCTTGCATGGCTTGATAGCCGTCATGGCGATAGTGGCAGACGATCTAATCCTATATGGGCAGGTAGGTAGCACCGATTATCCGAACATCACCGGTCAGCTTCATGTCTTCGGCGCCGCGTCAGAAGTCATTTCGGTGTAATCATTGTGTAAGACCCGTGGACGGCTTGTAGTTCCATATCAAGGAAAGGAGACATCACACGATGGGACGGAGTCGTTGTTCAGAACATATGTTATTAGGCTCATGCCATTACAATCGTTGTGTATTCGTATCCGTCACTTCGTATGCAATCGTCAAGTCCTCCAACGCCTCTTACTCCATGTCATGCTGGGATGCAATTGAGGTGGACGCTCATCTACAATACTGTACCGAAGCCGAAGGTCGTCTTGATACTTCGCACGTAGTACTGGTCCCAGTTGGTCTTAGTGGGCTCCTCCTGACCAACTGGTACGCCCTTCCACTCGACCCTCATAACCGTCACGGCATCAACATCGTTTTGATCAAACCATATCGACAGTGTCGAGTAGTGTCCCGCAGGCCATTGTGCAAGTCGCCATTTCTGGACGATGTGTGTGGGTTCTTGGAGCTCGGTGAACTCTCCACTGACGTTTCCGCCAAAGAGCTCAAAGGTACCGCCAGGCTTTGCGCCTGTGAAGTTCTTCGGGGGTGCCCGTGTGAACGCAGCGATGCGCTGGGGGTCCGTGAAGGTCTGGTACAGGTTGGCCGCGTCTGTACGGAACTCTGTGCTGTCGGTGATGGTGGTCACGTTGACAACAGCACCAGAGCTGCTCTTCTGAGAGCCCGATGACTCCGTCTGAGAGGTGGATTTGTTCACGCTTGAGCTCGAGTATACCTTTGGGGCCGAGAAGCCGCTACCGGGGTTCGCGCCTGGCGCGTGTTGGATGTCCTTTCCGTGTTCCGCCATGACCGCGGGCGCAAGCCCTGTGAAACTTGTTCGCAGTTGCGGCAGGATCTTGGATCGTACTAGGTCCTTTACGGGTTGTTTGCTCGCTTCGTCGGAGTAGACGTCTACCTCAAACTGTGTCGAGATGTTAGTGACTGCGTACACTAGCGGGTGCGAAGAAACGAAGGAGGGTGCCAGCGAAGGGAACATACGACATACTCGTCTTCCTCCGTGTCGTGAGCGACTTCCGGGACGGTAATGGTGCCGCTCGCCTCTTCGCCCTCTTTGTTCTTGCCTGCCGACTGAGTCAGCGCGACCAAGAAAGGCAGCTGAGAAAGACGTACCTGAGTATTCGAGCTTCAGCTTCACGTCGAAGATGGTGATGACTTTGCCTTTGCGTTGGCTCACGTCTACGTCTCCATCCATGCTAACGACCTTGTCGATCTTGGCTGTGACGCCATCCTGCTCCGCCGATATTTGCGTGAGCTCCTTGTCAAGGTACTCGCGCGTCCATCCTGACACATCCTTGTTGACCCAATGCCAGTTGTTCGGGTTGTGGAGGACCATGGTGATGTTCGGCGGCGCGCTCGATCTCGATTCAATTTCTGTCATGAAGTTGTTAGCTTCGGCCTCTCATACTATGTAGAAAAACACGTGTAGTGGAAGATTGTCAGAGGGCGACTCGTGAGTCTAAGCAGCTGATCCGCATATAAAGAGTACAAGTCTTCTCAGACTGGTGCCAGCTTGTGTCTCATCATTCAAGGATTGGTAAAGCGTGGTGAATACTTACAAATTATAGCGCTCAAGCTGGAACAGGACTCTACAAGCGACAAACTAAGGCGCAGATGCAGAATATCGAAGGAGTCGAGGTGCTGATGCGAATTATGTAGAGGGGAGCTTGAGGCAGAAGTTTCTGGAACTGATACCACAAAGCGCGCTATGCCCGGGCCGACCGAAGCTCCGCTCGCGTTCCTTGGCCCGAGCTCTTTGCAGCAGCGGCAGCAACGTCGTTGCATGCTGCTGGTCGCGATGCTTTCACTCACTCCAAACGTCTTCACGACAGGATGCACGCAACGGTTGCCAGGCAAACGGTTCGAGTTCAATGGGAAGCTGTCACGTTCGACATTGAAGAAACTTTCGGGGCTTCACTAGCGGACAGGATACAAGTATTGGCCGGCAATCCCAAACTCACCCATCGCAACATGGCGTGCGATGTTGTCCAGGTGATTCAATCTCACTTCCACTAGAATCGGGCCATTGGAATGTTCACCTGGACGACCGCTGAACTGGCGTCTTTACTGCCGTCTTGACGCGGCATGTTGATCGCATTGAGTTTGAGACCAGGGTTTAGCGCACGGCCGGGAGAACGCCCTGGGAGTTCGCGCTGTCTTGCCATCGTCTAACGGCGAAGAAATTGATGTCATTTTCATTAGAGGATACCGAGGGTGGAGTATTTGAAACCCCTTAACCCCAAGGTAGAGAAGCGCACCTGCCTCAGTATCGTTTTGTCTCCTGCTAGTACCGCTGTTGCTTGCAGCTAGAAAGTGCGACCGTGTATCTCGACGCGCAGAACCTTGCGACCACCTCTTCCAGGTTTCCCCTCCACACCGTTGCTTTCTTTTTCACGGCAATTGCACGTCAGATTCTATAATATACTGGGCGCGTCCCTCATTTCTTTCACCACGACCGTCTCTGCACGCACGCCAAGTACTACGCCGCCCGGGTGCATGCGCGACGCGTCTTATCAGCGACAAATCGCTTTCAGCCCCTCCGGACCATCGGCGCGCACATATCATTCCTTCCCTAGCATCGCGAGCGGCACAGCAAAGGCATCTGCTGCTTTTAAAATCACACTCGCTTCCGGTATGTATTCTCATGTTTCCTCTCTTCTCTACCACATCAAACCGTGCGGGAAGTTTTAAGGTTCTGTCACCTGTCATTAGCCGTGCACGAGGCTGTGCGCGCGAACGAGCGTGCCGTACAGAATATGGAGCATGCCAGCCTTGGTGTCACGACAACGCCTGGAACAAATCGACCGGCAAGACATATGAGACGACAAGACTGGTCCATGCACGATTGAAGCATTGCTCGATCTCTGCAATAGGACCAACAAGTCAAACATATACGGCAATAAACATGTATTGTCTCAGACAGCGTTTGCTCGTCGCATCATGTGCCGCTGCAGCCAAAGCTCTTTCTTGCACGGATATTTACCTATATAGCATGTGCAGAGCGTGCGATATTTGTCCTCCCGCACACATGGCTAACTCCTCGTCGCAGTATTAGTAGACCTCCACAGTCGCGATTGTAACGCCTTGAATCATCTGAGATGGTGGCGTCCGTTCTCCAACCAAGCACCTCTCGGGCCAACATGGTGAACAAGAAGAAACGACCAGGTGAGTATCACATTTTTGGCTCTGTCCAAATCGGCTTCTGTGCAGACGCTGACCACCACAGCTTCTGAGCAAGCACAGCCAGCCAAGTCAAAAGCAGTACGCCCGTCCGCAAAACGGCGGTTAGAACGGAGAGTAGCAGGACATCAAGAATATCTTAAGGGTAACGTCGAGGACTTTGTGCGTCACGATCCAGCAACGGAAACGTTGCCCGGTCTACTCGCCTAACATGATGAATTTTTGAAAGCTCAGAGGGCGTGCCTGGAGATCCCACAAGAATTAATTCTAGCTGTCAAGCCAGACAAGGACCCGCAATTAGCCGCAAGTCTCAGACCCAAGCTCAACGAGGTGATGGACGAGTACCAAAGCGAACCCGAGCGTGTGGCAGTCGTCGGCAAGACTGGGCAGGGAAAGTCGAAACTAATAGATGCTATCTTGGGCATCGATGGGATTGCAAGATCGGTAAGCACGACCTCCCCAAAGCATCACATCATCTAACTCTTCTAGGGGGCAACCGGCGTGGCAACGACTCGCACTCCAATTGTATACTCACCCCGTCGAGCGCACGTACAAATCCCCTACGAGGTAAGACTGGAGGTATCCGCCAAGACCGACTGCCGAGATTCAGTACAACAGCATCTTGCCAATCTTACGGAGAACCTGAAAAGGTGCGAAGGACAGCCCCTAGAGTTCGACGAGTATGGACAAGACAGTATCAATGCGCTTCAAAATCTGTTCAGCGACCTCCCAGAATTCGCATCGACCGAATCTATTTCATCATTCCTGGGATTTGACTCGCCGTCCAAAGTAGCATCAGTAGCGAAGCAAAAGGATGCGTTCAATCAATGCGTCAAATGGGCTGAGGAACGACGCCAGAAGATCGTCAATATGTCCGCACAAGGTATCTACGCTACCAATGTGACGGAGCTTCGGCAGGAACTCGCGCAATTTAGCGACGACCAAGCCAAGATGAACGACACGAAGCTTGGCTTCAATCCTTCTTCGTTCGTAGAGAGGATTGAGGTCTTTGGTGACTTTCGGATTCGCTACTCGATCGGCGACTGCCCTGGACTACAGGACATCAACAAGGCAAGCTTGTGCCCTTCCCAGATTGACATCGCTCAAGCTAACCGTGTGTTGATAGGACCGTGAAACAAAAGCGAACCGATATCTTCAGGACTGCAAAGTGGTCGTAGTCGTCGAAGAGATCACGCGAGCTGGTGACAGCGCGTTTCTTGACCACTTAATCAAGGACCGTACTACAAGGAGACCCGATCAACGCATCATCATCGTCTTGACAAAGGGAGAGAGCGGCCTGGACCCCTCGGATCGCAATGGACCAGCATTCAACCAACATGAGATAGCTGATCTCGACTGGCTAGCCCAACGTAAAGTAGAAACTCGGAGAAAGAAGGACAGCTACGCGCCAACAGACTATGCGCAAAGAGACCACTGCGCCCGCGAAATCTCTTTCATCACCCTCGAAGAAAAGGAAATATGTGCCCGAGAACGAGGTCGTCGCATTGGCGCAAGGCTTAAGGCAAGATTCGCAAAACAGAACGACAATTTGACAGTCATTACGACTTCGGCACAAGACTACATGCAGCATGTCGAGGGCTACCACCAGTACACCGACGAGCATCTGCCGCTGTCCGTTGAGTCCACCCAGATCCCCAGTCTATGTAGGGAACTCGCTGCTATCGCCAATGAACGGCTGCAGAAAGATCTTCTTCGCTTTTACAGGCGAACGCTTCCCGAGCTCTTCAGCTTCATCGAGCTCGCTTGCAGCACGACTTCCGGGCCGGTGCAGACAGGGCCCAGGTTCAACTTTGAAGAATTCGCGTCCGGATTCTTGAAGCAGCTCGAAGTCTTCCTCGAGGTTTTCGAAAAAGAACTCATCGATCCGATGATTGAGACCATGAGAAGCGGAGTCGTCGATTGGAAGAACGACGCTCACGATGATATCAATAAATGGCGAAAGTTGCATGGCAACGCCGTACGGTCCTACTTGATCAAGCTAGGCAATCACCGGACAAAGGGACAGCCGAATTGCGGTTGGAACCTTACGCTTCTGCGTGCTGTCCAGACGACGCTCGACCCACTGTTCAAGGTGCTAATCGCGGAGGCATCCTCCAGGCTGGGTAGCCTTGCATACCAGCTAGAAGGAGACGTGGACGATTTCCTGGAAGCCCTTCTCGCTGCCGCCGAACAGCTCGACAGCAAGAACTTTGGAGCGAACCTCGACGACAAGAGACCGCAACTCTACAACATGTTCAGTACTGTCGGCAAAGACCTGATTACATTCATTCGGTTGTTCCGAGGGCGTCTTACTGAAGACGGCAATGGTGACTTCTTTCCCCAAAAAATGAAACCGGTCTACACTGCCACATTACAAGCAAGACCGACAGCCAGAATGACCATGAAAGAGGCGCAGATGCAGATACTGGAAGCGCGCATATGCGGAAATAACAGTCCCTACGACAGAATGGTCGACAAGTTTGAAACCGCCTGGAAAGCCAAGAAGATCGCGTTGTTGGAAATAGGCAGACTAGCTATTGCGGATCAGATGGCAGAGATCAAGGCATCTTACAAGCAACTCAGTACTCCCGAGTCGCAGGACGATGCTGTGACGCTGTTGCGCGCTGAGCTGGAGCGCAAGGTCGGCTTGGCGAGGGAACAGTGTAGGGGTCCTATTTTGGCTTCTCTTCTGGAATGCGGACTTGATCCGAAGTTGAAGAGAGAGAAGAAAGTGAAGAGGGAGAAGAAGTTGGAGAAGGTGGAGAAGTAGGTGAATGGGATGAAAGGGTAGTGAGATGGAGTGTATACCCTGGGTTTGCTTTCATGCGTCCGTTCAGTTCAGGTATGATACCCACGATGGGCGGGAGGCCCGCGAAAATGGAGTCTGGTTTTGTTGTGCGATACTTTTGCGATGTATGTATGTCTACGTAGGCTTTCGAAACGAGTTCGCCATACTATTATCGGATGATCAGACTGTCGCATAACTCCTGTAGGCAACAACCGAAGAACATATCCCATAAGTCCACATTACTCTTGAGACCTTCCTAACTTTCATCTTTGCATCCATGTAGACTGCAGTGTACATGTTGTGTTTCTTGTTTGTATGCTTTATCGGGATGGTTGGTGTACTCTATCCGATAATCATGACATATAGCCGACTACAATCGTCTCCTGCGAGGCAACGTAGTATGTACATGATCGCTATGCCGAACATCCAGAACACCCGCTGCACCCACCAAACCGAGCTCGTCGGCGTCGCCACCGACCTGTCCTTGATTCGGCGGGTGACCTTGAGCGGGCGTGACGGCAGTACATGTCCATTGGAGCGACTACGTCAGCTTCCTTGGCTTCGACGCCATGGCGTCGCCGAGTCCATGGTCGCCAGACAACACGTCAAAGTCGGGAAGCCGACCTGATGAGTCCAGTGGGTGGGTCGGTGCCAACAGAGTCATGGAATCTATGGTGGCGTCCGCGCCAACGGCATCCAGTTCATCGGACCTGTTGGCGTTGATGTAGTGGTAGGTCGACATTCAGGATACGACACTGGGGACTGGAAGCCAGCGAGAGAGCAGCGGGCGCGGAGATACCAACAGCCAACGAGACACCAACCGCCCGGGGTGGTAAGCAGCCTGGAGTCGATCTGGTGAGCCCGGTAGACGTGCTATCGATGCAGTCAACGGCATAGAGTAGCGTTCAAGACAATGGCATCGGTCAAGACCTCAAGCTGGCGTGGTATGGGTGCACGCGTTGGAGGTGGATCAAGTTGATTTGACGGGTCGCGAGTGCGCCTCCGTTGGGCGTATTTGATGATACTTTGCATCGCGTAAGCTGTCCGTGGACATGAGCAGGCGTTCAAGACGGACGTGGCCTCGCTGTCTCGCGGAAGACACCAACGCATGACAAACTCAAGACTGTTCCGAGGACGAGCCTTGACTTCTGCCAACAAGACCCTTGAGCAGGAACTGTCGCAACTGGAGGAGCCTCTGACCAGCCGAACCGCCGACATTCGTATTTGTGCCCTCGCGCTTCTGACATGAGCTCTCGAGACCGACGAAGAGTGTCGCAAGTCTGCCAACATACTAGGCGTGCCGAGGAAATCGCAGAGCGACTCACTCTGAATGAGGGTGTCTGGCTCAAGCATTGGATCACGGGACCATGTGCTTGGGGCGTCGAATGCGTTCGGGGCTGACGACAGCGCAGTCAAGGTCAGGACTTTCGCCTCTAGTCGCTCACGACTAATATGATCGGCCTCCAAGGGTCCTATCGTCGTACCCGTACTCTTTTTCTTGCCTCTCTACTTCGCGGGGGTCCTGTATCGCTCTGGATCGCCCCCAGGGCGGCAGGTGGATGCTGCAATTGCCAAGTCGAGCGGTCGCTCGCTTGCTCATTCGGCGGGGTGGATGAGTTTCGTGCTTCGTCTAGCTCGGCCTGCTCAGGCCGTCTGTGGGTGTAGTGTTTCGGAGCTGATTTCGACGTGGACGCGGCGGACGGATGCGCCACAGTCGACAAACGGGTTGATCAATGCGTCTTCAATCTCCCACGCCATGGAGATTGCTGTCATGCCTGGGAAGAGGGCACTCGTGTCACTCGCGTACAACGGCACGAATATCCGCGCCGCGGAGCTGTGAAGACACCCATGCAAGGCCCTGAAGAGAAGTCGATATGCATAGCCGGTGAATAGGACACAAGGCGTCCGTGTGCCATGGCGGCGCAACGGCAGGTGTTTCTCACAACAAGAGCATAGGCCCAAGTGATTCGAGAGACGGCAGCAAATAGGGTAGATGCCCGACACACTCTGGGTTGAATCATGCCAGCGCGCGGGCGTCCTTATATGGTGGACAGACACAGCTTTTCCGGTGCCATGCCAGTGTATCGTGATGGCGATATCCTGTCCAGCTAGCTCCGCCCTTGACCTGCCTTACACGGGATAGAGCAATTGATAGCTACATGATGGCATGTCAGGGCTCTCGCTCCCTCTCGGATAGGAAGGCGCCTTATCAGGTCCGTGCCTGCAGTAAAGACGCTGGAGGTTCTCACGCATTTTCAAGGCGTTAGATAAATTTCCAGAACACTATGAAGTGCTCCCGGATCCTCCATTACCTGCTAGAACAAAACTTTGGCATGTGATGTATGCGGCAAAGGTGGTTTCTTGAGAGGCGATACGAGCCTACCTAGGTATGCAACGGCCAAGCCTGGAGGTCCTCACGGATTTCTGGGGCGTTGGGGAAATTCTTTGAAGTCTATGAATTGCTCCTGGGCCTCTCGAGACCTATCAGAATAAAGGGTGTTGCTGCTACGTATGCGGTAAAACTGGGTCTACGCAGGACGAGATAAGTCTACCTCGGTATACAACGGCTGAGCCTGGAGGTTCTTACGGATCTCCAGGGCGTCAGAGAAATTCCCAGAAGGCTATGAAGTGTTCCAGGACCCACTGTACCTGGTAGAACGAATGTTCTCCTTGCAATGTATGCGGCAAACGCTTTTCTGCGCCAGAGTTAGTGGCATTCAAATCGGCGACAAACTGGGAGGAAGATCCTGGCTGGCGATGGATAGGAATGCCGAGAAGTCTATCCCACGAATCAGCCGGCTCTTCGACAGGCTTAAAAGCTTGGATGCTGAAGAATTGCGACCTCGTCGCTAATATCCCGCGAACAAGCGTATTGGCCGGCCACGATGTGGACATGCCCACCATCGACTGGATGTTGGAGAAAAGTGGCAGGAACTCCAAACCCAGGACTAGAATGTGAGAGGGACTTTCAAGGCGGTTCGCCAACATGTACAGAACTGAACCAGTGTCTTTGAGATGCTGCCGACAAGAGACATGAGCAATCCAGACTCTGCCAGAGCTGGGAGATAACAAGTATGAGAGATCTTTTTGGCGTATTGTCACAAGGTTATTTTACTCCAGGCGACTACATTGGCTTTGCAATAACATGAAACGCAGTGTTCCAGTGTATGTAGTTGCTAGAGCTCTATGGAGAATAGCACAGAAAGCATCCCTGGGTTGACTCTAAGCGTGCTTCGACTGTGGGCCCGGTGATGGGCATTATCAAAACTTCGAAAGAGATATCGAGATGTTGACTGCCGATGGCGCGGGATCAGGAGTAATCCAGATCCTGTGCCAGCCCGTTGAGCGTTGCGGGGTCTCTCGAGAAACATGATGTGTAAGGCAGGTAGCTTTTCTATTGATTCCTTCCCTCTATAGGTGCTTCTGAGGAAGAGGAGTTTTGGGTCGACGCTGATATTATGATAGTGTGGCTTCGCGATATCTTTGAAGAGGCGCGCAAGATGTCTGATTCAAAGGCGCTATACCTGCGAGCCTGCACTGAACGCCCGGTTTTCAGGTTCTGTTCTCACATTTTGTCGCAACAAAGATTTGACCAGATGCCTACATCAGCGCTGCAACGACCTAAAAGGCGGTAATACTAGGATTGTAGCTGCCAGGACGTGGTCTGCGACAACGCCGAGTCGACACAGTCAGAGTACAAGGCGAGGCGGCTGGCGAGCGTCAGCGAGCCCGCCGCCTCCGCCAGCCTGCCGCGCAGCGGCGCCCCCCTACAGAGAAGATTAGCATGGCCCCTGCACTAAGGATGACACGCTCAATCAAAGAGAAGCTACCGTTTTTTTGCTCTTGATCTGGCGCCGGAGTAGATAGATATTTCTAAGATATATGCGATACAGTACCTTTTGCAGCAAATGTGCGAAAGAAAATTAAGTGCAGAAGAAATGGAGTTCTGACCGTTGTCGTTCGTAAAGAAAGGTTGCTGGACCCTTGCGCAGCAAAAAGAGCGCAAAAAGAAGAGCTGCGCTCGACTCGAACCTGGGTCTCCACGCACCAATTTCGCGGAGGTGTCAGATCAAAGAGCAAAAAAATGGTAGCTTCTCTTTGATTGAGCGTGTCATCCTTAGTGCAGGGGCCATGCTAATCTTCTCTGTATCGTTTCAAATTGACCAAATGCCCGAAGGCGAAGGTCAGACAAATAGATCAATATATATCATGAGGTGTTGAAGCTGTACGCTTGGGCGCGTGAAAAGTCTGGATTTGGGCCGGTGGCGGTCGGGAACACCAAAACTTGGAAGTGGACCACGCTCGAACCACTCAAACTTTGGAGAGTCATTGAGTGACCTGTGCGTGTCCTGGACCTGCATAATGGCTGTCATAAGCGGGCGAAGCCCGCTATGATAGCCAGAACTGCTATTGCGACTATTCGTTGTCGCTATGTCACAACAGCCCATGGGACACCCAGAACATATTCACCATCTCTTTCTTCGATCAACGCAAGGTATACAGTTGGATGTATACACCTGACGGCAACGGCTTTTCGCTATGCGGATGCGTCTGCTAGCTGGGTAGTTGTCTTGTTGGCAGGATCAGCACATGAATCCAGCGCGTTATAGTTGGACCTGTCGCATATGCTTCCAGCGATCTTCGACATCGCAGGATTCGATGGTGCTGTTCGCGATGTCCTTTACTAGTTGCTGAACTTTCTTGTCAGCTGTCTGCATGATTTGGAAGTACTTAGGGACTGACACCTGAAGCCTCCCAGTGCACGACATGCACGGAAAGCAATCTGGTGTCTTGATATGAGATGAAAGTCAGTTTGGAGGCGCGCAGTGATGCGACAGTATCACGAGGAGAGAATGCAAGAGTGTGAGAAAGCCAGGCAAGTGGTATTGACTGTGATGTTTACCCCTCCACCCCACTTGCGCTTCGCGAAACTGCGCATTAGGAAGTAGCGCTTCGATATGGTCGTCACGGTCGCGCCTTCCAAATCTTGACTCAACTGCACGTCTATCTAGGAAGCAATGCACATGCCGGAAATGATCATGAGCGTTGACGCGTGTCATGCAATTACATGTGAAGCTCTGCAATAACAGCCTCATAACATGATGTATGCTTTCTAGTCACCCTTTCTGAGCAACGCAACTTAGAGAACGGAAATTTGTTGCCATATCATTATGTATATGTAGGGAAAGTGGCCAATTCGAAGCAATACCGTGCAAATCCAAAGGGCCTGTCCCCAAGATGAAGCGCTCACATTCCAAACAACATTGAGATATTCAGAGAGGAGACAAGGGTATCATTACTACACACATCTACTCCTCCAACAAGTCCATCACCAACTGCGGAATAACCTGCACACCTTCACCCTGTATCGCACTAATCGGCACAGTCTGCACGTTGCGCCGCCACGCATGCTTGCGGTTGCTAGGATGGGGTTGCGCGCCCTTGCTCACCTCCTCAAGATACACGCGAAGAGCCTCAAAGTTGGCCTGCGTATCCGGTAAATCGGCCTTTGTCGCAACAACGAACCACGGCTTCGAGGAGATCGGGGTTGTGCTCAGGAAGGGAAGAGGCTTCGGCGAGGGGTCTAGATGCGGCGAGTCGAGGAGGTCGGATGCGTCGCTCGGTGGTGCTTTACCAGCGGGCGTGTATGTGACCATCCTGCGCTCTGTCTCGGCGTTCAGTTCCTTTCCGCGCAGTGTCTCGTACTCGGATACTTCGCGCCAGAGTAGTTTGAGCGCTGCGACGGCATCACCGGCGGAGAGGTCGATGACGAAGGCGAGGACTGCGGCGCGCTCAATGTGTCGCAGGAAGCCTAGCCCAAGCCCTTTGTCTAGATGCGCATCTTCGATAAGACCCGGCACATCGGCAATGGTAAAGTTCTCTCGTAGCTCTCCATTCGGTCTGCGTGACCTGACAAGCGGTCGCCCCTTGTGATCGTCCAGAACAACGGTACCGACGTTCGGCTGGAGGGTCGTAAAAGCCCAATTGCCGACTCGTGCACGGCTGTTGCTCAAAGCACGAAGGAGCGTACTCTTTCCAGCGTTGGGCAGCCCGACCAGTCCCAAATCTGCGAGAATCTTCAGTTCTAGTTGTAGTGATATCTTCAGGCCTTCGTCTCCACGCGTAGCCATCTTCGGCCTGTTGTTGAACGGCGTCATAAAGTGCGGGTTGCCCAGGCCGCCCATCGCTCCGGCTGCAATCAGCATAGGCGTCTCCATGTGCTTGTCCAAGTCCAGCCACATGGGCGCTTCCGGCTCGAGGGCTGCAAGATGCGATCGTCGCGGCGGGGGAAGTTTGGGAAACTTGATCCTGCTCAGCTCCGAGGGTATAGTACCGGGGTAAACCAGCCAACGGTCTCTCCTGTAGCTGGGTTGTCCCTCCTCCAACTCCTCCGCTTCTTCATCCTGCTCCATCTTCCAGTGCTCCTCCTCCATGATTGCCACCGGATCATGTCTTTGTAGCTCGCGCACGATAGTCCCCACAGGCACCGTGATCAAGACGTCGGTCCCCCGCTCGCCACCTTTGACCTTGCCCTGTCCATTGCGCCCTCTGCCCGCCTTGATCTGTCGCCGTCTCGCAAGCTTATGTAATGACGTCTCGCCGCGGACTGCTTGGATGTAGACGTTGCCTCCACTGCCACCGTCGCCGCCATTGGCAGGCCCTTCTTCAATGTATTTTTCGCGCAAGAACGAGACGCAACCGTGACCGCCGCCACCAGCTTCAACCGTGAGGATGCATCGGTCGGCAAAGGGCGTAAGGGAATAGTCGTCCGCCGTAGGATCTAATCGCGAAGATTGCGCATTCGGGTTCGCATCGGGTTGCTCAGCAGACGTGGAGTTGCATCTAAGCTGTAGCGGGAATCGTTTGCGTAGTGGACATACGCGCGCTGCCGAGGCAAGTGGCACGTGGAGGAAGGCGGGATACAAAAACGGCGTCAGCGTACCGCTCAGACTGTGCGGACGAGCGAACGACATGCGTTGATTGCGACAGTGGCGTCGTTAGGAAGATATGTTCAATCCTGTATATTTCAATCGTCAATATCGCGTCGCGGGACTAGCGAATGGCGGCCCCAGTTCTGAACAATGATCTACAACGCTTGTCCAGGCTAGTCCTACATGCCTCGGTACCCAGCAAACCTCAAAAGTACATATGACTTCTTGGGCATTTACTTCTGCCTTGGACAGGCGTTCAATCGTTTGCCTATCTTTCGCCCTTTCTTGGAAGCCCCCAAACTTCGTATCAGTACCTGCATAGTACCTGCCTCGACCCCATCAGCCCCCATTTTCAATAAACGCTTTCGCCCCATCTACCAGCCCCATCATGATCCGATGTGCCTTGCTCACACTGGCAGCCGTGCTGCTCAGAGTCGCCAAACCCGAGTACTTCAGACTTGGTGGGAAACTCGGTCTCTCCAGCAGTCAGCTTGTAACCCTCCATTACTACCTCAAGTGGGCGTTGCCGATATGGGCCCTGGTAGACTTCAACTCAGTGCTCAATCGCTTTGCCGAAAGGCGATGGATTTGGAGGACCGACAAGTCTATTTGGGATTGGAAGAATGAAGTCGCTGTAGTCACGGGTGGTTCGGCGGGCATCGGAGGCTGTGTGGTCAAGAAGCTCACCTCTCATGGCATCAAGGTCGCGGTTCTCGACGTTAGCCCCCTGTCAGAAATCTTTACCAAAGGTACTTTGCGGCACAGAATCGCCGTGTTTCAAGCTAATGATCTTAGATGAGCTTGCCCTCGTACGATACTACAAATGTGACATCACTTCGCGAGACAACATCCATCAGGCGGCGGAAGCCATACGTTCCGACTTGGGCTCACCATCCATACTAATCAACAATGCCGGCATCGGTAACGCGTGGACTGTCAAAGACATCCCCCAAGCCAACCTCAACAGAATGTTCGACATCAATCTTCTGAGTCACTGGAGTACCGTCCAAGAGTTTCTGCCAGACATGCTCGCGAAGAAGAAAGGCCACATCATGGGCGTCGCAAGTCTTGCTTCGTTCGTTGCTCTCGCAGGTGCCGTAGACTACAGCGCCACCAAGGCGGCACTGCTAGCCTTCCACGAAGGATTGACTCAAGAGATTAAGCATCGCTACAAGTGTCCAACGATCCAGACCTCCATGGTCCATCCCAACTGGACCAAGTCAGCAATCACCTCACACGAGGCGATTGCGGCGGGGCTGAAAAGCGTGCGCGCAAACATCCTAGAGCCAGAAGACGTAGCCGAGGCCATGGTCAACCAGATAGTCTCAGTCAAGAGCGGGCAACTGATTCTTGGCCCAGCGATTACTCCCATTATCCGAGCACTGCCTCTTTGGATCGGGGAGCTTATTCGCGACAGCCAAGCCAAGGTCGTCACCGGTGATGGTTCCACCGGTGCATGAACGATTCCTTCGACACGGTGATGACAGGGAAGAGCGGCAGTTCCTACGGGCGGTACGGAGCGCACCCGTTCCAACCGCCTGGGGCCAGCAGCGTCAGTGAGAACTGCATGTTCCAACCAGCAACGCCCCGCCGCAATCTCGAGAGGTTCGTTGGAATTTTACCGCGAAGCCGAATCAGCGGCGCAGACGCTGTCGAGGTCGCAGAGGTTGGAGAGGGCTGCGCCACGTCAATATTCGGGGTCGGCAGTCAGCAGCGCTTCTTCTGTCAGTTTAGCGAAGTCAATAGAAGGTATTTTGCGCAGCACATCATGGGTAATGCGACCAAAATGCCACTTCTGACAACTGTTATAAACGATCGGGCGGCTGATGCACAATATGCGAACGATCGCGCGCCACAGCCGGAATCCTGAGCTAATCATAGCTGATGCAGTGAGTATTCTCGGGGTTGAATGCAAGGTGTGGTCGACTCAGCCCCAGTTCCTACAGCATCCATGCAAGGTACATTTCGCGCCTAACCCAACTCGGTCCGAACAAAGTGCAACCGTACGAAGGACCACGGCCTTGAGGCACGAGGCGCGGAATTCAATAGTTATATGTTGCCTCTTTGTTGTCTGTTTCATCATCTCCGGGTATCTGCCGTGCTGCCTCCGCCTCGTTGTTGTTACTCTGCTTTGCTTTCCTCTAGTCATTCGTTTCAGATCTCGTGAGCATGCAATGGGTTGGTTCGAGCGTGTTCTGTTCGCTTGTTGCACTGCATCTTTGGTAGTTGCGAGTAATGTTGAATCAGGTTCAAAGAGTAAGTGGAGCGCTGGTAGATGGTTGCATTGACTAATGTCATACAGCTGCAAGCCTCTCTAATACTCATCTCACGAACGAGAGATCTCCTATAATTCCACGGCGCGATCTGCATTTTCGCAATGATACGAGCACATCAGAGATAATTCCAACAAGCCTAAGCACATCAGCTACATCGACGCTCTACACTTCTACGACAGTGGACTCTATTACGACGTCGAAGTCCGAGATCAACGCGCCGTCAACAGCCACTATCCAGACTACCAGCTCCTCTCGCCAGCCAAATCCAACGAAACAAGACTCAGATGGAACAACAAGCTCATATGGTAGCGCAAGTAGCAGCGCGCCTGCAGTATCCTCTGCTACGGGCGAGTCGGCGGCGATATCCCTTATCATCACAGGAACGCAGCAGCTATCTGTACCATCATCGATCTCTTTGATCGATCAAATACAGACATCTATACCTATTCAAGCATCTTCGATTCCAGTAGGAGGTTCTTCTTCTACGCGCGCATCATCCACAGTTCAGGTCCTACCAGTCACTTCGGACGTCAAGTCGACCGCGAGTACATCCACACCGTCTCCAACATGGGTGATTGCGGACTCATCGCGAGCGTCAAGCATTCTTCTGCCTGCCAGTACATACTCTGCCATCATCCCTCCCCATGATGATCTGTCTACTGGGCTCAGCGACGCACAAAACAGCACTCCTAGCGCGACGGCCTCTATTACAAAGACAACACAGAGTGTGGCACCGGCATCACTGTCAGCAATCAAGCTATCGGATCTACCATCATCTAGCCAGGCAACTCCATCACCTGATAAGCTGACCGATACATCTAGTATGGTGATACTTCCTTCGCATGCCCTGCAGTCTCTTTCTTCGACTCTCACCGTCGACGCTACTGCAATCACTTCAAACAAGCCTCTTCCTTCGATCTCTTCAAATGGAGAAGTCACGAGTAAGCCCACAAAGGCTACAGGACTACTTGAACATTCCGTGTCTAGTCTTGCTAGCTGGGTGGCTTCAAGCTCCGTTCTGGCGGTCATTGGAGGCAGCAGCCTCGCGTCTCTTTCCTCCTCCGTTACGAACGCGGTCACATCAACCAGTGTCGCATCTCAACCAGCACAATCGTCTGCTTCAACAGGATATGCCGCCCTGCCACCGGTTCAGGGCACTGCCCCATCTAACACGTCGGCAGCAACTCCTTCCGCCTCAGCTCACCTCGAAAGCAGTGTGGTTGGTCTTTCATCGACTCCAACTCTCGCCAGTGGTTCACTCCGTCCAACGAGCAGTATCTCTACAACAGCGTCTTTCGCAGCTTCTACAAGCTCAGTGATCGTGGGCATACCAACAAGCTCTGCTCAGCCCAGCGTAATAAAGAACGAGACTTCTGCAGTGAGTGCGACCGCATCTGTCCGATCTAGCAGCTCTCGGATCAGTAGCTCAACTTCACGGAGCAGCAGTGCCACTTCTGCATCCTCCACCCTCGTTGCCACTACTTCTTCAACCACCGTTCGGCCGCAACCCATACCTATCAATCCAATCAACGGCAACATGACAAGGCCAGCAACCTCGATTGCTACTACGTCAGCGCAGACAACTGGGTCGATATTTCCGCCGGCACCAGGAAACGGAACCGTCTCTTCTTCGTTGGCTTCCGGAACTACATACTCAGCAGTGAGCAGCCTCGCAAGCACTGCCACGATGTTGTCGTCTTTTGGCTTATCTGGCTCTTTCACACAAACCTTCATCGTGTCTAAGACTAGTCAGATCTTGAGTACTGCGACATCTAGTCAGGCGGCGGAGATCTCAGATGCACCGCTTTGGTCGAGCGACACGACTACTTTACACTCAACCCCCACATCAGGAGTTTCTGCGTCGTCTTCCGCTGACATGGGACTTTTACCTTTTCCGCTTGAACCTCCGCTTCAAACGGTACCTACTGGGTGGACGAACAGCTCAACTTCCATGACCACTGGCGGAACTCCCACTCCCAGCGCATCATTGGCTCCGACTAGTATCGTCAGCAGTTTCCTTGCAAGCAGATCAGGTAGCTTACGCGACATATTCACATTAAGTCCTGTCTTATCTATCGCCACTTCCGCTGTTCTCTCTACCCCTACTTCGCTCAGCGGCTTCATAACGAAGACGAAGACGGCGACTGAGAGCTCGGTTCTCAGCTCGCGCACAAGTCCGACATCTACAAACACCTACGACACTACCCTGAGGACCCGAACTTTGACCAACGCGCCCACCAGCAGTGCTACCGAGACAGTGGCCGCCGCAGCTCCACCCTCAAAGCCACTGACGCCAGAGGAGACCGCCGGAGTTGCTATAGGAAGCACAGCTGGCATTTTGCTTGCCATAGTCGCCGCGATATTCGTCGCTCGCCGCTACCACGCCATTCATGCGGCAAAGCGTGGAAGCGGTGGCTCATCTGGTGTCTACCCCAAAGAAGCGTATTTGTACGATCCCTCACTTGGCGAGAACGGTGGCAGTGGTACTGCATCCGATGAAGCACTCATCTTCATGTCTGGTGGAGCGAGTGGGTTGCCTTCGACTGGAAGTAGAACACCGCCTCGTGTGCCGAAGAACTCTCGAGAATACGATCCTCGTGGTTGGCTCAACATCAGTGCGCAGAACTACAGCGACCCTGGCAACCCATGGATAGACGACCCATTTAAAGATCCTGAAGATCCTTTCGTGGACTGGAGAGGTAGCGATGCGATAACCTCGCCGAGCGATAATGGGGATGCTCTTGTAGCGGGGGTGGTCGAGTATGCTGCGGGCCCGCAGAGACCTCTTCCTCCCATACCAGCGTCTCTGACACCACTCTTCCGCGACCACCACATTCCCTCGCCAACTATAAGTCCCATACTGAATAGCTGCAGCTTAAAGCGTAGCAACTCAGTATCTTCAAGACGAAGCAGTGTCAAGAGCCAAAGGTCTCTAAGGAGCCTTCGTGCCTGTCCTTCGCCAGACTCCGAATCGAGGAACGTCCCACCGATATCACCCTCCTGGCGTCGGGCGAGCAAGATCCTAGCATCTATCAGAGAGGGACACGTGGACGATCCTCTTCCAGATCCGATCGAACACGACCTTCTTCTGCCAGTCGATGTAAGATCGGAAACACCGGATTCAGTGATGGTACATGTATATGCGCCAGCACCCGTGAGCAGAACGCCATTACGACCGATGTTGTCTACGATATTATCGGACGACGAGATGTCACTACCAAGCATAGCAGCCGCAGAGTCTTTGGCAGTTGTACCACCTCGATCAACTGGTAGCATCCTCTTTCCCACACTCAAAGACGACCGATACGCGTACACTTCACTCACACCCGAGGATTTCCCATCGCCACCACATTCCGAACGAGCAGACAGCGATAAAACAATAACTCAATCCACCTACTCCGTCCGGCCATCATCTCCAACCCCAACAACTACCTCCGCGCCCCGAAACAAAGGATGGGAAGAGATCAAGCGCACATCCAACGGCTCATCCAGTCTCATGTCGTCGCGCCCACCCACACCACCTTTCCACCACTTCGCTCTTCCACCGCGACCCAATCTCACTCCTCCGCCTCCCCTCAAGAAACGCTCTTTGATTCAACTCCGCCGCAAGACACCCTTGGCTGGCCCCGGTCAACTCGTGGTTCCGCCTCACAACCATTACTCTTCTCCTTCGTCTTCACCATTGACAGTGAACACGAACTTCATGGCCAACTCGAACAAGAGCTTCGAAGGACCGAGGATGAGCCTTCTTGCCAAAGTGCACAGCATGAGCGATATGAGAGACGAGACAGCGAGTCCGAAGAAGAAGAAAGGCATTGGACTTGGAATTGGGTATCGTGATTCTATCTCACGGAGGGTAGGACGGGTTTCGAGATGGGGTCCTGAGGATGTGGGGACGAAGTTTTGAGGGTTTTCCTTTGGCTTTGGCCACGGTTTTGCATGCAGTATATCTCCTTGGAGTCTTGGTCTGTCGCCTGTCGACACATTGTACACGACAGTTACAACTCCCCAGTTTCAGTACAACGGTCTATCATAACGACTCCGCCCAATGTCGAACGAAGCGTTCCACCACGCATCTCTCATGTCTCACTCTTCCAGCAGTTTTACTGGGGCGTTTTGCTAGAAGCGTTATACACATTAGATAGTCCCACTTTGAGATGTTACTTCGTTCGCGGCGCTACAGAAACACTTCACTTGTATATAGAATCTGTATAGCTAGTTTCTAATTTTACTTAATATACATGGAGACTCGTACCCCTTCTGGCAGCACTCCTAATTGGACGTTTTCGTGCAGCCACTCCTCGAGTAGCAAATGCATAAGGTAATCCGCTATGTCAGTATGAACAATTGATGTACGTTATCTCTGCACAACAGAACAACAATACGACCCTCTTACTCTTCTCAGTCAATGCATCGTACATCACTTTCTTGCGGTGAGAGCCTCATGCAATCTTCTAACCCCCAACCATCTGCACACACTGCTTCCTTGCAAACACCTACATGCATCACCGGTAACATCTTGCCTTACCAGAACAAGTCCGATGCAACCCACCCACGCACGCACTAAACCCACGCACACCACGCTACCCAGGATACCCTTCGCCCATCTCTTCCCACACCAGCACCACTTCATCGTACGATCCGCATCCGTATTCAACCTTCGCCAAACCCCCCATTCCCACTACCATTCTCCCAAAACAGCCTTTGGGCATCCATCCTACCTACAAGGTCAGGTCAGGTCAGGTCAAATCAATTCTGCCCGTCACGTTTCGCTAGCCCCAAACCTTATCCCTACATACACCGGCTCGCGCCCGACTACCACGCGTAACTGGCTGCCGGGCGCCGGGGCAACTTCCCGGGCTGATAGCAGCGACCTAATACGCTGGCGCCAAAGTCAGGGTAATTGTGCTTGTTCCTGGGAGCGGCACGCGATTATCGGAAGAGGAGCATGGACAAACTAGGCCTTGGGGGGTATATGCGCGCACCTGCTTTTACCCTGTCTGCGTCTGCAGTCTGTGCCTCGCGCGCGTCTGTGAGCTGCCACTGCTGCATGCACGATGGTGTTGCGTTTTGTGGGAACGGAATCATGAAAAAATCTGGTCGCTCAGGGATCGCGTGCACTGGTGCATGGTGCATGTATCTTTTGTTTTTGGCATCTCAGCTTCGTATGTACATGCAAGACTAGCATCGTGCAGTTTAAGCGGCGGTAGCGGTGAACCGCGAAAAGGCCATCGAACCCTCTCGCGATCGAGCCGCAGAATGCAGGCTGGGTTGTGGACGGAGCAAACTCCGGTGCACCATCGCCTTGCTTTTTCTCAGCCTTCTTTGCCTACATCCGAGCCCTGCCGTGGGTAAGAGGGTGTTCAGCCGAGTTCGACCGGGGGCTTCTCCTTCTAGAAAGAAACGACGACCTGCATATGAGATGAAACGAAAAAGCAAAAACGCAAACGTCATTCGGCGATTAACAGCACGAGGAGATTTGCAATCTCGTATGCAGGATGATCTCTCGTTTGATGCTCATGGTTCGCACTGGGGTATAATCTAATAGTGTTTGTACATCGTAATATTGGGACCGTAGAAGATCCGGGGCCCAAGAAATTCCCCCAGCGAACCATTCTGGGATGGTGTGGCCTGGGCTTTCCAGGGCAGAATGCGGCTTCCTCCGCGCCTCGTGGAAGATGATCCAGAACGTGATAGCCAGACGTGTATCCTACAGATCGTTCCAGATCGTACTGGCCTTCAATGGACCAAAGTCGAAAGCGAGATTCGCTGCTCCAACACATGCATCGTCGATACTGTATCCTCCTCCACCCTCTGGCCATCAGCTTCGAGCCAAAAACAAAGGCGCTGACAGCCACCACCGACCTTCACCACCATAGTTTGATGAATCACCGATATGCTCGCGGGCAGGCATCAGGCCACATCTGAGCCGCTGCGCTTGTTCCTCCTACGAGCCCACAGCTCGTGAAGCCACTTGTGAGATGCTTCGACGTCGGTGGGACCGGGGCACAGCGGAAGCCTCTGTCGGTATTCCTTCTCATACTTGCGGATCGCCAAGTGAAGCTCGATCTCCTGCGACATGCTCTCCAGCAGCATCTTTGCTTGTTCATGGTGCTTGGGGAGGATGCTAAGAGTTGCTTCAGCCCCGACTTTAGCCTCGTCTGCCGACACTCGAGCGAGGTTGCAGAAAAGCTGACGCTTGTAGAACTCCATGGATGTGTCCAAGAGAGGTGCCAACCCGCCAAGCTCGCGCGTGAGGATAAGGTGAGCCTCCGTATACATCCATGATCGCGTCGGGTGGAGTGAGCTGCGATGCAGTAGCTGCACCTCGAGAGGGTTTACCTTGGTGGCACCTACACGAAGACAGTTCTGCAGCTCCTGTCTCAGTCCATTGGCATCAAGGCATGAGTTGAGAATGGGGTTCTTGGAATTAAGGTTGACGCCCTGAGTCTCAGCCTTGTTGATGCGGATCCAGACGAAGAGGGTGTGCACTTGTCCTGGAAACAATTGGTGAATCTCCTTGTTCCCACAGACAACGAGAATCTCACAACCTGCCTTGGTCCGAAGGTCGACGCTCAAGTCAAGCAGTTCGCCAATGGGTTTCTCAGACCGAGCATTCTTCAAGATGCGCTTAATGCGACCGGACGTGGATTGGTACTTGGACCAGTTGCTGGCGAAAACGTTCTTGCAGCAGTCTTTAAGACAGATGGTATCCTGGAACTCTGGTTCGCGGCGATATGGGAGCAGCGCAGGATTGATGCGGTGAATGTAGATATCCGGGAAGGACTTCGATACCTTGTGCAGGACATGAGCCGCAGGAGACAGCACGATGACATGAGTTCGACCAGTCTTGAGGTGCTCGCCCGCCATAGATCCGGCGATGCCAAGGATGACATCACCCATGGTGGGGTTTGGACGAGGCGGATGCCAGACTTGCGAACCAGAGTGCGCGATCCTAGACGTCAAATCCTGGAAGATCTCATCGACTTCCGCACAGACGGATCGAAGTGCATAAAGCACTTCTGGCCTGTTTCCGGTGACATCACGGTGGGTGCAGTGAGTGGTGTACAGCGCCAGACGATCTTTAGGGCCAAGATGATACTAAAAATGTTAGTAGATTGCTTCTGAGCGACATCAACGATGGTGGCTTACCAGGGCACCATTGACCGCATCCAGCGACCTCTCGAGACAGTCTGGAGTCACGTAGTAGCTGTATGAAATGTCAGCTAGCATCATCGATCCCACCATGCAGACACTTACCCGTTGTCCACCACGAAGACCACATCGATACCGGTATCGGGCAGAGGCTTTCGGTTGTGCAGGACACCCTCGATCTCGATAGCGACGCCGATGTCTTGGAACTCATCGGTAAGAAGCTTGACCTCAGGGAATAGTCTAACCGCTGCACGCAGGGTTGTCGGCAAGTGTGAAGTTGAATCTGACACCTGCGCTTCCGAAGCCTCATGATCAAAGTCAGTCGGGGAAGGAATGCGCTTCGAGATGCATCCCATGAGGGAGGTAAACTCGTCTCCGCTTTATCATGTTAGTGACTGTTGCGCATATTCACAGGCAATAACTTACTTGCGGGCGTTGCTCAGCAGGTAAGCCTGGACAGCTTGGTCCTCCGGGCGCTTTACTTGTAAGCCTTCTTCGGCCTCATCGTGAGCCGCAAGCGCTGTAGCTGCTGTTGGCGACGTTGCACCCGGCATATCGCTAATACCAGCGCTAGTCTCTCCAGTGTTGTGACGACGTAAGAGAGGTAGACCACTGGTAAACGATCGAAGCTTTGACGACATGCGCCGCTTCAAGGGTTCGGCGTGACCTTCAGTGTTGCTGATCGCCTTCTCGAGGGCCTGTTGCGCGTTCATGTGTTCAGCGCTATCGGCGACAAAGAGAGGGTGCGCAGGCTCGCTCGACGCCACATCGATCAACGGCCAAGGGGTAAGTGCAGTGGTATGCATAGAACGTACCGGGTCGCCGTTATCGGGCTCGACTTGGCTGTTCTTGCGCGAGAACGCCATCTGATCTCCAAAGCTGGATCCTGAGGCCGAGGACCGACTGTTTCTGTTCTTGCGTATCGTCAGAGGTTGGTCGCTCGGCGCACGACTAAGAGGCAGAGGTGTTACGGTCCACGACAAAGGTGCTCTGAGCGGTTGCGCCCAATCAAAGACGGACGAGTTGAAACTGTAGTCGGGTGGGGACTCCCAGATATCGCTCTTGATCTCGTCGATGATGTCGTCCAGCGGACCGAACACGTACTGATCGTCGCTATAGGTAGGAGTTGACTTACGGAATATTCGCCTTCGGAAAGTAGCTTTGCGCGACTTCTTCTGGATGTGGAGGGGAGGTGGGCAGAGAGGCGCGCGGTCCAGAAAGACGCTGCCAGCTGTTGTTGTTGTGATCATTGTGGACGCGTCCCAATTAGGCACAAATAAAAGCCCAGTCACCACGGCGCGCTCGCATTCACCTCGACTTTTTGGAGAGCGCGTGGTCTTGCTATCAACAGTGACGTCAGATGGCAAACGGAATACGGGAGATAGATAAGAAGAGTAGGCAATGCCCAAGTTGAGATGTAGAGTGGATGTGCGAACAGAGGTTGGAAGTCCAACGGTGAGGTGAGGTGAGGTTTAAAGGTGAGAAGCACTGCTACAAGCCGGGAAGGCGCGAGGTGAAGAAGTCAACAAACCTTCAATGCTCCTTCTTGATTCTCAAAGATAGACAGTCTTATCACGACCTCGCATCAAGACACGTTCAGCACTATGCTGAGCTTTTCCTATGAAATTGATGCAGTTCATAACCCAAGCAGTAACCCAACGATCATGCCTCGCCTAGTTGTGCGGCAGCCACTTCTAAATGCCTCTTCATCTTCTCGTGCATCTCATCGTCCGCCTCGCGAAAGCGAATCTATCACATGAGTAAGCAGTGGCTTAGTCAGATATGGCTGCGACCTACAATGTCTTCTCCAGCGCCAGCGCCGAACAGGACTGGTTCCGATATACTAGCCTTGACTGCTTTTCTGACACGTTCCTCCCAGACCCCCTCCCAGTTCCACTCTCCGGGTCGACGATTACGTCCTAATGCAGATGAACCTTCTGACTTGTCCGTTGTGGAGGGGTCGGGACTTGGAGTTGCTCGGACTAACTGCTGCAATTGCAATATCGGAGCGCGGTGTGCCCGCCATGCATGATACGCGCCTGGGTTTGCAGCAGCCTCTAGTGGAAGGGAGTCCAATATTGACTCCTCACTAAAGGTCGAGCGGATATACTCTAACATGCGCACAATGGAGTACTCCGCAGTAGACTGAGAAGCCCCGAGGACGCCAGATGCGACGTTGGAGTCGGATCGCACGGGAAGAGCATTTGAAGATCCACTGACATCGCGAGAATTCGGTACAGATCTTCGAGCTCTGCCGAACCAGTGCGGGAAGCCGTGCCGGAGACTGAAGCCTCCTGGTGGCAGCCGTTCCTCGTCCGTGGCACTGACGGTATCCGTGTCGGCGGAGCCAGTCGTGTAAGTATACGTGGTAAGTGGCGTGAGCAGCGGGTGAAAGACATCGGTAGAAAAGGTCACGAGGGGGGGTATAGTAGGATAGCTGGGTGGGAAGGAGATTTGGAAGCGTAAGACTGCAGGCGCATATGGTCCTGTCAAACGTGAATAACGTCGCAAGGAACGCAACACCGTGGCGTAGCCCTATGAAACAGCCTACCTTTTCGCACGAATATTACGCCAACCCACAGTGTTGGGTCTCCGGGCGTGATGCTCAAGAAAACGCCATCCAGCTGTGCATAGCGCAGACGGGTGCTGTGCAGAGTTAGGAAGCGCCGCTGCTAGCCGTGTGCCTCGACTCACAACTCGACGAGAAGATGCTGCTTCCGAAACGACGGGAGAGCCGACGCAGAGACGGACAACGGCATCTCGAGAGCAACGATGATGGTTGTAGGTCGTTCGGCATCTGCAAGCACGGCGCCTGCGAGAGAGAGCCGAAGCGCGTTCGACGCTAGTGCTAGCCGATCTGCGTTCTCACCTGCTTGAGTCTAACGCGCTTCCCCGCCTGCCATTCGTTGAGCGTGCAACACCACCAACACCTTTCTGTATCTCACCGGGTCGCGAAAGGAGATGCGCGCATGGTAGCATCGTGGGGGATCTGGGCTGCTCATCAACGTGGCAGTTCGCGAGTGGTGTTTGATGAGGTTGAGCTGATTATTCGGCGGATGCAACGCCCTGTCGAACACCATCCCTACACCACCTTTGGATATATTCGCGGTAACACTGCATGCATCTTCCTCACCCGCCCGATGCCGGGCTGCCGCTCCATCCCCGTCGTCCATTTATGTCAGACATGCTCGGGACGTCATGTGCGGCCCTGGGCAAGGCTCTGTCCTGCATGCTGAGACCGAGTATCTGTGCCGGCACACTCGCAACGGTCCGGTTGAACGCACACCACCGGACTCACGTCAGAATACCATGGAGGGTGCATGACCGCATGCGCCGTTGGCACTGGCGAGTCAGAGCAGAACTGGCTCACACACACCTACTTCGTCTCGAAACGCCTGTGTCGGGATATGAGGTTAGCCATCCCGCTTTGCGCTTGCCGAGCCAGCCTATACACCAGCATCAGGATAATGAACTTTCGCCCTCTTACGCTTATTTCGAGACGCTGTGCCGCAGTGGTGATGCTTGATGACCACGTTGTACAAGGCTCGGGTCGAAATGCGCTGGCTCCAGTCAGCCCACTATTGGTAGCCTAAGGCGATGGTATTACACGTCGTCGCAACCGAGGGCAAAAGAAGGCAGACAAAGCCTCGCACGTAGAGGCGTCGACGCCGCATCGAGCATCTACCTGATGCAAAATGATCGGGCAGCATCATTCCGATCGACCCACGCTGCCGGTTTCAAGGCTGGCTTTTCGTTTTTGTACACTCGTGCCGACAAGCGCGTGAACACCCCAATCCTCCGAAACCTCTCCAACCCACGCCGCCTGCATCTGCTGTCATCTTCGTCGCGGCACGACGCTATGAGTTATGCTATTGCCTAAGGGCAAAGAAGCATGGTGTCATTCTCGGAGGATTCCAGTAGAGCAATAAGAGGGCCAGGGGGCGTAAACCTAAAGGCGCTAAAAAAGGCGGTGGCTGTCTCAGACGCTTCCATCTCATAGCGAACCCTGTCCTCGCGTGGAAATCTGCAGGCCAGCCTTACATATCCACACCGCCATGACCGCTTAGGCCAGGTTGCGTCGAAACAGCCGTTGTGCCCTGGACACCTTTGCATCAGCAAGCAGAGATCGCTGGTATACCGCGACAGCTCACATACAGCACATGACGGAAGCATGTCCGGGGCCCACCGGAAATGGGAGTGCTGGCAAAACCTAATCAAGCGGTCTGAAATGGGCAGCAGTACAGATGCTACGTCGCCGCGGGAGGGCGCAGAGCCTCGTCAGCTGATGGGTGTCCTAGGGTTATGATGCCTTGATGACTGATGAGAATGCAATCACGATGTGTGACCAGCAATGACAGATGCAAGCAGCAAGCCACGTCCTGCGACCCGGTTGGGCCCAATGCGCAGGCGTGGGAAGCTTCGAAACCACGCTGACCGGACAGGGGGGCACGAGAGATGATACCTGGGGCAGCAAATGAAATCGCCGCACGCCTAGTGCCAGGTTGCGATCTGAGGGATACGAAACGCGCTGCGTCGTCCTCCTCGGCCATTCAAGCGCCGCGACTCGTGCCTTGTGGCGCTGACGACCATCCGGATCGCCAGGCATTGCAACAAAGCGACGTTGTCTAATGCGCATTGCCGCGTGACCGGTTGGTGTGCATCTGCCGAATAGGCATGCAGTACACCGCTATTTTTTGGGGGTTTGTCGGAGCAATCAAGCAGCAAGGTATGATGCCATGACAGACGCTCATCATCAATGACAACGAGGGCCCCAGCTGCATGGCCCAAGCTGCTTCTCGAAATTCTGCGGCGAATCTTCTGACTCGCCTCACGTCAAAAGTCTGACCGCGGCTTGGTGTCCTGGTGCCCCTGAACTGGGCGCTGCGAAAATTAGCATCGCCTTGTGTTCTACACCATTGGCGGCACGACGTCCTATTTGCTGGCGGGGCATCGGCCTCTGAGCCGCGCTGTCCGTTTAGGGAAGGAAAGCAAGCCGCAAGTCGCCGGCATGTTGCCATGTCGTTCACAGAGCGACAGGGTCTCCCCTGCTGTGGCGCGACTCAGGGCGCTAGTGCCTTTGAATGTCGGTAGAGGCATGCGGGCATCTCTAGCGCCGAGGATTTGGGTCCCGGGGAGTCGGGTTGCTCTGTTGATCCTGTTCCTCTTACGAGCCACGTCCAACGCTCTTGCAACTCTCCCTGGTCCGCCTTACTCGGTTCCTTCTAGCTCGTCCAATGTCGTGGATTCCGTCCAACCCGGACCGGTTTGTTCGATGAGCAGAAAGCTTCCCCAGCCCAGCCCTGGCCCACTTTCAGGGGCCTGCATTCGCTCTCGCATGCTCACACAGAGCCCGTCCGGTGACATGGAGTCACAAAAAACAGAGCTAGGTACAGCTCGGCTGCCAGCACTGCATTTTCCGGTCGCTTATCGACAGACGGTGGGCTGTTTCGTAGCAACGATGGCATCACGGATCCGCTACTCATTTTACATTCGCTGGTCCCTCCGCTGTCCCTATCCGCCCACACTACGTATCCATACCCACTGCCATCACCGCTTGTTCTCCGTTTCTTCCCCGCCGCCACAATCCTTGCTCATCCCAGCGGTCTATCCGTTTTGAGGACGCCACTTAAATCTTGCTGCTCCTTATATACCTTGTGACGCTCGCGTCCTTTGCAAACTGACTCTGACCTCTGAGCCCTGGAGGTACTAATCTGTCGCAAACTCGCACATGTCTTATTTGTCACAGTCGACTCCCACTTCACTTGACATTCACCACCTGCTGTCATAGTATTTGACATTCTTCTTCGACGACCTCGACCTCTACACCTGCACACCACCTTACATTCGACTTCGATACTATCAACATGGCTCGGTATGGCGTGGCAGCTGCCGCGGGCAGCGATATAACACCTTTCCCAACACGACAGATGGCCGTACTTGGTGAGCAGCATGCCATGATCTAACAGTACACGACAGTCGCTAACGATGGGTAGCGTTGTGCCGGATATGCGAACCAATCGCATTCATGTCGATATTTCCCTACGCATACTTCATGGTCGAATCCTTCATGACCGGACATTCTACCGCCCAAATTTCCATGTACACGGGCATGGTCACATCATCGTTTGCGTTCATGGAATGCATCAGTGGCATTTTCTGGGGCCGACTGAGTGATCGGGTAGGACGGAAGAAGGTCCTACTTGGAGGTCTTTTTGGTACGGGGCTGAGCATGTTGCTCTTCGGCTTCTCCCAGAGCCTACCAATGGCGTTGATTGCGCGGGCTCTCGGGGGTTTGCTTAACGGGTGAGGTCATAGTTCGATCTAGCGTCTGAGCCTCGCTAACCGAATATGCAGGAACATCGGCGTTCTCCAGACCACTGTCGCAGAGCTTGTTACGGACGAGCGACATCAGCGTGAGTTTTGCCATAACTCTAATTATACGCCGCGCACGACTGACTTTTCATAGCGCGCGCTTATTCCATCATGCCCTTTGTCTGGTGCCTTGGGTAAGATAATTTCCCAGGAGCCCGACTCGTCCACGCTGACCGCTTTTTGTAGCACCATCATTGGCGGAGCGCTTGGCGGCTTGCTCGCTCGTCCCGCTAACGTAATGCCGTTTTTCCAGGACACCATCTTCGAAACGTACCCGTTCCTTCTTCCAAACTTGGTCTGCACCGGCTTTGTCGTTCTCGGCCTGACTGTCGGTATTTTGTTCTTGGAAGAGACCCACGAGGATCGCAAGTACGACCAGGATCGAGGCCGCGAAGCGGGGCAATGGCTTCTCCAGAAGCTGTGGAAGCGTGACGCAGATGCGAGATTTGACGACAAGGATGCTTCGCTTGACGAGATGCGCTCGATGTTGAGCGACCACGATCACGACGTCCAGGCCTACCGCAGCACCGATACCTCGCCTACTCTTTGCAGCACACGAACTTCCATCTCAGAAGTCCCGGAATTCGAATTAGACAAGCAATTCGAGCCAGCGCCGACTTTCCGACAAGCATTCACCAAGCAAGTGTGCCTCAATGTAGTGTGCTATGGTATTCTTGCTTTCCACACCATCTCTCTAGAGCAGCTTCTACCTATTCTCATGTCCAAGCATGTGCCAACCGAGGGTAGCCAACACCTTCCCTTCCGCTTTGAGGGTGGTTTCGGATGGTCCACTCAAACAACCGGCGCGTTCCTCGCAGTGCAAGGTTTCCTCCAGATGTTCGCTCAGGTCATTCTCTTCCCTTGGGTCAGCAAGAGGCTCGGCAGCCTCCGCACTTTCTGGATCACTCTAGCCTGCTACCCGGTCCTGTACCTCCTTGCTCCTTACCTGGCTATCCTTCCCGAGAACCTGCGCATCCCTGGACTTGCGGTTCTGCTCGTTGCCAAGGTCACTTTCCAATCGCTCTCCTACCCGTCCCTGGCTATCATTCTCGCAAACTCGTCCCCATCCAAGAAGGTTCTCGGCACGTTGAACGGCGTTGCCATGTCTTCTGCCAGTATCTCTCGCGGCTTCGGTCCCACAATCTCGGGTGCCGTCGACAGCCTTGGTACCACTCTCCACATGTCTGGCCTCGCCTGGTGGGCAATTGCCGCCGTTGCTCTTCTCGGATGGCTCCCTGGTTTCGCTCTCCAAGAGGCCAAGCGGTCCAGCTTCGCCGCACAAGACGAGGAGTCCTTCATCGACTCTGACTCTGACGCAGAGTCTGTCATCACTCTCACCCCGGACGACATCGAAATCGTCCTCTCCAAATAGATTCACGCAATCACGACTAAAACAGTAACGACGCCCCTCGACTTGCATGATGCGGCGCAAGCCCTCTGCAAGGCGTCGACGCGCTGGTAGCGACCCTTCCTTTCACATCATAATTTCGGATTATAGAGACATTTTTTATCGCGGCAGAGATGAGGGTTACATCTCCCGCGCGGCGCATCATTATGGGTGCGATTTAGCGACATCATTATCAGGGCGGCATTTTTTGGGTCAACATTATTAGAAGGGAAAGCTCGATTGTATTGGAGACCAGCAATGGTCATCCCCGAGCCGGCGTTTGTCTCAAGAACAGAATACCCCAGTAGTTATTAGTTTTCTTTGCTACACTATATGTTAGATTAGCGTGCTCGAGCACAAATTCATGACTTGGATGATTTCTCAAACCGCAGACCTTTGTTTTGTCATGTACGTCGTGAAGAGTGCATTAGCTGGATCTGAGTCGTACCAGGCCTCCAGCGGTGAGTTCAATGCGTCTGTCTTGAAGATTAAGCGGAGGGCGCAAAACAGGTGTAGTGGGGAATTTGCATTGTCGAAGTGGTCCCTTGCACGTTACGGATGCTTCCTTTTGCCTTCTACACGTGCTTGGATCGGTGTGCTTCATGCACGTGGTGGAGCAACGGGGATCGCGAGTCAGTGACCGCCAACATGCGGACACCGGACGCCTTGCATGGCTGCTTCGACCATGAAACGGTATCACGAGGTCATGGACGGCATATATATGCGCGTGGTGACGAAAGTAACGGCTTCCTTTTGTGGTCCCTGGTGTTGAAGGATCGCGACGGCGGCTTACCGATGCCGAGGCAGTTTAGTAATGCTACGAGGCTTGCCATCAGCACCACAGCCATGTCGACCTGTGAACGGATGTGTAACTGGGCGATGACGCCACCGTGAGAGCGGAGGAAGATGGCATCGTGAACAATTTGATGCTGGACGCACCCCATAGGACATGGCAAAGTAGACGTCTACCCACATGGCGAGCATGACGTGCAGCCGCACCCACACTCCGCCCACGCCTATCTTCCGCTGGAGAGATAAGGCCCGTAGCCGACCAGCTAGCCATCCACTCTCAAGCGACGACTACCGCGTCCCGCTGGGAGAATGGCAGACATCTTCCCCGTGCCATCGCAATCCGCAGCCCTGTCCACGCCGCCCGCAGTGGTCGCTGTTGCTGACGTCCTGATCCAGAGTGCGGGGGAGTTCAAGCTCGGAGAATAGACGCCAGACGTGCGCGAGCTTCACTAGCCCGAACTCTGCGGACTTTCTTGCCATGCGCCCTGATGAGCGGCCTCAAGCGCTCCTTGGACGAGGCGTCTCATGACGGCGACCGGCCCTCGCCCTCAGACTCGTCCGTGTCGACGGTGAAGCCTGCCTCGCCCGCCGCGCCTGCCTCGTCGTCGTCGAGCTCCTTCCGCAATGTGAGCGCCTGTAACCGCTGCCGGCTGCGCAAGAACCGCTGCGACCAGCGCCTGCCCTCGTGCGCCTCCTGCGACAAGGCCGGCGTCAAGTGCGTCGGCTACGACCCCATCACCAAGCGTGAGATTCCGCGCAGGTACGCACTTTCCAAGGTTGGAGGGGAGCTCTGGCAGTCGCCTCGGCTACGACTAACGAGCGCTACAGCTATGTATTCTACTGCGAAACCAGAATCGCCTACCTCGAGTCGCTCCTGCGCGACCACTCGATCCCCTTCCAAGACGCCGACGACTTCAACCCGGCCTTTGCCTCCAATGGCGCCGCCACACCTCGACCCATATCCGCCGCGCCGCCGCCGCGCAATGGCAATACCAAACCCTCGGCGGCCCAGGCCAAGGAGGAGAGCGACAAGTACGATCGCGAGAAGCTGACCAAGCTCGTGTCCAACATCGGAATGGTCTCGGTGCAAGGCGCCAGTGACCCGCGATATCTGGGCTCCACGTCCGGCATATCCTTTGCCCGCGTCGTGTTTGCTGCCGTCAAGAGCTCAGTGTCAGGCTCCTCCTCTGAGCGCGGCAGCAATCGGGGCGCCAAAGTAACGAGCAATGTCGTGGACAGCGGCACCTCGATGCGCGACTCCTTCTTTGGCCTGCAGACCAAACCTACCATACGGCAGGCGCCCTTCCCAGACCGAGAGCTCGGGTCGCGTCTTGTTGAGCTGTATTTTGAGCACGCAAACCCACAAATCCCCATCTTGCATCGGGGCGAGTTTATGGAAATGTTTGAGCGCGTGTACGCTTCCGGTGAACGGCACCGTACATCACGAGAGTCGTACATGCTCAACATTGTGTTTGCCATAGGCGCTGGCATCATCCTAGGCAGTTCCGACTCTGAGGGCTCGCCGACGTCGGATCACGGGCGCTCACCAACAAAATCACGTTCATCACCGCCGAGTAGCAAGAAGCGGCGACTTGCAGGCCACCAGCACCAGCCCGAGGAGTACCACGCATCCGCCATTGTGCACCTAGAGAATTTCCTGGGTTCCTCTCCCGCTGCGGACCGTCCCGACGGCTTCGGCGGTGGCCTGGAGGAGCTGCAAGCTGTGCTACTGCTCGCGGGCTTTGCGCTGCTGAGACCCGTTGCCCCTGGGCTGTGGTACATTGTGGGCGTTGCTGTCCGTCTTGGAGTGGACCTAGGGTTGCATTACGAGGATGGCGTGGGTATCGACGGGGCGGGTGCGGAAGACCAGTCTGCTGGAACCGCGGCCTTCAAAACTGAGGGTAATGGGAACACGACGGCTGCCGGCGCCGGGAACCCTTCGAAAATAGACGCAAAAGAGAGGGGCCGCAGACAGTGGGTCAGAGACCTAAGAAGACGCTTGTGGTGGTGCGTCTACTCGTTGGACAGACTGGTCAGCACGTGTGTTGGCAGACCTTTCGTAAGTACTCTCTTGGGTCTTCATTTTCGTATGGTACTACCGATCATGTCGGTTATGTCACGATCCCGCATGCATGTGCGGCTGTCTTTACCAGGGGATATGTCGAGGATCGGAATGCTCGACACCGACTTTCCAACATTGTCTTGTGCTCTCAAAATTCGATGCGTGACTAACAGCTGCACAGGGTATCACAGACCAAATTGTGACCACCGAATTCCCCTCGCTCCTCGATGATCGCTACATTACCAAGGAAGGATTTCTGGAACCGCCAGTGCATCAAGAGAAGCCGACATACAAGATTGTCGCCCACCATTACTTCCGGTTGAGACTACTGCAGTCTGAAATTCTGCAAGTCCTACAACATCGGCAGGCACAGCAGGCGAGAGCGAGTGGTGCCAATCAGAGCAATGAGTTCATGCACACTAAGCTGCCTTCGCCATTCTTGATCAACTTCGAGTCGTTCCGCGCGTGGCGCGTAGATATCGACAGACGGTTACTGGAATGGAAAGACTCGGCGCCCACACAGCTCGATGCCGGTGTGCAGTTCTCGCCCCTGTTCCTAGAGCTCAATTACTGGCAAGCGTTGATCATGCTGTATCGACAGAGCCTGGTCGTGCCCTCTGGTCTGCAGGAAGAACTGGGCAATACCGGCTCAGATATGGGCAGTCCCTCCATGAGCAATCTTGAGGAGCGCGAAGACGAAGATCTCGTTTTCCTCAAGGTAGCCGAAGCCGGCCAGAAGGTTTTGAAGTTGTATCGACAGTTGCACCGCGTACATCTTGTCAACTACACCTTTTTGGCGACACATCATCTCTTCATGGCTGGTAAGCTCCACGGTCTTCACCGGTACTCAACAGTGCTAACATTTACAGGCATATCCTTCCTTTACGCTGTGTGGCACAGCGTTCATGTACGCAGTCTATTGGTAAGTCGGTCCGAATTCTCGTACTACGGTGGATATGTCTTATTGGTGTAACATACATGTCTAACCAATGCAGTCTCTTGACGACGTCGACTTCACCGTCCTTGCCGCGACATCCGTGCTGGGTGACCTGATCGACAAGTGCCCGCCTGCAGAAGCATGCCGCGATGCATTCGATCGGATGAGCAAAGCGACCATTCAGATGTGCATGTCCACCACCGGCTTCGGACCTCAAGCTCTGCGGTCACTTCCGCAGCAACAGCAGTACCCTACGCAGACTTCGCCAAATACTGCATACACATCTGCAGCCGACGCAGATGTCAGGTCAGACACTGATATGCAAGGCTACGGATCAAGAAGTACAACCAACTTCTTTGCCCAACAGCAACAACAGCAGCAGCAGCGTCGGCCCATGCCACGCTTCGACATGAACCTCAAAGACCTCTTCTCCGACGACGAGACCGACAAACGGTCATTCAGTCGCGTAAGCAACCAGGTCAACGCCATGAGACCCCCTCCTCCACCCATGAAGTCCGAATCTCAAATGCAGCCCTTTACAGCGGACCTCAAAATCTCTCCTCAACTCCGCACGCCCCACCACCAACAACAACAGCAACAGAATAACTTCTTCGCCCAAAGCTCAAACATGCCTAGCCCGAACCAACAAAATACCTTCTCTACTTCTCCGCCTACTAATCCATCGATGCCATCGCCGTATCAGATCAGCAATCAGGTGCCCTACAACAATTTCTCACAGAATATCACGTCCAGCTACCCTGATCTAGGCTTCTCTGATCTAGATTTCCTGGACAGTTTCCCCGTGCAAGGCGCAAGCGGTAGTGGTGCTGATGCAGGAAGCGGGGGATTGCAAGATGTAGGTATAGGCTTTGGAATGGGATTTGGTGATGGGACTCATGATTGGAGTGATGTAAGTTTCCTCCCTCACTGTCGCTACTATTTGCTACGATGGAAGTACGAGTGCTGACAATGACCAACAGGGCAATGGCTTGGATCTCTTTGATGGGTTTTTCTTTGGTCCTGGAGGCACAGGCGGGACTGGGATGTAGAATTTGGTGTTGGTGTTCCGAGAACCGGCTCTCGGCCTCGATGTGTGAGCACGGGAATAATACCGCCGTCGGCTCATTGTACTTGATGGTATCGAGTAAAATGATACCGGGTATTGTTCTCACCCGCCCTTCTGTAGATCTGCGGCACAGTCGCGAACGTGGGGGCAGGGCAGGATAAGCCGGAAGGCGGCGGTCTCCGATGGAAAATGGATACTACGCCGTTACGGGCAGGATGGCAACGAGGTTATGGATGGGTGTATGATAGATGTGTTCAATCCATTAGAGATTTTGTGTTGTCACTGAGTGTGTTTAAGTTTGGACGTTTTAATGGTCTGAGTGATCTAGGGGTTGTTGTGTGCAACTGGAGGACTTGGACTATCACCACGCTGGAGTGTACGGGTATCAAACGTCTGCCCTGAAATAGACAGAGAACCCATTCACGTTACCACGACCTCCTCTTCTCGCCCATGATCATCCACGCCCCTGTGACTGCATTCCTGCTGCTCTCCTTCTCCCCCAATCCTTCCAAACACACACATACTACTCCGCACCCACGACAACGGCGCTCAATCGGAATCACACCCTCTACACATAGATGTTTGCAACTTTCGAAAACAACCCGTCTGCCCATGTCAAAGAAACCCTCTACCCGGGTCTTTGTTCTCCTCTCCTCCCTTCCCTTCGCATCCCTTGATGTTTCTTCCGCATCCCTCCCATACCTAGGTACCATCTCCGTTCGCAGTCATGCCACACCATGCCCAGATACTGTCTCCGTCTCGGGCTCACAGAACATCCCAAGGTTCGATGTATGATGAGCTGAGTACAGGTAGTGTAGGGTCATAACTCATAAGGGCGTGTTGACTCACACCCCGTTTTACCACGTAGACTTCCCACATCAGCATCGGCATCTGCATCATTCATTGCCCGCAACCACATGCACGACTTCAATATACTTCGCACTCTTACCACTCTCATCACTTCGTAATCACTGTCTCTTTAATCGCCGCGTCACCATCAAATTCAAATCCAACCCCATCACATACGCACTTGACATTTGCCCAAGCGCAAACGCTACCAAAACGCGCTTCGTCGTTATCACGTACCGATCATACTTCCCGATACCACAATGTGTCTCTACATGGTCGTCCACTACGGACCGAACCCCTTCTCACTGGCACGACTTCTCTCACGACAAAAAGCCGAGATACAGCAACGAAGTACATCAGAATGGCGAGTCGAGCGTTTGAGTCTGAATCGTTTGCGGGAGCTGTGGCATTTGAAGTGTCGGAGTCGAGAAGATTTGAACGATGGGGAGAAACACGATGGGTTCGACATGAGTTACTGAGCCAAGAGAAATCAGTGGCAAACACATCACAATACGAGCAAAAATAGAATGGAGCTCTTTGGAATGAACTTTTTGAATTCTTCCTTCAGCTGATGTGCAGAAGACTTGTCTAAGCTAACCAGAGCATGTGGCTCGGCCTGCCCTCCATCCTCCGTCGAAGAGTGGGCGACCAGTAGTCGTGATCTTCATGGTATCGTTTTGAAGCTAACCGTTTACTCCACCCATTGAACAAAAAGCACAACAGCCTAGTTCATCTGCCTGACGAGCTGGTTGATGAACTCCTCGCGGTTACCAAGGTCACCACCCTCGATGAAGTGCTTGAACTTGCGGGTGCGGAAACCGCCAGTAGGGGAAGACAGCTTGAAGGGCCAGAGGAAGTTGGAGACGGCCTTGAAGTTGGGGCCGACGGTGTAGATCTCGTGGATGATGTCCTCAATGCAGGTGATACCGAACTTGCCGAGGTTGGCCTCGATGAGCTCGTTGTCGGTGATCGGCAGACGCTGCTTGTTGACCTTTCCGTAACCGCGCTTGTAGACAAGCTCGCGGACAGTCTTCAAGTTGGGGTATCCGTAGGCGACGAAAGGCTCGACGATCTTCAGCATCTCGCTGGTGGCCTTGGTGAGCTTGACGAAGACACCGTTGTTGATCTGGAGAAGACGGAGGAGCTGGAGGGTCTTGCGCTTCTTGGGGTCGATCTTGTTGATACTACGCGGGTTAGTAAAAGATTTTGCAAATGTGGAAAACTGCAACGTACCCCTTGATACGGACAACGAAGGCGAGGCGGGACTCGGCGGGGACGAAGAGAGAGTTGTCACGCTTCGCGGCACGCTTGGCCTCGATGACATCGCGCTGGGCCTTTGCGTACTCCTGGGTGTACTTGGCGGCGCGCTCCTTGATGACCTCGCGCTTTTGCTTGCTGGCCTAAGAAATCTTAGCCAACTGTGGAACTCCTATCTGCTTGCGCAGGTTCTGGGAGACTGTTATACCTCACGCTTCTTCTTCAACTCAGCGGCCTGGGAGTCGCTGGTCTTCTGGTGGGCCTTCTGCTTCTTGAGCACCGACTCGGGGACAGCGATGTCATTCTGGGTGGGGACGCTGGGTTTGTTAGCTGAGTTGCAGTGAATTGAGCGCGGCATACTCACGATGAGCGGGCCATTTTGCTGGTGGTTAGTATCCTTGTTGTTGTCGGAAGCTGGAGGAAGAAAGTTCGGCAGCCCAGTTCGAAATTCATGTGCGGGCGCTAGTGTGGCCGCCAAGATCGAGTGCAGCGCTAATGCCCCGCTCTATTGGCCCGCCTCTCCAAGCTATCGACATTTTCCTGAGAGCTACCAACTTGCGACAGCTGCGGCAGGTTTGCAAATTCAGCCTTTTCCATATACCTACTCGCAGCAATGGCACGAGGCGGCGGTCGCGTGAGTAGATACAGTATGCGCCACACATAGATAACGCCCACTGACTTCCATAGGGCGGTGGTCGCAAACCATTTCGCGGCAAGGGTAAAGGTCGCGGCGGCGGCGGCGGTGGTGGAGGACGTGATACTCGCTCAGAGCCATGGTCCACCATTGAGCGCAAGAATGAGCTCTTCGAGAGCTACTATCGCATGGGAGGATTCCTGGAAGAAGCAGAGTTCGAGGAGATGTGGAAGGCTCTCCAGACCGATCTGCCAAACAGTTTCCGCTTCACTGGGACCAAGTCCGATGCCCTTGCAGTGCGCGAAATCTTCAAGCAGCGCTACATCCCGGCGATCGCATCCAAGCAGTTCGAAGGCAAGCCCGTGTCGCCTCCCGAGGCAGTCCAGGCCTTCCCCGATGAGCTCGTATGGCACATGAAGACGCACAAGAAGGTCATTCGACGACATGCGCCCTTTGCCGACTTCCAGAAGTTCCTCGTCGCCGAAGCCGCGTCCGGAAACATCAGCAGACAGGAAGTTGTCAGCATGATACCGCCACACTTTCTCGATGTCAAGCCAGGCATGGTAGTCCTCGACATGTGCGCAGCACCGGGAAGCAAGTCGGCACAATTGGCTGAGATGATTCACGGTGATGAGGAAGAGCGCGTACAGCGGGTAGCAAACGGCGAGTCGGTCGATCTTAGTCAAGACGGTGACTACAGCGACGACGGGCGCTCAACAGGTCTCCTTATCGCGAACGACTCCGACTACAAGCGCGCCGGCATGTTGGTCCACCAGGTCAAGCGCCTCAACTTCCCCAACCTTATCGTAACTCAACACGACGCCTCCATCTTCCCCTCGATCGAGCTACCTAGCGACGGCCAGAGGAAACAATACCTGAAGTACGACAGGATCCTGGCTGATGTGCCTTGCTCCGGTGACGGAACAGCCCGCAAGAACCCGAACGTATGGCAGAAGTGGACGCCTAAGGATGGTCTTGGTCTTCACGGACTCCAGCTGCGCATCCTGTTCCGAGGTCTTCAGATGCTGAAGAAGGGTGGCCGCATGGTGTACTCTACCTGCAGTTTGAACCCCGTGGAGAACGAGGCTGTCGTCGCAGCAGCCATCGAGGCTTGCGGTGGTAACTCGAAGGTCCGACTCGTGGACTGCTCAGACCACCTGCCAAACCTCAAGCGAAAGCCCGGTCTCAACGTGTGGAAGGTGCTCGACACATCGTCAGTCACTGCCGGAGGAGAGAAGACCGCTCACATGTTTACCAACTGGGAGGCATACCAGAAAGCGAGGGCAAAGTACGAGGCCGAAGAGCCCGAACGTCAGTTCTCCACCAAGGTCACTCCCGGATGCTTCCCCCCTGTACCGAAGTCCGAGGAGGAGCGCATCCCTCTTGAAAACTGCATTCGTGTTTACCCACACTTGCAAGATACTGGCGGTTTCTTCATCGCCATCCTTGAGAAGGTGGATGACATCAAGATTGCGCAGGTACAGAACCCAGAGAACTTGGCCAAGGCCCAGAGGTCGCACGCCAACGCCGACACAACCACTGACTCATCGATCCCCACTCCTGCTGAGAACGTGATTGAAGCCGACGCTACCAAGACAGAGTCTGCAGATGAGACCTCTGAGACGGCTCCCCTGAAGCGTAAGCTGGAGGAGGATGAAGATACCGAAGCCCCCAAGAAGGCCAAGACCGAGGATGCAGTCGCTGAGGCAGCACAAACACCAGACGCAAAGCCTGCCACCAACGGCTCAGCTGCCCGTTTGAAGCCTGAGAACCAGTCGCAAGCCAAGGAGTACTTTGAATACCTCCCATCTGACGATGCAACCATCGCCTCCATCATGAACTTCTTTGGCATCGACGACCGCTTCCCACGCGACCGCTTCATGGTCAAGAACAAGGAGGGTCTCTCCCTCAACAAGATCTACTACACTTCCGATCTGGCCAGGACTATCCTCACGCTCAACAAAGACCGCGGCATGAAGTTCATTCATTGCGGTGTCGTCATGTTCGTCGCACACAAGATCAAAGACCAGGATCGTACGCAAGCACCATGGAGGTTACAAAACGAGGGTATCCGTATCCTCGAGCCATGGGCAAGGAAGCGCATAGTCAAGCTAGAGAAGAAGGAAACCCTTCACCAGCTCATCCGCGAGATGTTCCCTAAGCTACCCAAAGAGGGCGACACCGGCCTCGGCGAAGTCGGTTCGCAGCTCCAACAGATGGACGTGGGCTGCTGTTTTATCCGCGTCGAGAAGGACGACGAGAAGGGTATTCCGTTCCGCATGGTACTTCCTCTCTGGAGACATCCTGGCAGTGCCAATCTCATGGTCGACAAGGATGACCGCAAAGCCATGCTGCTTAGGTTATTCAACGAGAAGGACACCGAGATTATCAACCATGTTGCCGATAAGGCCAAGGCGGAGCAGCAAGCCCGCGATGCTGAAGAGGCAGGCGAGGATGACGCCAAGGTGAAGGATGAGGGAGATGTTAGTGACGGCGAGCAAGCCACCGAGGCCATGGTCGCTGAAGAGGAAGAGGGCGCTATGAAGGTTGAGGTCGAAGACGACGATGTGAAGATGGAGGGTGATGCTTAGGCGTCGTCATCTCTTTATGACGGAAAAGTCATCATTAGAGCATTTTGGCTTTGGCTCATCATCTGGTCTGCATTTGGGTTGGCGTTTTATCTTCTTTATTTACCATCTGGAGCTTAGCTTCTCACTCTATCACGCATATCTATGTATGAATGTCATGATGCAATCATTCAACATCTTCATTACGTCTGAGTTGCATAACGTGAAGCTCTTCTTGTTATAATCTCCATTACCATGTATTACAAGGGGTATACCAATAAGACTACAAAACATACTTTGAACTCCCCATACTTTCCCCATCATAAACCCGTGCTCAGAGACCGAAACAAGGATAAACCACACAGACTCTCACGCAAACCGATACCCCCTCCTCAAAAAGCCCACCTAAGACTTTTCCTTTTCCTTATCCCCCGCTTTCGTCGCAACACTCTTCCCGCTCTTAACACTCTTAACACTCTTCATACTCTTCAAGCTCTTCTTACTCGCACTACGCTTCAGTTTCGCTTTGAGTTTACTCCATTTCTCTCTGAGGCCACCGTCTTCATCCTCGTCGACATCTTTCGGCCGCTCGATGCTATCGAAACTGCCGCGCGGGTACTCGAGCTCACTGCCAATGTCTACGCTATCGTTGTTTCGGGCGTGTTGCTGGTGTGACTTCCGGGGTGTTTGTTTAGATGGGGTTTGCATGCCAGACGATGCGGCGATGTCTTTGTGACGACCGAGGAGCATGAATTGGAGGGTTTGCCAGGCGGGCATGTTGGCTATTGGACTGTCTTTTTCGTTGGCCTGGACATCGGCGTTCTTCCAGGGACAATGCTCGCGGTGGGACTCCAGAAGATTTAGCCGTAGGCTCTCAATCGGCACATCTAGTTTCTTGCTCATCTCTGTGAGGCGCGTGGCAGATGACAACCACAGACCCAGGCGCTGGAAACAGTGGTTGCATACTGCGAGGGAGATGCGCGATTCAGACACGCCGGTCCAGCCGAAGAGGGCGAAGACGAAGGCTACGGTGTCGCTGGGTGAGAGCGGGGGTTGGGTACCGGTGGATGTGAAGAAGGAGGAGGGGATGCGGGAGAGGATTTGTTGGATGGGTGGGTCGGGGTAGGTGATGTGTTCGAGGAGGGGGAGGTCGGCGGATATGGCTTTGAGGAAGCGGTAGCGGTCGAGGAGTTCGGCTGAGCTCTTGGTGCGTGACGCGATGGGGATGTGGTAGATGTCTTCTATTTGGGTCGTTAGTTGTGTCACCGGTCCTACTGTGCGTATCCTCATACCTTGACACCCTCGCTTCCTCCATAGGCAGTCGTCTGAATGTCCCTCCACAATTAGGTCCTTGTATCGCTCTATGAGAGCGTCGTCGATATCGAAAGCCAGATCCTCGCTCATTTCCAGATCCTTTCCGTTCGCATCTTTCCGCTTCGGCCTCAGCTTGACCGCAACACGGTTCTCGCATCCACCCTTGCAGGCCACTGTGTTCCAGATATCGCAACTCCAGCCCCGCTTCGCCCACTCGACCTCGTTGATCGCATCGGGCTTGGTCGTCCACTTCCTCACGTCTGCAAACGTCTTCAGGCGCTCCAGGAAGTGTTCTTGGCTGTAGGGCTGAAAGTTGGGTGCTTTGCGCGGTGTCGAGGCTTTCGGCGTGACTACAGTCTTGCCTACAACCTTGATTGTCTTTTCCCTCCGCGGCGTCATAAGCTGTTCCTTGAGCCGCCGTATGCGCTCCTGTCCTTCCGATATGCCTCTCTGGCGCTCCATGCTCAGGTTTGCGCTGCGCGGACGCTTGTTCGGATGTTCAGGGCTGTCTGGTTCCGAAAGCGCGGAGAGGGACGCGGTCGATGCATTTGATTCTTGGAGGGTGCTCGCGAGTGAAGTCGTCGAGTTGCTTGCGGTGAGGTTATCGAGGAGCTTGTGGAACTTGCGCTTCGTGGTCGCAAGCGCAGGCTGCTGCTCTGTCGAAGTCATGGTGCCGGAGTGAAATGGGTTTGCGATGATGCGGGTGGAAAGGCGGATCGTTCGGGTTTGATTATTGGGATGCGCGCGTCGTAGAGTCTTGTGTCGATCTTTGTTTACGTCCACTCGAGTTGAATGCCAGGTCCGTCTATTCACTCAGCATCGATCAGTCGCAGCCGAAAAGATATGATAAAAGCTGCACTTCATCAGAAGAAACCGCGGTCTCGAATGTCTGTGCACTAACAGCAGTTGAAAGCCGTTGGGGAAAGTGTTGTTGCCATGGCGGCGACCCGATTCCCCATGCAGTAATCTCCGCCCGCAGCGCCAAGGCCAGCGCCAGCGGCTGCGTCGCGTCAACCCACCGAGCTGCAGAACCCCACCAAAGCGACAAGGAGGGGCTGAAGATTGTTAGTGTTAGCGTTCAATGCCCACCCAAATTGCGCCATCAAGATTCTTCCTGCTTGCACTCGTCATCCTGGCTATCTCACTTGTCAATCCATCGCTGTTCTCTCGCAGTCTTGCTCGTCTTTCTCAATTGAAACACCACTTCTACCCGTCCGCCGCACTCCATACCTCACAGCACGTATACACGACCTCGAATCGAAGCATACACACCATGGCCTACGAAAAGGAATTGGAGATCGCTCTCCTTGCCGTCCAGCGCGCTTCCATCCTCACAAAGTCCGTCTACTCGAGCCATTCCAAAGGCACCCTCTCCAAGAGCGACTCCTCGCCCGTCACAATCGGCGACTTCGGCGCACAAGCCCTCATCATCGCATCGATAAAGCACGCCTTCCCCGAAGACGAAGTCGTCGGCGAGGAGGACGCCAATGACCTGCGCAACAACGACTCGCTCCGCGACCTCGTCTGGGACCTCGTACAAGCCGCGAAGCTCTCTGACAGCAACGCAGAGGAAAAGATCGGCGGACCCATCAAGAGCGCAGACGCCATGCTCTCAGCCCTCGACCAAGGAAACAGCGAGGGCGGAAACAAGGGCAGAATTTGGGCTCTCGACCCCATCGACGGCACAAAAGGTTTCCTGCGCGGTGGACAATACGCCGTCTGCCTGGGCCTCCTCGTCGACGGCGTCCCCACCGTCGGCGTAATCGGATGCCCCAACCTGCCCGTCGACGACCAAGCCCCACTCACTACAACCACCGGACAAGACGCCGACGACAAGGAGGGCAAAGGCGTGCTCTTCGGCGCTGTAAAGGGACAAGGTGCTACAAGCCGCCCCCTCAGCGCCGGCGCCCTCACACAAGCCAACCCCATACAAATGAAACCCCTCTCCGACGTCACCCAAGCCACCTTCTGCGAATCCGTAGAAGCAGGCCACTCCTCCCAAGGCGACAACGCAGCCATCGCGTCCAAGCTCGGCATCACAAAGCCCTCCGTACGCATGGATTCGCAAGCAAAGTACTGTTCCATTGCGCGTGGAGCCGGTGATTTGTACCTCAGACTACCTGTTAGCAAGACGTACCAGGAGAAGATTTGGGATCACGCGGCTGGTGTTGTGTTGGTTCAGGAAGCTGGCGGCGAGGTTAGCGATGCGTATGGGAAGCCGCTTAACTTTGGTCTGGGCAGGACGCTCAGGGAGAATAAGGGTGTTGTTGCTGCGCCTAAGGATGCGTTTAAGCAGGTTATTGAGGTGGTCAAGGAGGTGCTGTTGAGTAAGAAGGAGTAGGGGCGTGGTTGTTGATCAATGAATGATATCATGATTATCCGTATCAAGTTATGCGGTTTTGGTCGTGATGTCCTGCGTTTTGACATCTTGGAAAGCTTCGTATAGGCCGCTGTCATGGCGGAGTCGATATCACGCCTTTTTGCTCTCGAAATACATTGCAAACAAAACAGTCACAATCAACCAACAAAGCTCGCACACTGATTCTAGCAGGAAACCCACGTCCAAAACTCTCATTGAACTACCCCAATACTCTAGTCAGAATTGAAAAAACGCCAAAATGCGGAACCATAAAGATACCCAGAAGATGATCCCTCCCTTACCATACCAATCAAACTTTACTCCTACTCCAGTTCCAGTTCCAGTCCCAATTCCAATATACCAGTATAAAATACCCTCCTATTTTCCACCAGAAAAAGCCGTAGTAAAGCGTAACTGAACTTCCCCCATTTTCGAACCATGTTTTCCTCCCGTTGGGTATCACCTGCTGCTGATCCTCCATCGTATCTTGCTCCGTGGAGGCAAGTTAGTTTCCGAGCCTTTGTTTACTCCGTTAAAGTGCAATTTTATTTCTCTCTCCGTTGCGGATGTTGTTGGAGGTGTTGTTGACGTGTTGTTGAAGTGAGCGATGCGGTGCTTTCGCGTGTTGAGATAGACTGTCAAAGTTTGTTGTGTGGCGGCTCATGCTGTGAGTGTAGTCGTGGGTGTGAGGATACCGCCGGCCAGAGTATCATCGCCGCTCTCATCGACAAAGGTACTTTCGGCACCTGCGTCGAGCTCGTCGGTGTCGACATCCGCCTCTGCACCGGTATCATTGACTTCCTCAGTCTGTTCTTGCTCGCTGTCGTGCTGAACGTGTTCAGCCTCAACGTCTACCGGTAGATGCAGTATGTGAGCACTCATGCCGGGCACAGGAGTGAGGTGCATCTGCGCCAGTCCTTGTTGAAATGCTTCAACCTCTTCATTGACGTCTTCAGTCATTTCGACATTGTTCTCTTCATCATCAGAATGATCGTAGGCAACGTGATATGGCGAAGGCCCCGACGCACTGATGGTGGTCAAGTTTGCAGGTTCCTCCATGACACCGAACTCTGTTGTCACAGTAATGGAGTCCGGGCTCGGGATAGGTAGCTCGGGTGCATATAATGAGGAGGGGCCATCCATGGTCGGGTTGACAGTGCTCTCGTCATAGACTGTTGTGAAGAACTCAAACATCTGTCCAGCCAGCTCATCTGCCTGCCCGCGCTCTTCCTTGTCTTTCCTCTGCTTGGCGATGGCACGAAGTTGTTCCTCTTTCTTTTGTTTGATCTCCGCCTCAAGCCGGCATTTGGCACGAACGTTGGGTTTGTGTGTGCATGTCGGGCAGTGGTAGTTGACAGTGCAGAATGTGCAGGTGCAAGTTGGATTCGACGATGCGCATTGCTGAAGGCATGAATTAGTGATCTGTGATTCTCATATTTAGATAGTGAACTTACATCGCAAACAAGAACCGCACACTCCGAGCATTCCTTAAGGATAGCTGGACACTGTGGTCGGACATCTCCTGCGGGTCTCGGGTACTGGCAAAAGTATGCACCGCAACCACTCCATTGAACGGGATGCCGTGGATTGCACGGCAGGGGGAGAGGATTTGTGACGGGGTGATTGATAGGGACGCGTTGCGAATTCGGTGGCCAAGCACTAGTGGGTCGGCCGCGAACTCCAGACACGCTGAAGGAACGCGGACGCCCAGAGCTGATGGGAACAAAAGATAGCGAGGTGGCAAGTTGGAAAGGCTCGGGATTTGAAATGGAATTGAAGGACGTTGTTGTCGACATGTCGATTGACGAGTGTTGAGGAGCAACCATAATCTGCGACTGAGACATGGGTGTCTCGGAGGATTCAGACTCATTGTCACCCGTGGAGTAGAAGTCTAAATGCGAGGACGATGCTGTGGGTGTGCGTTCAGGATCCGGTGTACTGGCCCGATTTGGATTGAACTCGGGTATGACAAGGCGTTGTGGCGGCTCGTTGTGTGACCGCACATGGTCTCGCTCTGTATGTAGATCCCGATAGCCACACTTGCGGACCTTGAGCGCCCTGAAGTCATGCTCCTTGCATATGGGGTTTTTGCAAGCCCGACATGACACTTTCCACCGGAAGCTTCGATAGCAGTCGTTACATAGCCCTCTCGGACATGTTTGTTGTTGTAGGTCAAGCGAATCCTGCTTCAGGTACGACAGGATATCAACGTCTTCCCCAAGCACATATTCGTACAGGCCGTTGTTCTTCAGCTCCCGGACGTAGTCCACGGGTCGAAGTGTGTTGCTGAAGTCCGGATCCTCATACTCCTTTGTGCGAGGTAAAGGCGCTGCGCGTATCTTATCCGCTCCTCGGCCACCCAGTCCAGTACCCAGGACAGCAATGCCGCCACCGCCAGAGAAGATGGGCTCAAGACAGCACCAATGCATATTCAATTTTGGTGGCTCGCGGTTCGCAGGTGGTACAGGCATACCGTTGTTCCCGTCTTCGGAATCAGAGTCGTCGTCGTCCTGTGCACCCTCGTTCATGAGGTTCGGTGATCGGCTCGCGCCTGGGGCCCACCAGAAGCGATTCTGGTCAGCCTTCTCCTCCTGACTCCGGTCTTCCAGTGGTCCAGAAGACCCTGACGCGTGTCCAAGTGTGCCGCCCAATGTGCTGCTGTTGCCAAAAGCCAGGTTTGCAAAGTGCCGTGTCTTGACTCGTTTCCTCGGTATCGGCCTGTTGAAGGCGCAGCTCGCACAGAGCGTCTTCCTGCAGCCCATGCAATGCATACGGACACTGCACGACTCGCATCGCTCCAGGATAGGATCGTTGCACTGCGCGCATTTGACGTCTTCAACAAAGGCAGTGTGGCTCCTCCGCTCGTGCACCGGGACATGTTTGCCTTCTCCGGCGGAGTTCCCGTCTTCGGGACCGAGTGGCTCGCCATCTTCTCCAGTCTCGGCAATCTCCCATAACCTGCCATCATGCTCGCCCAGCTTTGTCGTGCCTTCTACCGGGCCAATGCGGTTGCTCGATCGCCATAACCGGTCAAAGGGTACCCAGACTTCCATGTTCTGGGGTCCTGCTCTTCCGGCGTGGTAGTCCTTCCTCCGGTTGCACCTGCCGCCCGGTGTCGGACACCACGCTGTATCTGTCCATATCCCCAACTGGTGGCATATCTCGATGAGCTGGTGGGTGGGGTCGGAATCGGAATCTCGCCGGATGAGGGAGGAGGGCAGATAGGGCCGCCGGCGGTGGTGTCGACAGCGATAGGTGTATAGGCTCTTCAGAGCGAGGTCCTTCTTTATCCAGGGTGCGTCCTTGAGTGTGTATGGCTCGAGGAACGGGACGATGTGGTACTTGATGGAGACGTTCTTGCAGCCGCGTACCGACAGATGCTGGAGGGTGTCCTTGCGCGGGCCAACTACGTCGCCGATGAGCGAGACGCCAGCCACGGCCGTGTTGCAGAGGTCCAGACTGGTCAATCGTGACCCGTTTGGCAGTATGGTCTGTATGAGGAGGGCGTTCAGCGAGTAGGCCTTGGACTGGCGCTCCCGGTTCTCAGGCGTCTCGTTGCCGGGCGAGCCCACTGCGACGGCGGGCTGGGGCAGGCGGAAGGAGAGCGTCTTCCATGCGAGGGGGTACTGCTGCAGGAAGTGGCGCAAGTGACGTGATGTGTGGTAGAGTTCGAGGAGGGTGACGGTAGAGATTTGGGCGAGGAGCGACTCCAGAACGGGCGGGTACGAGGTGATGATGGACTCGAACAGGCTGAGGGCGGCTCCTGGTGCGGCGGCGTGGCTCACTGCTATCGTCTCGGTGTGCGTCGTCGCGGCTTTGTCGCCATGGCGGGTGGTGCAGGCCCCGAAGTCGCCGTGGCCGCCGTGGAGTATCGTGCTCATGCTGCGTGGGTGGTGGGTGACGGTGACGGTGTCTACACAATCACGCCCGGGGAGGAGAGAGCAGCGACATGCACGGGTGGAGCGCGTTGAGTCGTGTCGCGCAAGCGAAGATGGTCGTGTGAGATGGCTTGGCCAGCCGTCTCGGTCGCAGGCCAGGGTTCTTAGGCCAAGATGAAGGCGATCCGTTTGCCGTCGCCGGGCGATCTTTGTGCCTCACCGATAGCCAGGTGCGACTAGCAGTACCATCCTCACTGTTACTCGGCTCACGCTGCCGGCGACTTGCTCAAAGACGCGAAACTTGACGTGCCAAGCTGAGACTTTGATAGATATGCATTCGGCCCTCCTCACCCTCACGCCGGCGCCAACCAGCCTATCAGCCAGCGGCACATTGCAGTCCCTCCCTCAGCCTTGCCGCGACAGCCCTCTGCCAGCTCAACACGGTGCATCACCTGGCGACACTAGTGCGCGTTGCTTTTGCCTGTTGGCAGACACGACACTTGATTTCCATTCGCCTGTGCGCGTCCATAATCACATCATCCGCGCTTGCTGTGCGACTGCTACTGAAACCCCTTTACCCCGCTGCTCTGTGCCAATTCGCCACCCTCAGGATATCATGGCAGGAGAAACAACACCAAACTAAAAATATTACATAGGCTACGCTAAGAGGATATCAAACAAAGTACGCCAGGTAGGCCCTTGAGCGAAAAGCTATCGGCCATACGCTCGTGCCCACAACATATTCCAACAAAAACAAAGACAAAACGCCGCAGGGACCTTCTGCGCTACTGTGTGCGTACGCAGGGCGGCATCATCTGCAGACTAAATATTCCAAGTACCATAATCAGAACACCCAGTTGCCCTGCGTATCCCGATCTTCAAGCCCATCAAACAGGACAATATCCCATTGATCCTCATCCTCGCCAGCCGGTGGCCACAGCGAATTATCAATGAATGAAAACACTGGAAGATGCTGTCCCGTAGCCGTAGCATTCATCAACTTGCCCGCGTCAGAATCAATATCGAAAACCGGGCGTATTGGCAACTTCATAAACTCCAACTCCACTGTTCCAAAGAAAGGTATTGTATGTCGGACCTTGCCACCGGGTTGTTTGCTCGGGTCCAGTGATGACAGGATCTTCTTGAGTACTATAGCGCTGCGTGCTGCGATTCTTTCGCGTGGGCTGGCGTTGGCGAGCTTTTCCATTTCGCCGATGAGACGACATATCATGGCGAAGTCTGTTCCTTTGGTCTTCTTTACTTCGGTCTTGTCCTTCGTGCCTAGCTCGATGACAATGTCGAGGGTGAGTGTGACGGCGGCGATGAAGACTGAAAGCTCGGCGAATCGACAACAGGCTTGCGTGATGCTGGCGTTGCGAAGCGCAAACCATCTCATCAAGATGTTGCGGCAAGCCTGTAAGGCAGTGACTTTGGAGTATTCGTAGCGGCTATCGAGATGTGCTCTGAGTAGGTAAGGCAGGTGAATGAATAGCTTCATCTCAAAGTGCCAGACTTGCACCATCAGTCGCTCCAGTGTGGCGAAAGACTCTGGCGACCTTGCTGTCGACGGTATATTTGGTACTTCCCAGAAGTCCTTGGGCATCTCCTTCATGGAAAATTCCAGCTGCTCGTCCAATGCCAGCGCTGCCGAATATGCCTGTGGCGACACATCGCGATCAAGCTCCGCCACTTGTCTTGTCAGGTAGTTAAGTTTCGATCGATGGACCAGATGTGGGCTGGCGTCTGCTGGAAGTGGATAGTCGTCCGCGCCGAACGGGAGGCGGAGATGCAGTCCTAAGTACCGATCAATGTCAACGAAGTGGCGCCATATCGACTTGGCGTTCGAAATCGCTGGGATCGGGGGGTTGGAGTCGTCCTGCGCAATGATGCGCTGAAATCCCATGAGATGTGCCAGGCTGAGACCGCGCCGCACAACAAGCCATGACTGCCGTAACGAGGCACTGTTTAGATGGTAGAGAGCCAGGAGTAAAAGTGTCTCAAGCCCGTGCAACGTCATCATCTGCTCGTCCGAGGAAGTTACCAACAGTGTCACCGTCGATACATAGTTTTGCATCGTCGCCTCCATGTTCCAAATGCTCGAGAGGCGCGAATGGTCGAAATCGGGTGGAAGTGAGTTGATACAAATGGCCAGATGCAGCAGTGTGCGAGCGATGATGATAGGCCGTTCTTGTGCAACAGCCTGCATACACAGAGCGTATGACTGCAAGTCGTTGTTAACATAGATCTCTTTCGACGCCCGGTAGATGCCTTCCAAGATCATCCACCCGTTAGACGATTCGAAAATGATATCTGCATCGTGCTGTGACGGCAACAGGGCGGCTAGGGTTCGGTGGTTGTTGTCGTAGCCTGCGGGCTGCCCCTTGCTATCTGATTTATCGACCAAGGTACGAAGAGAGGGCGCTGAAGTCCATGTTTGCGCCCCGAGCTGACAACGTTAGTGTGGGCAGCATGATGATAAGACCTGACTCACGATCCCATCGGCCAGTGAGGAAGTGCTATACGCATCACTTCGCTGTCCCGATACATCCGGTTTAATGTCTTTCTCGCTAGAGCCTGAGGCAGTGAGGGTAGGGCTGTGCGGCACAGTAGTGGCGGCGCCTGCGGTGGCATTTTTACGACACACAAATCTTTCAAAGAGTTGTTCCAGTTTGCATAGCCTTTCTTGGATGTGGTTTGAGCATGGATTCCCGTCATCTACCCGATCCGATCCGGTATTGTCCATGATGGCGGAAGAGCTGAGGGTAGTTTGGCTCGCATTCCCGTGAACCTTGCGCTTCTTGCCTGTAGCATCTTTAGTAAGTAGTCCAGAGAATGTGTGAACGGATCCTAGTCTTACACTCCCAGCATGCCCGGCGTAGACTTTTCGAAGGTCGTTTCTTAGAAGTATTGCTCGCGTTACTCAATGATTCCATGGTACTCTTGGCGACAACAAACGATGAAGATGGTATGATTTACGGAGATCTGGTATTCCTGTCACAGGCCTATACCTGATAGGGGCGGCCATGTTACTTTCATAGCGGGGTGAAGGTGTTGCGATGGCAATTGCTGATGTGGAGCTGACCTGTCGGACCGCCGGCCGGGTTTCGTCCGCAACGGAGGCCGATAATTACTCTACTTTAGTAAGTCATACAGCTCCGGCGCTTGGTAACGGCAAGGGAGGCTCGCCCGAAAGTATGGCCACCTTAATAAGCGCATCTCTGAACGGATACCGTAAATAATCCTCATGTTTGTTGCTTTTGGTGTGCGCTTATCCGCAGCCCTTAGTTCCACAGGTACTTTGGTGTTGAGAAGTTCGCAACTTTGGATTATCGACATGTCGGCTCCAAGGATGCCCCGACGGATGATTGTACAACGCGACCAGTGCTTATGCGGCCTATCTCCGCCGTGGACCAACGCAGTTAAGAAAGCCACGCGCCTTGTTGACAAAACCTGGGAAAGTTGCCTCTCGGATACGGATATCCTTTTACCAACATGTCGCTCAAGATCGTAGTTTCTGGTGTCACTGGTCGCATTGGCGCGCATGTGCTGCACCATGCGCTACAAAACCCGCTCGTATCGAGGGTCATCGCAATATCACGGCGGTCCCTACCCGGGTTAGAAATGCACGCTAAGCTGGAGGTAGTGTTGCTTGAGGACTTTACAAAATACCCCGACGATGTGCTTGCGAAACTGTCCGGGGCAGACGGATGCATCTGGTACCGAGGCACCTGCGTCATACTCCCCAACAACTGCTGACGTTCAAGGTGTATGACAACAACGGCTGGTGATCCCATGTTAGAGCTAGAATATCCCAGGGCGTTTGCTGAGGCATTTGCATCGACCATGCCGGCCGACTCAAAGCGCTTTCGGTATCTGCACTTGTCAGGCGGGATGGTGGAACGCGATCAGGAGAAGTCATTGTGGATGAAAGGCTCGATGCGCAAGGTAAAGGTAGGCGATTATTGTTCTTTTGTGGTACCATATGCGCACATTGCAGTTAGAAGAATCCGGGGCAAGCTGCCAAAAGTGCTGACTTTGCGAAGGGCCGAGGAGAAGTTCAAATGCTTGATTTCGCAAAGATGAACGAAAACTGGACCACGATCATAGCTCGGCCTGGCATGGTTGTGCAAAGAGGTAGTATTGTTGGTGAGGCTTCCATGATGATGACTGGCTCTTCTGGCTCCTTCATCCGAGTTGATGAGCTTGCGCTTGCACTCGTGGATGCGGTCGTACATGGCAGTGAAGAGCTGTTGCTACCTTCTACGCTCGTACAACGAGGCCAACAATTGGTGAGGGAGGCCACCGAGTGACCTGTTCAGTCAGAAACGAGGACGGATATGGAGGGGGAGATATGTTGGATTCCATATGATCCATGAATTGGAAGCGAAGGCCGGCGCCAAACTACCGCTTAATCTCCTATCCGCAGAATGTCTCCGCATTTGATCACTGTCAATACCGGGAAGGTTCCGCGTGTGCGCATGACGATCGAGATCATCTATGTTCATCCGCTATCTGCTGGTATTCCCAAACTCCGACGCAACGTAACGCAGAGTGAGACCTTTCAGGCGTACATATCATCGTAATCTTCTTCGTCATCATCCGCAGGCGGTGGCGGCGGTTGTTTCTTCTTCAACAGTTCCTTGCGATCAAGGGGGCATGTGGAGTTCAGCTTGAGCCACGGTCCTATGCAGTCCAGATCGAAGCGATGATCGTCGTGACAGGGCAGCTGGACTACGAGTGGGTACTTGTCTATGCGATTACTATCAGCCAAGTCCTCAAGCTCTCCATTGGGTCTTTGGAACGTGCGACGTACCTTCAAGGAATGGGTTCACGCAGATTGGGCAGGTGTCAGAAGGCTTCAGCGCTTTCTTCGGCACCCGCTCCAATTCATCCAGGAAGCTGTTTGGCACCCCCTTCAGTTCTGTGGGCGGATCGTCGGCATTCTCGCGGAGCATCTCGATCATGCTCGCTAACAGATCCCCGTGTTGGTTGTTCTCGTCCGCCGGTCGTCCGCGCATGGTCTCGAAAGCATTGGCAAGCAAGCGGAAGGCCGCCGCCATGTTTTCGGGCTGCGGTAAAGCATTGGCATTTGTGTGCGCGCTGGGATCCGACGTGTCCACGAGTTCAAGCTGCGAGAAGAAGGTCGAGAGGTCTGGTCGGCGCGAGGGTTGCTGCGACTTGTCGTCTTCGGTGGAGATGTTGTGTTCAACTGTCTGGGTTAGCTGTTGTGTTGCGCACACAGTCGCTCCTGCCTACCTTCGTAGCCCGACATGGTGGCGGTATTCCAGATATCGCAAGTCCGGATTAGGGCTTGTGGTTTTGGCGGATGTCCTTGCCAGCTGAAATTATGAAGCTACGCGGAGTAGACGCGTCACAGCAGCAGCCTGAGACCCTGCAGTCTGGAAGGTGCGACCCCTCAGTTGTGGCGCAGGTGGCGCTTACCAGCCACACCTCGACCCACACTGCATGACAATTCCACCCTCCCGCTGGTCCATCCCGAGTCTGCTCGCCATCGGCTTTCGCTTTGGCCGCTGTCATTCTGCGACTGTCACATCGACGTGTGGCGCAGCCCATGCCGCCACCCTCATTGGCGCTCGCACAGTCCGAAGACAAGCTAACACTAGGGGAAGCTTGTCCATGTGGTGTGCGATTCTTGCGACACGCGACACTGACGCGTTCGTTCGTAGTGACTAGTAAGGCCGCGTCTGTCGTTCAAGGTTAATGTGCAGTGTGGAGGAGTTCCCTGTCAGCGCTGTCCCCAGTCTAGCGACGCTACAGGCACCCTGCACCACCTGCGTGAGGTTGGGCGCTGCATGCATATCTTGTCGATATCTGGGGAAACAAGCAACTGATGCCCAGGCACAGATCTCGGCAAAGATGCGACTCCATTGGAAACCGCTGGCGTGCACTCGAAGCAAATAATTGGGGCCTTGTGGAGCCGGTGATCCAGATCATGCACAGCCTCCTAGTGTCCGCAATCAGGTCGTCACGCACACTTTTCCCTGACAGACAACACAACATGCCGTAAAGGGGCGCAGCCATCGCAGCGGCAACTGATAGAGTCAGATACAAGAGGCAAAGCAGCCTCTGTGACACACTCGAAGTCTGACGCTTCACATTGCCAGTAGAAGTCTTACAGTGCACAACACTCACCGCTTGGACCAACGCCGCCGACGACTACCACTTCACTACTTCACTACTACATCTAAATTTCTACCTGCGCTCAATGTCGCTGCTCGTCATGTCAACAGATCCACCTTCTACTTTGGAGCGATTATCGCCCTCCTGGATACGCCGTCCCATGTCTCGAAGATCGACATCACCGCAAAAAGAGTCGCGGCCTACAACAGCGAACGGCCTTCTTGCACCAGAGCCAGCGCAAACATTCAGCAATAGCGATGGCACACGATCACCACGCTCAAGCTCATCTAGCCGCCGCGGATCGATAATAGAGTTTGTCACCAGATTCCGCTCTTCATCCAACGCCAGTGTCGCAAGCAACAAATCGCAAGACCCAACAGACTTCAGTGAAATCGAGAACTGGTTCTACGGATTCCGGAGATACAACCAACTCGTCAGCACCAGTACATCGCAAAACAAGACCGACCAACCGCAAGACCTATCGAAACCTTTCAAGAAGCTGACGAAGAAATGCGGGGGTCAATTCCTGCACGGGCTACCAGAAGCCGTCTTCGACTTCTCCCTTCTCTGGTGTCCCGCCGGCCACCTAACCAGGAAAGACAACAACGAACCATCCTGGAGCTGGACCGCCTACGAAGGCCCCGTAAACTTCCCATTCGACCCCACAACCTGCCCAGATGTGTACAAACTGCCACGCAGCGAGGGCGAGTGGTTCCAATCTGAGATCTTAAACTTCCACATCGGTCCCGAGTCGGCGCAATATACTGTCCGGCGGGAAAAAGAAAACTCCCTGCGTATCAAATACCCGCCTTATTTCCACGCGCCGCGCGGCTCAGACCACACCAACGAGTCCAACACCCTGCGCTTTACGGCGGCGACTATTAGTGCGGATGCGTTTACCGCTGAGCCCAACACTTATGAAGGCATCGAAACCCCATCCTCACAGCTTATCAACGCAGATGGCCTGACCTGCGGCGCCATCATGGACTACGAATCTGAACTCTCAAAGCCCTCTTCCACCGGTCCTTTCGAGTTCGTGCTGCTGTCCAGGAACCTATGGCGCGAACCGAATCCTGATAATAGCAAGCCGGGGTCAAATACTATGCATCCTACTGGCACACCGATCTGGAATGGACAGCGCTTTATATGGGATGAGAGAGTTGTTGATCATGATGAGTGTTTTGAGATGGGGCCGTGGAAGATGCTGAATGTTATGCTGATCAAGTGGGTGGGTGAATATGCGGAGAGGGTCGCGGTTGCGAGGATACATGAGGATGAGTGGAAGAAGCATAGTCCGAGTAAGCAGGATATTGTGCTGAGATGAGATGAAACGGGTTGTTTCTTTGGTTATCATTAGAGCGATGAGATGGGTATGATGGTAGATATGCCGTTCAATAATGCTATTTTGAGCATGTGGATAACCGAATACGACCAGTGTTTACACGTCAGATCTGATTTCCATGGAAGTGTTTGCTGACTACAGAAACTATCTCATGATTTCATTTCATGCCACTACGTGAATGTAGGAGTCTAGCAGTCAGATATCTTTGGTACTCGAGACTCGGAGACTCCATGTAGTCTCCATGACTACCTGTAAACCTCCCTCCGGAGAAGCTAACGTCATCGTATACCTCAAGCCTTCTCCAGCTTCTCCTTTTCCAGCTTCTTCTTCTCCCACTTCGCCACCTCCTCATCAATGCACTTGAAGCTCCAGTTCTGGTAGAAAGGCGGGTACAGAAAAGGCCTCAAGTCGAACCGGTTATCATCTGGCGAATATGCCTCCGCGTGGTAGGAAGGCGTCATCGTCGTCATCTTGTGGCGGTTGATAGCATAGTAGTGGAAGAACCGCTTGACCTTGACTGCGACCTCGGCGGGGGTGTACTTATCGGACCATTCGTGTGCTAGGCGAACCCAGGTTCCGTATGGGCCAAGTTTAAGCTCTTTGCGGCATTTGCCGAAGACTCCGAGTTCTGCGTATGTCATGCCCATGTCGACCTCGTCGCTCTGGACATAGTCTTCTGTGAGTGGTTCGAGTTCGGCCGTTGGGGTTGCGTCGATGAACTCGCCCAAGATGGGTAGGTCGAATTCATGCTGGCAGTAAGAAATGAACCTCTTGAGGTCCGTCTTCGAAATACTTCCTATGGGGTTGAGGTCGGCGCTGCTACAGTCGTACTTGGTGAGGTATCCGCGCAGACACTCGTCGACGTTTCCAGAGGCAAGCACGAGAAGGCTACCACCATTAGGTCTGCCTCTTGTCAACGGCAACATTTGCGCGAAGTAGTAGGCTTGCACTAGACGGGTCCTGAAGACGTCAGTATCGTTATTGCTGCTTTCAATGGGATTTGCGAGCTCATGAAAAGATGCCGCACCATGCTCAAGTCTTCAACCTGGATTCTCAAGGAGGCGCCAGGTCTTCACTGCTCGCATCTCTTCGGTCATCTGGTCCTGATCTTGGTGAAACTCACCTTGCCTGTATATTTTGCAAAGCCAAGTTCTCAGCAGGTGAGCCACCATGAGCCCTGAATCGTGGAGTAAAGCCCGTTGCCGTCACCAACGCGTTCTTCGTACTATCGTATATATCGTCGATGTCCGCTTCGACATGGTGGCATCCAATGTCTTCCGCTAACCTCTTGGCACGGCTCCTGGTCTCTTTGCTTGATTGCTGAGACATACCCATGTATACGGTATGAAGAATGCCGTTGCATATTTGCTTTGGGCTTGTAGGCACCCAGTCTTCGCCGTGATAAGGGCCTACAATGCGGCGGACATCCTTGAGAACTTGCTCGTTGCCGTCCTGAACAGCCTTGTACACTAGGCGGCACATGGAGAATACCAGAGTCGCGGTGGCGCAGCTATCGATCCCTCCGCTGAGGGGCAGCATGAAGCCAGCCTGGCCAGATCGGCGGAGGTAGTCCCAAAGCCAGCATGCAGGTCCTAGAGCGATCTCCTCTTCGGGTCGATGGTAGCGGAGCGGCTGTACTGGAGTGGGGCGGATGTTGGGATCAAAGTCTCCGTCAGACGACAGGCGGAAATCCGCCCTGAAGCGCTCATATCGAGGAGCTGATGCAGCTTGTAGGCCACGAGATGGATTTGTTCTGAAGCTCCATATTTCCTCCAAGTCGATGGTTGCGTGGATAACTTTGACATCATTCAGAGAGAATTGAGAGGCCTGCCCGCGAACAGTGCCATTGACTAAAATCTAGAAGATACAAGTCAGTGTACGTGTCATATACAGTTCGTACTGGATATCACTGACCATGCTGGATCCATCGTAATACTACATAAGCGGACGTATGAAGTTAGCACATGTTTCACATGCCTTTTGCAAAGTCGGGACTCACCAATCGGTCACCATCACATCCGGCCTGATTAGCGTAGAGGTAGGCGCCCCCGCATTTGGATGTCGCGGCTAGAGATATGACGTCAGTATACTTCTTACATGCGCCTCGTAGTCAAAACTTACTTCTAATCAGGTCCAAACGTTGATTAAGTTTGCGGAGTTCATGGTGAGAACCTGACGAGTTGATGATGATGTCAACGCCCGCCAAACTTAAATCGATATGCGGCGCTCGAGGCGTGAATAGCTCTTCGCAGGTTTCGTAGCCTATTGAGCAGTCGAGAGCAGACACTATGGAGTCCCCAATCTGCAGAGGTAGAGGTACGAAGTCAGTACATGTCTCACATGCATTTCGTACAGCCAGGACTTACCGGAACGAAAGCTGAATCTTGCAGAGAGCGTGCAGTAGGGGGAAGCTCATGTAGCTCGTACTGCTCGACGCGTTGGGGTCCAGACCAGGGAATGAAGTATCGGCCTTCTCGATAATTCCCAGCCATCGCGAGGCTCATCTTCGGTCGAATCAACAATATCCTGCCATTAAGTACGACGATCCTCGCGTTGTAAAGATTTCCTGAATGCCTAACTGGCATGCCAACATCGTACATGATGCCATCGAGTTCGCGGTCAACAAGCAGGGAGTTTAGCATTTGCCAACTGTGTGTGACCGTATCTTGTTCAAGAAAGTGGTCGAGACACCCGTATCCAGGAATTGACAGTTCCGGCGTGGTGACATAGCGTGATCCATTTTCTTGGGCGACCTTGATGGCTTCCTTGATGCGATTCAGGTTCCCCTCCCAATCCTGAATGGGTGTAAGCAGTGTATATCGCACAGTATACAGAGAATCTCACAAGAGCCCAATTATTCAAATTAGATGTAGAGACTGTGACAAGCCTTCCCATGTTGAGTAACTTGAACGTTCCGGTTGTGGTGGGGTGTAGGTTGGTTGAAGTCGACTTGATGGAGTGAGAGTAGAAAGCGAGAAGAAAGTAAGACCTCGAGATTAAGACCCAACGCTGAAGTTGACTAACGGGGTTGATTCTCAAGTCTGGTGATTCGAAATTTACAAGAGGTGGATGTATAGTACCAGGTTTCAGTCGTGAGTGGCGGACTGTGCCCAGGTGGGTCCGCCAAGGCGTCAGAAGACTACTTCGAATCAGGCAAGCGCGCCCAGAGCTGGCACCAGCCCACTGATAGCCAATCTATGGTTGCACTTCATTCAGGTACCAGGAGGACAATCTTTTCTCGTGCAACTGTCTCCCACGGCTCGCAGGTCAGCATCTTGCATGACGTCCGCCATTTGCAAGGCTCGCTGCTCACCCGATTACCGACGACATACGCGTATCGGCTAGTAGCCATTTGCTTTCCCTGCGTCGGTTGTGCCCAAGCGGGAGTTGTGGTTGGCTGCCACTAGAAGTGCCCGACGCCAATGCCTAGGTAGTGGCTTTTGAAGGTGGGTAAACACATAGCGGTAGACCCTTTCTCCGCACGTCTCTTCAAATACATCAATGTCGGATTCAATCGACCATGCGATTGCACGCACGCAGGCCAGGCGACGGCGTCGCATAGACCATGCGGATCTAGCGAGGGAGCGGGAGAAGACGTTCTATCGGTAGGCTTATCTCCTTTGGCATGCGCCACCTGGAGAGCTACACTCACCAATGTCACCATCTAGGTACTACCCTCGTCCAGGCTCTCACCTTCCCCAGACAGATGGCCCTGCAAGCCGTCACTCATCCCCGGGACCGGCTCCCAAGTCGCAGACGCCCCCGACTACCCCGCCGCCTTCTCTAGACTACGCCCCGCGAGCGTCGGACGACAAGGCCCTGACGGCGTTTGCGCAGTTGGGAGCGCTGCGTCTGAATGCGCGGAGATGTCTCATATCCTTCTTCGACAGGACCGACTGCTTCCTCCTCGCCGAAGCCACGCGCACTTTGTCGTTGCAGACTGGCGAGCCCGAATTTGAAGACGACCGTTTGTGCTTCGGCACCACCATCTTCCCCAAAGAACAGAGCCTCTGTAACTACACCGTCAACCTCGCTCCCAAATACAGCACGCTCCCTCTCGACGATCCGAGCGACCTTCCTTCCCTCGTCGTCAACGATCTCAGCAAAGACAAACGCTTCTGCAACTTTCCCTTTGTCCAGGGCCCACCATACTCGCGTTTCTATGCCGGAGTACCAATCCGCAGCCCAAGCGGCCACAGCATCGGCACATACTGCGTTCTGGACGAGAACCCGCGGGACGGCTTGTCGCCGCATCAGCTCGCTTTCTTGAAGAGCATGGCAGGCACAGTGATGCGGCACTTGGAAAGGACCAGGGCAGCGGAAGATCATCGCCGGGCCAAGATTATGGTCAAGAGTCTGGGATCTTTTGCTGAAGGGAAGAGCGGCTTGGAGAACTGGACCGTCGATCCCTGGAATCAGGAGACTGGGCAGTCGTCAGGCCTACCAGATGCGATCATACCCCAGCGCCAGCGTCCCTCTGCCAATTCCGACGCTTCGCAAGATCCAGTCGTGCTCAATGGAAACATAGATCCGGCTATGAGAATTCCGAAAGACACTCCGCCTGCAACCGGCGCGCCCCCGAGCCTAGTCAACGGAGAGACAGTCGATAGTATGCGTCCGGAGATGACTACTACGACGTCGTCCACTTCCACGAAAGGCTTCACCAAGACTGATCAAAAGGATAGAGTGGCCCCAGAATTGAGAGCTCACTTCACACGGGCAGCGAACATGATCGTCGACTCAACCGAGGCAGAAGGCGTGGCATTCTTTGACGCAAAAATCAGTACCTTTGGAGGTCTTGTCGACGATGACTTTGATCCCGATCAGCTACCTGAGCCGGACAAACCTTGCGATATATTAGGAGCGGCGCTTTGCAGAACCGATCGCGACACGAAGCCGCTACCCAACACCGGAGAATGCATCTCAGAAAGCGTTCTGAGACACCTCCTGCGACTTTATCCACATGGCCAGATTTTCCATCTCGACGACGATCCTGCAACTCCTTCGGTCGCCTCGCCATCAACAGCTGGCGTGGACGAAGTCGAGTCAGCTGATGGCTTTCCGTTCAGCACACAGCGCAAATCGGAATCTACCAGAAGCTTGGACGACGAAGCTTACTTGAGGAGGGTTTTCCCGACTGCTCGGAGTTTGATACTCTATCCACTCTGGGATCCGCATCGCGAGCGCTGGTTTGCCACGGCTGTCATCTGGAGCTCGGAACCGAAGAGAATCTTCACGACCGAACAGGAACTCAGCTACCTGGCAGCGTTCAGCAATTTTGTCATGGCTGAGGTCGCTCGTCTAGACACGAAGCTAGCTGATGCTGCAAAGGCCGATTTCATCTCGTCGATTAGCCATGAGCTGCGGTCCCCATTGGTATGTATACAAGAACGAAGTATTCGAAGCGCATGCACTGACCGTATCTAGCACGGCATTCTCGGGATGACAGATCTGTTGAAGGATTCTCCTCTAGATGGCCAGCAGGTATCACATGTCGCAACAATCGAGACATGCGGAAAGACTCTACTGGAAACTATCAACCACGTAAGTCGGTGCAGACTGCATCAGATATTGCCACTAACTTGATAGGTTCTTGACTTTGCCAAAATCAACAATCTGACCCGGGGAGTTTCGAAGCGCCAGAAGAAGCGGACACAGAGCGCGAAGCACATGATCAGTCCGGGTCAAGCTCATACCAATGATATCATGACACTAATCAACGACGTCGATATGAGCATACTGACAGAAGATGTGGTCGAGAGTGTTTTCGCCGGCTACACCTACGCGAAGACGTCTGCTCAAACATACGAGTTAACCGCCTCTAAAGTGAACAAACCGCCGATATCGATCATTCTTGACATCAACCAGAGCGATAACTATGTCTTCCGCACACAGCCAGGTGCCTGGCGGCGAGTCATCATGAACCTGTTCGGAAATAGTTTGAAGTATACACCTGGCGGGTATATCAAGGTGAAGCTTGAGGTTAAGCGGAAGCCTGAGGACGAAGATGAGACCTGCGAGTTCCGATTCTCGGTGACTGACTCTGGTATTGGAATGTCAGAGGACTATATCAACAACAGGCTCTTCCACTCCTTTGCACAGGAGAATCCTTTGAGCCAGGGTACAGGTCTAGGTCTGTCGATCGTCAAACAGATTGTGGAATCTCTGGGAGGCGAGGTAGAAGTGCGTAGTGAGAAAGACCGCGGCACCAAGTTTACAGTCACATGTCCATTGAAAGAGTCACGAATGTCTCCCAACTTCTGTGCAACCGGTCCAGAAGGAGAGAAAGATCTGCAGCTACAACAGGTCACTAAGCGCACCAAGGGTCTGAAAGTGAGGTTTGACGGTTTCAACGAGGAAGAGGAGTACCATGTTAGAGACTTGAAGAACAAGACAGCGTCGAAGCTGTCGTTGAAGGCGCTCGACAGCCTTTGTGCTGAGTGGTTCGGCATCGAAAGATGCGAGGAGGGCGACAATGCGGCCGAACCAGACCTGATCATCGCTACCGAAACCTGCGCCAAAGCGTTACGGACTACGTACAGCCAGTCTCCCGGTCGAGTATCTCCTACCCCCGTTATAGTCGTGTGCCAGGGCGCCGCAGCAGCACAATCTACAACAGCCATCACGGTGCCGGGGATAATATTCGAATGTATCGGCCAACCTGTCGGACCCCACAAGATGTCGAAGGCTTTAGCCTCATGTCTCGATCGACACGCGAGACGCGCCGAGACACAGAAAATGGACATCAAGTCGATGATCCCACGGATAACAGAGCTCAGTCTGAAAGACGAAGCAACTCCCCATCGCACCGATCACCTGCACGTCGTGGAGCCATCCCGACCACAGCTCACCAGCATTAGTAGTGCCCCCGAGATACGCTCAATCAACAGCAGCCCACCCAGAACATCCAAATACCTAAAACCGTCGCGCGCACTGCGATGTCTCTGCGTAGACGACAACCCCATCAACCTCCGCCTCCTGCGAACCTTCGTCGACAAGCTCGGCCACCAACACGTCCTCGCCGCCGACGGCCTCGAAGCACTAGAAGCCTACAAAGCCGCCAGCGACGAAGAATCTCGCATCGACGTCGTCCTCATGGACATCAACATGCCCATCATGGACGGCCTCGAAGCCACCCGCCAAATCCGCGCCCACGAAATCCGATCCAACCTCCCCAAAGTTACCATAATCGCCCTGACCGGCGTCGCCGACACCGACATCCAACAAGAAGCTAACTCAAGCGGCATCAACCTCTTCCTCATCAAGCCCGTCCGCCTCGCTGATCTCGAAGTCATCCTCAAAGGCGTGGTTACCGGCCAGGACAAAGCGAACCTAGAGCTTGAAGCAGAGAAAGAGCGGATTAAACAGGCGGAAGCAGATGCTATTCTCAAAGTCGAGAGCGTGGATGAGAAGACACGAAGCATCAATGTGGGTGTTGCGGTCGTCAAGGGCGAGGACGATATACAGAAAGCGGTTAAAGTGTGCGAGCACAAGAAGAGTGCGTCGGTGATATGAAGCACACCCACAAGAAATATGTTGCAGGCTTCTTTGACGCATATGCTAAACAAATCGCGGTAGGGCGTTCATACGCATCATCAGATGATCCCTATTCTCCGCGTAAGACTTCCGCGCGTATTTCTTCGTTGATAACGAAGTTGGGCATGGACCGGGAGGAGTGAACAGTCACGGAAGGGAAAAGCATTTACCTACGTATTTTGGCGTATACTGCATTTGCATTTCAGCTTCTCACCAAGGAAGAGAAAAGCGTTGTCAAGAGCAAGCTTGACGAATGACTAAATGCATGGAGGGCATGTTTAGGCGATTATACCCTTTTCTATCTTGCGTTTTTTGTTTTTGCGAGTTCTTTGTCTCTTTTTCCTTTCCTTTGTAGTCATGGTGTTTAGAGAACTGGCGGATGAGTTTGTGGCGATGGTTGGCGTCTTTTGTTAGGATTTGGTCATTCGGCTGGTGTGGTAGCATAGCGTGGCGTTCTCGCTTTCCTTGGGTTGATTAGACACTGGTGGGTCGATTGATGGATGGATGTATCATGATTAGGGTATTGCGGGTATGGAGAAATAAAGATCAAAAAGTTTAAAATACTGTGTTCTCTTGCTTGATATGCAGACGTACACACATCAAATCTTGGTATAGAAGGACCGAGGCTGCTAGAGTGTGACAAGTTACAAGATAATGATTCAAAGAGAGTGTGAGTAACTTGTACATAGCTAATATGGTCATCGAACCCTTATCATGATGATAATAATAACAACACCTGATCCAGGCCTATCCTATCCAAATCCAAGCAAGATCAATCTCCGATCCAAAAGCGACTTCAGAAACTCGTAGGAACTCGAGCTGATCAGTTAGTTTAAGCACCGAGCAAGTCATTGAGCATGGAGTTGTCCTCCTCCCTCAACATGACCATGAACTTACCGATAGCCGGGCCCATGATGACGAAGGCCTCAGCAGCCAGAACGTGGGCAATAACAATGAAGATACCAACGATGATGAAGAAGTTCTTGAAGAACAACTTGATGAGACGGCGGCGAGCCTCCCAGTTGAAAGACCTCCATGCATCCAAGAAGCCAACGACACCGGTTCCGCCCATCATCTTGCTAACGACCTTGCCGCCAAAGGTGCGGTCGAAGGGGACGATGGTGTCCTGGTCCTCAGGGAGAATGGAAGCTTCAATGCGGATCAGGGTGACCATGGCGGGGAGGCAGAGGAAAAGGGTGCAGACGATGACGAAGACGAAGAGGGTAAAGATGCGGACGGCAAGACCAGTCCACGCAGCGCAGGAGGCGATCTTCTCCTGCTCGAGCTTGTGAAGACCCATGAGCATGGCTACGCCGAAAGAGAGGTAGAGGCTGATGTATGGCATAACGGAAGCGATGGTGGCGGGGACAGCAAGAGTCTTCCAGTGGCTCTTGGAGGGCATGCGCTGCCAGAGGCTCTGCTCGGTCGGCATGCCGACTACCTTGTGTGTCCAGACTGCGTGTACGTTGGCGAGAACGGCACCAGTGATACCAGCGACGAGGATGGGCTGGCCGGGAACCATGGGGAGAGCGCCTGTGAAGAAGGTGCTTACGATTCCGGCGAGGAACGAGTACAGAACGTGGACGCGGAAACCGCGGAAGCGTGCGAAGCGACCGGCGTTGGCAACGAGGTGACGGAGAGTAGCGCGAATGGACGAGGTGATGGGCTTCTGGTTCACGAGGGTGATGGTAGGGCCAGTCTCGAGGAGCGTCTCCTTCTCATCTTCCTTGTCAGAGGGCTCGTAGGTCGTTGGCGAGACGGTGATGGCGGCCATGGGGGACTCGACCATGCAGAGGGTGGTGACGACATCGTTAAGCATGTAGGAGATCTGTTGATATCCTATTAGTACATGTACCAGAGATGCCAAAGAGGCATGGAGTACTTACTAGGCTGACAGCCACACTCGCGATGAAGATGCTAATGTAGATGACAACGACGCCCCAAATGGGGACATCCTCGGGCTTCAGATGGGCAGATTCCCCATTTCGCACAGGAGCTCCATTGTGCAAGGCACGCTTAACAAACGTCGCCGTGTGAGGGTGCGACACAGCGCGACGAGCGAGTTCGACGAGGACCGTCATCTTGTCTGAGATGCGTAATCCGTAAACTCTCAAATCGCTGTAAGAAGTCGTATATCCTGCAAATTCGCAGTAGTGTGAAAGTTGAGAAAGTGAGAACAGAGGAAACACGAAAAGCTGACGGAAGTAAAAGGGTTGACAGGTGTATTGAAGTTGGCGCTGTCACAGCGCGGCACGGCGTGAGAGACAAGGAGGCGAAGTTCAGGCCAAGGCTATGCTGGCCCCCATTGACGCAACACGACGGCTGCCTGTTGTGCACGGACCACATGCCGGTTAGCCGCCGATCTATAATTGGTCTCGTCCCAAGTTGATGCGGAGAATCGAATGTGCTGGAGTGGATTCACTGCATCGATGTTCCGATATATGTGGTAACTCTACGAGAAAGAGATGGCCGTTCTTTCATCGCGGAGGGCACATGTGTTCTACTGACCGAGTTTCAATCCTGCATGTTGGCCACCGTATATGAGACGTGTTCAGCGCCGCACCTGAGGCACAGTGATGGGCGAGCACGTAACCCAATACCTTCAGGCGACCTGTTGACAATTGGGGCCGATCTTGGGCGCCTCGTTCCACCCACCAATATCAATGTTTCAAAACACGCGTTCAAGTGAACAGTTGTAAGAAGACAATATTTCATTATACCTCTCATCCCCCAGATGACGAGAAAGACAACTCCCATACCGTGATTATGTACCGGAACCCCACCCATGACAGACAGACAGGACTGTTTCCAAACGCTGAGTGTAGAGAGAATACATGAATGCGCTAGACTAGAGATCAAGTAAAGGCTTTTAAAGAAAAGGGATACACAGCGCCGACTCCGATTGCAATTTCAGGCTCGAGGACTACACACAGAAACCGAGCGTAAGTCGTTATACGTGAGCACCGTGAGAAGGGTAAGTGTCAGAGATGGATTGTGGCGTGTTTGAGGGTGGGACCATGGAGGAGCCTGGCTATTCCAGATGAACTGGTTGGCGGAACAGCTTATAGAGCAGGCTGCGCGACGGGCTTCTCATCCTCGAGCTCCTCGTCAGAGGACTCTTCAGTAGCGGGTGCGTGGGTTGGGGCAGAAGGGAAAGCCTCCTTCTTGACCTCTGGGGAAGTGGAACGCCCGCGGTACTGGTTGACGGTCTCCTGGGCCTTGGCCGTGGCCTGCTGGGTGTATCCTTGAACAGTCTTCATGGCGTTTCCAGCGTGCTGGTTGGCAAGCCCCTTGACCTGCTGGGCCTGCTGGTTGGCGACGTTGTAGCCCTTCTCCAACTGAGCATCAATGACCTCCTTGTTCTGGATGTAGATGAGGGGACCGAGGAAGGTAATGAATGTCGAGATCAGAGCCAAGCCCCAGAGAGGAACGAACTTGATGAGGAAGTAGGAGATGAAGGAAGCGAAGAACATCTAAGGGAGCGAGAAATTAGCTATCTTGTTCGGTGTGTGAAGAGGGGTTATACGTACAGCAACAGTGACGTAGACGTTCTCGGCGAACATGATACGCTGAGACTCAATAACGAAGAAGTTGATGAGCTGCTCGAAGTCGTCGGTCATGCGCTCAAGCGAAGCCTTAGGAATGGTGTAGTACTGGCGAGGTCTGAACTGCGAAGTAAGACCACGTCCGAGAGCCATTTTTCCGACAACCTCAGCGGCTGCGGTAAGTCCGAGCACCATGTACGACATCTTGAACATGTAGCGGATCAGGTTGAGGTATCGTGCGGCGAAGATGAAGAGGACGGTCGCACCGAACGCTATTCCGGTAGCGCGGGGGTTCTTCCAGCTCAACAAGCGGTAGAACATGCTGTGGTAGTCTGGTGCATGTTAGCTACGTGGTCGCTTCGGGGGTTGGGTATAGCTTACGAGTGAGGTTCTGGCCAGTCGCTGCCTTGTGCTCGGGAATCGTCTTGGAGTTGGCGAGATCAGCAAACTCGTTGCGCGTCTTTGCGCCCTCGGCCTTGACATTCTGTGCAACGGGACCTGTAGAGTTTAGCATTGGTCGTGTGCGCACAAGGCTGACGTGTGTGCTGCAAAACCACCGTTAGCTATTGTCCAAAGCGTGTAGAGACGATCGTGTGCACATACCCTACCGTTCATAACTGTCTGCTTGGCGTTCTGGACGCTGGGGTGGTTGTTTGCGGCGTTCATGGCGTTTGAAGCTGCTTTGTGGGTGTCAGTTCAGGAAATCAGGTGTTGTGCGGGCGGCCGATAAGACTGCCATGTATCACGTTAGCTTGCGTCTCGGTAAGGGTCAAAGGCGTTTTGTCCCACTCACCTTACTCTCTAGGATTCCGTTCTTTGCCTTGATTGCGCTGTTTTGCAGGTCCTTGTTGGCGTTGCCGTTGGTCTGCGGGGCAGGAGAGCCGTCCATTTCCGAGAGGAAGTCTGGGGTGCCGTTGGGGGTTTGCTGGAGGTCGAAATCGGTATCCGTGTTGGGGAGCTCAACGCGGGGAGCACCTGACATTGCTCGGAGGTACAGTGGAGAAGAGGGGAGTCACAAGTGGATTGGGAGGCAGAAGTATGCGAGTGTAATAAGGAGCTGGGGTGTGTGAGAGTGCGGGAGGTAGAGGTGCTGCGGTGGTTTTGTTCGGGCGCTGTCGTGTGCGCATTGTTGGGTATTCACCAAAAGCGGACGTCATGGCCCCACCCTGATCTAGCCATGATTTGTTTTCCACTGCCACTCACGACGCGCTCTGCACCTACAGGTAACAGGTTTCACAGCAAACGATGTCATGGGGATACATATGCATCATTCAAGCAATGCCTGAAACCGCATTGCTGCGTGTCGACTTGCTGTGTCCGCGGACGATTCTTCATGGGGCAGGCCCAAGCTCGACCGGTTTCACATGTGAAAGATGGCCAGGTGGTCTTGATTCCCCTCATGACGCAACCCTGATCTGGCATTTCAAGACAGTCTTGCACGTTCACGATACGTCTCTCCAATCGTACATTTACCAGATACTCCTGTTTGTCTTGTGCATGTTGTTGATCTTAATGGATCCACATTTGTCTATGCCAGGTCCCGGACAAACTCCCCTGTGTCGATCTTCCTTTTATCCAATGTCCGACTTTCTTTACCATGGAACAAGATGGAGTTTGCTCTTGCTGCATCACCCAACATCGTAAACCGGGCGCACTCTTTTCACGATTTTCTCCTCCGGTAGTGCGCAATGCACGTCAACGTCATAGGGAAACTTGTATCCCCACTTTACTCACGCTGTTAGTGCGGGTGGACGAGCTAATATCGCGCTGAACGATGCTGTGGGCTCTGCTCTTCGTCTGTGCAACGTCTCCCTCCTTAAGCCAGTAAAGGGGTTGAAATCTGAATTGGAGTCCAGCTCATGGACACCGATGAGACCCCTAGTGGTTCGTGTCGTTTTATTGCTGCTGGGCAATGGGCCGAACTGAGTTGATTAATCGGGCATCTGAACATGTGGAACCAGGAGGACCGATCACGCGAGCCTAAGCCTTGCGGCCATGTCCACGATAGAAGCTACGGATAAGGACTTTGGCGGTACGCACATGAAAATCATGGCTATGCATGAGCCTCGGAAAGTAACAATAGCGATTGCGGACCTGACAATCTCGGGGTGGTATATCTCTTCGGAAGTAGCGCGTGTGACAATCTGGTCGCAGCGCTTTGATGGGAACTAACATGTTGTTTGAACTTTGTAGTAGCAGGGCGAGGCTCGTAGTGTTCGAGTCTGTCTTGTTATATGTATGCATTGTACATAGTAAAGGGACTGCACACTATTCCTGGGTGCAAGGACGATCGACGGATGTGTACTGATCATTAGGGCGGGTGAAGGATTGTGGACGGGATGTCGTTATCGGTCATTTCGCTGGGTTCGCGGGGCAGCAGCGACACTGTTGGTAATATGGCCGTTCGCGGAGGTTTCAACGTCAGCATTCAGCAAGGACCATGTCCTCGAAAATTGCGGTCTTGTCTGGGCATCATCATGATATAGCTCAGCCTTTGTAGAATGTATGAATCGCTATTGTTATCGTAACAGTGAGTTCCTTCGCAAGGCAGGTGCGAAACGGGATGGCGGGGGTCAGGGTCTCACGAGGCAGGCGCAGACGCAGACGCACAGGGCACTATACCACGCGACAGTCGGCAGGTGGGGGTCTGCGAAATGGCGCATCTCCAAGACCAACACTATAGGCGGGCGAAGAGTCACGATAATTGTGCGGTAATGCGCACACTTGTGCAGCGACTAGTGAGGTTGTTGGACGCCATGCCCACCGGCCTCAACCCCGGGATTCGGGTCTGTTTCCACGCCTAATCCAGCGACAATCAGTGTCATCGATCAGTTGGTGGCCATCTCCGTTGGCTTGCCGGAGCTGATTATCCTGAGGCTTGGGTGTGAGGTGCCAATGCCCCAGGAGCCTCCGAGCGGTCAGCAACCGCTGCATTCAGGTCTGAGGGGCGTTTGACGTCCCGCCTCTGCGCCGACAGGCCCCAATCGCTTTGTTTGGAGACAGATAGAGCTACAAGCGCCATAGCGGAAGCGTAGCACCATTGGAATTATGCAGGTGGCCTCAGCAGGGATGCATCCGACAGCCAGCAACTGAGCAACAGGTCCTCCCGTCGCGATGCTCGGCTCTGAACTCGAGCCGTGATTGCCAGTGTCGAGCCCATTGCCCTTTGTTGTGACCAGGACGTGTCACGGCAGTGTCAGCTAACGCCTATCAGCGAGGACCAGGAGTTGGGACCAGGAATGCTGGGGTTGGCAGGCCATGGCACCAGGCAGCCCGCGCGCCTTTGGCGATCGAGGCGGGCTCCAGCGAATATGTGGCGTACCTCCGAAGTCCTGGCCAAGGTCCAGTCTGCCGTTGCGATAAGACCCACTCACACGCGCAGCAGCTTCCGTTTATCACGCCTCTCGCAGCCGGTGACTTGTCTCTCTCTTCAACTTCACTTTCACCGCGCCCTCGCACCGTTGGCAAACGCGCGTTGAGGCTACAAGCTTAGCTTGACAGCATACCCACTCTGCCATCCCAGATCCTCGGTACGCCAGCAACGTCAGCCAGAAAGAGCGACATGGTCAAAGCGCACACATCGCCATCCCCAACTCGTCACCGCTATCGCTGCCACGCAAATTCGGCACTGAGCACGCGACTACCGAACAGCTCGCCCTCTGCGGAGGTGAGAGTCTGCGAGGACTGCTCAACAGCAGCATGATAATATCTCGCGACCTGTACAATGCCTCTCCCCCACTGCGCCGAACCCGCATGGCCAACAACCCGACTCTCTTATATTCGTGGTGGTGCACCGTTTTCTCCGCTGTCATCATAGGCGTCCGACTGACTGGCCGCTACATCCGCAATGAACGGCTCTTCCGCGAGGACAAGATCATGGCGCTCAGCATCATCCCACTGTTTGCGCGTATGGGTTTTGTGCACGTGGTCCTCATCTGGGGCACCAACAATGTCAATGTTTCGACTTTGACGGACCCGCTCATCATCCGCCATCGCGAGATCGGCTCCCAGATGGTCCTCGCCTCGAGAATTTTCTATGCGTTGTTGTACGTGGTGTCATCAACTTTGTTAGAGCGCGACTAACCCATGCCAGCATCTGGATGGCCAAGTTCACCGTTTCCGAGTTCTTGAAGCGTTTGACAGAACGTTTCTGGAAGAAAGGGTACGACTGGGGACTGCGTGGCATACGCATCTTTCTTGTCGTTACTTTTTTCATGGTCCTCATTGCCACACTGGCAGAGTGCCACCCCACTTCCCACTACTGGCAAGTCATACCGGATCCAGGACCGCAATGCCGACAGGGCTACGCGCAGCTGCTTACCATGGGCATCACCGACATCGTCACCGATATATTTCTCATCGCCTTTCCGATCCCGATCATCGTGCATTCGAGCATGCCATTAAAACGGAAGATTTCCCTCATTGTGCTGTTCTCCTTGTCAGTCGTTTTGATCGTTATTACTGGGGCTCGCATGCCTCTGGTCATCCAACGACAAGGTCTGCAACAGTTTCGCACTGTCTTCGCTTCTTCGGAAATCTTGGCTGCAACCATCGTTTCGAACGCCATCATCCTGGGATCGTTCCTTCGCGACCGAGGTGTTAAGAAAGCCAAGTTCAAAGCACCATCAACTACCGACAGCATGGAACGCAGAGGCTCAGCACGACGCTTCACGGACCAAACATGCAGTAGCGACGAAGACCTCGCACGGTCGCTAGGTTATCGGACAAAACCCGAACTACTCGAGAAGCAGACAAGCGTACCTAGACCAGCTCCGGTGGCGGATCTTGACCTCTTGTCGTCTTCTAGACAACCTGGTCCTTTTGTCAACAACAACTGGAAATTCCCCGACGAAGAGACTGGCATGATGCAGAGTAGTGATCGGTCCAGCGTGACAGTCGAGGATATACGGGATCCGATGCCTAGTCCTCGTGCAAGGCGAGTGTCGTGGTTCGATGTTGGAGGCCTTCTTGAGAACCAAACTGTAGCTCCCTCACCCACCGATTCAGTCATCGCGCACGACTTCGCAACCCAGCCACGGCGAGGGTCTAGAGCCTCGAACACGATCATACCAAATGCGCGCGCATTTTTGCCTCAAGTACGGCGCAACTCTCGACTTTCGCAACAGTCTGAGGACTATGAGATGTCGTCTGTCCGGCCCACCCACCAGTTGCAGGACCTCGGCGGCTTGCTCTCCGAAGATCGCGAGCAAGAAGAAGCTCTGTCAACCCCCTCACCACACTCGGGCTCCTCGGCCGGTCCTCGCAACGAGCGATATGCGCCTATACAACGCACGTCAACTCGCTCAACACAAGCAAGCTACGATGCTCTGTCTCTACGAGATCCTGGAGGCTTGCTTTCTTCCGCACCCCCTCCTACGTCTCATCGACGCAACCCTACCCAACATAGCCGCAATGTGCCGTCCTTACAGGATGCTGGCGGCCTTCTTGGTTGACGACTCCCTTACTACTTTACATACCCCCTGCGTGATACCCCGGCCTCCATGGCCTCTTTGCATATGCATAGCCTGCCTAATGCTTCCCAATTTTTTTCCTTTTCCTTTTGTATAGTAAACGAATCGCCTACACGTGGCAGTGGCGGTGGATTATGACTGATGGGTTACGACATTTCCGGATGTGATACCCATGGGTCATCAGAGATCTAAGACGTATGTCGGATATTACGATCTAGAGTCAGGCGGCAAGACTTGTGTATAATAGCAATATACCCAATGCGTGGCGTTGTTGAGGCGTACGTCACGGCAGTAAATTGCCGACCTATAAATGAAGTCAATATGCACTCTCGCCTCCTTGATCCTACATCCGGGTGGCACACGTGTGAAGGCACAGGGTTTACGCTAAAAGGAAGTCGAAAAAGCGATTACCGAGCGCATGGTTCAGCATTCAACGCTCCAGCCCTGTGGAACGAATAGCGTTCGGGTATTATTCACGATGTCTTGGCTGTCAACGGCGCGGGAAGGAGCTGCAGGGCGACGGTCAAAGCTCGCACTATTACCAACAGCAACCACCGTGCCACTTTAGCACCCTTTGCGGTTGCCATCCAACACCATCGCGGTGTGCCGTCAGATATGAGCAATGACGCGCCGACGCTTGGAGAGATCACCCAACTAACCCGTCAAGAACTTACTACGAGGCAGAAGACCGACCCTATTCGCGAATGCGGACGCGCCGCGCTGTCGCTCCTTCCCAACGATTTCGAGCTCGGCCTCAAGCTTGCGTATCAGAAACTACACGATGTGCCGTATAGGGAGGTGAAGACGTGTTGGCGCAGGCTGTATACGGATACGAGCTTGTGGAAGGTGTTGAAGCTAGTAGGCGACAGGCATGATGAGCAGTTGCGCGCCGACCTGTCCAATAGCGGGAACGACGAAGTGGAAGTCGATACAAAGAGCGACTGGGTCGATGAAGTGGTGCGGATACTGGATATGACGCTCATACTGACAGGCGCACCTGAGAGGGAGGAGCTCGTAGAGCTTTGGTTTGCAGCGCTGAAGGCTGTTCTAACTCCTCCAGGATCTCATCTTGATTTCGACGCTCCAGAACGGCCGCGTAAGAGAAGAAGACTATCACATGCGGGCCAAACTTCGTGCGTACCAGCAAGCTTCGCAACAGTGCTTCCCGATCCTCCACCCACCCTTCGACACGCGATCCCACGAACGAAAGAGCTCAGTCTGGAGGCTTTCCAGGAGAGACTCGGCGATGCAAATACACATACCCCACTCATCATCGAGGGTGCGATACAACATTGGCCCGCTCTTGATGAGCGGCCGTGGAACGATCCAGCATATCTGCTTGAGCAGACGCTTGGTGGTAGACGGCTCATACCGGTAGAAGTTGGGAAGAGCTATACCGATGAAGGTTGGGGCCAGCGCATAACCACCTTCCGTGACTTCATGGAGACGTATATGCTCGAAGTTCATAGAGGGGCTGTCCCAACTGCAGCGCACACAGACACGACGCTGAGTCCTGAACTCGACAAGGCAGACAGCAGCACGAAACCCACACCTACCGGCTATCTAGCCCAACACGACCTCTTCGCCCAGATCCCCTCCCTACGCGCCGACATCAGCATACCCGATTACTGCTACTGCGAGCCCGCTCCATCCCCTCACCTCACACACATCAAACCCGTCGCGAAGCTCGAAGAACCTCTTCTGAATGCTTGGTTTGGCCCCGCAGGCACCATATCACCCCTCCACACCGATCCCTACCATAATATCCTCGCACAAGTTGTAGGATACAAATACGTGCGTCTCTACGCACCTGCGGAGACGCAGCGTCTGCATCCGAGGAGTACGGATGAGAGTGGAGTGGATATGAGTAATACGAGTCATGTTGATTTGGATGAAGCTATGGCTTTGTATCCTGAGATATCTTGTTCGCAGACTGCGCGAGAGTGTGGCGGAGATCACGATGAAGTTCTGCGTGAAAGAAGGCGGGAGTTTGAGGGTGATTTCTCTGGATTTAAAGACGCACACTACATCGAAGGTATCCTAGCACCAGGTGAATGTCTCTACCTACCCGTGGGTTGGTGGCATTACATACGTAGTCTGACACCAAGTTTCAGTGTAAGCTTTTGGTTCAACTAGACAATCATCGTATTTCTCTTCTTCCATATATCATACATTCAATCCATACACATGTCCAATTCCTCTCTTCCACCAACCAGTCTTCCCACATCCTACATCTTACCACCACCCTTCTTCCTTCTAGTATCCCCTCAAACACCCACCAACACTTCCTCCCGACAACCCGCCTAAGCACGCCGCGCACGGTCTGGACACCGACCACACACGCCCTTCAACGTCCCGCGATGCACTGTATCCGGCACTCCGCTCCCACAGACTCCATCGCGCGCGTTCCAGTATGCACATCGCCGATAAAGATCTGTGTAGACACAATAGCAGCCTTCATAGGTGGTTTCTTCCCATTCGCACATGGTTTATGTTGGTGAGATTGTAGTTGGAGATGTGTTGGTGTTTGGCTTGGAGGTAAATTTGATTCTGATCGAGTGTATGTGCGCGTTGGGGGTGGCTTGAGATATCTTTTTGTTTTCAAGGGTGAAGTGTGTGATCTGGATAATATGTATAGCTTGGTATACGATTGAGGTTCTGGGGTTATACGAAAAGCGGGAAGCAGACTGCTTTTATACAGTATGCGTTGTTTGGAGTGGCGGTTTCCATTATCGTAGTTGAACGAAGATGTTGAATGAGTCCCTCATCACGATTACTATGGCCGTCTGCTCTTCCATCAGCGTTGCTATATTCCCCATGCCATAGTCCTTGTCTTTCCTGACATACACAAACATTTTGCTTGATGAGGTTAAGTGGATGCTTCCATGATCAATCATGTAAATGTAAACATAGATGCCATCGGACACAACCAATTGAATCATAACATATCCCTTTGAGCACACTACAGATTCCAGACCCATTTCATCCTCCTCCCCCCTTCATCCACACTACCCAAAAGCCGGAGCCAACGCATACCCCACAACCAACTCCTCGCCCTGCCTAAAGCAGCTCCACAGATTCCCGACCCCCTCATCCAACGCAGGACTAAACACATTGCCCACATAGCAAAACACACTCTCATGCTCCTTGACTCCCAGCCGCTTCCGCAGAAAACGTACTATCGTTGCGAAAGATTGGTTGGTGGACAGCTTGAAGATGCGTTGGGTTAGGTGGGGGGCTGAGCCTATGGGTTGGAGACGTATTGTGACTGTGGTGGGGGGTTAGTGGGTAGAAGAGAGAAGGGAGGAAGAGGTAGGATGGTGGGAGTACATGGGGGATGTAAAGTGTCTCCGTTGTTGGGTGTTTGAAAGATGGATGAACGAAAGGGAAAGGGAATACCTTTCTGAACAGCGAGATTTCCTGCTCCTTCCAACGCTTTTGAGGCGTCTTTGGGGAGGTTGGTCAGGACGACTGAGGCTGCCATGGTGAGAGGCGCCTCTGTTGTATCATCTTCCTCAGGCATCCTCTCTTTTGGTGATTCAGACATGGCGAGGGTTAATGTGTACTGATGCGAAGCGAAGAGTGAAGAGTGGGTATAACGGCTATTTTAGGCTGACACTCAAAGGATCGGGAGACTGAAGGAGGTCTGATATGGGAAAAGCGAATGTTTGTGAGTAAGTGTTCGTTCGAGGCAAGAGCGATGGTCACGATGGAAGGTGTAAACGTCGGCCTAGCCAATCAGCGCCCCACTACCCCAACATCACTTCTGTAATGCGCAAGACAATCGTTCAACCATGTCATCTTTCGCATTGATATCTAGTGTTTTCTACATATCTGATACGATAATGATATATAACATAGCCTCCAGTATGGCGTCGTCCGCGTTCGTCGCCAAGTAACCTCCCCAGTATGACAATGTTCTACAAACCTCCATAGTAGTACCAACCCTCGTTTACTAAAAACACACGCGTGCACACCACCAGCCAGCCGGTTTGCAAAGCGCAACAACCAGCAAAGATGACCCGAAGGTCATGACGCAATAGCTATATACAAAGGGGATGCATGCATCGTTAAGCCACCAGGGATCAGTGATCATGGGCCTATACAGGGTAAGGAAATGGAGCAAGTCAAGCTATGTCGCCAATAAGGGGAAAGGTAGAAGCTGCGCCTCGAAAATGCTATGGAAACGGGTATTCGCTCGCAGAGTAATGCCATGCGCCCGGGGGCGAGAAGTGAACAACAGGTGCGATAGGAAATTATGTCGTGGGTATTAGTGAGGTCGTGCATTACGCCGTAAGGGATGCAATGTGTGGCCGTGTAGTCTGCATGAGCCGCAAGGCTCATCGACGATCAAGTTGGGCGAGTAGCTGGTCAAGCTCAACCCAGTTGTCCGTGGTGACTGCGAACTTGCGGTGCTTGCGGGAGACGACGTGCTGTATGATGTCAGTATATCAATTGTGGAAGCATGTGCATAGTGCGTACCTCGTCAAAGTCATTGAACTTCTCCCTGCAGTTCTCGCAGTAACCAGGCTTCAGCTCCTTCTCAACAGTCTTGCGCCTGCGGAGGGCTGCTGCTTTACGAGCTTGTCTTTCTTCGTCTCCATCATCGTGTGTGTGACCCATGTTCTCCTGGGCCTTGCGCTTTGCCGCGCGCATGGGTTGAGAATGCTCATAGCTGAGCGCAGTCCTCACATCGTTTGTGACGGACGAATGGCCACTATTCGTATTCGCCGACGGTACGCTGTTCTTCTCGAGGACTTTTCGTTTCAGTTGATTGACTTCCTTGCTGTTTCCAGCACGAGGCGCAGCAGCAGTCGAAGAAATCATCTGCGAGCGAATGGCGGACGTGATGTTCGATTGGTGTAAACCAGACGCGACTGGCTCACCAGCAATGAAACGGGGCATGGCTCGGATGCTAGCCTGAGCACTGCCAAACATAGGTGGTGGGCCGTCTGCCGTGTTGCATCGCTTGGGAGGAAGGGCCTTTGGAGGATCTAATGGTTTCGCATCTCCATCCTGTTCTTCTTTGATGATGGCAGCAGGAGCGCTGGGACGCCTTGCCAGATTGTTGTTCTCTCCCAAAGCATTTTTCTCTTCCATAGCTGAAGCAGCACGCGTCCGTGGCGCCTGGGCAGCCTGCCTGCGGCGTGCTTCCTGCTCTTCCTGCTGTCGGCGACCGAAATGGGGATCCTCCACGAACGGGCACTTGCCGTTACCGGAGGCACGGAACTGCGGCCATTTGCCCTTCTCTTTCTCAACCTTCTGGTATTCTCGGATCATGACGGGTCGGGTAACCTCGTCCATATCGTGCACGTAGACGTAGTATCCACGGAGCGGAATCATGTCCTGCGAGGCCATGACGTAGTCGCGGTCCAACTTCTCATTTTGTAGCAGCCTTTGCAGATCGGCAGGACGGCCCTTGTGCTGCGTAGCCACCGCTTGACGTGTCGAATGGGTAGACGCGTCCTCCCCAGTCTCCTTGTTGAACATGGTATCCACCATGCGCTGCAACTTCTCGACGGACCATATCTTCATACCCAAGCTCTTAGCCTTGTACAGGATATCACCACGGTCGGACTTCTCGAGGGCGGCATCGAAGATGGACTTTTTGTTCTCCAGCTGGGCCGGGTTGATGGTGCCTTTGTGGGAGGATGAACTGCCATCGAGGTCGGCGGGAATGGAACGCGTCGTGATGACATGGGTGACTTCCCGAGAGAAAAACTTGACTTCTCGCTGGTGACTGTTAGCACGACGAGTGTAGAGCAGGGTATGCCAGACGTACGGAACCTAAGACGCGTGCCCTGTTCAGAAGTTTATCTTTCTGGGGTTCTGAGACGCTATCAAAGTAGAACGCAAACTGGGGGAACAGCTTGCGGTAGTGACGCTGCCATTGTCGAATCGTTTCTAGGTCGTTAGATGCACGCTGTGCGGCCTGCTTTGACGGAGCCTTGGTCTCTCTTGCTGCTTCCAGCTTGCGAGTCAAAGCCGTGGGCTGGGCCCCACTCCGACGAATAAGGCCGTGACGGCGAGCTTCAGCATCATCAACCTCGATGAGCTGTTTTTTGGGTGGTGGCTGGCCATAGGGGACATCGCGTTGCTCGCTGGCGTGGGAGCGTTGGCGCTTTCCTCCTATGGCAGTCGCGCGTAACGGGGAGTTCGTAGCGTTTTGCAGGTTGGCGAGGGGGACGCGCCGGTTCGACATGACTGAAGGAACCTGGGGCGACGGAGGGACAGCCACTGCTGCCATACGTAGGATAGCGGCTGAGGTCGCTTCGAGGTGTAATAGATGGGCGTGGTGGGAGGGGCACGTGTGCGTGTAGCTCACGACGCGACGGTACAGGCACGTCGAGATTTTTCTAGCAACGCGTAGCAGCCATGTCGATGCGAGGGAGCTTCAGAGACCGAGGGAGATGTTGACGACACAGCAATTGAGCGAAGGTGAAGCGCGTTGCAGACGTCGATCTGCTTTCATCGACCAAGGAAAGAGTGTCTTTGTTTGGTCCGGAGGCTGGGTACAGTATGATGCAGGTCGGGCTAGAGCGACTGCGGTTAGCCTGAAAATCTCGCGCGAACCATCCACAACATCATTTGCCTAGACAACGACACTGGGCAAACAATACACCCTTGCCGACAACACCGTCAGTGCGCCCTGCACGACATCTCGCGTCTGCGAATCTCCCACCGTATTGCTGGCTCACGATTCAGCGTATCAGGGGAAGATTTGCAGCTTCTGCATGCGGCGCGCCTCTGCTATTTGCACTGACGCCGACCCCACTTCTCCTGTCTCCTGTCCTGCGATTAATTCGACGACGAGCGCTGCACCATTAGGCCCGTCTCATTTCGCGTCCTTAGGCCAACACGGGCTGGTGGAAAGCTCCCGCGTCTTCTATTTCCAGGGGACCGTGACGGCTTCAAACTTATCCAGGGTCTGGATGATGGAGGCTTTTGTGGGTAGCCGGAAGTGTCACCCACCTTGGCCGCGACTTTGTTCTATGGGCCGCAAAACACCGGAAGCGTCAAGAAAAGTGCATACGAGAATAGACAAAACATACACGCACAAAGACGTCATGTCGGTGATGTACGTTCCGGGTGCTGCCATGCATTTAACAGGTATTGGTAACACGCAGAATTTCAGCAGAGTATACTACGTGATGACCTGGCCTCTGCATATACGGTTGCAGTTGGCCCTGAATACAGTAGGTCTGCTGTTGCACATACGCTCCTACACACTCCTTCTAGGGCTTTCAATTTGTTCTCAGACTCTCTTTCGTTCTCGTGGTTACCACATCCTCGGTTTCCAGCGCTGGCTCGTCCTGTGGCTTGCTGCCTCATTATTGTCTGCCATGTCCTGTCAATGTCACTTCGTCTCCTACTACTTCCAGGACCGTATAGATTATGTGGAAGTAAGAATGCTGCGAATCTAAACGAGCGTGGATATCAGACATGAACATCAAGATCATGATTGTAATACCAGGTCGTGCATCTTTCCTCAACGTTTTGCTCAGTGAAAGATCCACGCGTGCGGATGGTGACCTGATCATTCACTTTGACTTGAGCAAAACGCAAACAGAGAGCGCCTATAAAGTCTCTGGACTGCGTGTTTCTAGCACCTCCACTCTCCCAACTCGACTATATACAACATCGTCACCATGACCGATTCGTACCGTCCGCCGTACGATTCCAACCGTCAATGGACACCAGCGTCTACACCTTCTGAGGCTGCGCTCAACTATGATGACGCGGATGTGAACCGTATCCCGATCAATCCTCGCCGTTCCAACGTCGCAATCCCAGCTCAATCACCACGGCTATGGGATGAAGACTCAAACTCGCTCATGCATCGCACTATCCGCGCCTACGATCTCGTCGTGAACTACGATCGCGACTCCCACGGCGGTACCCGCTGGTCACGCGAGGACATCGATCGCGTTCGAGACCTCGGCCGCTATCTGCATGGCGACGTCCGCGATTTGAAGCACTGGAGTGAAGTGGTGGCAAAGGACGGGGAGCAAGACGCGTCCACTATGGATAAGCTTAGGGATGACGTCGAAAACTTGCGAAAGTACTGTGAGCAGATTCAAGCCATCATCAGGGATACCGAACGTATTCCCCTGCGCCAACGTATGACACGAGACGATGGAGCGCAGATTGGTCAGAATGTAGATGAGGGCCATAGTCTTAATGGTGGTAAGGACATCTACCCTAGTGTGACACCTTAAGTACTGACTCCTCGCTGCCTCCAGACACCAACGAGCTCGACGAGAAGACCAAAGAAGGCGAGGATATGGACGTCGAGATGAGTACCGGCCTAGAGGAGAAGCCTGAAGTAGTCGATCCGACACTTAACCCACGGCAGGCAGTCTGGGCGACTACACCGTCAACACGATTTGCTTGGTGAATGGTCATGCATCTCTGCAGGCATTTGGGTCGTGAATTCTTGTAGTATGCACTGTAGAACGAGTGGCAGACTAGTTCACGTAGCACGTTGGCGTCGCGTGTGACGAAGCAAAGATATCCAAATGTTCCCACACGTTTTCCACGTTCCAGCTGATTGGTGCTCGGTGCTCGGCTATCTCAGGACCCCTGCGCAACGGCCTGCACCTGTGGTGTGAGCGACTCAACGCTTTCACATGCTTGCAACTCACGACTCTCGAAAATAGCACGGATTCGGAATAATGCCGTCTGCGCCAAACGAGGATAGCCGCTATGCGGCGGCTGTCGCACCTCTAGGCTTATCTCGCATATTTTCATCGCCATCCTCGATCTTCGCCCGTTTCCATTCGGCTGCTTCCTATTCGTGTGCGCTCGCGGAAGAGTCTGGGTGAAGCCGCTGCTGGGATCTACAACCGCACAGCTTGGTGGATACGCCCGGGAGATAAGCCGAAAGTATGCTGAGGCTTGAGCGCGCTGATATCTGCACGGCGACTCTTGACATGGCGTCTCTAATGGAAAGGGAGGATACCAGCTTCAGACCCAGTATGCTCTACAGCGTCCTACCCACTGTCGTATCGAACCATCTTCCGACGATACCTTCGCTCCGGCAATCTCTCAACGACGTACGAAACCGCGGATCACATAGTAAATCAGCCTCGGTCGACGAACTGCCACAGCCCGAGACTCCTCCGCCAGGCTATTCGTCGATACCCCCGAGCGGCTCCGTCACACCACAGAGACTGTCAGTGGCGTTGAGTGAGGCAGACGTCGAATTTGTGGAAGATGGATTGGATAGACCTGGCTCTTCAGGAAGCGCACCTCCACAGCCACATGCCACTCACGAGAGTGGCTGTGGTATCAGGTGGAAGTACGCCACCTTAGGTATGGATGGTCGCTTATGAATGGTGATTTTGCATGCTCACACCTTACAGGAACAAGCCTTGTGGCTCAAGCATCTCGAGAATCAAGCGAATCGATCAGTAGCCCCGACGAGACATCCGCGACGCTGACCCGACAACTCTACATACACGGCATAACTTACCTACTTCGAGGGCTCCCAGCGAAGCTCACCCCAGAAGAAACTTTGAGCATACAGGCGGCTCTTCCACAAGACGTAGTCGACACAACAAACCACGCGAATACGCACGCGTTACTTCCAGTCTCGCAACGCAGCTCTAGTGCTCAAAGAGCGCCTCCACAAGACCCCACGATCTTGCACCGCCTGACCGCCACCCTCGTCCTCCAGTCCTTCGTCCTCATACAGTTCATTCTACCATACATCAAGCTATTCCTATCACATACCTACCAGTTCGAGAGGAAGCATCAGATCACAAAACGGCTCGTCAATACAGGCGTCGCGACTGTCGATGACATCGGACGGAAGACACTGAGGCTGTCGCAAACCGTGTGCCAGATGAACGATGGCATGGTAGGACAAGCGATCAACGAGATGACCATCTGGTGGGTTAGAGGTGTCACCGGAGGTGTTCAACAGGGTCTCGCCGAGGGATTACAAGCTATGAGGATAGCGGAGAGCCAGCGGGGTGAGGAGTGTGTGGGGCGGATCAACTGAGTATCTGGACTGCATTAGCTATGGCGTTAGGCATTTGCATGATTTGGTAGATTGACGAATTAATGATATGCATCGACTGTTCCACTCGAGCTGCTGGACCCTGATCATGTTCTACACGTGATCTGCCGCTTATCGTTATCGGGCGGACTTCCTAGCGCGTTGTCGACGCACGTCCCTTGGAAAAGTGCAATGGCAAAGTTTCTAGCGGTAACATTCTAACGAGTACACGCCATTCTTTTCTCCCCATTCGCCGTCTTCTTTCAGGCGCACACGCAGAGTACTCTAGTTGCTCATTCTAATCGTTCAATATACCCTCTGTTACGAACGAGCGTGTACCATTACCCGCACATCATGTTCGGCGCAGTGAGAAGATGTCCCGCGACCCTCGCGAGGAATCTTGCCTCCATCTCTACCAGGACCCTCCGCACACCCTTCCCTAATACGTCGAGCGCCTTAAGAATACCATTGCAGTCGGCGCGCCTTGGAAATGCCTCGTTTGCTGGTTTCCACAACAGTGCCGCAAAGTGGCAACAAGAGGCCCAGCAGAGCATTCAGGAAGATGGTCCCGTCACAGAGTTCCAGGACCTGGCCACACGCGGCCTTGTCCACCCCAACCTAATCAACACTATCACGAAGCAAATGAAGCTCACGACCATGACGGACGTGCAGTCCAGGACCATCAATGAGGCCTTGAGCGGGGTTGACATGTAAGATCTTTCTTCGACTGCAAGTTCAATTCACTAATGTCCTGCAGCATCGCACAAGCAAAGACCGGTACCGGTAAAACACTCGGCTTCCTCATCCCTATCATCCAACGAATTATCGCGAACGACCCCCAGCTCGGCGAGAAGGTCAGAGGATACAAGCGCGCCAGACCAGACGACATCCGTGGTATTGTCATCTCGCCAACCCGTGAACTGGCAGAGCAAATCGCTGTCGAGGCTAAGAAAGTTACCGCCGGGACGGGCATCATCGTGCAGGTTGCTGTCGGAGGCACGCAGAAGAGGGCGATGCTTCAAAAGACTCAGCGCGAAGGGTGCCATCTCATGATTGCTACTCCCGGACGACTGATGGACATTCTCTCAGACCCTTACTCCGGTATCAAGGCACCGAAGCTCAGAGCATTGGTCATGGACGAGGCGGATCGCCTCATGGACGACGGTTTCCAGAAGGAGATTGAAGAGATCAAGAACTTCCTTCCCGATCCAGCCGAGGTCGAACGCCAGAACCTCATGTTCTCCGCTACTATTCCCCGCGATGTCGTCAACCTAGTTCGCCAGATCATGCGCCCCGGCTTCCACTTCGCCAAGTGCGTCGATGAGAACGAGGAGCCAACACACCAGCGTATCCCGCAAAGACTCGTTCACCTGAACGGTTTCGAGAACGTCATGCCCACACTTTACGATTTGATCCTCCAGTCACAGCAGAAGGCACAGGCTGGTGAAACCCGACCCTTCAAGGCCATCGTCTATTTCAACAGCACTGCTGAGGTCACACTGGCAGCATCAGTGTTCTACAAGCTCAATGGCGGCTTCAAACGCAACACCCCACTTTCTGGCACCAGATGTTACGAGATTCACGCCAAGCTCTCTCAACAGCAACGTTCAAGGGCTGCAGATGATTTCCGTCTCGCGAAGTCCGGCATCCTCTTCTCCTCGGATGTAACAGCCCGTGGAATGGATTTCCCCGAAGTCACCCACGTCATCCAGATCGGTCTCCCTCGTGAGCGCGACTCCTATATCCATCGTCTCGGTCGTACTGGACGTGCTGGCAAGGAGGGTGAGGGCTGGTTGCTTATCTCACCCTTTGAGAAGCAAGAAGTCCGTCGTCGTCTCCGCGACCTGCCTCTTGTCGACGCCACTGATATGCTCGAGACTGCCACCGTTGACATGAGCGAACCGGCCGAGCTCCCTGAGAACGTCGCAAAGATTCTCTCTGACACTGTCGAGGCACACAAGAAGGTCTACCCCGACCAACTCGATGCCGCATTCCGTGGTTTGTTCGGAAGCTACCAGTGGTATGGTGACAAGCAGGGTCTGCTAGAAGGTGCGAACCGTCTGGCTGAATTTGGCTGGGGCATGCCATCCCCACCCCCACCACCTGCTAGCCTCTTCTCCGGAGGCCGCGGACGTGGCGGCGGTGGTCGTGGAGGCTTTGGTGGAGGACGTGGCGGTGGCGGTGGCTTTGGTGGCCGAAGCGGTGGCTTTGGCGGTGACCGCGGCGGCCGCAGTGGAGGCTTCGGAGGTGACCGTGAAGGCCGCAGCGCAGGCTTTGGTGGTGACCGTGAAGGCCGGAGCGGAGGCTTCGGTGGTGACAGGAGAGGAGGCGGCGGTTTCGGCGGTGACCGCAGAGGAGGTGGTGGTGGTGGCTTTGGCGGCGACAGGAGAGGAGGTGGAGGCTTCGGTGGTGGTGACAGGCGCGGAGGCGGTGGTGGCTTCGGTGGTGACCGACCAAGGAGAGAGGCCCGCGAGTTCTAAACAGCTACCCAGCTGTTGAAGGAACTTCTGCCCCGCGTCCTTGAGATGTAAGTCTGTCACACCTTCCGTCTCGCCATTTTTCTTCTCTTCTTTCTTGTACTATATACCTGTATACCCCCCACAGCAAGCTTGGAAACGAGGGATGATGACGGACATGTCGTTGTATCGATACACACTGGTTGCATTGGGCGGCGTTCACAGGATCATGTCCCGCTCCAAAAAGCAGCAGCGCATGTTGTTGTCGCCGCAGCGATCTTTTTTCAGGGTCTTGGTTGATAACGAAACGTATAAACAATCTCCATTCATACTTCTGGAGTTGGTTGTTCATGTAAAGGTAGTTAGATGGTTTAGGATGAGAAAAATTTTATTATCTGTTCATCTGGTGTCTTGGGTTGATTGATTTGTGAAGGAGGTCACGTATGTATCCTGCAAAGGCATGCTAGATGTTTGATGAAGACAGTATGAACTCCCATGGCAAGATCTGAGAGGACTATGCTTCTGAATGATGGAACCTAAAGCCAGCATTTACGCAATCGTCTCCCCTCAATCACCTTCGCATCCTCTCAGTCCCCGTCTCTGTTACAATACCAACACGCGTCAGTAACGCAAGATGCTCTCTAGTGCAAGGTCGGCCCGGAAACCTGGACACATACCACGACAGACCTCGAGAATCCAAGCTATGAGCTAATAGAATTTCGTGTTTCCTCTCCCCACTAGTTTCCCATCCATTGGTTAGGTAACACTGTCCCCCAAGTCTCTAACAACAAGTTCATATATCCCATAATCCCAAAACTATCGAACGATTGCACCGCGCATGGCCACGGAGAATCCAAGCATAATGTGCGACAGGCATGTACATAGCGTGTGCCCGCATAGGTGTGATAACCACTAAGATTACCCCACCTGTGCGGCCACACGCTTTATACAGACCTCTCGCGCATTGTGTTTACAATTAAAAATCTGTTATGCGTATTGCTGTCGTTTTTTTTTTGGTATAGTGACTAGTGTGTTTCTACTGGCTGTTTGTTGGTAGTGAGCAAACGGAAAGAAACCCTAGGTTCGGTTCGAGATGGGGGATGGTGGGTCTTTTTGGGATAAGATCGCATGGGTTTGGGAGGTTGGGGGAGGGTTTTTTTCTTTGCATTGTGTATGGGATGGGATGTAGAGGCGAGTGTTTCACTCACATGGTGCGAAGGTAGATAGCTCGCTGGATTGTGATGGACTGTTCAACGTTTGCGTCTTTTGGTATCTATCAAGATAATGATGCTCGTGATGATGTAGAAGAATCCTGGTGTACGCACAATTTAATGTCGGGAACAATGTATTTGTCCTCTATAATGTGCAGAACAACCTTCGTCTGTTACATAACTCTAAAGAAGGGGAAATGACTACCGACAAGACCAGGAAGCGCCCTATCAACACTCCATCACAACAAATCTGACTTCTCCTTCTCCTCATCAACCACCGTTCTAAATTCCTCAAACGCTTTCTTATCCATAGGATACGTATGTTCCGTCGCCGGATACTCCCTACTCTTGACCTCTTCCCTGTACTGTGATATCGCCCGATGCGCCTCCTCCCATACATTCCCATACTGCTTGACAAACTTGGGCAGGAAGCGTCCAGGTGGGAAGTTTCCCAACATATCAACCTGTACGAGCACCTGACCCGAGCAGCCATTCCCTGCTCCGATACCAATAGTAGGTATACGCAGTTCTCTGGTAACCACAGCAGCGACTTCAGCTGGCACGGCTTCTAAGACGACGGCAAAAGCACCTGCTTCCTGGACGGCGAGCGCATCGTCGAGGAGTTTCAAGGCGGAGTATGTGGATTTGCCTTGGACGCGGAAACCTCCTAGGGCATTTTGACGCTGAGGTGTGAGGCCGATGTGCGCGAGGACGGGGATGCCAGCTGACGTTATCTTAGCTATTGTAGGAGCCATTTCCTTGCCGCCTTCTAGTTTAATCGACTTGACGCGACCGATTTTGATCATGCGGATAGCGGATTCGAGGGCTTGGGCGGGCGAGATCTCGTAGGTTCCCATGGGAAGGTCGCCGACCTGGGAGGTTGTTAGTGGGCCTGACAAGTGTTACATGAGGGTTTTGGGACGTACTGTGAATGCACCTTTTGTTGCGCGCGCAACAGATTTGCAGTGCAGTAGCATCTCTTCCATTAGTACTTCGCTGGTGTCTTCCATACCTAGTGCTACCATGGCCAGACTGTCTCCGACGAGTATCATGTCCATGCCCGCGTGGTCAGCGACATGTGCGCTGGGGAAGTCGTGCGCGGTGATCATGGTGATGGGCTCGTTCTTGCGATATAGACTCTGCAGCGTATTGAGTGTGACAGGTTTACGCGCATTTGCTGGCGCAGAGCCCAGCGGGGAATGTGAACTCCATCGGATCTGCGCGGAAGGCAGTATGGTTCGCGATATCGATGACAGCGGCGAGTATGCACGTGGATTTGTTTGAACATGTCGTGAAGACGTTCGCAGCACGTTCATGAGGGCACGCGACATGGCGGCAGTGTCGCGGGTATGGTTGTGGTGGGTATTTTGGGCGGTAGAAAATTTGTCAGAGCCCCTGAGGACGGTGTGGAGGTTTGTTCGTAAGCCATGGTCCTAGGGCGGGATGGGTGTTGCTTTTAAGCAACATGTGCAGAGAGCTGCGCTGAAGATTGTATACCTAACCTTGGAGTTTTGGAAGAACCGAGGGTCAGCCTGCGCCCAGACGCCAGGGGTCTGGATGTGCCCTGATTGCTTCGGCGAGTCGATTACTTGGTACGCCCCGCCTTTTGGTTATGACTATGTGTATTGTAGCGTGTCCGTCCCATCTGCCTTTGTTTCTCTCTGAATTCAGCGTTTTGCTTCGAGTTGCAGAGGGCGTCGTTCGGACCGGCGGTGAAGGCCTCAGGCGAGGATCTCGGGGAAGCTGCGGCATTGCTCCTCAGTGATTGGATGTCGGTCCCAGAGCACCTTCAGTCTCGGTATGCATTGAACTTATACTATCTTCAGCTGTGCGGTCGGCATAAGCTTCGAACAAATCTTGGTTGATTCAGACGGAATTGAAGATTGCCTCGTTCCATCTACGCTGAAGTGTCAAGTCAGATCAGGGAGGCGGTAGCCGTCGGGAACCAGCCAGTCTGCGTTTGGTAAAGAAACGTCGCGCTTCATGCACGGCGAGTGTATCTCAGTCTTTCTGCTGTTCTTGTGCATCACCGTAGATCATTTCAGGGCGTCTTGTTATACTTGGTAGATTCAAATGTTGGGTTTGGATGGCTACGCGTGGCACACGGTGACGTAGCCTTTGGAGTCTACTACCTAGGTATCTGCACAGCTGCGAATAGACATGTAAGCACCTGGGTAGAGTCAGTGATAGTAGGAATAGGTATTATGATGACTGGAGAGCAGTGCTGTTATGAAAGCATGAGGCAGAGATACGCAGTCGCGCCGTGGTCTCGGCGATGACTTGCCCGGCGAGACGTGCGCAAGCGTGACATGCCGGTATCGAGCTCGTGATCGCGACTACCGCATTCATCACTCCCGCCTCACTGTTCCTGCCCTTTGACACGTCCGACCCCAAAGACGCGACAACAACACACATTCACCGATCGACATCCCTACCAGGGTTCAAACAACTTCGATCTGCCAGCAAAGCACACACCACTTGCCAACGAACGCGCCCCTCATCCGCTATCGATAGCCCCGCCGCCTACCTCACGAGAGCTCTCACTGCGAGCTGCACACTACCATACACGACGTAAAGAGAAGCGGAAGACTAGGGAAGAGCAGCATCCTTTAAAGATCGCGATATCAGGAACGCCAAAATGAGTTCGCCAAAGAGACGTATTGAGACGGATGTATGTGGAGACCTTCACCCCGGTGGTTGCTGAGCAAAGGACAAGAGCTAACCGAGGCCTCTTTCCAACTATACAGGTCATGAAGTATGTTGCGCATGGTTCCGGCTGTAAGACAGAATGCTAATACGCCATCAGGATGTATGTCGACCATTTTACCGCCTTCTTCGCGCCACGCGCCTGGCAACCATGGTGAATCCTGATAGCTGATACAAGGCAGGCTCATGAGCGACTACGAGGTGACTCTGGTCAACGACAATAGTGAGTAACATGACACCCATTCCTATCGGATACACAGCTAACATCCCGTAGTGTCAGTCCTTCCTACCATCCGAATCCGCATCCGCCGAAACGACGCTGACACATCACAGGCAGGAGTTCTACGTTAGGTTTAAGGGCCCAGTAGAGAGTAAGTTGTGCACGCGCCATGCGCATTATCATGTGCTAATGAAGGACAGCGCCATTCGAGGGCGGGCTTTGGAAGATCCATGTCGAGTTGCCTGATCAGTATCCGTATAAGAGCCCTAGCATCGGCTTCGTGAACAGGATATTCCACCCCAATATCGACGAACTGTACGAACTATACCTCTATTTGGCTACATTGAAGAATGCCCGCTTACTTGTACAGCTCTGGCTCCGTCTGCCTCGACGTTATCAACCAGACATGGTCACCAATGTACGACATGATCAACATCTTCGAGGTCTTCCTTCCTCAGCTCCTGCGATACCCAAACCCGACCGATCCTCTGAACGGCGAGGCCGCAGCCCTCCTTATGCGCGAACCTAAGAGCTACGAGGCCAAGGTGAAGGGTATGTATACAAGGGTGAGTCGTGTGAGCCAGGCTAATGTACATCTAGAATACGTCCAGAAGTACGCCAACAAGGACACTGCCGAAGACTCCGACAAAGACGATGGCGATGACGATGAGATGAGCTCTGTCGGCAGCTACGAGTCAGGCGATGAAGATGAAGCGGCGGGCAATATGGAAGACATCTGAGCCAACCCTTCTTCGGGTGCTATCAGTCTCCTTTGTATTGTCCACGACCTTTCTTCTTCACTCTATTTCCATGGCTGGATGTTCACGGCGCTGATATGGCGCATATAAAGGCCACATTGCTACATATTCCCCTGACATGTGGCTGCTTTACGGTTTGGTTCTGGGATTGGATCTCTCTGTTGGCGTTTGTGTCTTGCTTTTGAATTTCATAGTAGGCTTGTGACTAGGGTCATTTCCTTCGTCACTCTTGTGTAAGATTGGTCGGATGACCTTCTCGATCTTATAAGTTAAGGCCGATGTTAGAGGTACTGTATGCTATTACCTGACATTTCCTCTCACTACTCACTTTGCTCAACTCTCACATCAGTCCTTTTCTCATGTCTTTTCGCCTTTCTTATAACTCTATGAACTCACTCTCTCTACTTGTTCGTTGCTGTTTCCGTCAATTCGTACAGCACATGCAATAAGTATCGCACTCAACAGCCGTACCTGGCACATAAACGGATGCCTTCATGTGGCACTGGTTCCTGTTCATTGCCGCGAGCTACTATCGTTCTTTATTGGCTATTACTCTCCCTTCCTACCGTGTCTCAGGATATATACATACCATTGGGCCGCCCACCGGCTCCTCACCGCTCCACACTACCAATCAACCGACGCTCCTCACGGTGAAGGCGAATCACGTCCACATCAAGCCCTACCGCTTTCTTCCCCGCTCCTCGTCTTCTTCACCTCGAAACACTTTTCGCCATGCGGGGGTGCAAAGTTCTCGTCGCCCGGCCCGAGCGCGTCCGCGTCCGTTTGAATATAAACACCCAATCGAGCCATCACAACAACACCTCGACGCGAACAACAATTTTTCACAGCGCACAACACTTTTACTGGCAACAGCAGTTATATACCAGGTCAGAGTACGGAGTTCCCCTTGCATACCCGGGATCTTCGTGGTTTGGAAGCTAAATTGATAGAGCGACAGTCAAGGTCAAGATGGTGTCTCACAACGAGGCAGCCAGTCGCCACGACAAGCGTGCCAGGGAACATCCGGCACTCAACGCCAACACCAGTACTGGTTTCACCAACATCGGAGCTCCGACTAACTCAAGGCGTTCGACTGGGTACCTGGGTCGGAATGGCCGTCATGCTGACAGCAGCCGACGCAATTCGGCTCCGGGCACTGGTCTCCCTACTGTACCTCGCCCGCAGAATGATCATGGTCTCAACTATCATGGTAACCCAAACGCATCCTGTGGTCTACTGCTACTAGCTGCTAACACCAGTACCGGTGCCGTCCGCAACAAGGCCAGCCCTGAGCCTGACGACAACGCATTCACTACACCTACCAACCGTCGTATGGTCAAGTCCAGCCCCACTGGTCCGTCTCCCTCGTTCAGTGGCTCGCGCTTGATGCGTGTCCTCCCCGAGTCCCAGCGCCTGCCGTCTCCGACGACGCCGCTTGGCCACGAGCCACCCGCTGCCATGACCATGTCTGCAAGCCCGATCCGCATGCTCAATCGCCCTAAGGGCAAGGGCAAATCGGTCGAAGAGCAGTACTTTCTGCCCGGTCCTCCCGGCTCCAACATCACGGTCGCCAAGCGAGGCAGTTCCAGGAAGCGCTCGAACAATCGGGGCGTCGACGGCGGCGACGAGGATGCCGCTAAGCGCAAGCTCTCTAACCCTATCCTTGCTGCTGTCGTCGTTGGTCGTAAACTTTCGAAACCTCGCAAGAAGCACGTCTCGGAGCGGCCCATCCTCAGGGGATGAGCGGCAATAGGGAGGCCAGGCACATGTAAAGAGCTATTCCTGCGGAAAATAGTGACGGGGGTCTCGACTGTACAAGAGCTGTGTGCTGGATCGCTGTTCGCTGGTTTCCGAGATGCGACGCGATCGACTCACAGTAAGTATTTCTTCCTCAATGTCTTTCTTCAGCGTTTTGCCAGTCATTTTTCCACGCATGCGCTTTTCTTCGCTTTTTGCAGTTCGAGTCTGGGAGGTGATCGGGTGAGTTGTATGTGCTGGATATGGCGATGGTGGGATATGGATCAGTTCTGTTGCTTGTGAGTTGCGCTTCTCTTCGGTCAAACGGACGGGATATGAGGATGTTGACGACGAATTATGGGTCTGGATCTCGGTCTCGTGCTTGTGTTCTTACGACTTTTATGATGGAGTTATGGACGGATGGAAGAACTGGATGATACCCTTTTCCTTGTACCGGAGGATTACTGGTGGAGTTTCAAGGTTCGGATTTGAGAGGTTCGGTCATACGTAGGCTGCTTCTTGTAGCGATCTGCTTGGGCCGAGGGCTCTGAGCAGTATCAATCGAGACTTGAATCTCAATTTTCGTCATGAGTGTGTGGTCTGTGAGAGCGCCTTCCTTACATGAGCTGCCAAGGCACTAATCCATGTGTTACTCACTCAACTTCCGCCTTCCTCTTTCCTACACCTTTCAACCATCTCAAAAGTTTGATACTCGTTGTTCCCGAAGCGATGCCAGGCCGACAGCAAGGCGCTCAGCGTCGCTCCTATCACCACGGCTGTGCCATGCACCCAAGCGACGATTCGGCGGATGAACCACGCCCAACACCTTCATGCCGCACCCCCACACGTCCTTCAATATGCAACAGCGCCTATCGATGCGACAATGAGAATTATACCCGGCGTGGTGAGTCTGCCTCAGTGCGCCGACAGAGAGGCGAGGCCACTACCCCGCCTATCCTGCACGCAAAGACCCAAGATGGTGACTGCGATTAGCCGCTGGTTGGTAGAGGCGTGCATGCCCAATAAAGCCATCAGTTCACCGGTCAATATGCACGTTCAGAATGGTTCTGTCGGGTTCTCTCCCTTTCTATATTGCTGGGTGCTTCCGCACATGAAAAGAGACGGTGTTGCATTCGAAGACACTCCTAGTCCGCAAAATTCTTGGATTTGTGACGCTCATTCTCAGTTCTACATCTTTTTGCTTAAGGTACTCATATCGATACATCATCAGAACGTTATTACCATATCACAATGGAGCCTTTCAGCGCCGCGGCAGCAGCAGTTGCTTTATGCCCAATCGTTATCGGAATTGCCAAAGAACTCCGTGTCGCCTATAAGAAAATTACGTATGCACGACAAGAACTCGAAGAGCTGGTGAACGAGATGGACATCTTTACCGACCTGTACACGGAGTTTCTCAAAGTTTGCTCAACAAGGAAGAAACACAGAAGAAGTGTGTCCTCGGCCAAGCGAAAATTAGTCTCCTGGACCAAACATGCCATCGCAGACTTCAAAACATTGGCGCACAAAGTGGATGCCCTATCGCGGGATCCTGTCTATAAGCACAGCATTATTGATACTGGTCTTGCTAAGTTTAAGTGGTACTTTAACACCAAGCATCTGGTCTATCTACGCGCATCCTTGAGCATTACAAGACAAAGTATGGTCGGCTTCACGAATATCTGCGCCATCGAATTACTAGACGAGCAACTGGCTCACCTCAAATCCGTTTTGACAGCTCAGCAAAGGGAAGATATCTTGTATGAGTATGGTATGACTGTGGAGCAGCGTATACAAGTATTGCAAAGCTCGAGGTAAGCGGGTCTTCATACATGAGTCGAGCTAGGCTTACTCAACGCAGGGATACATACGAACTCAAACAGAGTCAACTACCAAATCGTCTCGAGGAAGCAGAAAAAAAGGTCAACGACTATGCTAAGCAGAAGAATAAACAAGATGTCATCAAGCAGAAGCGACGGGTACTAGACTTCTCAGAGTCAGTAGAAAGACACGTCGAACGTGTCCTTCCTATGGACGATGCTGGCAACAGACCACCTCGCCCACCACGGCGTTCTAGGAATGGCTCAAGATCGCAACGTCACGACTCATCACTGACGTCTCAGTCCACTACTACTACTACTACTACTACTCAAACACAGTCTACGCAACCTTCACACCAAGAATTCTCGACACCAGAATCTCCTCCAACGTCCCCTGAACCTACCCACGTCGACATGCCCAGCGAGCCTCAAGTCGACGAAGAAGAAGTAATCAGCCTACTCAACTTCTGCGAGATATGCGGCGGTACCTGTACAAAGACCGAAGCCCACAACACTTCTATTCAATATATACCCTCAGAGGTAGCGTCTCATACAAGTCTGGTGGCTCCACCTGTGGTATCTCGACCGCCGCCCAAGTCCGAAGGGAATAAAAAGAGGCTGCGCGCAGCCTCCTGTCCACAGACACAACGAACACGACTAAACAGCCAGAGTCCAATGTCTCCAAAGATTGCACGTCACGAGATAGATAGACGCTGTCCAGCTGAACCAACTATCGATGAACTGCATGCTAGTCCATGGTACAGTATGGAACTCTATGTGGACCATGAAGACGACTTGCAAGACGACTCATCCCAAGAGGAAGAACCAAGATATGAGCACGATAATAAGGCGGGTCCGAGTATATGGCAGGCTACTGGTGCGTTTGAGGGGAACATGCCAAGGGGTCTGTCCATACGGCGGCAGAGAAGTAGGTCACCTCAGGACTTTTGGTAGGAGATTGTAAGCACACCGCTTGCGTGTTTGTGTAGGCCCAAAATGGTTTGTCTGAGGCGGGAATTGGGTCCCGGCGGAGTGAGAAGGGGAAACGGTGAAAATGAGAGCACATGAATGGTTTCAGTCAAGATGTATGCGATGGTGTATCCAATTCTTCATGTCCAGACTAATCCAGAAGATCCATTGACCCTATGACCCGTTAAGAAAGCTTCCAAGCTCCCAGCAGATGTGCGCAGATTCATATCCGTATCCTTTCAGCGAGACCAACTCAAACCCAAAAAGGGCGAGTCGAGGTCTCAAGCCGAAAGGACCGAAACATGAATACCGAGCCAGATACTGGGCGACCGATAGTTTACAAGAGCCACGATGCCAACGATGGAAGAAGAGGAATAACCAAGAAAGAAAGAGAGCAAGGAAAAAATCCAACCACCGTTCCCATACTCAAAACAGGGAAGAAAGAAACGCCGATACCCAATGCCTGATAACAATGCAAGTCCCCAATCAACCGATATCCAAAGTAACACCACCCTATTTTTCATCAAACAGAATACTCAAAACCAACCCTCCCGTGTCTCTCTCACACAACAAACTCAATGCACGCTCGCCCTCCACCCCTCCAACGCATTAAAACTAACATCCCCCTCCATACTCTCCTCACCAAACCCTTCCCAAGGAAGTTCATGCGTCTCATCACCACTCTCCTCCGCCCCATGATCCTGTTGCGCCGCACTACGCCTCAGCTCCACACTCTCATCCTCATCCTCATCAACAAAGCTGCGAATCGTAACTTTCTTCGCCTTCTTTTTTCCACCAGTAGGCACCGATTTCTCCGTGTTACCATCGTCTTGTTCTTGCTCCTGTTCAGACTGCTGGACAAGGACTTCTTGTGTAAGGTCGTCGAATTCCGCTTCGGTGAGGTCGTCTGCTTTTTGGCCTTCGAGCACGTCGTGGAGGCGGTAGATCTGCATGTCGAGCCATTCGAGACGGCGGTGCAGGTCTTGAATCGAGGCGTTGAGGGCGTCGCGGCGGCGCTTTCCTAGGCTGGGGTCGTGTTGCTCGAGGAGGGCGCCTTGGACGGCGAGCTCGGCCCAGAGGTGGACGCGCTCATCTTTGAGGCCTTTGACGACGAGGGCGAGGGCTTCGCGGGGGGATTGTGCGGGGCGGAGGGTGGCGTCGGGTTCGTCGGCTGTGCGCGTGGATACAGAGACGAGTTTGGGGACGCGGAGGGGACCGGTGGCTGTGGTGTAGCCTTCGCGGCGGCAGACGGTGCAGTTGTCGTTGTCGTGGTCCTTGTTGATTGGTTTGCGTGAAGTGTTGGGTTGAGAAGTGGTGCTGAGCTTAATGTCGGGGAGGATGAAGGCGGATGTCATCTCGGTGGGAGCGCTGCGGCGTCTGCGGCTGGTGTTGCTGAGCATGGACGCGTCAATGGCTGATTGCTTTGTTTGGGTGGCTTCAGCGTCGGCATCCATGTTCGACATGTTGCCAGTGTCTTCCTCGAAGTGAGTGTTGGTGGTGCGCTGTGTGGTGTCCTTGAGTGATGACTTGCGCACAAGGGATGGTCGTCGTTCGCTCTTAGCGGAAGCAACTGATCTGACGGTGTCCTCACGGGTTTGGCGCTGCGATCGAACGGTATCCTCGCGGACTGGCTCCTCAGTCCTAGCAGATGAAGCACCATGGCGCTCAGCAGCTCGCTGTTCTTCCAGAGATCGTCGAAGCCTAGCAATCTCTTCCTGAGGGAAGAAGCTCAACTCTGTCAGACTCAGGTCAGCAGGAGGCTGAACGGTCGTGGTCTGCCTCGTTGAAGTGGGGTTGCGTGAGATGCGAAGAGTTGAGCGAGGCGCAAGAGACAGATCGGTCGTCGACTCCACATCACTCTCGGCGCAGGCGTGCTTGTCCGCGGGAACAGGTGCTGACACACTGCGGGTTGAGAACCGCGAATGTCCGGTGAACGACTTCCGGGGGCTCTCTTGGTTGGATACTCCGGCGACCTTGCTGTTGCGGACTTCCTGCTGGACACGATTCCTGATGCGCGTACGTGTGTCTTCGCGGCGGTAGCTAGGCTTGCGTTGCAGAGTGTCTTCGAAAATGTGCTCCGTATCCCTAGTTCTCGAAACCGGGCCGGTGGTATCGTCAAAGTGCTGTTCGCTGTCCCTAGCCTTTCGAGCATTCTCACGCTGACGGATCTTTCGCTGCAACTCCGCCTCTTTCCTGGCCCACTCCTCGTTCTCCTCATCTTGCTGAGCTTGCAGCTCGCGAAGCTCGTTTCGGAGGTTCTCGTTGTCCAGACGCATAGCTTCGTTGGTACGCTCTTGTGTCATGTCCTCGAAGTGTCGGATGGTGTCGTCGCGTCGGCCAACCTGAGCTCGCAACGAAGCTTCTTGACGAGACCAGCGCTGAGCCTCCTCTTCGCGCTTCGCCTTCAGTTCTGCCAACTGAGCCTTGAGCGACTCGTGGTCGGACTTCAAGCGGGCATACTCAGCATGCTCTTGACGCGCCTTTCGCAGTTCCATATCCCTACGAGTCAACTGCTGGGTGTTCTCGTCCTGTTGAGCGCGTACGCGAGCCAACTCGGCATGTAGGTTGGCGTTCTCCCTCTGGGTTGCGTTCGCGGCTTGGTCGAATTGCTGACGAAGTTGAGTTGTCTCCTCGCGGTGGTGTGACTGGTCTTGTTCGAGTTGTTCGCGAAGGTTGTCAATCTCCTGGCGGAGCTGCTCGTTCTCGTGGCTCAATGCGTTCTTCTCCGTCTTCAGTTCCTCGCAGGTCTGGAATGCGACACCCAGCTGATTCGCCATGTTGTCTCGTTCGGTGCTTAGGCGTTTCTTCTCGATTTCGAGTACAGCGAATTTGCGGTCAGCGCGATCGAGCTTGGTTCGGAGGGTTTGTACTGTCGCGTCAAGACCTGGCCATTGTCAGTAAAGTCATACATGTTCCATCTTCTGCAGCAACTTACGCGTCTTCTCGACCTTCCAGCCGCTCTTTCCGCCAGCATCAGAGTCCTGTGCGCTGTCGCTTCGTCGCAACTTCTCTTGGGCTTGCGTAGTCGCCCTCAGCTCGATCAACTCCAGTTCCTGCTCGTCCATCTTCTTGTCCTTCTCCTCACGCTCACGCTCCATGTCTGCAATCTTCTCCTGTAGCTGCTGGAGGGCAGCGAAGATGGCCTTCTCTTCATCGGGTATGGGCGCGCCATCGATCGGGATATGCGATGGGCGGCGACCACCGTACGGAGGAGCAGCGAAGCGTGATCTTGAGGGTGCGGTCTTGGAAAAGACTGGTGTGCCGTCATCAAAGACGCCTGAGACGAGCTCGGTGAGATTGGGAATATCGGGCAGAATAAAAGACTGCGCAGTCGCGTTCTGTGCTGTGGCTGGCCTAGAACGAGATGCAGCTTTTGATTGCGGCTGGTCGACGTTGCCGTCAGTTTGGAGGGAGGTCTGTCGGCTCCTGTTGCCCCAGCGCGTGTTCTTGGCCGAGTCCATGGTCAGTGTTGGTGGTCGGTGCTCCATGAACGATGACTCGTCCTCTGATAGCTTCGCGTGCAGCTGTGCAAGTGAAGTGCGCTTGCGGTCTTCCTTGGTAGAGAGGGCGGGGGAGTTGCGCTTGCTCGCAGGACGCGGTGATGCAGTATCGAGGTCGTTGCGCGAGGCGCGTCGGATCGCCGCGTCGCGTCGAAGGCTGCCAGTCTCTGCTTGGTATGACTTGCGCGACCGGTTGGTGGGGGGTGTGATGTCGTAAAGGCTGTTAAACTGAGAGCTCATCTTGCTGGGGGTACCGCGGTTGCTGCGGTTACCTCGCGCCTGCTCGACGGCCATGCTTTCCTCGTCGGATATGCTGTGGTCAAAGTCGCCGAACTCCTTGTTTACCATGGATGTATCCGGCTGGACCTGCTGGGAGCGGAAGGGTGCCCAAGTGTTCATCTTCTTGGCTGTTGACCGAATGTGCGGGTATGCTGGAAGTGTGTTTGTGTCTTCGCCAATGTTGTGTTGTGTGGACATGAGAATGTCCGGGTCGTCAAAGAACTGAGACGTGTTGGTGCCGAAGCCCGAGCGCTGCGTTGGATTCGAGTCGCTTGGTGGTGGTGATGGCGAGGTAATGTTCCTGGGGCTGTGGCTGAGGCTGCGTGATAATTCTCTGATAGCGCGCGCTTTCCCGTCACTTGTGGGAGGAGACGACTGCATGTCGAAATTGTGAGGCTGCGGCGGGCAGCTTGTGGAGGGTCGCGTCGCGTGGTAAACACGTGAATAGGGTATGAGAAAGATACTTCGTAAAGGCTACTGAAGTTATTTCATTACCTCCAAGAATGATTCCAGCCTAAGTATGATGGGGTGTCTTGGGGCGCGTTGTAGTGGAAAGTGCGATGAGTGTTGAAGACGAAGCGGGTCAGCGTGTTTACTCCAAAACAAAGCTAACGAATCCTGGCCCCACCCAGCCACCGACGCCCGTCATAACGTGCGCGGCGCGTGGAACAACTCGAATTGAAAGGCACTGCACCCGACTGTGACGTTCGAAAGTATGGTTATGATGATTTCGTTGCTTCGTGTCAATGCTATAGAGGTATCATAAATCGGATCTGTCACAACCATACTCCATCCCCAAACATCCGTTACATGCCATCCCATGCAACACTTCGACCTGCGCAAAGTCGATTCCATCTCCACAGAACACCCACCACCATCATGTGTGCAAGCAGGAGTAACACCGAGCGTCCTAGCCCACCCAAGTCGACCGGTCTTCCCCTGATAGATATGCCAGCATGCAAGAAGTCGAGTGATGCTATGCACAACAACGGGTACAGGACGCGCGGATCCGCCGCAAACGGTTGACAGGGCGAGAGCAAACTGTACGCCTTCGCGCAGAACAGCAGAATCTTTGTAGTGCTGATAACAGCGGGGTTCCTTGACAGTCTGTACAACTTTGATGATGCACTCGCAGGTGGCGGTGGAGGCAGCATGAGACGCTGTGGTGATGGCGTTCTCCCTCCAGAAGGGGGCGGCGGAAACTCCAATTTCCTCCTCAAGATCACCGCCCCGTCCTCAGAAGACTGCCTCCTCATCGGCTGTGGAGGTGGCGGACTAGGCGACCGGTCCATAACAGTCGCGCTGAGATGCGATCGGCCTGGCCGCGTGTAGTTGATTGAGGTACGCTTCTTATTACCCTGGTTAGGTGACGGACTAGGCGTGTCAGCTCGCGAGATGCGAGGACTGAACTCATCTAGACCCGATGGACCTGCATATGCGTTGTACTCGTCAAATACCAGTGGTGATTTCAGGACATTTAGAATTTCCTCTGCACCTGGGCGTTCATCAGGGTTGATAGCGAGGAGTGTCTTGAGCGATCTGTATAGCTTTTCGGGCAAATCTGATCGTACCCGCTGTTCGTCGTCGATACCAGCCCAAGTTGAAATCTCCGCCCTCAATTGATCCAGGTCCTCGTTGTCCTCATCGATACCATCCGCATTCCGGTATGGCAGTCGAGCAAAACACATGAAGTAGACAATCATGCCGAGCGAAAAGATGTCAGACTTGGTTGTGAAGTTGCCAAAAGCACCCCCAGGCCGCTCTTGACGCAGCACTTCGGGGGCGCAGTATGAGATGGTTCCGGTAGCTCCTGTAGAATTCCTTGCCGTGTTGGCGGACTGCACTTCGCCGAAATCGCTGACGAGGACTTTGATTTTACGGCCAGTACGATGAAGCAAGCAGTTACTTGGCTTCAGGTCCCGGTGGATGTAGCCGTTTGCGTGAAGATGACTCAAGCCGGATGTGATGTCTTTGAAGAAGGATATGATCTCTTCAAAATGCATGCGACGAGGTCCATGCACATCCTCTGGATCTTCCAGCTGGCCCTTGGACCTCCTCCTGAGTCGCTCCTTCATCTGCTCCTTGGTGACAGATGTCTTCATGGAGTCTAGAATATAGTCATGGAGATCGCCAGCGTTGCAGTACTGTTGCAGTATGAACGCGCAGGGTACGCTTGGGCCAAAGCTAGAGATCTGGTAGTCCTCCAGCCATACATGCCGATATGATACCAGGTTCTCGTGCGACAGGGTCTGAAGTAGTTGCACTTCAATCAGCACCTTCTCCAGCCATTCGTGATCGTCGCCTACTGGCACGCGCTTGCATGCGAACTTGCCCAGGTGCACGCCGTCCAGGATATGCTGCACCAGCAGGACCACACCTTTGCCTCCTCTTCCCAGCTCCCGCTCTTCTATGAAGAAGTCTTTGAAGTAGTTGGGACTGAAGGCTCTGGCAGAGATACCCTGGCTTCGAGCGGGCTGGATCGGTGTGCTTCCCACAAACTCAGAACCCTCTGGCGGGTCGAAGCTACCCATGCGCAAAGGAGCAGGCGCCAGTTGTTTATGTGGTGAAGATGGTCGCGATCCTTCTGTGGATCCTGGCTGACTCCGGCGCAGCATTTGGAAGTATGCGGGATTGACGAAGCCATTTTCGGTAGGTATGCCAGGCGCAGTACGCTCCTCTGCGTCGCTGTCGTGTTCGTCATGCGGTGATGGTTCGCGGTAGGATCGGTGACAGTATGGACATGACGTAGAGCCGATATCAGTCGCGTGGGAGGCATCGCGGAGGGAGAGTTGTTTCGAGCGCTGGTCGTAGACGACAACAGCGGAGCCATGACGCCTGTGATGTTCGTTAGCTTCCAGTCATTGTTTTCGCATCGCATGCTACTATGAGAACCTACAGCACAATCTCCCGCGACTCAGCCGGGGCGTAGGGAATCAGCGACATGTTTTGGTGCGACTTGCGACTGTCGGCCCTGTCGTATGGGTCTCGGCCTAGGGAGAGCGCGCAACGTCTTCGACTGCGGTATGCAGCGTGTCGCACACGTAAACAACCGAGCTGACGTAACTACCTTCAATATGGAAAATGTGATATGTGCAGTCGTACCACCTCGTGCGGTGCGGGGAAGCTGCAACTGGGTATAGGCAGGGTCCTTAGTCGATAGCCCACAGCGGATAGCAGAAGGGGTAGCGAACGGCCTCGCGACTGTCTTGTAGAAGTGGCATGACCGTGTTACTCAGGTAGCGCTGACTGTTGTCATGGTGTTGTGTGTTGTTTGGACGGCGCGCAGGTTTTGGTGGGGAGAGTGGAACGGCAAGGGCGTCCCAGCTGGCAAGGGTCTGTCACCGTCTCATAGCAAGTGCATACCAACAACGACTGGCCAGACTCATCATTATTTTCAGTGGTGCTCTACCAGGCAGTCTCTAGGGCTATCAGTAAACCGGATCCATGCACGGTTTCATCCCCCTCCCACCTCATACAAGAAAAAACCTGAACACGTCTGCAGACTACATCAAACCAACAACTTGCAAAGTGGGTGGCCCAACGTCAACGTGGACTCCAGAGTGTTCGATTTTTTCCTGGGTTGACGTGCTCCTGTCTCCTACAGGTGGCTCTTGACCAACATGCCACCCTCCCAGACCTCGCCCTTCTCCAGCCTCTGCCAGCCGTCCACGGCACCGATCTCGACGCAGACCATGTTCTTGTAGCCGTCATCGGGTGAGAAGTCGCCCATGGCCTTGGCCTTCTCGATCCACGGGTTCCAGGTCACAGTGTCCTTGACGTTGTCACGGATGACGTCAAAGCGAGGCTTGCCGTCTTCGGTAATCGATGTCGTGTCCTGCTTGATGTCCTTGTAAACGCGATCTGTCTCGCCGGTGATCTTGAGCTGGTTGTCGCTCTGGGTGTGGGTGGAGGCGTTGAGGACCTTGTCGATGTACTCGGTGCCAGACAGGCCGGTGATGGCGATCTTGGACACATCCTGGATCCTGAAGTAGGTGTGGAGCAGGAACTGGAACTCGAAGCTCTCCTCGCCCTCGTTGCGGACGGTGAGAACTGCCTGTAGGCTGTCCTTGCTCAGTGTGACGCTGTATACTAGGCCAAAGTCGAGCGGCCATGCCTTGCGCGACTCCTCGCTGAGCGACTGGCGGTCCAAGCCAAAGTCGAGCTTGACCGAGTTGGAGTCGAGAGCATCCTCCGCAGTCGACTTGCCCATGTACTCCCAGCGCGATCCACGCGCGAAACCGTGTTGTGGAAGCGACGAAGTGGCGTGTCCCCCCTTGGGAGGAGGACCGAAGACGGGGAATACGACGGGGATACCACCGCGTACGGGCTTCTTGCCTGTCAGGTCGGCCGCGTCGCTCACCCAGAGGTTCTCAGTCTTTCCGCCGTTGCTCTTCCAGCTCGTAACGGTGGCGCCAAAGAGCAGCACCTCGACGCTCTCACCAGACGGCAGTCTCGCGACGACCTTCTGGCTGCCACCCTCTCCGACGATGTCGACCTGGGGTCCAGGTGCTGACGCGGTGGGCGCGTTCAGCGCTGAAGGGCGGTTCGCACGGTCGACCATGATGACGATGTGTTGTTGCTGTAGCTCGAGGTGGTGGGGTATCAACTGTATAACTCGAAGCGGCTTGTTTGCGGGTATGATTGATTGCTCGAGCTGCAATTGAGAATTAGATGGCAGAATGGTAGGAAGTCAATTAGGGACAACTCACACTAAGGGTAGCAGGCGGTATGGAGCTACTTGTTCTACAAGGGAGGTGCTCGCAACGAGAGCCCTGGGGTGAGGGGCAACAGCTCATTGCCCCACCAACACCTGCCAGCATCCACGCATCACCCACCACCACTGAAACACATAGCTTGTTTCATCTCGACTCTCTTACAGCCCGCTTAGCTGCTCCGTCTGGACATTATTGGGTCTTCCGCCCTCTCGGTGCATATACTTCCATGCCGGCGATGCAGATCCAACAGAGAGGTGCATCTTCGCCTGCATGTCTGGCGAACAACGGCCCGCGATGTCCGGATTGCCGGTAAAAGCTGGTGAACATTGTGGCCTTGTTCCTTCACCTGTACATCCGAATATAGCCTGAAGACATCTAAGTTCTCACCTGGCGACAAGAGAAGACGGCTCAGTCCCAGCCTGTACCTAGTTTCAGGTGAACTTGGAGTGCCCAAGGTTTTTTTGAGGCTCATTCCGGTCGATCATGAGATGGATATACGATACTCCGCTTGGCTCATTGGCAGCGGCGTCAAACTGTATCGACTTTATGACAATTATGCGGGATTCTCCTGTCGTTCGTGTCGATACCGTGACAACAAGTCAGCGTATCCTTGTGACGTCTGAGCCCAACGTTCATTTGATTGACTTGATCAAATCAACGATAAAACACTGCCTTCTGTTACCTATGGCCAGTAGAGGTTCAGGGTAGCTCAATAGTCATCATTCACGGGACCGCCATTATTGATGTGCAGTCAAAAGAACAAGAGCTCCCCAGTTTTTGAGCTGCTGAATCCAAGCTATTTCTGTGATCGCAAAAACAATCGTCGACGGGCATTCAGCTCTACAAGGTTGGCGTCGGCCCGAGTAGCGTGCCATGGCTGCTGGGCCTAATTGGTGCGTCCAGCGGCATCCCCCACTTCAACACCACAGCTAAGCCACCGCTAACGACCCGTAGAGCCTAGACACAGCTGAAAACGCGTGGCTGACGGATCGCCCGCTGTTGTGCTATATGAGATGATGCCCCGCTTCCCTAGCTCGAAATGTTGCATATCTCTGATCCCCCCGGCATAGACCCGCTAAGGTTTAGACACATCTAGTGCGAACGATATACTTGAACGACTATTTGGAAGAGAAGGACAGAGTTCAACATGCCATCCAAAGGGGTCAGATGTTTCACCTACATCGCAGTGGATCGAGTGGAGGTTGAATACACGGTACCAAAGGGGAACGTCAAAAGAGGCGACCAACACCAATTCCTCCACGATCATCTCGAAGTAGAATCATCCAACTTACCCCATTTCAAGTTCACCGGAAACTTTGAGTTCATCGTTCGCCAGGATGGCCGCGAGCTCACAAAACAATGGGTCGCAATCAACAGCATGACAGGCAAATTGGAAGACGGATCAATGGTCAACATGGAACAAACACCCAGCATCTTCGCCAACGACCTCATCATCTCCTACGGGTTCTACGACGCCGGTCCAGGTCTAGCCGAGCTACCAAAACAACACCAATGCTACGTGACCGTCACAAAGAACTACGAGAACTGGATGCGCGACGTTATCCCCCAAGGATCCGACAAATCCAACCGCCCCTTCCACAAAATGGTCCTCCCCTCCGCCCACGACATCGGCATGAACAACATGTCGAGCAGTCTCTCACTCCTCAAAAACGCCGGCACAGGCATCATCAAAGAAGTCTTGGGCCGCAGTCTCCCCCACGCCCTCACCATCATCAACAAAGTCGGCGACGGCGCCATAAACCGGATCGCACCAGACATCATCCGCGCACTAGCCATAACGCAAAAAGATACCCTCGACACCATCCTCAAGATCGGTGCAAGGTACTTTGAGTTCCGCCCAGCGAAATGCCACCGCCAGATGCAGAAAGTCAGTCCCTTGGATGATACTTGGTATTTCCAACACGGCGCCATACCAGGAATGCCGTATCGCGTGTTACTAGACCACATCACGCGTTTCCTGGTCGATCACAAAGACGAGATTATCGTTGTGCATAACCGGTGGGATGGCGTTCCAGGCGACTGTCCCCGCCCCAACGACGATGAACTACGAGATGCGCTCAACGATATCCTGCGGGATAAAGACCTAAAAGCGGGGACCCAGGAGGATATGATGCACAAATCTATCCGCGACCTGCGTACATCGAATACCCGGCTCATCATCCTAAAAGACTGCGGTCAGGTTTCCAACTATGACGATGCTGCAAATGCTACTTTGACTGGTGACTCCATGGTCGAGAAACTTCACTCCATGTGTGGGGACCCGCCTAGAGGTCACCCGATCACATTGCTGCAATGTCAAGCTACGGCAACGAATATCAGGGATGTGATTATTGCTAGTGTGCTCGATTCGGATGTCAGTACCAGTCCGATACTAGCGACGAAACCGGTGTGTGATCATAAGATTCTGCCGTTGTTGAAGGGAGATGTGGGGAGGAAGTTGATGGGTGAGGAGGGGGTTGTTGTGATACTTAATGATTTCTTCGATGGGGCGACGGCGGATGTGGCGGTGGGGTTGTGTAGGGAGAGGTTGGGGTAGGTGGTGTGTAAAAGACAGGCAACAAGTAAGAGATCATAGAAGAGCGAGTTCTGTATATTCATTATATATCATTAGGACTGAGGTTACAAGACGCCATCTATCCCAGGTTCCATCTGCACACTACACATCTACCCTCTAAGCACCCCCATGCTCCCCAGGCGTGAAATCCGTCGTCCCCAAATCCCTATTCCCCTGCACCACGAAGTCATGATCCTTCGTCAGCGAATCTAAAAACTGATCATCAACATTCAAATGATCCTTAACAATCTGCCTCGGCGTAATCCCCAGCCACTGATTAACACTAATATCACTATACTGACTACTCTGCAACACCTCCAAATAAACCAACGTCTCGTTCCCCGTATTCTCAAGATAATGCGCATTAGGCACAGGCACATACCCGACATCACCAGCCGTAAAGTCGAATGTGCGGGATGCGGCGGGTGCTTCGTAGACGGTGAGGCGGGCTGAGCCGGCGATGAAGTAGGACCATTCGTCTGAGGTGGTGTGCCAGTGCAGTTCGCGCATGGCGCCGGGTTCGACGGTGATGAGAGCCGCAGAGAAGGTGGATGCGATGGGGAAGGTGGAGGGGTCGAGGATCTTGATGGTGCCGCCGGGGACGCGGGCGGGGGCTTGTTGGCTCCAGTGGTAGGAGTATGCGCCTTCTTTTGGTATCACGCCAGCCGGGCCCGTTACATTTTGTTCTGAGATGATCTTCGGCGCGGGTGTACCGGGGAAGATCCACAACTGTTCCTGAGGCATGTTTTGCACTGTTTTTACGGAAGTGCGGAAGTTCTTAGCTACGACGGACTCTGGGTTCCGTAGCATGAGTTCGGAGAGGAGGAATGTGTTTTCTTCGCTGAAGGAGCCGTCGTTGAAGATGAGCAGGAATTCGCAGCCGTTTTCGAAGGCTTGGATGGAGTGCGGGATGCCGGGTGGGAAGAACCAGACGTCGCCTTCTTGGACGTCGTCGACGAAGGTTTGGCCAGCTTCGTTCATGGAGGCGATGCGGACGCTGCCGTTTAGCCTGAGGTTGTTTGGTTAGCTTTGTTGGGGGACTGGGATAGAGGAGGGATGTACATGTATGCCCATTCTCCTTGCTTGTGCCAGTGGAGCTCGCGGTAGGCATGGGGACTTAGTCGCATGTTTGTTCCTGCCATGGCGACGGAAGATGGTAGTTGATCGGTGTTTTGGGATCGCGCCCATCCTGCGCCTGCGAGGCCGTGCCGGTTGTGGCTGAGACCAAATGGCCACTTTGCGTTGCTTACTTCGCCCATATCGGAGCCGGGTGGGGCGTAAATATCGCTATTCAGACGATCATACGCTGGAGTACTGCAGTGAGGTGTCAGCCAAGGTAAAGACTTTGGACATGTCCCTGAACTTACCGTGGACCAGGTTCAGTTGGTCCTGTATGACCTCCGCGGATGGGTTGGGGGTTCTTCACATCCGTGAGATTGATATACAACCCCAAATCCTCGTCTTGTGACTGCCCAGGTGCGAGCTCGAAGTCTTCAGGTGGGATGACTGTAGACTTCATGTCAACTGGATTAGAGGGGTTGTACCCTTGTAAGTCATCGGAACCGCGCAACGAGCCCGATGCCGAAGAAGGTAGTGGCATGTTCAGGACTTGCGAGGGATCGACGGGGCCTGGCACTGATGAGCCGCCAGAGACTCCTGACGCCTGAGGTGCTGGTGCTGGTAGGCCATTGGCAAGACCTGCGAGGGAGTAGAGGAACGCGGCGGATGAGGAATAGAGCATTTTGGAAAGTGATTGCTCGTTGCAGTGCCAACTCACCGTGCAACTGCAGAATAGATGGACGGCTTACCCTCCTTTTTATACACAACTGGGCGACAGTAAAGTCGTACCACCCCAATGCCTTCACCACTGACTCCACCAGGCATACGTCACCTGAAGCGACATCATGACTATTGAGAATAGTAAAGTGACGGGTACTCAGCCCTGGCTTGCATGCGGCGATGAACGGTAACGTGCATGGGATGTTCGATCAAGCTTGCCCATCTTGGCTATATTGTGTTGTCTATAGCTGGGGTTGTGGCTTTTCCGGGGGATGCTCACCAACTGCCGCCGGCCTAGTGGTTCAAGGTCGACTGAAGATTGGCTGCGGAGCATGAGGCTGACCACGAGTTCACGACAGGGGTCTGATTTGCTCGGATCTTGAATTATCCCCATTTTGTTGATCGTGACGATGGTGACCTCGCCATGCTCTCAGTCTTGCATCATTGGTTTTTGGTCGGAGACGAACTCGGTACCTAGGCATTGCGGTTATGAAAACTTCAATGATATGCTCTCTGCTTTTTGAAGTCCAAAGCTTGGGTAATGGTGACTTTGCAGCCACCGTCGAGCTTCTGAGTTGACTGCGTTAGCTTGCTCACAGTTCATCCCGGGTAGTCTGATCTGCTATTCCCGAAGCGCTTCCATGCCCACCGCGCGTCCCTGATGTAGTGCCGGAACGAGCCGGGACCAGAATCTATCGCGGGAGGCAACAAGGACCTGTCGTGCTGTGATAAGACCTCAATATCGACCAACTGTGCAGCTGAGAATGGAGGCAGGTGCGGCAGGGGGACTTGACACTGCATTCCACAACACAGCGCGGCTGCGCATATGTAATAGACTTCATCACAGAGAAGGTGCGAAAGTAGGCGAGTGATAAATAGATACCGATACTCACACCCGTACTGAGTGGAGATGAGATGGCGTGTCAAGCTTTGCGGAGAAGGCTTGGTTGTGCTAAGCAGCTGGAGCAGAATCACGCTACGTCATCACACGGCTCATTTCGGCTAGCGCGACACTCAGCTCTCCTCCCAAACCTCAGTTGCGACAACTCTATCTTCACTCCGGTCCGCATGCAAATGCACTCACAACAGCAAAACAAGAAAACAAGGAATGCCACAACTCTTACAGCAAACTAAACTTTCGTATTGCATTGCCCAGCATGCCCGAGCCTTCGCGATGGCCAGCCAAACGCGTCTCGATCGCGTCGTCCATCACACAGTCACACCTCCAATCTCCTCCATCTTACCGGGCGCTTATATGCATATCCGATATCGCATACGTCTCGCGATGCTGGATTTTCCCCGAAGCAGAGATTAGCCCGCCTCCGAACATCCAGCTCTAAGTCCTGCCCCTCACGAGCTCAGCGCCGACAGCGCGAACACGCCAACACTTCTACCTTCGTCCAGGCCTCCCACAGTCTTCCTCAAATACGCCTTGTATATCGAAAGTGCACTGACTTGGGCCGGTGCTAGCGAATACTCTTGATTCCCTCCGAGGGCGATGCATGGAGTCAGCCTTGCTGACGGGGCAGATGGAGTAAATCCATCAACCGGTTCTCGGCATCATTCCTCGGTCGGGTCAGAGCTATACCATCGCGAACAGTGATCTGCTGTTCGTGACGTTGGTCACGGCTCACCTCGGGATTCGATGAGCCTACCCAGACGCGTCCCAGGATGGGGACAGGACCGGGTGCATTTTGTTGTATCAAGTTACAGAGCATTTCTGGATCTTGATCGGTTATACCACTCTCAACTGCCGGATAGTCAGAGAGAATGCCAGGCGGAACTTGGATGCTGGATTTGACAGCACCTCCCAAGGCCTTCTTCTTCACGAATGCCCTGAGAAATTCTGGAGAAGGTGCATTGCCCTTCTTCTTCTTTTCCAGGAAAGCCTTGAGGAACTTGGGAGATGGTGCATTAGCTACCGCATCAGCCGGATTGATTTCCTCATCATCGCGAACTGTCAGGATATGTTCCATAAGTCCGCCTGACGTGCGAGCTTTAGAGTTCAATACAGAAGCGCTGTGGTTAACAATCGGAGGAGCCGCAGGAATCCTACCGGATGCATAATTGAATCCAGCATTTAGGCCAACGGGAGCAGTTATGCTATCTAGCTGAACACCCGAATCGCTGCGTTTCCGCTCTAGCGCAGCCAGAGTATGAACACGGCGCCCAGCAAGAAGTGGGCGTGCAAACTCTTCTGGCTCTTCGTGTGCTTCACAGCCTGGTTCGCGGCTGTCTTGATATTCCACGAGCGCATCGTAAGGCTCGCGGCATTCCTCGTCGAAGTCGTCGTGTTGGATGTTGTTGGTAACCGAAAGACGCCACAGCCGAATCCAGCACTCCGACTTTGCCGCCCAATCTACCGGGCTGTCATGGAGTTCGTCATAGAATCGATATTCTTCGGGAACCTTCTCTGGACTAGCCCGCGATGCTGGGTATTCCGGCGAATTTTTGTTCAGAATGGCATCGTCTTCCTCGGTCAAGAAGTATGCAGCTCGATTTGGGCGTCGCCGTGCGCGAATGTGCTTCATATGGTACCGCACAATAGCTTCAATATCGCGGATGCCCATCTTCTGCTCCCACCATAGCGTCTTCGCCTTCATGTACTCTGCGTTGTCGCCAAAGTCGTCCTCGGGGTTAAGCAGCCCCTGTTGGCGTAGCGCGTCGGTGTCACACTCCTCTTCATGGTATAAGTCTTTCCAGAGTCCAACAATCATGTCTTCTTCGAGGCCTTTACGATCTCCAAGGATACTGCCGGGCTCATACTCGTGGGAATCGGTTGCGACTAGTTGATCATAGCGTTCCGGTTCAGCGCGTAGCTTCTCCAGTCTATCCAGGGTACCTTGAACGAATCCATCGTTCTCGCCGGGGAAATCGTGAAGGTACTCCCACTTTGCTTTTGGTACATCGTCTAGTCGTAGTCCTCCTTCAAAACAAGGCCGATCGCTTTCAGGGATTGGCGTAGCCCGTTGGATCTGCTCATCGTCTTCCTGGTACTCGGCGAGCGCGCGAGCTGCTTCGATACCCTTTTGGCAGGAGGAATATACCATTGGGTCTTCTGGCAGATCTTTGCGCACTTTCATCGTCTCGTAGATGATCTTGCGCTGAGTACCGGAGCGAACTAGTCCGACCACGACACGTTCTTCTCCAAGAGGCAACGGGATTTCGTCAAAGTCTGCGTTCCACACCGCTGGGAACTGCCGAGGATGTTCAAAGCAACCAATGTTCAGACGAGGCTCTTCTTCATCCACAACAGATTCGAATTTCCATGCGAGAAGATGCAAGTGTGGCTTGTGTTTGCGTACATCGCATGCTAGGTCCAAGAAGTGCTGTTTAACCTCGTCGCTGACTTTGTCACCCTGGAAAGCTAGATGGCCCGTCTGGTGTTTCGTATACGCATCATGGAACGTTGCCATGATCATTTGGCTACCATCGGGCGCCTCGGCACCGAAGTAAGCGAGGGTGTATGCCATGATAGCGAGCTCATCGCACTCAACGCCCATTTCTTCGAGAATCCCGTGGGTATACTTGTAGTCCTCATACTCGCCCTCGTAGTCGAAATCGGAGCTCAGACAGGACGAAGTCATGTGGTTCAGCAAGCCAAAGCCATCGTCGTCTGCTTTTGGATGAGTGACCAACTCTTCGACTCCGCGGAATTTAGGACCGAGTGACTTGATGTAAACAGGATTCTCGCAGTCTTCGTCTTTGTCGTCTTCAGTCATGTCGGCATGGACCTTGCAAGACGCAGAGGTATGTGACACGCTTCCGATGTGTGAAGATGTTGAGAGCGAATCCTCAAAAGATGATGGTGCTGTGACCACTATAGTGGGTGGAAAAAGCTTGTTGAGTGACTGCATGGTTTGACTGTAGTGATTTAGCATTTGATCTGTATTGAACGCATCAGATGAAACTAACCCGGGAATGCCTGACAGCCTAGCGATCTGCACAATGGTATCTTCCTTTGTTGTAGCCGGTGTGAAGGTAGACAGGCCGCTGGAGACCTCGTGGGTGCGCTTCGTCTGGGCCAGTGCTTGCGGCAATGGTATAAGGGGGTGGTTGAGGCTGATGCCGGTGGAGCAGATAGCCCACCTGCACGGCTAAGGCCTTCTTTGTATAAACGTAGTAAGTTCCAGGCGAGTATGGTTAGTGCTATGAGTCGATGTGGGTTGAACTGATTGGTGTGGGGTAGTGGAGGTACGGTAGACTCTGCAGAGCGAGCGTGGACATATATACCGAGCAAGAACTCGGTCGCAAAGGCGCAACCAGGAGCCACGCTAAGGCTAGCTCAGAGAGCAGCACAGACTACGGTGAATGAACGAATCGGGGCATCCAAACGGATACGGCTGCTGGCGGAGATCTGACATTGTCGTGCAGTGAAAGTAGGCGTCCGGATAACTTAAACATTGTAGCGAGGTGAATGAATCTGTTCACATTGGTGAAACATTATTTGGCATATAAATAAGAAGAGTGGTGAGTACGATTGTAGCAGCTGCAAACCAGGCAGAAAGCGTAAGACTCGCGATTGTGAGTTAGGTAGCTAGGACGCAGTGAAGATTTGTATTAATTTGAGTCATGTATTGGAGCGTAGTAGCCAAAGGGCTGAAGAGGGAGGAGTCTGGTTGCGAGAGAGAAGTATATGAATAAACTGAAATAACACTGATGATTTCTAAGTCGGAGATACGCATTATATGGCTAACATAAACAAACAAAGACGGCGTTCATAGAACACCAAACCGGGTATCAAACGCTAAGCAAATCAACAAGAAGGAGTACATTCGAGGCTGTCCGCGATCTCGATAGAAACAGTGAATAAAGAAAGAAAAGGATGAGAACAGTACAAACTCGCTCTCAATAGGTACAGCAAGTTTGCAAGGCTCATTGCCAATTCACACGCTGCATCGTAGCCTCAAAGTCTGAGTTGATGGGGTAGTTGGGATACTGCTGCCGAACTACTGATTTAAAGTCAGTCAAAGATCTAATGACACGAACAAGGAAGGGCATACCGAGTGGATAAGGAGCGGCGCGCGCGGCACCAGCAATCAAGGCTTTTGCCCGCCTAGACTGCACATTCTGTGCCAAGTCGTGGGCCTGGTGTTGCTCTTGAGCAAAGTCTACAGCCGGATGATATGCGGCATCGACCTGCCCCCACATGCCGTGCGGCGCAGCCAGGGCATAGCAATGCTCTAGACATTCCTGGCATCGAGTAACAATGTGGCCGTGCGGAAAGCAGTGTGTACAGCCAGTCTGACTCGCGTTCATCATTCTGCTCGCCATCGTCTGAGGCGTAAACTCAAACTGATGCAAGCGACCGTGCTCACACCGAGGGGGGAGCAGACAGTAGGGAATCTCTGAGAAACCGATGGTAGTCTGGAAGCCAGAAGGGTAAACCGAGGATGTAATTCCTGGAGCAGGAAGTAAACCACCAGGACGGCTGATGCGCTCGTTGATGTCCTCGGCTGATGTGTCGACGAGAACAAAGATATTCTTGGTGATCGTTTTATGCAGCTCGCAGTCCTGGACTATCTCCTGGGAACGAGGTGGTGTCGCATGCTCGGGATAATCCGGGAACTGAACCAGGTCAGCCATGGCATCGTGGAGTTCGCTACCGTCGAGGACTTCGATCAGGAAGCACGATTCGAAACCTTTCATTTCCTTGTAGTTGTGCTCCTTTTCGTCGCGGTAGCTACCGAGCGTTGACATGGCAACCTGTCCGCATGGACATTCGTGGAAAGCATTTGGATCAAGTAGGTCGCCTTGGTCAATGTCTTCCATCCAGTCGGGAATCCGCTCGTAGCTTTCGAGCAAAGCGTGCTCTGGCTTGCCCTTTGTGGCTTCACGAATGAATGAGGGTTTGAAGTCGATGCTCCAGTTGCGGAAGTTGTAGTCCGAGATACCTTCATTGATCTCCATCTCTTCATATTCCGTGAGATACGGTCTGCATGGGTGATCTAGTCCCACATAATGGCGTACATCAAAGTGGCATGCAGGGGTGGATTTCCTCCGGTTCCCCTCGATGATGCGTTTGACGTCCTGCAATGTCTTGATGGGCGAACCGGGCGCGACGATAGTACCAGGACAGATGAGAAGCCATTGCGCCTCGAGCTCCTGGAGGAGGGCATTCTCGCCATTCTGTAATCGCGTCTTGATGAGTGTGTCTAAAGACTGGGCTCCAATCGCTGCTTTCAGATCTTCCGGAAGCTGCAGCTCCAAAGCGCGTAGAAGGAATTCGATGTCAAGTGCGTCTGCATTGATAGGTCGTCCAAACCATCCGTCCACATCCTCGTATGTCTGAACATCACCACCAATAAAGATAGGCTCGAGATTGTTGGCCATGCGTTGGTCGTAAAGTCGACCACCCGGGGCCCACTGATCAGTGTCGTTGAAGACAAGGTTGCCATGCTGACGCTGAAGTGCTGCTATGTGGTCACTACTGGAGCAAGTAGCTTCGACAGCGTCTTCGTCTCCGACGATTTCGCACTGGGATTCGGTGGTGTGAGACATCCCCGTAGATCCCTGAACACTTGGTGCAATGCCGGCAGCGAAAGAAAGATTCTCTTCGCTCTCAAGAGATGACATCCAGCGGTCGCTGCTCATAGACATGTCTTGAAAGCTGGCTAACCACCGCGGTATTTTGGTCTGTTCATGAGCGGTCTGTCGGTCGAGGATCGTTGCCTCAATTAAGGGAACGATGTCTCCAGTAGTACAAACATCGCAAGACGCGTCGTCTTCCACGATCGGCGACGACTGAGCTGACTGCTGTTGCTGCTCAAGTATCTGGAACCCACCGAACACCAACCATACCAGGCCGGCAAAGGGAACAAGAGTGAAGATGCTCTCAGCGGCAGATCGTACTATCCATAGTACAATGAACGCGCAGACCACGAAGATAGCGAACATCTCAACAAGCGATGGTTGGCCAGTAGCGTTGGCGGTGGTCGAGCTGTCATCGACCTCGGCCAGCTGCTGAAGCCCCTGAGGGCCCTTGGTGGTGGAGTGTTCGGTTTGGAACTCCAGCCCGGATAACTCAGGCTGCAAGGTATGGGGGCCGCGCAACTGGAAATCGTTGAATGCTCGCACTTGGGACGAATCGGGAGCAGCGAATGAGCGGCGCGACATAGTCGGCGGACGTGTGCTTGGGGCGGCGGACGTGTACGTAGTTGCGGACCAGTACGTCATGGAGGTTTGGATATCCTGGCCTGCATGTCCTGCACGCTCACTGGGAAGAGTCAGGGGATATATCGTGTAGTTAGAGAAGACAATCACTGACCTTTGATGAGCAGATGATGCGCGATCATCGCTTGTGATCATAGCATCGGGCGCCATAGCGACAGCTGGTACCTCTTCGGCGCGGACGCAGGCTTCGCATACCATACAGACAGCCTGTACGTCGATAGTGGAAATGGAATCGGCGCGCTTGTTGGCTGTGCAAAGCTGCAATTACTGGTGGAGTAATTGCGAGCTTGCGAGAAGTGGTGGTAGCACATCGTTCGGAGGCTGGAAGAACCCCTGGGTTAAGTAGAGGGTAGTGTCAGCTGGGGCGCTTACTACACTAGCTCCACACTAGTCGTACTTGCGAGTGAATGCACGTGAATGGGCTTGTGTGACCATCAGGTCCGGGCTTGGCGGAGTTTCTTATGCTTGCGGCTCCTCTCCTCAATGAAGTAAGGTATATATCGCGAAGATTTTGGGAAGCTGTAACGTAGACAGTATAGGTAGATGCTGACCCCAGAGTGGTACTGCGCAGCGATATATGTACATCAACGCGCCCAGCGAGGTGCTTGAAGCTTGTACGACTCACAATCAACGATATTCGCGAAAGACCTAGCATCTGGGCGAAATGGAAATCAGCGAAAGAGCCCAAAAGCTTCCAATAGATCAGTATGATTCTCTTCCCGAAAGCACTGGCTTAGTTCGGACGGTTGGTCATCCAGGAAGATGGGATTGGATGAGCACAAGGCGTCGCAGGAAGAACGGCCTGCATAGGGGATAGGTCATGGCTCTCACGGAGACGGCGTGAACACAGACCTCTAGTCACGATTGAAGGTAGAAAGAAACGGGATAGTTGGGCGGGAGAGCATCTTTTTGGCTAGGACCGAGGTTCCGGTGGGTAGCGATTAAGGATGAGAAGGTGACGCTCCGCGCACAATCGTGAGGACAGTCGAATAATTACAAAGATATAAGAATGAGGGCATTACAAGAGTCGAATTACTCTCTATTAATAGTAGGTAGGTCATGGGGTATCGTAACTGAGTGAGGTAAAAGTGTGTGGACTGAACAAAAGAAAAGTCTCGGATCTACCTCGACACACGCGCATTTTCGTCTACCAGCATCTCGGTGCTGTTCTCCCTTTGCGTTTCCTTGCGGGATATATCGTCCGCCCAGGTGGCCTGAGAAGCGGGCGTTCTCCAACCGCTCAGCCTCCTGCCATCGGCACCATCCACTTCTACGTGGATGTCCGTAACGACTTGGATGTCTCGTGCATCCTCGCTCGAGCCATTTGAGCGCTTTGTTACGTCTAGAACGTAGTCGTCCTTTGTGCGCAGCGCCTTGCTGCCACCCCTGCTTCCGTAGGTACGATTACCTTGCGGGCGAGAGTGGGAATATGCGCTGCGGTGTCTTGACGGGAACGCCCTTGGAAGCCAATGTGTGATCAAAGGCCTGAGCAACGGTAGGCAGGCGCAAATAATGCCGACGTTAGTCTCGACGGAGCTCCAAGTCGCTGCAGGCGGGTTGTCGTAACTAGGATCATCCGAGTTGGAGATCGCGACGAGAGATTGTAGACGGAGGATTGAGACTAGGCAGACACTGCAGGATCGCGCGTTAGTGTGACTTCTTTGCAACAGTTGGTCGTAGGGGTATGCCTGCTGAGTAACTCGTCACGAAAAGAGCCGGTGATACAATGATGCACCGTGCGAAAATCGAGTGAGCGTCGTGTTACACCTTGTAACAGACATCAGGCACTCACGGAACGGCCCGAATAGACAGAACAAGGTAATACCAGGGAGGAATACTCACAATCCACCAACAGCGAAGATGGAGATGAGTCCAATCTTCTGCCTCTTGCCCAGGTTTAGCTTCTGAATGACCGGGATAGGAAGAAGGATGATCGCGAAATCGGTAAGGATGTTGATAGCGGCGTTCGTGAACCAGACGGCGAATTGGTTAAGGCAAGTAGACTTTTCGTGAGTCCAGAAAGCTCGTACAGGTGTGCAGGTGAAGATACTGGAGAAGACTGTCCAGATGGTATAGGCGACGACAACGGCCATTGTGAGCCAGTTCGCGATCTGGAACTTCTTGGTCGGGAAGATGCGTCGATACTGGAGGAGCATGGATCCTTTGGTCAAACCGAGCGATAGATAGTATACGATGAGACTGGACCAGAATGTCTGTGGCTGTTAGCATAGCCCTGGAGTACACAAGGAGAGTGTCGCACCCTTAAAAACTTGACCATATGATCGTCTGAAATTGTGTTGATGTGTCTACCCATACCATATTCGGCCTCTGCATCATGTCAGTGTCTAGAAGATAATGTAGTTAGGTGTATACTAACGGATACCAATGGCGATTGTGAGGCCAATGGAGCAGAGCTGGCAGAAGGTTAGCAGGAGCATACACAACATGACGGAGTAATAAACTTACCATCGCGAGAGCGATGCCGGCATCTTCGATACCAACGCAGCGAATTATGAAGAAGCGCGTATACAGTCGAAGGGCGACGGTAATGAGAGCCAGGCCAGTGAAGACAGAAGATATCTCGACCGCTTGCCTGCCCCTCGGGTTATCAGATAATGATCCAGCCATGATGTGATAGCGTAGGTCTCAAGACGACCAGATAAGGTGAATCAGGCTGCTTTTGTGGGAAACATGGAGTATTTCACAGCCTGCTTAGATCCCTGAACGAGATGGGTGGTATGGGCATTGTCGGTGGCTTTACCTTAACCACACTTATGCACGTACCCACCTTCCGTACGCCCACCGAACAGTGACATTCGCCAATTACTCCGCGGGTGCCAGGGTCTGCAGCCCTGTCAGGAAACCTTCGGCATGGCCACGAGTCGAAAACGCGAGAGCAACGAAGTGTGTGAGATCGGTCTCAACACGTCCCGTGCGACGTTCCGGTTTTCCCGGGATCTACAGAACGCAGAGAACCCAGTCCCTGCAGAATGGTGAGCTGTTCGGCTGTCACGCAAAGTTGGAGAAGTAGCTCCAACTTCAATCGGCACGCATGTGCAAAAGTTGTGTATGGTTCGACCTTGAGCAGTTCGTGTTCATTCGTTTTGTGATGGCGGCTATGGTGTCACCAACCATGTTCGACGGATGCAGTGTTTCAGCCCGATGCATAGGGCTCCTTCGGCCGCCAGCATCCTGGGAAGTGAGATCGTGATATTACACACGGGCTAAGGAGTCGTGGATGCGATTCCATCTCGAGCGTCGTACAGAGCCAGAGCGGTAAAGGATGCCACTGAGGACTCGGGAAGATCAGTCGAAAAAGCGGAGTGTACACACATGCAGGAACGTGGCACGGCTTGCGTGATGTCGTACAGGAGACGGTAAACTCTCATTCGCGGATTTTGTAAGCGAGGACTAAAAACTCTGTGTGGGCAAAACCATGATCATCCTTCGCGTTTGCAGGCTGCAGCTAAAGACGCACGGGGCGGACGTAGAGACGGACTTGCGCACGCAATGCGCTTTTTCAATTTCTACCTCGCCAAAGTACGAAGCCTCAGAAATTGGCGGCACGAACATCATCGCGAGCCGCCTGGAGAGGAGCTTTCATGTGCTGAGTTTGAATTGGTTGAGGCCCGGGCCGGAAGCCTAGTGTCAACCCCATGAACATGACAGGTCGCTATATCCTCCGTCGCAGTCAGCAAGACGGTTCTGCCACTTAACGTGCGTGGTTCCTACTCCGTAGACTTGATGGTCGCACAGCTGCGTTGCTAGAAAGCGAGCAGAAGCAGTATGGCCCTGACAATCTGCAGATCAGTCATCAGCAACGCATGCAGCTGCTCAAGACCGTTAGAAGTCGCCGAGGCAAGTCGAATACAGGTGGAGACACCAGAAATTGGACAAGATCAACTTCCACTAACTATTTGGTGAGCAGAATAACTGTGGCTCCAGGAGAGGTGCGGGTAGCTTTTAGACCGGATCTTAGCTGTACGCGAGCCGCGATGACCCGGCGGCGGCCTTTTCTCGCTGAGACCTGCTGTGGAGATTACCAACGGGTCGTAGCTGACTATGCGCACGGAATGAGCTCTCCATCTGTCTGTGGCTTCCTCACATAGATGAAGCTCCATATAGGCTGTACAGCGGTGCCGTTGACACATTGTTGTTTCTGAGATTCTCCTTGCTTTTCTTTCCCCGCGGAACCAGGGTTGAGTCGGTCCTTCTGCCCGGTAAAGATCTGAGCCTGAGGATGCGTCCGACAATGAGGGCCTTAGCCTGGGCGCGCGCTGTGACATGAGGATCGTCGACAGCGTAGTGTTACAAAAGAGCATGGTGTCGTGGGAACAGAGCGGACCCCTTCTCCACAAGTCACGATTCGAAGGCGTCCCCAGCGGCTGGGCACCACGCGACGCCAAGGCGCTAGTACCATTCGGCATCGCCCGGGTGTTCGACAACTCTCAACTTGTCTATCTTCATGTCAATCACCTGGAAAGAGGACTCGTGCGCAGCCCTACACACCGTTCAGGCGAGCGACATCATAAGTGTTATCTGACCGCCAATCATAAGTGGGTGCAGACCACGCGAGAAGAGCTGCACATGTGCCGAGTTGGGAGTGGCCCGCGCGTAAGCACCAGGTTGTCTGCTCGCCCATTGGAGCTTCCCCTTTCCTACCAGACATCATCAATGGCGGTTGAAACTGTTTGCATATCGCTAAGACTCCGATACCCGCTACGTTTCTGTCCAAGTAACAGGAAGGTGCCGTTTTGCAGCTGATACCCAACGCTCCAGCTTGGCGCTTACTGTGACGAATTCGTCCAACTTACGTACAACGACATGCAACCGTTATTGCTTTTTTGCAGCGAAGGGGTGCCATTATGTCAGTACGTTGCGCGGCCCCTCTTTTTGCGCTTGCTTCCGCGCTTGTTGTGGAGGGCGTACTCTGGCAGCCGAGCTACGCTGTTCGCTGCCGCTGTTCCAGAAAAGCGAGGCGACGCCGCACCCGCGGACCCTTCGTTGGCTCACAGTGGCGCAATGCTGTACGCCGCTGATTGTAAGTTCATTGGGTGTTTGCTTTTCAGAGCGATGTCCTGTTAGCCTCCGAGGACCGAGAGCTACCGAGTACCATTGAACACGTACCGTGCTTCATGTTCTCGCTCGGCGCTATTGTGACTCCAACGAGGCCAGCTCAACGGAGCAAATTTCGGAGTCTCAGCACCCGATCCCAAGAGAGGAATTGGGAATAGTCAAAACGGGTCAGCATCGTGGAGTTGACCCAAATCGTAGGTTTTGGGTCAGCCTGTTCGGTAGATCAACGGTAGATCTATCGAAAAACTTAACCTTTACCGTGGTGTCTTTACGGCACCCATAATAACTACTCCAGGAGTCCAGGAAATTCCCGCACATTGTCGTCAGACTCATTTCTTCGATCCCCCAACGGCTGCTTGCTTACGACGACACCCCTCTTATCGCAGCACTGCCACTTCCCGCGATGTAAGCAGTGTTCAGGTACCGCCGCATCTACAGGTAACCCCTCTTCACAGGTGCATTACGTACCTTTGCTTGGAGGCGGATTACCATCGTCGGCCAGGGTAGCCCTGTAAGTAACATTGAAACTGTACCACTGGAGTATGAGTATCACCAGCTGGGAGGGACCAAAGCCATGTGCTAGAGAGTACAATCAATGCGCATAGTGAAGATTGTGAGCAATAGCCGCGAGATTTCGCCGTTGGAGATGATTGTGGGATGGAAGTATGTTACCGACAGACTAATGATTGCAGTAATGCGCTACCAATGCTAGGACGGGAGTGCACAATGACGGTCTATCCTTGCTTTCGAAGACACTACTACTCGGCGGCAACGTCGCAATGCGACATAGGCTCTCGACTTCCAATTCCTACAGCCTTACCCCAGCCTTCCAGTTATGCGATGAACGGCTTTCACATGGTTCTACCGTGTCTCCACATTCACATCCATGTCCTCTGGAATCGCCTCGACGAGTATCACGGCCGAATTCACGAGTACGCCGTTGTGCGAAGCCTTCGACTGATCCGAGACATCAGTAAAGGGGTCTCTTACTTTCGGTAGTGCAAGCTTATAGTCCTGCCCCTCCCCAGAGGAGGTGGGGCCTTGCGGCCATGCGGTGTCTTCGATACCCGATACGAGCGCTGGGGTCACGCAGAGACAGACACGATACCGGGCGGCCTCAGATACCGCGGTCATTTGCTTAGGGTCAACGCTGTTCCCGGGCGTACACACTCGATCCGATGGTGATCTTGCAAATCGAGAAGCTCCAGCTTTGATCGCATGAGTTCGCACGGCCAGGCGTCGGGCTTGAATTTGACCCGCACTTCATTCAAAAAGAGCTGTCTCGCGAATTCTTCGTGGAAGACAGTGAATTGTTTTTCTCGCTAAGGCAAGGACTTGAAAGCCTTTAAGATGGCTATTCTCGATTTTTTTGATAGTCGCTGGCGTGTCTAGGGGTTTCATTGTGTGAAGGTCTCCTTGGCTATGGTTAGTCTCATCATCTCGAATTGAGCGATGTATTTGGAAACTTGCAGTAATTGGTACGTTGTCAATTTGTACTTGCTCTAGGTTGTCTAGCTTGCCTCAAGTACGGACATTCACTTCTCTTTCAACTGTGCTTTGGCGGTTTCGGCTGAGCACGAGCAACATCATTGTGAAGTGCATGGAGTGAACAAAACCGTACGAATGACTGGACGCCCTTTGTTGACTATCGGGGCTGTGTTCACAACCATTGCTCTACATGTCGCTTATAGACATTGTGAACGCATACTGATACCAGCACTTTGTACACAATGTCTTGTGTAGGGCCATGGTCATTGAGACAACCTTCGCTGAAGAGAAATGCATGTCTCACTACAGTTGTCTTGCATGTGCACCGAACCTTCGCATTTCCACGCGGCTCTTGTAGTCTCCTTTCATGATATCATCACTGTTCCGAAAGCTTTTGAATGAATGCTCACTAGATGCAAGCAGGAAGGGAATAGGTAACAGGTAAGGTCGGTTGCGCATGTAATTCACCAGCCGCAAAGTTCGCCTTCTCGGCCTGTGCTTACGACCGTTGCTTCGTCTCAAAGAATGTAAAGTCCGACCAACACCAGGTGTAAAGCCTTCGCAGCATCAGCTCAACCATGTTCCATCGACTAGACCATCTGCCACCCCAACGGGGCCTAGATAGCTCCTTCTCTAGCTACACGACACTCGATGGCCTGCCTCACCGATCCTACGCCCTCTACCTCCTGCGACGATGTGCCTACATCATCGGGCCTATCATGCGTCGGCATGGCTGGACTGTCCCAATGCTGCATGAGCTCTCGCCGCACTCTTCCTGCCATGGCAAGTCCCTGACTCAAAAGCAATACGACATAGATCGTTATGGGAACACCACAACCGAGATCATCCCGTTGAACATACAGTTACGTTTACGTGACGCTCACGATCCACGTCGTTTCGTCCATATGAACGACTTGATCAAGACGATGCTGCATGAGCTTGCGCATTTTGCACATAGGCGGCATTTCGTGAGGTTTTACAGGTTCAATGCGCTATTATTGAGCGAATTAGTCAAAGACGTCGAGTCTGGGGAGCTGCGTCGGCGTGTAGACTGGCGCGATGTTCCCATAAGCATTGCGCGGATGGAAGAGATCGTGTACACCATGACTGGAGATCTGAAGAAGAGTCTTGCGGAGATGATTGGCTTTGGGAAGAAAGATCGGTACAGATATAGGGTGTGAGAGGCGCACATGGAAGCATCACCTTCAAGATAGGCTTGAGTATGACAGAAAGACACGCGTTGTGTTGGTCGACCGTTTAGAGACCAGTGTCTGGGTGTGATTTAAGCATTCAGGTCCGACTTGTTGAACTAGATGATTGCTCAATCAGTTGGTTTCACAGAGAGTACGTCCTCGAGTCGGATGTTATCATCATCCTTGAGCCGCTTGATCGTGACAACCGATGACTCAACAACCCTATAGCTGATGTGCGTGTGAATAGTCGTCGATGCCCAACCCAGCATCTGCCACCCTAGTAGCTCCCAGACTGTTCCCTCGAACCAATCCTTGACAAAAGCTTTTTCACTGATACCTATTCTACATGTCTGCCCATCCTTGAAGCCGGCGAACTTCAACGACCTCACCCACGATTCTCTTGGATCTGTTTTCTCTCGTCCGCTTGTACTTAGAGGTGTGAAGCCCGCGTGGATGGCATGTTGTTTTCCTGGATATAGTGTAACGTATTGGCTTCTAGTCGCCCATGAAAAGCTTGCGTTAGAGAAGTAGCAGATATTCAAGGTGCTGCGTGGCACGCGTTGGCCAGTCTCAACATCGGTGAACGTGAGCCCGCCATCGTGGAGAATCTTGCCGTCGAAGAGGCTCGTGTCACGTTTGTACAATGTAATCGTTTTGCCGTGACGAAGAGTGAGACTGAGGCGGATGCTCAGATCGGTATGTCCGTCGATGTCGAAAACGTCGGGCGAAGAAATGATGGCGACGTCGATAGATGGTGAACTAGCCATTCTGACTGACAAAAATCTAGTATATGATCTGGAAAACTGAAGGTGTGAGGAAACTAGCTATACTCTGAGTAATGCAAAGACAAATGCAAAGCTGCTGCCTTAACGCGTCGCGTCCTGCATGCGCCATCGTTAATCTTTGAGGACTTCAGTCCGCATCGCTACTCATCCTCCCAGACATTCATCTGGAACCATTGCGGGCTCTGCGATCGCATTGTTTCCAACGATGTGAACACTGATAGCCACGTCGTCAAGGTGAGCAGATGCGCTCATGAGCCTAAAGTAGTAGGTACAAAGTAAGTGTATTTATTAAAGTAAGTATTAGATAATAGAGTAGAGATGCCTAATTTGTAATACTATAAGTCTTATAAGAAGTTTAGTTATATTTTAACAAACGCGTACTTATCTATAAGAGCTTAATAAACTTCTTAAAAAGAAACTTAGTAGTTTATTAGTATTCTATAGTAGTCTAGATTATAACTATAAGCTTATAGATAGATAAAGTTATCTAAGCTTAAAACTTAATTTAGAAGTTACTAAACTTTACTCTAAAGATCTAGTTTAGGCTTAAAGAGTAGCAGCTCTTTAGTAGAGATAGAATAGTCTATAAAGATAAGATAAGTATTAAGAAGCTCTATAAGTAATAGTACTTAGCTTTTAAACTATTTATTTTTATTTCTTCTCTTATTTAACTTATATAAGGCGCGCTACTTATTTATAGAGCTAAGATTATTAAATAAAATAATAAAAATAGAACTATAAGTCTTACTACTTTTTACTCTAAAAAAGTTAAAAAGTAATAAATAATTATAGAAGCTTATATTAAGTTATTAGAATTTAGTTACTATAAGCAAAGAACTACGTAAAGTTCTCTTCTAGTTCTTAGCGTATATAATAATAGAAATATCTAAAGTACTTTAAGGTAACTATATTATAGTATAAGAGACTACTTACTCTATAAAATAAGCTTATTACTGCTTAGAAGTCTATCTAAAATAATAGTAGAGAAAGTCTGCTAGCAGATTAGAGCGTAAAAGAATATTAATAAGTTCTAATTAACGTACTGCGCACTAAGCTATAATAGTATAAAAGAGTTTTCTATAAAAGCTTTTAACATAGTTAATTAGTAACTAATAGTTCTACAACAGAGCTTATATTAGAAGATTAGATAGGTTCTAGACTAGTTAATAAGAAATTCTACTAGATCTGCGTACTTATAGAGTCTCTTATATAATATTATAGACTTACTAAACCTAGTTATTAGTAGAATCTATATAAAGCTAGTATAGCTAGAACTTAGCTCTATTAAAGTCTGCTTTCTTTGCCTTAGTTATATAAAACTTATTAGAAATCTTATACTTTAGAAGAAAGAAGAAGTACGTCTATAAGCTACGTTAGTCTTAGTAGTTAAACTAGTAAAAGAGATAGTTAAAACTAGTTACTTTAGATAATAGTTAAATAGAGTATATAGAGATATACTATTTATGTTTTATAAAGTAGTATTAAAGACTATTCTTACTATTACTACGCGCAATAGCTACTTTAGTTAATAGAGTTCTTAGCAATCTATATACAGCGTTAATCTTATACTATATAAAAACTTAGTAGTAAGGTAGCAACTTAAGTATACTTACTAGAGTATTTATTATATAAGTAGCTACTTATAAATCTAGCACTAGAAACTTAAAGTCTATAAGTTAAAGTTATAAACTAATAAGCTTAAAAGTTATATTAAGGTTTACTACGTAAATAGCTCTCTAAATCTCTATAACACTCTTAAATAAAGAGTAATACTATAATTCTTCTACTAGTACTAGGCATTTATTATTATACTTAATATATAGCTTCTATCTAGAGAAGTAAGTGCTAGTTTATAGATTAATAAAATTACTTAGGCTCTAGGCGTAGTGTTGTATTCTTGTAAGCGCCTCTAGAAGAAAAGTAATTAGTATTTAATAGAGACTATTATATAGACTAAGAGATCTATAAGCTAATAGTTAAAAAAAGAATTATTAAGAGAGGTTAATAGAAATTTTGCGCCTATTATTCTTAATATAGCTAATAATATTAGATTAGTTTAGAAAAACCTCTACGTAACTAAAATCTGCGGCGTATATAGTAATATAGAACTCTACTTTTACTTTCTATTTTATAGTAGTAATATATAATTAATCTTCTATATAGTTTAAGGTACTACTCTTTATATTAAAAAGAACTAATATATAATGCTAATACTAAGTTAAGTTATAAAATATCTAAACTTACTTATAGATTTGCTAAAAGCGCTCTATATAGTTACTAGATAGAGAGTTATTATTAATAGTAGTGTAAAGTGCGCTATTAGCTAAAGTAAACTTAAATAAGCGTAGTATAAATAAACAGACTAGAAAGAATATAAATACGTTAGCTTTAAAGTGCGTGCTATAGTTACGTTTAATAAAGAAGTTAATATTAGCTAAAAGACTATTGTAGTTGCTATTAAGAGGCATAGCGTAGTAGTTAGAAGAGAAATAGAGTAAGAGAAGAAGAGCGTTAGAGGCGTATAGTAAAGGTCTACTCTACTAGGTAAATATTACGCCGCGTTTATATTATATAACCTAAGAATTTACTAAAAGAATAATTAGATTATATAACTATTTATTATTAAATTATATCTATATAGTTAAATATAATATAAAGCTACGCTATTATATAAAAATACTACAGAAACCACTAATAGCGCGTATAACTTTAGTAACCTATTCTTTAACACTAATAAGTTTCTAGTATAATAAAATAGGTAGACGTATATTCTGTGTATCTTAACAGCAGCGCTTATAAGTAGAGGCACTTTAAGTAATACTATAACTACTCTACTACTTTTTTATTATATAGTCTAGCTATATTATAGTTATAGAACTTAGCTATTAAATAGAGTTAGTATATATAGTAAGATAATTCTTATAAGCGCATTAATTATAGTCTATTATAGGTATAGTAATTTTAAAGCTAAGCTTATTCTTCTTACTAATTTAAAGTTGTATAGGTAATATAACCTAAACTAGTACGTTATAGCTCTAGACGTGCAAGTCTCTATATATATAAGAGAAGATGTATACGCCTTCTAAATAGGTATTTTATAGGTAGAGTTACTGTTTTTAGAGATTAAAGAATAAAAGAAAGTAGTAAGGCGTAACCTAGCTAGATTTTAGAAGCTAGTAGTTATTTAAGCGTAATAAGCTAAATAATAAGCACTAGCAACTAAGTAGCGTAGTAAATAATAATAAGATAATTTAGTAGTAAATAATAGTAGAGCTAAATATAGAGATACAGCTTTTAGATACAATATAGCGTATATTTAACTATAATAGTATAGTTAAATATAAAGTTTAATTTAAAAGAAGTAATTCTATAAAAGCCTACATTAACTAATATTTAGTTAATATTAAAAGTAGCAAAAGATACACTAAAAGTAGAACTATTAAAATTAGTAGCCTTTTAATAAATAGTATAAGTATAACTATCTTATAGCGTAGTAAGACATAAATATTAGTCTCTACGTACGTAGTTAAGGTAGTTAGTAAGCTAGGTCTATTATATACACTATAAGACCTATCTTAATATTTATAGTACTATTAGTTCTTTGCTAAATAGTGCTACTTATAAGTCTTAATTAATATAGTCTCTAAGTTAAGACTGTATAAGTAAAGAATTATATTCTAGCGCTAATCTCTACTCTAGAAAGAAAGAATGTAGAAGAAGGTTCTATAGTATATTATATGTTATACTTAAAGAATTCTAGAATAGATAGTAACTCTTAGTAATATAATTATATAGGTTCTTAAGGCTAACGCAGAAAAACTATATAAATTAAGAATCTACTTTATATTTCTTCTACACGCCTTAAACCTAGTCTAATCTTTACTTTAGATCTAGACTCTTTTGTAGACATTTTAGCTAACTAATAATATCTATAAAATTACTAATACAGCTAAAGTAGAGCGGGTTTAATTATAGTAGAATATAGAAAGTATATAGTGTAGAGAAGAGTAGGTAGCAAGCGTCTAATATAACTTATATAGAGTATAAGAGTGTAAGCTCTAGAGAAGAGTTACGTTAAAAATTAGCAGTTATATAACGTGTTTAATAAGAGCTTTTAAAGTAGTTAGTCTATTCTTACTAGCTCTATATATAGCGCATAAAAACTATAGATAGTATAACTAACCTATAAAGAAGTAAGTAAGATACTTATTATATCTAAGAATAAAAATACTAAAGGTCTTCTAGTCTAGAACTATAGCTTTTAGGCTTAAAGGTCTAGCAACTCTAGCTATAATAGCTTAGTAAAAATATAAAGAATTCTTGCCTCTATAACACTATAAGTTTATTTAAAGCTAGAATATCTATCTTATTAGATAGTAAGAGATAGTTATTTATTCTGTTATAGGTTTTATTGCGTACCTCTAGCGCAACGTAAGTACTAAAAGAATAAGTTAAGAAGTAATAATTAGACGTAGAAATATTATAAAGTTATAGCTGTGCTTTTAGCTTTAGAGCTAATCTACCTTATTTAGAGATTTTAGTATTACTAGTAGTTAGAGTTAAGTCTTCTATATTAAGTCTATATAGTAGGTAAAGTGTAGTAATATAGCTCTATATTACGCGCGACGTAATAAGACGTAGCTATAGAGATATATAGTAAATTATATTAGGCGCTAGTTTAGTAACAGCCTTACGCGCTTAGACGCTTAAATACTTAGACGCTTAGACCTCTAGGCCTACTTTAGCTTACCTCTAGAGCTACTAGTCTTTTTCTACACTTACTAAGAGCTTATAATAGTTTAACTTAAAAAATAGCCTAGGTGTAAAGCGCTTTAAGCGATATAGCAGCTCTATATAATTTTAATAATAGCGCACTTATATAGCTATATTAGAAGTTATATAATACTAAATATAAAGATTATAGCGCTAAGTTCTAAGTATTCTATAAGAGAGTATAGAACTACCTAGATTACTAACCTCTACTATTAGAAGCTATACTAAACAACTTTGTATTCTAGCTACATAACAACAAAAACATACTACTAGCCTAGCTAGTTATTCTAGAGCTCTGCCTAGCTACTATCGCCTTCTCTAATGCTTTAAAGCGTAATATTCTTAATAGAATATGTATTTAAATACTCTTCTTTAATTTCTTCTAGTAAATAGAACTAATATATAATATAGAAGTACAGCGCTTATATAAAAAGAAAAAGAAGATTATATAGAATATAGACTAGTATTAAGTATATCTTCTACTTTATAAACGCGCTAATCTTAGTAATATATAAAAAGAGAAACTCTCTTAATAGCTTGTAATAAGCCTAAAGAAGTAATAATAGCTAATTAAGATCTAGAATAGTTATTAGAAGTCTTTTCTATAAATAGCTTTAAGCTAAAATATTAAAACTTTATAGTGTATCTAAATAAAGTAAAGAGCTAGCATTTATACCTACTACTAGTTTATAGACATAGCAACGCCTTCTTAACACTATATATAATCTCTAATATTCTAACACTACTATATAAGACTAGAAAGTAGGTTTATATCTATACTAAGTAGTAAAAGATTAATAACTATATATAACACCTCTCTCTAATAACTTTATTTAATAATATCTCTACTAAAGAGCGCTCTATTCTCTAATAAGAGTTAGAGAGTATAACCTTTATATAGTAATAGTCTTAACAAGAAGTAAGTGCCTTAAATACTACTAGTCTTAATAGCTACTTAGCCTATCTATAATATTACTATTTACTATTTACTACCTAATTCTGTAAGATCTATAGTATAGACTCTTAGACCTAATAACGCTGCTAGTTAGATCTTATAAATAGTTCTTTTCTCTCTTACTAACTATTACCTATAGAGCCTATCTATAACTACTATATAACTATTAGTTATAGCCTTAAATATCTTCTAAACTATATATAAAGTATTATTACGCCTACAAATAGGCTACTAAATAGAATAGAGAGCTCTAGCTCTATAAATAGTATATTATACACAGCATAGCTTTATATAGAATAGAAGAGCTGCGCTATTAGCTTAGTATAGAGTATATCTATACTAGATAGCGTGCTTAATAAAGAGTCTTATAATAACTTACAAGCTAGACTTAGAGTAAAAGTAATAAAAATTAAGTTAGTAGTAGTAAGTACAAAGGCTATAAGAAGAGCTCTAGAGAATACACTTTATAGCTAGTTAAAGTTATTAAATAATTACAAAGGTAGATTTAGGTAGTTATAGTAGTTAGAAAGAGTAAGAGAAGCTAAACTTATATATTCTAATAACTATACAATCGTAGTCTATACAACGTACTAGCTCTCTAGCTTACTAATACTATATAGCTATATATAAGACACTTCTAAATTCTAAGAGAATAGTAGATAAGCAAGCTACTAATAGTATAGACGCAGGCTTAAAGAAAGAATACTATACTAAGTACTTAACTAGAATTAACTCTTAGTTAATATCTAGTATTCTTATAAGCGTTCTAAAAAGGCTATATAAGAAGTTTACGCACTTATATAGCTAGCGTACTAGCCTCTATATTATTAATATAGCTCTAAAGACTAAGTCTAGTAAGTTATTTAATAGTACTTTTAAAGTAAGCCTCTAAGGTAGTAAATCTTTCTTTAAGACTATTATTATAAGCTAGTGCTAGTGCGAAGAGATACGTAAGAGGTAACTTATAAACTTCTAGACAGCTATTTATATAAAACTAAGATAACTCTAGAGCTATAAAGCTTATAAAGCTTATTAATCTTTAACCTCTATATACTCTATTTCTCTACGTTCGCTATAATAATATCTTTCTCTAATTCTAACTCTCTAAAGTTTAATAGAGCTAGAAAATCTTAGAGCTCTTTTAGTATTAATTTACTAACACGCTCTATTTCTTAAGGTTATAGAATTTGCATTATATTAAACTAAAAAAGATTATTAAAAAGCTATAGTATCTATACCTACTTATTACGCTACTTAACTTACTAGGTCTATAAATAGCGCGCTATAAATATATTACTTAGATTATCTATAAAGTTATATTCGCTATACTTACTAATAAGGCTTAAGGCCTATAAGAACTTTTTAGTATTCTAAGAATTAGAATGTTTTTGTATAAAGGTACTAGTGTATTTAGTAAGAATTAGTAGTTATTATATATTAGTAATTTACTTCTATAGATCTACTAAGCTACTAAGAATAACTACTTTCTTTCTAGAATTAGCCTTACGTTTCTTTTATAGAGGTCTTAGCTTATCTTCTTAAATATTATCTTTAGCGCTACTCTTATTATTATTAGTGTAGTTTGTGCAATAGCTATAAAGTTATTTTACTATTACTATCTACTTATAATTAAGTACGTTGCAGAGATCTAGTAAGTTCTAGTAAGAATAGTAATTAGCGAAATATAGTGTAGCGTAAAAGATTAACACAAAAAGATAAAACTTATATATCTTAGTATAGCTTATTAACGCTTAAGCTTTATCTACTAATACCTTAAATTTTTCTATAATCTACACTTCTATTATCTTTTCTATAGATGTTTTTCTAGTATTATTACTTTTACTACTTACTATAAGAAGCGCGCTATTATAGTATTATATTTCTATCTTAACTAATAACGCGCGCACGCCTATCTATTGTAGTAGTTCTATCTTAGATAATATATGTTGTCTCTAGTATGCATTAATGTAGTCTTCTAACTAATAGTGCTAATACCTACTCTACTATATATTAAGTAATTCTATCTACCTGCGCTGTTATACTACTCTTTACCTAGTGCTCTACTTACTAGTATTTTCTACTCTATCTACGCACTTATAAATATTATAATACTACCTTACTAATAGTCTAACTTAATATATGTAGCGCAGAAGCTATACGTACGCAGCTTTCTATAGTAGACTAGAATAGATCTAAAGGTATCTTAGCTTAAGCTACTACTCTAGAGGTTATACTAACTATGCAGAAAAGAAGCTCTAGCTTATTATTAAAGGCCTAGTAGCTATAGTAGTTTACTTTCTACTTTTATTTACTCTAAACTGCGTACTAGTTAGCTTAAATACTACATAACTAGAGCGTTTTAAAGAAGTAATATAATAGAGACGTATAGTATCTTATAGCTCTTAGCTAATACTTCTTCTTATTTAGTTTTAAGTTTATATATAGTAGTAAGTAGCCTTTATATTTAAACGCTACTAGATAACTAATAGCTTTTTCTAGGTCTATAGCAGAGCTTATCTTAGTAGGTCTATCTACTATAGCCTACTATACCTTAACCTTTAAAGTTGTCTATTAAAGTCTCTATAACGCTAATTGTAATTATAAAGACGTGCTATCTAGTTCTACTATTATAAAACTAAAGCTTAGTATTATACTATATAGAATGTTTATAAAAAAGAACTAGATTTTAGAGTATACCTAGCTTTAAGTAGACTACGTTAGAAGCTACGCAGTCTTAAACTCTTATTATATACACTAGCGCATTTTCTATTATAGAGTGCTCTAAGAATATAAATATGTAACGCTTTATTATTTATTATTAGATAGATGTAACTAGCTATCTACAATTACTAAACAGCTAAGCCTAGACCTAATTACTATTTTTAGTAACAGCTTTTATAAAGATAGCTAAAATTAGCTTAATAATTTCTCTAGTATAGAGTATAACTAGAATAATATAGTCTTGTATAAGAGTATAGAAATTTACGTTACCTCTAGTATAGATTAGAACTAGCCTTAAGAAGAATAATATTTAGAAGTAAAAGTATCTCTATAAACTACTAAAGCATAGAAAGTAGCTATCTAGAAGTAATTAAGGCGCGCTGCTACTACTAGTTAAAAAAAAGTAGAAGAAAACCGCCTAATATTTTTCTTCTATTTTAGTTAATATTTTATATTATTAGTTAGAATAACGTAGCTAGACTATCTACGCGCTATTATATATTGCGAGTTTAACACTACTAATTGTTATTAACTTAAAGCTTAGCCTTAGCTGCATTTAGAAGACAAAGTACCTATACTATAGTACGCGCTTAACTACTACTACTCTTATAGTATAATAGTAAGCAACTCTAATATCTTTTATATATTTAAGCCTATTAGTTAAGAGATAAAATTTGCTTAAGGTCGCGTTATGTGCGTAGAGACTAATAGTTTTAGTAGAAGTAGTAAATTATACACTATAGAGAACTTACTTCTTAAGGTTAGCGCTAACCTATTCTCTAGAAGTAGTGTTAACACAGACATTACTTTTAAAGCTTTCTAATTATTAGGTATAGATGTTAACTCTTTTAAGTTCCTCTATAATAAGAATACGCCTAGCGTAGATAAGATAGAGAATAAATTTCTTAGAAAGCTTAATTCTATTATTCTTCTATTATAACTCTATTACAAAGTAATAACCTTAGAAGCTTTCTAATTATTACTAGAGAAGACTTATAAGTTCTGTAAAAGCAGCTCTACTAACAATAATATAATATTATCTTATACCTATCTTATTATTCTTATATACGCTAAAAGGCAGGCTGTAATAAGAATAAATATATTATTACTCTATCTATTTAATATAGCAGAGAATAAGCGTAATAATACTATAACTAATATTAAAAGAGATAAGAAGAAGAGACTTTAGCAAACTACTATAATTAATAGTAGTTATATAAATATCTATACAGCACTTAAAGCTATATTATTAAGAAAGCCTCTTATTATCTAAAACACTACTATAAGTAGCACATTCTACTATCTTATTTTTCTTAGCTTATGTTTGCGTAGATTAGCTTACTTTTAAAGAATCTTTTAGCTTAAAATTATAGTAATCTTATAATAATCTATTACCTAAGCGTTTACTCTCTTTAGAGCGCTGTTTATTAAACTATATAAGACGTGTCTTACTACTATCTATAGAAGAAAAGTAGAGAAGGCGTAGAAGTGCTATTAGAGAATAATAGACTAGTAGTTATAGATACTATAAAGAGTATAAAAGCTTACTAAGCGTCTTAAGTAGAACTTATCTACGTAATAGATCTACTATATAGTAGGTATAGCTCTTTCTTAGATACTCTATAAGAGGTATTTTAGTGTCTACTATAGGTTCTTATCTATACGCTGTTCCTCTTATACTATATAACGTAGTTTACTATCTACTTATATATATATAATTAACGTATATATACAGCCTAGACTAGATAAAGTTAAAGTATTACCTAATTACTAGATCTTCTATAAGAGGCGATTTATTGCCTATTACACTAGAAGATCTTAGTAGTTATAGAAGTTAGAGGTTAGTGTTTCTACAGTAAGTAGAAGCTTTTTTATATAATCTTAATATACTTTAGTTCTTCTTAAGATGCTTTATAGGTATTATATACTTCTACTTATACGCGAGACTTTTTCTCTATATTACTATCTAATTTCTTCTTACTTATATTATTCTCTTTAGTCTCTCTAGTTACAGTCTCTTTAACTACATTAGCTAGCTACTCTCTAGCGCTATTCTTATTACTATACTTCTTAAGAAATAGATAGATAAGAAACACTCTTATTACTTCTCTAAGACTATAAGCTCTAGTGTCTTATAATATATCTTTAAGTAAAAGTATATTATCTAGATAGTTTATAGTAGCTTTATAGTAGTTACTAGATTATAATACCTTTATAAGAAAGTTAGCTAAAAGATATTTATAGAGTACTAGAATATACTCTAGACTAAAACGTAAGATAAAAATATTAATCTTAGCGCTGTAATTACACTAGTTATAGATATTTTTAGTAGCTCTCTTTATAGTAACTATAGAATTATTCGCTATAAGTAGCTATATAAAGAATTATACCTAGAAAAGTATAGTAATTTCTACATCTTCTATTCTAGAGCTAAGAAGCTAATAGAGATTATAGTACTACAATATATAAAATAGCTAGACAATTCTATTAGCCTCTATATTTACTCTTAGTGCTATTATACTATAGTAGCAAGAGCTAAACGCCTTTTCGCGCTTCTTATAGAGAAGGTTACTAATAGCTAACTATAATTCTTACTAAGTAAGAAAAGAGGCTGTATTATTACTATAAACTTTTATATACTTAATAATAAAGACTAGAACCTTAAGCTATTTTAGGCGCATAAAATAGCTCTAAGAATTTATCTTTTTACTAATAGTAGTATACGCTATTAAATTATCTACTACGCAGCGTCTCTTCTAATTATATATATAATCTAGTGCAGATATAGTTTTAATTTTAGTAGCGGTATTAATAGCAGCGTTCTCTAGCCTATAATTCTTAGTAGTATTATATATAATAAGCTGCTTATAAAGAATTCTAATAGACGTTCTATAGGTATCTATTATAAGTTTAGTAAAAGTAGATTCTAAAAGTATAGCTAAGATAGCTTATAAGTTATCTAAAAGCTTTAGAAGCTTTATATATTTAGTAGAGTTATTTATTAGAGCTTAGTAAGGTAGTAGAGATGCAATTAATAACTATAACAAAGTAGAAGAGAGAAAATAAAGAGAAGAGAAGTTCTTTATAGTAATAAGCGTAACTTATTATAAGTAACACTTTATACGCTCTGTTTAAAGTCTTTCTAAATCTTTTACTAAGTATTTAGAACTTCTATAACGCGTTAGAAAGTACCTAATAACCTCTTATAGAAGTAGATACAAGAACTAATATTATCTATTGTAATTGCGACAACAAACTTAAGAAGTAGTAATAAATAATTAATTATCTTTAAATATATACTAAGCTACTATAGCAAATAAGCTAGTATCTAAAAGTATATTCTATAAAGAGTTATATAACACTAAACTACTATAAACTTCTATACTTTTTACTACACCTTTTAATATACCTTTTACTACACCTTTTACTATACCTTTTATTATACCTTTTACTACACTATTCTCTATACTTTTTACGTAAAGAAATATATATATTACGTATTCTAACTCTATCTATTAGAGGCAGCCTAATTCTAAGCGCCTATAGGCTAGCTATAACTACTATATATAACATATTATTTCTCTACTAAAGTATACTTCTTTATACTCTATTATCTAGAGACTTAAAAGTTATTATAATCTACTCTTAAGCTCTTTCTACGCTAGTCTATACTATACATAGTATTATTTATTACTATAATATTAGTACTAGTAGTAGTGTATTCTCTATATACATTAATGCTATAACTCTACTAATAGTAGATATAATAAACGCTATAGGTAGTATACCTAAAGGTATATAAGTTAATATAGTTATAGTATTTAGTTATAAGAATATCTAGAGTAATTTGTCTAAGAGTTAGCTTATATATTAGATAGATAAGCTATATAATCTAGTTAGACCTCTATATACCTAATAGAGTTGTTATAGAGATAAATAGCTTCTAGTAGATAATATATAGATAAGAGGCCTTTTGCTATTAGAGCTTACACTAAACCTAGAAGAGAACTAGAAATAAGTTATAATATAGTATTACTACTTAATCTTTTAAATAGGTATCTAGTTTAATACTCTAAACTCTATACAAAGGTTTAATATAATTAAGCTAAGTTTATATAAGATAGCTGTGCGTTATATAAATCTAGCTTACAACCTAGCTAAGATTCTATTAGAAAATTATAATATACTTATTAGCTATCTAAGAGTATATATAAGTAATTTAAAGAGAATAACATTCTTAGAGAAAAGGCTAGTAGAGAGAGAGAATAGAATATTTAAGCTATTAATTTCTAATCTCTCTATACTAGACAGAGATAGCTAGTAGAATATATTTAGTTAGTAGCGCGGGAATACTAGAGTATAAATAGAGATAGTATTATTAGTATAAAAAGCTTATAAAAGAGTGTATAATTTAAGACTATATAAAAGAGTATAAAGCTTAGAGAGTATATAATAACTTATAATAAAAACGCCTATTAGTTGTATATAAGTTGCTTAAAATATAGAATAAAGAAATGTTACCTTTTAGATAGAACTTTCTAGTTACTATTAAAACGCTAAACAGAGTGCTTATTACATTTTACTTATTACTAAAAACATACTTAACTTTATAAAAAGACTTTAACACTAAGAATAACTACTAAATAGTAAATTAGTCTATTCTTAAAGTTAATCTTGTGCTTATTATTAGTAATTATTCTAAGAGCTAGCGTAGGTAGCTCGCAATATAGGTTATAATATACTAGATTAATATTATAATACACTAGATAACGTTAAAGATAAAGTATATAGTAAAGAAGTATTTAAGAAAGAGAATAAAATATCTAAGTAAAGATAAGGCTATAAAAGTATGTACAACAAGAGTAGTATAGCTAGAGATTATATAATAGAAGGTAATAGCAGTCTCTATAGCGTGTAGTATAGTAGAGAAGAAAGTATTAATAACGCTCTAGGCTAGAGTAATAGCAGAGCCTTAAAGCTATCTAATAGCTATAGTATTAAGTATTTTCTACAACAAGTTAGAATAACTATATAGTAATATATTTAGTTATACTTACCTAGAATAAGCTAAGTGTAAGAAGGTAGTTTCTATATGCGATGCGCGCGAGCTAGACATAGTAATAGAAAGAGATTATAGTATACGCTAGAATTGTAGCTAAGTAGTAAGCTAACTTATTACTAAACTTATTAATAAAAGTAATTATAGAGATAAGTTACAGGCTCGCTTAGTAGCTAGTAGCAATAGAGAGTAGTAAGGTAGCCTCTTTACAATAGAGTAGATAAATAATTACTTATAAGATAAGTAGCGCTAGTCTAGATATAGCTGCGCTAAAGTTTAGAATATAATTTAACATTTTAAATATACTTTAAGCTTACTTTAGTTATAGTAATAATAAGATAGATATAAGAGCTAGAGTAGAGTAGAATAAAGATAGAGAATATGTTTAAGAAGAGAATAGAAAACAAGAGTATCTATTATAAGTTTGCTAAGCGTATTAATATTAGACAGCGTTTAAAAGATACGTATAGCCTAGTATAGTAGAGCTAATATATAGAGGCTACCTTTATTCTATAGTATTCTATATAGTAACACCTCTACTAGCTTTATATAGTTTAGTAGCTATTCTTATTTTTACTCTTATTATAGTCTGCGCTAAACTTATTTAAGTATTTCTTAGCTACTCTCTTCTACTCTTAGATAAATACCTTATATAACATATAAAGGTTAGTAATATAAGCTCTAGCTACTTAGATAAATCTTATTATATAGTCTGTAAAAGTTCTAGATATACTAATTATATTCTTAAACTATGCTAGCTCTACAGGTAACTACTAGGCTAATAAGAGCTAGTTCTAGCTATTATAAGTTACAGGCGTTAGCGTAAGAGGCCTAGGCATATTAAATCTTAATATCTTAGATAGCAAATAAAATAAATAGAGTACGCCTTTAACTTAGACTATAATATAGTTCTAGTTAATAAATAAGCAGTAGTTAGAGCGTAGATAATAGGTAGTGTATATATAGATAATTACAAATAAAGGCAGTCTTCTTAAAGATTAACTAGTTAATAGTAGAAAGTATAAGATACTACTTAGGTATTAAGATTATAGTAATATTAGACTTAGTAGATAGATTTATTCTCTAGAACAAAGTTAAAGCGCTACTAATAGAGTATCTCTCTAAGAATCTGTTAGAGGCTCTAAACACATTAACGTTCTTACGCAACTATCTAGAGTCTACCTTTAATACTAGTACCTAACAGCGAAATCTTCTAGCAGAGCTATTAGAAGATAAACTTACTAATTAATAACTAACACTGCAATATTCTATTATCTACACTACCTTAATTACTATATATATAGTTAAAATATATCTAAATAAATAACTACCTATTATAAGCCTAGCTAACGCTATAAATATATCTACGCGTAGACTAGTAGTGTAGCTACCTATTTTAATTACTCTAAGTTCTATAACGCCTTTTAGGCTAGATTAATACTAGTTTATTAGCTTAATACTTATTCCTGCACTAGCTGCACGTAACAAAGAGACAGTATCTATCTCTGCGCATTCTATACCTATTACCTCTCTTTTCTAGTCTTAGAAAGCGCGTATTATAGCTATTAGCATAGCTATTACTTTTATCTAGTAGTTCTAGTTAAGTATAGGTTAGCTTAGTTATACTGTAAATTACGCTAATATTAACGCTTCTATAGAGAATCTATAGAGTGTATTATCTACTCTTAACACGTGTTACTCTATTATGCTAGAGTGTATTATAGATATAAATACTTTACTTAGCTAGTTAGTTATACTATTAGACTAAGATATCTATAATACTGTAGACGTAGCTATATATAGACTAGAATAAGTTATATAATTAATTTTAGCTAAAAATATAGATACCTAATACAGCCTTATATACTTATAAACTAGTTAGCTTGCGGCTAGAGTTTATAACGTAGCTATACAGTTTCTATATATTACTTTCTAATATAATAAGATTTTAATATATATAGAAAATACTAGAGACAAATTATATAGAGTAGTTAGTATTATTATAAATAAGTAGAATGTACTATATATAAGCTAAAAGAAGAAGTATTATAGCGCTTTTAAGCACGCTAAGAAGATTATAGAAATTAGTAGTAATAATACGTTTAACAAAATAGTTAACAAATATAAGAATATAGCTATAGCTCTTAACCTTCTAAATAGAGCTTAGAATAAAACTGTCTTAGCTAGTTATATTCTAGATAGCAAGTATAGCCTATAGAAGAATACTAGAAAAGAGCTTAAGCTTTTAGTAGTCTATCTATATAGTAATTCTAACTTAATAATACCTATAGCTATATATCTAACTTTAAGTAAATATAAAGTAGTTCTATATAATCTTAAGAGCGTAGTTATAAAGGTTATACTTTAAGATAGTTATATAGTTAGTAGTAGAGCTATAAATTTAGATATATTTAATACGTAGTATTTATATATATTACTTTAACGTAAAGTAATAGTTAGTGCCTAGTACTACTATAGTTATACATCTATCTACACTACAGACACTCTCTAGTAAGCGCAGTATACGTTATAATATTCTACTATACTATTACAGAATTGCTAGCTATAATCTTTAAAGCTCTAGTTAAACTAAGTATAAGTTGTCTACCTATCGTTTTGCTCTATTAGCTAACTTAAGTAGTCTTCTACTAATTCTTCGCTAATTTATTACTTCTATAGCCTAAAAGATATATTTAGTATAAATAATATCTTCTACTTCTCTAAAACTCTATAATCTTGCACTTTTTACGCGCTAAACACGCTATTATAATACTATAATACTAGACTTTTACAGCTCTTTCTTAACCTAGTATATAACTTTAAGACTTATAATTATTACTATAGAGTAGAATATAACTTCTTCTTTAATACTATCGCAGCCTTTAGCTATTAAGTAGCTACCTTAGAGAGTAATAACTCTAATTCTAAACTTACTATTAAGCTTATAAACTATATGCTTAATAAAGCGTATAAAAAATTTAATACAAGCCTTAGATAAATTAATAATATAGTTACGTAAATTAGTATACTTAATATTTATTATAAGAAGCGTACTATTAAGCTTACGCTTTAGGTTATTCTTATTATAATATAGCATTATAATAAGAGTTGCACCTGTCTAATAGAGAGTAATTATAAGTAGAGTAAGGCTTTTAACTACTTTAAGAACATAGCAAATAGGCTTTACTAATATAGTATTACTATATATTATAGTCTACAACGTATAGTTACTCTACTATTATCTTACTGCGTTTAGATAGACACTGCTCTAGCTATATTTAAGATACTACTACCTAAGTTAAAGTAGCAGCTCTAATTAAAAGTCTCTTAGTATTTTAGTGTAAGAGTCTAGAGAAATAAGTTATAATAATAGTAAATAGCTAATTAACCTTAAGCGTAAGGTATAAGAAAGAAATTAGAATAGCGTTTATAGTCTTAGTATTACCTTTAGCTTATATACTTATTTATACTAAGCTAGAATCTATTTAATATATTACTATACACTACTATATGTATACAAAACTTAATAGTCTTCTTAGTATACTAGAGTTGCTAGCAAGGCTATAATAATTTAGAGAGATACTATTAGTTAAAGAGAACAAAACTACTAGATTTGTACCTCTATTAAAACTCTATTATATAACGTTTTCGCTTATTCTACTTATATTATATATTAATAAAGCTAAGAGTTAATAAAGAGCTTAAATAATCTTTTCTTATAATAGAGACGAGACTCTTAAAGCTTTTAAGAGTCTTTTACTAGAACGTTCTAAGGCTACCTAGCTATTATCTATGCGTAAAGCTTAGCTAGGTAACACTAATTTCTTTTTTGCTTTTTACACTACTAAACACTAATACTCTTTATCTTTATCTAAATCTAAATATATACGCTAACTTATATATTATAGTAGTAATACTTACTATAATACTAAAGCTATAGGTCGCTAGAGAAGTGTAGAGAATACACTAGTAACTAGTAAGCACCTTCTCTCTTTTAATTCTGTAATTATACATCTTACTATAATATAGCAGGTAACCTAGCTAATAGTAGTAATCTTTATACTATTTCTTATAGTGCTAAGTATATTATATATTATAATATTAGTTACCTTCTACCTATTAAGTCTAGAGAATATAGAGGTGTTTCTTTTAGAATAAGGTTAAGTTTAGTAACGTGCTCTTTAGTTACTTCTTATTATATAGGCGCTATAGTAGTAGGTAATATAGTAACTATAAGTATACTTATATTCTAGAATTTAATGCGCTAACTTAATATTACTATAAAAGCTTCTCTATCTACGTCTTCTTCTTCTAAACTAAACCTTCTCTAAAAACCTATAGTACGTACTAACGTACTTCTCTCTATATTATAAGACCTTAACGTAGATATACTTAGTAGTTATATAACGCCTCTACTAGTCTATACTTATAATTTTTATATTATCTTCTCTACTTTATAATACTACTACATTGCGTTAATACACCTTAATTATTTTAGTTTTTAGCTTTATCTCTACTATTCTTAAGCGCAGTAATATAAGTTAAGAAAAGTGTCTTTATAATATTAGTAGAAATAGACATAGTTACGTTAGCTAGGCTACGTAGAAGAGTTATAGCAAGAGTAGCTAATTAGATAATAGGTAGGCTTTAGAAAATAGCTATAGCGCTTATAATACTTATAGTAAGCAGGCTCTTAGGTAAGATACCTAAACTATAGAGTTTGTTCTGTATTAGCTACGCAAGAAGAATAATGCCTAGAGTAGAAAGAATAGTAGATATACCTATATTCTAATAAGATAGTATTTAGGCTTAATATAAGAATAGCAGAAGATAATAGAATTTTAATAAACGCTAGTTTATAGCAGTAAACACTCTTAATTATATAAAAAGTTTTAACCTCTCTAGTAACTTTATATATACGTAATATAAGCAAAGTATATATCTATTAAGTTCTAGTTATATAATAAAGGTAATAGACTACTCTTTAGTTAAATAATAAACTCTATATTTGCTACTTACGTAGGCGGTTAAATAAAACCTTAGAACACCTAGATACCTCTAGAGCTAAGTGTATTTATAAAAACCTTAGTAAGATCTTCTTTATCTAGATAATTATAATTACTCTATATATCTAGGTATAAATTTAATATCTAGCTTAAACTAACCTTAGAAGACTTAGCTTAGTTCTAAGTTAAGGCGCATTTTCTTCTCTATAAACCTATAGACGTAAATAGACCTAAGCTCTTTAGGTCTTAGTAATAATAAGTACGCTAAGTAAAAAGAGTCTAGCTACTATAGATAAGTACTGAATACAGAAGTACCTATAAAACTATAGCACTATACAAAGAAAGTTATTTCTCTTAGATTTAGGTAGAGACTAAGATTAATATAAACGCTATAGAAGATATCTATATTAAGCGTTAACTACTCTAGGTAGGTACCTATCGCATTTTATAAATAGTAAGAGATAGATTTAATAATAGTAAGAAGAAATTACTTGCCTATTAAATAAGTAGGCTAGCAATAGACACAGCTCTATTATAGTACTTAATATTTATATAGTTATTTACACTATACACTATCTAAAGTTCTATTTATCTATCTAACTCTGCTAACACGTTAACCTAGGCTATTCTAATTATACTGTGTACTAAAGTACTATTTTAAAGACTAGCCTAAACTAAGACTAGACCTTAGTCTAATTTATAGGCGTATCTTGTTCTTCTACTAATAGCTATAAATAGAACTACGTTCTACCTTGCGTTATATATTAGTAACTTAAGCAGCCTCTAGACTAATCTAGCTAGAGGCCTTATTACGTAAATAGAAGTAGGCGCGTTCTATTATATATAGGTAGATTTGCTTTGTAACTCTTTAGTTTTACTAAAATAAACTATATACTAACGCTAACTTTACTCTTAGTTATGTAATACTACGCCTTTCTATAAACTTAATCTACTTAGTTCTCTTTCTACTAAGATTCTTTTCTCTTACTTTAGACTTAACAGCACCTACTATTTAACTAAACTAGCTTCTTACTAACTACGAGTTCCTTCTCTCTATTAAGATAATCTCTAATAGATAGCTTATTTACTATAGCTCTAAGAACTACTGCTATCTCTCTATATAATATCTATCTTACAACTTAGCTACTTCTATAGAAGTACGACTATAAGAAGGTAGAGTATACTTATTAGAGGGTAGTAATATAGAGCTTTAGTAATATAGTAGCTTTACTACCTCTTCTAGTATCTCTAAAATAAATAGCGTTTGTCTAAAGTATTCTTAAGAATCTTAATAACGCGTAGTAGAATAGTTCTACTAAGCTTAGTAAACTACTTCTTCTTATAGGCTATAGCGTTCTTATAAGCTTTGTACATTTCGCTACTAAAAAGTTATAAAAAGAAGTTATTATTAAGAATATAGCTAAATAGCTAAAGAATAACAAGCTATACTATAGTCTAACCTAGAATACAATTCTAAGTATTACAATTCTTTACGTCTTTCTTAATTATATAGTAATTAAGTAATATACTACTAGTAAGATAATATTCTTATATGTCTGTGTCTAGTACTAACTAATATATATTAGTTAGCTTTGTATAGTCTACACCTCTAGGTAAAGATAGCTCTACTAGAGAAGAGTATATCTTTATTACTAGTAGCTATAATATTAACTTAGATCTAATACACTAGAATAATAGCACTCTTTATAAGAAACTAAGTTAATACTATCTAAGTAGAAGTATAATTAAGAAAGAGTATATTTTATATAATCTCTTTATATAGAAGTATATAAAGCTAATATATATAGAGTTAAAGCGTACTAGATAATATTTATAAATATAGTAGTAAAGCGCGTAGCTTTTAGGTTACTAGAAAGCAATATAGATAGTTATATTCTATTAAGTATTACTAAACTATTCTTCTAGTCTAGAATAAGTAAATAAGAAGTAGAGAGGTATTTTAAAATCTATACGTTAAAGAAAGTCTTAGAAATCTAGCTCTTTAATTATTTAGAGAAGTTACTATTACTATTATAACTTTAGAGCGCTCTATACAATAGACCTCTATATAACGTACTACTTATAAAAGTATATAAAGTAGCCTTATCTACTAATTCTCTAGAAGCTACTTAGGCTATACTTATACGTATTTCTACAGACGCGTATTCTAAATCTAGAGCTTATTATAATAGTACTCTATAAGCTCTTACTTCTCTTCTAAAATTATTAAGCTTAGATAGATAAGGTCTAAAGAAAAATATAGTTAACGTAATTCTTATAAATATAGGTTTTAAAGCTAGTAAAAAGGTAATTACAGAGCGTTTTAATAAGCGCGCTATAGCTATCTACGTAGTAAAAGACGTTAATAACGTACTAAAAGCTAGAAGTTACTATAACCTTTATAGTAATGCTTAAGATCTTAAACTTATAAAAGAAGGTAAAGTAAATATAAAAAAAATAGTTTATATAGAGCTTATTTTTAAGTATTTTTATAGTACTTTACGTAAACTAAAAAAAAAATTAACTCTAAAGTCTAACTTACTTCTACGTCTAAAGCAATTAAAGCTATTTCTACTAGTAGAAGCTACTACAAACTAGATAAAGATTAATAATAAGAACTCTAGATATATAGTTAGAATAAATAGATAGACTAACTATAACGTAGACTTAGAAGACAACCTCTATACACTAGATAGAGATATAGCTATAGTTATGCGTTCTATAAGTTCTAGAGATACTATAAATACTAATAATTACTCTAGGTCTATAAAAGTAGAGTAAGAAAGTAGTAATATAAGCTTTATAAGTACAAAAAGCTCTACACTTACGTTAAATCTAGAGTTATAGAAGAATAAAGTAGTAGAGATTTATATTATAGCTAGAACGTTAGCTTAAAAAATTAGAAAAGATAAAAGCCTTTTTCTATAGTTAGCAAAGAAGAGAAGAATAAGCCTATTAGTTTTAGAAAGTTAGAGTAAGAGGGTTTTAAACTTAGCAAAGGCAAAACAGCTACTAGAGTAGAATATAGCAAATTTACTATAGCTACTAAAGTAGTTAATTCTTTTATTTAAGAGATAATTATTTTAGAGGTAGAGATAGTCTAGAATATTTAACTATATAAGGTTTTATTTCTATTATACGCTATATAGACTTAATATTAAAACGCTAGTATATTAGTTTTAAGCCTTTATATTAGCTATTACTACGTTTTTATTCTCTATACACTAAATCTTTTTTTTAATAAGTATATCTATAGGTGTTAGGTAATAGTAGTATTAAAAAAAGAATATACATACTATAGAAACTAATAATACTCTTTAGAAGTATTTTCTTACTCTTAGTTCTAATATAACCTCTCTTAAGATTACTTAGAATTCTAGAAAGTATCTTATTTTAGATAGCGTAGGTAGTAACAATAAATATATTAAAGTTACGCTCTACCTTATTTAACGTATAGTTATACTTACCTAGATATAATTTATTAGTTCTTATTATTATAGTAGGTAGGTAAACCTACTAGTAATATATTCTCTTTCTACTATAAGTTTGTATACTTTATTAGCCTTATAAAGTAAGTCTTCTAGTAGAGGTTATAGAATCTCTATATATATAGGCTAGTATTTAACTACTAGAGCTATAGCTTTGCTATAAGCTAGTACTTCTAGAAAAGAAGGTAGCAAGAGCAGCTTCTTCTTATAGTTACATATTCTAGTGTAGTCTTTCTATTTACCTTAGCTCTATAGCTGTTTCTATAACTATTAGATCTAGCTAATATCTTTAGATATAGAAAATTTGTTATTAATTATACTAATGTATAAGTATTAAGCTTTTAACTAGATATATAATATAAGCGTATACCTAAAAGTTAAGTAAGAAAATAATAAGTCTACCTTTCTCTACTTATCTTTATTACTTAACTACAACGTTAAAAGCTTAATAATCTTTAGTTACTTATAGGCACTAGTAACACGTAAACCTCTAATCTCTTTATTACTATTTTCTATTTATACTATAATAGCAAATATACTATATATTATAAGTAGTAAGGTATAATAGTTCTTCTAGTAAAAAGACTTCTTATTTTATATAGTATAAGGTAGAGTATATAATAAAGAGTATAGAGCTATTACTAAATTAGAATAGATAAGTATAGGTAATAACGTATTATATATAACCTTAGCCTATATAGTATAAAGTAGAGCGTAAGGCCTATCTCTACCTAGAGATATACTATAGTAAATGTTCTTTTGCTCTCTCTTATGTTTCTAGTATACTTCTTTACTAACTATTTAGATAGTATCTTAATTCTCTAGTTTAAGTAGTTTAGAAGATAAAGCTAAGATAGAAGATACTAGTCTAGACTATAGAATATTCGCTATAATAGCTAGGTACTTAGTAGAGTTATTTTATTATAATATACTAAGAAAAGTATATAAAGTTAAGCTAGAAGTAAAGCTTTCTATATCTATAGTTTTAGGTATATTCTCTAAAACTAGTATATAACTACTTTAGAAGTCTAATAAAAAACAAAGTAAAGAAAAAAGTGTAGCTAATAGAGCGCTTCTTCTAGTTAATAGTAAACTACTTTAGGCTTAGCTCTTTAATAAGCATTATAATACTTAGCTATATCTATTTAATAATAACCTTACTATAATATAATAATCTATAGTTCGCGCTCTTATATTTAATATTAAAACAAGTGTAGCTACTATTAGTTGCTAGGTTTATGTTTCTTTTTTAATCTTAGCGAGCTACTAGAACTCTTAACGTGTAAATATTATACCTTAGAGCCTCTATTATATAAGAAAAATTCTTAATACCTATATTTTAGAAAGAGTGTTTAAAGTTTCTGTACATAATATTCTAGATATAATAAAATTACTTATACGCGCTTTAGAAACGTTCTAAAATAAACTAGAATAGTACTATAATTTCTCTAATAAAGTTAAGTTCTATTAGTATACAGTTTCTATCGCTTACCTAGACTTATTATTACTTCTTTTAATAAGTAGTAATAGCTAAATTTCTAAGTTAGCTATCTATTAGTTAGTAAGTTATCTTTAGTAGTATATATTCTACTTTTATATTAAAGAGAATCTCTTTAAACTCTTAGTTAGAGACTTTATCTTATATAATACTTTAATAAACTAGTACTATATTATTAAGTATAAGGTATAGAAGAATTACTTAATAGATAGTGTAAAGTAAAAACTTAAGACTTATACAGCAAATTAGCACTTTGTAATAATATATTAATAGTTATAAGTTACTATAATAGCCTAAACAACTATATATACTAGTAAGAAAAGTAGTTAGAGAGGTAACTAATCTAAGAATAATTATTCTAATAAGTTTAAGCTACAACTTAATAGTAATAAGATTAATATAACTATAGAAGGTACTTAGCTAGTTAAATTTATTTAGTAGTAGAATAAGAAAACAAGAACTACTCTCTACTAGAAATAGAGAGCTTCTAGAAATAATTCTAGTCTCTATAACTATAAAGTCTCTAATCCTAACACTACTAGTTAGAAAATTAATGCAGATACAGATATAGATAGTATAGATATAGATATAGATACAGCTATAGATAGAGATAGAGATAGTATATTAAAATTTAACACCTCTACGCGTAGAATTTATACTAGGCTAAACGCTTAATACTATATTCTTTAGAACTTAGTATAGCTTTCTAATTAATTTACTATTAATAGTAGAGTTTAGAGATTAGTAGTTAACCTTAGAAGACTATAGAACAAAGACAAGATATATATATATAAAATATATTATATCTCTCTAGACCTATTCGCTTATATAGATATAACTATAATAGAGAACTATAGATATATACCTATATTAGCTCTTCTTGTTATATAGAGAACTACTTTAGAAAATCTCTAATATAAACTTAATATAGACATTATAAAAAGATATATAGTATCTTATAGCTATATTAACTCTATTCTTATAGTAAGTCTGCGCTTTTCTACTAATAAAGATATTAGTATATTTAGTATCTATTACTAGCTAGTGCTAAATAGTTACTGCAAAACCTATAATTTCTATAAGAATAATAGTATAGTAAGTAACCTAAGGTAGTATTTAAGTATTAAGAGAGAGCTTCTTTAGCTTACTAACGCCTCTTCTAGCTAACTAAGCCTTCTTAGTACTAGACTTCTTAAGAATTTCTAACCTAAGAGTTTTTTTTATATTAAGAATAGAGACTTCTAGTAATACTTTAAAGACGCTTTCTTTAAGCCTAGCGTTACTACTTTATCTAAATTCTAGTAGGTAGAATAGAATTATAGAAATCTACATAGAAGAATGCTAATAGCTATAGCCTAGTATAATAACTAATAGTATTTATTTACTACGTTTACTAATCTTTATAAGCATTATAAAGAATATCTAGAACTTTAAGTCTATCTTAATAGATAGTAGCATAACAATATTCTTTAAGTAATAGAGTAAGCTTATAGTTAAATTTTCTAAAGATAGTAGTACCTATAGCAAAGAGCTTTAAGTTCTTCTCTAAGATACTTAACTATATTACAACTACTATAGCTTAGTAGAGTAATACTAATTACTTATTTCTAGCGCAAGTTATATAAGCTTTACTAACTAAGTTATAGTCTATATAAGTTATTATAAATTCTATAAAATAGTACACTACTTCTAGAACTCTCTTTATATTAGAACTCTACTTAAGATAATTACTAGAGAGTGTAGAGAGTATTAATACTACGTTCTATATAACTAATATATTAATAAGAGCTAAGAGTGTAACACTCTTAGTAAAGAATATAGAACCTATTAAAAAGAAAGTGCATAATATACTTAATAAAGGTGCATTTGTTTTAACTACCTATATAGTGCCTTATACTTAATTTTATAGACTTTATTTAGTAAAAAAATATTAAAAGACGCCTAGCTTTTATTCTAGAACTACTAGAAGATTTTAAGATTTTAATACATTTAGTGTATATTACTATTAGCACTAAAGCTTCTATATAGACTAACAACATATTACTTTTAAAGTCTTACTAAGAAGAGAAACTTTTTAGCTATTAATATAACACAACTTAAGTAGCTAACAAAGATAACTACTCTATTATAGCTTAGTTCTTAAAGGTAACTATAATAGTAGAACACTAATACAGCTACTATCTATTTAATAGTATTATTATACTAGAAGTAGGCCTTAAACACTTTATTCTCTTTAGTTTATTTATTACTACTCTAGCTAAGAATTCTAATAAACACTTTACGCTAGTATATAATAGCTGCCTTTATCTTTATAGGCAGAGCTGTTTATAGCCTAAGCTTATATATAAAGTTATAGATATAAATAGTGTAAATAATTAATAAATTACTCTAAGTAGAAAGAGTAATACTAGTAATATAATAACTATTCTATTACTTTCTTTAGAGTAGGCACAGCCTATAAAAAAACTTCTATATATTACTAGTAAGTTACTTAAAGGCTTAGCTATAATAGAGAACTATAGAAAGTCTTAATCTACGTATTAGAAGCTTTTATAGTAGTAGTATAATAATCTTAATAGTATTAATAGTATTAATAGTAGTAATAGTCTTAGCAGTCTTAGAATATAATATAAGATAGATAAAGTAGACCTTAAGAGCTCTAATAATAGCCTCTATAATAGCCTTAATAATAGTTTATATAATAATTACTAGAATAGCCTAACTAAGAGCTTTCTTTTTAGTAGTAGTCTTAGAGTAGTCTATAGAAGCTTTAATAAGTAACATAGTATAAGAATATAATTAATATAGGTATAAAGAGAGGTAATACAACTAGTAATAAGATTAGCTTTAGACTTACTAACGCTAGAAGAACTTATAAAAGAGGTATTAGTAATATAGTTAAAAGCTTATTTAGTATACTAGTATAGCTTTTAGTATTAGATTTAAGCTACTATTTATATCTTTAATAAGTTTTTAGATCTCTAATTTTACTATAAGCTATAGAATAAAGATAGAGGTAGAGAATAGAAAGTATATATATAAAAGTACAATTTTGTAAGCTAAAATTTTAGTATTTTATTACTTTGCAATCTATAGCTTAGTTAGTTATAAGCTATTAAGAATATATAATTATATTATAATTCTCTCTACTATAGTATAGGTAGATATTAGTATTTATAGAATAGTTGCCTTACTACTCTAAATTTTAAAAGCTTTAACTATACTAGAAGTAGTAGCGCTAAGAACCTAAGCCTTAGCCTATCTAACGCCTATACCTCTAAATATAGAATTTTAACTTTTTTAGAAATACGTCTTTTTGTGTACTAGTAATAAACCTTACTCTTTTTAGACTAGTTTACGCTATAGAATTAGTTTACTAATAAATTAACTACCTATATTAATACAATTAGCAAGATATATATATACAGGCTTATTATAATAATAGGTATAGCAAGAGTTATTTAACAACCTTATAATATAGGTGTAAGAAATGTAACTTACTTTGTGTTAATTCACTTACTATGTACCTCTATCTTGAGAGCTGCCGAACGCGAGGTTCACAGATGATGACATCATTACTCTAGCCACTTTTAGCGCTAGCGGGCTCACGAGCCATTACCACACACCACCACGACCGAGCGTCGCCCACAACACCCTTCTCTTCTATCTAGACGGAATTCCGCGATTCGCTTGGAAAGAAGACAACCAGAGTGTTATGCATCTGGTACGAGAACGAACTACATACATCCTAGACTGCTGCAAAAGCTGCAATGTCTGCATCCTTCACACCAAATGGAACCCTGAGGCCAAGTGAAGGTGAAAGAGCATGGAAAGGAGCAAGCCCCCAGATTAAAAGACATTTAGTACCAAAAGCTACCATGAGCGAAGCCTCGGGTCTCACGAGCCTCCCCTCGCAACGGATGAAATCAGTGTTAATGTGCTGAGAATGTCACATCTGGCTATGAGACGGTCTCTCTCACGCCTGGAACTATCGCAGGTCACCTCGACTGGTCCCGTCTTAACCGCTTTTCGAGACAATCCTATTGTTTCGTTAAGTGAACGCACTCAAAATGGATCGTTTTTGCGTCTTCACTACGACTCACAATAGGAAATACCAGCCTTCACCACCCGATTGGGACAAGATGGCAGAAATTTGTGCAGCTCACCTCGAGACAATAGCAGCTTAATGAGAAGAAGTCGCAGCCGTCGACAGCAGTCCTCATACTTAAACTGCCCTCCCCCTTGGCAGACTCTATCGCCAGACCACTCAGCTTCTTCTATCTTCTCATCACGACTTTCTCAGTTTACAGCACTTTACCATACATTCTTCAGCACTCAGCTTCTTACCTCCATCTTCTACTCTTTACGATACCCATTACTCTTTACGATACCCTTCTATCGCAATGTCTTCCTCTACTCTCCCCTCGGTCGAGCTGGTCTCACCTGGCATGCTTGAAGCAGCCACGATTCTCGCTGGACTTCGTCACGCTCGTCCCAAAGATTCCTTCACGACCCCGACAAGGTCACCTTCCGTCATCCTCCCTTCGGTTGAGCAGGCCTCATCGATCGATGTACACATGGGAGCCGCTCGTGCTGGACATACCTTCGTCCCTCGCTCCACTGGCGCTCCTTCCCCGTCTGCTTCTTACAGCTCTGGTAGCCCTCGTCTCAAGCTCAAGCTCAGGCGCACCAAGGACACCACCAAGAATACCACCGCGGTCGACTCGACTCCCATCCCCGTGAGCCACGCCGCCGGCCTCCCGAACGCAGGATCTGGTCGCTCAGGTCTCAAGCTCAAACTGCGTTGCATCCAATCCGCCCTTCATCCTTCTTCACCCACCCCCATTGCTGGCGCTGGCCATAAGCGCAAGATCGATCAACTCGTCACTCACTCTGAGGACGACAACGACTCCGAGGCCGACATCATGCCGCCCAAGCGTCGCATGAAGCAGACCGCCCAACCTCCCCTGCCAATCTCCGCGCCCACCATGAAGCGCAACAAGCGCATCCTGGACCCGAAGAGGGCTGATCACGCAGCACTCATCGCCACCGCCGCCAAGGCTGGCAACGAGTACTACGACTCGGACGTGGGCGACGTCGCTGGCGACGTCAAAGACACCACCAAGCCAGAACTGTTCCGCAACGTCACCTGGGGCGCATACGCCACCGACTACGCCGACGACGACAACTTCAAGACCAATCCTGAGTTCACTCAGTTCGTCCCCGGCCGGTTCGAGCTTCTCGCCGACGGCACCGTGTTCGACCAGAAGCACAAGCTGGTCGTCAAGCTCCTCGACAAGAACGGCAAGAAGCGCATCTTCGCCAACCCGCCCCCGCGCAACTGGGCTTCGCAGGAGGCCATCACGGCGCTGAACAAGCGCACCGTTCAGCAGATCCGGCGCAACACCAGCGTCCGGTTCCGTGAGGTCGTGCAGGCCTACGTGGCGGAGGAGCGCAAGTGGATCCTTGCCAACCTCACCGCCGGCAAGCCCACCAAGGGGTGGAAGGCCTTCGTTGAGGCGTTCAACCAGACCTTCGGCGGCAAGGTTCTCGCGGGTACGGCTGGCGCTCGGCCCTTGAGGAGTCACTCAAGTCTCACCAAGGAGGTGGAGAGATTTGGAGCTGACTTCTACATGAAGGGTCGGGTGCCGGTGACGGCCAAAAAGGTGGTCAAGAAGGAGTGAGTGGCTGTTGCAGCGGCGGCGGTGATGGTGGTGTTCGGTTTGCGGGTGGTGGTGGTGAGCTGGGCGCTGGTCGTCCGTAAGTCTCACCTTGACGATCATTAGCTAGTTGTGAGCTGGGGCTGGTCCCTTGTAAGTCTCAACAATTCATGTATACACTCTCTGAACCCTCGTATGATGCCTTTGTGATGACCAATATTGACTGAAAGACTGGAATGTGAGCCTCCGGGCCATGCATGCTATATATACTTGGTGAACTGTAACGTGTATATCGTCTTCCCGCTGCTATGACCTGTGCCGTTCTAACCCTTCGCACATATATGTTACCTCTAGCCTTCACCCTTCGCACCCTGAGGCTGAGTCAAAACTCCATTGCATCCGTCGCCATGGCATTCACCCCCATTGATGCAAGCACCGCCGCAACATCGTCGACTGCCTTCGTGATCTTATGATGCTCCTGCTGCACCATCTCCACACACCGCATAACCTGAGATCGCGCGGTATGCGCATCAGCTGGTCGCGCTCCTTCCGTACCCGCGAAATGATCCACGACATCAAATAACTGGTGGCCATAGCTATCGTCTGCGCTCGCGGAATAGCGTGAAGAGTTCGCGCCATTCTTCTCGTCCTCGAACATCGGAAGGTTGTATTTTTCTATCACGGTCTTCGTCATGATTGCGATCTCGTTGTGGAGGAAGATCGCATCTGAGTTGGAGTTGAGCATGCGAAACAGTCCTGGTGAAGAGCCGGACCCGCTGATGTTGCATCGAAAGACTCGTGTGATAATGTTCCCGTAGAGCAGGAAGTCATTGAGACCAATGATATCCTTGAGTCTTTGGAGGATACTGTTGGTGTAACAGGACGTGTGTGTGTTCATTGTCTCGACCATTGTTCCAGTTAGAGTCGATCTTGTGTGTTATCGGAGCGGTTGGCGGTGAGTTGGAATGTATTGTTGAAAGCTTCCGGTGGCGGGTGAAGCGGTAGAAAGCTGGGGTGTTTATAAGGGGCCTACAGGCCTTGACTTTGAGAGTGAAATGGGCCGAGTGGAATGAGAGTTAGAGTATAGATCGTTCTCAATATATATATGCGGTGAAGAGGGGGCTGATTCACATAACGAAGGTAGGGCCACAATGGTCCAAGTGGTGAATCGAAAGAGCGTCTCAATTGTCGCCACTCCCGCGGAGCGACTGCGGCGGCCACAAAGCAGAGTATCGCAAGCTTCATTTTCTTGCAAGGCGGGAAGTGTGTCGGGTAGGATTTTTGGGCTTGACTGGAGGCAGTGGAGGTGTCCATGGTTCTGTTTGGGTGTCTTGGTCTCGGGTTGGGTGTGTTGATCAGAAGCAGCACCTGACTGATCAGCTTGGTAGCAAGAGATGTAAATGCAATATATATATATGTATAAATATAAAAGGAATTTGAGAAGCAAGGGAGAAGGTAATTCCGTCACTCTAATAAATACTTGCACTTACCTTGTGGTCAGTGGACTATTGCTTGTTTGGCCTCATTATCTGACCTCAGTTCATTGTCCTATACGAGCGAAACATCAAAGTTAGTTTCAATGATTGCGCAGGCAGTTATGCCAAAGCTTGTCGTACAACGAGACTACGCTGCCAAGTGAGTGTAGGATGGAGTGGCCTCTACTGCAAGCTGAGCCAAACTGCGCGCAAGACCCTTCAGCCATGATACCTGCTGAAAAGGCGCTACAGTTGTGACAAACACAGATTCCGGCGTGGCGGGTAGGTCAAAGGGCGATTGCAAAGACAACACAGCTAAGAGAGCAGCAAGATCGAGGACACCAATCTGACCAATGGCAGGCGTGTCTTGCACGGTACTGCCAAAGCGGAGACGAGAAGCCTCAAAATCTCTTCGAGCCTGCTCGCGCTGCTGAACAGCCACACCCTGCTCTTCCAGTATTTTCCTGGTCTGCGCAACTTTCGCCAGCTCAGCTGCCCTCTGCGCATCGTCTAAGCGCCTGTAGATGAAGTCGACTACCACACATCGCGCGACGAAGACATCCTCTCTTGTCATCAGCGAGAATCTCTGCGTACAATACTCGTGGAACCTTTGTATCAAGGGATGCGAGAAATTCGTTCCCGCGAGCACCGATGGCAGGTTCGGTTCGTCCTCGTCGTACATCTCTAAGAGCAGGGCTTCGTGCCACATCTGGATGTGTGGACGAGCACGCAGAAAGGAGATGAGGTGGGCTTTGGCGATGTGCGCAGAGCCAGACTTGCATAGTATGTGCGAGATAAAAGTCAGGTAGTAGAACCACTCCACTGCCGAAGTGTACGACTGAATCGTGGAAAGGATTACTGGGATGGTGTACCAGCTTGGGCGCAAGAGCTTTGGCTGCTGGGTGGATTCCATTTCGGTGAAACCGCGCAACGTCGAGCTGATCGTTTGGACACGCTTTGCTTAATCTTCATTCGGTTGTAATAGCTGAGAGAAGCTCGTGGAATCGCGCATACTCATGGAATGACTTCGATTGACGGCGTTGTGAAGGGCGATGTCGAGAAACAGTGTTTGTTTGCTGGTGATCGATAGCGCAAGGGATGGACAAGTCCACCAATGGACGAGACTGCATCCGGAGGTGGTATGAGTATGGAGCGCGAAGCGGTCATGATGCTTGGGACACCAGGTAACGATATTGTTAGTTCCAGAACGGATCATCATGTGCTTTGCGATCCAAAAGGGTGTACAGGGTACTCAATGAAAGACACGAACCACCTTGCACGTGTCAGTGCAAGAGCAATCTCTCCACCACCCCACCATACATTGGAGCACTGCGGCTCTCATGAAGAACAAAGACCACTATCAATTCTTACCACTTATTTCTGCAGCCGTCTTTGCTCTCCACTGCCCATACAACAGTAACTATGTCCACTCGGGAGGTTTCGGTAGAAACGCCCTTCCCCGACATGAACATCAACAAGCAGCATGGCCCTGTGCACGTTCACAGTGCGACCGCTACAATCACCACGATCGCGAAGACCCCACCGTCCGAGGGCTTCACCACTAAAGTCATCAAGGTCGTGATGACATGCACCGGCAACCTTGACACCGACACCATCCTCATCGAGAACCCCGATATCCTTCGCATGTTTGTTGAGAAGGAGGGAAAGATAGTCATCAGTTTCTCGCATCTTCCCATGATGATACCGATCTGGAAGTTGGAACCTGCTGGCCCAATGCCTGACAACCAGGGTCAAGAGGACACCGATGAGGACTTCGAGATGATAAGGAACGCTTGGAAGACCTGTCTACTCGTATGGGGGCGCCACGCGGGGCTCGACGAATTGAACAGGCGAGCGGCTGTGACTATGCGTGCGATGCAGGAACAGGACGAGCTTGCTGCTCGAGCTGGTAATGGTAAACAATTGCGCTCTCTTCAAGTTGGTTGTTTGTGCTTTCGAAGTCAGTCTCCCCGCAATCGCGATCGCTGACCTTTGATAAGCTGAGCGTCCACGAGCAGTATTTGCACCATCACTATCGACGACGCCAACAACGACGCCGACAACGACTCCGCCACCATCGACGACTCCACAAGATAGCCCGCCGAGACATCCGTTCGTCCTCCCTGGCGTACCAGCTTCCAGGAATTCTCGTCGCGATCCAAGCCAGGCATTCCCGTCGGCCCCGACAACGATGACACGTCCTCTACGTATCGGTGGTCATACACTACTACAGCCAGAGGACGTCGAAGGACATTGGAGCGACGCAGAGGAAGAGATTGGGGGCCAGACTGCTGGCGACTCTTCATCAACCGGAGCGCACAAGCCCGGGTCTGAAGACCTTGCAGCCTTAGTCCGGCGTCGCCAGGCCGAAATTGAGGCTGCTCAGGCCATGAGGACGGGGCCGTCGAACCCTTTGGACGCACCTCGTTTGGAAGATGATGATAAAGGAGCTGGAGATCCTGAGCTCTTTGGTTTCTCGGGTATAGATGACGAAGGAGGTATGAAGGGTCAATTCGAGGACCAGTCGGAAGAAGAGCCTGAAGAGGACAGCGAAGACTTCGAAGATAGCAGCGAAGAAGCCGACGATGACAAAGAAGACGGAAACTTCGGGGAGTCTCTCCCTGTGAAGGGCAAGCGCTCGCAAGCTACCCCGAAGAAGGTCTCACGACCGTCTCAGAAGCAGCTTGGAAAGCGGCCTGCCAAGCCCACTCCAATAGAAGCCAATACCCAGCCCCCCAAGTCAAAGCTTCGAAAGACTGGGGTTCCGATCTGGCCGACGACTATCATCACCACTGGTACCGCCGGACCGAGTCTACGACAGGTTATGGAAGAGATGGGCCAGATCCTGACGACAGACGCTGAGCGTCAAGAGTATATGCATCTCGTGTGGACGCGTCGTCGAGCCGCCGAGGAAGACAAGGATGCTACCGCCGAACAAGCAGTGCTTCATGACCTAGAGACCTTTGTGCGTAATCACGGCATCGTAGACTTGCACAACCGATGGGCACGATGGATGGAGTCTGGCGTCAAGACTGCTATGCCCATGTATAAACCGGCAGGAACTGGTGTGATGGATGCGGATGAGCGGAAGACGATGTTCGAGAGGAAGAAAAGGGTGCGTCGGGGCTAGGAAGGCTTGGTGGGTTCGAGACGAAATGAGACGGTTCGGCGCGGGTTCATGGTGTTGAGACATGATAGGGAGTCGAGAAGGCTTTGCGTATGACACTGGTTGTTAGCTGGAGGGTAGAATGTCTTCGTTGAAGAGGACAAATTAAATTGTGATGAATCCTCGATGTACTGAGCAATGCGCGCCGATATGACGTCGTGTGATCGCATGTGTAGAACTTGGGCCTGTAAATATGCTTCACAGGTAACCACGTGCGACAAAGAGTATTGATGAAAGTGAGGTAAATGTTGGAAAGTTCCTCAAGATGGCAACCACAGTCTTCTTCAGATGTCGTGAAGTTTGGTGGTTCAGGGTCCGAGCACGCGTTTCGCGCACGCGACATCGGCGCTAGTTTCGGTGATGATGACGTCATCACTCTTCACAACACCACCGCAACCACAACCACGCATCTCCAGTTACCTTTGGGGATATACTTCCGAGCCCGCCCATCTGACAACTACATTAAGACCTCAGGATGCTCGCCATAAGCAGGTGTCATTGCCTCCTTCCCAGCGAAGCGTGGACTTCGAAGACGCCTGACAGCGACGAAGACCGCTCACAATGCTCACGACATCTTGCGATGCATGAGATGAATCCAATATTGTTACGGCCCGCATCGGCTGTGCAGAAAATTCTCCGCACGCAAATTCACTATTTCGATGTCGAGCCGCTATGACCAAAGGTTCTTGGAACTCATCGACATTGCTCGTCCTCTTACATGCCCCCAGTCTTCCAGTACGCACTCGTGTACTGATCATAATCTTTCTGCCTCCCGCCAACTCAACAAACTCCGAAATTAAGACTTTCAGGTTGAAAGTCACGGTGCGTGAAAGCTCGTCGCAAAGGAAACAAACGGTAGAGCACCCCGCCAATCACTTTCTCCTCGACTAGGAAGCCTCACACTCCTGCATCCGAATCGCTGTTACCGATAGGAAAGTCAATGAAATGGGAAGTGAGAGCAGCGTCCCGGCAGCTAGGTCTTGTGACAAAGAACCGAAGCAAGCAGCTAAGAAGCATGAGCCCGGCAAAACCGAAACAAATTTGCCTGGTACAAACTTCAGCGAACCCAAACCGAAGCGACACAAGACTACCAAGGCCAAGACAGTCATGAGATCTCCCACTGAGCGCATACCGCATTCCGTGAACAGTCGTGCGTCACAAGGTCAAGGCACTCAACAAACTGTCGATCACCTCCGGGATAAACACTTCCAGCCCCAAATGCGTGAGAAGGGAGGACGTAATGGAAGGAACGACAGTACGACCGAGACTCCAACAAGACGTTCGCATCGGAAGAAGGCTGGTGGACCGGAAGCTGGACCGACTACTCCTCTGGTAAAGAGTGTAAACAAATACGGCTTTGAGGTATGGGTCCCGGCTACCGGATCGAACAACCTTACGGCGAGTCAGAGTACTAAAGAGGAGACTGCAAAACCTCCTTCTCTTCAGGAAGACGACATCTCCGATGATGTTTCAGTCGAACCCGCCTCTGATACTGCTGTAGCTGACCCACGCAACGAGACTTCTGGAGACGCAATATCCCAAGAGCACACTGGCGACGATACAAGACAAAATTTCGTCATTGATGTCGTTAGGGGCGACGTGAACGAGAAGACGATGGCAATGGAGGACGTTGTCGACACCAACTTCATTCTAGAACGCCTGAAGACATATAATGCACAAACCCCTACCAACAAAGACAGAGGTGCGCAAGATGCTATTGACCGGGAAAGACAGCCGGTACCTGAGCAAGATGTTCAAATGATGGATGTCGACGACGCTCAAGTTAGTGTCACTACTTCTGGCCTTGGTCGTGACGACACCAATCCCCAAGTCAACCACCATGCTTCCCCAAGCTTAATACCGAAAAAGGAAGTTGGCGCTGCTGAGGTCGATAACCCATTGCGAGACGACCGCGACGTTGTAAGGACGACACCTGGCCCCTTGTACTGGCGTGCAGCCGACAAACGAACGGAAACTGGGGTCCACTTCTTCAACATGCCTTTCGAGGACCTGCGTGAGATGACGCGACTTCAAGCTCTCGAGCGAGCGCGTCCGCAGTCATCCGATGAGCTTCGTGCTCTGCTAGTCTCCGCAACTACCAGTAGCGAATCCAGTCCCGAAGAATACGCCCTCGCCGATGCCAGAGTCAAGCTACAAGCATGTCGCAATGCGTTGTATGGCGTTCGACTAAGGGAGCGCATGGCTACGATGCGCATGGCAGCCGCTCGCGCGACGCGACAGCCGCGTGATAGTGTTGCAAAGCTTGAGGTCATCACCGAAGAGGCACGGAAGGAGCTTCTTGCTGCTCAAGATGCATTTGATGAGGACTTTCGGAATGTTGCTGCCGCCAAACAAGCCCTCAAGAATGTCACAGGTAAGCCCGTGCCAGATCTTCAGGACCCAGAGACGGAAGCGGATGCTTTGAGAAGGGAGAAGATGGTTGATGAGATCAATGGGGCTATTGCAGAGTATGAAGCGCAGGTGAAAGCGTAGTACGGTATTATTGACGCACACTTGAGGCACGATGTTTGGCAGAAGAAGTTGGATGACAGGACCTGTGTAATAATGTGTAGTGGAAGCATGTGGCGGAGACGTGTAATGCATGGTATATAGGAAGAGATGAGAGATCATGATACAGTAGTTGACTAATGCAAAGGTGCTTCCTATATTTTCATCAAAGTGCTCGCGCGATAACGACATCGCTAGTTTAACTTCTATGGTGCTTCCTGAATGTACGTGGGTAAACAACCATTGATTCCATCCGTTGCAGAAGTTGGATTGATGATTGGTACTGCGTATAGTGCTTTCAGTGTTTTCTCTCATTTTGGAGGTTGCGAGTGAGAGCGCAAGCGAAAGTGAGACAAAACAAAACAACTCTGCGCGCAAACGCCCACCAGGCGACCATCAATAACATCACATCTCAACGAACTCTCTAGTAAAACTCGAAACATTAATATACCAAGACCAGTATGCGCAAAGAAGGCACCAAAATGCAAAGCGACACGCCAGACCCCCAGCAATTCTTCACACCCGCGCCTACCCCACCGCTCAACACCACCGCGCCTGAGACAAACGCGATGCAGACTCCCAAGACATACAGACGGAAGAGACCACCCACGACGTCGAGCAGTCTTACCATCTTTGAACCTCGGCTCTTCGCTGTTATGCCCGAAGCCGCAGCCCACGAGCTCATCAACACTATGCGCTTGGTTCTCACCAGAGGCGGCCAGAAGAAGCACTTGCTGGCATTGTGGACGCAGAGAATCAAGGATATTCTCCAGAGGCTAGGGAACGGCGAGGTGACTAGGGTGTATAATGAGTTTGCGACTGCGCATGATCACCGAGAAGAGAGGTTGTCGTACAAGCTGCCGTTGATCGAGGACTTGGTAGAGGAGAAAGAAGAGGCGGATAAGATTGATGAAGCGCACGACGATGTTGGACCCCATAGCGCGCCCGACAAGGTGATAGGAGAGAATGCTACTGCCGATGATGCACTGCAAAAGAAAGTCACATCCAAGGTCGCACAAGACTCAGATGTCCACATGGAAGACTTACCTCTAGCAAGAAACCTCCAACCTGTCACGATCGAACATGCCAGCCCAAAGACAGCACTTTCGCCTCCACCCTCATCGCCGATACCACCACCTGCTCCAATCACTTCTGCAGGTGTCGCATGCGAAAGGCATACCCCCGGTACCTGCACAGTTGTACGAATCCATGGTTTCGAAGCTTTTCCCATGACAAAGGTCCAAGAAATCCAAGCCGACTATTACCCAAACGCTATCATCGTTGCTATGTGCGTACATCGCGACAACAACAGCAACCAGGTCACCCAAGTAGCAGCAAGTATGGATAACGGGCCAGTCGAATTCCTCCTCATCAACGACCCACGGATCATCACGTTCCTCGGTTTCCGCCAGCCACAAAACGATCCCCTCTGCCTCCAACCCAATCCTCGCCTAAATGAGACATACCAGATCTTCATGCACCCAGGTCTAGCATCGCGGGATCCGAAGGCTTGGCGAGTTGGCGAGTTAGTATCGGCGCGCCATGCGTATCTATACTGGTTGGACAGCAGACAGACCGCAGACCCGAAAGCTCCACCTACTGTAGCAGAAGCCAGGATCCTGGCTCCCAAGATAGGTCGTCGAGCTAAGGACGTGTGGGAAGAGGTTGAGAAATGTTGGAATCTGGAGCAGGGTAGTAGTGGAAAGCGTTACCGAGAGAACAGGATGGAGTATCTCGGCGAGGACCCAAAGTATCCGGAGGGCGAAGAAAGGAGATCGGGGAGGAGTATGTGGGTGTAGATGGAGGAGCTGTGCTTGTATTTTTGATTCAGTCTGATTACGATGAAGGTTTCGGCGAACACTGCGTCTGCTTGACACTCCAGCCATGTCCTGAGTTGTGCGTAGTCGCAACGGCCACCTCAATACAGTGAGCGTGATGGTCGACTGTTTGTCGCGCCCGTAGTGTATGCGCATATCGAAAACACTCTCTTGTAGTAATAAATGTTTCGAACACTTCGATAATAATGAATCCACGAGTGTAAATTGGCAAATCTGAGTCCTGGTGTTAAGGCCCATTTAAATAGGTAGGACTGACTCTGCCACGGGGCATTGATAGTTGCATCGAACCCTAACATCACATTATATTGTCGGGTAATTCAGTTGAATTGCTCGAATGTCGATCTGGACATGCTGTCGATGCTCCCGTGCGTGGTGGTCGACACTGGGAGTCTGCGTCAGGGAGGGAATAGGGCGGTTTACCCTGAGTTTGTATGGAGACGACCACTTCAGACTAATCTGGCAAACCACCGTTACCAAATCTCGCTCTCCCAATATACAGGATCAGAATTTTCTCTCGCCAAAAGATCACTCAGGCTCGAGCGCGAAAGACAGAAGATGGGAGAGATGGGGTTCCGCTAGGTAGCTTGAGCTATGACGCACATTGATTACTAATCACGAATGGCTCCTGAACATCGAAGGGCATCTGGGCAAACTTCATTGCTACACATCCGCCAGCAAACGTCAACGATGACCTGATGTTACGATGTCGCGGAACCTGTCGTCCTTCTTGAAGTTACCTCGCGCTACGAATACAGTTTCTACCCGTCCTCTCCTTCCCTGGTAGGGAGATCATGCCTGCCTAGATAACGCGAAGACGACGCGTCCCTCCGCACCGGCGGACGAAAGCCGAAATGTCACCACTACCCCCTCCACCTACAAACTTCGTGTCGCCGCGAATTATACCTTTTGCTCCAACGAAGGAGCATGGACAGATACCGATGCCTACCTATCGATGGCTTGATGGCATCTGGTAGTGCTGTGGTTCAGAGATCTTCTGCACCAGCACCCACTTCATCATCCTCTGCAGGTGCGACAGCTTCAGTAGCAGCACTTGCTGTAGCTATATCGTCCGGAGCGGTAGGTCCCGGGGCCATCGTCGGTGGTATAACAGGCGCAGGCCGGCCGTTGGGAAAGGAACCTCGCTCGTACGATATGCGGAAAAGATCACCTTCGTCGTCGGATTCACCCTCGTCGCCCTCGTCGTACTCGTCGCCGCTGTCCGTTAGGTCTGGGTCCATGTTCCACTTGATCTTTTTATGCTGAGCCTCTTCTATAATCGGCACCGCAAGAGAACGCCATCCTTGGAGAGGCGCATTTATGTGCTTGAGATTTTCAGCGGGGGTGAGAGTAGTGGGCTCGTACGGCACTCTGATACCCACTCGGGGCCATATCGCTTTGCCTCGACCTCTCCGACCGTAGTGGTCATGTAGCCGGCCATGATACGTCTTACGACTTCCTTCGGGCACATCGAGTAAGACCGGTGCGTCGATTTCCATGCGATTAGTTGGCAAGGAGGTTGGCTCGTCATGGAGTGACCAACATTCATCTGTCGCGTGCGTCCACCATGCACGACACGTCGTGTTGCCATGCGTACACCTGCGTAGCTTGGGTTCGTTTGGAAGACCGTTCCCGTCAGGTATCGTGGACATGTCCACTACATCTGGGTCGATAGGTGAATGAGGAGGTGAGTTCACTGGAGAGTAGGGTCTTTTAATCATGCCGACATGTCTCTCTCGTCTACCATCTGTTGCCTCCGCCCACACCGTTGACAGTAGCCGGCCGTCCTCGACCCAACGAGTTTTCTTCGGCAGACAGAACTCCCGCTTGTTGTATGGATAGTCGATGCTAGCTGTGACCCTTCTCCGGCTTTCGTCCTCTGTGGGCCCCTTCGTACCGTTCCCAGGAGCAGGCTTGCTCGCGCCTTTCTTCTTTGAACCTTTCGCTGGCCCTGCATCATTGCCGGCGCCCTGACTCACTGTGACAGCTTGAGCACCACCTGTCTTGCTTCTCACCCGCTTCGCCTTTGGCATCGGTGAGCTGCTTAGCTGTTTCCCATTTCTCAGCTGCCGACCAGTATCATCAGGCTCCTCTGCGCTCATGTCTGTGGCCTGAGGGGCTTCGCCATCTCCATCAACGGGCAGATCATCGCCTTCGTCGTCTTCGAGATCCTCATTAGCACCGTCATTCGCTGGCCCAACACCCTCTTCATGTTCCCCATCGTTACCGCCTTCCATCTCATCACTGGGCGGGTCAAACGGCGCATCGAAATCCTCGTCTTCGTCAGGCGAATCATAGAACTGATCTTCATCGCGGACAGCACTGGTCTCGAAGTGCTCTGGAATACCACAGATCTTCACCAATCCCAAGCAGTCGTACGATGTAAGCCAATCATGGGATGATTCTCGTGCGGCAACGAAGACTCCTGACGCTGTCTGGATTCCGCGAAACCTGTCTTCGTCGACTTGGCCGCCCTCCGCGTTAGTCTCGACTAATACATTGGCCGTACTCGGTCTGGTGTCTGCGTAAACCCCAAGCTCGGCCGCACGTCTTTCCGTGTGCGTCCTGTACTCTAGGTCTGCATCGTCGTCGACGATATTCTCGAACTCTGCGCGACGAGCCTCTATAGCTTCTTCATTCACCCGAAATTGTATCGGGTCTCGTGCGGCTTGCTCCAGGGCTAGACGTTCTTCCTCTTCTCGAAGCCCTCCAGGTGCACGTCTCCACATCGGAGTAATAAGATGAAGGTCTTCAGGTTCCACCAGAATTGGCGGCGCGCCAGTCCCGTCGTCTACCTCTCCAGTTTCGATGTTCGCTTCACGGTACCTGGACAGTCCCGTTCCAACCTCTCTCCGGTCATAGTATTCCAGCATGTTACGAAGGTACTGGACCTTTCGAGGGTCGTCTCCATGCGAACTTATCAGCATTGGTGGCATGTTGAGTCTGCGTCCATCCTCTTTCTGCACAGCTGTTGGTCGGTCCGGATTAAACCTCAACCGTCTGTTTACCGTGTTCTGATAATATAGGAAGTCCTCAAGTTCTGATTGCAATCTAGTCAAGCGAGCTGCGGCGTTGTTCCTGGTCAGCTTTTTGAATACCTTGCCCTTATTCTTTAGAAACCCAGCGCGTTCGCCTGCGGACAATCCAAGATACTGCGGCAACAACTCTTCAATCTGCTTTCTCACCGTCTCCTGGTTTGTTCTTGCTCCCCCCAGATCGCTTTTGAGCTTGGCCATGTTGATGCCGTTGAACTTGATGTTATCAGACTTCTTTCCGTCTCTTTTTCCCTTTTCGTCCCCTCCATTCTCTTGACCCCCCTTTTTGGGAGGCATGATTTGGAAGCTGATGAAGCACTCTCTCACGGTCAGCGGTGTTTCCTCACTCTGTACACACTGGACCAGAGAATGTTTTGGCAGTGGCCGGCTGAGCGCAGAATGCGAAGACTTCAGGTGTTGCGAGCACAGCTGTTCTTTCCACTTTAACTGGTCTCGCGACAAAGAGTCCTGTAGGACAGCTTTTCATTGTCTCTATTACCGAAGCCGGCAGTGACTGGCCCCTTTGGCGGCCACTCTACTGCATGCGAAAACAAAGAACATCCGTATGCCTCGGTTCCCCCGAACTCCTCATTTCAAGACCGCATTCCCGATGAAGCATCTACATATGCTTAGTCCAGTCATACTCTTCCACCCTCTTCTCCGGTACGTACTCTTCGCCCCTGGCCTTGGCCTCCTCCTTGCGCTTCTCGATCAACCGCTTTGTCTGCCTCTGAACTCGAAGCATACGCTCTGGTCCGTTCAGGAAGTTGTACGGTACCTCCCTCTCTTCCTCCTCTGTCTCTCTGTGCAGGTAATTAACCATGTTAATACCGTTCCATCCAAAGACCTTCGGATAGCCATGCTCATCCTTTGGCCAGTTTGGATCCAATTGCTCCACTTGAGCAAGCTCAGCAGGGGTAAGCTTTCGATCGGCATTGGGTCTAGCCACGTTGTCTTTCGGATCTCCTTCGGATGCTTCTTCGGTCTCCTCCAACGTGTCGTCAACTGGAACGTCCCTTTCACTGGCCATACGGACCGGTTGGCGACGAAGTGGCAGCTGCTCGGGTGCGTTGGCGGGCACGGTGCTGCCGGATACAACGCCCAATCCTTGAGCGACAGTGTCGTCAGGGTTGTTCTTGCCGCCTTCCATGGGTTTTGCGAGCTCAAGAGGAGATGCCACGCCATGCTGTAGCCTCGAAGCTGGCTTCTTAAGAGTGCGCCGGGTGTTGGCTGTGCGCGTGTCTCCAGCAGTCTGTCTCGGATGCTTACGAGCACCAAGACCCTGAGCATTGTCGTTAGCAAGAGCCATGATCTTGTCGCACTCGGTCTCACTTACTTGTGTCGCAGTCTGCATGCCGCCAGTCGCAACTCCATCCTTGATCCGCAACTTCAACTTCACGATCAACGATGTCTTCGGTCGGTCGGTACGTGCCCGCTTGGTGTCAGATGGACTCACTGTGGCAGGACGCTTGCGCTTGCCCCCGCCGTCGACGGGACTAGAGACCGCCTCCGCTGTCGGATCGACCAATGGTACTGCCTCCGCCGCATCCTCATCTCCCGCCATACGCACATCTCCGTCTTGATCTCGATCCGCTGCTTCGCCGTCGATCGGGGTAGCTTCATCTTCTTGAGCGCTGGCCTTGGTCTTCACAGGCCTCACCGTGGTCGTCTCTTTCTTTCGTTCTAATTCAGACCTTGCTGCTGCGTTTGCGCTACGCTTCTTCTCTTGCTCTGCCTTCTTTTCCTCTTCCTCCAGCTTCTTATTTAGCTTCGCGATCTCCTTCTGCCTATTCACCTCTTCTTTCAACTTAGCCTTCTGTGCGTCGGTCACTTTGTCCTCGATATCAGGGTCGCTCAGAGACAGCGGATAGTTTCTGTTATCAAAGTCCAGAAAGATCCCCACAAGTGCATCCTTCGATACAGCGTTGAAATTTGTAAGTGTGCTGTCGGCTTCCTTGAGCGTCGGTCGAAGGGCTGGCTTATTGCCCGAACTGACGTTCACCGGCCAATTCTCGTAGTCGTCTGACATCGTGTGCAGTATCGCGCGCTGCCGGCTGTCTTTCTGTAGGCGCTGTCTTGATGCGTTGGGGTCGTGCGATCGGAGCGAGATGGGCTGCGGAGGTGTGCGCCAAGGATCGTGACTGGGGTCGCGTCGTATGCGGAACGGCACGCGAGTCGCGCCAATGATACGCTTGCGATGGAAGTTGCCGAGCCTGTATCCCAGGGTGAGTGACCATGCTGCGAGCAAACCCTGGAGGTGAAGCGTCCCTCACGTGCGACGTCCCGCTCTGGCCCTACACAGCGCAACCCTAACCGGATTGGGGGTACGTCATCAATCAATTTTCGACAACAGTATGTTCGACAACAGTGTGAGCCACGAAAGCTTCTGCTCTGTATAAGCTTCCAAACGAGCAGCAGCGTCGTGGAACACTGCGGCAGTCAGATACAACAGGACTTGAGCTTTACTCGGCTCTTGGCGTAGTCCATGTCTCGAACTGATTGCTCAGACTCTGAGGATTGCGATGTCTCTTATTTAATAAGAAGTACCTTTTGCGTATATAGTAGTTATGTATTTTAGGAGTTATAAGTAGCTTATCTTCCTCTGCGTTATTGCAGTACTATAGATAGAATAGAAGAGAACTAGAATATTAAGTCGCACACCGCAGTAAGTCAACAGTCGAGGGATATATAAGTTGCTTTCGCGACTCACACCAAACTGATTGCTTAAAGCAAAGCGCGCGCTATGAAGAAGCACAACGTGCTGAAATTGTGAGAACTATACTAAGTTTGGTCTATTCTAGCAGACTGCGAAATCGAGCGCGAGAAGAGCATCGCATGCATCTCCATGCCATGCATCGGCTGTCACCCCAGTCAAAGCTTGCACCTACACGCCCACGCTCCTTCTTGTCGTCCTTTTCGCCAAATATCGAAGAGATAAGCGAAGGGTTCTACTTCTTGCTCTTACGTTTTGGCTGCGTCTTCTTCTTTTTCTTAGATTTAGATGTCTTCTTAGCTTTCCCCTTCCCGGTTGACGCGGGAGAGTTCTCTTCGGATACGTCAGTATCTACTTGTTCGCCATTCTTATTCTGCTCATCGAGTTCCTTTTTATATTCAGTCGACCAACCTTCACCCAGTTCAGTAATCCTTTTCTCAAGACGATATGCGACACTCCGATCCTTCAGGATATAGTGATGAATAGTACCAGGTTGTTTCGGGTTGTCGTCATAATCATTAGCACGCTTGTGGAGCTCCGTAACATACTGAGCACTCTGAGCTTGCCCTCGATACTTCAAAGCTGTACGGACTTGTGGGCGATTGTATTGCGTGTAATTATGTTTTTTCGCTTTCTTTCCTGGCGATTGAGGTCGAGGTTCGGACCCGGTTGGCGGCTCACCAGCAGGGTTGGTTGGTGCTACTGGATCACTGGTGTCTTTCTTATTCCCCTTGTCACCATCGCCGTCATCATTACTACTATCATTCCCACCATCATCACCGCCACCGCCACCGCCACTACCATTGCCTCGGGGACAACCTGCCAAACCACTGCATTCGCGGTAACTTATTGCAAACAAGTCGTTTTCGTCGTCGCTAGAATCGCTGTCACCATCTGGTATCTCCTCCTCGGTCGGTGGGTCGTAAAGCTCATTCGGTGCATCTCGCTCGTCGGAAGTCTTCCAGTCGTTCCATGTCTCGCCCGCTGAAATGAACAGACCACTCTCCAGTCGCGTCCTGCTAAGATCATTCGCTGTTGATAACGCGTCATTAACATGACTATCTGTCGGTAGTCCTTCCAAAAGCCCAGTCTCTCGTGCTCGACGTTCTGAGTGTGACTCGTCCATCTTGTCGTCCTTATTTTCATCCTCTACTTCCCTCCTTCTCTTCTCGATAGCTTCGACATCAAGTTTCAGGTTGATCGGCGGATCGATTGGCGGAAATCGCGGTCTACCTAATCCCACAGCTTGACTCTTTGCCCTTGGTATCCTGACGTGTAGATGATGTGGGCCCATGTTGTCGTAATCGAGTGTCTCCGTTTGACCGACTTTATCATCTTCAAGCGATTTGAGGATTGGACGTAGAAATTTATCGTAAGCATCGTCTCCTGTGAGTAGCCCAGGCGGCTGCCCGTCCCGTATGGACTGCTGTATTCGGTCTTTCACCTTATCAATGTCCTCGAGATACTGAGAACGAAATTCAGGCGTCTGATAATATAGAAAATCTTCATACAAGGCAGTCGCATGTTTTCGTGCGGCATGGGCCTCCCGGCGTACAACACGGTCGAATTTCTCTTGCCCGCCTACCGCCTTGTTGGCCGCACGAACGAGAGCTATCCGATTGCTGGCATTGATATCTTGCGCTCGAGCTCGGTTTGTGAGGTGCTCCTCGAATCTGGGTATCTCGGCTTCTTTCTTCGTCTCTTTCAGATTTTGCGAGAGTTCTTCTCTCTGTGCTTCCAAGTCCTGGTATACACGCTGGGACTCATTGGCACTATCATTAGATCTAGGACCGTTGCTCCGCGTCGCTCTCCTAGTATTGGGGGTCGTATCACCGCTCTGCAACAGTGGTGCTGGTGTTCTCTTCGCTCTTAGATTCGGTCTATTTGAAGTTGTGTCGCCTTGGTCGTGTGGTGGCTCTTCCGCGCTGCTCGCGACATCAGGATCAACTTCTGCACCTTTGGGTGACATCGTCAATCAAGAAGAGGGGTAGAGCTCTGGCAGGGACATACGATAGAAAATAGAGCAACTGAGAGACTTCAGAAGCTTTCAGTAAGATAGCGTGACGAAGCTGTAGTTATTTAGATGAACGAGGCTGATATTTCATGCTAAGTTCTTTGTTTTGAGCGCTTTTGTAGAGTACAAAAGGGATATGTCGTATTCATCATCCCTGCGCCGCCGTTCCTGAACAAAGGATTTGGAGACTCTGCGACACGACACAAAGCATCCTGACGTGAAGTATTCGCTTGCTATCGCCCGACACTAGTGTGCCCATAAATCCATCCCAACATCATGCCCTACCATTCTTCGTAAATGTCCTCTTCAAAATCGTTCCTTGATGGCGACGCTCCGCCACCCATCCAGAGATCTAGGTCCTTCCCTTCTTCTTTTGCCTGATTCATGAGACGCTCGTGCAGACGCCATGAGCCCAGCTGATCAGTAGGTGCAGGTTTGACACCAGGTCGGATGTGTCCGTCCAGGGGAGCTCGAACTGTCTTGTGCACGACACGAAACTGCTTTGCGAGGATAGGGTCTGAGTAGTGACCTAGTGAGCGCGCTTCGTGCAGCTTCTTTTCCTCCTCTTCATCTTTCAGACGCTGCTCCTCCTCAAGTTGTTTAGCAGTCTTTAGCGTGCCATCTTTGTTGAGCATCTCTTTCGTTGTGCCAGCCTTGCTGTTCTTCTTCTTGCCTTTCCCGCTCCTAGTCGCTTGCCGTTTAGTACGATGTCGCCCTGAAGCTGGCACTTGCACCTCTTCAACATGAGTCTCGAGCCTCTTGTCGTCTTCTTCGCGGTTGTGGGCCAATGCATCGTCCGTAATACCGCCTTTGTGTTCCCCAAACTCCCTCAGCGCCAGTGCAGCCATGCCCTTGTTTACTTCGAGGTCCGTCTCGGTAGCAAGCGGTTGAAGGTTTCGAGGCTTGCGGAGACGCGTTCGCGGCTGAGCCAGTGTTCGAGTTGGCGTGCCGCCCTCGACAGCAGCTTGTGGAAGGGAGTCGCCGTCATCTGGTTCGCCTCGGTCCTCCGTTGCGACGTTGTGGTCCCCTGGAGGAGCGTTGGCATCGTTCCGGGGCTTCTTGGATGCTGTGACTTTAGTTGGCACAGCCTTGCGCTTCTTCGACTCCGCTGGCTCGATATCGGCCTTCTTTCGTGTTGAGACGACCTGCTTAGGGATGGCGGATTTAGTGGCCTTGTCCGAGCGCGGTAGCAGAGCCGCCATGAGCGGGACGTTTTGTAGATCCCAGTCTGTCAGTAGTTCAACTAGTCTGCCTTTCTTTATTCCTTCTTGATGGAGGTTGTGCATGCCAGCTGCGTTAGCCATTGGCCGCAAGTGGTCGTTGATCGCGTATTTGGCGTAATCAATTGGCTTGAGGTCTTTAGCATCCGCTTTCGCTGTTGACGGGTCGTGCTGATCCAGAATCTGAATGGCGCGTTCAACGTCGTCTGGTAGGATCCTTGGAGGTACCACCATTTTATGCCGCTGAAGGACGACGTGGGCTCTCAGCGCAGAGGTCTGCTCAGTCGTCGCCCAAGGGGGGTGGTTCTTGCTGCTGGCTGGGGCCATGGCGTCTGTGAAGTTTTGTTCAGCGCATGCAACGGGTGTCTTTGGATGCGGATGCGGCGCTCGGAGGTGCGTACAAGCGAAGTGTGAGCGCACAGCGTAGGGGGCGCTGTGCAGCGGTCGTGTTCGGACGCGTCGAGAAGATGTCGAGATTAAGATCAAGCGCAAGCAGCGGCATTAAACAGTGCCAAGCTGATGGGTGACCTCTACGCCGGTCTCGTCAACGGTTAGCTCCGATACATCTCCAGAACCGTGCGGTAGTTCGGTGTGCTGACATAAACAAGGAAGGGGTGTCCACCACGTCCTACTCGCATAGAGCATGACCTACCAGAGCATTCGTTCACCATCGTCCCAGCCGCGCCCCTCCCGAATCACTCAACTTCACAGCCATTGCACCTTGGACTGCCCATTACTCCGACCGCAAATCACACCACCAGCGCAACTGCTCCACCCCAACCACAATCACAACCTACACCATGGGCCAGACACCAACCACAAACCTAGACATGGATCCGCCATCGTCTCCACCCCATACCGGGATTCGCGCCTTTGCGGAAGACCTTGAAAGGGAGACCACTGAGCGGGAAGAGTACACCGCGACCGGTAGCTCCGTTGACGCCTTCGACCAGACTGATAACACTGTCAGGAGTTCTAGACTCTCTTCGCGTCACGCTGACATTGCCCGCAACCATCCACTCCCGCGCGCTACAACCCACGTCCCCGAGTTCCGAGACCGCGATACCACCAAAACTGGTGGACAGGAGGAGGCAACAACGATCCGGAAGACGGACCAGCATGAGACGGCGGACGAAGATGAAGACTTGGAGGAATTGGAGGCACTGATGATCCCGGCGGAAATGAGGTCGTCCCCGCGGCAGCCGGAGGAGTCTCCCAATCCAGAATGGCAACCCATAGACAAGTCTTCGTGGGACCCTGCCGGTTTCCCGACCACGTCTGGATGGCAGTCCATCAACGACCCAGCGTTCGACGAGAACCCCAGCCATGATATCGACAAATCCTCGTGGGATCCCGCCGGTTACCAGACGAAGACGGGATGGCGGTCGATCAACAATCCAGACTTCGACGAAGACTTCAGCGAAGAGACACCCACAGACGAGCCCTCGGCAGCGCGCGAAGGCTACTTACCCGACGAAGGCGATGAAGACTCGGTGGCTGATTTCCCATCTGATCCTGCTGACGATGCGAAACCTTTGAGAGAGCCGGATGATACCGACGATGTACTGGACGAGAAGTACTTCAAGCACAACGGCTACTTGAACTACATCAACAACGTCGAGGACGGGGGTGAATCTGACTCTGCGACGGAGAACAAGAAGACAGGGGTTCAAACCAAACTCAAGACAACGAAGAAGAAGGAATTCAAAGTTGTCTTCGGCTCCTCGCCTGCCAAGTCCACGGGACCTGGAAAGTCTTTGCCATCGCCAAAGAAGTCTACCAAGGCATCCGCCCATCCGCCGGCCACGGGAGACACGGGTCGCGATAATCTCAAGGTCGACGCTAAAGCTGAGCGAAGCTCCAGCCCTGCTTCCTCTTCGGATGAAGCTAGCGGATGGGAGGTGGTAGACGGCAACATCGACGCCCCACGGACGGGCAACAAGTCGGTCCACAAGCTCACGATCAAGCTTCATAACAGCGTGACCGGTGAGTCCAAGACCATCACGTACACCGACGTCGAGCACGATGACATCGACTGGAAGTCCAAGCCCCAGATCGTCGCAATAACACAATGGCGTACCGACGTTTTCAAGCAACATGGAATCGGTACCAAGAAGGCTGCGTACCCGTACACACCATTGGAGGACGCCTGGATGACGCTCTTCCACAGAAAGCTGCGTGCAACCATCGATGCGGGCCACGTTATCAAGCTTCCCGGCCCAGTCAGCGTGATGGAAGCCTTCAACGCCTTTTTCGAGGGCAAGGTACTCAAAGACGCGAACGGTGCTGATGCACCTTCTAGACCACAGCGCGACGTGTCTTCCATCCGTGGAAAGCTTGATGGCAGGGTTAGCAAAGTTGCTACAGAGAGGAAGAGCATGAGAGGACTTCTAGAAGGGAAGACAGGTGGTGTTTTGTTTGTTCCAAATGTGACAGAGGACGAGCTGAGGCAGTTTCAGGTGGATGAGTCGGTTGCGGTTGACGACCCGACTGAGGTTGGTAAGAATGCGGCCTTGGATGTTGAGGGGAAGAAGAGCAGGCGACCGTCACCGAAGAGGAAGCGGGATGAGAACGATGCGGGGGACATGTTGGCGAAGAAGACGAAGCGAGTAGGCTGAGGTAATCAGGATTAGTATCGGATACGGAGATGTCTAAGCCGGTACCTCTGGCCCCAGTACGCATGTGGCCGACGGCCGACGGTGTTGCACGTCGAAGAAGAGGTCTCGTTGTACGTATGAGTCGCACATTGCAGTAGTCAAGCCGATATTCATTTGTCTCAAATTTGTCGATTCAATCGCAGTCGCGCTCAACCCGTCTTGTCTTCCCAGATTTTCAAGAACAGCTTCCACAAGATGGAGAACAGAATGCCCTGCAGACCGTTGGCGATGATTCTCGTCTTCAATCCGCGCCCAAATAGGCCCAATCTACCGTCTTGACGGATGACCTGCTTGGCAGCCTCTGTATAGGATATCCTTGTATCGTTGACCTGTCGATATGTCTTCACAACGCGTAACGAATTCGATATTGTGTCCGAAGCGACCGAAGCGCAGAAACCGATGAAAGCCGCCCGTAGTAACCACCATCCGATCTGTTGTCTTGATGGCTCTGTAATGGTTTCGGAAAGGAAGTTGTATACGGCGAACCAGGGGTAATGCCCAACGAAGGTCGCTGCTGCGGTTGCAAAAGCACCCCACCACAGGGAGCCGATGCCGTCGGTCCTAATGCGCTGCCGCAGTAGACCCCAACCACTAGAACCCTGTGCCTGTAAAGTAGTCTTCAATGTATCGATTGGTGTTAGTAGCATTCTGAAAGCTGCAGCGCACGCAGATGCAAAGATTGTCTGGATGGGCGATGGGAGCTGCTTCAAGAAGCCGTTGGACTGCAGCAAGGCCAGGATGCCAGCGTTGGCGGCTGTGTCTCCGAATCGAGCGATGGGCCCCTGGAAGAGCGCAGCACCCATGCCTTGGTAGTATCGACCTATACCACCGTCTGCATATAGAGTTTTGGTTGCGACAGTCGTTGATGTTCCGTGGCGATATTGGTAGTTCATGATTGTACGGATAGGCATCAACAGCAACACTTGCAGTATCATGGCCGCAGCACCACTCAGACCCCCACCTAATGCACGCTTCAGTGCGCCTTTGAGATCGAACTAGTTATGCTGTGAGCTTTTGGAGTTTGTATGTACCGCGACAGTGCAGAGGGACATACATCGACGTCATCGGCCTCTATCCAGCCTTTGATGAAGACAGCAACGACCAGTATCGCGAAGACGGCAAGGATGCCTCTCCAAACATAATACCAGGTCTTGGAAGCCGCCTTTTCCGGTTGGTCGATGATTTCGTCGCTTTCCGATGGCGTAGGCGTGGGCTGACGCGCGGCATCATGTGAGAGCAAGGGCGCGCGCTCATCTGGCACGCTACCGCCTTCTAAGTCGCGTTGAGAAGGCATCACTATAGGTGTGTGGTGTTGAAGTGCAACGATACACAGTATGTCGCCTTCGTTCGACGCGTGTTGAGATGGATTACCAATCAGTAGCGATGACGCTCACTCGGCTATACCTTCATGCCGAAAGATAAGGACCCACTTTGCGACCACGTGACACTCTGTCCTGCCGGGGCACCATCTAGCAAAGCTCAACAACAAGGCTACCATTGACCTCTCAGACACCGCACCGTTACTATTCCACATTCTCCGCTTCTCATTGTCATGCTGCACCTTTCTCACGAACGAGAACGACCTCACTTCAATCTCCATCATGAAGTGCTCAATGCGGCGAGCGGGTGTGACTTTTCCCACTAATCATTTCGCTATAAGGTTTCGATAACTCAACGACCTGCAATTTCTGCGATGTTGCGATTGCACGACATGGTTAGAACCATGAAAAGGTCCACGGCGCGATAGAAAGAGGCGCACTCACACGTCGACCAAAAGGTCACTACCAAGAGTTGTGTCGCCTCGTCGAAGTTAGCATGCTGTTACTACGATGCTTCGGGTCGACTTCACACGAGACGACCTCATCACAGCCCCCTATGAGTCTTGGCTCGTAAGGCGAGCAACCTTGATATTCCACACCGATCAGGCCTTACGACATTTTAGTCCTCCAGAGTCACAGAAGCTTGCCCCGCCTTGCCAATACAACAACGGATGACATCTGCCGTTTACCCATTCGAGTTCCACCCATCACGCCCGGATCCCACAGCCGTGACAGCCAGGCACAGCCGCAACTGCATCGCTTAGCGGGCCAATCACCATGAAATACATACGAGACCCGAGTTACTTAGTTACTTAGGCTCTGTTGTAAACAAGGCCACCAGCGCCAATCTGTTGTAAACCAACACAGCAGGTATCCCGCCACATTCCAGTCATTTGAGCAAAACGCCAACTCAGTGATATGATAGCCGCTATAACCGCTTTATGTAGAACGGGATCCGTTCAAGCCAAGATACTGCGCCCTGGGCTTGGCTAACCGGTGAGGATGCCCTACTATAATCCCACGATGCTTAAAGGGACGTGAAGACTTCGTGGGAAAACTTTTGTGTTGTGCATATCACAAATCAACTTCCACTGCACCTGAATCCACCACCACCACCACAATGGCATCCCTCCTCTCCACCATGCTCTTTGCAGCCACGGCATCAGCCCAAGTCACAACCTCCTTCTGGATGCCCTCCAACGGCCTCGGAACAGAAAACATCGGATTCGTCGGCTCCGTCATCAACGCCAACGAAACCCACACCACCCTCGCCGTCGAATACGACGAAGGAACCGATCTCGACGCTCTCAGCATCGGTGTCAATGGTCCCATGACCATGACCATAGGCCCCAAAGTCTACGGCACCACAGTCGACGTTGGCGTTGCCTCTTCTGGGGACGACGACGAGGACGACACCTACGCACTTGACTGCACGTGGCCGACCCCCGAAGAAGCAGAGTCGAACCGTACATGCACAGTATCTTATCCTCCGGGGCTCGCTAGTCTTCTCTGCCAGAACACCGCTTACATCTCGACAAGTGAAGAGATTTGGACGCGAACTCACACCTATCCTGCGCGCGGCTCTGAACCCGCAGGTACCGAGACTGTTAGGCAGACTTTCAGCTGGGGCTATGGCTCTGCTGTCTCGTCCGTCTCTCAGCCAGCTTACTGCAGTGAGAGTGGTACGCCTGACGAACCTTATGTTTCTGAGGTGGAGATCGCTGCGACGCAATTTGGGACTTACTACCTTGTTATCACTGCGGGGACGGAGAAGTTGGAGGCTACTGCTGCGGCTACACCGACGATGTCGAGTGCCATGTCTACGGGTGCTTCTACGGATGCGACAGATGCTTCTGGAACTGCGCCCGTGCCTGAGGTGACGGAGGCTAGTGCGCCGATGGTTAGGGGTGCGCCGCTGTTAGCTGGACTTGGTGCTGCTGCTGCTGCGTTCTTTGTCTAGTTCATTAGCTTGAGCAATGAGACAGGATGTAGATCAATATGACATGGAACACTCGTTTAGTAATTCTTCATACATGCAACCACTATCATACCTACCAAGTACCGCTCAGAGCACCCAACCATGCCACTATCCCGAAACCTTCGTACCAGAAGCACATGTATCAACCAATCAGCTCTACTAAAACCCGAAAGCATCCAACAAACTATTCGCATCCGGCTCATTAAACTGAGTCGGCGGCGGTTTCTTCTTCGGCTCCTCCTTGGGCTTTTCATCATTGTTCTTATCCTCTTCATCCTCTTCACCTTCTTCTTCACCGTCCTCTTCACCACTCTCCCTACTTTCTTCCAGCGTGCCCTTGCTTTCCGCGAGATCGTTATGAGCATGCTCTCGTACCGGTAAATCGGCGATAACAAGCGAACTCCTCCTGCGCAGTAGCTTTCTGGGATCAAAGTCAAAGTCCGTCGCAGACTGATTTCTGCCTTGCGATTGATAGCTTTGACGCGGCATCGAGGGACTCAGCGGTGGACGACCAGATGTTGCTTTTGTCGGTGGTGGTGGGAGTAGGAACTCCCATGTCTTGACTAGGTCGAGGGCGAGGACGTCGCAGCCCATGCGATCGTAAAGGCCTGCCGTGTGTAGCACAAAGTCCCACTCTTCGCGCATGCCTATCATTGTGGCTCCGCGCAATGTTTGGAGCGACTTCTCACGGAGTTGCTTGTACAGGACTACCAAGGCGGGGTCGTCGGTGAGGTACGATTTAGCGGCTGAACTGGGCGGTTCGGAGGTCTCGAGTAGAGTTGTTAGTGGTGTGACCAGCGAGCGAACGGCCATGTCCTTCTTGTTCAATAGCCAGTATGCCCATGTTGCGAGCCATCGATTGCCCTCTCTAGCAGCTTGGGGTAGGATTTTGTCTCTCAAGAAGTCCAGTAAGATGGGCGAGTCATCACCACCGTAGACGCGAGCGACTGCTATGGCGAGCTGGGTATCACCAAGCTGATTATGGAGAACGCTGACAGCGTCTTGTAGATGATCTGCAAGTAGAAAGAACGACGCAGCATACTCGAATCTTCTCCTGCCCATCAATGCGTACGCGTTCTTGAGAGCGGCGGTTTTCCAGCGGTCTTCGTTGAAGTTGTTCGATAATAGTCGATGTGTTGCGCCCTGTTCTCTCGACCAAGTAGCCATGCGCCAAAGACCGACTAGAACTGGCTTCTTCCGGAGGGCCATGTAGTATAGAGCGCAGTCGACGGGGTTCTTTTCGTCGGTCTTCGTGTACTCGTTCCGAGCAATGACCTCGAATTGGGCCCGCTGTATATTTCATTAGTTACTTCCGCCGACAAAGAGATGTGTACTTACCAATGCGTTGATATCGGACATCCACATGAACACTCCACACTCCTTTGCGTGCTGCCACATCATCTTCCCGCTGAAGTGTCTGCTGACAAGGTCGACAAGAATATCCTGACTTCCTGAGTGGAACGCCCAGATGATCTCGCGCCACGAGATGGGTCCCTTGTGCGTTTCGCTCAGTACATGTTGTCGAAAGAATAGCAAGAAGCGACCGGCGTTATCATCAATCGATCGACGATGCCTCTCTACCATACCAATACACTCGATGATGTCGGCCAAGCGAAACTGTTCGCGACTGGTCAAGAGCGGTATCCGCTTGGTGGTCAAGAGTTCCTTGAGACTGGAGGCGACTTCTTCGGTGACTGCTTCAGGCTCGCTATCGTCAGAGAAATCGGCGTATGATGAATGAATCTCTTTTCGAGATGCAGTCATTTGAGTCTGTAGAGGTTAGCTAAATCCAGATAGTGCTATTCATATACGTGCCTCAGCTTCTGAGAAATCTCCAGGTGCGAATCCCAGCGAGCTGTCAAGCTCTTCGCCTTCGATCCAAAACTTGAGTGTAGTGTAGAGCTTAATCAGGATGCGCTGCACCAGTAGCAACTTGCCAGCCAAGACGCATTGTGAAAGTAACTGAGGGTGGTACGCGGGTAGAGGACCGTTGAGTCTGCTAACTGCATCGAAGATGTCAATAGATGCCGTCTTCCGTGAGATGGTACGTAAGCTAGGGAATAGCCCTTCGGACACCTGGACATGCTCATCCTGAATGAAGAGCTGGTTGCCTGCGCCAATGATCAGATTACCACTGCTTAGCCACACCGAATCGCCGATCGGGTGTGGCGTGATGTCGCGAATGCGCACGTCACTGATCTGTACCCAAGATGGACCGGCATTGAGATAATCGTATCGCAGCTGGGCGTAGATGACGACACGATGGGGGAAGCCAACAGCAAGTATGGACTGATTGTCGGGAGTAGAAGACCAGTCGAGATCCTGGATGCTTCCGCTGCCTTCGAATGTCTCTTCATGTTCCAACTGGGCGCTTCGGGTGTTCCATATTGTGAGCGTAGTTCGATCAACATCGGCCAACGCAGCCTTACGTATCGACGTGCCACTAGCAAGTGATGGGTTCTTGACGCCAGTCTCGACTTCCGAAGTCAACAGCCAGTCCAGTCTTCGGTCTTCGACGTTGACGCGCGCAGTCCAGGACTTGATGATTCCGGATTTCGTGTATGAGATGGCTATGTCTCGCGCAAAGGTGTCAAGGAAGCCCGAGATGACGGGTGCTGTGCCAGCAGGATCTACAGGCAGTACAAAAGCAAGGTCGTCGCCAGATCCAAGGTTGAATGTGGAGAACTCCTTAAGCGTGATCTCTGAATGACCGTTGGTATAGCCATTGGTGTGCATGATGGCGGGTTGTTCCTCACCCACAGGTGCATCTCGCTCCGGTTTTGGCAGTGTGACCTCCCAGCAGATGCCTTTCATCTCGGAACTGATGGTGGCGATGTGTATGCGCTGTCCGCCAACTTCGACCTCTGGTATCACTAGCAGACACAAAGGTTTGCCCAGGAGTTTGTATGCGAGCCGTGTCATCTCAACGGCTTCATGACCACGGGTATCCCAAAGCGAGATCTCGTCATGATGTAGGAAGACAATGAAGTTACCCTCTTGCAAGAGAGCAGTACGATGGATATGCTCCGTCACTTTGACGCTGCAGTGTCGATGCAACGTCATGCCCTGATCGCTCTGCCGCTGTAGCCATACAATGCACTCATCTGTCGTGGTCCGCGATACCAATGCTCTTCCGCTAGCTGTGCGGTTGACTTTCTTGATGGCATGCGAGTGTCCCGTCCACATAGCCTTGCGCTGAATGCGCTGTGGCTGTGACGAAGGGTCGAACAGATAGTCGATGCGCGACTCTAGCCACTCGATGCGCCCGTCAAAGTGATGCGATAGCAGGGTCAACTCGGAGTCAGGTTTCTCATCGATGAACGCGTAGAACTGTACATTGTCTTCAATGGGCTTTGGTTCCTTTGCGAAGTGTAGATGAAGTCCATCGACATGCGCAATGTTGAAGACGTCGGTGACCTTCTTCTGTTTTGCCCCCACGTTCTCAAAACCCCACGCAGACATGTTGCCTCTATCATCCAACACAACACATATCTCCGGGTTGCGATTCGCGACTTCTATTAGGTGATGCAGCGCGATGCCGTGGTCTTTCTCTTCTGGCGAAGCCTGTTGCATCGCTCTTTCCGTCGCATGTGTAAAGTGCTTGCCGTCGATGAAGAAGGCATATCGCTTCTTCGACTGCTGCTCCAGCGGCACATGCCGTGACATTATCGACTCGACGAGGTCCACCTCAGCCCACATGTGCATGCCGTCTACGCCATGATGCTCGCCCGGTACCCAGACTCGCACCTTCTGGTCCGCGCATATTGTGTATAGTACGTTGTCCGTGGACTGGTCTTTGTGGTACGGGTGCCGCCAATGCAAGCCTGTGATGGCCTTGGGGTGTGGGAGGTAGAAGTAGTCGAAGCTCTGATCCGCCGAACCGAAGGATGTGCGTCGCCATATTTTGAGGAGCCGGTCGTACCTGCCTGTCGAAGCTATCAACTCGGCATCGGGCGAGAAGTGGGCGAACTTGACAGGGTTCGCTAGCTGCTTTGTCCATATTCGTTCGATGTCGCTGTGGGTGTTGAAGAGGGTGAGGGATGCGCTGCCGACGAGCAATTCGTCTGGCATGCCCCATGAAAGGGTCATTATCGTGTCATCGGCGTCAGACAGGGACGTGCTGCCCTGTTGCGACCACTGCGCATATCAGCAGTCATTCCTAGCTGCCCCTCCTTGTGTGCCCACCTTGATTGCGCCTTCATCTTGCCCGTATGGCCGGTATATGTATATGTGTCGCGTCGAACATGCCGCGAGCTTGCCGGTGCCCTCGTCGATCGCGACTGCCTCAAGCTCGAATTCTTCGTCGATGTAGATGGTTTGGAGGACGTGGTTGGGTCGATCGAGGATGATCAGCGCGTTACCGGAGATGTAAACCTATATGGACAGCGAGTCAGCCTTTGTGCGCGCCGCAAAGGGTGTAGTCATACGATTATCTGGAGGCCTTCCCACAGGCCATGAGCGACAGCTTGGAGCTTAGCCTGGGGTCGCCCAGGGAGGATACCGCGCATAGAAGTTATCGAGCTCGGCTACCGTTGATTGCGCATTATTAGGCAGTCGCTGGATGTCAAGTAGCGTCCAGTTGACAGTAGTACGTGTAGGGTTCTAGTAAGCTTCCGGTGTCGCGCGGTGCGAGATGCGACACCTAGGGTTCCTGGAATGTTGAAGCTCACGCGCACGATCCACGTGCTATGTCGTCACCTCGCCCATCGGCAATCTTGGAGAAGAAATGCGGCACAGCTATTACTATAAGCGACATGAACTGGTGGGCAAGGCTCCGATTCGCCGTGTCGTAGCAAATGGGGTGTTATCTGATGTCAAGATGCATTGTCGACGCTTGGGGGTTGCTGCCAGCCTTCCGCGCGCATTTCGGAATCGGAACACTAGCGCGAAATCAGAGATGCCGGTCCGGCATCGATTGATGTGTCGCGTTAAGCTACATACACGCGTTTTGGTGGTATCTGGTGTCTACAACTGTGCTTCTCCAACTTCCTAGGCCATTGTTCGCTGCACCTTGCCCTCCACATCGCCCTGCTCGCCTTTACCCTTCCACTCCACTGTCACGGTAATACCACGATCATCACCCTTCTCCTTCGCATACGTCAGGCTTCCCTTCAATACAGTGCCCTTCTTATAAGCTTGCTTCTCCGCGACCTCTGGGTCGAGCAGTAGTACTGCCTGATGCCAATGTGTAGGTGTGTTGCTCGGACCCGTCGAGAAGCCCAGGCCCGGAATGCCGTTCTTGCCCCAATCAACGTTGTCAAGCGTTTTGACATCTTGCGAGCTACCTGGGTGGATGAAGATCGTGTCAAACCATATCGCAATGGCCTGAAGAGATGTGATGTCGCGGTCGAGCGTCATGCGAAGAGGCACCTTGAAGCTTAGATCCTGCACGGACACAGTCTTCATCTCCAGCAGATGGCTTGTCGCAGTGCCGCAGAGCGCCTTCTCAGGCACGTCAAAGACGCCGATTTCGTGCGTGTTGAGCAAACCGCCTGGGATCATGGGTGAAAAGTCGAACCCGTAGATGTCTTTCCAGAACTTCTCACTCGTGCTGTCTGCTATCCAGTCTGCATCTGAGATTGGCGCAAGACGGATGTTGCAGTGGGACGGTACCATAATGCCATCAGGTTTGAGGTACATGTCTCGTGCGCGCAGGACCGAATCCAACATGCCTTCGAAGAGGAGACCGTAGCCCATCCATTCCGAGATGATGATGTCGACCTTCTCCTTGCCAATCAATCGCTGGGTGTTGAAGTCCTCAGCGCGGCCTTGGATCAGTTCAATACGGTCCTGGTACCCGTTCCTCGCGATGATCTCCTTCGCACGGATAGCGATGCCAGAGTTGTCGACCGCAAACACCTTTTTCGCGCCTGCACGTGCGCAGAAGAGGGACAGGATACCCGTTCCGCATCCGACATCAAGCACGGTCTTTCCAGCAAATACCTCAGCATTCTTCTCGATGAAGTCACGGTACCCTTCTGTTCGTACGCGATCTTCGATCATCTCACGATGGATACTGTTGCCCTTATACGACTCAAAGTAGTCTTGGTCCCGATCGTTGGTGAGCTTGATCTTGGAAAAGTCTTCTTGCATGTCCTTGTGCATCTTCGCCTCATACTCGTCGTAGTCGATGGCCTTGCTGTCGTCATCTGGCATAAGATCTCCAAGTTCAAAGAGTAAGGCATCGTCCTCCAATACTGGCTGTAGATATTTGTCGCTTATGAGATCATCTAGGGTAACTTTGATACTCTTGGGATCTGTGCCTTTTTGTGCTTCTGATCGGAGGTAGTTGATCAGCTTGATGATGGTGATCTCGTCCGCGTCTGGTGCAGGCAGTCAGTAGTCATCCGAAAAGGGTAAGGCGTATAACGTAGAGATGAGCGTTCAACATTGTGAGCCATACCTGGTCCAAGTCCTTTGATCGTTGCGGGTAGATCGAATCCATTCTCAGCTTTGTTGTGCTCTACCATGTCCGACACACGAGTCCATTGTCGATCCGAAAATAGATCTTTGAAAGTAGTCGTATCCGGCTCGCTTGCGTCTTCGACGATGCTGCCGACCGAGCTCGCGGTGTCCGATTCCGTGTCTGACATGTTTTCTGGAGTGACTTTCGCTCTGTTTGCGAACGCAAGTCTCTGGAATTTTGCAAAAATTGTAATGAGTCGGGATGTCGCGTCAAGTTTCCTTTGGTGGGGGAAGGCTCTGCGGTTAGTGTGCTTTTGTGGGCGATGCTGCGGGGCAGGTTTGTCGCGCCTGCCGTAGTGATCTTCGCACCTCCTTTCATTGTCACTCCCCTTCGCATGCCATCAGCACAATTGATCTTCATCCGCACCGTCATGTATATTGACCACCCCTGAGATATCTGGCTACAGCATGCTGGATGGAATCGCGAATCTATCCATCCCTGCGTTTTGAGCGAAATGCAGTTGATCGTGCCTTCCATCATGCGACGCAGGGCCATGCCATCGTCACATCCGTTCTCCTCGTCAGTCCCGACATCGTGACATCCTTCATCTTTCTTACTCGGCGCTCACTTCAACTATTTGCAGGCTATCATGTCTCTCGCCATCAGAAGCATCGTGTCACTCGAGCGGCATGTATAGTCACGCACAGGGGTCACGCCGGGTTTTGCTCCCATCCATTCTACGCTTACGAATATGCTACTCATACGTGTGTCCCTTACTAACCGTCGCTATTGGTCAAGTCGCTTTTTTGCTGTGCGTTCAGTCAATGATTGACAACGTCGTTTGTACCTCCACCAATCTCAGCGCGCGCATGGAACTTTTACCGCGCCTTCATTGCACCAGCCTCCGGCCGTTATTCTGATCTCGGCCGTGACAGGTGTATCTCACAGCTACTCATCAGAATCTTCTTCGAGCATTCGGCGAGCGAGCTCAATGGCGTGGTCGGTCACACGTGGCTTCTTGGCTGGCGGAGGGGCGTCGGCCTTCACGTCTGCTGCCTTCACGACCTCGGGCTCCTTGTCCTCGACCTCCATATCCTCGGCCTTCACGTCTGCGGGCTCCTCCAAATCCTCTGCCTCCTCCATGTACTCGGGCTCATTACCGTTTTCCTCCTCATCGTCCGAGGTCTCGCCAGCGTCGCTTCCGTAGCCATGCTCGACCTCCTCTTCGTCACTTTCCTCAGCAGGAAGCTCGGTCTGATCATCGACTCCATCGCTGTCGGAAGCCGGCGCATCGCGCTTGCGTTTCTTGGAGATTTTGCTTGCAATCGAAGTAATGCCAGCAGTTTCGTAGTCTTCGTGGACCACGATGTCATCGCCAGTCTGTGTGTTCACAGATCGGAACTTGGGCTTGTACTTGGGCTTACCGGTGCCCTTTCGGTGATTGGCGCGCTTCTCAACTGGAAACTCTGACAGAGGAATCATGTGTTTAGGGTACCGCTCCTCGTCGCTCACCACGCCGCCAGCTTCAACCAGCAGTCGAAAGTCTCGGGCGTGCTCACGAAGATACGCCATCGTCTTGTTCTTCGTCTGATGAGCCGACGTGATCTGACCTCGGAGAGCGTCCAGACCACGATTCTTCCCACCAGCCTTGTTGATGGCATCAACGATCTTGGACAAGTCGGCGGTAGTAATGGTGTCGTACGCGTCGAAACCCTTGGTGTGGACGAAGTCGTTGATGCCAGCGTACATGGCGCAGATCTCTGGGACGGTCCAGTGGTCACGGTGCTTCTTCTTCTCGTAAGCGGCGTTAGACCGGCGCGAGATCTGGTCGATCCACTTGTTGTATGCGTCCTTCCATTTCTTGTCGTTGGGGTCGATATTGGTGAGCTTCGACTGGCCAACGTGGACGTGTTCGTATGCGTGGGTACGGGCGTTGAAGCGGCGGAGGGCGATACTTGGGGTGAAGACCTCATGGATGCCTTTAAAGGTCCGCTCCCAACGATTCTCGCTAACCTTGTTCCATTCCACCACGGGGTTTTGCTTCTTCTCCTTGTCCTTCTTGGGAACCTTACAGCTCTCGAGGTCAGGGAAGAAGATGCTGTCATCGGCTTCGTACAGATCACGGTCGGCAGATTCGCGCTTCTCCGGGATTATGTTCTTCTGGGTAAACCAGCTCTTGCCGTCGGGCATTTGGATCCTGAAAAGCGCCTCGATCTTGGTGGGGTCGGTGTCGTGGGGCGTGAACGTCTCTTTCGGTGTGAGCTCCTTGTTGACTAGCTCTCGACCGGCGTATGGTGCAGGGTCGTCCGACAGTTCGCCATCGCTATCTTCATCAACTGGGATGAATTCGGCACCCGAAAGGTGTTCCGGTGGGCTGCTGACGGGCATCTTGATCTTGATCTTGCTCTGGGGTGTTGGCACCTCAGCCGCGCTGAGAACCTCGCGGGCCAGGCTACCGATCAGGTGTGGCGCCATCTTCATGTGTTCTTGTCCCCCTTGTGAAGGTTTATCGGATGCGTACAAGGTTTGTGTTTGGAAGCGTGGGGGTATGCGCTGAATGAGAACAGTCGTGGCAAGAGGTGGAAAAGCTCTTCAGAGAAATGTGTCAGTCAATGCGCTTCAAACGTCGGATTGGACAGATGAGACGACTCAAAAAGTTGCGTCGCTGGTATTGCGCACGAAAATTGAGCGGTTCAAAACTTACGGCGCGATGTCGACTATGTTTGCCGGGTATAGTCGCGAAGTCAGATGCGCAGATATCACGCGTTACAGTCCTGAGCGCTCGCCAGATCGAAAAGGCTGTTATGACCAAGTCACTCTTCAGAGAGTAGAGACTTCAACGTGTGGTGACGGTGGCGCGTTTGGTCGCGCAGAGAAATGAGCAAGATATACGCCAAGGAAGGGGAAAACTCAAGACTCCAAAACAAGGCTTAACAAGTTGGGACAGTGCGCGCGTCACTGCCTGGCGTAAAAAGCCTCAAAACGCTCATTCACTTCTGGTGCTTCGCGTCGGAGAAATTGAACAGTCACAGGTGTATCAGGGCGAGTCTCATCCTGCGCCTGGTGAGAGCTTCTGGGCGTGTTGTCCACGCGCCAGATAGCCATGAGGACAGTCAATGTTGAAAAACCATCTGGTGTCGGTTCAAACGATCCAGGCTGCATTGTATGTTTGCGTTGCGCGAATAATTAGAGTGAGTGAATGGGAGATATTATGTTATATGCCCATTCATTGTCGACCGGTCTAGCTACAGTACGTGTAGACGCTGACATCCCTCCTCGAATCGATACCTCCAATTTTCTGTGGTCTCGTGCTCCCGAGAACCATCATCCCAAAGTCAAGACGCACCTTATAGCGACGAGTTCTCGAGATATCAGCGTTCAAATCGCGTCCAAATGAGGACAGCAAGTTGACACGGTAAAGGCTTACGGTGCTATGGCTTATTGCGTAATTGTTTTCAACGTCTTAAAATAACGTGGTGTCATTATAGAAAAAATGTATCATTCACTAGGTCCACTACCTCTCCTCCCCAAACCACTCACCCTACGCATGCGCAGACGAGCAAATCCTACACGTAAACCCTCCACTCCACGTTACACACATCGCCTGCTGCAACTTCCCATCTGCGAAGCAATTCCCCCTACACTCCTCCACCGTCGGCCAACTCCCCTTCTCACTACACACCGTCTCCACAGGCTTCACCGGCGTCTGTCGAACCGGCGCCTCGAACGGCAACGTCTTCGTAGGCGTCGCACCTACCGTCGTTGTTATAGTCGTAGCGTCTTGCGTTGTGTGGACTGGTGTGGATGTGATAGTAGGCGTTTGGTAGACTGGGGCTGGCGCGTGTGGACATTTGGACAGACCGATCTTGATGCCGCCGAGTAGGGCGGCGATGAAGAGGGCTATGATGAGTATTGTGGCGGTGGGGATGAGGAATCTCTTCTTGGTGAAACATGAGTGTCGTTTGTAGAATGGACGTGGGGGCAGTTGGGCTTCGTCGTCGTGGGGGAAGTAGGGGTGGTTGGGGTCGATGTGGTCGGCGGGGACGCCTGTGCGTTGAGGTGCGATGCCGGAAAGCTCGATGTTGGGTCGTTGGGACATGGTTGTTGGTATTGCTGCGCTAGGATAGGTTGCTGGGATATTGGATATCGACGGTGCTCACTGGTCTGTAGTGGTCAATAAGTTGGATATTGAGGAGGAAAGTGGCAAAGGACATTATGTAACCGCTTGGACTATAGTGAAAGGAAAGCGGCCAGCAAAGCATTATGATCACAGCGCAAGCACACCGCTCCAAAATTGCACAATGGAAGTCTAGGTCAAATAATGGCAAAGTATGCCGGCATCGCTGTCATGTTGATGCGTAGAGCTGACACTTCACTCACAGGTGTCGCAATGCCCAGCTCTTAATCAGAACGTAACTAGAATTTTAGCCTATCATAAAGCGTCTATGACCTGTCAGGGATGTGCCCGGCTTTCTTTAGCAAGGTGACTATGCACGCACAGTTACGACGTCTCATCTGCATGATCTCGAGGAACATACTTTTCCCAGTCCTCTAGCAACAGCCGTTCCGTCTCATCTGCTGGTGTCGTTATTTCATCTGTACAGTAAATGAAATGTCTTGTCCCTTGGAAGTCAAACCAAAACTGATCTACCTCACAACCAGTCATTGCGGCCTCTTCAAGGCCTATTGCGGTGATCGGACAAGCATGACCATAAAAGCGTCCCAGTCTATCACTATGACATAGTTTATAAAATTGAAAATGAAAGTTTCTCATCTGGGCCCATGTAATGTCCATCCCAATAGCAGCCCCATAACACAGCGTGAAAGCTTGATTCTTGGGTGATTCTGCCGCTAGTCCCTCGAGACATTGATTTCGAATTACGGCTAGAGCGACGTCCATGAAGAGTTGATCGATCGACTTCTCATAATCGACTGTGACGCGTTGGTCGTGATGTACCAGCCCGAGTAGACCGTAGACTTTGTCGCGCAGGTCTGCGCATTCAGTTCCCGCCACATAACTGTCCAGTGCGTCAAATATACCGAGATATATGAATGCGCCGGTTCTCCGCAAAGAACTATTGCACATAATCCTATACACGCTTGAAGGTACGTTTTTGCGAATATAGTTATAGAAGGTTTCAGAATGACACTCCGGTCTCCGTGTGTCATCCACCAGCCACATGTCTTTCACTAGGATCCTGATCTGTTTCGCTAGGATGAACTCTTGTACAATCCAAAGTCGTCTAAAGTACTTGCTGTGGAGGACATAAGTAAATGCCGCTTTTTCTGCTGCATCCCTCCATACACATGCAGCATCGTACGTGTTTTCGAACTTATCGCATCCGCCCTCGGTATGTGAATTGGGTTTCTCAGAACCGTCGCCCAACCAAGCAACGACTGACGTAGCTTTGCTGTAGATATCGCTCATCATCTGCACCTGGTGGTTGCGCTCAACAGTACTCGACTGATCAATGCACAGCTGGTCAATCCACATATAGCGATCCGAAGGCGCCTTGTCGCGGCATTTTCGAAACTCAGTGAGAAATTTGAACAGGTTTTCGCGGATTTGAAGCCGTCCGTCCGCGATGTAGATGGTTTGGTCCGATGGTGGTGGACCCCAAACATAGGACAAGGCTGTGTATGGCGGGGCTTCCGAGATTTCGAAGACTTCGATGTCGAGACGTATAGCATCGTCGTTCTCTAGCGGATCCAGAAGCGTGACAAGCCGTATCTGCTGTGTCGCATGGTCTAGTGGCTGATATTGGTAGTCGTCAAACGCCGGGTTGGCTGCGGAAGACATGTTCGCTCCATGGCTGCCTTGTGCCTCGACCCAACATGTCAGTACGTGCCATGTATACGAAAAGCAGCCATGTCACCTACCAAGGCACCACGCAGCAGACTAAGTAGATTCAGCATACGATTAGACTTTAGGAGGACATGTGGACTATGTGAGGTTTGTGATAGTCGCGATAAGAAAGTAATGCAGCATATTGATTGTAAGCGGGGAAGATGCGCGTGCCAACATGTTGCTGACTGCGTGGGCTGTGCAGACGTCTGTGGCTTGCACGATTGAGAGTCTGACCAATGAACAGTGAGGCACCCGAGCAAGCGCTAGACCTTATCAGGCTAGTAGCTGCAGGAGCATGTTGAGCAGATGGCAGTGCAGTGACTTGCAGGACACCGAGGACTAGAGTCAAATCAGATCAGCGGGTAGTACACTTAACTCAGGTTAGCGATCGTGTGGACATAAATTTGATGGGTATATAGCGCCTTGGATGGGTATCGCATGGAATCTCTCAGAGCTCCAGAGCCAGGAATACCAGTTTGGTGTAAGGAAAAAATCCCGCTTTCTTTCGACCTTTGCGTTTCTCGGGACTATGAAGACCAAGACAGTCTGTAGGCCTTATCCGTGCTCTCTAGGTATCATTACCATACCGACCATACCGACCATCAGTACCACTGTTGCGCTTACGCCGGGTCTCGGTGCTTCGATCATCGTTGCCTGGGGCCGGCTCTGGACGTCCATTGGCTCGCGCCTGGTCCTCAATGATGTTACCATGGCTCCCAGAGGACCGTCGACTAGGGCGTGAGTTGCCTCGGCGTGGTTGTCGTGGAGCATTTTGCGGGGGGCGGTTGCTACCGTCGTTGCTACCAGGTCCTGTAAAGCGTCGAGCTTCGTTAACGCGGTCAGGCGGAAGCTGGTAAGACGGGCCGCGCCATCGCGAACTGTTGCGCTGCCCGTTGATTGCTTCGGCCTGGCTGCTGTCTCGAATTGCGGGGGCGGGTGTGAGCATGCTGATATCGGTCTTTGCGCGCTTGGTAGGGGCTGTCCTCATTGTAGTGTCACTGTCGGGGGCTCGGCGCCGGGAACCTCCAATGACACTACGTCCTTGTAGGCCTTGGTCCTAGAACAATGTCAGCTTTGGCCTCGAGAACTACCTAACACTCGAAGACATACCTGGAGCTGAGCACCCTGTTGGCGATTTTGACTGGGCTGCTGATCCTGCTTCGTCTGCTCCGGGCGGGCCTTGTCGTCTGCATCTTGGTGAGTGTGCTTATCTTTGTCCAGGCGTGCCTCCAATTCTTCGATCCACATGTCCTTGGGGGTGCTCGTGCTTTGTTTCTGTAGAAGTCTTCGATTGCGCTTCTTCAGAATCGCGTTGAGGACGTGTTCCTCAATCATTCCGCATACTTGAATGCGGGAATCGTACGGGAGGGGGATAGCATCCAAGACATTTCCAAAGGCGCCCGTCTTGGGTTGGTATGGGCAACTCGCTTCTATGTCGTAGACGCCCTTTTCCGGGACATAGGCGACCTCTTTTCCCTTGCGCTCGTCCCAGCAGTAGTAACCTGCATCTTCTGCTTTCTTGAGCCCGAAGCAATCCACGCGGACTTCTACAGGCTTCGGTAATGGTCCGCTGCCTCCTGCAGTGCCGAGCTTCAGAACCTCAAGTTCGGTAGTGTTGTCGATGACGATACCGTATCTGGTCTTGAAACAGAACCAGCCGAACTGCGTCGAGACAGCGTTGGGGTCTTTCTCTTCGCAAAGGACCACATGAGGGAAGTTCACAATCATGCCTTCCACGTATTCATCTTTGTCAACAGGGGTGTGGTCGTTCCATCGTCGTACCTCGGATTCTCTCCGCCGAGGCCGGCCGGTTTGTTCGGAGACCTCTTGTGTAGACAACATTGTGAGCGTTGTTGACTGTCAATAGGCCAGCTCATAGGCGCCTGTCTGGAAAGGAATTTGGGCCGAAGGGCGAGTTACTGTGGCGACCACGCAGGGTATCGTAAATCTGGATTGCACGGTCGTGGAACTCGCGCTCCTGCGGTACGGGGATTGCGTATTCTTTCTCCGCAGCGTAGCGCTGATAGTCTGTATAAACTGAGGGCATCGCAGGGAGTCAAAGCCGCTCTGGCCATGTGGCGCTATACTGTTTCAGGAAAGAGAGATGGCTCAAATATAAATGAAGTGTTGGTGTTACTTCGTGAATAGGGCGACGGAGCGGAACCCTACTTATTCCGCGCTCACCTGGCTGATCAAGCTTTTTGCGCACTCGATTGCCCGCACTCTCTGCAATCGTACACCCTGTAGCAATCTACGTTTTTCGCTGTGATCTTCGACAAGTTCAAGACACCCAAACCTAGATATTCCCGCGATCAGACAATCGACGGTTCAGGCAAGATTAGGCCTGCATTAACAAACGACCTTCCCAACATGTCGACCACTGAGAGTGTTTTGAAGACAGCTATCCGCCTGTACAGGTCGGTAGCGGGCTATATTCCCCTCTTCCGTCGCTGCGAAGGCCAGATCCACCGAGACAATGGACGCACTGGTAGTGGCGCTGAAGAGCGTCCAATTCCATCAAACGTCGAGATGTCGTCATTGCCTACTCAGCTTATGATTACCTCCGTCCAGTCTGGAAAAGTCAAATACGAAACGATGTTACAACTCCGATCCAAGGCGGACTCTATCAAAGCGGACATTGCGATGGTGAGGGCGAACGAAATCGACGCTCTGTCGACAGTCCAGTGCAAAAAGGCGGCTGTTGAGAGGTTAACCCGTCAACTGCAACGTCGGGGTGGCAGCGGAGTAACGAAAGCTTAGCAACGTTGCCTGAAGGTTTTAGTTCGCGAGCGCGACGCAGCGACCAAGACCAAACGAGAGATGCAGAGATTGGTAAAGTCTCTTACGAAAGAATACGATGGGAATCTTCGCTCCTTTGCTGAAGTCGTGATGGACCTCCAGGATACGTTCCTGTTACCAAAGAAGAAGGACAACGATGTCATAGCAGAGCAGCATGAGGACGGATCTGTGCAGGGAGAAGTGGAAGGTCCGGTACAAGAGGACGAGCAAGCTCAGACACAGGAAGACGGTGGTATCCCCGAGGTAAACAGTGACCAGCCGAACAATTCGCCAGGCACCGCCCAAGGACTCGAGAGTAGCAAATCTCTCGCCCGTAACCAGCCTGTAGAGGCTTCGCAACCCGACATTCATAACCTCGTGGTTAGTGCTGCCTGTCTTGACCAGCAAGCCGAGGCCCAGTCTATCGACATCGCTGTTGACGACATTGCAACAACGTTGAACCCGCCAGTAGAAGACAAGGGTGGCTCGCCATCCAGCAGAACAAATTATTCTGCTACCCACTTCGAAGACCCGCAAGATGTGCAGGACATGGCTAGATCAGAAAACGATGGCGATATTGATGGTCGAACAGTACATGAAGTGCAAGAAGTCGGCATCGGACAGGAGACCGGAGAAGCACTCCCCCACGAGGATCCGTATATCAAAAGTTCCAAAGGAGAGTGGGATAGGATTGAGCAGGCCATAAAAAAGCTCGAGCGATGTGAGAAGACTTATTGGGAGAGGAAAGAAAAGTTCGAACAGCACTACAAAACGTTTGATGAAAAGCTGGATAAGTTCTGCTCAATCAACCCACGCTTGAGTAGAGCGGATGCAGAAAAGAAATTCGGGCGACACTTCCTCCAGGTAGGGGGCAATTTCCGTTGTTCTTTAGGTGTAGCAGAGACGTCGCTCAAGAAAGCCCGAATTGAGGCGAAAGAAGCAGGAGTCCACGATTGCAACTCATGGGACCAGGAGTCCGGCTTCCTTTCAGTGGCGGGGGAAGGTCCGGATCCAGAAGACACCGGATACCTGAGCGATAGTCGCGATCGCGAAGTGGTGATGGAGTGGCTGCAGATGCCCCACCGCTCAGAAAAAATGCAGCCTTCTGAGTTCAAGTTCGCGACATCGAAGGTGAGCGTCGATCCTTGGGAGAGCCATTCCACAAGGGGAGACTCAAGCAAACGGAAGAAGATAGACGAAAATGTCGACACTTGGGAAGCTCAGTCCTCCAAAGCGTACTCAAGCAAGCGGAGGAAGATTGAAGAGGATGTTCCTTGGGTTGCGTCCAACGACAGCAATGACAGCGCGTATGGCACCGCCAAGGAAGACAGGGGAGACCAGAAGCAATCGGAAGGTCCAAAGAAGAGACCTCGCGCAAGGGCAGAGGTAACCCGTAAGCGACGTGCCCGATCATTCGACGCGCTTCCGGGTCACAAGGTCGTCAAAGAGATGTATTCCGACATGCCTGTAGAGGATCACAGCGTGAGTGTTGACCCCTCCGTAATAGTCGATACCGAGTACTGACATTTCCACAGGTCTGGATGAAGCGAGATTACCGAGAAGACGTTGTCATGGTTGATGACGAAATGACCGACGACGACACCTGAGCGCAACAAACTGACGATTGGGATGATCGAAGTCGGTGGAGTGGGAGGCTATGAAGCAGCGGCTGAAGCAGCTACGTGCCGTTGCCGGATGTAGCAAAACAAGACCGGAGGCGTTGCGTGAAGGATCACAGAGGGAAGCGACCCATCGCGCGATGAACATAGGCAGTGTCGCAATGTTACAAAGCAGCAAGGGCTGAACCGATAGCGTATGCAAGACGCGTACGGCACCGCGTCGAACGCGTCGTCGATGCGGAGAGATCAATCGGCGGAAAGGCAGGGCAGAAGAAGTCGATGCAAAGATATCGGCGAGGACCTCCAATGCGAAGACATCAGGAGATACTCTGATCAACACCGCCAGACAGCTCGAGAAGCCACTGGACAAAGTTCAGGACGTTTGGTACGCGTGCAAAGACATGCCGCCGATGCAAATATCGGGGAAGAACTCGGTGGAAAGATACCGGGGGAAACTCCGGCGCCAAGACATCGGATGACCACATCAGCCGGAAGGTCTGTGCACAAGCTTCACAGCCTTGCAGGTGCGCACGCGCTAGAGATGATCCCACATCTGGGCGTCGCGCCCACAACACCACGTCTGCGATGTCAACGAGGCTCCACTGAAGGACATAGACGCTGAAAGAGCATATGCGACAGAGTAGGAAATAGAAAGTACGAAGAAAGTACGAAGGTAGATACCTAGGTAGTGAACCCGGAGCCGACGAGCAATTCCCAACGTCCGCGATCGATATTCCACCCATACAAAATTACTTTGTTTTATGAAGAGACTAACAAACGTTCTGAACACACAACTGACAGCACTAATGCTTCAATCACCAGCTATGTCTGTAGAATCTCTCATGCCAGCACAGAGCCTCACGAGTGATCACAGTACGTCTTCGACGGTTTGGTGCGCTGGATTCAAACACCCATGTTCAACATCCACACTACCGGGCTTCAAGAGTGGGAACTTCACAAATGTCAAATGTCACATATGGTTGGTATATAAGCGCTCATTAACTCTCCTATCTTACCATATCCACAAAACCCTCAAGTCGTCGAAACACCAGCAACTTAACGAAACCCACTTTTTACCTAGTACAACTCACATCCAACATCCCGAGGACATGCTTTCCTTCCTACATGCTAGCGATAGGCACTGCGCCAAGTTCATCATGCACCCCGATGCGCACCGTGTGCGTCTTCCAAGCGGTTCCGACCTCTACTTCACACTACCGATCGACTTGGACGCACGGCAACCCATGCCGCCCCAGGACCTGGCCGCACTTGATGCATACCTAGAACGGACTCCACCACATCCCTCAGAAGGACCAAACGGTCCCACTCACCAGAATAACCTCGAAGTGCGAAGTATCATTAGCGACTGGCTCGAAGGCTCGCGCTACCTGGACGATATGGAGATGTACGCGTGGGAGTCTGGTCATGGCTTTCCGATATTTGATGAATTCGGCATTCCAATCGATTTCCAGTGGGTTTGGGATGTCATCGCTTTTGAGGGTGGTGAGGAGTTGATCTCCCGTTATGTCGAATATATCAACGATTCTGCTGAGCTACACGCACAAGGTCATGCCGAGGACCACCATGACTCCGCTTCTATAGGCCGCGCTACTCGCACACCCCACACGCCTCCTCCCGATTCTCCGCTCGAGCAACCTCAACATCACCGCTTTGGCCGGTTCCGTGTGGCAACCCAGTCCGACGGACCCGTCTCTGTAGGTGGAGCTGACTTTGCAAACATGAACGATTGTCTAGCATTCCTGGATACCCTTACCGACATCGAAGCGAAATTGCTCAGTAAGAACATCATACAGTTGGAAGGCGATAGTTCCACTGGGTTGCGCATCGTACGTGGCCCGAATGCGAAGTTCCTCCCTGAGGGAGCTTCGCAGGCTCAAAAGGTACCTGTTCAACTTCACGCGTCTCCGGCTGATCATCAAATCCGGCATGTGCATGTCCAACAAGCAGATATTCAACCTGCTCAGATCCACACTATCACAGCTAATCCTCCAAGCCGCAATGTAATCATTCGCCAAGAACACCAAGAACCAAAACCCATTGTTTTCGTTCACGAGAACCCCGTCAAACAAGAAAAGAAGCCCGTCCAAGAGCAGAAGTTAGTCTTCAAGCGCGTAGGCTCACCACCCGAGCAAACAGTGGCCGCCGAGCTCGACCCCTTCCGCTTCTACGGCCGGGAACCTGCACACGAGGCACGAAACCAAGCTGCCAACGAACAGAGGCTGTTCGACGAGCTTCAAAACCTATGGGATGAGTCCCAAAACCTAGCCGATGAGTACTACCAAGTTTCCAGCACGCGCCCTACTTGGCATGCCAAAGATCCACGGAAGACCTATAACAAGGTAGTAACAATTGATCTGCGCGGGCAAGGAGCACCCTCGTTTCGACCTCTATTCCCGCCCAGCGCCGTAGATCCTTCCAAGAAGACCACCAACAAGTCCATCCCCGCTGCCAAAACGGCCCACTCCGTCGCTGCAGAAGCACGTCATAAACTCTTCGGCGCCGAACCAAGTGCTCACCGCAGTTTGTCGTTTCAGGAGCCTACTCGTCTGTCCAGGCGCCCCAAGGCCACTGGTAGGTCCTCGAGCTATGAAGCTGGTGTCGACGACCCCGCGTACCGCATGTGTGGAATGAATGCGCATCAGCCGTATGCGGAGGATAGCCCGGAGGATTCGCCGAGGCCGGCTACTGGGAGTTGGAGGGATGTGTGAGTGTACTAGTATCGAGGAGGTTGAGATGTTCGTAGTGTAGTTGGGTGTTGTGGTAGCTATGCTTTGTCAGGTAGCATAGTCAATGTATTCCGTCATCAGCATGCACTTTACAAAGCGGCTGACTTACTGTTGCACTACGTTACATGCCATCACGATCGTTCCATCATGATCACTTATATTAACTCACACAGTCCAGTACTTTTGCACATTTTATCCATTCCAATGCCGTTACTACCCAGCAGAGCTAGAGAAATCTACGCTATATGGTATGTAAACATCAGATACCAGCCCAAAAAAGGATACTGTTCATGTCCAAGGAGATTCGTTGTCGTATCCTTGAAGAAAGCCTATTCTCATGCATATAGAAACCATCGGTGGAAAACAATCCGATGACGACAGTGATAATGGAGCACTGACCACGTGCAAGCTCCATGATGTTCCCGAAGAAGAGCCCTGGTATATTTGGTATCCAATCCGTTGTACCCTTTCCTGTGGATCTACAAGCGTCATATATCGTCGAAGCCTTCATGTTTGCGCCTGGTTTGAAAAAAGAAAAGAGTAAAGTTATAAGATGAAGAAGACATAAACTAGAACGCGGATAGAAGAAGATCAAGGCGACAGGGGGAATCATGCTTGCTTAAAGTCGAAAACCTTGATGGTAATATGAAAGACATAAAATGGGGAAACTCCTCGCTATGCTTGACCGGCCGTCATGGTTGTATATAGGCCGTAAAGATGTTGTGCGCATGGCGGAAATGCATGAATAAAAGTTTGCGCAGTGTCGCTGGTAATGAAGAATAGGTCGACAGGTCGGGGGTATCAATGCAGAGTCGAACACCAAATGCGGAAAAAGACATACTATGCCCTGCTCGGGTTGATGTTCTCCAGCTCGCTGCGCTGGCGCAAGTACTTGGCGGCAAGCTGGTCGCCGCCCTTCATGGACTGCTCCATCCAGTGTTGCGCGACACACATGGTCATTGGGTCGCTGCGGGCAGGATCTTGCGACGCCTTCCTCTCACGGTTGAGAAGCTCAGTCTTGAAGACCTCGCTGGGCCTGGTGAGCGGCAGGACTGTGCGATGAACGAGCTCAGGCGATGTGAGGTAGAAGATGGCAAGCTCACGCTCGGCCACTGCGTCGCCCTCTTTGGCAGTGATAAGGAGCATGCGTCCAGCATCCTCCATGGTGTACTTAGATAGTGGCTCATCAACCGGAGCTGGTGTAGTGGACGATGCACCGGCCTTCTCGACAGTAGCTCCACTGCTGACTTTGCCTGCATCTCGCTTCGAGTTCTGGGTGATGACCTCATCGACAAGCTCTACCATGATTCTGCAGACGTCTTGCTTGAGGCCAAGAGCAGCGAGACCGACATCCCAGAATGCCTTGCCTCGTGCAGTCTTGTCCAGCATCTGCGCAGGCACAAAGGATGCAATGTACTGCAGGTCTCGGAACAGGGTCTTTGGTCGGATGTTAGCGTCGCGGAAGAGGCCTTGGATGACTTCGACGATCATGTCTGTGCTTGGTGGTCCAACCGGGGAGCGTGCACCGTTGCGAGGTAGAGGTGAAGCGTTGCTCACACGTTCTACGCTCATACTGTGGGAGCGGCGCTCCTCGCAGTTGGCGATGGCTTCCTCGAGGTTTTGTGCCCGAGAGGTCTGAGTAGCTGGCTCACGAGAACTGAGCTCTGGCATGGTGCCAAGGGTGGGTGATTGAGGAACCGGGGGAAGAGTCTCGCGGCGGTTGTTGTACGAGCGGCCTGTCCTAGAAGAGAGTGATGCTATGATGAGCAGCTCCAGCTCATACAGTGCATGCAGCTTGGAGAACGGGTTGGGATGTGTCTGGAATCTGCCCAACAGCCGTCGGAAAGCAACGTTGTACGGAAACTCGAGTAGCCCAGCCTTCTTCGCTGTGGCATTGCCAACTGAACGCGAAGTCGCGTCGCTGGAAGTCGAGGATTGCTCGCCAGCAGATTGGTGAGCGTCGGATGCACTGGCGTGTTGGAAGGTTGCGACAGGTGGAGCAGCTGTCCCACGCTCGTTACGACCGAGCGTCTCCAGCGGCAGATTGCGTGAATCGGGCAGGGTCTGCTTCCGGATGTTCTTCATGCTCTTCTTGGCAAGCTGTTTCTTGCGTTTCCGTTCTTCCTCGTCTCTACGCTCGAAGCAGTCGTCTAGCAAATCACCACCGAACCATGAGTCGGTCTCGCTGCCGTTGGCGAAGACCATTGTACCGAGGTCACTCAGGAGCAGGCCTGTGAGTGTTTGCTTCAGATCGAGCATGAAGCGGCGCTTGTCTTCGTTGACCATTGCAGATTGCTTCAGCATCACCGTGCCCTTCGAGGATGATGCGGTACGTGGTCGGATGCTTGTGGCATTGGTAGGAGATTGCGCTTGAGTCTGGAACGGTGACCAGAAAGTAGCCATAGAATCGATTGCATGAACAGGCGAAGAACCGCCAAAGTAATCCGGAGCATCCATGGGATTTCTTCCCCAGGGGCTCTGGTCGAAGCTGGAAGATCCGTTCCGGTTGGCTGCGGCGCGCAGACTACCTTGACTGGGTCGTTGTGAAAAGTCATGGCTACGGGAACCAGGTCGGCCATGGGTCTCGTACTCCTCATCACCGGCGATGGAAAGAGTGCCAACACCAGTCAGGAACAGGTCGCCCTTTTGTCGTCCACTCTCCAGAATTTGCTGGTCGCGTTTGTAGAGATCGCTGGCCCAGAGCACGGGCCCGTCGAGAACTCCCTCGCCAATGACCTTGGTGACGCATTTGTCGACTTCGAGACAGAAGCGATGTATCCGCTCTTCGCCTTTGCAGAAGTTCTCTACGCTGTATTGCATAAGCCACTTCAGCGTAATTTGCGACTGCTCGTCTGACAGCTTGTTCGGGCCACCGAAATCTTGAGAAGCTGACATGAGGTCAACCAGCTGAGCTTCGTTTTGGCGTAAGAAGCTGTTGCTGTTTCGCGGTTGGGAACCTGACGGGCCTCTGACGTTGAGCATCTTTGACTGTTGGTCCATGATCTTGAGAGCAAGCGCAACGTTCCTGGCGTCTTCATATGGCTTGGAAGTGCGGACATCTGTGATGTACCACATCTTGTCTCGAAGGTTCTTGAACGTGAGCATCATCTCTTCGACCATACCGTCTGACCGCTCCTGGGACTGCTTGAGCCACACGAACCAGGCCTCGAACTCTTCAATGGCATTGGCTGCCTTGCTGAGGAGATCGCGCGGGCCGCGCGAGAAGTAGTTGAGAAGGGCCGCGTAGCCGTTCTTAACCAATGTTGGAGAGCTAAGTCTTTTCAGACTCTGCAATGTCTTGTAGTACATGTGCGCATTGACAAAATCGGATCGTGCTTGGCACTGGTACATGGCAGTCTCGAGCATGGTGACGAGAACTGAGTTGTTCTCTTGCTTCTCGCCAATTTGCGGGTTGCTGTGGCTTCTCGGGAACTGTGGTGAGCGCCTTGACGAGACGTTTCTTTGACTTGCAATCATGTTGGTAAGCTGGCTTTGGCTCTGGGTCGAATTGTATGGGTTGCGTGATCCCAGGTTTTCGCTGACGTTGCGTACTGGGCCACGTCCACGAGTGCTCTTGCGGGTCGTCATTCGGTTGCTGAAGTTCTTCGATTCGCTGTCGGGCGCAAGTTCTTTGGGAATCTCGTACTCCTCCACCAGCTTGGCGATTGCCTCTTTCAGCTGGTGGTAGTCGTTGCCAAGATCGAACCTGTTCCCGCCCTCTTCGTCGTCGCTGCTGTCGCTGTCTGGTGAGTCCTCATCGTGCTCATCCTCATCGTCAAAGTCTTTGCGCATACGCGGCTTCAGCTGCTTTCCATCGGCGGAGATGTAAAGGACAGCCCATCGCTCTGCGCACGGATGGCAAGAACCTGATGTGGCTTCGAAACCTAGGAGACGAGTCATCTCAGAACATGCCATTCGCAGCTGTCTTCCGTATTGCTCTGTTGGTGCAGGCTTCATCTCTGTCGGTGATTCGGCGGATGCCGGGTTGCTGTCCAGGAGTGGCTCGCGCGAGGTCTGGTCGCTAGTCATTGAAGAAGCACTGGCACTCAGGATAGAGCTTGCGTCAGTCACGGAAGCGGCGGCATTGCGGAATGGAACCGACATTCCGGACATGGAAGAAGCAGAGGAAGCCAGACCAGTACGGCGCTGGCTGTCATTGTCCATGTGGCTGGATGACGGGCGTCGCTCCGGGAATAGAGCGTTGACCAGGGTGACAATGTCGGCTGGTGACAAGACAATGAATGGCTGAACTTCCACAGTTTCTCTGGGTGATGTTATGGCCTTTGCAGGTAGCAAAATAGGCTTCGAGGGTGTCTTGGTGTGCTTGAACCGAGCCAGGATGTTCTCGATGTGTGTGCGGATCTCTGGGAGGATTTCGTTTTTCTGCTTCCTACAATTTTGTTAGCTGGTGGCCTGAGGGTACTCCAGCATAGCGCCATACCAGTTGTAGGTCATGTTCACGACGTATTTCTGTGCTCGTATGGCGACCTCTTTCAGAATCTTGATGCGAGCATGCTCACTGATGTGGTGGCCAATCATGATGCCATGGGTCTGTTTGGTGTTAGCTTCGCAGTCTTGCGTCAGAAAGGGTAAACATGCCTCGGGATGGATGATGGCGTTCATGAGGAAGGTAGAGAAGAGCCAACGCGAGACAAAGAAATTTTGGGAAGCCCTGCGCAAGCTCTTCTCGTCCTCCAATTTGCGCAGGATGGCATTTCCAATCTCCAAGACTCCTTCTGGAATGCCACCGGCACTGGGCTCATCGTCAACGACCTCGAACAGACGCTTGACAGCCTTGTCAAAGAACTCGTCTGCTGCAATGGTGTCCTTGCTGGAGCGCGGGGTCGCTTGCATTCCGGGTCGTGCGGCTTGCTCCTCGGGCTTCTCGAGCAGGAACTGGCCATCCTGAAGGGTCTGCATAAGATAGAGCTCCAAGTTGGTCTTGCCGGGCCATTCTCGCATGCCGGCCCAGACATCGAGCACAGTGCGAATGAAGTTGGGGTTGTTGTTCTTGATCAGCTTAGCACAAACAGTGGCCCATACATCTGTGCGGCGAAGGTCCTCTGCCGAGTCGGGTCCGGATGAATTAGCGAAGATGGTGTACACGAGGGCAGACAGCGGATCGTGGCGCTGGAAAGATAGCAGGCGCTCTACCGGGCTTGTTCCTTGCTGTTGGGCCTTCTGCGAGGGAGCGTTGCGGCTACGGGCGTTTGCAAACATGACCGAGTCAATCGGGTCCATGGTCTGACGGAAAGACGTAAGAGAAGTGAGCTCTTGCTGCGAAAGACTGGAAATACGAGCAGCAAGAAATTCTGGGTTCGTGCGGATTTCGGAAATGAAATCGAGAAGGTTGTCCAGGATCTTGGACGGTACTTCATTGAGGAAAGTGGAAGCAGAGAGGGGCTTCTCGCTGCGGAAGTTTTTGGACTTGCCAAACTCCAGATCCGGCTCCAAGAGGGCATATTGCCGCGTGGCATCGCACGAGTTGCGGACATCGTTGAGGGCGTTGTAGAGGGAGGCGAACGACTTCTTGTCGTCGGAGCGGAAGTTGTCGACCAGCGTGCGGTAGGCCAGCTCGCCGCAGTGTACCAGACGTGCAGAGAGGGCGCTCGAGACCAGCCAGCGGTGCAGGCGCACGCGGGCATGCGTCTTGCGCTGCTCCTGGTAGCCCTGGAGGCGGATCAGGTGGGCGAGCTCGGCGAGGGAAGTCGCGGACGGTGGGATGGCTGCAGTCGGCAGGTACGAGTCGGTGTAGGAGGAGAGGTCCGCGGGCAGCAGGCGCGGCAGGCGGCCGGCGGGGGCAGACATGGAGGCGGGTATCTGGGGGCGCTGGAGTTGCTGGTGGCCATGGCGGTCGGCGTGGACGTCTGGAGTTCCGCCAGGTCGGCTGCCCATGGTGGCCGGTGGTGGTTTGGGAGCGCGAGGTGAGGGCGACCTGGGCGGGCTGTGAGACCTAGGCGGAGCCTCAGCGGGCGGGTCGTCGACTTGAGAAGTAGTGTACGAGGGCGTGTGGCATCTGGACGACACATGGGTGACGGTGGGCGACACGGCTACGAGAAAGTCAGCGTCGGCTCGCCTGCCAGCTCATCGTACATGCACAGAGCAGCGCATTGATGCCCGCGCCAGCTATTGGCCGGAGACGCGCTCGAGCACGGGGTGGATAGCAGAGCACGGGAAGGGAGATGGGCACCTACGCGGAGTGTTGCCAGCCTGCGCCGGCGAGGCTGTGAGTTGGGTTCGTCGCATCATGTCGCCATGAGAGAGCCCCATGGAAGCCCTACGGAAGGTGCGGACCTCAAGAAGGTGGCAGAGATCCCCTACGGCATTGCCAGATGGGGCGGTAGTCTTGGGAGAAGAAGAACTGCTTTGGGCGCGCCCTCTCCACAGCGCTCGACGTATGCGCTGGCGCGTCTTGACTGTTTAGGTGGTAATGATACAGAAGCGAGGCAAAAGAAGCGTGATTGGGCCTCGTCCTCGAGTCCCTGTAACAAGTCACGACTGCAGCTCAACGGCCCCCGACTAATCCCATACTACTGCTACCAGTGCTAAGCCGCCAGCCGCGTAGAAAGCGATACCGTGTGCGAAATACAGCGGGGGAGCTGCTTCAGATTGGTGGCCGTGCCAGACCGCCAGACTTGCCCACGACCTCCATGTCGCCATGGAGCCGTCCAGGCGATGACTTGCAGGAACAGCACATCGCAGTGGGACGAATGAGGACCAGCCCGCCGAATGCCTCAGCTCAGACCCTCTGCTTCCCACACCAGCCATCCCCGCCTCGCACAGAGACTCGTCGACAACGCACGCTTTCGATCGGCGCCGTCGTCGCTCTGATGGAAGCTTCGGCGACGCTCTCCCGCCGCTGGTGCTGGCCGTGTTGATGTCGCCATAGGGAGACTAGGCGGTATCGCTGGCCGCCTCTGCGACCGCCCCTCAACGCTACCCCTCCTCCCTTCACCACGGCACGCTGCCCTCACCAGCAGCGCAACTCGTAAACTCTCAAACACGCTGCTCCGCTGCAGCTGCAGCGCCAATACAGACGACGCCCCTCAGCTAATCGCCTACGCGCAGCTCTGCTCGCCCTCCTGACGTGACGGCCGGCGAGTGGAGTCGCCCTCTTCCCCTGCGCTGCCAGCGCATGGCTGTCAAAAAGGACCATGCCATGCAACATGCTGCACGCCAAAGCATCGCGCTGCACCGCTGTGAACCCATGTTTTCCCATTCATCTCCCAGTGCATGCCTAGTGCCGAGCATTCCTCGCCATCATTCATCACTCCGCCATGCATATCCAGTCGCCATCCAATGAGCCGCACCGTCACACCACATACTAAACTCTCTGCAGCATCTCCTGCTTGGGGCTATCGTTGCAGTCGCTGCGGAGCTTCGTTCCTTTTGCATGTTTGCAGTCGCAGTGCGTCTGCAGCTATATCCTGGTGCATGGCAACTCAATCGCGATCGTAATATTACGAGATAAGAATATCCTGCGTGGGCGTTGAAATGTTACCTTGAACATGTTTCGTTTCCAGGTGGCTATCGGAGATCGTCGACCATCTGCCGGTCGCGTGTAATACCCCGCCACACGATTGCCGCATACAGACCGCTCCTTCTTCAGGTACCCATGGCCATTCCACCTACTCTACCCAACGGCCTTTGGGCTGACGGTTGCCCTGCCCAATCGCTGCTAAGCGCCTATCTACAATGCAAGACATGCGAAATCGTGGCGATCCCCGCTAATCCGACACCAACGCGCCAGCGTAGCGCTCTACCGGCACCATTGTACCCGATCGCTGCCTCCGCGACTCCATCACAGCTTGCCCAGAACCCATAGTCAAGGCATGGCTTCCCTGAGTAGAGGCGCGACACGTTTCCGACTGTGCTGCACTTGTCGCTGCCACCAAGTCTTTCTCCACTCGCTCTTGCTGTCAATGTCGTTGGAGCCCTGCCAGTCCTCCAATCCCAATTCATCTTTTGAATTCGTGGCAAATGTTTTAGCAGCCGACACGGCGCCGTCGTTGAAGGCCCATAGTAACAGTTCTCTCTGGAATTGCCCATCTGCACCCGACGACGTGGTCATCAGGGAATACATGTCCAGCTCACGCTCCCTTGCAAATTCCTCCAACGCTTTGAGGAAGGCGTCGGATGCCTGAGCACTTGCTTCGTCCCCAGCTTTCTTCTGGAGAAACTCTATAGGCTTGACAACAGAACTAACACCGAGCTTTCGGCCACCCTGGTCCCATTGCTTATAATCCTTCCGAAGTATGTCTTGCAGCTTTAGGCTTCCAATGTCCTTCTTTGCTGCGTTGATCTCCTTGTAGAAGCTGGCGCGGTCGAAGCTTGCAGCCAGCGGGGGACAGAGCATGATCTTAGCTTCCAGGTACTCGACAGCCTTACGGTCATGCTCGGTCGTTTTGTTCTCGTCGTGGAGATCGGCCGTATCGATGAGAATGCTGGCCAGTCCCAACTGGGCGACGTCTGCATCCCAGCGCTTGACAAAGGCAGCGTCGTTGGACATGCTGTCACCCTGCGCATGGGCTGCCCCCGAAGACAAGGCAGACGCGGAAGCCATGTCCCATGATGGCTGGCAGTAGTTTGCAATCAAGCTAGTGCAGCTGCCACACTTCTCGATTATCCTCGGCTCGTCGCCTGTGTCTTCCGGTACTTTTTTCTCATCGTCATGATGATCAATGACACCGGCGACACGCTCTGCATAGATTTTGCCTAATTGGCCCTGCAGCGCATTGTGGTCTACCAAGATCCATTTGGTACTTTCAGGCGCGAGCTTCGACTGTATGTCTGACCAGGCGGGAAGGTCATCCAACGTGATCAAGTGCTTTGACTCAATATTGGCGTGCTTGAACACGGCCAAGTATTCCGGTCGTAGCTGAATATCGGCAGCTGGAATATTTGTGATTGGTACGTAAAGTGGGCTAAAGGCATTTTTGGGCGGCGACATGGACCGGAGGTATGCGTACAAAATGGAACATGACATCGAATCAAGGTCTGCATTTCATGAGTATGCAGCGCCATTGTGGAGCAGGAGTCATGCTCACCCGCAGACTCATTGCCAATGACGAATGTAATCTTCTGACTAGTTTCAATGGCGCTCCGGAGAGCGCCTCTCGCGTGTGTGAGAAAGGCTCGCAAAGAATTCCTCGGCACCGCCATGACTGTGTTTAGCGGTGAGACGTGTGTAGGTTTCGGGAGGGTGGAAGTGGACGAGCGAATGGTGTTCAAGAATGAAAGTGACGTAGAAGGCGCTCGGACCACGCCACGCGCATCACGAGGTCTGGAGGGCGTGATGACGAGAATGTGGTGGGCAAAGCGACATTGATTGTGTGTGGGTGTGAGATTTCTCATGTCCAGATCGCGTGATAATTGGGGAGCCGATTGTATTCTTGATGTCCTTGCTTTGCTACCTACCCAGCACTTGGAAAGGCGCCGCATGCGCGTAGTGGCCCATGGAGGCTTTGACTGATAAGACATTTTGCGATATCTTCACTGACGTGCCTATCCGATCTCGACGCTACCTGCCGGGACTCCTCTAGTACTCCGTAGCCGACGAGCAAAGAACTGCATGATGGGCAGCATCTCGTCGCGGCTGCTCGGCATGCCGTCGCCGTTCTTCTTCCACTCTTTAAACTCGATATATTGGAAAGCATCCTTCAGCTTCGTAGTCGCACTGTCGGTAACTGCAGACTTCTTGCTTGCCTTGCAGATCAGCACTGGTGTCTTGCTCTTCTTCTCCAAAGCTTTCAGCGGCACTGATTGCGACAGTGGTCCTCCGATACTGATTACCCCACCTAGTTCTTCCTCAAGCTGGGCAGCAGCCTGCAGTGCGACCATGCCGCCTTGCGCGAACCCAAAGATCATGATCTCTCGGGCTTTGTAGCCACACTTGCTGATGAGACCTTCGCGGATGACTTGATCGAGTACCAGAAGTGTCGACTTCTGGACGCCGGTATCCATGTCCATCTCGCCCGTGGTGGAGTCAAAGATCATGTCTTCACCCCAGTGCATGCCACCAAGATCGAACGGCAGCGGATTCGGCGCTTGTATCGCGATGCATGCTGTTTCTGGGAGGTTCAGCTGCTCGCCGAGCTTCGTGAAGGACGCATTCGTGTCGCCGAGGCCGTGTAGGAGGATCAAGATGTTCGTGGGTGGTTGCGAAGCCGGCGCTGCATGAGTTAGCGAGAGCAGAAGCGACTCTGGCGACTGCGACGTACGTGGTGTGATGCTCAAGGTTACCGACGACGGAAAGTCAGCTTTGGTAGGGAGTCGGCCCGGCATGTTGTCGCGAAGATGGGGTTGTGGCTGAGTACGTGGTGGAGTGGGAGCAGGCGCCTGAGACTCGGGAGATGATCGCACGCTAACTAGCCAAGCTTTCTACCATGGAACAAGCAACAGCCCCAGCTATCCTACCTGACGGCAGGCTACAGTATTGGCACGAGATTTCGACTTTCATTCCGCATTCTGTGGTACTGTCCATGAGGATTTGGAACCTATTGCAGGTGCAGCTCCTCAGCTCGCAAGCCTAGACGCTCTGTCATGCAAGGCTAAGCTTTACCAAGGAAGCTTGTTTGACTGTGCCGAGCGTCCCGTTGATCTGACGTCCACATCCTGGCTCATTACGCACGCGTCTATACCACAACAGGTTCGCCAACATGCTTTCAAACGTGCCGACACGAAGAGTGAGCCACTCAAATTAAGATGTCAGCGGTCTGGTGCGTAACGTGGCGCAAAAATGAGCTCAAGGACCCTGCATGTGCTTCACAGCTGAGCCACAAGTGGTCCCTGGATGGCTGGGCGAGAAGAGAGGGGTACGATCGGCCTCGATTGAGTGATTTGTTACTGCCAACAGATGCATGAATGTTGGCCGACTATGACGCCGCGTGGCAGCGGTTGTCCGAGGAGAGATACTTAAAGGCTGACAAAGGACGCCTCTAAAACGGACACTACACTCAATTACCACCACTGAACTACACACAAGTCCAATATCAATACTCGTTTTTCCGTCTTCACATTATCAACTATCAAAATGGGTTTCTGGGGTTCGTCTGTCTTACTTATCGAAGGTATCTTCACTGACTCCATTACAGACAAGAACGAAGACAACTACCAGCAGGTCTACGAAAATGACAACTTCGAAGAGAATAAGTCCAGCCTTGGACATGAAATGATTGCCGGAGGTGCTGCTTTCGCAGGCTTCAAGGCATTCGAAGACCACCAGCGCAAAGAGGGTATGTATTTTCACATGCTTGATCTTATCGCACACTGACATCGTCTCAGGCAAGCCGGTATCCCATCAGTTCGCCAAAGAGCTTCTTGCCGGCTTCGCAGGCGCTGAGGTAAGCATCACCGTGAGACAGTGCATGGGATGGCCGCTAATTGGACGTCTGTAGGTTGACAAGCTCGCTGAGACCAAGGGCGAGGACTGGTTCGACCGCGAGAAGGCCAAGCGCGACGCAGAGCACCATGCAGAGCGCATGTACGACGAGCACTACATCGACAACCACGGCGCGGACCAGTACGACCCTCAGCAGTACGGTCGCCCAGAGAGGTTCGAGAGGCGCGGATGGTAGCGGAGGAGAGACGGCTATGATTGGTCAGACCCATAGAAGCAACCAAGAATCCAATGATGGACTAGCTCAATCCTTTTGAGACCAGTGCTCTGGCCAGCCCCTCGGTATCGTCAACGTGTTTCGTGAATAGTGGCAGCTGGACGTCTTTATCGACGTGTGTGTTTATCCGGTCTTGTGCTGGAGGCATTGAGGGGCTTCCACACCTGCGGAATACAGGATCCCTAGGTATGACGTTGTCGCCAATGCGCCAATAGCTGCCAAGGGGAACATGATTCGTGCAAATCTCCTCCGCGGTATACTCAATCTCAGCGTGACAGCCCTCACAACCACGGTTCAATTGCTGGGAGGTAGCACACGACCATCTTCGCAATCACTAACCCTTATCCGCGCCCGTGAAACATTTTACGTGTGTCTGCGCGGAACCTCATGCATCGACAATAACGCGAACGCGCTTCTGTGCCCCCCATTGATCGTGTTTGGGTATTGACGCGCCGACGAGACGGTCATGAAGTTCGCAAAGTGAGACGACGCACCTAAATATCGCCAGCTATGGGACTGACTGGAGTAGAGAGCTAGAGCGCGATCTGGTACCGGAGTGGCGGCTCAAGTACTTAGACTACAAGGTGATGCCGACTTCCGCTAGCCGACGCTTAATACCACAGACGACTGACGATACCTCAGGTGGGCAAGAAGAAGCTCAAGGCCATCAGTCGCGCCCTCCGCAATGTCGAATCGACCCCACGCCTCCGCCGACGCGGCACCCAGATCCTGCCCTCGCCCTTCGACGCCGCGCCCAAGTACACGTATCTCAACCGCGACCAGACGGGCAGCGCCAGAGACCCCGAGGACCTTAGGGCGCTTGCTATCACGAACAGCCGCAGCCAGCACAGCCTGCGCCAGAGAGCGAATAGCAACCAGAGTGGTCGCACGCCCGAAGAAGAGCCACTGGCACAGAGCGAGACGAATCGCCGAGACTGGGCACACAACTACGGCAGTTTTGAGGGAAGCACGTCTGATGGTGCTACCAAGACAGGGACGTCTGCAGACAAGTCCAAGGCACCGCCGTCCTTGAAGCTGCCTGGGGCTGCGCTCGACCCTGAGAACCCTTCCCCCCAAGGAGGAGCGGCGTCTGGCGCACCGCTGCGAAAGCAGAAGACAGTCACGCTTCCTCCGCCAGCAGAGAACGACAACGACAATGCTTTCGAGGTCGGCAAGACGGTGTCGCCCCACAAGCATCACAACTCGCTGCCTAACAGATATAAGAGCGTCTTTACCCCTAAGCGCATGAACTCGCTGCCCGGCCCTATTACCGAGCACAAGTCGCGCCCATCGGTACGCCGTCTGTTCTCATTGAGCAGCAAAACTCCCCCGGATAGCCCAGGCGACGTCCCCCTCGAAGCCTATCGCGATCTTGACTTCCGACAAGCCGAGTTCTTCAACTTCCTCGATGGCGAGCTGGATAAGATCGAGTCATTCTACAAGCACAAGGAAGACGAGGCTACTAAGCGCCTGAATGTACTCCGCGACCAACTCCACATTATGCGAGACCGACGTATCGACGAGGTCATCAAGCGTCAGACGGACAAGATCAATGCCAGGGCCCACAAGAAACACGACGGGCATCATGTGCTGAGCAACGGTCAGAACAGTAGCTCCGGCGACGAGAACCAACAGGCAAATGGGAATGGGAATCTTGGAAGCACCCTCAAGGACACTTTCCTGAACCCCATAGACGCCGCGTTGGACGCCATCAACGCTGGCAAGTACGGGAAAAGCACCAAGAACATAACACAGCTTGCGACTCCAGCGGCACTTCAGCCCAAGGATCATCCCGATAGTCGTCGCGACTTTGCCAGACGCCCAGAGCTGCCCGATGTGCCATACCAGACAGCGAAACGCAAGCTCAAGGTGGCACTGCAGGAGTACTACAGAGGACTCGAGCTTCTGAAATCCTACGCGTTGCTGAACCGGACTGCCTTCCGGAAGATCAACAAGAAGTACGACAAGACCGTCAACGCGCGACCGTCGTCGCGTTACATGAACGAAAAGGTCAACCAAGCCTGGTTCGTGAACAGCGATGTCATTGAAGGGCACATTCGAGCGACCGAGGACCTATACGCAAGATACTTTGAGAAGGGCAACCACAAAGTCGCCATCGGGAAGCTACGCATCAAGATCGCACGAGCAGGCGATTACACAGACAACACATTCCGCAACGGCCTGCTATTGTCAGCCGGTGTCATACTCGGGATCCAAGGTCTCATCAAAGCAAACACTATTGCAGATCTGCACAATACTGATGGGAACGAGTTCGCTGTGAACACGAGCTATCTGTTGCAGGTCAGTTCATCCAAATCATGGATAGGGCAAAGCTAACATTCTTAGATATATGCTGGGTACTTCCTCATCAACTTCCTCCTTCTCTTGTTCACTCTCGCGTGTCGGACCTGGCACGAGCACAAGATCAACTACGTTTTCATCTTCGAATATGATACCCGCCACCATTTGGACTGGAGGCAACTTGCCGAGGTTAGTACTCGTTCCGTATCTGGCACGCTGACACTGACGTATCATAGCTTCCTTGTTGGACTTTGTTTATGCTTGGACTGTTTATGCAAATCAACTTTCATCAGGTCGGGGGAGATCGACTCTACCTCTACTATCCAGTCATTCTTATTGGTATATCTGTCGCGCTTTTGTTCAATCCTCTTAGGATAATGTATTTCCGTACTCGCATGTGGCTGCTGTACTCTCTGGTAAGTTTATTGATCAACTCGTGCGAGACCACTGCTAATGCCTCACCAGTGGCGCTTGTTGCTCGCTGGTATATACCCTGTCGAGTGGCGAGACTTCTACTTGGGCGATATGTTCTGTTCGCTGACCTACAGCATGAGTGTAAGTTCGCCGAACTCATCTTCACTCCAAACCACTGACCCGTCTAGGGCATCGCACTGTTCTTTTGTCTCTACGCGCACGGCTGGGACAATCCTAACCAATGCAACTCGTCTCACCTGCGCGTTACCGGTGTTATGACGACGTTGCCGGGTATATGGCGATTGATGCAATGTCTACGACGATACAAAGACACCGGAAACAAGTTTCCCCATCTGTTGAACGGCGGAAAGTACATCGCAACCATCCTGTTCTATGTCTCCACCAGTATCTATCGCATGGACCAGAAACCGTCTACCAAGGCAGTGTTCATACTGTTCGCAGCCATCAACGGCATCTACACGAGCTTCTGGGACATCTACTACGATTGGAGTCTCGGTGATCCGCATGCCAAGCATCCCTTCCTGCGCAAGGAGTTGGGATACAAGAAGGTGTGGTGGTACTATACTGCTATGTGCATTGATCCGATCTTGCGGAACAATTGGGTTATGTACCTCGTCACACCTCTGCAACTTCAGCACTCGGCGACTACCTCGTTTTGTGTCTCCCTCAGCGAGATCTTCAGAAGAGGCATGTGGTCCGTATTCCGTGTTGAAAACGAGCACTGCACGAACGTCGGTCGCTTCCGCGCAAGCAGAGATGTACCACTGCCGTACTACCTACCCCTGGACGCAGAAGAGGAAGAGGACCACACCTCTGGTATCCCTCGAGCACCTACCCTTATCGACGAAGAACAGCCCGACGAGCTCCGCCCATACACACCGACCGAGAACCAGAACCAAGTCCGCCGCCCAGCTACAGCCTCAGGAGCAGATCTCGAACACTCGCAATCAAATACGCGCAAGCGCCGCGGTCCTCAAGACGATTTCCGTCCTTCTCCTCTCCAGCGCGCGTTCACTCATGTCGGCGAAATCTTCCGCGACGCACACGCTGAGGACTTTGAGCGCAAGACGAAACCTGAGCTTGGCCGCGATCCTCGTGAATCGAATAAAGCCGACGATGACGATACGGACGACGAATCTGACAATGAGGAGGAGCAGGAGCAGGAGGCTTTGGTCAACGCAGATGGCAGCGATGGCTCGGATAGCAGACACAGCATTGCTGAAGCTGAAGTCGATGACGAAGTCGCGGATGAAGAGGAGCAGAGTGCGCTGTCGAGGATACGCGAGGACTTCAACATTGGAGTTACTGGCGCGCGGAGCGATCATACGCATCAGAAGTAGTCTGGGATGACAACGCGTTCGTGGCTTGGTTGCTGATGCATGGGTCTGGAGATGACGGTCTTCGCAATGGTTTCGTTTCCTTCGTCCTAGTTTATAACTATCCTTTTCAAGCTTCTACCCCAGATCACTTTGCGACCCAAAGTGCCCTCACCCTTTTGCCGAACAATCTCGGCACGCCCGTCTCACTCTCCAGACCGCTGTGGAGGAGAAGGAGACGCCCGTCTATAGCTTGGATTACATCCCGGACCAGATTCACATCGGAGCTTCCCATCCGCATCAGCTTTGTTGGTACCGAAAGTAATAGTTTGGCATTGCAAGAAAAGTGTCCCAGCGTCTTGGAAGGCTATTTGAGGATGCAGTTCTCGTCGTTGGTAGAGTGGTTCAAGTAGGAGACTCTACAAGGGTCTGATGAGATCACACCTGTGAGCACCCCATGAGCGTTTCATGGACACAAGTACAAGTACTTTCCTCCAAATTCCAACTACCGCACCATAACAGCCTCCAAAATACCTTGGGCCGCATTATTAAGATTACTCAACCCCCATCCATCACCCATCAACATGACACACAAAAAGAACACCTCCACCGCCTCATTTCTCGAACCTTCCTCCCCTTCCACACCTATTCTATTTGTCATTCTACGTTGAGATCTGCATGCGCATCGTTGCCACAATCCACAATCCACGTGGAACGGAACATAAACAACGTGGCCGGGAACAAAACCAGATTCGCGGAAACAGCCAAGATGTAATGATGAGCCTCTTGTAGGCTTTGTTGTGGTTAGCACAAGCGAGCTAGTGATGTGCACGTCAGCGCTGGGGATGCTTTTTCCCTGCCAAGAACCAATGGCATGGGACGCTAGATGGATAGCAGGGAACATCAAGGAACGGTGCGGTAGAAAAAGGTGTTTCAGCGACCGAGTCTTCGGGCTCTGCGCGAGCTGCGCGAGGCTGAGGCTGAGTGCTGTTGAAGAGGAAAAAAAGTGGCGAATGGGGTACGCTGGGGTGATTCGTGAGTTGGGCTGGCGATGTAATCTCGCGAGTCATGATAAGTACGAAGGATGAGTTATGAGATGGAAGAACGAGTACTGTATGAGAAGGAACAGGGCACTGGAGGAAATGAGTGTGGTAGGGAATATGGGAATGGATGGCTGGCTAGATGGGTAGTTCATGATGAGACGGCGTCTTGGTTAGGTAGTTTAGTAGGTAGTGAGGTCGTCCTCGCCGAACACCCCACGGCGCACAAACCTTCTTCTCGCTCGCTATACGTATGGAAATACGACGGAACACAGCCCGAAAGAAAGAAGTTTGGGGAAAAGAATCATTGGGTTATCCGAATCCGAAGTCGAAGGTCTCTCTTCACGACTAAATACTGTCTCTTCCGACGTCGTACTTGAAGGAAATACTTTCATGCACTTCCACACTTCCGGTTTATCACTTCATACTACACATCAATCACGTTAATCATATACCTACCGATCTTCAAATATCGACCGCTACATAACTGCCAACCTTGAAACACCAACCAGCAACCACCACGCACTTCTCCGTCCAAACCGCAACCAACCACCCACCTCCCACCTCCAATCTTCACTCCTCAACAATGCCATCAGCGACCCCATACCGCTGCACCGGCTGCGACTTCCCCAACCCCGCCTCTCACAGCGGCGCCTGCCTCAACAACATCGCCTACTGCCCCAAATCAAAAGGCGACTGGTTCTGCGCCAAATGCCCGAACATTGTGCGTATCACACTGGGCTGCGATAAAGACGGCGTGTACAGGTGTGATCAGTGTGGTGCGGCGTTTGATGCGAAGTACAAGTATACGCCGCCGGTGAGGAGTTGGAGCTCGGCGGAAAGGAAGAAGGGGACGGAGTATGAGGGGAGGTGAAGGAGGTGTGCGTTTGTAAAGAGGGTTTGACATCAACTCTAAAGTTATGTGGGGAAAGAGAGAGGGGAAGTGGTGGGTGATATGGTGAAAGATATGAGCAGTCATGGTGTAACGGTGCGAAGGATGCGAAGGATTCGAAGGATGGAAAGGAACATTTCGTAATATGACGAAGTCAGGGGCCCGAAGACAGCGGAGTTAAATGCGCTGGGAAAGACCTCCCAGCCCCCAACTTAGGTTACGCCAAATATTACACGAGAGCCCACAAGGGAATGCTTTTGCATAGGTTAAGGAGTCATTGGGGCGGAATTTAGACGGGGATTATAGATTACATCAACAGCAACAGAGTAACGTGTAGGTCGGTGCGCCATCACGGACCAACTAGCGGGATAGAAACGAAGCCTTATCTATATGCAACAGGTGTTATATCTTTGAGTCCTCCCAGTTCGCTAATTCGGTTGCGTTGTAGGTAGTACAACACTGTGATCTTCAGTCAGAGGTTATCATCGGTCAGTAACTTGAACGCAACAGCTCCACCACCGAGATGCTTGACACAGCCCTGGAGTCAGCTTTTTGACTGTACTGAGCAATCCGATGAGCCAGATGTGAGTGTGAGTAGGTAGAATGTATGAGTCTTCACCGGTATAAAATGCGTTTCTTGCGCGCTTTCTTAATGCATTGCAACAACAAGCATCTGTCTACTGTTACAATTACCATCCAGCAAAAGCGCAAGATCAATTCCTTTTACCGAAACTACTCATATCGAGCGAGTAGACCTCAAGCAAGAACAGAAGGCGACCCGTCACTTCACGAAGTCAACTTTGGCAAGATCATCACTTCCACACTCAAAGCTACTACCACTCTCCTTCGTTCTCCAAGCCCTCTCAAATACATCATCAGGCAAACTCAAATATGCCTGGGCGCTTAGAGTACGAGTGCGGTCTATGCGGATACCCCAATCCGGAGGCACACGAGGGGCAATGCAAGAATTCGTTCCGGAATTGTCCAAAGATAAAGTCGGACTGGGTTTGCAAGACCTGCAAACAACCCGTGGCGACTAATTCGCCGCGTGACGCAGATGGCCGTCGGATTTGCCCTCGCTGCCAGACTCCTGAAAATACGGACGAGCCGTTCGAACCGCCGGATGGGAATTGGAGTTTCAGGATTGGACGCCAGAATGCTGCCTTGGGTTCACACAATACTAGACGACCGGGATAAAAAAGGCAAGACATCTTGTGACATCACAGTGGGTAGAGGGAGACATATCGGGGTGTAGGAGAGCTGAAGATATCGGCTACGGTCATTCATTTCGGTTGTGTATTCGGCGTTGGACTAGACGGACTATGGGTGATTCTACATCTTACTCAACGGAGGAGGTAATATGTATTATACATGACAGTCTTTTAACTGGTTGTAATAATGGTTATCATTGTTAATCAATTCTAGTGTAAACTGAACAAGGAGTGAAGGGTGAATAACCCAGTTCTCTTTGTAAAGGCATGTCAACGCGCATGGATATTCAATTTCTAACCTATTTCGCAGCAAGATTGATAGCAAAAGGTTGCATCGAAACGACAAAAGTGAAGCGAAAAGCATGCCTGTAGACCGTCAGTCTTTGGGAGTCTAATAGAAGCATGCCACAACCACCCTTTCTCACAACCCCTCAAGGATTCACCGCACTCCACCTCGCCACCATCTCAATAAATTCCCTCGCAAACCCCTCCTTCTCCCCCGTACTAAAGATCTCCTTCCAAACCTCATTCTCCTCCGTCATCTCCTTGGCAAGCACCTCATCCGCCTTCTTCGCCAGCTCATACAACTGCCTCCCAGCCTGGCGGACCTTCAACACAACCGCCGTCTCCTCTTGGGTAATCATATAAGGCGCAATGTCAGCTTTCAGCATATCATACCCCATATCAGTAGCGTAAAGGTCATCCAACTGCGCTTTCTGATATGCCTCCAACGCCTCCATCTGCTCTTCGAAGCGGGTGAGGAGGGCTTTAGCGTGGGTGCGGCCGTCCATCCATACAGCGGTTTCTTCGAGCATTTCTTTGTGGTTTGGAGCTTTGTCGAGATGGGCTTCTGTGTCGGCTTGGGCTTCGTTGGCGCCGGAGATGGTGTCGTGGGCGATGGGGAGGAGGGTTCGCTCGATTAGCTTGCGGTAGTCTAGGATGAGCATTTTTAGCGCGGTAAGACGGTTGTTGAGGGAGGCGATTTGAGCATAGGGGTGAGGGGTTGAGGTCGACATGGTAAGATATTTGATGGGGATATGAAAAGGAGAGAGGTTTTAGTAATGCGGCTTTTTTTCAAATGAGGTGGATGAGTTTGTGAAGCAAACTTTTGAGATATCATGAGATCTAGAGTTGAGTTATCATGCCGCCAAGCTGTGTTCAAAACGTGGTGACTGTGTATTTGGTGAGGGAGAAGAATAGCAGCGGTGAGCAAACGCAAGTTGGAAGTGAAGGAGCATGACGGTCAATCGCAGACAATAGAAAAGAATGCTGTTGGATGGACCGTTTTGTGACTTTAATTCGAGGTGGCAGCCACCCACGGAAGAGAATACGCGTATTGAGACGTCATGGTTGATGAGCTGCAAAAGGACGCCGTGGTTGAAGAAATAAGAGCGATGGGTCTGCGAGAGTAGTTCAATCCACATGCGTACACAAGGTATGTTTGCAGTAGCCGCGTCTCGTGCAGTCAGCAGACTTAGTCATCGAGATTAGCATTTTCATAGCCTCTATGCTCATGTGTCGTCTGCAATGCTGTTACGTGTCCACTTGGAAGATAGCTCTCGTGGCCTCTGACTAAGCGCCAGCTTCCTCAATTTCCTATCTCTTATGAACCATCTGATGCCCAAAAGCTGACGGGGAGACCTTGTAACCTATGCGCACCCCATCTCTACAAATTACTGTCTAGAGCTGGCTTTCCTCAAGCTCGTGATTGTTGCATTGACGGCGTAACAAGATCGGCTTAATCACAGGTCTTTGTGACACGTATGCGCTACTCATTGTTCGAAATACGAGATCAAGGCCAGGAAGTCCAATACAACAAACAGGATTGAGAATAGATATTGAAGTGACAAAGGCGATGGACAATCTAGACAAGTGCGGAGACCGAGGTAGTAAATAGTGCACTCGTTGACAGCACATAGTGTGGGGGTGAGGGACTGTACTTGTCAAATGGCAGAACACCGCCCCATGGTGGCGTCGCATAACGCTGTCATTTAGGAGGTAACAACGAGACACTCTCCCAAGGTATGCCCTGGGGGCTGGGAAGCCGCGTCGGGACGAAGCGAGCTGACTAGGCCGCTTTAGATGGCACCTCGGGATACATGCATGGACCTGGCAGTCATCTTCGTCACGACTTTGGGTCCAAGTCCAAGCGCGTCGACGAAAGAGGTGGGGGTGGCTCAAGGCTGTGCAACACTGTCATCATCATCGAGGTGATGTCGATGAAGTCAATGAGCTGTTGAAACATGCCGAGCTCCAATTGGGATCCGCAGCCAGCTGGGAGTATAATGGAAGAATTGTGAGAAGATGAAACCGCGATAATTCATGTCCGAAACTCACAAAGACATCTAGAACAACGGAAGAGCCCCTACTTCTATTGACATGACTGCTAGCGTCAGGCACCGGACTGGGAGATGAGACGGATCGCTGCTCATTTCGCGCACGGAAGCGACCCGCACGCACAGATGATCGGATCGATTGGCGAAGCCGCGGCAACGCTGCTTGGTGTCATCTCGGTAGTTGTCGTGAAGTGGTCAGGTACAGCGTCTGGTCCGCGGCATACGATCGTGTTTGAGAAAAGTAAAGATCGTTGACGTAGATGCGGACGCTAAGCTTTGACTTGACGCGATATCACATGACCAAACCATCATCACGACTATGCAGCGCAGCGATCATCGGATCCGGGTACGAGTAGCGCTCCGTCACACCGCTCACAAAGAGAGGTGCGACAGCTCTCGCGGGGTAGACAAAGGCGCTGGTCGCGATTGGGTCTCGTGAGCCTCAGCAGATAACGCAAGAGGATGCATGTCATCTCCTGTGGCTGCCATTGGCGCGCGAGGTTACGCAAAGATGTGAGGGTTCGCATCGGCTGCAGAGTAGAGTGAAATTATTGATGGCACACAGGAAGGTGTGTCGAAGGAAAGACGCCTCGTGACGCTTGTAGCGCCACCCAGCAACGCGTGGGCTTGACTTGACATGTTACTCAACAAATCTAAAACGAACCACGACCTTGTGGGAAGTGTCCGCAGCCCGTCAGATGCTCGCACCGCGGAGCAGAGGCATCGCTAGCAGAGTGATCGGTGCTTCCGTTGTCGATGTCTGTCTTTGTCGAACAAAGCAAATGCCAGAGTCCATGGCCCGCGCCAGCCGTGCAAGCTACTCCGGTGGAAAGTACGGTGAGCAAGCCAATAGTTGAGACAGGGTTGCTTTGCCTGCCTCAACTGCAGCACCCCTTGGCAGCCTCTCTCACCATGACGTATGAATCGAACGACAAGGGTAACCCACCCCCAGCGCGCCCGAGATCTAGCCTAGTAAAAGTCAATCGGCGGATTGACACCTGCGAACAGCCAATCTGCCACCCAAATTTGCTCGAGTCGGCGAGCTGCGCGCGGTCGGTCCCAAGTTCCGCAGCGTGCGCTCCTCGAAGGGGTGTTGCTCCAAACGCGAGCGCAACGGCCGGGGGATTTCAAGCAATCGGAATCGAGGCGGCACAAGCGAGCCTGTGTGTGCATCTAACAGGGAACGGCGAGGCTGCAGCACGTTTATCGTGAATGCGGGAAACACTAGTTGGGGCACGGTGCAGGGTGCTGTATTGAGGGGAATCTGTCGGCCCGCGCTTGCTCTCACCTAGTGGCGCTATGATAAGCTGTTGCCCGTAAAACCTTGATTCCCATCCTCTGTTATTATGCGAAACTCGTCCTCCTCCATTCTCTACTAATCGTAATACCGCCAACATGCCTCCTGATCCAAAGGACGCGCCGTTCCCCACCAAGCAGCTTCTTATTCTCGGTATGTATGGCGGCTGCAGGTGATGTCATGTTGATTGGACCGTCGCTGACCACCGCTTAGGGATATGCCGATTCTCCGAGCCTCTCGCCTTCAACTCTATCCTCGCCTACTCACCTTTTATGGTGCGGGATCTGGGCATCAGCAAACACGATGCTTCGTTCTACGCGGGACTCTTGGTATCAGCGTACGCCATCGCTGAGGCCATGACGGCCCCATTATGGGGAATGGTGTCTGATGTGTACGGCCGGAAACCTGTCGCGCTCATTGGCTTGCTCGGTGTCGCCGCATCGAGTCTCATGTTCGGTGTTGCGGAGACGTACTGGGTCGCCCTGCTTGCGCGCTTCATTGGCGGTGCACTGAATGGAAATGTCGCAATCATGCAAACTATGGTCGCTGAGTCGGTCAAGAACCCAGCTCACGAGCGTAAGTAAATCGCGCAGTCCGCATCAGGCAGGTCAAGCTAACACGAGATAGCGCGCGCATATGCCACACAGCCCTTCGTCTGGACGGTGGGCGGTATCATCGGTTCGGCCATGGGTGGTTTCCTCGCTCAACCAGCACGACTTTACCCCAACGTTTTCGACCAGGATGGCATTTTCGGACGCTACCCGTATCTTCTGCCTAACCTGATCGCCGCCATTGGAATTCTGCTGGCCATTCTCCAGGGTATGATCTTCTTAGAGGAGACCCTGGTCCGGGAAGAGAAGCCAGAGGGAGAGAACGGCATCGAGGACCACCACGATTACCACGACCATCTGGACACCATCAACGAGACCCCCGCAAACGAGCGCAGCCGTCTCCTTCCCCCTCCCTCAAACCATCAGCATGTGAACCGCGACGCCCGAGGCTCGACCGCTGGCTCCATGAGACATCGTGGCTCCATGTTGAGCGTTACGCGCGACCGATTGGCCTCCATGTCGGTTTCCGGCAGCATTCGACAGATCCGCAAACGAGCTTCTTTCCTGGAAGAGGGTATGCCCATGCCTTTCGCGCAAAACTTCGACATCCGCCGCTCGTCTTTTGGAACCATGCATTCGATCAAGGTCCAGCAAGACGTGCTCCCTATTCGAGGTGGACCGACCCCAAAACCCCGAAAGACGTTCAACCGGACAGTAGTCATGATCGTTCTCGCCATGGCCATCTTTGCTTTCCATCAAATGGCCTTCATCTCGATTCTCCCAGTTTACATCCTGGACACACCTGCAAACAAGGGCCTTGATTTCCAGGGTGGACTAGGACTGGACTTGCCCGATGTTGGAAAGTTCCTTACGGTCAACGGCTTCATCACGCTCTTCGTTCAGGGTTTCATTTTCCCTCCATTCGTTGAGTGGGTTGGTGTCTGGAACTCCTTCATCTGGATGATCATCCTTTACCCGATTACATACCTCATCGTACCTTTCATCAGCGCTCTTCCCCACGGACTCATAACCCCGGGTATCTACGTTTCGCTTTTCCTGCAGGCCTTCTTCGGTATCATCGTCTTCCCATGCGCCTTGATCCTGATGAAGAACGCCGTTCCTTCGCCTCTGGTACTCGGTCGCGTCAACGGTATCGCCATGTCCGCGTGCTGCTTAGCGAGAACTATCTCTTCTCCTCTGATTGGATTGATCTACTCACTCGGTGGATCTGCAGCAGCCTGGTTCGCTCTTGCTGCTGCGGCCATCTTTGGCATGATCCAACTTTTCTGGGTCCCCAAGGAAGACGTCGGCGCTGTCCAAATCGACAACGCCCTCAAGAAGGTTATACATCACGATATGGATGAGGATGCAGTAGACGACATTTCCATCATTGAGTCTGTACGATAACAGCTATACGATTACGACAGCAACAAGTTTGAAAAGCGGTGGATCTTGGAGTAATATCTAGAGCGTCTTGATTTCCGACGCTGCATGTCTTTCGGCGTCTTATTGGTTTATCCTCGACATGTTCATGTGTCTTGAGTGCCTGGTCTTCTATGTTCTTCATTGATGCTAGCATCACAGCATTTTCTTTCTTTCTTGCATAGCGCGTTGATAGAGCTCAATGCCACTCATGTTGCGTCTTGGACCAATTCTGGAGCTGAGTCACTTGTACGTGATGCTTGACAGTCGATATATGCTTGGGTATCGGCCCGCTTGGGCTGTCCGTGCAACTTACCTTGAGTACGCACAGACAGCTGCCTACTGCACGTCGATCTAGGCCCGCTGTGGGTCCTACCACCCGGTTGGTGTAGCAGACGGAATGGCGGACATCCGGGATGTTGATCGTGGTCTATTCGCTGGCCAGCCGGAGTGAGATAGGAAGTGTGCGCGCCGTACGATCCTCAATAGGGGTTCAGCACCCTGGCGATAAAAAATCCCAGCAAGAACCACGACATCAGCAGCGAAAGCCAACAGATGGTTTGGAGGCTTCCTAGATTGCTTTGGAGGAACATCTCAACTGTACTAGCTTCCTTGACAGGCAACAGCGGCTGGGTATATCTGGGTAACTTCGTTCTGCGTTTTAGGACTTTGATTCGGGAACCTACTTCAGCCCTCTTTTCATAATCTTGATCTGAATTCCATGTTGCGTAAGTAGTAGCGGTTGCTGGATTGCGGAGTTGGCGGACCAAGTGAACGTAAGTTTGTGGAAGACGACACCCTCGATTCTTGGTGGAAGTTGACATGCTAGCTCCAATGATCCCTCATGCTTCGTGAAAATATTGCTCGGCGGAAGTATAGAGTGGGAAGATGCTTGATGAGTAATCATCGCATTGTGAGTTCGCGATGTGCAGGATATTTCCCCAGTAAACAAGCCATGCCGTGAGACCTTACCGCAGCCCCAAGAAAGGTGATCTCCATCATTTGTAAGTCGCGATATGCCGTTGTGAAGTCTCGTGATTGCGCATTGTCACTGTCACAGGCGTGGGTGAAAGCCATGGCTGCCTGAATCGCGAATGAAGTTCGCCGGCTGCACGACGTCCGACTCCCGGCTTGGCAAGAGCCTGCATGTCCCCGAGGTAAGCTGGCCTTCGCCCGTTCGCAGCTGCCCTACCTCGCCCACTAATTCTCGATTGCTTGCACCTTTGGTGATGCTTCTCTAGCAGAAGCGACTCACTATGACGCTTGACGCGGCAGCCCGACCATGGATCATTGGGGCGACCCGTGGGCAGACAACAATGCCGACCAACAAAAGTCGCCGACGAAGCACGAGGTGACCTCACCACCGCCGCCTACCCTTGCGCCTGCGCCCGTGCTATTGAATGGATTTCTGGATGATGCTGGGTGGGGGAATGAGGACGAGAGCTTTGGTGACTGGACTACGTCATCTGGACATGATGCCGCTGTCACCACGCTCACGGAGACACGCATAGCTGACCCAAGCCCACTGAAGAATGAGAGTGCAATTGACGACGGGCCGCGTTGGGATCTTAAAGAAGAAAGCGAGCACGAATTACCGACACGAGAAGACGCGTGGGGTGGACAAGAAGATACCTCCGACCTGGACAACGTAACCTCGGACACATCCGACACGTCGACTACGATACAGCCGGACAAGTCTCCCAGTCAAGACGCGGTCGCCCCTGCGAATCGATTACAGCCCGACGATGACTCTTCTGAACGACCCTCCACGTCCCCATCCGAAACGAGCCGCACCGAAGCGCCGGTCGAATCGCCACGGACATCATTCGAAGAAGAGGCTGGCAGGCATCAGACTGCAGTGGAGGATCCGAGTCCTGAGGAAGTACACGCGACAGCAAGTCATGAGGACAGTGACGTAGATGCTTCAAGCTCGAGTAGCGACAGCACAGACGATGAGTTTGGGACTTTCACGCAAGACACTCTATTGACGGAGGCTCCTTCTGGTTCACAAGAAACTACAAAAAGCGCTGAAGTGGAGTCGAAGGAGAACTTAGAAGAATCAGCCGCTTCCCGCTCTGGATCGCCGGTAGCATCGAGTGCCGCCGCTGCCTCACACGATGGCGATACCTACCAACTCGATACAGACCTCTTCAACGAGCTCTTTTCTTCCAGCGGCGATACAAGGGAACTAGAGGAGGCACCAGATGATCCTATATACTCAACATCTGGGCGCAAAGCGTGGTACAGGCTCACGCGCAAGCAGACTATGAGGGAGTTCAACAGCGGGAATGCAGACGACAACTACATCCGGGTCACATGGGCAGGCTCACAGATCAGAGCGGAAGTGAACAAGACTGTGGCAAGATGGGCACGCGAAGACCGTCTCTCTGGTACAGGTCCGGGAGCCAGAGCATCGTTCTACTGGGACACGCCTGCGCCTCCTGAGCCCAAGACAGCAAGAGGACATCTGCGCACGAAGACTACCATTCCCACACCACGAGCAGTCGAAGTTGTACCAGCTCGACAAAGTATGCCTCCCGTGTCCACTGACGCTCCAGCTGCGTTCAACTGGAGTTCTCCGACTACCACAGAAGACCCTTGGAAGCAGGACAGTCCCGGTCTACCGCCTATAATCCCGCCTGTCGCGTCTAAGCATAATGCTGTCGAAATTACACAAGCGAATGAGCTTCGTGCAGTTTCAATGGACCTGACACGCGATGTTGGGAAAACACATGGGCAAACGCCGAGTGAAACGCCGGTTGTCGCAACGAAAGCAATCCCACCTCCTGAGCCAACCACGACCTCTTCAAGTCCTTGGGGAGACATTGCTGCTCTCGACACCAACAAGCTCAATCAGGAACAACGTACGGATGTGCCTGCAGAAGATGACGATGATTGGGGTGAGATGATATCAAGCCCTACAGTATCCAATTTCCCCTCGGCCTTTTCAAGTTCTATACCAGCGACGCTCGACAGCACCGTATCAAACTCAGCATCACCACCGAAGACTCCACCGACCCAGGACCGCTCTGCCGAAGCGATGCATATCGTGCGCCTGCGAAGTACCATATCGCCAACATCAGCGATCTTTGGTCCGAAGAGCTTTGTTCCATTCCACGCTGAACAAGGACCTATTGGGCCTGGACTCTTGAAACCCGCCAAGCGCTCTGTTTCTGCCACGTCGGAGAAGAGCAAAGTCGAAGTTCCATCGAAACCGATTTCAGATGTTATTCCACAGGAGGAAGTGAAAGCTGATGTGTTGCCGGCGCGCGACGCGCATGATACAAACCAAATCGCTGTCAACGAGGTGAAGCTCGAGGAGCCTAGTACGAACGGCACGGAAGATGACGACTTTTCTGCGTTTACGTCCAATGCACACGAGCCGGAACCTGCCAGGCCTAGCACTCCGCCTCCAGCACCCATAGCACGAGATGAACCCACCATCGATGCTTGGGCGGACGCCGACTTCTCTTTCTTCGAATCTGCTCCTGCCACGAAAGCGTCTGCGCCAGCCACGCGCGATCCATCAGATCCCTTTTCCGTCTTTGAGACTCCTCCGAGACCGAGCAGTGCTGCGTCTTCGGCGAAAACGTTCACGCGGTCTCCTCCGCGAAATGTAACTCCTCCGCCTATCCAGCCGCTTACTGGAGCTACGAATTCTGCGCAACGACGGAAAAACGATGAAGAGCAGGTTATCAAGAGCATTCTGGCTGGGCTTCCAGACTTGAGTTATATGTTGCGTAGATGACGTATTGTTGTTTAGATGACTGTATAACTGCTGCTTCTTGCATTTCACATGGCGTTTTCAGGTGCTTGGATATCCAGGGTCGTTTTAGCATTGTTGGTGTAGGTTCAAGAGTCTCGTGACAAGATCGTTCCTCAGTACACGTCCAATCTTCATATCATTACTATCACTTAGAGGTGCATATACATACAATGTCGTCTCGGTTGTCCTTACTTTCACATCATATTTTCACTGCTTTTCACACTCCGGTTCACCTCCTCTTCGAACACTTCACTCTAGCCATGCATCGCTATTCTCATAGTCGCCATCGCCGAACAGCCGGTCCCCTCAGTTCATGGGAGTAGAAGTTTACATTCCATCGGCACACCCTCTCTCGGATTAATCCTTCCCACCGATGCCTCTTCGACCTAAACCAAACCCTTCTTTTAACTCGAGCACTATCTCGACACGCAACGTCAACCACTCCCACCTTCGACTCTACCCGACAAAGTCCTTACCAAAAGATAGTAAAACACAATGGATTGGATTACTTCAAAACTACATGGAACGCCACGCCATTGCCACGTCCGTAGTAGGAGTACCGGCGAACGTAGTACAGTCAGCGTTTCTGCCGACTCCGGCCCCATCTATGTACAGTCAACCTATGAAGCTGTACATAGGAGACATCGTAGCGTGAGCTACGAAAGCGACTCAAGGCACGATACTGATGACTTTCGATTCCCAAATCGACTAGACGTGCCAGATGGTTTGATACCCATCGATGGCTCTCGCTACCAGCTCATTCCGACTCATCTCGAAATGCCATACCCCCCACCCAATCGCCACGGTCCCTTCCCCCCTCTGCCCCCATTCCCCCAACCAGTCCCCTCTCCACCTTCTCGACGTGTATCTTTCGCCCCCGACCCTCGAAGAGACCCTCCCCCTCCCTCCTTCCCATCTGAACCTATCCGCCGACACGGTCCCGTACACTCTCGCAGCAGGAGTGCACCCGTGCTTCATGTCGAGGGCTCACATCACGGTGGTGTTGGTGGTGTTGCGAACAGGCTCGCCCAACTTCCTCAGTATGCTCGACAACACCCTCGGTTTGAGGAGGCAAGGCATGCTATGCAGATGATATGGAGGTATCCTAGAGATGATCCTAGGGCGGTGCCGTGGCAGATGATGCTTAGGGAGATTACTGAGGACATGGAGAGGGTGGGGTTGGATGGTTTGGTGGCGAGGGGGGAGGGAAGGGGGGGTTTAGGAAGGTAGGCGTGGGGTATGAGGGGGATGTGAGGGGGATGTGAGGAGGCTGCGGAGTTTGGAGGAGGTTGGGAGATGCCTGGTGTTGCTTGCTATCTGCTTTTCGCAAACTCTCGTGTTGACGACACTTCTCTTTTCGAGAGGACCTGATTAGATGGGTACATGTGGATTTCGGAAGTTGTGAGTCGCTCGTCTGCGTCGCGTCACCGCAGTACCATTTGCTTTTCACGCTCATGGACGTATGACCTTTCCATCATACAACCGCAAACTGCTTGTTGATTTACCGCCTCAGCTATGTATAAGAGCTGCTCTCGGATCCTGACCTCTCATCTTCGAAGCGAAACATCAATCATCAACACGACAATGAGTTCAGCGGCTCGATCCAACGAACCCCCGCCCTATGTACCACCGAAAGTCCCAAACCATGTCATACTCGCAGTCGTCCCGATACAGTTTGTAGTCGCTTGTGACTCCATCCTGAGAGCAGCAAGAGAAGCCATTCTGAACAACACGAATAAAGACCACTTCGAAAAGAACCCAAGCGAATGTACGCTTTATGATTCTTCCTCCGTAGCTGAACAGATCCTCCAAAACGAATACACTTGGCCTCTGGTCGTTGATCGAGACGCACCCCTGGCCACGAACATACACAAGATAGAGGCGGAGGCGCGCACGTGGCTAGACAACTCCCCACTCTTCATCCAGCATCGCAGCGATCTGGAGCTTTACCTCAACGCCCCGATCACCTTCAAACCGAGACGCTATATCGTGGATAATGGTGGTCTTTTACAAATGAGGGAAGAGAGGATTGCGCTTCGACAGCAGCTACTTCAGGGTTACTCGGACTGCACACTTTCGGTCGAGGACTTGTGCTCGGGAGAACATGGGAAAGCGCATCGAGAGTATTTGACTATGCTGGCTTGGGTTGAGAAGGCGCCACGAGAGCGCATGTATATCAGTGCACCGCATTTGGACGTCCCTTCTCCACCTGATCCCTTCGAGTATAATCCACCGGGATACAGATGGTAGAGCTAGCAAGTCAGGTTACCTAGGTAGTCTTGATTAATCGCAAAAGGAGACCGGGTTCTAGCCCAGTTGCGGGTGAAATCAATGTCATAATACTGAAGTCAATTTTCACTTGTGGACTTTACCTTATCTTTTATCTCGAAAAAGAACAGGCAGTGAGATGTCTCTGGCGGTGTGCGACTTACCCTCTCTAATCTGCCAGCCGGTCAGTAAGACCCTTGCTTTCCTTGTCACCTAGCTAGTGTTCACTGACTACCGGTGCAGGACCGTGCGGGCTTGGACGGTCGTTTGCTCTAGCGGCACGCATATCAGGGCATATAAATCATAGTATTCGATCTCTTCTCTCTACTCCATCAATCCCGCGCACAACACACCCTCACTCCCCGCCATGGACGCGTACCCAGAGAATATGATGAAGTTCGCCATTGTCCCCATTGAGACTCTCATCGCCTGCAGATACATTTTATTCCAAGTGCACTGCATCATGATCAGCAACATGTCTGTATATGAGGCTCCATACTCTCGAGATATGGACGCAATCGACGCGCACTACAGTCGAGCTACAGAGCTAGTTGCCTCCAGCGACACTGTCTGGCCGCTCATCATCGGACAGCGATCGCGCATCCACGACAACATCACCGAGCTCATTGAGAACGCGACCGAGTGGCTTGAGCGCTCCGCTTTCTCCACATCGTTCGCGGAGCAAAGCAAGGCCCTCAAGAAGTACTTGACACCCCCGCGAGGCTTTTCAGCCAGCAGATTGGCCATACGTCGAGATGGTACCGTTTCGGATAGAGATCTCATCATTCTGGAGCAGCGCATAGTGGCGCAGGCCTACAAGAATGACCTCAATCGACTGAAGTCTTCCCTTATTGACAGTTACGAAGGCATGGTGTTTTTCGAGGATTTTTTGATGACATTGGCCTGGATGAAAGAGGAGCCTCTCCAGCGTATGTTCAGCAGGGAGTTCAGGGGAGCCTACCTGGAACATGTACCAGAAGTCCAGGACGGTACAGCCTCCGACCACGTCAGTCTGACCGGTAAGGAGACGTTCTTTCCAGCATTCAAGCTTATATCTAATACCGTGCTAGACACCGAGTCCGTTGTCGACACGTTCACTCCGTCGACTACTCGTACCGCTTCGCCAGCTCCCACCGAGCGCCTATAGGACAAGTGGTGAAATAATAAGTAGTTATGGATCATTCCATACTTGATAGTTGTAGTGAAACATGACATGGGAGGGCGCTGCCAAATCCAGGATGCTTACATCTCGCTCAATTGTCTTTGTGTCGTTTTTAAACGATACGTGATGTTTTCCCGGCTGCTGCCTTCCTCATTGAGGGTTCACTGCTAGGCAAAGCGATCTAGGCCAGCGCGTCGATAGCGCAATATGATGAGTACCGGTATGGTACCTCCCACCTCCTGCTCGATCGCTCGATCCGGAAGTGACTTCCCAATTAGTGTTCACCGCTAGGTGAAACCTCGCAAGACCCTGGAAATCGCGACTGCCCTAGTGAGTAATGCTCCAGTTAGAAAACACTGCGACCTGCGGCTTCCGTCTCCGCACCTTTACCTCCCCTCGGAAACCGCCAACGACTAAATCGCACGCGCCCCGCAAGTATGGACAGCAATACTGCGCAGATGACTGCTTCCGTCTTCTTTCCTGTACAAACCATAGTAGCTTGCAACTACATCTTCTACACCGTCGAGATCGCCATTCTTGAGGACTCCAACCGAGAAGACACAGCTGAGATCGGTAAAGCTCTTGCTGCTGGCAAGCGCATGCTCGAGAAGGTTAAGACGTGGCCAGCCATGTTCAAGATGCACTCAAAATGCCATCGAAGCGTTACCAAGACCATCAGTCTCGCATCATCATGGCTAGAGCGCTCCCCGTTGTTCGATGCGAAGACGGTGGAGATCCTCAAGCAGTACCTGGAGGAGCAGCCCGGTTTCTCCGCCAGCGGTCTAAAGTTCAACAAGGACGGTGTCCTCCTGAACCGAGACTCTCTTCTTCTCGTGCAGTCCTTGTACCCCATTGACATGGAATGGGATAATTCTTCGTGGTGCCTCAGCGACGGCTGCATGCTCAGATATCGAAAGTTCGTGACCCAGTTGCTCTGGGCACGAGAAAATCCGGCAAGTAGGATGCTTGCGCCGGAATTCAAGGGTCTGTGGGAAGAGCATTCAGTACAAACATGCGACAAAGATATCTTCCAGCGGCTCGAGGGCTTGAACATCACCGGTGTGTGTATCTTACTGTCTCTAGAAATCCCCAACTGACCATCGCTAGATGACGCGACCACTGCCGGTACACATACACCATCGACCACTCGCCCTAACTCTCCAGCCCTGACTGAGCGCCCAGACGGCACCACCAACGGCGAGTCACCCGAACTTGGGACTCCTCTGGCACCCATGCTCAAATACATCGCTGTCATCGAGACTGCCACCGACAAAGCCATCTTCAACCTCGATATCTCCGACGTGAACGAGAAGAAACGCAGGCTCATGAGGACCGCGCAGGGCATGTGCACTGACATGGTCTCCAACGGATATGAAGGCAAGGTCAAGTTGCAGGACATCATGGACATGGTGGTGAAGATGGCGGAAGATGTGAGACGTGCGAAAGCTGCAGCAACTGTCTCAGCTTCATCCGCGCTCGCTCACTTGTCAGACAGATGATGAGAGATGGCATGATGAGAAGGCCCACGAAACCGCAGAATCTCGACGCGAAAAGGAAACTTAGTAGCTAGACGAGGGAACTGCGTGAATTGAAGATGTTCGCATCCCCAAAGTAGTCACACAAGAATACATAATGTTCATGTCAAGTTCTTTTCTAATCAGAGGATTCGTGAGCTTGCGGTTATGCTAGACAGTTACGTAGCTCATGAGCGAAACCAGCGTGTTGTGCCCTGCAGCTTTCAGGCGCTCAAGTCCATCGCATCCCCAGCAGTAGCCTTCCTAGACCCAAAGCGCGCATCCAGCTTCCTGATTGTGCTCTGCCTCATCTCTTTGGAAGGCCAACCCTCACTCGGCACCCTAACCTTCTTATCCCCCCTCAACTGCACCGGCACAGGGATATTCTCCCCAGTCTTGCTATCCCCATACCCATACATGACAAAGTCCAGATAGTACTGCTGCACATCCAGTCCCCTTCTGATACTCTCAGCGATAACCAGATCCAAAGCATGCGGCATCCTCTTACCATCTTCGTTCCAGCCCTCCAGACTCAGTAGACCCCACTGATCTTCCAATATGCTATGATCGTCTACGTCTTCGAGCCAGGGATGCGCTTCGAAGTCAAGATCGTCCATGAGATATGTAGCAACGACCATTGCACTGGTGGTATCGTAGTTGAACTTCATCTTGCCACTGAGCGCCTCCCACAGGGGAGTCAAGCTCTTCTGGGCGAGCAACATCGGCCCGAGCTGACAGACGCCGTTGCCCAAGATGGGATCTGAGAAGCGCATGTCGAGCTTCATGAAGAAGAGCTGGATGTTGATGAGATCGGCGTCGGTCCAGATATCGGCGTCCGCGAGGAAGGCGCGACGCGTCATCGATTCGTTGAGCTCCATGACGCACCAGTATTTCATCAGCGCGCCCTCGCAGGCCTCCGGTACGCGATGGCCTTCCAGAGCCAGACATGTGAGAATGCTACGTACGACTTTCTGACGATAGACTATCATGCCGACCCAGCGGAAGCCGGGTACGTCGCGCGCCAGCCACTCGCGGCCGTCCATGGGTCGGAGCATAGGGTCGGAGATGCATGTACGAGGGTAAAGAACCCAGCTGAAGATGTGGCCGGCGAGCGGCGCATGGTAGCGGGCGTAGTCGTGTATCAGAGAGACGCTGTAAAGATTCAGGCGGTAGTGGAACTCCTTGTCGATGGCGTAAAGGTCGACGATGGAGGGATAAGGTAGGCGGAGGGCGAACTGGAAGAAGAGGTTCGGGTGTCGGATGATGGCCTTGTAGACACTGAAACGCTGCTTCGGGGCAGGTCCACCGGTGGACGTCTGGGGTATGGGCGTGGAGGGTATGTCCGGGCCCCAGATCTCGGCAGCGATATTGTGACGGCGGTGTTGGCGGCGGCGGACCACGGTAGGCGCATTAATCTCGGTTGTGGAGGAATCCTGAAGCTTGGCAGTATTTGGAGAGCCATCTTCGACTGCTCGTTTGTTTTTCCCTTTCGCATTCGCGTTGAGATAGAGCGGGCTTGGTGGAGGCTCCATGATTGTCGTAAAGCTTGACCTCGTGACCTATTATCACCTAGGTGAGACCAAGGTTCGCTCAAGTAAAGATGCGAAAATCAGTTCAAGATGTACTCTCACCCAGTTCAGGGTGACCGCGTGCGTAGTTTAGGGTTTTCGCGCACAATAGTTGCTGTCAATACGTGGGTGAGGCAAACCATAAAGCTGTCAGGTCGTCGTGCCAACAAAACAGCGGGACGCCTAGGCAACCAACTACACAGCAAATTCAGAGCACCTGAGATCAGAGTAGGACTAGGTGACTGCCCGGAGTTTTCCGGAAACTGTACATTAAAATATGCGATACTCGTTGCAGACGCGTGGATCAAAGATCCGTGAACGAAGATGACAGCTCGCCCCGGCTCCAGCATCCGCATGAATCCCAAGCCTACTAAATGAACATGAGATATACGAAATAGAAAGGAGCAGAGCTGTATACTATACCGTGGCAGTGAAACCCGACATATGCACTCATCATTGCTGTAGGCACGCGATGCTCTAGGCTTTTCCTCTCAGACGCGCTTCTCACATAACTTACGGCGTGTTCATACGTTCGCCTTCTAGCCAAACGCGCGAAATTGCTTCGACAGGGTCGGTGGTGGCCATCTGGGGGTGTTGAAGGTGTATGTCAAGGGGTAGATGGGTGAGTGGACGACGCGTCAACGTCATGGGCCCGTGCGCCGAAACCCCCGCCTCGGCCCCTCGTCGTCGTCCCTGCATAATCTGATAATTTAGTTCGCCGTGGGAAAATCGCGTTCCTCACGCATCACAACAAATTCTCCGATTAACGACTTCGTATCACAGTCGCCAAACACAGCTACCTTCCATCGCCTGCAGTACGTGTTTGCTCTCGGCCCAGAATCAACGCCTTCCGCCACGCGATTATTGACTTGAGATATCTAGGACAACTTAGGCATCAATATTCTAATAATTGAATCAACCCAAGGAGTACGGCCATCGACCATTGCCATAGAGCCATCTCTTTCTGATATACGACACCCTCCGCGATCGCGTACCACGCGCATCATGACGTCCAATGTTCTGGCCACGGCGACGTCGGCGCTCCCCAACGAACTCGCTCTCGTCGTAATCGATCATCTCGAAGGCAATAATAAGGCCTTATGTGCTCTCGCTCGGACATGTCGCGATATGCAAAACCTCGCAGAAGAGCGACTCTACAAGCGAATCGAGCTTCTATCCGTAAAGAACCTCCACGCCATCATCGAAGCCTTTACATCGCGTCCCGAACGCGTCCGCGCCGTACAAACACTCAAGATTTTGTATTCATACAAAGACGACAGTTTAAAAGATAGCGCCGAGATAAGGACCACCTTCAACGAGTGCGTAGCTCGTATGGTTAACCTGAGGGAGTGGCATATTGAGAGCCCGTACGATAACTTCCATTGGGAGAACGATGGTGGAGAGGCTTGGGTGCATGGCGACATGCAACGCTTCCGCCGTGCGCTCGACACAGCTTGCGTGGATGGTCCGATAGAGACGGACAAGATCGCGGCTGAGCGGCGCTTGGGAAAGAATCTCGAGCGGACAGTTGGGCTGGGTCTTCTCGAGAACTTGACCATCCACTCGCACGGTACTGCTACCGACTTCTGGAACCTTGACGGGTTCCATTGCCTCTTCCGACACCCCGCACTCAAGCACCTTCACATCTCCTGTGTGGCCTTCCCAGACTTTGAAATCCCAGAGCTCGCGACATATACGAAGAAGACTCCTCTGACCTCGCTTGTTTTCGACGAGTGCGAACTGCGGTCCAAAAGCCTACTCAGCATCCTTCGCACTCCGGCGCGACTGAAGTCGTTGACTTTGGGCGAGAATGTCTTCAACATCAACCGGTCAAGGCGGGCTAAGCCGTTATTGAACAAAGACGCAGTCGGATCACTGGAGGCTCTCTCCGCAGTCGCGCACTCGCTGGAAAGCCTTACACATCTAAATCCTGGCTGGCGTCTTGACAAAAGCCCGCAGGTGCTCCGCAGCATACGCCCACCTGGTGATGGTATGCGCGATTTCCACCTTCTGAAGTACCTTGAATGCGACACGAATTCTTTCCTCCATCAGGCTATCGTCATGAACCGTGATCTAGCGCCCCCTAGCCTGGAAACACTTCGTATCCGTCGGCATTGGGACGTTCCGGTCGACTTCTGGGATCAGCCGCCTGACTTTGATCACTACGCCGCTTTGCCATCTCTGGACACACTCGAATTATTGCAATCAGCATACATGTGGTAAGTTCTGACAACAAAGATGACGTTGCTTTTAGAATCATACGCTGACTTTGCCCTCTGTGGCTCATAGGCTCGACACGGCAAAGTCTGAGTACATCTGCGATGAGGAACGTCTTCGCAATCGCCACGCAAAGGCGTTCAAGCTGTACAAGGCTGGCATCAACCTGAAGATGTCGTTGGAACTACACAAAAGCGAAGGCTTAATACCACCGTACCTGCACAAAGAGCGCGTTCCTATTATCGAATGCTTGTACGATGCGAGCATGGAAGGTTTCAAGAGTTTCATCCGGAAAGAAGTGACAGATGAGGACGGAGAGACGACTGACTCGCTTGCGAGAGAAGAGGCCGAAACGGACCAACTAAGCGATGTGGATATCAGCCTGTTGAAATCGAAGACGCGTCGTCTTACGCTCACCATGAAGCACAGCCTCGTGAATCGCGGCCACCGACTCCCATCATTCAGGGAAATATTCGGCTCGGATGATGGAAGTGAAGAATCGGCCGATAGCGATGAGGATTTCGAGGTCGATGACCTTGACGAGGATGATGATATGGCGCTCGATCTTGAGCTAGACGATGATGTCGTTCAACAGTATATCGACGAAGACGGTAATCCGGTGTTTGACGAGGACGGCAACCCTGTCTTCGAGGACGACGGAGAGCTATTCACAACCGTGTGGGAGGTGGCTACTGAGGACGAGTTTGATAGTGATATGGAAGAGGATATGGATGAGGATGACGACGATGACGAGATGCACGACGCGGTGGAAACTCAAGAACAGCCCGCCAACACCAGCACCAACAACGATGACGTTGACTAAGCAGTCTCGGGAGAGTGATAGCTGTTCATGTTCGAATTCGGTAGTCTGTGAGCAACTACAATAGTGTATTCCTGTGCATTATTGGCTTTAAAAAATAGTTTTAATGATGCATGTATTATCAAAAGTATTGTGCTGATCACCAGCAGTAGCGATATGTGCTCGTGCAACACATACAGCTTCGGATCACAGTATCTATATAGATTCTCTCTCAAGAACGAACGAACGCCGGGTATGTGGGAAAGCATCGCAGTAAATGTGTAGCCAATACAAGGCTGCAAAAGAAGTCTGCAATAAACGTCAGCCATAATCTCACACGCCCCACCCCTCATCAACTCACATAAACCAACCACCTCACCGCGCACACCCAAGAGTTTGTGACGAACAGTACGCGTTCTCCCTACTCACTCGTCAGCGCTCAACTCCTCAATCATTTTAAATCAATCACCCCTCCCATCGCTCGCATTCCTTCCCAATCCGGTAGGTATCCCGCCTTCCTTCCCCAACCAAGATTCAAGAACCAAACAAACATACCTCGTCAAATAACTCCCATCCGCCTTAGCCCTCCTCGTCTCCAAAAGCGGCGGCACAAAAGGCAGCGCAAGAGCCGAAACTACATAGCTTGTTGCTAAAGTGGCTTTGAGGCGGTAGTGTGGGTCGCGTGGGAGATGGCGCGTAGAGTATGTGCGGAGGTGGGAGAGGGCGTGTGTTGAGATTGCCATTTTGTGTCGTTTAGTTTGGATCGTGGATCTTAGAGTGTTTGCGAATCGCTGGATGGTTCGTTGTGCCTTTGTATCGTCGTTGTTGCGATCGTGATTATAGATGCTCGCGTGTGACCAGCCTTACGGTCGATGATCTCGGAATGTGGGGCCAGGAAGGTTCGGTGGTGTCGGCGCGTGTGGGGTCTTGGTTGTGTCGGTAATTCTGTGCTCTGTGGTTTGGACTTGATGTTCTTTCTTCAGAACAGGTATAAGAAGATAGTAGCATGGGGGCGTCGGGTGATATTAATACGTTTCAAGATGGCTGCCTAGGACGTCTGCCCTGAGGCCATTGAGCAAGGGGTGAACGAACGGTCCTTCGCACTACGGCCGCGGCTGACCTGCACGTGGAGATGAGCGACGTATGCAGGCGGAGTCAAATGTCACCATTTTTGTGGGCTGCGGTTAGGGCTGCCTTGACGCTAGGGATTGTTCCAGTTGCTTATATCTTGCTTTGAAAGCGTCCTCGAGTGTCTTGCGAGTTCGGCTTACAAAGGCGCATACCATACATACTGATAGAAATGGTAAACGTTGAGTGTGCTCGCTAAGAATTTCTATTCATCTTTCTGCGGTAATGTACTTCCTCAGGCGTGCATTCGCGAGGATGCCTCAGGGTCCAGGCGATCCGGGTCACACCACCCTCGCGCGAGTACGCGCGAGCCGCCGCCTTTGCACGGTAGAGGCTTTTACCGGGATGCAGAAAGATCCTTCTTGGCACAATACAGCGCATTGGTGAGCAGTTGGTCACGACATCTTTGCTCGCAGTCACGAATCGGCGGTTCTCGCGGAGCAAGGGTGGCTGTCAGCAGGAACGACCTGATGCTGATTGGTGGATGGGCGTGGCAGGGGCCTTGGGCAACCTCGCCGCGACTTCTTCTTCTGTGACTACCCAACGTCGCGATGATTGGCAACACTTGTGATTCTCTTGCCTTGACTGGTCTGGATAGGTCGCATCTGCAGCTTCTTTAATGCTTCGTCTGCAACTCCTTGTCACTCTCTTAAGCGACTACCAATCCCTTTCGCCAGGTAGACAACGAGAATGTCGGCATCGACGACTGTGGTCATCATTGCAGAGTCTCTAGGTATCACCATGGTAAGCTGATGTATACTGCAGTCTCACACAAGCTATCATCGTCATCATTTCCACAATCTTAAAGTTCATACTACAAATTTGCATTATCTTCGAGCAAAGCTCTCGGAAGCTGTCTTGGAAGAAAAACTATCCAGACGTCAACGCCATTCAAGCTACTTCAGCTCGTCCGGCTCGAAAAGAAAAGTTAAAGCGACAATAGCGCGGGCTTATACCTCCGCAGCTTTTCATCCCCTTTAGTTATTCCTCCTCCCATTACGATCAAAGTTGAAAAACTGGCGTCCACCACCTCCTCCACCACCGCCAGCACGACGCGAACTACCACCATTACCACCACCATAAGACTGCTGAGGAGCATAACGCTGCTGCGGCCTATAACCTTCATGCTCTGAATCTGAGTCATCATCGTAGTAGCCCTGCTGACCAGATGGCTGTTGACGACGAGAACCTCCATAGTCAAACATACGGCCAGGACCTCCACCATGACCATACTGTCCACCGGCACGCGGATCTTCGTATCCAGCTCCATATCGCGGGTCGTTAGCACCACCGCGGGCGTAATCGTCCATGTAGCGCTGTTGGCCGTAGCTAGGCCCTTCTTGGGCGCGGCTCGCACCAGTGGTGCGTGACTGGCGGAACGGGTTGTCTGCGCGCGAGAGACCGGAGAACATGAGGCCACGGCCACTACGAGAAGCAGGATCTTGACTACCACCGCCACCGCCGCCCATGCCGCTCATAGGTCCGCCGCCGCCACCACGGCCGCCAGCGTAGTCACCGAAAGGCTCGTGGTGTTCTTGATATTGTTGGCCTTCTGGACGGGAAGAATCGAAGGTCGAAGAGAAGGAGTATCCGCCTTGACGCGGGTTACCGCCGCCCATGCCACCGCGTCCCATCATAGGAGGGGGACCACCTCCCATCATGCCTCCCATACCGCCCATGGGGCCACCGCCGGAGCCACCCATTGGACCACCGCCGAAGGGGCCGCCCATGCCACCGAAGAAATCGTCACCGCCTGAGTTGCCGAAAGGGTTCATGTTGTAGGGTGTTGTAGGGTGTTGTAGGGTGTTGTAGGAGTGTAGTTGTTGGTTGTGAGTTGGGGGTGTAGATGAAGAGTGCTTAGGAGAAGATGGAATGCACATGATATAGTCAGCGGGGGCTGGGTGAAAGTATCTTGCTATGGAGTTTGGCATGGAGAGTGAACATGCTAATGTTTGCAGTGTGAGCGAATGTCGTTGGTGGTGGAAAGGACGAGTTTTAGCGGGAAGGGAATGGGTAGGGTGAAAGCATGGCTCGTATAGGTGGAGGGCAAGACTACTGATCTACGAGGGTCCTAGAGCATATGACCACATCAGATTAGCAGGTATCTATCCGTAAGTTCAATCACGCCCGGATTAAGACACATCATAGACAAAGTATTGGTGAAGCAGTCTTGTATTCACTCTCCATCCTCCTTTACTATATCTCCATATGTAACTAAAAAAGGGTATATACATTGTTGGTTGTGGTAAGTAATGTAAAAAACGGACCAGCCTTTATAATTCTCGCGCTTTTTGCAACCAACCTCAATCGGCTATGTACTGTTCACTGTGTGTTTGTTTGTTGTTCTTCGTGTTGCGTCAGGGTGAGGCGCTTAGCTGAAGAACTTGAGGGCGCGCCTGAACCTGTTGCCGCCACGGTTGCCTTGGCCGCCGAAGCCCTGCTGACCCTGGCCCTGGCCTTGGTTTTGGCGTCCGTTGCCCTGGCCCTGGCCCTGGCCCTGGCCCTGACCGTTCTGACCTTGACCTTGGTTCTGCTGGCCTTGACCCTGGTTCTGTCCTTGACCCTGACCCTGCTGGCCCTGGCCTTGGTTGCCGTTGTTCTGGTTACCGCCGTTGTTGCCACCGTTGTTGCCGTTGCCAGCGTTGGGAGCTTGAGTAGCGTCAGGGATAAGAGCTGAGAGAAACGTTAGCATGAACTTCATGAAGGTAAAGACGTGACGGATGAAAAAGCAACGCACCGGAAATGGCACTGGCACCCTCGTTGCCACCCGCAGCACCAGCAGCCTGGTTCGCCGCGATAGCAGCAGGAAGATCCTTCTTGTTTTGCAGAATTTGTGCAGAGATACCCTCAAGTGTCTGAGCAGTGTCGACAGCTAGCGGCAGTGAGTATGGATACAGGATAGGGCAGACGCTTTCTGATGATGATAGAAATGTGGAACTTACCAGAGGCAGCCTTGTCGGTGCGACCTTGTCCGTCAGTTTGCTGGACGGCGAAGCATCCACCAAAGGGACCGGCAATAGCGTTGTTGCGGCATCGGATAGTGCAAATGTCTCCAGTGGAAGCACCGAGGCAGTTGAAGTTGTCGGGCATCTGGACGTTGATGACAAAGTCCTTCTCCTTGGCCTGGGAGAGACCGAAAGATCCGGGGATGTTGTTGGACACCTTCAGGGGGGTGAAGGTGGTGACGGCGTTGCTAGTCTCGTCCATGTCGCACTCGAATGGGCCGGCACCATCAGCGTTGACTTGGTGAATGGTGACAGCCAGCATGGAGCCGCCAGAGACTTGAGCCATACGGCCAGCAGCAAGCTCGTTCTCGGTCTGCTCGCCAATGTCGATGTTACCGGCGATTTCAGTCCTTCCGCAGGCGTTGACAATGTTCTGCTTGATCTCTTCGTCACGGATGATGGTAGCATCCTGCTGGCAAGGAGAGATGGTGGTGCAGTTGCGAGCAATAGCAGGGTCGACCAAGAAACCTTGACTCTCACCAGAGTCACCAACGGCGGCCAAGATAGCTGCGTGCGAGTGCACGGTGGTGAAGAGAGCGGCAAGCGCAACGGAAGAGGCAGCGAAGTACATAGTGATTGGAGTTAAAATAAAGTTGGCGCTCAGCGCTGAGAATAGAATAGAATGTGGAGTAAAGAAGGACTAGCGTCGAGCTGTGAAGAAGTGAAGACCGTTGATGGAGATAGATTACAAGCAGTGGAACAGATGGTAATCTATATACCATCCTCCATGACCAGTCGAACCACCACATCGCGAAATCCCTTACTCGACAACCATGGTGGTGTCCACTTGCATGAGACGTGCTTCGGTATAGGTCAAGGGTTTGGTGTATGGTCGTGCTGGCCTAGGCGCCTGAGTAGAGACTTGGCAATGAAAGAGTGGAGTACGGAATACCGCCAAGTAAGGAATAAGCACCCTGGATAGACTTCGCAGGAGCTTATGGTACCTCCTGCACGGGAACACCTAGCCTGTCATGGACGTAAAGGCGCTGTGGTGAGGCTGCTCCACAGGCTTCAAACTTCGAGAACCTGGACCAGATCATGCCCTCCGTCACTTAGCGCTCATTGAACCAACAATTCAGCCTCCGTTTTGCCGTAGTACGCTAGCGATGAGGCGTGGGAGGTTTCGACGACCGTAAAGTCAAGTTTCGAATCAGAACGTCGCACGCCACATGCAAACACGACGGCTTGGCACAGTGCCATGCCGTATGTCCGGCTCAATTCCGGAAACTATGCTCGTGCGAAGGAACAGCAGATGGTGAGTGGCGGTCCCATGAAATGCGAAGAGCCTCGGGATGTTGGTGTTTCGAGATCAGGCGCCCGTTAAAGTGGATCTTCCCGTTACATGGCTGTGGGGCCACCCGTTGGAGCAGGAACGCCGCGCTGTCGGCAGATAGGCTCACAGTCTCTCGCGTAGAGTCGCCTGTTGGTCTCTGTCGACAATGCCTAAGCAAAGGGGCTCGATGTTGCGATAGCGCAGACGCAGGAATTGCACCTGTCATCTCCGCACTCCTGAGGCATCTCTGTCGCGCATCATGCCGGACTTCCGGACTCAACGATGCAGCGAGCAGTGTATTAAGCGATCGTATTGTAGAGGCGATGCTGTGAGCATTGCTTCTTCTTCGTTGGTGTCGCTGCCATCCTCCCGAAGTGTTGCACCTTCTCTTCAAAGTCAGTTTGCTGCAGCGATGATGATCCTGCAGGTTTGACACTTTCACAAAGCAAGTCCATTCTTTCGAGATGGCTCAGGTACTGCTGTGACTTTCATCCAGCTCGAGATAGCGCTTTGTCTGTGGTCAGTAGATTTGGAGTGAGAGCATCCTTGGTCAAAAGTGTTGTGGCTTTAGAATCCTTTCGTCTGACCAAGTGACAGACCCGATGGAGTGAGACTAGAAGGCACAGCTTGTCGCCGCAGATAACAGGCTCCTACGTGTTATCAACAATGATCGTTGACAAATTCCATTGCGGGTCTCCCCAGTATTTCTTGCAATGGCAAGATGCTCTGAGTGTCATGAACAGTAATGCTGTTATTGAGACGTGCTACTGTCAGTGCAAATCAGATGGCGCGAGTCTCGTCATATTGCTCTTAGAGAGAGGGCAAGCGATGATGGCATCCCAGAGAGATTCTGGGCACCAGGTCCAATTGCGACAAGCAGTGAAAAGGTCGTGTACTAGAGATAGTTAACTTGTACCAGTCGATTGTTCTTCCCCGCGGCGAATCCTTGTCTAATCGCCGAACAATCGCCGGCAGCCTTACAACAATCAGACCACTTTCATCATCCATCGCTCAGAAAACTTGCGAGCTGTCGCAAAGCCGCCACAAGCTTCCACACACACCAATTCCCTTCTCAGACCGATAATTCACAACACACCATGAACACAGTAAGCTCCACGTGTACTTTCCACCCGGTCATCAGCACTGACAGTCGAACAGGTCAAATCAGTATAGTACGTCACACCTCTCGCAGACACCCACAAGTCCACCCACCCCATACGTGCCAAACCCAACACCATCCCACCAAAAGCCCCAATGAACCCATCCTAACACCACCCACAGCTACGGCTGGGCGACCCTAATAGTAGCCGGCGGCGGCGCCTACTTCTTCGCCAAACGCAGCATAAACGCCGACCGCGCCGCAAAAGCCGAAGCCGACCGCCAAAAACGCATCCGCCTCTACGAACTCGAGCACGGCTTAAAAACTTCCGCTCCGACCACCACACCGCTGAACCCAACTGCGAAACCAGGATCTACACAGGCGGCGCCGCAGAGCGTGACGAGCGAGGTGGGCAGGCTGAGGGCAGAGGGAGGAGGGAATGGGGGTACGGGGGGTGAGGGCAACCCCAGTATGCAGGCTAGTCAGGATCCGGCGCCGACGAGACATGCGCCTGAGAGTGAGGGGCAGAGGGTGGGCGAGAAGAGCAAGTATGAGGCGCCTGAGGTGTATCGGAGTCGGAAGGGAGATCGGTTCTCATGAGGTATGACACAAGAGGATGTTATGGGTATTTATGATACAGCGCAAGGTTGAAGCACCTATTGGAGTGAGCTCACGTAGATACGAGGCATCAATGGCGTTATGGCATGGAAGATTCCGCTCTTTGTATTATCGTACACCAGCAGGTTGGCGACTCCAATGCCCCAGCTCCAAGCTATGCTAGACTAAATAAATCACTCAAAACGCCCACGCGATATATCAGGGTATAAAGCGATATGTTGCCGTGCCACGTCTCTGTTCGTCATGCCCTATGACAGTCTACTGCGCAAACATTCCGCTTCGGCTGTCTCTCCGCTTCTCGTACAGCCATTTGCTGTTCAGTCCGACACTCGCTTTGCCAGTGGAGGGCGTAGGGGTGCCCGGTGCCGTCATGCTGCTTGAGCTGTCACCGAACAAGCTACTGCTCATTGAACTGCCACCATAGCTCAACCGCTTCGTCGCAGAAGACCCGCTCATTGATCTCTGGAAGTTTCCTCCATTGTTTGGTGAAAAAGGTGAGCCTGAACCAGACCTTCCGAAGTTTGGCGACCCGGAGCTGTATTCTTGATTGCTGAAGCTGTTACTGCGCGGCGTCGATCGCTGGTACCGAGGAGGCGTGACATAGTTCGGCGATGCGAAGGCAGAGCCTGGCGATTGGGGCGCCTGGACGCCAGCCTTCAAGCCCATGGAGGCGCGCTGTGAAGGGGTGAGAGGTATGTCGGCAATTTCATCGGGGTAGTAGCGACGGATGAGAGGGAGGAACGCGATGACGATGTTTGCGGTGAATACGATGCGGACGAGGAGGACGGCCCATGCGCTGTAGGGAACAGCTTTGACGACAGCGTTGATCGGCGTTCTGCTGCATGTTAGCATGACCCACGTTGGCAGTTGGTAAGGAACATACGCAGCGTATTCCAATAGCTTCACCTTCTCAGTGACTCTAGTACCATATACCGAGAGAAACAGGAAGCCTGCATTCAGGACAATGGCCCTGACGTTGCGCTCATCAAACGTGGTAGCGTACTGGCGGCGCGCAATCTCGTCAAACTTGGGATGTCGCCAGGAGCCATTGGGCGTATATGGCTGTTCTGTATGGGCGGATGGTGTCGCGACCTTTTGCGGAGTCGCAGGCTGCGCGTATCGGGCTACCGACATGTTGTGTGAAGCTTTTAGCTACTCGCGTTGATTGTTTATTTGGCCGAAAGGGAGTCGCAAGAGATGGACTGGTTCGCGCGTCGGACTACACTTTCACTGATGCTGCTGGGTTAGTAGTTAGTCTTGATAGCGTCGCGCGGCTACAGGCACATTCCGTCTGCCAAAGGGTGCCGCGGTGGTGAAGGTCAGCGTGGTTGTACAGCAGCCATGTTTTGGCAAGGGCGATCGGAGGACGGACATGCGAGCCGACAGGGGTCCCTTCACTAGCGGACCAATTCACCCCCGCCGTCATCCCGCAGCTGCCAGCCAAACCTCCGACTTCACTTCACTCATGCGACTTCAGCCATGGCGGGCACTCTAGAGCAGCTTGATCAGACCATCGGCGAGGTACTCGCAGGCTGGAACTTTGTCAGCACTCTCATCGCCTTCACCATCGTCGGCTTCCTGGCCTGGGTCATCTATGACAGCGCCGATGCCGACACACACCCGCTGCTGCTCGCAAGACAGGCAGTAGCTTCATACGTGAGGCAGCCGGGAGAGTCTGCTGTCTTCCGCTCCCCCGAAACTCCTCATGGCTGTACGAGCGCCCCACCATAGGTTTGCAGACGTTCCAGCTGACATTCAGCAGATCCTCTCCGTACCGGTCTTGCCGTAAGACCCCCAGGCGCTCCCATGTACTCTGCCGGCAAAGATGGGGATCTTCGGGATATCTGGCGACGTGTCACGGGCGAGATTCCTCTCGAGAAGGGCGCAAAGTCTAGCGGCACTGCAAACATCATGACCGTCTTCGGAAAGGAAGGCGTCACCGAGCACAAGGTCGAAGACATTACCAAGGAGATCGCTATCCTCGGAAAGCATCTTCAAGATCGTGGTGCTAAGAGAGTGGCCATCTACCTCCCCAACAGTCTCGAGTTCCTCTCCGCACTCTTTGCTGGTGCTTTCTTCGACTTCACGCCCATCTTGATCCCATACAACCAACCACACGAAACCCTTGCCGAACTCCTCCTTCAAACGAAAGCCGATGCCCTCATTGCCGAGGCAGGCTCTGTGCCTCTTGCCGAACTCAGTCAGGGCGTGTCCGGCCTGCGCTCCATCGTCTGGACTGTAGAGAAGACAAGCAGGCACATGGACTGGAGCGAGGTACCCGAAGGCATCGGCGGAAAGATCGATGTTGCTGTTTGGCATGAGCTCGTACAGGAACAGAAGAATGCCACTATACCGCTGCCGTCGAATCCCGGCAAGCCTCGAGATGTTGTCTTCCTCTGGCAAGAGGCCGTTGGAAAGCCGGCCGAGGTCGTCGAATTCACGCAACAGGTAAGTAAGATCATCATGTTGACATATGCACGTACTGATAGGAACAGAATCTGACCGCCGCCGTTGGTGCGCTTGTCACGTCCCTTCCTGCCGCCCACCGTCTAAATGCCTCGGATACGTTCCTCCCCGCAGATGCCTTTACACACTCCTACTGTCTGTGTCTGACGCTGGTTGCTCTGTTCTCTCACGCGACAGTCGTCATCCAGTCCGTTGCCGGTCCGGGTGTGGATCTTGAACTGGCTACACGCTCCATCGCCCCTACAGTTACAGTGGTCTCAGCCGAAACAGCTGCGAAGCTCCACAATACCACGAAGACTTCAGTAACGGGTGGCCCCCAGAAGTTGGCACATTACCTCGAGACGCGCATGTTGACTGCTGGCCGTCTGCCTACCGACAACCTCCTCACAAAGCTCAATGCGCCCAAGAGGGCGGCTGTCGGCACAACACCTGGGAAACTGCGCTTGGTCTTCGTGTCTGAGCGACAAGGCCTGAACACGCCACCACTTAGCTCAGAGGACCTTTCCGATCTGCGCATCTTCACCAAAGCACGTGTCGTATACGCCTTGACCACAGCCAAGGTAGTGGGAGCCGTTGCGCAAACCAACATCTACGACTACCGGAGGGAGACAGCATCGAACAAGCATAGCCACTTCGGTGTGCCCCTCAGTTGCGTGGAAATTAAGTTGAAGGATACACCACACCTCAAGACAACAGACGAGCAAACTGCGGGCGAGCTTGTCGTGACTGGCTCATCGGTCGTGGGTGGTGAAGTCCACCTAGGCGTGAATGCGACCATCCGAGATGACCATACTCTGGCGTATGTATAGCTAGCGCATTGAGCAAAACGCGATGAACTTGAACGTACTTCCCTTTACGAAACTTCTTCCAAATGGCCCTCATCCAATCTGCCGCTCAAGACTCTTAACATGCGTTCCGCTCAGCTCAACGACACTTCTCGTATGCGTGAGATTATGCGACTGACCCAGGAATCCAGGCCAGCATGTGCAGTAGTCGGCAGCGACGTGCATGCGGCCCAAGTACCGAGACACACTGATTTCCCCTCCTCCACAGACCTTTCTAACCGCTTGCACCCTTAGTGTGTGCTACGATACGCTGTGTCCCTTGACTATAACCACCAAGTACATGTGTATCTGTAGAGGAGATATCGTACCTATCGCGTCGCGTGGGGATCACCCTCTCTGGGGTAATTTCAGCCGAAGCGCCACCGAGCGGCGCCTTCGCTAAGACCGAACCGACTGGGGTGCTTATCTGCACCTGCACAACCGTCGAATGACAGCCAGCCCCATCTAGCAACGGTCGCATTTCCCAAGGACCGAGACCTTGGGTACAGCCGCTAGCCATTATGACAAGCTGTGTGAATGGCTGTTTGTTGAGCAAAAGGCTGCGAGCAAAGGCTCAAGGCGTTCGTCTAGTCAAGCTCAGCTGCTCAACCTTGTCTTAAACGATGGGTTGACGGCCGGCCTCATGGCGCTTATCTTATCGTCGTCTTGCCAGAGATATAGACGTAACGTCAATCCTGGGCGCCCGCTGTTCGGAGATCTGCACTGAGACTGTGCGTGCTGCTAGAGGATAAGAAGGCGCTTGTGTCCGTCGCGCGGAAAGACCCCCAAGGATAAAAGGTCCCTTCCATCTTTACAGCCCTTCCACGTTCTTGGTGGTTGGCACGGTAGGCTTCAGGATGCCGTTGATCGAGAAGCCGCATTGGACGCTCAGGGTTGAGCAACCCAAGAGCACGTTTGCGGAAGGCAATGCGCGATGGTAGGTCTGAATTGAGAACGGAGATGCGCGATGATGAAGTTTTTGTACTGATTGATGGTATACAGGACGAACAAAGATCTTGACCCTGTTCCGAGGCATGGTAGGAAGTGGGGTGTGACGAGCTTCATCTCGTATTGGGTGTCGGATGCATTCAAGTATGGTTTCTCCCATCTTTGTCAAACCTCAACAAATGTGAGATGCTAACAATGCTCCAGCGCCGCAACATGGCAATTCGCATCCAGTATCATCGCAATCGGTACATCCACCACTTTCCCACCAAATACAATCTGAATCAACTAACACCACCACCAGGCCTCACATGGCGCGAATCCCTCGGCATAGTCGCCCTGGCCTTCTTCATAATCTCTTTCGTCATCGCGCTAAACGGCGCAATCGGCGTCCTCCACCACGTCCCCTTCCCCGTCATCGCCCGCGCCTCCTGGGGTTTCTGGGGTTCCTACATCGCCATCGTCTCCCGCGCCATCCTGGCCATCTTCTGGTTCGCCATCCAAAACATGAACGGCGCGAATTCCGTGCGCGTCATGATTGGCGCCATCTGGCCCTCCTTCCTCACACTGGAGAACGGTATTCCCGAGAGCCAGGGCATCGATACAGCGACCATGATTAGTTTCTTCATCTTCTGGCTAGGCAGCGTGCCGTTTCTGGTTATGCATCCGAATGAGTTGAGGTGGTTGTTTATGGCTAAGAGTATTATTGTGCCGATTGCGTGGATTGCGATTTTGATCTGGGCGTTTGTGAGTACGGATGGTGGGGGTGAGATGTGGAATCAGAAGGCTACGTTGACGGGGAGTGCGTATTCGTGGGGGTTCTTGTCGAGTTTGACGAGTGTTATTGGGAATTATGCTACGTTGTCTGTGAATCAGGTAAGTTCAATTCGCTCTCCCCTGCGGGCTTCGACGAAGCAGAAGGTTTTGGACACATGCTAATCGTAACCACAGTCCGACTTCTCCCGCTACTCTCGCGTCTCGGTAAAATGGCAATGCATCTACGTCCCCTTCCTACCCATAGTCTTCACCTTCATCGCCTTCATCGGCGTAGCCGCCACATCCGCCGGCGCCGTCAAATACGGCACTCTGGACTGGGACCCCATGGCCCTCATCGCCCACTGGGACAATCGCGCCGCCCGTTTTTTCGCCGCCTTCTCCTTCGCCCTCGCCGCCCTCGGTGTCAACATCTCTGCCAACTCGCTCTCCGCCGCAAACGACCTGACCGCCCTGTTCCCCCGCTACGTCAATATCCGTCGCGGCCAGCTCCTCTGTGCGGTTCTCTGTTGGGCGCTTGTTCCCTGGAAGATTCTCGCGTCGGCGGGTAGCTTTTTGAACTTCATGGCTGCTTATGCGATTTTCCTGGGGCCGATCGCGGCGATTATGGTTGTGGACTTTTGGGTTGTGCATCGTGGGAAGTACGATACTTTGGCGCTGTACCAGTATCATGGTATCTACAAGTACACCGGCGGTTGCAACTGGCGCGCTATCGTCGCTTTTCTCGTTGGCGTTGCACCGAATATGCCGGGGTTCATCCAATCTATCAATCCGGCTATCGACGCTGGTGTCGGTGCTCGGCCGTATAGCTTCGGGTGGTTGCTGGGTTTCACGGCGACGGCGCTGGTGTATGCGTTGTTGGAGATGGTTGTTGCGCCACCGAAGGAGACGTTCATTGACAGGGCGGTGTATCCTGATGAAATCTACGATGAAGCGGGTGTGGTGGATGAGGGGATTAGTGTGGGGAGTGGAGAGGAAGGGAGGGCGGAGAAGACGGGGTGGAAGGCGAAGATGACGAGGATGTTGTAGATGGTAGCATGAGTTCTTGAAGACCCAGACATGGGGAGAATACGTCTGGTTTTGTGAAGATATATCTAAGCGTTGTGAGAGACGTTCTTTCGATCTTCAACACGTCCCTTCTCCAAGTAGGTGAAAAGTGAGCTCAATTCGACATGTAGATTGTATTCGATGGATTATAATAAGGATATGTAAAGGGAAAGAGCGTTACTTCGTCCATGACAATACGCTGACAAAACCATACATACTCTGATTCAAGACTGAGTTCCTAGCCAAGATAATAGGGAATAGACATCACATGCCCACCTCCTCTATCTCCTCACAACCCCACAACAACCCCCATCACCGCAACCAAGACATAACCCCCGATCCCCACCGTCCCTGTCCCCTGCGCTCCACTCCCCGCATCCCCATTCTGACTCACTTCCGCACTTGCAGCATTAACCTGCAACCCATACGCCGTGGTCGTAACCAGCGTCCCACTAACCGTCGTAGTAACAACACTCGTCGCCGTCGTACTAGCCTCGCACCCGCTCCAGCTGGTCCAGGGCGCAGAACTACTCCAGGGCCCTGCTGTCCAGCCAGGCCAGTCAGATGGCGGACACGCACTGCCGTCCCACCATGCGGTCCAGGGGCCGGACCGCCAGTCTGAGCGTGTTGACCAGTCGCTGTAGGGGCCGAAGTTGGAGGGGCCGAAGGGGCCGGGACCGTCTGGGCCTGGAGGTGGGGGTTAGTAGGGGTTTTGGTTGGGGAGGGAGGGGAGGGGGTATGAGGAAGGGATTGGAATGGAAGCTATCTTACCTCCCCAGTGTCTTCCCGGTCCTCCAGGGCCATGTGGTCCGCCAGGCCCCCAGGGTCCCTGACCCGGTCCGTAGCTACCAGTTGGCCAGGGTGCGGCGGTTAGAGTCGAAGGGATCTTTCCGGCGGAGAGGAGGGATTCATAGATTGAAGACCATTTCCCAGGGTCGGAGGATGCCCATGGTGGACCGGAACCATACCACGGATCAGTTGATGTAGGAGCAGGCGTGATGCTTTGACCGAGGATAGGCGCGATGAGCGCTGTGATGGTTGTGAAGGTAAACTTCATGGTGGTGGTATTGGCGTCGTGATGTTTGTTTCTGTGTTTGGAGAAACGTTGTTGTTATGTCGTGTAGATGTAGTAACAAACAGTATGCGGTGCTTGACTCCGTGTAACGATACCCAGACCTGTCAGTGTCGTGCCTGTGTATCCGAAACTGCAAAACAACATTTCCAACACGCGAACACCGCAGCATACAAATACCCTTAGACACGACATACGCGGCCCACTCGTTCATTGGACGCCATCATAGCTTACCTGCTACTCCGTCATAGAAACGCGTCCGGAGGGGGCCCGCGAGGCTCAGCTGAGGTTAGTCCACCTTACGCTGGATGGTAAAGAAGCGTAGGATCAGAGATGACAAGCAACAACGCTTACAAGCTTACGCGTCTGCAAGCCTATACACGTACTGTCTCGGCAGTCTGACGCGTTTCCCGAAAAATCGTCATTGGCATGGTGGTGATGCAGGGTCAGGCTTTCAGCCTTGTGGCATGCCGAAGCGGAGCGTAGTGGAGTTCGCAAACAGGCGATCAAAGCTTGACGACGAACTTGCATTGGCCGAACATGGACAGGGCAATGGGTGATTGGGTAAGATGGGTATATCGAAAAATGGGCTTGCGACTATAAACAGAAAGGGCGGCGTGAGATGTGCTGCAGCGTGCTTTTTCGGAGAATGGAGGTGGGGAGAAAACGCGGAGAAACGTGCTGTGGTATTACCGCGCGTGCATATGTCGGTTGTTGGAATTGCGTGCGTCTCTCGCGTTGTCAAAGGGACGAACTGAGATTAGGACGGCTCAACACGATCAGGCAGCTGCAGCCATTGTGTTCGTTGCGCATTCAATTTGGCAATGAAGCGTCGCAAGTTGAGGTTGAGTCGAGAGAACTACACGCAAACGTATGATGCAGAGACCCCACTGTCGATCATCGGCGGAGACGGAGGCACAAGCACCGACGAGACGCTCACTCTGACACCACCATCGCTACTCGATTACACTCGAGTATGACTTGTGTGCGACAGTGTACGCGTCCTGTTGATATTAGAATTGAGTAATACACCGTCTCGTGACGCTGATTGACCTTTAGTAGCTGCAAGACTATCATGCCATGTTACCCTTGAATCATTGTCTCGTAATGATAACATCGTTTTCATGTCAGACCGAAACCAGCCTCAAAACTGGTAAGATGAAAGTTAGGAAGTTGAGCAATTCATAAGGTTGCAAACACAATGAGGCGGACAGCGCATGCATAGCTACACTGCATGGAGGTACGTTGTCTTATGTCGCATATGGAGTTTGGTACTAGCATGTCGTGTACGTGCATGTCAGGCACAACACGTTGACGAATGCGCCAAGTCGATTGGTACTTCCTCAGACCCTACAATTCCTCACTCGTAGTCAGATGCCATCGTATCTCGTCATGAGACGCATTCAACGATGCAGTGCACATGGAATGCATGTTTCATAGTCGTATTGATATATTCATCGCCAGCGCCCTCTTAGCAGTACCTAGTTCACATCGGGTAACCGCACAGCGATGTCGCCTGACTGTGTAATGTATCGTACCCAAGGTAGCGACGGGTATTGCAACTGCGCGTATGTTAGCCACTGCCTATTCGATTGCGATGCTTTGTCCTTACCTTTGGCTCGATGATCTTCAGATACCGCACTTGGATACCTGATGTGGTAAAGTACGGAATCTCGAACTTGACATTGATGGGCCTCTTGGCCTTTCCGCCGCCAACACCACCCATGCTACCACCGAAGCCTCCCATCATACCGCCACCCTTCTCGTCATCACCGCGCACCGATGGCAAACCAAGTTCAGCGCGCATGAGGAACTCCTTGCCACCACCAAACTGCTTGATCTTCCACACTATGGAGGATGTCTCAGGCGCGTAGTGTACGGTGCCAATGTTTGTGCGGAAGCGAGGGGTGTCAGCGTCTTCGGGGACAGGAATCGAGATCTGGACGTTATTGGCGGTGCTTCGTCGCTTAAACTGCGCTCGTGCCTAAAGAGTGTCAGTCTATCAAATCTGGTAATCAGGGACCTGCCTACCTTCAGCATGTACTCGATCCTGCTACCTGAATGGCTCTCGACTATGCACTCTACCCAGATGAGAGGCTTGACTTGTGTGTTCAGGCGGTAGCTCATCAGCTCAAACTCGCCATCTGGTGGAATGAAGCTGATGGTCCTGTCGTTCTCGAATCTCGATAACCGTACGCACTGGTGAAATTTGACATCCTCCATCTCAACGGCCTTTCCTCGTGTAGCCCTTCCGGTGGTCTCGAACATGGCTTTGTCATTCAGACCTAGTCGCAACTCAGGCATACCCGACAGGTAGCACTTCATCTTGACAGCACCCAGAATCTCCGATCGTAGCACGCTGCCGGTCGCGGAAACGAGGAGATTGAGCGATTCGATGACGTCGAGAAAGACTTCGTTCTTGCGGTATCGGATGCCTTCGCTTCGCCAGCTGACGGCGTTTGTGACTGCGATGGGTGGACGTGCGATTTCGAGCTTGTGCGACTCTTGTGTGATGTATCTGCAGACTTGTTGTTATTATGGGGCCATGGCATAGCTGAATGGAATGCATACTCTTGCAATATCTTGGTCTCGGTGGTTTGCGGGTAGCCAAAGTCCATCATCTCATCTAGCAGTTCGTAGATAACGACAAAGTTGTCTCTTATGCTCTCTTCTTCAAGCTCTTTGAAGTATTCTGTAAAGACCTCGACGATCTTGTGGAGGAACAGGAGAATCTCGGCCGCATTAGTGTTCCGCTTGGTAAGGGCGAGGAGGTATAGGTTGTTGTGGCGGATGTAGAGGTAATTGATGCCTTCGCTGGAGAAGCATGGTGGGACTGCCGAGCTCTCGTCTTCGGCCTCGCTCAGTAGAATGGGGAATTTCTCGACGGCTGACATGGGGATGTCACCGCGGTAGTTGCGCGCCAGAAGGGTCTATGCGATGGTCAATAAGTAGCCCTCCCAGAGGCCTGACCGCCATACCTTGCCCTTGAGGTCGAGAAAAAACACCGCCGACGCCATGGTGAGAGAGTGTGAGTGATTTAAAGAAGAGGAGAAGAAGAAGCAACTATCGGGTCATTGTGCGCAAGGAAAGGGCGATCGAGGGGTATATGTGCTATGTCTTGGTCGCGTCTCGGTGATGCCAGAGTAATTGCGGCTCTTCCCGCGCGCCAAGACTCCCCAACGCACTAGGCCGCGACAGTCTCGACGCTGCTACTGATGTCTGAGTTCGTTGTATCTTTTATATCGCACATCCTATCTTGGTTTACATACTCGTCCTCCTATGCCAATGTGTTGTGATTGCATTACATCCATACAGGCTCATACTGTAACGAGCCGCTTTAGCTGAGAACAGCCTTTGCCCCGCATTAGCGAACATGAGGCAGCACAATGGCCGTCCTTCGCGCTCAACGTCTGCTTCGTCATCGGATTACAGCTCCATGCCATCACAATGTCACTTTGCTATCTTTGCAGCGGTCTAACTTTCGCCAATCTCTATCCCCCGAACTTCTATCGTCATGCCGATAACATGGCTGTACTGCAGGCTTCAATTGCAGGCTGCCGTCTCTGCAGGATGCTGTACGGTTCCATCAATGAACCCAAGGAGCATACAAGGCAGCCAGAACTTCGTTTTGAAGGCGCCACCGATGTTTGCATCACCTCTCGTGAAGATCGCGAAGGAAGTTCTGTAAAATTGCAAATCGTCCCCGGCGATCTTTATCCGTGGCAGCCGGAGAGGGAAGGCGCTTCACACGTAGGTATCTGGATGAAGTCGAAATGGATGGTAGCTTCTTTGATTCTGTCGGTCGAGGAAGGTAATAAAGCATGTCGTTGTATCCTCCATTATCTAATCATCTTCCCTAGGTGACGCGTTAGGCTCAGAGCCCTTCCTGCCCGGCAAAGCACACTCCTTCATTTTCGGTCGCGTCCAACTGAACGACTTGCCTTCCCAGGCGTATTTCGACGTCATCAAGCGCTGGCTGGCTAACTGTGAGGCCAACCACACAATGTGTGGCCATGATATCCCAGAATTGCCAAAGCGGGTGATACACGTGGCCGAAGAGGGTAAAAACCCGTATCTTGTACGGGGAGAGAGTATCTACGCTCGCTATGCGGCACTGAGTCATTGTTGGGGCCATTCAAGAGAAGGGATGACCACGACTAAGAATCTGGAAGCACATATGCATGCCATAGGCTGGTCCACGCTTCCGAAGACATTCAAGGACGCCATAATTACCTGTCGTCAGCTTGGTATCAAGTATATATTCATCGATAGGCTGTGCATTGTGCAAGATTCCAAAGTCGACTGGGAAGAGCAGTCTGCGCTCATGGGCTCAATCTACTATGATAGCACCCTGACACTGGCAGCATCAGTCTCCAATGACTCCTCAACCGGACTCTTTGTTCCTTTTCGTCCATCTGGGAACTTCAGGAACGATGTTGTCCCACTACCCCCATCGTTCGGGAACCACAAAGGCCAAGCTTTCCTCACTGCCTTCACCTTCGTCGATGGGCGTATGCGCCAGCCAACAGACAAAGCGAGATTCAATATTTTGAATACAAGGGCATGGGTGATGCAGGAGAGGTACCTATCCCGAAGGTCGCTTTGTTTTGTTGAACATGAGGTGATTTGGTGCTGCGGTGAAGTTTATAAGGATCACGCAGGGCATCTCATCGGCGTGAGGAACTCCCTGAACGTACGAACGGGACTGAAAGCACTAACCAGGGTCTACGAGAGGTCCTGGCTCCTTGAGGGCCCAGAGGATCAGGATGACGAGGAAGTAGGAATATGTTCAAAAAAAGGCGGTTTCGTCTGTACCGTTAATCAGGGGGATGCTGTTGACGAAGATCTTTGCCTTAGTACGTCAGAGTCACTGCCCGTTTTGGTTCATGTTACTCAAGGCGGAAAAGCCGATCATATCCTCGATCTGCGCGCACCTGTGTATCGCACTCGTACTCCGCCGACCTCGTTCCGGCCGAGCGACGACCCCGAGTTCTACACGTTCCTCCTATACATCATACGATTTTCAATACACAGCCTGTGGTACTCCATAGTATCCGAGTACAACTCTCGTCAGCTTACATTCCCCTCGGACAAGCTCCCAGCCATGGCAGGCATAGCGTCACGCGTCCAGGAAATTACACATGATGACTACCTCGCGGGCCACTGGCGCAAAGAGTTGGAGCGTTCGCTGTTCTGGGACACTATCACAATAGATCCTCGCGATCCTCCCGCGAGAGCGCCAAAATATCGAGCGCCTTCTTGGAGCTGGGCCAGCGTTGATGGGAAAATAGGTTGGCTTTCCCCCTATCTAGCTTCCCACGAATTTATTCCTCCGCCCATCCAGATAATCGAAGCGAGTACACAAGTCGACGGCACGAATTCCTTTGGATCCGTCACCAACGCAAAATTCAGTATCAAAGCTCGCTGCGTGAAAGCTTTATGGAACGCCGAACGTTTCGAATTTCAGTTGGCAGGATCCTTTGCAACCTCGAAACTTGTACTAGGTCTGGGTAGACTACAGCTCTCCAATTCGAGTAGTCTAGGCGGTACTTCGGCTGGGTTTTGGGTCTATGACGATCGAAAGCATGGTGTTCTACCTGGCCCGCCTCTCGGTCTTTTCCCCTCAGACGAAGAGTTGGACCGCAGGTTGACGTGCCGACTTCCGATGGATCATCCCGCGTATGGTGGTTCCTTTGTTGGCCTTACGAAAATCCCAGTACTGGAGAGGGTTACACATATCCCAGAGGAGCTCACCTTCGTCAAAGGATTTACTAGGAAGCAATTCGAAGTCTCCTTCGTCGACGTTTTGGTGTTGGCGGCAGCCGAGAACGGGCAGGGTCGGTTCAGAAGAGTTGGCACAGGGACACTGTACAGTTGGGATGAAGAGGCGGAGAGTGTGGAGACTTTGGCCATTGTATGAGCGAAAGCTTTCACCACTTCGTCGATCTGGTTGCTGCGCGATCCTCTTCAAAGTTCCGACTACTCCAGGAGGATCATTGAGGATATCAACTGGAAAACCATATGGACATCCCCTATACTGTCATTCACTCTGCATTGCCTGTTTGGCAATGTCGTCTTACGTTGCGCATGCTAGCAGACCTTTCTCACAATGTGCCTCCGATACTACGACGCACGTTGTATTCTGACAGATTGTCAGAGCAGGCAATGAAATGGCGACAAAATTCTTCACGAGTTCAACCCAACAGCAAACAAATTCCAGGCCGCTTCATTCGAGCAACACGAAGACACCGAAACAAGATGAGCGAAAACCCGATTACCAGCATTTTCAACCACATTCTCACAACCAAACTATATGCTTTTCCACGAGGCCCAACGGAGGCGCAAGAGTTTCTGACCGCCGTGTTCCGTGCCCCGTTGCAACGTCTGGGCTTTCCGTCTCAGCCCATACCATCTCAAACCGGAGTATTTGATACATGGTCCATCCGGGAAATCGATGACGTGGAAGACGCTACCTGGACAGATGACGATGATTGGAACGCGATATTTCTACGTGACAGCATGGAGGAGCTTTTTGACCAGCGTTTTGGAAAAGACAGCCCAATGTACGCCAACTGGAATGGCCATATCAAGCGTTCAATGGGTAAGGCTCACACCCTGACTCTTCTGGACGCTGCTGCAACCACTCCTCGGTCACATTGGTCTGAGGATATTAGAGCTACAGTGGAAGCCTTCACTGCACTTCTTAGAGCCTTCCACAATGTCAAGGGAATTGTCTGGACTAATTACCCAACCGAAGACGCTCTCGATGGCCGCCTCGGTCGATGCAACGACTACGCCTTCATCCAGCGACTTATATTCAACGAGTGTCGTCTTTACGGAAAGTCGCTAGATGAATACGAAGCCAGCATGCGTCAAATACGGGAGAAATTTGGTATACCAGTGGAATTCGATCTCACCGAAGAACTGCAACGGATTGAGATGGCCTATAACCAGCAACACTACGAAATCGAAGAAAGGTTATCGGAAGCGTCAGAAATGGAACGGGTAGGCCCGATGGTTCCTGTCACCGATGTGTCCACAGAGATAGAGGACCCAGAAGGCGTGGACTGCGTAGTTTGTCGGTCAGATATCTGCCCCTCCCCCGGAGTACTGACTGTTCCTTGCCGACATGCCTATCATAAGGAGTGTCTGGAAATCTGGATTCATGCTGGGCAAGGGGCTAGCCATCTTTGCCCCTACTGTCGCACAGAGTTATTTCCCGAACCGGAGTATGAGGAACTTTTTCGTAACTACGAGGAAGAGCGTAACAACATTGAGGACCAATTGTACTGGCACTCTTGGATACAAAAGTCGGCGGAATGGTTTGCGGGTGAGCTGGCCATGCAGAGGGGGTATGAGAGGTCAGAGACAAAGCAGTTGGACTTACAGTGGCTTCGAAAGATAGGCGCACTCATTGCTTCGGGTAGTTCGGGGAAAGGATAGCTTCACCCGTAAATACTTTTGGCGCATAACCAGGTAATCGGGTTTGGCATTAGTATTTGATTGTGAAATCTATTTCTTATTAAACAAAGGATGCACTTGGACTTTGCGACGTGAAGGTTGAGAGGCACATTCGGCAGGACTGTCCAGGTGACTAGCTGCTACCGATCGCCTCAGCATACCATGATGGCTACCTAGGCAACATGGTTCTGGCACTTTCCCTGCCTACTTATCTGCGTGTGTAGTATGGATACTTCGTTCACCGCGCAACAGGCACCAATCACGTGCGGGGTGTGAACGGGCTGCCCCACTCGCTCCGTCCTCGTGGTAGAACAAACACGTGAGGCCGGTACCTTCCATTTCCGAACCTTTCCACTCCATCCCACTCTCGAGTTACCGCGACCGGCAAACTCAATAGTAACCTCTACAAGCTTGCGCAATCATGTCCGCCGAAGCTCAAGATTTGGTCCCGCCAATAAACCATGCGCCGGCAAGCGCCGCAGGTATGTACCTCACCTACATGCCCTGCATTGATTCTGAAATTATTTACGCCGAGCCTCTTCACCTTGAGATCTTCTGCTAACGATGCCAGTATATCGTCGTGTGCGTACACACATACGTAGCCTACGAGACTTGCGCAAGTTCGGCTACAGGCACACAAACCCCAAAGACGTACTTTCCATGACACCCGCAGAACTTCGGAAGCTAGAGCAGCAGCACTTTCCAAGTCCAGCAAACACCGCTCGTCTCGCGGGCATGAGCGATGAAGAGACTGATCAACAAGCCGATGCCGCGCGGCGGTGGCTACTGGTGATGCTCGACTGTCATGACAGAACAATGACCCAGGAACACGAAATAAGAATGTTCAGATTCGCTGTAGAGAAGCAGATGGAAGAACGGGAAAAGGACTGGACAGATCTGGAACGACTGTACATGGCACTCGCAAACAGCAATCTCGCATCGCCGCAAGAGCGATTGCAGGCAGCTTTCGTGACCGTGCTTCACTTTGACTACCCGCAACGCTGGCGAGACATTAATGAGGTCGCCCAAAAGCTTGACGAACGTCTGAAGCGTGCCTCCGACATGGACGCTGTGTTAGATGAGACACGCGATGTTATAGTCGCCAGAACCGAATTAACCAACGTCGACCATTTCGCGTGCGCCATTCCACTTTCACTACTCACCGTCACAGCAGAAAACACTTCTGTGGTCGATGACAATGCCGGCTGCTGCCCGATCTGCCAACTCTCATACACCTCATTCCAAGATTCCTCTATTCTACAACTGTTAGGTGACTATCCAGTGCGAATCAAGCAATGCGGTCATATCATCGGGAAATCATGTCTAGAGCAGTGGATGAGAACGCCAAAGATCGACGAAGCAAAATACCCACATCGCACATGTCCATGCTGCCGTGTCAAGATCGAAGGTGTGAAGTCGCCCTCAGTACCTCGTGGGCTACTGGATCATCTGAAGACCGATCGACGAGCCATGGAAACAGTAAGAGAGTTGCTCTATGGGTATGATATGGACCTGGAAGAGTGTCTGAGCGCCATCAGCGCGTGCATTAGCGACGAGATCGCCTGCGAGGAGCTGGTGGCTGAGCTTGGACGGAATGATGGAGAGCAAGACAACCAGATACTGAAGGACAAACTTGCGAATCTGGAGAAGGAGAAACGGGCTTGGGGATTTAGGGGAAATGGAATTTGGAAAAGGCTGCGAGAGGAATGGATGAACAGCGGTGTTACCCGGAAGGCTTGAGGAGAACGACAGCCATGTCTCTGGATATCGCCGGGAGTCCTCTGGTACCATTCGGACTTTCGCGCTCATGCTCAACAAGAAACACAATACCGTGGGCTCGGACGAAGGCATGCGGATCTCGTGGATATCAGAAAGGGCCGAACGAGCAGCTCGTATCTAGGAGCTCTTGGCTCACGAGGCAGTGCAAGCTGATGAGGCATTTTCTTTCAACCACTTCAGTCTATCTCGAGTATACTCCGTAGTACAACAAGCTTCACGAGGAAAGCTCGCTCAACAGCCAAGCAATGATAGATCGACATACCAAATGTTAAAAACCACGCATCACGAGGGGTAAACAGCCCCGCCGATGAAGTATATCGCGCACACAGCCCCCGTCTGTCAAGTGTAGCTTCGTTCAACACCAAGTAAGGGCGTGCATGTGCATACACCGGCAACAAGTTTCCTCAGCGCGAGGTTTGCTCCCTCATATATAATTCTGGGCCCGCCGTTCGCGCAGTACAGATCACGACGTCACGTGCCCCACATAATGACCCTTGATTTCTCCACGTTCTCCGTGCTCTAGACCCAGAAGCAGCTACACACTTGCGCATCGCCAGGGTCTAGGCTATTGAGGCTGAGTACATAAGCCAATAAACTGTGGCGCGGGCGGCTTTCTGATTGGTTCCAGCGTATGCAGGTAGGAAGGGTAGATGACGTCTTGTTTGTGAGGGTCGCGTGTGCCGCCGCTTATCAACGCAGCAGCTGTTGCTGGGCAAGGCTTGGCCTATGACGATGTATAATGCGTGTGAAAAACAAACATAGGGAGCCCGTTCTGTCGCTGCTACATCCCACGCAAAAACTCCATTCATTACGCAAAAATCAAGTATGAGCGTTAACATTATTGATGTTGGTGTCAGCAGGGTGCGTTGTGTGTTCCTTGCATGCTCTTCCCGCTCTTCTAGATTCCGGTTCTTCCGAGCTGAGACCGAGATCTCTTTACTAACGTTGTTCCCCACAGATTCTGGGTGCGAGAGAAGATCAGGAAGACCGTTATGTTACCTTGACGCCGGGTTCAATCAAGTCACGGAAAGAACTCGCTGTCTTTGCCGTGTATGATGGCCAGTAAGCAGCGTCACACAAAATCCCAAAATGTGGCTTGTAAGCTAACGACGGGGTCGCAGTGGGGGTACAGAAACGGTAAACCATGTTGCAGAGCATCTGCATACACACCTGGAACAACACATCGCCATCCAAAAGCCGTCCAATGTAGCCGAGTATAAGCACGCGATACAGGGAGCTCTGCTGGCTGTAGACCGCGATCTAGACCACGCCAACCTAGACGGAGGCTCAACCGTTTCTCTCGTTCTCATCGACACAAAGCAGAGCTTGCTCATACAGGCGAACTTGGGAGACAGCCACGTCTTCTTCGCAGACCACGAGCCCCAATCCCCGCAATCGCTATCGCCACAGTCGCCCACGCGCGTTGACTCCGGCGTCAGCTCCAGCGGCTGGAACGTAGAAGCGCTCAGCGAAGAGCACGCACCCGACAGCCCGCTGGAGAAGCGAAGAGTAGAAAATGCCGGCGGCGAGATCAACTACCGCTCCGGCATCGCTCGCATCGGCGGCGTGAGCATGTCGCGCGCCCTCGGCGATCTGGACTACAAGAAACCGCGCGTGAACCGTCTAGCAGGCCACGACCTCTCCGACCTCATCGGCGTAGAAACCGGCCTCGCACCAGGAAAAACCGCAGTCCACGACCTCGTCTCCAACAAAGCGCATTTCACCACCCGCACCCTGCACGGCCAATCGCTCATTCTCCTCGCGTCGGACGGCGTTGGATCGGCGAAGGAGGCGGAGGAATGCACAAGGCTGGCGGTTGATGCGTGGCAATCTGGGAAGGAAGCCAAGGAGATTGCGGAGGAGTTGACGTCAAGAGAGGGACAGATGAAGGGCGCGGATAACTGTACTGTTCTTGTTGTTGTGCTGGATACGGAGAGTAAGGGTCGGAGGAGTATAGATAGTGGAAGGCGGAGTATGGATATTGGGATGGAAGGGGGTGGGTCGAGGAGGAGAAGGAGATCGAGTATTGCTAGCTTGAAGGACTGGATACGAGATCGTTAGGTGACGGTTCGATATACCGCGGCTGTGTGATACGGGAAGAGGGGAAAAGATTGAGCACATTGAAGGGTCAGAGGGTTTATCAAAGCTTTATCGGCCTGGTTTGGTGCAGCAAAGGCGTTTTGGTTGAGGCTGGGTATGTCTCTTAGTTCCTTTTTTCGCTGTTGTATCAATATATCAACATAACAAAGGATTCGATCAACATCATCGATATCAAGACTCGAGCAATGAATCACTACGTCAATGCTAAAATTAATCAAAAGCTTCATTATTATCGCGGCATGCCACGCTAGTGCGCTACTATGCTCATCCGCTATTCGCTCAATCGTTTCAACCATCGCTAGTACGACTAACGTATCAACTGGTTCTCAACGATTACTATAAAAGCGTTGAACATCGAGGGGGTATATCCATGCATGCCAGGTCAAGCTCCTAAACGCCCAGAACATATCTCTTGAACACAGCCAGAACCATCGCGCCTATCGTCGATTCCAAGGAACCCATCTTTCCAGAGTTCGCTGTTCTCAACGAGCCAACGTCTGCGTCGCCTAAACCTTCCGTCCCTTCGCCATCTTAACACCCTGCATCAGCGGGTCCTCATCAACAGTCCAAGTCTGAGCATCGAGCCTCGCCCGCTTCTCTTCGCGCGTCTCACCGAATGCCTCAGCCCTCTTGCCAGTCTTCTTGGTACTCTGCATGGGCTCCATGGACACGGGAGTGCCAACACGAGAGCCGCCAACCGCAGGAGTAGGCAGCGAAGTATCAGTAAGAGCAGGCGGGGAAGTAACTTCATCATCAGCGTCGATCTCGTTCAGCTGACGCTGCGCCTCTTCGCGCTCCTGCGACCAAATGTCATGCTGATCTTTGTACTGCTTCTCCATGTTCGCGATCCAGTCTTTCTGCTCCGCGCTCTCCTCACCCGATTCGACACAGGTGGGACACTTGATGTAGAAGCCACCGGTTGTGTGCTGCTCGCCCATGAGCTCGAATTCCGGAAGGGTGTCGCCGATCAGCTCGGTCTCGTCCCAGTCGAGACAATCTTCGCAGAAGCCTTGTGGACACCAGCGGCAACGGAAGATGAGACCGCCGGCATCGTTGGTGGTTTTGCCGCAATCAGTGCAGTTATGCTGGGAACAGTAGAAACCGCTGAAGCCCTTGACCTTGGCTTTGTATTGGGAATCGAGACAGTCGAAATGGTAAGCACGGGGGCAGCTCTTGCACTCAACCAAGTGTCCAGTATCTGCGTCTTCGAAGCAGGCGAGACAGTGGTCTTCATGAGTGATTTCGCGACGCTTCTCGCGGACCGGTTCAGCGAGGCGGGGATCTTTACCCGCGAATGTCGGTACGGCTTCCCAGTCACCACAGTTCATGGACTCTTTGTTGATAGCAAAGCCGTCCACCATGACGGTAGTGTTCTTTCCCTTGCGGCGATCCTCGCGAGTGATGGTGTCTGGAAGGATGTTTGCGGCTGAGGTGTTGGCCTTCCAGCTGGTGTCAAGCTGGCGCTGATGACGCTTGCCTTCGAACACGGCGCATTCAACTCGCTCCATGGTAGAGAGCCATTTGTCTTCATCGACTTCAGAGTGTGTCGCTGAATCGGTCAAATCAGCAGGGGCATCGCGGCACTTGGCCATCATAGTCTCCAGATCCCAAGACACCATCTCTTTGACATCGATTTCCGGATGCGAAAGTGCCTGGGCACCTCGTCGTACAAGCGTCTTGAGCTGCGTGGCATCCATTTGTGGCAAGTCTTCACTCAGAGACGGACGTCCAGCCTTCTTGGTATCGGCAATCTGCTTGCCATGCACGCTCTGCATCGACTCCGTGATCTTTGCCGAGAGGTAGAGCTTCTTGCGAATGCGACCCATCATTTGCTCTTCGACAGTACCCTGGGTACAGAGCTTGTAGATAGTCACCTTCTTGGTCTGCCCAATGCGATGAGCTCGAGCCTCAGCCTGAAGTGTAATCTGTGGATTCCAGTCTTCGTCAAGGAAGATAACGTCCTGGGCGCTCGTGAGGTTGATACCCAAGCCACCGGCGCGGGTCGAGAGGAGCATGACCTTGTAATCCGAGTCCTTCTGGTTGAAAAGGCGGATGTCCAAGTTACGCCGAGCTCGAGCTGTGCTACCGTCTAGACGAAGCGACTTGAAGCGCTCTCCATGGTTGCTGATGAGAGACAAGAGATCTTCACAATAGTCGAGCGTGCGAGTGAAGCCAGAGAAGATGAGGACCTTCTTGCCTTCGTTGAATACCGTGTGCTTGAGAAGCTTCTCCAAGAGGATGAACTTGCCGGATGCGCGAATGATGTGGTCGCTGAGGTAGTAGGGATCGGGTGAGACACCGGGGAGTAAGTACGGATGCGAGCAGCACTTCCGTAGCTGCATGACGAGGTTCATCAGTTTCTTCCAGGCGCCCTTGTTGGTGTCGGTGTCGGTCTGCTCCTTCGCCACGGCTTCTTGCAGAATTTTGGTGGTTTCTTCCCAATCACCCTCGGCACCGCCGGAGTTGACTACCTTGTCTACTTCCTCCATCTTTGCCAATAGCTTGTTCTCTTCGATATCCTGCTCGATGGCGGCCTTCTCTTTGGATTTGCCATCAGCGAAGAGCTCGTCGAGCATACCATCGTCCATACGTGTCAGGAGACGGGTGTACCAGAACTTCTGCATAGGAGTCAAAGGTACGTATAGCAAGATTTCTTCCTTGGGCGGGAGGCCGAGGTTGACTGACGGCGAGTCCTTCATACGTCGCAACATGATGAGTTCGAGCAAGCGGCGAGCGTCTGTCATGGTTTGCTTGTTCGCTTTGCCCTTGCTGAGATCGAAGGACTCTTTGAAAAGTGTCTCGGTCTTGTCGTCGAAGACGTTGGGGTACAGCCATGTCAGAAGCGACCACATCTCGACCAAGTTGTTCTGAAGTGGTGTTCCAGTCAAGATGAGACGATACTCGGCACTGATGCTCTGAAGGGCTGTGGAGATCTGGGTGACACTGCTCTTGATCTTGTGTCCTTCATCCAAGACGACGTAGCGCCAGGCGAAGCTATGTTTGAACCATGATTGCTCAGCCTGGAAAGTCTCGTATGTCGTGACAACAATCTTGTAGTTGTCAGATTGCTGGTCGTTGGAGGTGAGCTTGGCCGCCTTTCGGCCAGCCTTGCGCGAGGCTTTCCGATCTTTGGCGCGCGAGGTTTCATTGCCCTTCATGTCCTCCATGCCAGCTATGACGCGCTTCAAGCGGGTTCGCTCGGTGACGGCGCCGTGGAAGCGCATGACCTTGAGTTGTGGTACCCATCTCTGGGCCTCGGTGACCCACGAGTTGAGTACACTGAGGGGGCAGATAACGAGATAAGGGCGAAGTTCTTCTGAGGTGACACCGTTCTTCTCGTCCAGCTCTTCAAGATACTGGAACAGCGACAATGTCTGTAGCGTCTTTCCGAGACCCATCTCGTCGCCGAGTATACCGGAGAAACCGTTGTTATACAGGTGGACCAAGTAGGACAGGCCAGATAGTTGGTACGGCTTCATGACAGCGGTGACGCCTTTAGGTTGCTCCTGAAGCTCTTCGTACTCGACAATGGGCTGCGCATCGCCCTGGGCGACAAGCTTCGCGACCTGGTTGTTCTTAGGCAAAAGTGGGAGGAAAAGGTCTTTGTTGGCAACGAGGAAGCTGTTCGCTCTCGCCTTGGTCTTCTTAGCAATGTCATCGCGGAGACGGGCACGAGCGGTGTCGAGGTTGGGCGGCGGCCGGGCTGACTTGCGACGGGGTGGTGACGGGGTAGGCATGGTGTCGGACTCCAAGATGGTGCTCTTCCTGTCGCGCGTGCTCCGACGAAGTCCGCCAGATTGTTCGCGCTCCTTCTTACGCTTCTCCATCTTCAGTTCCTCGGTGTAGGCCGAGATTCTGGCGCTTGTCTTACGGTTCGGGCGGGCTGATGGGGCGAGTTCGTCTTCGCTGGTTCCCGCGTCGGCGCCAGCTCGTCTTGTGGAGGCGCGAGGGTACTTGTCGGCGACGGTCCTGGGCTTGTGGTCAGGCGTGGATGGCGAGGCTTCGTTTGCGGATGAGTCGGAGGCGACGTAGTTTGGCGTTGGCTGCGCGCGCAGGCTGCGTTTGTTGTCGCTAGTCTCGTCTGGTTTGGCCGCCTGCTGCGAAGAGATGCGTCGTCTTTTGGTGGCCGACTGGGCTGAGCTCTCAGACCCAAACTGCGCCAGGAGGTCTTCATAGATGCCGCCTCGTTTCTTCGGAGTGATGGGCAGGGGAGAACCCAGGGTGATGAGCGGATGTCCCGCCATGACGACGATTGTGGGGTATCTTGTAGGCAGTTCTTGCGCAGTGACTGAGAATTGGCAAGGGGTGTATAGTACAAGAGAAATGACAGCGAAGTGTAGTCGGAGAGCAAAGAAGAACAAACGACGGCAAGAAAAGTTTTAGACAAGGTCGGTGATGGTGAGGATGAAATGAAACGACGCAGCGTCCCCAAAGAAGCGCGATGAGACGACTAGGCGTCTTCACGGTGAAGTGAAGTGAAGCGTCGCCGCATCTCCAGGCGCGGAGGCGATACGTCGTTTGCGGCCGACGCGTCCTAGCGCGACGTGCAGGCGTTCCTTCCGGAACCGTTCCGAGCTATCAAGTCTATCCAACGCCTCGACCCTCACACGTCGACATTTCGCAAATCAAGTCCCCACGCCCGCGCATCTGGCGCACCACCCCCGACCACCATGGCGCAACAGCCCATGACGCCCTTCTTTCCCATCTTCGCCTCCAAGTCAGATGGGCAGCACATCGTCAACCTCAAAGGCCGGCCGCTCAGAAATGGCCCGACCGAGGAACAGCTCAACACGTCGCCCAACGACCAGGGCCAGCGCGACTTCTACCGCCTCATCGAGAAGGAAGACCCCAAGCACCAGGACTGGCGCAAGAAACTGGGCGGCATGCTCCTGCGCGAGATTGGAGGGAAGCAGTTCGAAGGTATGGCTATGCGAGGCGCATTCGCTGCAGCGCACTGACATGTGACAGATCGGTGGCAGCAATGCATTCTGTGGGAGCTGCCGGAGAACTACGTCCTATACGAGCACATCAAGACCAAGGCAGACGGCCAGCTGAAGACAGTCAAGAACCACTCGGGCGGCGGCCACGACAGACAAGACGCCTATCTCTATGGATACCCCAAAGGCCCCAAGAAGCGCTTCAGGAGCCCCGTCGAGTTCTTTCCCCATCTCCTGTGGCTGTGCACCGACGAGAATAGCGACATGGCAAACTGCACGTGCAAGATGTGCTCGCCCGCCGGAGACGTCGAGAAGCCCCAGGTCAAGGTCGAAGTCAAGCAAGAACAGCCTGCGCCCATCAAGCGCGAAAACAGCTCCACTGGCGCTATACCAAACACAAACGTCACAGGGCGCAACCCCATAGTGCAAATCCCTGCCCGAAGGTCATCGACCGGTGCGCCCATCCCAAGTCCCATCGTCAAGCCCTCGACGCCCGTTGCCGGTCCCAGGCCTGCTCCCACGCCCGCCGCTGCACAGATCAGAGCTCCCCCAACATTGCAGTCAACACCTCTCCCCCAGCCACGATCCATCGAACAACAAGCCGACTTGTCGTACAACAAATTCCTCTGCCGGAGCGGTGAGGTGGTGTGGTTCTTCCGCCCCAAGACGTCAGCCTGGGGTCTTGGGCTGGTAGTGCGAAGATGGGCTACCAAAGAGGTGCCTATGAGCAGGGCATACCTGATTCAGCCTCTGTCGCATCCTTTCGAATCACCTCCACAGGAACTCGTGCAAACCGATGATCATGTCAAACCTTGGCTCGCCTGGAGTGCACCCAGCTGCACCTTTCCCTTCTTACAGCAGAACCCTCAATTCGAATATCACAACACGGATTGGAGAGCACTAATTAGCGGACAGGGAGGTGAGGGCATAGCGTCTGTCGACGCGTCTATATTAGCTGCAAAAGCCATCGATACCACGTATACACTCTTCGAGTGCCTCAAGACGAACAAGGACGACAAGGGAAACGAAGTGCGACAGTATAACGGCATGTATCTGGGCGCCGAGAAGATCTGGAGAGGCGAGGCTGTCCGTCTGCGCATAGGCGCCACGGGAACCGATCTCATGGTCGTGACCGACATTATAGAGCAAGTCCTCGTCAACCCGCCCACCACCAAAGTCATTGCCATAGGCGATGTCTACAGCTACGCCACGTTGGATGCTCCAGACGCGAACCTTCCCCCCAAACCACCCCAACAGAACAACAACATCCCATCGCGCATGGTCCACGACATGGTCTGGCGAAACCGCATGCTCGTACCCCTCACCCGCACCGCAGCCTGGTGGAAGCTCATCCAGCCAGCCTACAAGATAGACATCGACGACATCAAAGGCCGTTGGTACGAGACAAGCCTCGTCTTCCAAGAGCCCTTTGCCAAAGCAGTCAAGAATGGCGAGGGCGGAAACGGTATCTGGATGAACTCGCGCGGCGATGCAACAGGCAAGGGCAAAGGAGCCAGTGTGGCGCAACCGGACCGCATTGGTGCCTTTGGAGCTTCCGTGCCCAAAGGGACGCGCGTTGTCGAGGGCCTGGATCCTCCGAGCCAGCCTATGGGTCAACAACAGCAGTCTCATGACGGAATGGACATCAACATGGGTGGCGGTAACATGGCAGACCCCTTTTCTATCGACGAGTTCATGCACGTTGATCATTTGGGCGATGATGCTGGGATGGAGTATGGTGGTAACAACAACTACACTTTCTAGTGGAAGTGTCTTCGTCTCGTAGCTAAAGGCATAGCATGGCGTACTTAGGCGTGATGGACGGTTTGCATTTCCAAAAGCATTTCTGGGACAGGGTAAACGCATTGTTTCTATTCGTATGGGAGATACCCAGGTCGTTGTTCGGCTATGTAAATTATCGCTAGGTCGGTGACTGCAGGTATTCAATGTAGTACAGCCCATGCTGAACAAAGCGCGAGCCGACAACAAGCCTATGCACATGACTCATTCAACCACAAGATACATACCTGAAACCTTCAAGGGCGCCCCTGTTGTTGTGAATGAATTCCAATTACGACGACGTAGTCATGGGTCATAAGCGCGAACACTCAGTGTCAGTCCTCATAGACCGTTGTCGCATAGAAACACGTAGGTTTTCTAAGCACAACTCGGTATTCTCAAAAGATTAGCAGGCAAAACTACTTGAATCGATCATGTCTACTAACCCAGAAGTAGTAGAGCAGTGGCAGCCGCCCACTAAGTCACTAAGCAGAGTTCCTTTGGTGACTCCGGGAACAAGCTGTGGTAAAGGCAATTTCCCACTCGATCAGGTCGTCATAGACAGTATGTATCATACACCCCACGGCTTAGTAAAGCTACTTATCTTAGAGCAGAACTTCCTCCAGGCACTCAAGTTCACAGCTGCAGCCGACACGGCGCATCAGAATGGACAGTCACCGCAAGGATAGACACCACACGCGCAGACAACGAGCCAAAGTCGTACTTCCTGAAGGTAACTAAAACCTCCTGTCGATAACAAGGTACTCTGGAAGCAACCCACCTAACGCTCATAAAGTGCGCAGACGGCGACCAAGGCAAAGCCATGCTCAAAGGCGAATACGAATCAATGTGTGCCCTCTACAAAGCCGCACCCACCTTCGTCCCCGAACCCCTCGCATACGGTCAACTCAACGTATCAAACCCAGCCTCCTACTTCTTTCTCTGCGACTTCCTAGATATGGATACCAGCCAACCCCCCGACCCAGAACAACTCTGCAGAAAACTCGTCGCGCTCCACCTCTCCAGCGAGTCACCGACTGGCCAATTCGGCTTCGACATGAATACCTGTCAGGGCAACCTGCCCCAGCAAACAGCCTGGCAAGACAGTTGGAAAGACTTCTTCATCCAGCTGCTTAACGGCGCTATGAAACTCAATCGCGATATCAACGGGCCTTGGAAAGATCTGCAGGAATGTACTGATCGCCTCATTTCTCACGTCGTACCAGCGCTTCTCAACCCCCTTACGGAGGAAGGCCGCGTTATTAAACCTACATTGATACACGGCGATCTCTGGGACGGCAACATTGGCACTGATACCGCGACAGGAGAAATCTACGCCTTCGACGCATGTGCATACTACGCGCATCACGAAATGGAGATAGCTATTTGGCGCGGAGATCCTAGTAACGTTTTGGGTCGGAAAGAATACACGAATACTTATGTACAGCTGATGGGGGCGAGTGAACCGGTCGAGGGGTTTGAGGATAGAGGGAAGCTTTACTGTGCTTATATGAATCTGCATGCGAGTGCTTGTCATGGGGGAGGCAGGTTTAGGGAACAGTAAGTTGGTGCCGAACGTGTGGATCGGGGACTTGTTGCTGACTTGATTGACACACAGATCTTATGGTATTATGAAGGAGTTGATTAAGCAATACCCGCTGTTGGATGAAGAGCAGGGGGATGTGCGGTGAATTGGTGGGTCGAACACATGCCCGTTTGGAGTAAACATACATCCTTTGGCGCGCTATTTGTATTCCGTAGAATGGCACCAGGCTTCGTTTAAACACGGTATCGTCTACATGTATTCTTGATTTGGTGATTCTAATGGGATTCTGAATCCAACATATCCAACATCTCTTCATTCGTGCAAAACCCCCGGATCTGAAACTGCACGATGATAACCTTGTCGGTTCAGCACTAGATCCTGCGCATTTGGGCACGTCTGCGTATTAGTGCGCATTCGTCCTTGCACGAATAAGGGGGCCTCCTCGTTGCCTTCCTCCGTACCAACCATGTGGTGTTCGGTTTCATGTTGCTGATGTTCTTGCGATGGTGTCCTTGTAAGAGGTACCGAAGCGTCGTGACTACTGCGCAGACGACTCGATCCGTTGAGTGCGTCGACTGAGGTGGCGCTTTCGTTACTTGCTGTTATGGCCGGCGTACTTGATACCAAATCATGCGTCCAAGCATCATAGTCTGTCTGCTCAATCAAAGGTATGGAGTGACCATCGTCATTTCCAAATGAAGAGGTTACGCTAGGGAGGACTGGATCCGGCGTGACACGTCTGGACCACATAAGTGTTTTCCGTGGCTTTTTGATTCGAAAGATAGCAACAGCGAGCTTTCTGAGCCATGTCAAAGTGAAACGGGATATGAGACGAGCGGGCAGTGTCCACGATCGATATGTGCGGGTCATCCGTAAGCCTTTCACGGCGTCTAGGTAGTTTTCGGTAGAGAGAAAAGATTGCTGACACCACTGAAGACGTAAACGTAAGAAGTCAGTATATGTGCCATATCCATTTTGTGCAGTCAAACTTACTTCTACTGTGATATATAGCATGGATAAGCCCATCACTGACGCGGTCAATGAGGTACCTGAGATCCAGCACCATGCAATCCAGTAGCTGTTCGACGTGAACTGCTGACTAAAATCAAGATAGCCGCCACCCCATGCCCAGTTGCTAGTTATGCAGTCACAGGTTCTGTAATAGCCAAGAACTTGCGCCATAACGATATATATCTATGGGCAAGTAGTCAGTAAGATAGTTTCTATCGAGAAGACAAGCGTAACTTACTAGCCACATGGTGTTAAAGATCTCTACAGGGCGGAAGAAGAACACTTCCCACTTTTTCCTCGCTTTCCTCAGGCTACCTTCAACTCTCTCTTTCACAGTTGCCTTATCTGTGTACGGTACTTTGAGTGCAACAAAGACTGTGCAAAAAACCAACAAGTTTCCCACGGCTTCAAATATCCGTAAAGCGCTTCGTCTCAGCCTTTCCCACCTCGTCTGCGTGCCGGGATCAACGTCATAAAGCGAGAAGAACATCCAGACGCTCATCTCAACAATAAGCAGACCCAATGCGACGATGAAGAATATGGTATACCCTCCGCTTCGGCAACCGAGACCGATGGTGGGTGTAAAGAAGCTCAAGATAAATGCGCCGCCGCAACTTCCACCGACGATCACGACGGCACTGATAACCTGCCAGAACTCTCGGAAATCGAACCAGACTAAGCCCTCTTCATTAACAGTTCCCAACACTAGACCTACTCGTGCATCTTCTTCGTTTTCCAGCCAATTACGGCCCTTCTTCTGGATATAGCAAGTCTCGATATCACACAAAATGGCATGCGCGGCACCATAATGCCACCTAACGCGCGCTTGACCAGCAAAATCTAAGAAAAAGTTGTCCATGCGCTGTGCTTTCTCTGGCACACTTTCGATGGTGGCTTTCAACTCATGGTAGTTTGGCTTCCTTCGCAGAGGTCCCAAATACTCCCTAAAATTTTGCTTGTTACGTAAAGAACAGCGAACGTGGTCGACCAAGGTGTTGAGTTTTTTCCGTATCGCTTCTGCTGCAATCGGGTTGCGGTCTACGATAGAGCCCATGATGAGGACAGGAAACCAGGCAAGCAGACAGCCTAACGCCAGATCGTGAGCAGTAGTATTGGCTCCCAGTTCACTGAATGCATCTTGTATAGAAAGCGCGAATGCGAATAAGAACCACAGGATAGAGACAAAGACTAGAATACTAATTAGCAAGTGCGATCATATCGAGCAAGTGAGTGCAATCACCTGGTACAATGCCTCTTCTTCTCGTTTCACGCACCTCTTGCGCCAGTATACGCCTCATTTGATCGAGCGTCTTGTCGGTATCTGTCATTTTGAGGTCTTTGCTGAAGAGTGTGATGCGCAACAAGCACTCCGCCTCTTTCTGAAAATCCTTCGGCATGGCCGTTGACTTCAGTGTGTACTGGTTCATGACCAGCAAGAGATACATTGAGTCTCGCATGCTGCTAAAATGGGTCGTGCGATGATTCGTGCGATGATCCATACAATTGATCGTACAATCGGGTGTACAATCGGGCAACTCGGAATCAAGCGGCTCGTCGTACTGAACAGACATGTCGACCATCAAGGCAGCTTTGGCGGACACCTTGATATTCCACAGTACGTAGGACAGCGATGCGATAGGCGAGCCCACCCATCGTGTGATGGCCAGCAATGTTTGTCGAGTTTTGTTGCTCTCAAAGGGTGCTTGCAGAAGTATACCAATCGTTGGCAGTACCCAGGTGGTTATTACCCCTGAAATATCTCTCCATGCGTATATATCCGGTTCTGAGCCACACACATGTATGCACCCTTCTCTGGATATCTGGGTCATGTTGTTGTACATGATGCCAATGACGGTACCGTTCCATCCCCATTGCCTGCGAAGTGACTCTCCATCGGAGGTGTTGGCTGAGAAGCGCGCTCCACATTCCGTAAAGTTGGTCATATCGACTGGAAGGCGTACAAGGCAGGACTCACTGTGGAGCTTACATGGCGGGTGCGAGTCGTCTTGATCGAAAGAATGGAGTGCACTTTTGACTCAGACTGCGGTCTGGTCCTGGTGGAAGGACTTACTGTAGAGTTAACATAGCGGGTACATATTACACTTATCTTACTACGCGTTTATTATATAAATTATATATAATTACTAATTATTTTTTTTAGTATTAAAATTAGTAGTATAGTATTATAATATTACTTTTTAAATAAGTAAGTAGTAGCTAGTACTATAAAATAAATAAAAAATTTAGTTAATAACTAAAGTTTAGTAGTAACTTAAATAGTTATAATAACTATAAGTAAAATATTAAAATACTTATAAGTAGTATAAAATTTTATTTTACTACTTTTATTTAGACTTTATTTTTAAATACTATTAAAAATACTATTAAATATACTATTATAATAAACTTTATATTTATTAATAGTAATATTATTTTTATTATTTATAATAGCTTTAAAACTTTAGCGTAAAGCTAGTTAAATTTTTAGTATTTAATAGCTAACTTTTCTCTTATATTTTTTACTATAGCTATACTTATAGTAGTTTAGTAGTACTTTTTTAAGTATACTAGTATATAAAGTAAGTATAGTAAGTAGTATATTATACTAATATTTATAGGTAATACTTACTTAGAGATATAAATAATATAAGCTAAAATTTAAGTAATTAGAGGCTTAATACTAAAGTTAGTATTACTTATACTTCTACTATTATAAGCTAAGAAAATATATATTAAAATATTAGCTTTTTTTATACTTAGTATAAAAAAGTATATTTAGCTATAAGCTAAAGTTTAGTTAAAATTAAAATATTACTAAAAAGATAAGTAAATAGCTAGTATTAAGATAGTAGAACTATTACAGAGGTAGTAGGTAGAGAAGAATAGGTATACGTAATTAGTGTATTTACTACGTATTACTAATAGTATAGAGTTAGGCTAAGATAAGAATATAGCTTAAAGAGCTTCTAATAAAACGCGTCTACGCAGAAATTTTAGTATTATAGATTTTAAGTAAGCTAGCTAGCTACTTAAAATCTATATAGCTAATTAGAGTATAGTATAGCTTTTAGCGCTTCTTACTAGCTACTACTATAATAGTACTTTTTTCTCTAGGTAGAGCTCTAATAACGTAGTTAACTAGGCTTATATAGGTAGTAGTAGTAAAAGTTCTTTATAACCTTCTAGGCGTTTTTAATATAGTTAGCTAGCACCTTAGTAGGCTTATTATAGCTAGCCTATTTTATAGTATACTTTAGCTAAAGGCAGTCTCTATAGCTATAGTAGTTCTAGTAGAAGTCTAGAATATTCTTAACTTTTTACTTCTTAACTCTCTTAACTTAAATAGAAGAAAGTAGCTCTTAGTACTATTCTAGTAATAAGTTTATAGTAGCTAGGTAGAGAAGGCTAATATAGAATATAGAGTAAATTCTTATAAAAGTAAGTAGCTTTAGTTAGTATACGTATAAGCTAATAACTTTAGTAATCTTAAAAAGGTCTAGAAATTTCTAGTTAAGCTTCTTTTATAGATAGGTAGTCTTAATATTCTAAGTATCTAACTAAACTATATTATTCTTAAAGAACTAGTAAGTAGACGTATATTTTTTATTAGTATACTTCTTATACTAAGCTTATATAACATAGATCTCTAATTATAGGTATTTATAAATAGTCTTTATCTTTAGAGCTAAGTCTTTAGTGTCTTAAGTAGTAAATTATTAGCTAAGTTCTACTAGTTTAAATTTAAAGTAGAGATAGAAGCTATAGTTTATAAAGAATAGTGTAGTATAGATACTCTTATTATTAGTATTATTTACTATAAATTTAGCTAGTAGTAGCTATCTTACTTAGTTATTTTATAAGTATAAGACTTAACTTTATAAGTATTATTCTAAAAAGAAGTTTACTCTCTCTATTTACTTATTAGTCTCTAGATAGTATATAGTTAATAAGAAAGACTATATTTCTAGACGTTAGGTTAAGTAGCTCTAGAATTTAGATATAAATTATAGCTTTTAGTTTAATATAATTATCTTAGGTAGGCTATATAGTTTCTAGATATACTTTATAAATAGTTACGCTACTTTCTCTATATTATAGGTACTATTATAGGTAATAAAGTACTTTATCTTAGTAAGTCTATCTACTATAACTAAGATAGTATTAAATCTACTACTCTTAGGTAGGTGCTTAATAAAGTCTATAGATAGGTCTTACTAGACTTAGTTAAGTATTAGTAATAGTTTTAGAACCTCTTACTTTACTTCTTATAAAGTAGTTACTTATCTATAAGTATAGTAGTTCTAAGTCTATTATTTAATGTAGTCTAGTATTCTAGGCTAGTAGTACTTCTAGAATAGTATCTTATAAGTCTAGAATTAGCTTATATAGCTAGCTATAGAGCTCTTATAGTATATACGTAGTAGCTTAGTATATAGCTTAGAGTTATTAAGTATATATAGGTAATCTTAGTAATATAAATAGCCTTTGCGCTCTATATACTTAGTAAGTATAATTCTTTTATAATAGCTTTAACTAGTGTAGAGAGCTTCTAGAATAGAATTTAGTTTTTTATTATTTTAGTATTTTTTTATTACTAAGTCTCTTATAGTTAGTAGTAGTAAGAGTATAGTTCTATTAAGTAGTAGTATTAGATAGGCTAGTTTTAGCGCTACTAGCTCTAGGCTTTCTATAGCTCTAGCGCGCGTAATAGAGAATAGATAGATAAGATAGTTAATAGTAAAGTAGACTCTCTTTTTAAGTTTTAGAAACGCTAGTAGTATTAGTAGTATATTCTTAAGGTAGGTAGTAGCTAGAATAGGTATTATAGTAGACGTGTCTAGCAGAGTTAAAGACTAGTTAAAGTTCTTCTTTTTTAGTATAACTTAGCTCTAGTGCTATAGGTGTTTATCTCTCTTCTTAGGTAGGTTCTCTAACCTTCTAGTTAGCGCGTTAGACTTTACGCTTAGCTTTTTAAGGTAGTACGTAATCTAAAAGTTAAAATAAAATAGAAATTTAGACTAGTAGGCCTATTATTAGTTTAGTAGCTTTATAGTAGTAAAGTATTTAAAGTTATAATAGTCTATAATAACCTTAATTAGTAATAGAGTTCTCTTTAGCTTAGGTCTCTATTTCTTAAAGTAGCGTATAATTATAAGTAGTTTCTTATTATAGATCTTATAGTTACACTTTATTATAAAGTACTTCTTAGAGAAGAACGCTATAAGTTATAGTATTTTATTATCTCTATACTAGAATAGTACTTCTATAGAAATATAGTTAGACGCATTTATCTCTAAAATAATATCTCTTTTCTAGTTAAATAGAGCTAGAATTAAAGCTTTAGTAAATATAGTCTTTAGATAGTTAAAAGCTTTCTAGTAGTTATTACTTTAAGTAAAGTTAACACCTTTCTTTATAAAAGTAACTAGTAGAGTAATAATTTTTAAAAAGTTTTAAATAAACTAGTAGTAGAAGTTACTAAATCTAATAAACGCTTGCACGTTAGTTAGATAGAATAGAGTATTCTATTCTTAGATTATCTAGATCTTTTTTAGATCTATATAAATACTTTTATATTCTATAATAATACTAAAGAATATTATCTCTTTCTTAAAAAATTTATACTTTTAGATCTTAGCGTATAACTTAGCTTCTTATAGAGTAGTAAGTACTAGTTATAAGTAGTTCTTATATTCTTTTTAAGTTTAGCTATAAATTAGAATATTATCTAGGTAAGTAGTGTAGAAAATATCTAAGTATTCTTTTAAAGTATTATTAATAAACCTTTAGAAAGTAGCTAGTACTTCTAATAGGCTAAATAGTATTACTAGGCTCTTATATAAGCTAAATTAGATTTAGAATATAGTTAAATACTTTTAGCCTTTTTTTATATATACGTTATTAAAGGTAGTAATAATATTAATCTTAGAGAAGTACTTTATCTCTTTTAAATTATTTAGACTTTTCTTTATAAGTAGAAGTAAGTAGTAGTCTTTTATAGATATATTATTTAACCTCTAGTAGTCTATATAAAACTAGAGGCCTCTATTAAGTTTCTTAATAAATAAAATAAGTAAAGTAGTAAGTAAGAAGCTTAGCTAGATAAACTTTTTCTAGAGATTCTCTTTAAGCTATTTCTTTAAAGCTTTAAGTTCTTTTTAAGATATTAAGTATAGTAGTCTAAAAAGTAGAGTCTTACTCTTTAGTAGGTAGATATTATAGTTATATAAGTAGTATAGTAGAAGCTTCTTTACCTTCTTAAGTAAGAAGACATTCTAGAAGTCTCTTATTTTAGATAGTAGTAGAGTCTTAGAGTTTAGTAGTTTAGTTTAGTTAGCTTAAAATAGATAGAGGTTAATCTATTTAATAGTAACTATAAATATATAGTAGTTTCTTTACGTATACGTAGTATAGGCTTTAAGTAATACTTTTATAATATTTTAGTTTTATAGTAGTTTTAGACAGTCTAGTAAGTTAATAGAGTAGAACTTAAGTAGAACTTAGTGTAGAGCGTAAATCTTATTTAGTTTCTCTAGAATATTATAGTATTTCTAGTAGTATTTGCTTTTAAACGTTAGAGTATAGCTAGTAAAGCTAATTCTTAGGTTATACTATTTTAGCTAGAGTATCTTAAGAATTATAAAGTAGTACGCTAGCTATATTATATTTAGGTAGATAGTTTCTGTATAGTCTTCTATTCTTATAGTAGCTTTAACGTAGTGCGTAATAGTACTCTACTCTAATAAGTCTCTATTAAATATTATAATACTAAAGAGATTCTTTAGTTCTTATAGAAGTAGCTTATAGCTTTTAGCTTAGCTTTAGTTTATAAACTTCTTACTCTTTATACTAGAGTCTATTATTATATATATTAGTATTATCTTCTCTTCTATCTTTAGTAAGATAGGTAGAATTATTATATTAGACTTTTAGTTACTTTTTTTATATACTAAGAGTCTCTTAATAGATACCTTAGAGAGGTAAACTAAGAGCTACTAGCTCTAGTTATACAACTTTAGAGTCTAAATATAACTTAGTTTAGACTTATTTTATTTAATAAGTAGCTTAAGCTAGATAGTAGGCTAGCTATTTAGTAGATAGAAGAATATAGAAAGCTAATAAAGTAGGTAATCTAGAGTAAGAATATATAGAGAGACTAGTAAGTAGTAGAGAGACTAAAGAATTAGTAAAGTATAAAGAAGTAGGTGTTAAGTTCTAAGTAGTATACTACTTAATAGCTCTTTAAGCTATAGTAAAAATACTTACCTCTTTTTTAGTAGCTATTTAGTATAGAGGTTTTTTATAAGCTAAAGTCTATAAGTTTATATATAAGTATAGTATTTAGCGCTGCTAAGTAGAGAGAGTTTACTTATTTATTCTACGTATCTAGACTAGAAGTAGGCTTTATAGTAAAGGCGTAGCTTACTAAAGAAGTTTTAATAAGTAAGGCTTAGTAGTTATAGGTAACCTACTACTAGTGCTATTAGTAATAGTTATTAAGCTTCTATAGGTAGCTAGTATAAGTAAAGAACTTTTAAGATAAAGCTAAGTTATAAAGTAGTATATTCTATAATTTCTAGAATATTTCTTAAAATAGTAAGAGTATAAGTGCGCTTTTTAGTATATCTCTCTCTAGAGCTAGTTACTAGAATTTAGAGAAGTAAGTGCTAAAATTAAAGTTTTTCTACTATAGTTAAAAGAGCTTATTCTAAGTATTCTAGGTATAATTTAGGTCTCTAAACGTCTACTCTAAGTATTCTAGTATTTATAGGTAGTTAATAAACTAAGAGATACTATATTAGATCTTAGGTAGTATTAGCGCGTACGCGCTGCCTATAAAGTAGTCTATAATATAAGTTATTTAGTTAGTAGCTAATAGAAAATAGTTAGTATTTATATTTATTTTACTATATATCTATTAAATAAACTACTAAAAGTTACTATAAGTTTTATTAAACTTTTTTAAGTTAAGTATCTTTTTACTAAAACTAGTAGTTCTAGAATATAAAGAAGTAGTAGGCGTAAGTAGTCTTATTAAGTTATCTATATAAGCTTTAGCTATAGCTTAGAAAGGTAAAGTAGTAGCTTTATAGAGAGTCTATATAGTAGAGCTTATAGTAGTAGTAAGATAAGACTTTTTAATCTTAAGCTAAGTAATCTACCTCTAGTTAGTAGTAAGTTACTCTTTTTAGTAGTAAATAATTTTATTACGCTTAGTAATAGAGATTTAGAGTTCTTACTTAGTAGCGTATATATTACTTAGGTAGTTCTTAAAGCTTTATAAGTACTAATAATTATTATATAAGTATAGTAGCTAAAAATTAGAGTCTCTCTATACTTTAGCTATAAGAGCTTTAGCTAAGTCTAAGTTTATAGAAAGTTTAGAGTAATCTATAGTAGGTCTTATAAAAATAAGTACTTATAGGTAAAAGCTACGTAATATTATAGAGGTAGTAAGTAGAGAAAAATAGGTATATATAATTAGTATATTTACTATATATTACTAATAGTATAGAGTTAGGCTAAAATAAAAATATAGCTTAAAGAGCTTCTAATAGAATACGTCTACGTAAGAATTTTAGTATTATAGATTTTAGGCGAGCTAGCTAGCTACCTAAAATCTGTGTAGCTAATTAGAGCACAGCGCAGCTCTTAGCGCTTCTTACTAGCTACCGCTGTAATAAGAACTTAGTATTTAATATTACTAGTTAAACTAGTAGCTAAATAACTTATATTAAATAAGATATTTTATTTAGATATTTAGTTTACTTTTTGCGTTTTTTGCTTTCTTAGAAGACGGGTATATATTGCCTTTATCGCCTAGTGCGGTTGCTAGGCTGAAGCGCCACCAATATGGCCCCCAAAGTGATTGCCTGCTGGTAACGATGTATCCAGTAGGAAGGTGCGAACATCGAGCCTCATCGTCAACCGGTGAGCTCTTGAGGGCAGGAGTCAGCTCTTGTACCACCTCACCTACCGCTCAGGTGGCTTCCAAGGTTGGATTTAGCCCAGCCCGTGTCAGGCAGGCAGGGAGGACGTGACGTGTTAGCTTCTCCAAGCAAATGGGCAGCACCTTTCGTCCGGGTTTGAACAACCTGGTATCGCAAACCGTTAATGTACTAGGGGTGGCGCAGAGGTTCTTGTAGATGCAACACATCTCTCGTTCATGAGTGTGTTCTTGCGTGCGAGTCGCATGAAATGCGAAAGGCCTGGTTGGCTTATCGTCTCTAGGTCGCCACTGGGTTATCGCAGCACCATGGGATGACGGTGGCGCAAAGAAGGCGTACAGGCAATAGAGATAACGCTGAGATGAAGACACGATGGGGTTATTCGGTGGTGGGGGCCGTTTATCCTCGCGACGCGTTCGTCATTCCGCGGCGGCAACCGCGCCCCAGCAAAGCGCGCCTGCCCACTACTGTACATCACGTGTCGATCACGAACCTCCAGGGCTTTCAAGAACGGCTTCAGTTGATTCCTAATTCTAAGACACATTCGCATCGCGCAGGTTGGGAAATGCATATCAATGACGTAGATATTTGATAGGGTAAGCTTCGTAAGCTTGGTGCTCATCATGCTCATAATACATAAATAGGGTATCGTTTCCCTTGGTACAGCAGGTATATACAACAAAGATTTTCCCCATGTCCAACAATGCCAAAAACACCATGCGATGCAAATATTCCATACAAAAAACCAAGAGGCGATATCCACATCAGTTCAGACGTGCGCCTTCTTCCTCCCTCTCCTCTCACCCTCCTTCCTCATGCGCCCCAACCTGGTCCCGCTACCAGGCTGGCTCGCCCTCCACCACGTCAGGGGTTTAATCTTGACATGCCAACCGCATTCCTCCACCGATTCGATTCTTTGTTTCGAAACGATGTTGCGGATCTGTTCCGTCGCAACCAGGGGCATGTAATGTCCTGGTGCGAAGAACTCGCGTTCGGCGTCGCCCCGAAGCGCTGGACTTAGTCATGAGAAGAAGTACTTCGATTCGCGGAGACGAGATACGTCCCAGCCGCCCTTTTGCGGAACGGGTGGGAAGCTGAGTGGGATCCAGACTTGAATCGTGCCCTGATCGTAAGCGACACGGGATGCGGATTTCTTCTTTGTCGCATAACGGCCGCCTTGGGGGTCTTTTGCGAGATCTTCGGCGTCCTCTTCCACAATGTCCATTGTGGACTCAGTGGTGGTGACGGCGTCCTCTTCTTCGCCCAAGACCTCGTCCTTGACCTGTGTTTCCCTGTCGGCTGACTTCTTATCTTTGGTCTCCCCAAGAAGACTGAGCCTGTACGAGTGGAGTGCCTTGGGATCCTGATTCTCAAGCCAGATGCTGGTAGGTGTGACCATCTCTTCACCCTGCTTCCTCTTCTCGGGATCTTGACTCTTCAAAAGCTCTTGTCGCTTAGCCTCGAGCGCAACTTCCTCGAACGAAGCATCTCCGTGCCGTGAACCATTAGCTTTCGAAAGAATGCCCTTAGCTTGACGGCGCTCATGTCTCCATAGAGTAATTTTCCGACTAACATCGGCACCGATGTGAAGAGTAGCACGATACATAGCCCCTGCATAACGCGCAGAAAACTCTGCGGCGAGACGGTCGACAATGTCTTCGGTGTGCATTCGTACGAAGGCATCGCGAAGGATGACATTGAGGTTGGGGATGTCGGAAGCGTGTGTCCAGAAACTGTCGTGTACGGCGGCGAAGTCAAGACCCATCTCGCTAGCCTTCAATGCCGAGAGCAACATGTGACTCGCATCGAGAGAGTGGATGAAGTTGGGCGGAAACGCTTGAAGTTGTTTGCGTTTGTCGACTTCATCCTGCTGGGACTTCTTGGCGACTGTAATGTCTTGAATCTTGGTTTTGATCTTTTGGAACCCATCTTTCCTGTAGGGCTGCACAATGGGCATCTTTAGCGGGGTGGTCCAGATGATGCTAGTCGTAAAGCTCTCCATGGCCTTGTTGAGTTGCTTTAGTTGACCTGCAGAGACCTTTTGTGGCGCTTTGAATTTCGGATCGTACAGTGCTCCAGAAGGGTCCGCGCCATCGAAGCGGTCTTTGATCCGTTTGATTTGCTCAGCAGTGATTGATGTCGTTATACGCTCGCCGCATTCGCCAAGCCAATACTGGATTTCTTGAGCACCGTTGAAGATTTTGCCCAAGGCGTCAAAGATCTTGTAGGCAATGTACAACGCGACGCTTCCGAGCGAAGAAACCTGTTTTGTTGGCTCGAAGTTAGGGAACAAGTTGCGTAGCTCGTCTTGCACCTGCTGCTTCGCACCCATGAAGGTAACTCCATAAACATTGGTCATGACTGTTCGCTTCACGACTTTGCGTGTAATGTGACCGTTGATGAAGCAAGCTTGCGCCAGACCTTTCTCGGCGTCTTTCGCGACCATCTCTTTGACAAGTTCAGCAACACCAGTGTAAATATCCTGTGGTCTGTCGGAAGGCTCAAGATTGACCTGACGAGCACCGGCGTAGTCACCACCGAGCGCTGCGTAATGTTGGAGTCCGTTACATGTTCCATCTTGATGAACAGGTAATTGTGAAACAAAACGAGTCGGATCAGGCAGATCATGGGCGTTCTTCAGCTCCATGCAGCAAGACAAGCATTGCCATGGGTCTTCAGCCTGAGTCCACCACCGTCTGCCACCCAAAGGATTTGTCGCAGAGTCGTAGATCTCTTCCAGATTATCCATGGTGAACTGTTCACGTTCTCGCAGACTAGCCTTATCGTAGCCGTAAAGGTTGGCAAGATGGATCTTGAGCCACTGTAAACCGACAGTACCGAGCTCTTTGCCATTCGCGAACTTGAGGAGTCCTCTCGAGATATCGGATCCGATGTGATTGAGGATAGGCGGGATTGGATAGGCACGACCTCGGAAGTCGACGCTGTGCGGGAAGAATATCTGCTTTTCGTTCACGTATGCTCGTGCCGTCTCTAGCTGGAAGTTTTGGAAACACCGCTGCGAATGCAGACCACCCACGCTGTTCTCATATTCCTTCAGAGCCCTACCCCACTTCGCCCGTTCCTGTAATGTGGCATCTCCAGAAGGTTCCTTGGGACGTTTGAGGTTAGTAACAGAGTCTTCCCCTACGAGAGACCCAATACTCTCGCCAGAGTTCCACGCCTGAGCCATAACCTCGAAGACGGGAGTATTGATCTGCCAAGGTACACGACCGAGCACGTCCAGACCAGCCATGACTTTGTTCATGTCACCGTTCTCAATGGCTGACTTGGCATAAGCACGCTGTGCGCTATCACCCGCCTTTTGGCGAACTACTTTCTGCGGGATGGTGTAGTACCCTCCATCCTCAAAACTGGACCATGGTTTCGGCTCAACTACCATTGGTAGCCTGACTGAATGGATGGCATGCACAGAATCGGTTCGTAACTTGGAAATGAGCTCATGGTGAGGCACGAGTAAGCCGAGCTTTTTGCCTTGATGATATCCGACTGCATGATGGAAGGCGGCCATATTACGGGACAGCGTCTTGCCAGTTCTGGGGTCGTTTGCGGTCACAGTGAGGGTTGCGCTTTGAAGCAAAAGCTCTAAACAGAGAGCTCCAATCCGGGTTCGCACAGATAGTGGTATGTCGGCCTTTTCGATTTGATAGCTCATTTTCGGGGGTGCTGGTGTAGAAGAAGCCTCTTTAGTCTCTTTGGAAAGTTTCTCAACCAGATTCATCCGGGTCTGCTTGCGCTGCTTGCGGAGGAAAGCATCACGTCTCGTCTGCGACTCGGCGTTGAGGTAGTCTTGGACGTCAGTACCTATGGAAACAGACAGAGCGGCAACTTTATAGGCGGAGTTGTCTTCGTCTTTGCCCTTTACTGCAGCCTGAGTAGCGCGAGCAACTGTGATTGCGGCCAACTTTTCAGGCCTGCATCTCTCCAGCCAAACACCATAGGAAAGGGCTTCGTCACGGGTCTTGGCCTTTTCAGGATCGGACAAGGTGTCCTTGACATTTGCAATACGCTGCTTGAACAGTGGTACGAGGGCGGTGTACCAGCCATACATGATGGCCTGTATGGGCTTTGAGTTCATAACGCCATATATGCCAATCTCTTGCATTTTCTCATCTTCTTGTTTCCATCTCTCAACAGCAGCTTCTACTCCATCTTGTTCTATCTTCAGTTGTCGTGCGTATGCGTAGGCTCTGTCCTTGTCTTCTTGGGTCCCAGGCATATCATGAGGGTAGGGAACGCTTGACCCGTCGTCGAACATGGTGAGGGCTTGCTTCAGCGAGTCGAGACCCATGCCCTTCTGCCTCACGGGCTTGATGGGCTGTGCTGGGTTGGACACCAGGCCGTGGTCTATGAGATTCTTGCGACCGGAGGGAGTGGCGACGTGGAGATCCTGGACCTCTTCGACCGAGGGGGGTTCGTTGAACGACTCCGGTTGCAGGCGGATCAATAAGTCCCACTCCTCGTCGGAGAACTCGGGAGAGGCGTTGATCTGGTCAAGAACATGATCGCCGTGTCTGCGTGCGGTTGCAATGTATTCCCGTACAGAGTTTTCCTGCGCGCCCTCTTCCAGGAAGCTCATAGCCGCCCGGATTAGGGTGACAAAAGTCTGCGCATTGGGCTGGATGCCCTTGGCGACCATATTGTTCTTGTACCAGTCTTGGACCTTCTGCATGCCCTCGGCACTTGGGTCCATCTGGTTGCTTTCGAGCAGCGTCTGCAAATAGACATTGTTGGCATCTAAGAGCTCTGCAGCTTCGGGATTGAAGACAGATGCGAGGCGGGCGATGATGCTGGCAGCCCGGTCCAGGCGGCCAACTCGCAGACAGGCGTAGAGATTCTGGTGTAGCTCGATTGGGTCGGCACCGAGGCCGTAGACAGAACGCATCGGTGGGGATGCCGCTAACGTGTCACGCACGACGAGAGGATTTGTAGCGTCCCATGGCTGGAGCCGCGACAGCTCAGGCGATTGGAACTGGCGTCCCAGCGACAGCGCAAACGGGTCGAAGGGGAGGGCCGAGGGCGGTGGGGGTTGCATCTGCGCAGACGTGGCGAGGGAGCGTGTCTCGTGCCGTGACGACAGTGAAGTCGGCCGTTGCCGCTGCCGTTGCCGTTGGCTCGCATCGTGTGGTGTGTGTGAAGTCTTGCGGGAGAGCGCTGGGCAGAGCCATGGTAGCGTCAATTGCTGCGACAGCGTCGAGGGCGTCGTGTAGGCATTTCTGCGGATGTTCCGCCCTAACGCTCGTGAGAGCATGTCGTGGGAAGGAGCGTGGCGCGTGCAAGTCTATGGGGTATTAAACAGATAAGAAAGAAAGAAAGACCAGACTGCTCAACGCCAGAAGACAAGTAGAAGGGACGATGCAGTGAATCGGGGGTATCAACTGGACGTCGAGTTGCCTCGCAGTTGAAGTTTCTCTCTCATGGAAATTTTGGCCGACCATCAGATCCATGCCCGCGTCATCACCGAAACGGCATCGCCCCACCTTGGCGCCTTCCTCGCCACCCGAGCCACTAGCCACGGCCCTGCGCCTCTAGCACGAGATGATTACATAACGCATCAATCATTTGCATCAGCATCAAGTGAAAGTGGTATTATACAAGATACATTTCGAGCTCGACCCATCATGGTTCTTCACTTTCAGCTGTAGGTCTCGTGATCGTCCTCTCCCTCGTCGACGTCGCAATAGGTAGCGCATCCTCAATCAACTTCTCCAATTCATCATCAATCGGCGCATCAAACATCTCCACCTCTCTCGTCTCATCATCCACCCAGTCACTACCATCCTCGTCTCCAAAGCAGAACAAATCGCTAGCTTCACCCGCAACAATCTTCTTATGCTTGCCTTTGGGTATCTTGCAGCCTCCAACCTCTGTGCGGAACAAGTCAGCATATTCTTTCGCCACGGTAGATACATTTGCGGGAGCAATCGGTTTCCCATCATAGAGAAGGTGGGGCAGGTGAGGTATCTCAGGGAGGTCGCCTTTGAAAGGCAGCGCTTGGTGGAGGGGCACTGAGCCTGGGATGACTGGCGGTTCGGGGTTTTGGGGTGGCTTGGGTGGTGTGTCGGCGCGCAGGAACGGTGCATCTGTCTCCTTCGGTATGGTTGGACTTTCTTTCCCGTCCTCAGAGGTAGTTGCGGAGAATTCCTCGGGGATGTGATACAACTCGTTGTGGATGGGAACCAGTGCATTTTCCATCGCTGCGGGATACAGGAGCGAATAACCTCGCGCGCGCATAAACTCGAGCATGTACTCTGTCCATGCTGGAAGTGTCTCAGACACCAACTTTTCCCGAGATGTCGACTTGACCGACTGCTGATGTTTCACAACACGGTTGCTGAGGAATGAATGCCACTCTGCCCATTTGTCCCCCAACAACAACGCGGCATGGCTGTTCGGAGCCTGCCACATGTAAGGCACGCTCTTAGCGTCAGGATACAACTTCTTGTACCGATCCGTGTGCATGTCGTCGGTCGAAGGAGCCTCCAACTTCGTCTTGCCATCTAATAGCATCGGTGGTAACTCCAGGCTCATGCCCATGAGCTTTTCGTTATCTTCTGCACCGTAAGTAGAGTATTTGTATTCCAACAACGCATACTTGACGAAGTGGAAGTACTGTGGCGATAGCTGAGCCTGCGGTGAGAGCAGTAGCACATGCGAATTGGTTGTGCTTGCGGGGTAGAACAACTCCAAGAAACGTATCGCCGATTCCTCTTGATCATGGCGGTGGGTTGAGATGCGCCGTCTGATGCTGAGACCGCTTCCGCCCGTTGGGTTGTCACTCTTTGGGGGCCATTTGAAGCTTTCTATGTGCTCCTGAACGGATACATCGAGCTCGGCTGGTAGCTCGATCGTGATGCGGGGCAACGTTAGACCGCCGTAATCAGCATCTTTAATCGACTCCAGTAATCGAAGAACACTGGATGAGCCTGACGGGACTTGAATCAGAATGTCTACAGTGGGGTCGTGCCAGTGCTTGAGCGAGCCGGCGTCAAGTCGCGAGACCCAGGCAAAGTCCTCCAATCTATCCTTGGGTACTTCGACAAGAGGCATCTTTAGCGCACCAGTTTTACTTCGCATGCCTCGCACGAAAAATGCATCTTCGGACACCGAGTCGTCGATAACGACTGCTTGTGGATGCAGGAAGCTGTTGATATGCGACATGGCACCTGTCACCGCTGTCTCAGCGCGTACATCGGTACTGTACCTATAAGCAGCCTTTAATCAGCCCTGACTCTCTAAAAGAGTCTTTGCACGACATTCCTTGAAGGCTCAAGACGAAGAGTCGTGCGGGTGTACATACTCTGTATAATCCGGTCGCGCATCATGCCACACAGCAGGACACTTGTCCTTGTCTATCCCGTTTATCTCTAACAAATCTTCTATTCGTATTTCATCCCTCCCCATGAAAGCCGCGTGAACGTGGTTCCGGTTCCATTGCGACATGTCGCACACCATCGGCAAAAGCGTCGAGACGCTCTTCAGATTTGACATGGCAAATAGTATATTCCTATTCTTCTTCTCATAGCCACCCGTTGACGAAGCAGACGCGCGCAGCGAGCTAGCGAGACGGAAGAAGCGTATCTGCCCATCGTATGTATGCGGAATTGGATCCCCGCGTCTGGGTTTTTGTATGCCTGCGGGCGGTCCTGTAGGTTCGTCATCGTTGCCGCTTGCGCCCGGCTTCTGATAGGTCGATGAGATGGGCCGTCCGCGATATCGCTGTTCGACCGGGTCTTCGAGGTCGTCCGAGCTGCCGTGGAAGGTGTAGTACAAGAGGCATAAGGCTACTATCGCGAGTAGTATCCTTCTCCGTCGCCAGCGGAATGTGTGATTCCACATTGACCAGCTAGACTGTCGCGCGGGTTTGTATCGGTGGTCATCGTCTTTCTTGCCCAACTCTTCATCGCCTGGGAGCGTCGTCTTTCGATACATGGCGCCGCCAATGGAGCTTCGCTGTAATCACGCGTTGTACAAGGCCTATCTCTCCGCTAGCAATCATCCATGGCGATAGCGGAGTAAATGTCGCGTGCGATTCGTGCGGGCGGCGGAAGCTGTGTGAGCATGCGACGGGTTGCTGACCTCAGCTATGGGGGTAATACGGAGGATCCCAAGTCGAGAGAAACGGATGCGCGAATCCTAGAATCATGAAAATAACATAACGGGTGGTGCAAGGTCCCTTCAAAGGCGTGTCGGAGGCAATGGAAGAGGACATTTGGAGTTGCGATAACCTCGATTCATTGTCCTCTCGGAAAGCACATCCCTGCAACGCATCATCCCGCTCGCTTGCAGCTGCCGCCACGTGCCGTCTACGCTACTGCGAACCCTCTCCTGCTTCCCTCACAACTGCCATCCCGTCCCAAAATCACGTGTGAGCTGCCACATCATCGCTTCTTCGACTGTCCGCATGAACGTGCTGCATACGATCATCACGCCTATTTGCAACACAGCTGTGGAGCTTTACGGACGCCAAAAGCCATTTAGATTAATCAATACGCACACGCCGGACCAATATGTCCATCTACTACTCACACCTTCTCATGCTCAGCCAATCGCTCATCTGCCGCCTTCAGAGCCTCACGTAGTACTTGCTCATTCCGCGGCTTGAACAGAATCTGGTAAGGCCGGCACATAGTCACCAGACTGGTAGGGTCTGAGCTGCCCCGGACAGGGTGCACGTCTACCTCCGACTCCGATACAAGCTCAAAGCTGTTCAGCATGCGCAGGAAAACGAGATACAGCTCGCGATTGGCCAACAATGAGCCTGCGCACATCCTGTAACCCAGCCCGTATGTGTGCAAAGGTGCATCGGGCTGCTCGAGCCAGCGCTCTGGGCGGAACTCGTCTGGGTCGCTCCAGACCTCGGGATCTGTGTTGTAGTCAGTATCGCTGTTCCTAATGTAGATGGAGCAAACTGAGAATGGCTTACCCATGTTGCACGCCCATGCGTTCAGATATATCGTACTACCAGCTGAGATGAGCTTGCCCTCGTACATGACATCCTTGATGGTCGCACGAGGCAGCGCCAGACGTAGTACGGTATAGTAACGCAGACACTCTCTGACTAGTGCCACGATATATCCGCACTTCTGGTCGTCATATGCATCCGCCAGCGGCTCGTCCTCCGAGTAAAACTTTCGGATCTCCCTGATGGCCTTCTCCTGGATGTCTGGTCTTTGAGCTAGCAACGCGACACTCCACTGCACAAGGGTCGTGATTGTGTCTAGGCCGCCAGACAACATTGTCAGACTGATGGACGTCAATTCTTCCTTGTTCAACGCGGCTTCTTTGTCCTGGATGATATTCGCCTGGATACATGTCTTGTGGTTGCCTTTTTCCATGCGTTCGTCTAACTCGCGATTTAACTTGGTTAGATACACATCCCTTCGGCGCCGGTGCTCTTTCGCAGACTTTGTGCCAGAGCTGAACGGGTTCAGTCTCAGCAGCGGAATGTAGTCTTGCAAGTTTCCGGTCGTACTACGGAACTTTGAGATGGCAGCTTCAACCTCGCAAATCTCGTGGAACATGGGGTCGTGACGACTGCTCATCCGCGTTCCCCAATTGAGAGTCAGCGCAAGAGAAAGAGAGAGGCGTTCGATCATGGGCATTGGGTTTACCCCAACGGTACCGGCTTGTCCTGACTCGAATCCATCTTTTACGAACTCCTTCGTTTCGAGATCAAGGTGGTCGATGTATGTCGCAATCGAAGGCTTGTTCAGCGCGGCGGCAGCGCCCTTTCTTCTGCGCTTGAGCGAATCGTTGAAGGGAGAGGTTCCGATTGTCGTACCAGCAGTGTTTGAAAGTACCTAACACCAGTCAGATATAACTCAAAACACCCATATGCGTCCACCCACCTTGTGGAACGTCCAAAAGACCGGCCTTGAACTCAGCGCCTGGCTATTCCCCCCAAAGATCTTCCTCGCAGCCTCAGCGCTGTTCACCACGATCACCGGCTCGTTTCCAAGCTGTATCTGATACACGGCGCCAAACGTCTTGCTCCATTCCCGGTATTTCTCCGCCGCATTGTACTTGATATCCGGTATATTCCCGACCAAAGGCCAGTTCGTCGGCCCAGTAAAGCCTTTAATCCGCCGCGAGTATCGCACATATTCGTTTCCGACCAAGTAAGATATCGGAAAAAGTATCAATAAAACGAACAGAGTGCGAATTGGATGATCTGCAAACTGCGATGATAGCAGCGGGAGGATAGTGGAGATCATGGTGTTCGCTAGTGGCGCTTGCCGAAACCAACGAGTTGATCAAAGGTTGGTGATGGGCCACGACGCGATAGAGGCCTTTTACAAGCAAAAGCCGGACATTCTATATATCTACCGTTTCTCGACCATGGCGGCTTCCCCGGGCTTGATGTGGGTGAGGCCGGCTAATGCGGGGAAGAAGGTCCGCTGTTGGGGCTGCGGAATTAGGCGATGGGGAGTGCGGAACTAGTGCGCGGAGGCGCTACCACGCCATTGTCTGTTGCTCTCAACATTTTCGAGGACAGGTTGAAGTTGTGGCTTTCGCGATTCAGAACGAAGGTTATGTTTTCGAGCGCGCGACACGCTCGTGTTGGTCTACGTCACCGCTGTCTGCACTCACTCTTCGCCCAAGTACCACTTACCACATCTCCGCCTCTCGTGGTCGCATCACACCCATGACAGCCTCATAGTCATGCTCGAGCAACTCCCTTAAAGTATACCGCTATCATGAATCACTCGACTCATACATTGACGCAGCTGAGCCGTCTTAACGGCACACACGGCTCAACGTCAGTGCGCCACGATGCCCTGGCCGTCTATTACTCGATATGGCCACTGTTGGACTTCACGGACTCACCAACATGCTGATCCAACATCTTTGACCAACATGATGATCCATCATCCTTTCAACTTCTGACTCTAGCATACATCCTGTGGATATCTGAGTAGACTCATCGCGAAAGCTTCAGCTCTGATACCACAATGCGACTCACGACCTGGAGATACCCGTGGACATGTGGGTATCGCAATGAGTCCTCCCAGAAAGTTGATTCATCGGCTACCTATCTGTTGCTCATTATTTGGAGTCATGGACTAGTATAAATTGCTGCGCGTCTCCGTAGTGTTGTTCGAAATCACAAATCACTCAAATTCTGTCACCTTGCACAAATACACACAACGCTACATCTTTAATACACCCACCAAGATGGAACAGACCGTTCAGACGTTGCCTCCGGAAATGGGGAAATTGGGGGAAATCCAATTTGCGAATCCCGACATTGAGAAAGTTGCAACCAGCCTCGGTATCGCAGGCAATTGTGCTTCTGATCAGCCCTCCAATTTTGACGATGACCATTGGACCCGTCGAGTGCCAAACTTCTTTTTGGTGAAGTTCAGAGACAACACAATCGAGAACAAGGGCACTCCGGAGGAGCGTCTCGTGTATGGCATTGGCTATCACACAGACGTGAGCAAATTCGTCTTCTGTGATACAAACTATTTCAAGGACGCCTCGGGCAATTGTCGTAAATGGACGATCCAGGCTTACGTTATTAGAGAGGACGATCTGGCTACGCTGAAGCGCCGCTGTGCAGTACGCCTACAATTTATCTTTGGAGAATACGATTAGCTTGTGCAATACACGGCCGGTCAGGATCCGGAAGAGCCCCGCCCAGACAACGAGACGGGGATGGGAATGAATGTAAAATGTAAGTTGTTTCCCACTAGGAACAATTCATTTGCTTGTAGAGCTAATCGTCTGTCTTCAAAAATCCAGTGAAAGAAGTCTTCCTTGGACCACCAGATCGATACAATCCTTGGAAGTCCGATGCGCGCTATGTGGGGTGGAAAAGGAAAGGCGATCTAGACAGCAGTGCCAACTTCTGGGCAATCAAGGTGGCTTCATGGCCTCAGCAGAAAGGCTTTCTCAAAAAAGATCCACTTAACGAAAATTCACTTGTCGAAGATGTTCGCTTCGAAAACAATTGGATCTTCACGAATAACATAGCCGAGGCCCAAAGGTGGTCCCCTAAAGGCGACGATTCCCGGATGAGGGGAGTGGTTGAACTTGAGTTTAAGACGCGGGAGAAGTTTATTGGGTTCTTGAAAGAATGCGAACGGAACAAACATTGGTTTGGGGAACTTATGATCATGAGAAACACCGAAGAACACGAACGCGGAGGGCCCATCCTAGATTTTGCGGTATACAGCGAGGAGTGTAAGTCAATTGGTAAAGCATTCTTGCATCTACTAATCAATGTGTAGTTGTCTATCATCATAACCTCACTCCAGTTCCACTTGAAGAGGGAGATTGGGAGCCGCAAGGCACGAGGATAACAGTGGGAGATCTGGAGGCAGACTTCAATAAGTATGTTGAGAGATGAAGGGGAGTACAAGCCGCCAGCAACTAGTCTTTGGCGCTACCTAGGGCTCACTTAATCTGGTGTTTCCTCGGTTACATACACACTCATTATTGCGACAATGTGTTTTGAGGCTGTTTTGGAGGACTTGTTGGGGTATATGTGATGTAGCAGACAATGAGAACACAACCACACAGCTGGAATAAGAGTCCTCGTACAAATATGAGTCACTAACCGAGTAGGAAATGACAAAGCTGCTTCGTTCGGTTCTGTAATTAGATGAACTACAGTGATGATACATACCTAGGTACCCAGGTAGCCTCGAAGCGGTCGCCTGGATAGACATCATGTCTCTGGATGATCAGCTATCTTCCGCGCCATTCTCCCCACGTGATGATGCACGTAGGTCGTGCGGCGTTGTCACAGCAGTGGCAATGGCGACATATGGCTTACGAATGAACTGTCACACTCAATCGATTCCAGACTTGTACAGCCTCGTAGAGAGTTCCATGTCACATCAAGGCTATGCAAAGGTGAATACCATACCTGGATAATCCCACGCAACTGACGAAGAGTCAAAGAGACGGAGAAGACAACCGGAGACGATCGCAGCGAATCACAAGAGCCTCGTTGCTAAGTCTGGACAATGGCATCACCGCTCCGATGCGCGGCCCGCGACACGTGAGCATTGCGGCACCGGAACGAGCTGATGTTCAAACACGTACCTGAGCTGCACATGGCACATGCAACAAACGTGTGGGGGTTTGAAGCCCCCGTCACGAACGCATTCCACAGCCTCAGCAACCCCACGAGCTCCCAACGCACAGCCTGATCACAAGGCATCGCGAAAGGCCATGAGTATCAACGGGTATTTTGGGCGACGGACCGACACAGCGGTTGCGGTGAGCGTTCGTTCAATGTATAAAGCCCGGCTCTTCACGATATATGAAGGTACATTGATACGGCAGCTTAACATTCCCAATCCTTCTTCACATTATTCCCGATCACATATTCTTGCATATCAACACCAATACCCCCTCTGATCTTCTTCTCTTCAAACCCTACATCACACTTAACACGCCGTATCTGCGAGAAGCATCAGCACTTACATGAAGGAATCTCCGCGCCAGGCGGAGAAGTCACTCCGCCAGAGCGAACACGAGCCTGGCGATACCTTTCCCGAACGGCATGTCTACACCCCGCTTGACGTCGAAGGCAATCGCAGCTACTTGAGAGAGGCCACACACAGTCCCCAGAACCCAGGATCCTCGCATGGATCCCGCGGGCCTTCCGGCCAACGTTACGGGGATGCAAACGACTTCAGCCAATCTTACATGTCGAATCCTAGATTCGACGCGGCCGCTACTGCATCGCATGATCCACGTAATGCCATGCAGACATCGCGATTCGTTCCCCACAGCGACAACAACCATCTGCGTGGCGTCAATAGCTACGTTGATCTGACCAGCCCGAGCTGTCGGAAAAGCGAGCTCATGAGCAAAAGTCCCGCGCATGCATATTCGATACACCAGCGGTCTATCTCCAGGGAAGGCCCTTCGCTCGCGTCTATGCCGTCGACAGAACACTTTAGCATGGTACCGCAGGCGGCAAGTCCGCTTTACGAACCATTCCGAGGTCTTTTCAGTGACTCTGGGCACGCGAAGGAATACCGACAGAACAAGATGAGATTCAACCGTGAACCATGGAGGGATCCTGCCACTGACCCGACTATCGAGATGGTGGAACGTGATCGCGACCACAACGTAGAGCGCATCTACAATGCGATGGTCAGCGGAGATCTTGCTAGAGACAACCCCAAGTCCACGGCGCGGAAGAGATGGATCGAAGAGCCACATTACCAATCCGACTTGGTGGAAGCATACGCCCACAAGGTGTTCGACTGCCTGCTCGAGCAGGTCAGGAAAGGATTCCGCGGTTGGCAGCAGAACGACTATGTCAACGACGAGCGCAAGGGCGAGGACGAGGACAAGGATACCGACTGTGCCGGTCGGCTAGATAACATCGTCACCGCCCTAGCACAAGAGAAGTGCATCTGCGAGAACGTCATGTGCTCGGCGTGGCAGATCCGTATGTTCGTCAACGCACCTAAGGCGTATTCCAAGCGTAAGGACCAGAACCGGGTGGGTAATAGCAAGAGGCCGAATGCGAAAGGTCACAGTGTACCTGATGACAATCCGCGCGCATCGAAGAGGTCTCGTACCAGCGCTGCTCCAAGGACCGGACAGGCGCGTGGTCACTCTTCACCAGCTTCCGAGCTGCCGTTGTCGCGTGGGAACACACCACAGGAGTCTTCGGGACCGACAGGCTCACCGTACTTCACTACGCCAGTAGCCCAGCGAATGACGGCCTTCAGTCCTCCGTCTAGGTTTCTAGCACCTCAGGCCCCGGCCATGCGTCCTCCTCCTCGATCGTACCATACCTCCTTCGACCAACGCCACATCTCCGCGTCGTCGCCTCCTATGCAGTCATCATTCGCACAAGCGCAGACTCCAAAGGGTCAGCCTCTCTTACCAATCACCTCAATCTCACCTACTCAGCATTCGCCATTCCCACCTCCGCCCATGCCACGGAGCAGATTCTCAGCTTCTGCCAGCCCCGACGATGTCAAACCACCGAACAGGAACACAGACCCGTTCTTCAGTCCATGGGGACAGGCAATTCGACCAGACGCAGCCTCTCCTGACGTGTTCGCACACTTAGATCCAGCTGGCAGCTCGGGTTTCCCAGGAGTTGAGGACTGGCAGCATGAACCGTTCCCACAAAACGATGCGTCCAGCGATGCCAACCTCTTCGCGCAACATCCTGAGATGGGTGTCTGCCTTGCCGATATGGAGCTTTTGCCCTCGTTCACCGTGAATGATGTTGTAGGTGGGAACGTCTTCGACCCCTGGCAGCACCAGGACAGCGGGCACTGAATGTCAGGTACCCCCAGAAGCCGCCAGAGCCAGCTTCGATACTGTGGGTACACGTCAACCTAGGGAAAAGCTGAACAAGTCTGGATCCTAGATCGACGTTAGGTCACCTACCTGGCATGTTTCTATGTTAATGTAGGCTGCAGACCTGTTTAGCCTATCCCTAGGTTGACATGGGTAGGGTACTATTCCGGATGGCGGGGCGACATATCTTTGCACTCGCAAGCGCTAGGGGACGTACTTTGAACTTGCAGTGGTTCTTTTCGACCTTCTTTCCTCCACTTGTTGACCACCTGGGTAGTGTGGCAACTAGTCCCGATTGATTATTTCCCAGTACACGTTGGCGCTGTACGACTTTGTGGTACTATTTGTAATTGTTGTTTGGTACATTCTCTTTTGTAATCCAGAGTCGTTCAGTAATGAAGATGGAGAGCTTTGGCGGCGCTGTAGTTAGAGTGTGGACTTCGGTCTTGGAGACGTCATTCGCGGAGCTGTGGAAGCTCTATTCTTATGTTGTAATCTATTGTTAGCCCGTAGTTGAATGAATCGTAAACACCATATTCTTCGTTCCGCAGACATGCAATGGCGCGTTTGGATGGTTGATGTTAGGGAGGAAGGTCGCGAATTTGGCAAGTACCTAGGTGGCCGACACGCCGGAGACGCGTCGCGTGGGTTTGGCGATGGTGACGTCATCAACGGAACCGTGGAGCCGATAGCTCTCTTGACCTGCCTCTACATCTAACCTAAGGACAGAAAGAATAGAGTGCGCCCTTGAATCAGACTGCAGTCTGGTCCTGGGTTGGGCTTGATCTTTGAGATTGTACTTTGGTAGAAGTCTGCAGCAAGCAGTCAAGAGATGAAATTGCAGGAGTACCTCCAGTTATGTCCTAGTGAAAGTGAAAGTGCTTCCGACTCGAAGTGTACCCACTAGACAACAACAATACTGCTAACGCAAACACCGCCTCCAATCATCCATTGATGCAGGCCGGTAAATTACCCGCTCGTCAGACTCATACGTTAGCGCACGCCCTCTGAAAGGCTCTGGTGAAGCCGACGCTGCTCTTGGTTGCTTTCCCTTCCCTGCCCTGGGCGTGTCATCGTCTGGGGGCGTGATAGGATCTTCGTTCGGTGGCGTGGAAGGGCTGTCTTTCGGGGGCGAGGTGGGCTCCTCGTTCATCAAGATGATACCCTCGCACAACATGCCGACATACTCCGTCTAAGTGTTATGCGTCATTGGTCGCCTGTGTATTTTCCTGACTTTCTGGATGTTGTATCCATTCGCACAGTGATCAAGGAGGTGGTCGAGGGGCATTCCGTCGTCCGAGAAGAGTTCGCCAAGTCTAGACCGAAAGTCATCGCGGTCTATGGGGTCGTTGCGAATGACGTCGTCTGGTAGACGTTTGCTCAAGATATGCAGAACGAGAGAACAAAAGCAGCGATTGGGGGCGTGATCCTGGTAGTCGGACGATTGTATCCATTCGACAAGTTCTGGGTCAAAGATCATACGAAGATCCTCTTCGTTGGGCATACGCCACGGGATTGGATGTCGGCCAATGTGCAGAGGTGCCAGATCTTTGGGTCCCGCCTCATACCGTTTCTTCATGAACCTTTTTGTCAGAATCGACCTTAGCGTTTTCGGGTGTATCGCGTTTGGGTCAGTCGTGGGTCCGTCGGCGAGCTTTGGTGATGGAGGTCCTTGCGGCGAATCGCGTCGTATAGGCTCTTTGGGTGTCGCTTCATCCTGTGTGTCCGGGAACATATCATGCGCGAACCCCACCTAGACGCCCGGCAATCTCCTCGCATTTGCTTCTGAAAAGCCTATGGGGCAGGAAAACGACCGCGCCCTGAGAGTTGGGATGGGCGGAGCCTGGTACGCGGAAGTATCCATAGCGATAGTATCTGGACTTTGGCGATGTGGAGATGAGGATATGAAGATAGCGCAATAACGATGTGGTGGTGTGCTGGAGTGTGACTGTGACTGTGAGTGGAGTGAAAGTGGTGTTTGGGTCAGCAAGGTGCGCGACTGCTCTAACCATGTCGATACGCTTCCGCGCTTTCCATCTTGTGTAACTTCCCTACTCTTTCCTAGCTTTACATTGGAAGGTGCCGTACCCAAACGAAATCAGGTCACATGCGACGATTAGAGTTTCCACAGCCTCGTATTAGCAGCCCGTTATTATTGACACAGCGCGTATCTGTTGGTAGGCCGTTGTACGATTGTACGGAGTGATGACAATAACTGCCCAGGTGGGTTCTTCTCGTGAGATGGTATATATTACTACCTAGGTATGCACGCGGACGCTAACAAGGTATACCCAAACTCGGCATACGCCGGGCCGAAGTAGGATCGAGGCGGTACTGAACAGCATTGGGTAATATCATGTGTGTGATACCGACCTCTAGATCATCCTCGGACGATCATGACAGCGCCTGGCAATAACAATAACATGTTCCTCTCCTCTGCCTGTAACTGAAGTAAGTCTCTACCTCTCTGAAATCTGTGATGCGTTACATACACTCGGTATACTGCCATTGACGTCGCATCGGGGAAACAAGTGGACATGCAACCTGCGTTCTGGCCTACAGAAGGTGATCATTCGTTAGTAAGTGACCACGAAAAGCGTGTACAAATGATTGCTTACACGCTCGGTTGTCTGCAGTAGAACAGCTCCACTCGTCTTTTGGGGTAAAGTCCCCATCTTTCAGGCACCAGTACGTAATATTGGCAGAGGCGAGTGAAGCAAACAGCATTGAGGTGATGATGGCGAACTTCATGATGGATAATCTTGGGATTCTGAGGAGTTTGTAATGAAGTGATTGTGGAATGTTGGGTAAGTATGAGATACTTTGGGGGGGACGACGGCCAGCTTTGTATTCCCTCGGGAAAGCACACAGGCTCCCTTCTCACCCATGGTATGTTGTACTATTTCAAGGAACTGCTCAGATAGAGTTTGAGCGTAAAATTTGGCCGGGGAACTCCTGGAAAGAGCTGTCAGATTGGCGCAAGGACTTGAGTTGCGTGCATCTCAATGCCCTGAAATTGGTATGGCGCGCTACGGGCTGTCAGACTGCTTAGCGTAGACCAACTATTTTGGATGATCTGGAACGCTGTTGACTTCGGCCCGTTGGTACCTGTGTGACCACAAGCATAGACAACATTCCGGAGTTGGGTCCGTCAATACAGGCCATGCCCAGGTGAACTTCTGTTTTCGTACACGATGTCTGGAACCAACAAAGCTACCTCTCAGTATGGGTAGTCATCGTATGGAAAGAGCAAGAAGCCGCACGCACCTATCAACTGGAAAAGCTACACTAGCAACTCTCACTATTCAAGAGTTTTCTCAAGCGACAACCTTAGGATGGCTACACCGACTTATGCGGCTCGTTGCAGACCGTGCATCGCATACAGAATACGGCGGCTGGTGATGCTGAGCAGTATCTCCACCTATCGTTCGTTGTCTTCGTGATGCCTAGATGTTTCCGTACATTGACAAGGGTCGCAATGTCGTAGCAGCTGATACGGACGGCATACTCATGCTAGAGATAGCCCGCGACGATCTATCAGCCCCCTTTTAATTCTCTTCATGTAGAATTTCATCTTCCTTGTATTCCAGGGTCGACATCGTGCCAAGAGTCTTTGCATACAATCAGCGGTGTAATCAGCTCTTCGTGCTCTTAACATTTCCTTCATCAATAAGTTACGAAAGTAGCGATCGTCGTAAGCAGCATGCACCTTCCTGGCAACTTCATGATCAAGTTGCGCTCTGGGCGTCTTAGCCGTCAGGTCGTTTAGCATATTTTGTCACAATGTGGAAAGTGCGACATGAGGCAAGAGCAGTTGCTGGCGACCAGAACTCCAGGAAACGCAGGCGCAAACGATATGGGGCAAGAACGCCCCAACCATGACAGCTTACTTAGGGACACACTGTCTTGTGTCTTGTCAACACCTCAAGGTCAGACACGGCGGATATCGCTGGGGTCCTATCGGTTGGGTAAATCTAGAGCACGTGAGCTCCTCCATAACGTCGCAATCACGACCCTTTGGGCTCTTCGATATCGCAGTTCGTTAAAATTCGTATTCGTACAATGGTATCACTCTTCGAAACCCATCCACTCGCCTATATCCTCGCCTTCGTCGCTGTCAACCATCTCTTCATCCGATATTCCGTTCTCTATCGCTTTGACCCCAAAGTCGAGTTGAGCGGACTTCTCTTTCTCCTCTGGCGGCTGCGCAAGCAGGTATTCGATGCGATAAATGTTCTCATCAGCCAGTCTTGCGAGCTCAGCCTGTATCCTGCGAACGGCTTTCTCGACACTTCTTAGCTCGGCCTCAAGTCCACCCTTGTTGTCCTTCATCCATCGACCATGCTTGCTGAGTAGTGCCTCGATCCACACCAGATTGAATTCCAGATGCGGAGACTCGTCGGCTTGGAGGGCGACAAATCGTAGTAACCGACCGAGGTATACTGATGGTAGGTCCTTGACTACTAAAGCGACGTTGCTCACGGGCGTAGCTTCGTATACGCGGCGAACAAGGTTGCGCTCGTTGAGACGGAAAGCCATGACCAGTGCCTTGAGATAGTCTTTCTGTGCGAGAGTCTCGAGAGTTGTCGCCGGTGTGACGGTGATGTCTAGATCGAAGGGATCGAATTGGAACGTGTTGTCCAGTGAGTAAATCAGCAGACCTTCTGTTGAAGCGGCACAAAACGCTCGGCCAGTTGGCGAAAACGCGACAGCAGGTACGCGTACTTCTGGTCGTGTTTTCCGTGCGCCAATGCCCTTTTGCGCACCAGGTAGTGTTGTGTCTCGACGGTCCTCTAGATCTGATGCCTCGCCTTGGTCATCGATGAGACCTTGCGGTCCAGCGTCTGTGAGCAGCTTGCTGTTGAGGAATTCTTGTGTGCCATCGAGAGAAAGGTTCACGGATACAGTGAACCTCTTCAGCAACACACCAGACTGCACATCGTAAAGACAGATGTACTTGGAGTTGCCGCCTGCCAATACACACGTGCCGTCTGCGCTGTACTTCACCGACGTAAAGGCTTTGGTGCCTGCGACGTTGGCTGCAGTGCGCCGATCTGACATCTTACGACCACCGGAAACGTCCCTTCGTGCATCAAGGCCATTTTCTTGTGCAGCATCAGATACGTTCCAGAACGTCAGTTGTCCATCAAGAGTTGTGACGGCTATTTGCTTCGAATCGGGGCGGAATGCGACAGATAGAATGTCAGCCATTAGTTGTAGCGGCTCGCTTGTTTGGGTGCGAGCGAAGATGTTCCAGACGCGAACAGTCCTGTCCCAACTTCCACTGACCAGCGTGCCAGCATCCGGAGAAAATGCTAGGGATGATACAGGGCCTTCGTGACCAGACAGCCTGTCGAGCAACTGGCCGGTCTGAACGGACCAAATGTGAATGTCGAAAGAGTCGATAGAGCCTGCGCATACGACCTCACCGCTTGGGTCAACCGCTAGGGACGAAAATGAAAGCCTCGATGGCGCTGTGAAAGTGCGGAAGTTGCGATACCGGTGGAGATCCCAAGCCCTGACGGAGCCATCAAGACTGGCTGTGAACAAGACGTTTCCCTTCTTCGCAAATTCGCAGGCCGTCACACCGCCCATATGTTCTGTGAATGTGACGACACAGAAACCGGAGTTGACTTCCCAGACTTTGATCTTGCCATCGTCTGCCGCTGTTATTATCCGTTGACCGTCTGGCGAGTATGCGATTGTGTTCATCGAGTCGAAGTGTCCCTGCTGCTTCAAAATGTACGATTCAGACTGCCATTCCCACACAAGTAGCTGGCCGAGCTTCGACGCGCCAAATGCTAACCATTCTCCAGTCTTGTTGATGGCGACGTAATCGATGTCGTTCTGCGAGATGCTGAGGCTAGAGATTTGCGCAAATTCTGGTAGCTCGTGGATGAAGAAGGCGCCGTGGGAAAAGCCTGTGACAAGCAGTTTCGACTCGGGATGGAAGCTGGCGCATGTGACTTGCGCATTGTTCTGATGGAAAAAGTGACGTTCTTGGATACCCCATTGTAGATTCTCGTCGTCGTCTGGGTCGGCGTCGGCGGGCGCATCGTAGCGTAGCATGTATTTCCAGACGAATAGCGCTCCATCCTTGCTGACTGTGTAAATGGTCTCCTGATCCTTGGAGAACCATGCGCCGACTACTTCCTGCCTGTGTCCACCCAGTGTTGTCTGCGCATGTCCTTCTGCTTGATCAACGCTCCATATCCGCGCTGTCATGTCTTTGGATGCGCTCAGGAAAAATCTTGAGTCGCTAGACCATTCTATGCTCTGGACTGAATTGTAGTGTCCTGTGTATATCCGGTGGCGCACGAAAGGCGCAAACTCAAGATCGCCTTCCGCAACGTCTGGAGTGGATGGTGTGTGCCATACTTCAATCTGCCTTCCTATGCCTACTGCAAAATGCCGGCCTGAAGGAGAGAAAGCGATCGAGTTGACTTCGCCGCGGAGAGAGAAATGGTAGAGTACGATGCGACGAGGAACATTGGTGAGGACTGCGCGACCGTCTTCATCGACCGAGAGGAGGAGGTTTCCGCGGGGGTTGAGGGCAAGGCGTGCGATGTTCTTCCGGTGCGCAAACGGAAGCGTGTATGATTTGGAGCTGACTAATGATCAGCGCATATCGAGAGAGGCAGTCGCGACTTGAAGCCTACCTCACAAGGTCGAAAACCGTGACCCGGTTACCAACCGGCGACAGCAGACATGTGCCATCGGGTGTGAAGAGAAGATTGCCTCTGCTGTAGACGGTGCCCAGCAGGTTGGAGAACTGTGGGTGTCAGATGCGAAGATTTGAACGACAGCACTCGACTCACCTGAAAGTCAGTCTTCATCTTCAAAGTATCGTGGCTGCGGTCTCGTCATGTCGTGGAGGGCATGATGGTCGCATCTTGAACTTTTTCGAAGCTCGGATCATCGCAGAACGCGCTAGTGGAGTAGTGTGCATTAGTCGCGGTTTCCCCGTTCAGGGTCAGTGCTTGCCGAATGGGCGACTGGCAGAAAGGGGACCCAAATTGTCTACCAACACCACACCTCCTCACCAGACCCCATATCGCACGCTGTTCAGCAACCTCACTGCTGACTTGCTTTTCATCCGCCACCTCCACGTATGTTTTCACGCCGCACTTCCCGAATATCAGCCCTCATATAGCTAACAGCACGCAGACCCCATACACACCAGCGGTCAACCACACACCAGCACAATGGCCGAGTCCGCGTCCCCCATTGGCATTGCCAATGTACGTATACCATCTGCTCCACCTATGTCTTCAATTCGTATACTAACATGCATTGCAGCTGCCCAACCAGAGGTACTATCAACACAGCGGACACGCAGCTTCGGCCCTAACGTAGCACAGGCACAAGATTGTTGCAAAGCGCGGTGCTGCCTTCACCATAATGGTACGCATATCATCCCCATATCAATCGACTTCAATCTAACTAGCTCAGGTTGCTGGCGAGTCTGGTCTCGGAAAGACGACCTTCATCAACACCCTCTTCTCCACCACCATCAAGAACTACGCCGACCACAAGCGACGACACCACAAGCAGATGGACAAGACCGTCGAGATTGAGATCACCAAGGCCGAGCTCGAGGAGAAGTTCTTCAAGGGTATGCAGCGCCATCCTGCTCTTCGTTCCCTATGCTAACTCATCTAGTCCGTCTTACCGTTATCGACACCCCCGGTTTCGGTGACTACGTCAACAACCGCGACTCGTGGCAACCCATCATCGAGTTCCTCGACGACCAGCATGAGTCGTACATGCTTCAGGAGCAACAACCGCGCCGCTCTGATAAGATCGATCTCCGTGTTCACGCCTGCCTGTACTTCATCCGCCCCACCGGCCACACCCTGAAGCCCCTGGACATTGAGGTCATGAAGAAGCTGTGCACACGCGTCAACTTGATCCCGGTTGTAGCCAAGGCCGACACACTGAGCCCAACAGACCTGGCCAAGTTCAAGGCGAGGGTAAGTTGTTCCATTTCTATGGCACCAGCAGATACTGACCGCTTTTAGGTGCGCCAAGTGATCGATGCTCAGGGCATCAAGATCTACACTCCCCCTCTCGAGGATGACGACGCCGCCGCCATGCAACACGCACGCGGTCTCATCGACGCCATGCCCTTCTCCGTCATCGGTTCCGAGAAGGATGTTCAGACCAACGACGGCCGCACCGTCAAGGGTCGCCAATACGCCTGGGGTGTTGCCGAAGTCGAGAACGAGGAGCACTGCGACTTCAAGAAGCTCCGCGCTATTCTCATCCGAACCCACATGCTCGACCTCATTCACACTACTGAGGAGAACCACTACGAGGCCTACCGCGCTGGCCAGATGGAGACAAGGAAGTTCGGCGAGGCGCGCCCAAGGAAGCTGGACAACCCCAAGTTCAAGGAGGAGGAAGAGGCGCTCCGCAAGCGTTTCACCGAGCAGGTCAAGGTTGAGGAGCAGCGCTTCAGGCAGTGGGAGCAGAAGCTTATTGCTGAGCGTGACCGCCTCAACAAGGACCTCGAGGCCAGCCACGCGGAGATCAAGCGTCTTGAGACGGAAGTGGACAGCCTCCAGGGTAGCATCAACCGCTCTCACGGTCGTCGCTAGACGCACCTTTTGGCGTTGGTGGTGTTGCACGTACAGAGATGGTGCAGCGATTCAGCATGGTCGCACTAATTCTCCACATTCTTCCTTCAAGATTCCCCTTTCTGTTTCCGTAACTTCGGTTCTCATATGTCTGTAATGTCGCGCCGCCGTGGGGATCACTGTAGGCGACGCGTATCTAGGCTTGAGCTAAAACAGCATGTCATAGCTTATAGTTCTATAACTTGGTATTAATCTATTATGAAGACCGCTGGTCGCTAAATCTTGTTGTTGGGTATAGTGATGTTCAGATATGATGTTTAGACTTGTAATCCGCCAAACACCCTATCCAGCTCCTCGCCTTCCTGTGCCTTGCGCTCCGCCTGCGGATCTAGATCCATGAGATTCTGCTCCGGCACCTTTTCTTCCTTGACCGACTCATTATTATCGCCAGGTCCCTCCGGCTTGATGATATGCACACCACTATCCAACCACCCAGGCGCAACCCGCCTCTTCTCCGCGAGGTCCTCCTTCCGCCGCCTCTCCTCCCACTCCGCCAACGTTCTCCTCGCGTCCGCTTCTAGCTTAGCAAGGTGCTCTTGTAACGCGACACACGACGTGAGTATCTGGTCTGGATGCGCTGATGTGCCCGTTGACGAGGTGACATATGCTGGTTTCGACGCAGAGGCGTTGGGGTTGGACGGGTCTTGTTGTTGCTGCTGTTGGGAGAGGATCGAGGGAGGTAGCGTCGACGGGAGGGTTACGTAGGAGTATGGCAAGGGGACGGATGTGGGGAGGGAGAGGAAGGGCGAGAGTGTTAGGGGAACTTGGGCGAGGAGAGGGTGGGGGTCTGTGGGAGTGGTGTTAGTGAGGTTCGCGCTTGTTGTGTTGGGCTGGGTGGAGGGATGCGATGCGATGCGATGCGACGGGTAGCCACACTCCAGAGCGAGCATGTCTGGATGAGACGATGCCGAGGTCGCTAGTGATCTCTCGACATGCTCTCACGCGATACCCTGGTATTGAAACTATGACTGGTCGCATGTACTGGCTATGCGCGTGCATCGCGCTGGGCGTGTATTGTAGCGGGGAAGAGGAGCACTCACGTTCGTCGTGCATATTCGATATGGCTATTTGCGTATGATAAGTTCCGTTAATTATTGCCAGAGTAGCAGTAGCAGAGCGTTTGATCGATTTCGTCCGAGTACGGTGGGGCGTAACTTTGCGGGATTGTTGTTGCAGGGCTTGGGGTTGTGGAGGCACGAGGTGTTGGTGGGGAAGCTCCAGGCTGAGTGGAGCTGCTGACGCAGGTACGAAGTTCCAAGGTTCCACGGCTCCAAGGTTGGAAGCTGCGATCACGCGTTATGCATGTGAGGTAGATACAGACAGATTGTTTGTGGGGTGCATACACGAAGACGATTATGGGGACTGCCTCATTTTGTGGGTTGATGGGCAAGTCACCCTGGTGGCATTTCGAGCGGTTCTTGGGAGTGATAATATCAATTTACGTAGCGACTACCCTTTCAATACAATTGCATTTGTGTTGTACTGTGTATATACTTGATGAAAGAAGAAGAGGGCAACTGTGCGTATGTGCGCGAGAATGTCACCTATATCCGCCTACCTGATCTTCGCAGAGCAAGTGAATGGCCTCGGGCCGGGAATTGTGTAGCTGGTCGGGATCGGCCAGTACAGTTGAAACTTAATACCCGGGTCAGTCGCTTTGTATGCACCTGGGAAGCTGACGGTCGCCGGACTGGCACTGCCACCTCCTGTCACGTTGATTTGAGCACACTCCATGTAGAGTTGAGCGCCAGGGTAGTTTGAGGCGGCGTGAAGAGCAATGAGCTCTGCGCGGAGGAGATACCTAGAAAGGACCGTGTCAATCGAAAATAGAGATTCACCAAGAAGTTAGAGATGACTGACTGTCCACTGGGGATGCACGACGGCAGTACAAAGTCCACCAGGCCCTTATTGTTATAGAGTCTCGTAACAGCCCACTCGCCATTGGCATCCATACCATCCTCGTAAATCTTGAACCACTTGAGTCCCGTCACTTTGGTAGACAAAGCATCATCGACTTTGGCAAGGTAGACCATGATGGGACCCAAATGACCGGGGTCAATTGGGTCTGACTTGTCCGTCTCGGGCTTGGAATCGAGCGTGTGGTGCCACTCGGCAGTGAGCTTGTCCCCAGCTTTGACCTGACAAGGTGTAAGCCGAAGCCATGTGGCGTACTTGCTTATTGCACAACCAGCGTACATTGATGATGTCTTTGGGGAGAGGCGTTCTGTAGGGGTTTATGCTGAATGCGGGTCAATCTAGCGCTTGCCTCCACGCTTTGTAATGCTTTACCCGCCATTACAGATCACATCGTTTGATGTAACGTCCGTTATTGGTCTGAGTTCGTAAGTAAGTTGGAGTTCAGAAGGCGATTGTGGGGTGCATTACCCGTCGTAGGTCTGTGTCGTGCTGTTAGCAGGGGAGCAACATGGGAATCGTGAACATGCTCACCGGCACTCGAATACCCTTAGTATGTCCTTGCGCCACGCCATTGACATGTAGCTGGGTGAAAATTGTGTGTGCCGAAGCGCTGGCCAGTAAAGCACAAGTAACCACGTATGCCTTCATCATGTAGGCTACTACGTTAGATCATGAATGCCCTCATCAACGCGACGATGAATCTTCCTATATGCCATCGTGGTGCACCGTTCTCAAGCTGTCCGAATGGAACACGGCACTATTGTTCAAATCTGGTCGACCTTCCAGTTCGGCACGCATGCGACTCGCGGTGGACTCGCGTGATCAGAGACACTTTATTCCCCAATCTATTTCGCCCGCCGTAACGCATTTCTGAAAATATACTGTGTATGCACGAGACACGTGCTTCGTGGATTTCTCAGCGCATAGAACCCTCGGCATATACCAAATAGGTAATGAGCACCAATGCGGTCGTGACTGCGCGTGCTTTGAACCGGCGGTTGGGTGGAAGAACCGCAGTATTAATTACAGGGAGGAGGATATGACCGAGACATGCCGCGACACCGTGGCGCGGCTCTTGGAATGTGGGAAGCGAGAGAAGGAATGCGTAATATAATAGATTGTGTGTTACTGGTCTGGTCGAGTGTTTCAATCAATGAAACGTGCGCATCTTGTCGGTCAGCGAGAAGGCTTGGAAGCCGTCCTTCATTTTGAGGCAGCCTTGCGGAATATGCGGGAAGAAGCCGGTACCGAGAAGGCTGTGGCGGTTGCACGAGGTCAAGGGCACTGACTTCTTAATCCTTCCGACGAAGCTGGTGGTGCAGATGGTGCATTTGAAGAGGCTGATGCGAGGCGAAAGCGCGAAGGTGACGGTCCATCCCACCAGCCACTAAACGATTGTGGGGAAGCCTGGGCCCGAACGGGTAAGGGGCACATGGCTAACGGCGATTAAAGTCGCCATCCCGGCTGCTGTCAATCTACATCAATCAATCCACCCATGCCGCCGTAGTTTCGACATATTAACGACTAACCTTGAATCTCGGCCAGATCACCTACGTTTTGAAACAGCCAATGACAATGTCGCCCACGGTAATCACGCCCCTCGGTTGGCTCATCCTAGCCAGCGCGCGTCGTCCGTACCTGGTTCAACGCGCACTTCTGCCGCCTCCAGAAGGAAGTTCCCCAGGTAGTGGCTTGGCCACGGGTGTCAACCCCATACACGGCGGCGTAGTCTAGCATAAAGTTGATATGTATATAACACGTCCGCACCCTGGCAGAGTGATAGAGGCCACAGCTACAACTTGCGCTTGTCAATTCATCTCATCTTCGACGTGCTGGTAACAAGTCTCCAAGATGAAGACCTCTTCTTTCGTTCGAGCGGCATCGCTGCTATCCTCTCTTTTCGCCCCTCTCGCTCTTGCGCAGGAAACGTTCACCCACGAAGGCACCGGTATCGAGTTCTGGCGCCAGACAGTCAGTGACGCTCAGACTGCAGGTGGTTTCGAGTGGGGTTGGGTGCTGCCTGGAGAGCCTACTGGAGCCAACGACGAGTACATTGGTTATATTGTAAGTTATAACAAGTCTGTGTCGACACTGCAGCCGCTAATATTCCCCAGAAAGGTTCGCTCGAAGCAAACAGGCAGGGATGGTCCGGTGTCAGCCATGCTGGTGGCATGCCAAACTCCCTTCTGCTCGTCGCATGGCCGGAAGAAGATGCCGTCAAGACCAAGTTTGTTTGGGCAGGTGGTTATGTCGCTCCTGAGGACTACACTGGCAATGCCACTTTGACTCAAATCTTCCACTCTGTCACCGACACACACTTCGAGATCGTCTACCGATGCGAGCACTGCTGGGTCTGGAATCAGGGCGGTGCTGAGGGCTCTCAACTTCCCACTACTGAAGTTAACGTTATCGGTTGGGCTCAGCATGACAAGATCTACGACGGCACTTGGGTTTTCCACAACAAGGGACAGTCTCAGTTCGGCGCCCCTACCGCGGATGCGAGGAACGCGAAGTACACCGACTACCTCAAGCTGGTAGGTGGCCAGCCTTCTGGCGCACCTACACCAACCAAATCCGGTCAGCCATCAGCTACACCCACTCCAACAGCACCTGTCAAGTGCCAGGGATCACCTGCTCCTTCAGGCTCCTTCGACTACATCGTCATTGGCGGTGGTGCTGGAGGTATTCCTGTAGCGGATAAGCTTTCTGAGTCCGGCAAGAGTGTTCTTATGCTCGAGAAGGGCCCGCCATCTCTCGCCCGTTTCGGCGGAAAGATGGGCCCTGACTGGGTCACTAGCAACAACCTGACCCGCTTCGACGTTCCCGGTCTTTGCAACCAGATCTGGGTTGACTCTGCTGGTGTTGCTTGCACTGACATTGACCAAATGGCTGGCTGTGTTCTCGGTGGAGGTGCTGCTGTCAACGCTGCGCTTTGGTGGAAGCCTGTTGACATTGACTTCGACTACCAGTTCCCGAACGGCTGGAAGTCAGCTGACGTCAAGGGCGCAATCGACCGTGTCTTCAAGCGCATCCCGGGTACCGACACTCCTTCCGTCGACGGAAAGCGCTACAAGCAGGAAGGCTTCGATGTCCTATCCGGTGCGCTTGGTGCAGACGGCTGGAAGAGCGTCGTCGCGAACGACCAACAGAACCAGAAGAACCGCACATACTCTCACTCTCCTTTCATGTACAGCAACGGTCAGAGGCAAGGTCCTCTTGGCACCTACATGGTCTCTGCCCTTGAGAGGAAGAACTTCAAGCTGTGGACCAACACCATGGCCCGCCGTATCGTTCGCACCGGTGACACTGCTACTGGCGTTGAGCTTGAGAGCGGTGTTGGCGGTACTGGCTACTGCGGTACGGTCAACCTGAACCCTGGAGGCCGTGTCATTGTTTCCGGTGGAGCTTTCGGATCCTCCAAGGTTCTCTTCCGCAGCGGCATTGGACCAAAAGACCAGCTGAGCATCGTCAAGAACAGTGCCCTCGATGGCTCAACCATGATCAACGAGTCTGATTGGATCAACCTTCCCGTTGGCCAGAACTTGAACGACCACGTCAACACCGACCTTGTTATCAAGCACCCCAACATCTCCTTCTACGACTTCTACAAGGCGTGGGATGCTCCCATCGAGAGCGACAAGGATCTTTACCTTTCCAAGCGCTCTGGTATTCTTGCTCAGTCTGCACCCAACATTGGCCCCCTCGCTTGGGAAGTGATCAAGGGAAGTGATGGCATTGACCGATCGATCCAATGGACTGCTCGTGTTGAAGGCCCCGGTGCCAACGACACCCACCACCTCACCATCAGTCAGTACCTTGGCCACGGCTCTACCTCGCGTGGTGCGCTCTCCATCAACGGTGCTCTCAACGTCTACGTCAGCAAGGCGCCCTACTTGCAAAACGAGGCCGACACCGGTGTTGTTGTTGCCGGTATCAAGAGCATGATGAAGGCTATCCAGAAGAACCCGATGATCGAGTTCCAGGTACCATCACCCAACATGACGGTTGAGGCATACGTTGCCAGCCTTCCCAAGACACCAGCTGCCCGTCGCGCCAACCACTGGATCGGAACCGCGAAGATCGGAACCGACAGCGGTCTTACTGGCGGAACAGCCGTCGTGGATCTGAACACTCAGGTGTACGGAACGAAGAACATCCACGTCGTCGACGCGTCTCTCTTCCCTGGGTAAGCTCACCCTCAATATCACATGTCATCCTCGAACTAACATGGCGTAGTCACATCTTCACCAACCCTACATCTTACATTGTCGTTCTCGCAGAACATGCTGCTGCCAAGATCCTTGCGCTTGGTGCAAGCAGTGGAGGTGGTAAGCCTTCGTCGTCCGCTCCGTCATCCGCCAGTACCGCTAAGCCCTCATCTTCCAAGGCGCCGACTAGTTCGTCAGCTGCCCCTGTCAAGCCTTCGTCAACACCAGGAAAGTCATCGGCTGCGCCGACCAAGACATCTGCAGCACCATCAGCTACTCCTACCAAGACGGCAAACGCCTGGGAACAGTAAGTAGACCAAAAGCTTCCATGCATTGAACAAGTACTAACTTCATATCAGATGCGGCGGTCAAGGCTACACTGGACCGACAGCTTGTGTCAGCGGATACAAGTGCGCAGTGAACAACACATGGTTCTCTCAGTGCGTCCCTAAATAGGGGACACACATTCATCTCCTACCCCGGTCTTGACATTCGATACATCTGGGGTGTCTTCTTTGTACATACTTTAGCTTCAGTGTATATCACTCGCTCATCCTGCAACTTCGTGTCTTGAATGCCTCGCCTGATCTCGTGAGCTGATGAATTCCGCAGCATGCCTGGGAGCCGAGGTGGCAGACGCGTGACGAATGCGGCATAGCGCGTCTCTTATCGCGCCCCGCATCTATCGACCTTCCATCACAACTTGCCAACCATCTCATCCCAACTTTCTTTTGCTTTGCCAATACATTTCTTATCGCGTAGTATTCCTGAATCTTACGTGACTTGGGTATTGCATACTTTTTGGCTCCTCTACACGTACATGATGCCATCCAACTGCCCAGCCACCTCTGCCAAGCGCGACGATGACGCGTCGAGAAACGTGACGGAACTACTCCATCAACGGCTTCAAAGCAGCCCTAAAGATGACTGGGGACGATTGTTCGAGTGCTGGGGCTATGATGATTGTGGCGACTGTCATCGAAGTAAAGGCCATTGCGGGTGGTGTGCGATTGTATGTTCACATCTCCTTAGTCGACTTGTCATGCATTCACCCCTAGGAAACCGCGGACTATCACTAACGCACTTTAACAGTCCTCGACGTGCCTTCCCTTGCCTACGGATGCTTTGTCAAAAGCTTTTCCTCTCCTTTCGCCCATTCGCTACGACTCGATATGCGCTTTACCATCTGAGCGCTTCGAGCTGCGTACCTCGGGGTTGGGCTGTCAAGTGTCTACAATCACTTTCTTGACGTCTATCGTGACTATCTTCTGTACGCTCTTTGGTGTTATGGTGCTGTACAGTCTTGCAAAGTGTATTAAGTGGGTTGGCTTTGGTGCAAAGGCAAGCAGAGGCGGCTACGCGCTCTATGAGGATGGAACGGAGGATGTATGGGTGAGAAGAGGCGAAAGTTGGGGGAAGTGGTGGCGAAGAGTGAATGGCGAGCAGAAAGAATTCGAGGTTGAAGAGGTGGATGAAGGGACGCGTAAGAGAGGCTTTTTCTTGTGGAATACGAGGGATGCAGAGAGAAGGCCGTTGCTTGAGTGATGGGCTATAAAGCTGATCATTTGGCCTACGTTGAACGACACTGGCATACTGGTGGCTCATTCATTTCTGCGCTTCGGCTATCTGCGTCACCATCGCCTGCTCGACACTCACTCGCCCCTCACCTCCGCGTCTGCCTTCCCGAATACGTCATTGCCCAGAAACGTCCGATCTTTTACTTCCCGTCGTTGAGCGATATCACCTGCTCTCACCCAGATCCACGTCCGAGCTCTCACGCACTAAGGCCCTATAAACAAGCTCTCCTCCGACCAGCTTTTTTCCTCCACCGTACTCCTCCACTGTAAACCCCGACAACACTGCGGTACCTTACCCCCAAACAACTTTTCTTCAATTCACAACTACGAAGATTCTACAGCAAGTTACTCCACTAGACATGTACCGGATGCGCCAACGCGGACGTTACGGTCGAGCTAATCCGATGAGGATGCCCGGCTCCTTCAGTGACAGCGATAGCGGCGATCAATTCAGTCCCGCTGCTCACACCCCGCCAAGCTCTGACGAGTACCCATCGCCTTCCAGCAGGACGTCTCCCAAGGTCAACACCGCTGGTCTTCGACCACTCCAGGAAATCGCTGAAGAGGCTAACATGTGTGCGGCGTCCCAGCTTGCGTTCGATAACGACGATGAGGCCTTGGCTCAACTCGAAGCTCGGATCGAAGAACTCAACGCTGAGTATGAGCAAGTCCTGGAGGGCCAACCTGGTAAGGACAAAGAACACGGCCCTGCGGACGCTTACAGCAATGAGCGCGAAGAACACGATGAGCAAGATCCCGCTGGACACGGCGCACAAGGCCGCAACGGACCCGCCGGACTCCGAGGGCTTGTTGACGCCCACGAGATGGCAGTGAAGAAGTCTATTGACAGGGCCCGTAACATGATCGGAGCGTTCCCCTCAGCCGTCGATCTTTTCCCCGTGTACGGCAACATGCGCTCCACGGTTCAGCACCCCATCCAAGTCGCGGGAGGTATGATTGGTCACACTCCAACGGCCTACATGAAGCATCGACGTCAGTTTAAGGCACATTCACGATCGCATACCGACACTGCTTCTCCTCGCTCGGCGGAAGTCAAGGCTTCTCCTTCTGCTACACGCGCTGATGATGAGGGTGAAGAGCAGTCCATGAAGAAGAAGTGGAGTACTGTTAAGGTCAAGTCTGGAGATGATGATGGCACCAGTCCCACTGCAGACCGACCAAACCTCCATTCGACATTTTTCGACACTTTTGTCTGGCCGACTGAGCTGTCCACGACATCGTCCCATGCTCGCGCTGCAACGAGGGCATCTAGGTCACCGCTTCCTGAGCTCAGGACTTTCGAGGACGTTCACCGCCAGATCCGCGAGCAGGATATCGAAACTACCCTGAACGCCGACAATATGGCTGCTCTACATTGGGTTAAACGCGAACTTGCTCCTGTTGCTTCGTCGAGCGGCCCTGCAGCCCAAAAGCCTGAGTCCGCTACTTCGCTTCTAGACCACACGCACCCAAAGAAGAACGCACCTAGCCAGTCATCGCTAGAGGCACTTTGCGGTGTCCACACGGGTCAAGATCACAGTGTCGGCTGTATTACCCTCAAGGAAGGTATCTCACCCATCGATCTTCTGCATCTTCTAGATAACTCCGACATTTCCGATATCGAGTTCGAGATCGAAGACGACTCTGCCGAGGTCAAGAACGGCGACGCGACTGTCGGAACTACTACTTTGGAGCCGCGTAAATTCGTTCCGACTGTTGCGGAACATAAGAAGCAGGCTGGCGTATCAGTTGAAGGTCTCAACTATGCTCTCAGTACAGATGGAGAAGATTACAGTGACTCTGACGACGATTCAGTTCCCAACGAAGCCCGTAAAGATGTTCACCCAAAGAAGCCTTCTAATGTCGAGGTCGTTGCCGGCTCTGCTTCTGCTGACAGTACCGCCGCACCGGACGACGCTATGGTAGACGAGTTTCTGGACTTCACTGCCAACGCCTTCTCGCGTGATGAAGTCTTCGAGATCCTTCGTATGTGTGGCGCGAATTTAGTTGTTGCTGTCTCCATGTACCGCAACGCCCGCAGTCTTGATCATATCCGACAGATGCTGAGGGCTTGGCTTGCGCCGCTTGAGAACGGTGGTTTGGGCGACATGGACCGCCAGTCCGTTCAAGACGGCGAAGTGAACATTTTACAGTTCAGTAACCCCTCACAAGTCTTCACACCTCTTCACAACGCTGAGCCTACTGGAACAACGCTGAGTGTGCGAGATGCCTACAAAACGCTCGGTCTGGAGGCCTATCACTCTGTCGACCGTGCCACACTTGATGACAGCCTTCATTCAAAGCTGATACAGTGCGGGTCAGCCAAATCTGTGTTCCGATCTCAACAGCTGGTGCTTCAGGCTTATACCGACATTACCAAGCATCAGAATGACAACGACTGTTGGGAGCTATCTCCTCTGTGTATCGAGTGGACTGAAGAGACGGACGAAAAGCTCATCCGATGGAAGACTGAAGACGTCAAGATTACTTGGACTGCCATCGCTGGAGCCTTGGGTATGACCGTGAAAGAGTGCAAGGACCGTTTCAAGGTACTCCGACCCTCGAAGGGCAAGGCGAATTCTACAAAGGAAGACAAGTCCAAGAAGCAGCAGGATACTGTCAAGGAAAAGATCGATGCTGTTCACGCCACCTCCCCTGCGCTTGGTGACAACTATGGCGGCCTAGATGAAGCCTGGGATGCTCCACTTGTCTGTACGCGTTGTGGAATGCATTGGTGTGACTGCACATTCAACACTGATGGCAACCGTGCTGAGCAGACAGCCCCTGGCCTCGCGACCGGTAACGACGTACACTGGGGATCTTTTTTCCCAGGCCCACAGAGCTCAGGAGACGACGCATGGGCTTCCATTCGCAACCCTGACGATTCCAACAAAGCTCCCGAACCGGAAGCTTCTGCATCTACTGACTATACCGTCACCTACTGGGCCACCGTCGAGTCTGGCGACAAGACTGTTCACATTCCCATCAATAGCAGCGACGTCTCCGGTCCCGAGAAGAACATCATCGAGAGCAGCAGTGGTATGAAGAAGATCTGGAAGTGGGCTCAAGACAAAGGTCTCGCCGACAAGATCAGCCTTCAAGACGCTTTCGATCTCGCCAAGGATATGCACTGCAAGGAAGAAATCGACCAGCCAGTCGTTGAGGAGCCTCAGCGTGCTACAGATGCCCCACGTGCTACCAGCTACAGTCGTAGCCCCAGCCGTAGCCGTAGCCCATATCCACGACGGGCTGCTCCCGCTGTAGGTCTCCTCGGTGTGGACTACATTTACCCCAACCCCCCGTATGTTCGCCCGATGACCTCTGCGATGACCTCTCCGAGGTCCTCTCAGATGAGTTCGTTCCGTCCAGTGCACGAGGAGACATGTGATGGGTGCGACGCATGGTCTTGTTATTAGCCTTTTTGGCTTGACGTCTTTCACGGCGTGGAGTCTTCTATCTCGTGTTTCATGGATTCAGGAGTGATTCTCCGCTCGATGGCCTTGCTTTATTTGTCCTTTTCTTAATTATGGGATTGCGCATATGATCGAGATCACGGTAAAAGGTCATTGGCTTACAGGCCTATAGGATGTTTGCGACAGGCAAGTTTACCGTCAAAATGGGTAGTACGGATAGGTGCACTGCTTAGTGCTATGAACGTGTAAAATATTTGTAACCTTGTCTCTTACGTGCAGTGATATCACTAAGCCCAGCATTGAACCCTTGAGACATGAAGATATCTTCGACACTAATATCCGCTCGTACCAGGAGTTTGGCTAAAGCGGGCGGCGGAGTAGCTTGGGATGGCCGTGTGGTTGATGAAGAGTCGTTCATGATGCCGACCTGCCCCACACTCTATCCGTAGATTAACGTCCATGCAGGTCCATCCGCAACGCACCCATGTACGAGCATGGTATCCCAGATTATTTTTGACGGCAGTTCGCATCATTGAAAAGTTGTGATGCCATAAAGCCGATGAAGATACGAAGAACAACACTACTACCCCCCAATTGACTCTGCATTGTTGTTCAATTGCAAACATCGTCATCTCTCACCATGCGCCCGTCAACCCTCCTCAGCGCTACAGCGCTCCTCCCCCTCGCAATGAGCGCCTGCGAACGCGAATTCCTCGCCGCATTCACATCCCTCTACCTCTCCGCCCAAACCATCGGCAACTCCACGCTCCTCACAAACTACATGCTCCAAAACTTCACCTACACGGAGAACTTCAAGCCCGCAAATCTCTCCGCCGCAACATCCATCATCAACACGCCCCTCAACAGCACCAACTCGCGCGTCTTCCTAGACCCGTATCTCTGCAGCGCGTTCACTGAGATCATCGTGGCAGATTCAAGCCATCCGTATGTTCTCGGTGCGCGCGTGGAGGGCAACGGCAAGTTTGTGACGAAGATGGAGACGCTGGTTAGTGATGAGGGGGATTGGCTGTTCAATGCTACTGGGACGGCGTACTGGAATGAGATGCAGGATTGGGCGCCTATACCGCTTGCGGATCAAGATACCCGCGCGGTTATCAAGGCGGCTGGTGATGCGTACTTCGACCGCTTCGGTAATGTCAACGTTACTATTCCGTTTGGTACGCCTTGCGCCAGGCTTGAGGGAGGTGCGTATACTGATACGAGCATGACGAATGGTGAGACCTGCTCTTTGGGTTTGCCAAGTACGGTTTATGTGCAGGATCGCCGGTATGTGGTTGACGTCGAGATGGGGAGTGTGAATATCTATGTGGGATTCCCGGGGCTGGACAGGGTGAGTAAGACGCCCGCGCCGGATAGCCATACTTTCCGCGTCGAGAAGGGGAAGATTCGGTATGTGCATACCATCTCGACTTGTGAGAGTTTCGGGTGTGGATTGAACGGGACCTATATACCGATCGGCGGCGGCAAGAAGATGGCGAGAGGTATTGCTGCACCGAGGCTTCGAAAGACGAGACGCGCCTTGTAGAAAGATGGTGAATTGGTAAATACGCTTTCTTGTAGCATGTGTTGCTCATTCTGCTATTCTATACTCGTACCTTCAGGTTCAACCCTGTGATACTCCACCGTCCCACAACCAATATACAACTTCCTAGCAACACCGCAGTTCCCGCAAAGATCTGCGCACTGAGATATCCTCCACCATTGCTTTGTATCAATGCTCCTGCGATTGGTGGTCCAATGAAAGTACCCAGCCCTACGATAGCAAGTCCCTGGCCATTCCTCGTGCCTACTTTACTCATGTCCTTTGTCAGCGTAGTCATCACAGCCGGGAAGATACCCTGAAACCCCGAGACGAAGAAACCATAGCACACCGCCCAAGCGTAAAGGCTGGGCTCGCTGTTGACTAGAGGCCAGAAGTATAGTACAAAAGCGGAGACAAAGCAAAAGGGTATTAGGATATTGTAAGGCCCGGTATACTTGTCGGCGAAATAGGATGGTACGATACGACCAAGAACACCGACACCGTTCAGTACTAGCAGGATGTTGATGGAGGTTGCGTATGGTAGACTAAGGATGTCGATCGCGAACGACGAGATGTAGTAGAAGGCGAAGTACTGCCCAAGGGCAATGAGGAAAACTCCCATCAGGAATACACTATAAGGCATTTCTCTGAACGCGCTGAGTTCGAGCACTGGGCCAGACTTCCGCGGAGGTAGTCGTGGTTTCAGTAGCGAGCTGTAACATATCCCCACAGCTAACATCATGAAAGCCATCACCCTGACAGTCCATGGGAAACCAATTCGGGGAACTAGCTGTCGTGCGATCGTTGGGTAGACGAGACCACCCGTCGCACTGCCGCTGGCCATGATTGCGAGTGCCACGCTCCGATTCTTCGCAAAGTATGTGCTGACAAGTCCCAGAACAGGCGCAAACTGCATCCCGTTCCCAACTCCATTCATTACACCTTGCGCAAGGAAGATCTGCCAGTACTTCGTGCACAGACTGGTCATGAACATGCCGAGGCAGGAAACGAGCATGCCAGGTATCACGGACCAGTAGAAGTATCCCGCATCGAAAAGACGCCCGGTCAACATGCCCAGCGAAAAGTGACCCAGCATCTGGAAGCTTCCGATCCAGGATACGGCCGATGGTTCAAGACCCAGGTCGAGCGTGTAATACTGTTGGAAGACGCCGAATGTCGCAATCATCCCCCACGTGTTGAAGATAACGAAGTGGCCCATGAATGCCTGCACCCAAGCTTTGGCACCCCCATCGGGCGGTGGTCCAGGGTCGATGACGGATGCATTCGAACGAGCGGTAATCGTCTTAGCCAGTCCGATTACCGACTTCTTGGTACGAGACGTATGAGATGCGTGTGTTGGTATTCTTTCGATCTCCTCCTCTTCGTGCCGGGATGCGGGTCTTGATGGAACCCTTATTGAGGCGTACGACGCGTCATGATGGCGTTCGTGATGGCGTTCGGTATGCGCTTCTCCGAACTCCGATATCGTGGCTTTCTCCACATCGCGGTTGGCACTCATCTCGATGGACTGGAAGGGATGTCGTCAGTAGCCTGAATTGATAAGGAAGATAGAAGACTACGGCTTCGAAGAAGTGGTGTGGCTGGTGTGCGGGTATACGAAAGAAGCGCATCCTTCGGTGTTTTATCCGACGGTCAACCATCTTTTCGACTCATCGTCCCCACTCTCCGGCCGCGGAGGCTAATTGAGATCCGATGCCATCTTGAGCTTGGTTGTTGGATCTGTATGCATGCTGCACGCAGGATGTCCAATTGCGAAGCTTTGCCTGGAGATATGGGGAAAGCTTGTGGCTGCTTCCCCAAAATTTCGGCAATAACACCGCGCTGGTAAGCTTCGCGCTAAACCAAATTGGTAGTTATCTCGTCGATCACTGGCCCCGGGGAGTCGCGCCCTACAAGTGCCACCAAGTACTGTCGCACGGCACGATATTCTACACCATAATCATGGAGAACTTGATCTAGATAATCATTCTGCGAATACATTACTTCAAAACTAAGTCCCATCGGCTCATGCAGCGGCAACACGTGGTGACCTCGATGAAACCTACTTTCGCCACCATTTGCGCCACCTAGCCATCTGCATCGCATTCTCGCCGTTAGACAACTAATTCGCAAAATTCGGGGAATTGGCGCGCGTTGTGGTCGGTGTAAGAAGGGCTTCACTATCTAGTCTTCAAGTCAGCAACCATCATGAGCGGAAGCGCTGCGACATACCAGTCTGAGATTCGGCCACAGTTTGTACCGACACTGCATCGTCTTCGTTGTGACTTCTGCAGTTTCCAGCCTTCACTTGAGATCGATCAAAGCTTTTAGCATAGAGACGTTCTTCGAGATTCTCGCACATCCACCTTGCAGTGAAGAGCACCTCTTTGAAATGAGTCTGAAACCCCGAATCGTAGAGGCCTGGAACGCTTCTGTGCCATTTATCGTAAAGTGCAATTATGTCCCTATTGATAACAAGGCCGTTCTCTCCCGTGTTCAAATATGAAGATCGAAATGTCGGAAAGGGCGTTAGGTATGTAGTCAGATAGCTGGTACCAAAACCACCGCTTGCATTTCTTGAGATCCATGTGTTGGCATTGTTGAGAACAGAAATAAATCTCTCATCAAGTCTGGATCCGATCTCGACAACAAGGGGCCATTCGTGCTCTTGGAGTCCTTCTCTTTCGATATCCCTCAACAGATCATACGCTTCCTGGAGGACAGGAATGGAATTCGGTTCGCCGTCGAAACGGCATCGGGCGACCCGTGAGTCTGCGTCGTCGATAATCACTCTACATGCCTCGACAGTGTTGTAGCATATGATACGATACGCTGGTCGCTGGGAATGCGCGCCGTTCTTAGTAGGCATTTTGGGGATTGAATGAGATCGGACGATTGATTCAGTCGTTTGCTGTTGCGGAACATGGCCTGGGACACATCAAAAGTATTTAAGTCACCAGCCGTTGATCATTCGTTTGTTTCAGGATAAGAAAAAAACTTAATTACTAGCTTTGAGCGCCAACCGGAACTCCTCTGTAGCCGGATTCCGTTCCATGGTCCATCGCCGGTCCCTGTCGAGCACAACCTTGGAAGTCGGCTACAGCTCATGCGGCTTGGTCTATTACGGTTATTTGATCAGATCGAGTGGAGTGCTTGCTCTCTCAAGGATGTTGACAGAAGTTTAGGCGGTGTTGCGGTGGATCAGGCGAAACGATGTTTCGCGAGAGGGACTGTCTATGATGGATGACATTTCGTGGATACAGCTGTTCCGGGTGCTGGGAAGGAAAGCTCTTATTTGGAAGTTTAGAGCACCAAGTCGCCCAAGCTCAATCAAACGGAGGGGAAAAAAAGAAGTTTGATAGAAGAAGTGAGTTGAAGCTATGGCGGGGATGCCCTGACGGCGGAGAACGCGTAGGGCTCGGTATCAGTAAGAAAGTTTCTTATCACAAACAGGGCCAATTAGTGAAGTCTTCCGGAGGTGATTCCGATGCGGAAATAAATCCATAAGCATGTCTTCATATGGTCTTGTTGGACCCCTCTCTTACCGTGTGCGGTCCCGCAGTCCATCATCACGAACCTCTAGGTGGGATCAAAGGAAGATCTCGTGGACAGTGGAAGCTAGAAAGCTGCATCTATGGTATACTGGTCATTCTTACCCGCCGAAGCAGTAGACGCATACCCAAATCCATTTCAGTCGGCGTAATACGCCTCACCTAATGTAACTTTGACATTAGTAGCTATACCACGCTATCTCATGCCTTCAGATGCTCCTCAAACAACTTCTTCTGCTTCTCCCACTCCTTCTTAAGCTTCTTCACCCTCCCCTTAGCCACATCAGCACCATCCTTATCTTTGGTCGGCAAGCCATCCTCATCCCAAGCACTGTACTCCTCAGTCCTGAACATATCCTTCGGATTGATCTTAGCTTGTTCCGCAAGCTTAGCCTTCTTCTCGGCCTCCTCACGTTCGCGCTTGAGCTTAGCTTCGGCCTTTTGGCGAGCAATCTCCTCTTTCTGTGAACGAGCGGCTTGAAGTTCGGCGTCAACGGGACGGACCATGGCGGGCGCGTTCTCGCGGTCTTCGAGGTAGATGCCGAGATCCCAAAGGTGCGTGTCGCGGAGTTGGTCACACAGGTCGAGGTAGTCTTTTGCTGGTGCTTGCTTCTTTGCAAGGTCTTGTAGAGACTGTTGGAAAGTGGAAAGGACTTCGGCGTAGGGGACTGCTTCTATGTCTTGTTGCTTCGCGGGGCTATGCTGGGCGATGATGGAGTCTAGCTTCTCATTAAGATCGCCGGCTATGGCATGTTGCCTTACTTGGTCGCGTTCACGTGAAACAGCGTATACGTGCTCCTTGGCGGCTGAAGGAATGTCAATGCCAGCCCAGCCGATGCCACCATCCCAGGGGTCGGCTGAACCGTCAAGGCCAAATATCCGAACCATGCGGGTGATGTAGCGAGCGACGTCGAATGAGACATCGTCAGACAGTCCAGCCTTGTCGGCTGAGTTGTATTCGGTGATGAGGCTGGAAATCGCACGCATAGCGGTAGGTGTGTCGAACGAGTCGGCTAGCGCACTAATGTTACATTAGTAAAAGTTTCGATACCCATCTGCTCGTGTCTTACCTGTGTACTTTCTCCTTCGCAGATTCGAGAGACTGTTTCACCTTCTCGTCTTCAGCACCGGTCGAACTGATGTTTGGATGTACTTCGAGATCCCGAACTTTGTAGAAGAAGTTGGTGACATAGCTCTCCCATGATGAACCCGACTTTCGCATGTCTGGTGTGATTTCAATCCCGTCATGCCAGCCTCCGAGAAGGAAGATGATGCGCAAACTCCGGGCGTTCCAATCACCGCGGCTCAGGGCTTCGCGGATTGTGGTGAAGTTCTTCAAGCTCTTTGACATCTTGGATCCTGATATAGACAGGTGACCCATGTGGAGGAAGTAGTTCACCCACTGCGCGCCACCTTCCTTTTGCCAGTAGGCTTCTGACTGTGCTAGTTCGTTGTCGTGATGCGGGAAGCAAAGATCGATACCTCCACTGTGTATGTCCATCTGTTCACCAAGAACGGCTGAAGCCATGACGGAGCACTCAATGTGCCAGCCAGGTCGGCCCGGACCCCATGGGCTCTTCCATGCTGGTTCTCCTGGTTTCGATGACTTCCAGAGCGCGAAGTCGGAGTCGTTGCGCTTTTCCGAGGTCTTGACTGTTGACAGGGCACCTTCGCCATCTGCTTGCAGATTCGTGTCACCTCTGTTCCATGGCTCCAAGCGTGCGTAGTGGTTTCCCTTTCGCTTCTCGAAACTCTCAATATCGAAGTAAACAGATCCATCCGAGGTGCTGTATGCCATGCCGTTCTTGATAATTTTATCCACGAAAGCTACGATATCATCACCGTACTCAGTCACGCGAGTAACGACATCCGGATCCAGGACGTTGAGCGCTCGCATGTCCTCGTTGAAGCGCGCTTCGTACTTCTTGGTGAGTGTTGTGAAAACCGAGTGGTCGCTGGCATCAATAGTTGAACCATATAGTGAGTCCAGGTAAGGTAACAGTACGTCCTCAGCGCCAGCGTAGAAAATCTCTACATCTTCAGGTGTTGTTTTCGATGGAGCCAGCAACGATGTGACTGCTGTGCTGGCCGTCCGGAGGTGCATCTTGATCTTCGCTTCCTTGTCGCCTGGTGGAACGACGCCGTCGACGGACTTGCCCTGGATGACATTGGCATACTTCTCTGCAGAATCGCTGTTGAAGCTACCGATGTTGACATCCTCGCTGAGCAGAGGGAGGTTCTTCTTGACATATGCGTCAAAGGCTTTGATGGTAGTGTTGACAACTTCATCTGTTACAGTTGGGTTATCGGCCTTGAACTTGGCAAGAAGATATTGTTGGCGCCCGCGCAGGATGATTTTGTCGTCAACGTCTGTGATGTTCTGAACGAACTTCAGCCTGTAACCATAGTAGTGGGCCAGAATTCTCCGCAGAATGTCGTTTGTGACGTAATTTCGAGCATGGCCCAGGTGTGCATCGTCGTAGACGGTAGGACCGCAGCTGTACCACTTGACTTCTTTGCCTTCGGGGTCGATAGGTATGAAGTCATTTTTTGATCTCGTCAAAGAGTTCCAGACTTTCAATTTTGCTGGGTTTGAACCTTTTGGTTCCTTCCATGGAGGTTGGGTGCGCGCCGGTGTGGCCATGTTGGCTGCTAACCTTGGCGATATCTGACTCCGATGTATCCAAGTGCAGTTGGTTTTCGAGAGTAGAAGTGGGGAAGGTGATTTGACGGTGCGGGACAAAGACCGGAAAGCAAGTACCATCAATGTGGCGAGAAACGGGATTGTAAGGAGTGACAGGAAACGGTGCTAGTAGTCAGGCCAGGTGTAAGTTGGGTAGCCGCTTACGGTGAGTCAGTAAGTGATGTTCTCGTCACGTTCTGTTGGTGGTCTCTGAGTGAGCAATAAGAATCCCTGTCGGTGAGGGCTTGGCGTTCCCCTCCAATAGCGTCTTCGAAAGCTCCCCGCTGAATATCTTTTTGTTCTCTGGAGCTCCGAGTCGCGATCGCATCATCTCCACATCTTTGGTCTGTCGCGACTTCTCACACCCATGGCGACTACACCTTCCCCGTTCCTTGACCCGGGGACTTGCGCGACATCAAACAACCTCGGTATACTACAATTGCGCCGCGATCAACTTATTCCTGCCGTCTTGAGACCAGAGGCCGATTCCGACTATCCTGAAGGCAAGGTTGAGAACACGCGATTCGGTTCTTTCCCACATAGTACACTCGTCGGTCAGCCCTGGGGTACGCAAATCCTTGCGTCACTCGTTGACACCGGATCGCGCGGAAAGAACAAGAAGCGCAAGAGAGACACCAAAGATGAAGGAGAGGGCACACCAGTCGCCGAGCCGGAAACGGCGAAGAAGGATATCGTGAAGGCTGCCGCAGCGAGTAGTGGTTTTGCGCATCTCATACCACCTACGCCAGAAATGTGGACGATATCGTTACCACATCGTACGCAAGTTGTATACACGCCCGACTACAGTTACATCTTGCAGAGACTGCGCGCAAGACCCGGCGACCACATAATCGAGGCCGGCGCAGGCAGCGGAAGTTTTACGCATGCGTCGGTACGAGCTGTCTACAATGGCTACCCGGGGACACAGGCTACTGAGCCGGATACAAATGGCGACGAGGAGAATGCAGTAGACATGTCCAAGAAAAGGAAGCGCAAGACACGGACTGGCGGCGTATACAGCTTTGAGTACCACCAACCGCGCGCAGAGCAGCTACAGCTCGAGATCAAGGATCATGGCCTGGATCCTCTCGTAACAGTCACACATCGCGACGTATACAACGACGGTTTCAATCTCGAAGATTCGACAGGCCCAGACGCCGACTGCGTATTCCTCGATCTGCCAGCGCCATGGCACGCCCTCAAACACCTCACGCGCTCCCCTCCCTCCTCCGCCGCATTGAAGTCCGTCGCTTCAGACCCATCCACACCTGACGAACCCGCAACCGAAGCACCACCACCGAACACTTCCTCCTCAAGACCCTTCCGCAGCCCCCTCAACCCGCGAAACGCAGTCCGCATCTGCACATTCTCGCCCTGCATCGAACAAGTCACAAAGACCGTCTCCGCCCTCCGCACACTCGGCTGGGTGGAAATAGACATGGTAGAGATCAACGCCAAGCGCCTCGATGTACGTCGTGAGCGCGTCGGTCTGCAAGAAGAAGGTGTTCGCGGCGGCAATGCGCATCCCGCAAACGTCCAGGAAGCGGTACAAAGACTCAGGGACGTGGAAGGCCGTGCGGCAGTATTCCACAGCATGCAGCGCGAAAAGCAAGAGGAGGTTATGCGGAAGGCTGAGGCGCGGAAACGGGGGGAGAACGTAGACAAAGACGGCGTGGGCCAGGGCAAGAAGAAGAAGATGGAAGGCGTTCCGCCGAGCAAACACGACAGGCTTGCTCAGTCGAAGAAGGACATGGAGAGCAGGACACTGTTCAAGGAGGGCAGGCTGGTGCACAGGACTGAGCCAGAGCTCAAGACACATACCTCATATCTTGTCTTCGCCGTACTACCACGAGAGTGGACTAAGGAAGACGAGGAGAAGGCGAAGAGGAAATGGGGCTGAAACTTGAGCATTTGATATCAATGGAAGATACCCAGATTACGAAAACTATTCTTCAAAACAGGAGCTTTGTTCCTCATTCCTAGAAAAAGGCATCTGCCTAAAACTAACACGAACACCTCCGACGCTGCCATTTCTAGACACCCACTATCCCCAGACAGCGTCCTTCGCCCTATGACTTCCACTCCTCCCCGGTGGTGTGCTGATACTGTGCGTCCAAGCCTCGTTTCCATCGATGAACAGCCTGTAGTTAACAAAGCTCTGCTCTCCGTGTTCAGGTGTCGTAATCTCTACAGCACCAAACTTGCTGTTACCGTCAGGAAGGTACTTGAGGCATACATCCTCGTCATCTGTCTCCTTGTATGTCCGGAAGGGTAGATAGAACATGCTCAACGGACTGGTGCTGAACTCGTGTACCGTAGCGCTCGTAGGCCACTTGCCATCCTTCGGTGGTGGGAAGGACGTAGCAGCGAACTCGTGACGATCACCGCTGAGGACTACGACGCCGATGTCGTGCGCAGAAGAGAGGTCCCATGCAGCTTCCAGGATACGTCTGCGCTCATATAGATGCCCGCCCCATGTGTCTTCCGACCCGAATTGCCAGTTCTTTGTGAAGGGTGTACCCGTGACAATGAACTTCCAGTGAACGCCCGGAGGTGGTAGTTTATGTATCCAGTCCAGTAAATCCGAGAGCTGCTGGGCACCAAGCATAGTTTTTGTGGGGTCGGAAGCGTCTTTGCTCGCGGGGGTACGGTATCGTCGGGTGTCGAGGAGGAAGAACTCTGCTGGGCCCTGTGTGAACGAGTAGTAAGTGACGCCTTCGCGATGAGGAGGAGGATTGGGCGCGGCGTTGTAGTGCGTGAAGGCGTCGTAGGCTGGGACTGCTACACCCGTCATGTTGCTGTTCCAGTCATTGTGAATCTCATGGTCGTCAATGACGTGGATCCATGGCAGGTTCTCGCTCACTGCCGGCCACGATGGCGAAGAGTAGACCTGTCGGTACTCGCGTCGGTATGTTTCGACATCACTACCCTGACGGTGTGGCACATCCACGTAGATGAAGTCACCGAGAAACAGCATGAAGTAGGGCTTGAGCTCTGGTAGCCAGCGCGCTAGGTGCTTCATGCCGGGGAATTCGAGAGGGTGCTGGAAGGGAGTGTACGGGACGCGAGGCTTGATGCAGCTCGAGTGTACGAAAGTGTATTTGTTGTCCTTGAGCATCGATATGCGACCTGGTTTCGGAGCAGTTGTGAAGGTGCCTGATATGTTTCCGCGCGAAGTCTCGACGATGTACTCGTAAGGCAGATCGGGTCGCAGGTGTTCGATGTTCATAACGGTCGTGAAGTCGGTCTCGTTGGTGAGCCAATACTCGGGTTGGCTGGCGCGATGGGTCTTGTGCATCCACGACCGTTCGGTTCCATCGATGGAGCGATAGAGGACCTTCACGTCAAACGCGTACGGCTCTCGCACCAAGATCTTTGCGCTGTTCTCCGAGACGTAGCCGACGCGTGCAAAGCTCGCATCATGGCATTGGTGGAGTAACGGAGCGCGATAGACGACGTCCAAGGCCATTGCAATCAAGGCCATGTTGATGCCAAAGGTGATCCAGCTCCACATGGCTGATGAAGGACTCGGGAGCCCAGTGAGCAGTGTACGCAGCACCTTGGGTTCCCTTTCCTCATATTGGACAGTCTCTTGGACGTCAAGCTCTTTCAGCGGCTCATCATCGGCACCGTCAATGAGCTGTACTTCTTCGCTGGAGTCATCGCCGCGTCCACCGACAGTCTCCTTCACGATGATGTCGAGTTCATCGGATATGACCTTGTATTGTGCCGTGTCCTGGAAGCTGGTGAAGAAGGAGGGGATGTAGACGAGCGTGAGGGCGGTCGCAAGTGCAGGTACGATTGTTGTGGGTATCTGCAGAACGGTTAGCTACATGCATCAAGCTACTCGTTCTCTCCTCGTACATACCCATCGCAGGAAGATCCATATGCTCAGACGGAGTGTCAAAGAGCTAATGAGGGTAAGAACATCGCTCGCAGATGCCATGTTTGCTAAGCGACAAGCATCACTCGGCAAAGGTTTGACGAGGAGAGATGCGCGTCTCGAAGCTTGTGAAAGTGGAGCCATCACCAAACGCGAACCAGCATGACGTCGTTGGCGCTAAAGACGGAACAAGCTAGCGGTTCTGCGAACGCGTCTGTGAACGTGTGACTGTGCCATTCACTCATACCACGCGATACAACCTTGCAAGATCCCTCGCGTTCTCAAAAATATTGTCACGCGGGTATCATCAATGGCCTAACAGCAAAGATGGACGCGTCTTACCTATCTGAGGGTGCATGCCCGGGCTGAGTTAAGCGACATGCATCTTCAGCTCCTCTACCCGTCAGGCTGAGATACTGGCACATCCTCTTTCCCCGCTTTCCAGATCTCCGCCTCCGATATGCGACATGCGTCTCATCAACACAAGTACTCGGAAGTTCGAAGAGTTCATCGGCACATCAATCCCCGCATATGCAATTCTCTCTCACACCTGGGGTAAAGAGGAGGTGACTTACAGAGACTACGTTAAAACCCGCGATGCCTCCATGAGACGCTACAAGAAAATCCGCATGACTTGTAAAATTGCGGAAAAGGCCGGGATAACGCATTGCTGGATCGATACCTGCTGCATTGACAAGAGTAGTAGCGCTGAGCTTACGGAAGCTATCAATTCCATGTATCGATGGTACAAAGACGCCAAAGTCTGTTATGTTCATCTGGAAGATCTGGCTCCAACCACAGCAACAAGTGTCGCTACAGCGAAAAGCGTCGATTTGTCGAAATGCCGCTGGTAAGCTCGACCATTGCGTCCACGCTTCCCATACTGAGCACACTAGGTTCACGCGTGGCTGGACTCTCCAAGAGCTGATTGCGCCGCGCGATATCCGATTCTATGATGCCAAATGGAATTTCATTGGTCCAAAAAAGGATCTGATTGATGACTTGTCGACTATTACTGGCATTGGCGCCGGAATCCTGATGCATGAACAGTCATTGGACCTAGTATCAGTGGCAGCAAGGATGTCTTGGGCGGCAAAGAGAGAAACTACGCGGACTGAAGACATGGCGTACTGCCTTCTTGGAATCTTCGACGTGAACCTTCCGTTGCTGTACGGCGAGGCAGAGAAAGCTTTCCAGAGACTTCAAGAGGAAATCATTCGTTCGAAAGCCGACCTCAGTATCTTTGCTTGGAAATGTACCCCGACCCCAGGAGTTGATGAATGGACGCTTACTGGTGTTCTCGCGCGGTCGCCACAAGATTTCTCGCATGGTCATGTTGTGGAACGCTTGTACAGGAGGGAAACCCATGATTTCGCCATCACCAACGTCGGCATCAAAATGCGTCTACGAAACCTTTGGGCACCAGACTTCAGCTATGTTATGCAGTTGAACAGCTATTCGGCCGTTACAGGAAAACACTTGGCACTGAGACTGCGCAAAGTTGGTCCAGAAATGTACTTGAGGAAGGGGCCATACGATCTTTTGGAGTATACTACTGGCGCCTTCTCGGAGAGGCGACCTGTCGATCGATACCTCCTTACCTCCATACCGGCAATTCCAAGGTTCTCGGAGTGGTTGGATCCATCAGCAAGGTTTCAACACGCAGGAAGGCTTTTGTCCTTCATGCGACAATTTCCCATCCATATCAAGCTTCCACCGACATTCAAGTTGATCAAATTGTGGCCAGCTGATCGTTGGGATCAAGAAGACCGGCTGTTCTTTCTCTCTGGCGATTCACGTTGGGATACGTTTCAACTGGACCTACGGCATGAGATCTCTTATGTTGTCAAATCCTCTGACGGTACTCTCACTGATAAGACTCTAACCATTGATTTTACCCTGTATGCCTTGGGATGGTCTCATATACAGCTCGACGCTAAAGATCGTGCTTCATTCGGTCTCGTAAGCCGTCTGGAACATTGGACAAGCGTTGACAAAATCTATCGGTGGATCCTGGACGAGGAGCCAACCACAGCTGCAATATCCAGGTGGTTTAGAGCGGAACAGATGCCGAGACACCAGTGGATACGCTGCGATATACCCCAGACCGCTCGTAGCCTAGTCATAAAGATCGAGAGTACACTGCATGACACTGTCACTTTGACAGCGGAGGAATTGCCCAGCATCGACGTACCAGAGCGAGACACACAAGACTGGCCTGCGTTTAGGGACTCCTAGGTCAATGTCACAATTTGCTGATATATATGTACTACACAAGTCAGATATCTCTCATCGTAGTCATTCCCAAATCTACACCTTCTACCAAGTGTTCATACATGATAGGCGACGCATCGTGTCCAGTAAATCTCGCATTCTCAGATGTCACATCATCGCCAAGAGAACCTATTCATTACCACCCCTATTCCTCAGCACCTCCAAACTCCCCACACTATGCATAAGCCAAACGTTGTCACCCTCCTGAGTACATATGCACTCTCATACGGACAGTATGAGCGAATCATACGATCAAACTTGGGATCCTCAATTGCGTTTATCTCACGAACGATAACACCCCCGTTTCAAGGAGGAGAATAAACACTCATTCACAGCGGATAATAGAAGTGATAAATCTAGAAGCTAACATAGCATGACGATCTTGCGAGCTTTTGGTTCATACCCGTGTAAACTGCAGGGCGCCTGTCAATTCCTTTGTTACATAGGGTACACACCTTCATCTTTGAGATCTTCGAGGAATTCATGTTCAACATGGAAGTGGAATTCGGCGACAGCACGAACAAACCATTGAGGGGTACGTACAGAACGCATGATTTGAAGGTTAGTGAGGAGCTCAGGATTCGTCGGCAGATTCTTGTCATCACATACCCGGCTACCCAAAGTACTTTCAAAGTCATTGCAATCGGATCATCACGAGACGAGCGCGCAGACAAGAAGACGAAAATAGTGGCACGTCAGACGAAAGTGTTAGGCTTATGACGCAGTAATGATGAGGTCTGATAATTGCGGCGAAGGAAGTCAACATGGAGGCGCAGGGCTGCTAAGCTACCCGCGTTGACATGGAACGAAAATGTCCATCAAAGGTTTTGTTCCATGAAACTGCGATGACGAAAACAACGATGATATCGTCTCTCTGCCTCTCAACCTCGGCATCCTATCAGTCACAATCCACCCGTCTCATCTCCACACGCATCGCTCGCGGCCGATCAAACAGCCCTCATACTCCAACGCAGCCACAACCACATTCACATGCACGCCATCCATCCTCACCTCCGCAATCACAATCACGCGTTCCTGCATCATCCTCCTCCTCCACAAGCTTATCTTCCTTCGACGCCGTTTGTCATGCGGCCAAGACGCTCTTTCCTTTTCCCAGAAAATATGAGCGCATTCGCGGACCCTAACGTGTTTCACCTTGACGAAGGAACAATCATAACACGACACGGAACGCGACGTAGCACGACGCGACATGAGACGGGACGGACGACGGCAAATATCAACACAGTACAGTAATCAACGCACCCGTTGTCGTCGTAGTCAGTCGTGGTCGTAGTCGTGGTCGTGAGATTAAGCCCCATCCCGGCCACAACCACCCACCCAGGTACGCACGCACCACACGGAGAAATCTTACATTCGAAAGGAAGAAAGGCGGCAAGAAGGGCGATCACAAGGGTATCGTCGGAACGCTGTTTCTGCCTGGTAAGTTTGAGATGAACGGGTATCTGATCGGGGTCGGTGGTTTTCACGGCGAGATAAGGGAGGCGGCAGCGCCGAGTCAAGTCACGAACATGCTGTCGGACGTGAGGGTCCTTTTTGCTCGTCAATTTCGGACGGCGGGTTATAGGCAGGGATGGGGCGGATATTGAGATCGCCTGAGTGAGGCTGTACTTTTTTTCTCTCTATCTCGTGTCTATCTGGCAGGTGGGGTGCGTCGTGGGTGTGACCGTGACCGTGTGATGGTGGAGTGGAGAAGGGATGGGCGGTGGGTGGGTGATGGAGTGGAGTAAAACGGTCGTCGCGTCGGGGGATAGAACGGTGTTTATTGCAACTTAGTCAGGATAGCCGAGCATGAATGCTGAGAGTGAGTCGAGATAGTCATCCCATTGGTGGTATGATTGAGGGAGCGACGGAGGGGAACGCATGGACTACACGTGTACTGTAGTAAAGGCAAAGCAAATTCCCATCATTGTCGCACTGCAGGTATACGCGGAGAGGGCGTTGTCAAGTCTTTTTCCTCCGGCTCTAGTAACTGCTCCGGAGTACTATCGTTTGCATACCCGAGTAAAAAGCATACTGAGTTCACACATCGAGCCGACACGTACGCTACACATGTCGGGTGTCTGTAAACTGTCGGTGTTAGCCGATAGGCCGCATGTTTCGTGGTCCAGTTAGTTTCCTTCTGTTCGCCTCGTTCGTCTTCCCTAACAGGGACAAAACAAGGGTACCTGTCCCCACATCAATCACCCTGCGATAGCCAAGCCCAAAGAAACACAGCGCAAAAACTGGGTCTTTGGTCGCCTTCGGTCCGCGGCAAAGCAGGGTGTTGGTGGGGACGGCGGAACTCAATCGGTCCTGGGAATAATGCCTTTTTTTCCGGAGCCGAACGTGTTGTAGGAAGAGGAAACTTGGATTTTGAGAAGTTGAGACCCAAGGTCCACTGTAGAGAGGGTCTGGCAACGTCATATTGGACCGTGGGGTTGGGTTCGCGAAGGTTTGTTGATGCCTGGTTATGCTGGGAAAGTTTGTGATTGGAAACCTGGTGGTTGGGCTGCGTGATGTGGCGTCATTGTGCATGCGCGCTGGCGATGTCGTTGTCGCAAGTTGATGGCGTGACAATCCGGAGTACCGTGAACATGTACGTCACAAAACAAAGGTGTTAGCCACGATCATGGGTTCTGGTGGAGCGATGTGACAGGCAAAGTGTTGTAAGCGAAGTAGATTCTATTTCTCTCATCTCGCTAAGTGGCGACGACTAATTGGGATATCATGACTGTTCGTTCCGAAACAAAACAAAGTCAGGCTGCGAGCTGAGCGACAAATTGTAAATGACAAGAAAATATGCATGCTGGATGCGATGATAGCGACAGATGGATGTGTGGCGGCGAACACTTCGCGATTGCCAACGACGGAGTAGCTGAGAGGGTATCGTAACCTCTAGGGGACAAACAGGAACGGAAAGTAGAGGACAAGGAAATGCCATGTCGTGCGCCATGGGTACACCGGGTATTATGCGCTAAGGTTGCTTAAGTGCCAAGGCGGCGAGCAGGGAAGAAGGTAGTGGCTGGTAGAGTAACATGTACAAGGTAGTCGCATGTTGGGTGGTTCGTCTATGCGTTTATGCGAGCGTTTCGAAACAGATTGGGTTCTTGATGCGTTCATAGGGAATCCATGAAATCCATTAGTGACTTGCGTCGTCGGATTGCGCGGCTCTTGATACTGGACGTCGCGTCATCGGTCTCGCTGCCAGGGAACTCTGGGATGACGAGTGTAGGCTCACGCTCGTTGGCGCCCCGGGCTGTCATCCTGCCCATGGTGGTGGAACGCTTCTGCTGCATAGTGCTGAGTTGCGGGACCGGAGGCGCGTTTTCGGGTGTGGGTGCCCGCTTGGACTCGCTTCCGCGAGACTTGGGTCGGAGGATGGTAGATGCGCGGCGGAGTTTGTTTGGGCTGGAGAAGTTGTCTGAGCCTTGGATGGGTGCAGTCATGGGGGTCATGGGCGCTGGTGTCATTGGTGTGGTGGGGGCTCCTGGGGCTCTGCTGTTGATGCGAGAGTCGTATGGCTTCTTCGCTGGCGAGATGGCAATCTTGGCCAGAGAGAGCTTCATCGAGATCGACCGTAACCGTCGGTGCGCAGCAGGCTTCTTGATGATGGGCGATGCAGCGCTCTTGTTCTGGGTCTCGTAGGGGTCGGAGCTGAGGAAGGATAGCGCGGGTGACTGGGGAGTCAGTGGGGCGAATTGTGATTGCCTATGCGATTGGTACGATGATTGTGATGTTTGTATCCGTGACAGGTCGAGACGGGACTTTGTGGGAACGTATACGGAGGAGCGAGCGGAGGTGGAGGGCCGGCGAGGTGGCTCGCTTGGTGCAGGCGAGTAGCTGCGACTTGATCCAGTCTGGAATGACGATGTGAAGGAAGCGGAGTCGGGGTATGTGGTAGGCTTCTGGGTGATGGGGCTGTGGCTGGTAGAGGGCCGTCGGGGCTCGGGGTCGGCGACGGGTGATGTGGAGCGAGACAGAGGTGGTGAAGCCAGGCGGCTTGTGGGCATGACCTTCATAGACAGGCGCTGTGCCTCGTCGGCTTTGCGTAGCTTGCTGGCTGTGGTAATTGGGAGCAGGTTCGCGACGGAAGCCGAGCGCTGCTGCACCGTTGGGCGATCGACAGGTGAGCGGGAGTCGACCTCAACGACCTTGGGACGACCTGCATTCGCGTAGGAGACTAGCACGGCCATGTCGCAGCTCTTTCCCTTGTCCCATCTCGACACAGACATGGTCCTGGCCTTGCACTCTTGTGAGAGGTCGTGGACAACCACATCATCGTAGTCATATTCTGATTCAGAGGCGGAACCGTCGTCGGCAGTGAGGTCTTCTTCGCTGGAGAGGTATCGCTCTTGGAAAACTCTGCCTTCCTTCTTGGTGGAGGGACTCGAGGTTTGGCCCGCGGCAGAGTCTATGCGCAGGGTGTCGGGAGCATCGTCGCACAGGTTGGGGCTCGAGGCGGCACTGTCAGTACTAGAGCGCTGTGGGCGGGCGACAACTTCAGGCTTGTCGAAAGTCCACTGCTTCAATTGCGAAGTCACAGCAACGTCGACCATGATTGCGGAGGGAGAATGGAATTGCACCTGCGTGGCTGGTTCGGTGGGTGATATATCGGACAGGCTATCGGACTGAGCGGCAGCCGGGACAGTTGAAACCAAGGCGTGCAGGTGCTACGCGCCAATGGTCGGAGACGTGTGCGTGGCTTGGGAACACAGGCAAGCCGGCGCTGAGTGAGACTGGCTGTTGCACGGGGTGTTATGTTGGAGTGAGAGATCTCAGATGGTGTTGGCACTGAGGGGCACTGTATGTAGGCGTGGTGTGCAGTAGGGTGGGTTGAGAAAGACCGACGCTATATTACGCACATTGGCGAGGGCTGTATATATTGCAGCACTTTCCAAGGCTGCCCACCCCTGGCAGGCGTCGAGGTTTCAAGTACAACCGAGGAGCGAGGGAACCCAAGAGTCAGTTCACCGTGTCGGTGCGCCATTCATCATCTCACGCTGGGCTAGCACAGGCACGCTGCACTGACGCTTGAGGGCTGCATGGCGCACTCGAACTAGCAGACGTGCGAAGGTCGGAAGAAGCTGATGTGAGTGGCCCGCAGAGAGTTTCAGACGGCACACCCTCAGCAGCGACACTGCCAGCGAGCGCCATCAGAGCGCCTGCTGCGAACTCATGGCGTGCACACCCGACTGCTGCCGTTGCAAAAGCCCGTGGGGCGTTGCGATGGCAATGTCACCAGAGGACGGCACGCGTTCAAGATCGCCATCCTTTCATCTTCGACGAGGCGGCCTTTTCCCTTTCCAGCGCCCTCGACGGTGACCTGACAGGTGTTCCTGTGCCGCTCAGGGGCAGCACCACTCAGCGCCCGCCGTCGCCCACTGGGGTGCCCACCGTGTGGGGTTGGCCCAGGACCCGGCGACGCCATTGCCGAAAGGATCATCGATAACTGTCACCATGTCTTTTTTCACTGCCCGCTCTAACCGTTGCTGAAGCTGGCTCAGTAAACCTTCCCGGCATGCCTGGAAGACCCTTCTTCTGCAAACTCTCCCATGCAGGCCGCCCCTCCCCTCAGCTGGACTTGCCTCCGACGCCTGCCCGCTGCCGCCCCCAGCCCCAGCCCCAGCCCCAGCACGTCCGTCGTCACACAGCACGAGAATATCTGCCTCGTCAGCCAACGCCTATCTTTGAGCGCATGCAGCGGGCTCCGAATCCACTTGGCATTAGCCCTTCAGGAACACCACGCTGATCGCCTGGCTCTATTCTCGGTCCAACTGCCATGGCTCCAGTTTACCTGCAGTTTATCTGCAGACCGTGTGCACGGTCGCTGCTTCCCCATTCGTCGCTGCACCTTCTGTAGCCCACACCGCCAACACCACCATCAGGCCTCCCTGGGCCCCGCGCAGCCTATACCTACAGTTCATCGTGCCGCCCTCTCAATCACAAACCGCAGAAATTTCAATCGAGTCAAGATGCGTCCTGCGATTAGTCTGCGAGGGTCTTCTGATTGCCTGCAGAGTCAGTCACGTCGCCGAATCTAGCCACTAGCATCTGCTCGGCAATCTGTGTAGATTACACTACGCCTCTAGCAGCTTATCGTCGGAGTTTAGGACCGTACTAGTTGGCTGCTCCCAATACCGACATGCTTTGCAGAAGGCTGATCAACCGTTGCTGAGGTTTGCTGTCGCGGCCAGTCATCTCACGAGAGAGTCTCGCTGCCTACTGTCAGCATATATCGCCCTGGCAGCATCGGACTACCAGTTCCGGACTCACACTGCAGCATCGCTCGGACCACAATCCATTCTTAGTCACTACTGCTGACTCTAACATGTTCTGTGGTAGCTTTGTGGTAGCCTTGTTGCACCTTTGCAGTCCGGCCCCCTAAGCTTGCGTCACAAGGCGCCCCAAAAGGGTCCAATACTCCAACACCAACGACCGTTTCATCGTCTGGTTTCTTTTCATCAGGTTCGCAGCAGTTCAGACGATTGTCCGGTTCACGCCCATACATACCGTCTGGTCCCTGCATGGAGAGAAGCGTGCCTCACACGCAGTGTCTTCGTGTGCAGTGACGCTTGCGCACCCGTTGCCACGCTCAACCGTACCGCGTGGTACCAAATTCGGCCTCGGAAATCTCGTCCTGATCGTCTCAACGTGGTAACGACATTGACTGTTGGCGATACATGCACAAGGCCGAAACACCCCTCCATCCGATCCGTTACCGTCATCGCATTGAAGTGGCTTTAAGGGCACGATCGATTCACAATAAGGCCACAGGCAAGCACATGCTGAGAGACACAGCCCCATCCGTGACAAGGACATGCGTTTCTGTCTGTGATGATGCAATCTCAGTCGCCCCTCGACCCTAGCTGGTTCAGACGCTTCCTTAGGGTTCAACACATACACCAACATTCGGCCCCGTGGAGCCGCACAGGTATTGTCTGATGTAAGGTCTTACTTTGACGCAGCGATCCGCGATCGAGCACCAGTTTGTGTTCCAGCCGTACTACCAACGGAGGTGACAAGCTCAAGGATCTGGGAGCACAGGCATCCACAGGTTGTGCTGACAGACGACTCGCGGTGCGCCGAATTATTCTGGACATTTCTCAACTGATCCTGGATCATTTGCGACGCCTGTAGGCCTGTATTACAGCCGCAGCAATCGCTCCGTCATGTTTGAGAAGCAAGATACTCCGTGGGGGTGTACCGCTAACATGACAGTTGATTGCTGGGTAAGACGGGTCGGAAAAATATCAGTGGAATTTGAGCGATTGACGCTTGTCCATCAACGGCGAGCTACTTCATCTGAACGGCGAACCACGCAATTAATGAGAAGCCGTCAGTCGGGATCGGCAGGCCAGCCCAAGAACATCGCAGCCAACACCCACGGCTAAGCAGAAACCTTCTCGAACATCTGATCATCGGTCGTAATATTGTTCGCACACCATCAGTCAGCGTTTGCTTGGAAGCGAGTTTCACGTATAGTATCATCGACCGACATCGCGGCATAGCTGTACCGGTCGCAGTGTCTTGACCACCATCGTGGGGTAAGTTGCACCAATCAGAACAAGACTCGTGGATGGCGCAAGCAACCACATCTAAGACATAGCGACACCGATATTACAACAGTCGGCAGGGATCGAAGATTAGCCGGTTCATGTATCGCCCGGGTCAGGGTAGCAGATATCCTGGACATTGACGATAGTGCAGGCAGATCGACAGTCGAACAGCAACAGCTTGCGACTGTATCTTTATGGCTTGTCGTTAACAGTCGCACGACACTGAAGTCAAGCAGTGCGGTTGGTGACGACTTAAGTGTTCATCTACACGGTGCACTCACAGCCATCTCAATGATTCATCACGCAGGCGCGCGCACTGGCAACTGCCACGTGCTATCGCACAATTAGTCGCGGTCGCATGGTCAACCGATCATGACCCCGAATGCAAAGTGCTCGCCTTCTGGCCGCTTTGTTGGCTTCAGCTCGCGCGCAATGAGTAACACAGAAGACGCAGACACCCGCAACTGACAAGGCGACCTTGACTGACTGCGCACCACCTACAACCTTACAGTATCATCTTCAGGAACAGCAAAGGAGTAACTCAATCGAGGCCAAAATCTAGTTCTCAACAGAAACGTCCAGATAAGACCCGATAAGCGACAAAAGCAATAGTGTATAACGAAAAACGTTCGCTTCGGATACCTACGATCCGTATCCAAGCTTCCCCGCATGACCTCAACTCATCGGCGACATCACCGAGGCAGCAGCAGGGGAAGCGACAAGCCATGGGCGGCTACATATCAATTGTGCGACGACGAATCTGTACATCGAAAACCCTGAACGTCCACGGCATTCCCTTTTGTACCTGACGACCAAGGTGCGTTTTCGCAGATCTCATGGATTAAACGTGGAAATCGATGGATTTAAGTTCCTAGCCGCGTACTTGGCGCGTCTTGTTCGAGACTCTTGTACCTTTTGTTTACTCAAAGCGCTCGCATCCCCGCGTGGTAGATGCCGATTGTTGGGGCAGAAGAAGGAAATATGCAACAACAAGCGCTCTGCATGTGACTTTGCATCGTTGGGACGAGATGCTCATATTACGATGATTATGCCTTTGGATTGACAAGTGTGACACTCGCTCCAACATACATTCGCTTTTTTCCCTTCGTTTCCAGTTCGTTTCGAGTCCACCATTTTCCTTATATTCCTTCGCGATTCTCATACCTGCTCTTCCAACAAAGAGAAGATGGCGACTATGGTCATGCAGACTGAGGTCCAGTACCAGGCACCGGTGATGATGGTGGCGGCAGTGTCTACGCCGCGCAAGCTGTGGGAGCATCCAGATCCGAAGTCTACAGCGATGTGGAAGTTTATCCAGGATACGAATGCGAAAAGGGGGTTGCAGATGCAGGTATGTTTTGCTTGCGGACTTGGTAATACAGAGAGGGGTGCATGTCTGCGTGAAGCAACGTGCGCGTCAGGCATGTTCTTTTGTTTAGTCAAGAGGCCGTTGCAGATGGCAGCAGAAGGCAGGACTTGTGCTTCATACTTGGAGCACACGGACTCAAGAACATGGAAATCAACCAGACCCGTCGCATGCCATACACCTTCGTCCTCGTTTTGATGAAGCCAACGATTGTAATGACGGTTGGACATCACTGACATGCTCTCCAGACCTTCCGCGATCTCTACAATTGGAGCGTCGGCCCCTCACGCACGGACTTTTGGGAAGACATGTGGAAAACCAGCAACCTCATCTACTCCGGCAACTACACAACCGTCGTCGATACATCGCTACCAATGGAAACAAATCCCCACTGGTTCCAGGGTACATATCTCAACTTTGCCGAAAACATCCTCTTCACCGCCGACCCCACCTACCCTGGCGTACGCACCACAACCCACAAAGAAGAAACCAAGATCGCTCTCACAGAAATCCGCGAGGGAAACACAGAGATCCGCCATCTGACATGGGGTGACCTGCGACGACGAGTTGGTGTCCTTGCGAATGCGCTGCGGGCTAGAGGAGTTGGGAAGGGGGACCGTGTCGCTGTCATTGCATCAACGAGTTTCGACACTTTCATCGCATTCATGGCGACTGTTGCTGTGGGCGGTCTTTTCAGCTCAAGCAGTACAGATATGGGTGCCAAGGGCATTCTCGAGCGGTTATTGCAGATTCGGCCCAAGTACGTTTTTGTGGATGACTGGACGGTATACAACGGCAAGACCTTCGACCTTCGACCCAAAATTGAGCAGATCGTTGCGGGGATGGAGAGTGGAGGTGTTGAAGAGTTTGAGGGTGTTGTTGTGCAGCCTAGGTTTCCTGGAAGACCCGCCGATGTCGCAGATCTGACCAGGACGGTGCGGTTGGACGAATTTTTGCAAGTGGCTGGAGGGGATAACACATTGACGTTCGAGCGGGTGGCATTCAGGGATCCGTTTCTGATTGTGTACTCGAGTGGAACGACGGGCGTGCCGAAGTGTATCGTGCACTCCACTGGTGGCGTTCTCATCAATGTCGCGAAGGAGAGTATACTGCACAAGGAGATGACGCCCGAAAGCGTCGTTCTACAGTACACAACCGTAAGTCCTCCCCCACCCCTATCTTACCTCCCATCTGACTAATCGACGCAGACTGGCTGGATAATGTACGTCGTCTCAGTCCAAGTCTGCCTCTTCGGCACCCGCTCCATCCTCTACGACGGCTCGCCCTTCCAACCCACACCCGAAACCTTCCTCTCCATCCTCGAAGAACAACGCGTAACCGACTTTGGCACCTCGCCCAAATTTCTCCACGAGCTACAAAAGCGCAACATCACCCCCCGCACCCTTTTCCCCTTCAAGTCCCTCAAAAGCGTAGGAACAACCGGCATGGTCCTCCCCGAAGCGCAATTCGAATGGTTCTACGACACCGGTTTCCCCGCTCACGTCCACCTCCGTAACATCTCCGGCGGCACCGACATCGCCGGTCGCTTCGGCATCGAAAACCCGCTCGAGCCCGTGTACAGTGGCGGTTGCCAGGGCCCGTGTCTAGGCATGAAAGTCCAAGTCTACGACTCCCTCATCGAATCCGGACCTGGATGCGCAGTACCAGATGGCGAGCCAGGCGAACTCGTCGCCACGGCGTCCTTCCCCAACCAACCTGTTTACTTCTACGGCGACGACGCGGCAGGTACACGCTACCAATCTGCGTACTTTACCCGTTTCCCGGGCGTGTGGACACATGGCGATTTCATCCAGATGCATCCCATCACCGGCCAAATCCTCTTCCTTGGCCGCGCAGACGGCGTACTGAACCCCAGTGGAGTACGATTTGGCTCTGCGGATATCTACAGTGTTGTTGAGACGCATTTCCCTGAGATTGCAGATAGTATCTGTGTTGGGCAACGGAGACCCGGTGATGCGGATGAGAGTGTGATGCTGTTTCTGAAGATGAACAAGGGGTACGAGTACACGGATGGGTTGGTGGATAGGGTCAAGAGGAAGATTGCGGAGGAGAGGAGTCGGAGACATGTTCCGCGGTTTGTGTTTCAGACTTGGGATATTCCGGTGAGTTTTGGCTCTTTCTTTGTCTTACAGTCTTCTGGGAGCGCGATGCTAACGTATGTCACAGACTACAGTGAACCTGAAGAAAGTCGAGTTACCCGTCAAGCAAATCGTCTCAGGCAAGAAGATCAAGCCGAGTGGGACGTTGGCGAATCCAGAGAGTCTCAAGTTCTACGAGCAGTTTGCGGATGTCGAGGAGGTGGTCAGGAGGATGGCGATTGAGAGGTTGTCGATGGAGAGGAGGAGATGGAGGAGTAGTACGTTGTAGGTGGTGGCTTGAGGTAGATAGATAGCGTGTGTGGCGTCTTTGTTTCTTTTATCTCTCCCTCTTCTTTTTAGATATCTTTTCTTTCCTTGCATCTTTATACCTATAGGCCAGCTCTGTCATGTCGCGATGCATGTATAGCTTGGCTCTAATACAAATCATTTCTGTAGCTTTCAAGTAACCTTTTGAGCGAGGAATTCATTTCATCGATCATACTCCCTATTCAGGCGGAGACGTTGCGACGTCTACACCTCGCAGATCCTGGCATCAGCACATGAGCACATTGCAGCACCCCGAAAGATCAAGTGATTATAACCATCTCATTGAAAACCCTGACTTTGAACCACTGAAGAAGGGATCTCGGCGCCTCGTACCGCCATAAACTGAATCGGCGCGCGTCTCAAGACTTTTCTTTCGCCAATACGCCGTTGAACGCCCTTGTCATGCCTTCACATCCTCCATCCTCCATCTTTCATCTTTCATCCCATCACATCGCCTTATCTCCTCCTATATCTCACACCATAACCCCCCCTGCTATCTTCCGCTCGTAAAATGCCGTTGTTACTGCGTGGTGTGCGTCGCTTAGTTCTTCTCAGCGACCTTGTTCTCTGCTTCCTGTTAGCCCACTATCCCTATCCGCACCCCCATCCCGGGTGTATCTCCATAGCATGGTTCAAACATACTCTGCTGCGTCAAAAGCAGTCCATAGCGCTTCTTAATCGTAACCCTGTGCCTGCTGTACTTGTCGTCGGGCGAGAAACGGGCCGGGTGCGCGCTCTTGCTGACTTCGCCGTCGATGACCTTTTTCAGCGTGTAGATGCGCTTGGTTGGGTTCGCTGGGTCGGGGATGTACATGAGATGCATGCTAGAAGCTTTGTCAGCCTTTGCGCTCTTGAATTCAAGGAGGGCTTTTTGTGCTGAAGGGGAGGATGCTGCGCCTGTGGTTGGGATTGGGATTGAGGTGGTGGTGATGGTCGCGCGCCGTGTGCAAATGCAGCGTCGCGCCGGCTGTAGGAGAGAAACTCACATTCCGGTATTGAGTATCCCTAAAATTTACGGTAGAAGATAAGATTGCGTCTGAAGCGAATGCGATAAGGTGATGTGAGGTGTGGGTAGTAGTGTCGCGTAAGGATGTCGCGATAATCTCGAGCTCGAAATTCTAGGCGGAGTTTTTTGCGGACCACCGAGCTTTCCATGGTTTGTGCCAAGACACCACACCCCTGCCACTTTCCGGACTCTTTGCTGCAGCTTGTTTGGCTCGTTTGCATTGATTGGATTGGGGGAAGCGACACATCATCCACTTTGACCTACGCTTCACACAAGTTACTCTACGCTTGTCGCATACACACGAGATACTGTTGCGAATATGGCGCGCTTCCAAGTTGTTCTCGCGGTCCTCGCATCGTTTATTTGGGGCTCGAGTGCGCAATTCGGCTTCTTCGATCAGATGTTCGGTGGTGGTGGAGGACAGCAACATCAGGAGCCGCAGAATGTGAGGAGTGATGCTAGTTGGTATCAGGCGCAGTACGAAGCCGGTATGTTGCACTCTTACGTTCTCTTGCATTACATCGCATTTGTGTTCCCAGCCTCGTAGCTATCTACAACACTTCTGTCGCGCATGCGCCTTCTACAATGACAGGAACAAGCAGTACAAACAACCTTTACTAACAACTCCCCACAGCACAATGCTCCCACTACCTCTGCCCCGGTACCCTATCTTGCGTCCACTTCCCGCACCACTGCCCCTGCGCATGGGAGAACGTCGAAGACAAAGTCGAACTCGGTGACGGTATCGCGATCTGTGGAAGCAAGGGAGGATGGAACACTGGCGAGTTTGGCAGGAAGGTTGAGCTGGCCAGGAAGGGCCTGCTATAAGAGCATGATATTTTGGTGACCCCATACGAGAGGGCACACAGCTGAGGACGGCGGTATCATGGCTGGCCATGGAGAGCTCATGTCGAGAGGACACTTTGACATGGGCATAGCTGGCACGGACATACACGTCCATCGAGAAGGATGAGCGGGAATCTTGGGAATGGACCAACCAGGCCAGGTCATGAATTCGTTGATTCGCAAATATCCAATAACGCCTTTGCTATGCAATGAGTACTCCAACTTTTCACCTCTTGACGTACTTGTACCGATACGCCTGTTTCCCATCCTTCGCCTCCCTCTCATCATCGATGCCAACCTCCTCTCTCCCCCATTGCCTCATCAAGACCTTACCCAGCAACTTCTTTTCTTCCTCCAACTCCCTCACACTCTCCGTCCACTGTCCATCACGTTTGCCCACCACTGTCTTGGCCTTCTCCTTCATAAGCTTACTAAGAAGAGCGGCTAGCTTCTCGTCCATTTGCTGGTTGATGGCAGCGTTTTCAGCAGCTTGATTTGCGAGACGAGTCTCAAGGGCTGCGTTCTCGGAGCGGAGGGCTGAAATTTGAGCTTCCAAGCTAGCTATCGTGTCTTGGGACGATGGTGTAGGTGTAGCCTTGAAGGTTTTGTTGTCTTTGCGAAGGGCGGAGAGCTCGGATTTGAGGCTCTTGGTTTCCGAGACTTGTTTGCGGATTATGTCGCGGAGGTTTGCGATCTCGGTATCTTTTGCATTTGCCTCGGTTGCGGATGAGGAGATGGTAGTATCGTCGTCTGTGTCCTCTTTTGCAAGCTTTGCAATAGCGGCAGTGCGGAGCTTCTCTACCTCGTCTTTGGCTCGCTTCAAGTCTTTGGTAAGATTCCGCTTCTCGCTACGCTCTTGCTCGAGCAGAGCACCGGCTTTGCGTACAGCGTCTTCTGCCTTGTCCCGGACATCCTCCATCATGGCCTCGTGCCCTTCCACCATGTCTTCGTGCTGGTCGCGTAGCTCTTTGAATTTGCTCTCGGCTTCAAGCTTCAGCTCCTTCATCTTGTTGAGCTTCTTCTCAATGTCGTTTACGCGGCGATCTGCCTCCGCGCGAGCGTCCTGAAGACGATCATTGGCATCTTCAAGGTCTTGCTCAAAGCGTTCCGCATCTGCTCTGGCCTTGGCACTATCGCGATGCGCTTCCGCAAGCTGTTGACGAAGGTTCGTGTTGCCTGTTTCGAGGCTCTGTAATCGACCCTGGGCTGTGTTCAGACGTTGCTCGGCCTGTTCTGACGACTCAACAAGATCGGATATCTGTTGCTCCTTCGCGGCAAGGTCGGCTTGAGTAGATCGCAGTTGCGACTGTAACGATCGAATTCGCGTTTCGAGCTCAGCTAGCTGTGGTTGTCCCTCCGTTGTCATCTTCGTAGTGCCGGACAGCTCAAGTTGCGACTGGGGAGACTCGAGTTCCCTGTCGGCAGCAACAAGATGCTGAAGTTGCTCTTCTTTACCAGCTAGGTCTGCAAGCGCAGATTGGAGCTGCGTCTCAAGTGAATTAATACGCGCCCTCAGCTCGCCTGCATGCAGGTCTTGTTGTTTATTCGTGGTTGTATCTGCGCGAGCTGCGTCAAGCTGCGACTGGAGATCTCGCATACGATCTTCAAGGTCAGCTGTACGACGACGTTCTTGGTTCGTTACAGTGATCTCCCTTCGTGCAGCCTCCAAATCTGATTGCAATGTGCGGAGTCGAGAGTTGAGATCGAGATTTGTATGGAACAGTTGTTGTTTAGCTGCCACATCAGCATGCGAGCATTCCACTTCGAACTTCGCCGCCTGTAGTTGTCCCTCGAGTTCTGCAATGCGGGCCGTCTGGCGTCGAGCCTGTGTTTCGACAGTGGACCGCATATCGTCTCTTCTGCGGGCTTCCTCACGAGCTGTCTTTGCTTCGGACGTGGCCGTTTCGAGACTTGATTGCAGGGCATCCGCGCGTGCTTGGACCGAGGAGAGTTGATCGGCCAACAAGAGACGTTTCTTCGCAGCATCCTCATCTTCATGTCCAGACTCGTGTAGTTGCGTTTCCTTCAGATCGTGTAGCTCGCGCTCGTGTATTTGACGCACCTGGACCAGCTCTGCTTGCATCTCTTCTAGCCTCTGGTCTTTGTCTTCCACCTCCTCGGTGAGTTGACGCTTGGCTTGTTCAAGAACCCTTCGCTGTCGTTCGAACTCTTCAAGCATAGTCTCCAACTTTGTAAGGTTCTGGAGGCGCATTTGCTCTCCAAACTCATGCATCCTGGTCTCCAGCGCATCTTCTCGCGCCTTCACCTCGGCATCCGCAGCTGCGCGAGCAGCTTCGTGATCTGCACGTTGCTGCTCCAAGCTCTTCTCCAGACTCGACACCTTCTCCTTGTGCTTGTAGTTGTCGTTACGTGTGCTCTCGAGCTCGGAGCGGGCATACGAAAGGATCGTCTCAAGTTCGGTAATGCGCGATCTCGAAGTCGACTCTTGCTGCTCCAGCTGATGTTGTAGCTCTGCAATCTTATTCCGCGCCACGTCCTGCTCACTCGTATCGATAATGGCTGAAGTGTGCCGTATAACCGTCTCTTGCGTGGGCTTCCGCGGTGTATCGTAGTCCTCGACGGTGGGCTGTAGCGATCGCGCTTTCGGGGGTGACGACCGGGGGACTTGGAGAAAGCTGTGTCTAGGCGCGTGTAGCGGTGTTCCTGTGAGGGCGCCCTCCATCTCCGTGTCTGGTAGGTTGCTGAGAAAGCTCCGAACCTTCTCGTCGTTCTCCATGGACCTCTCGGAAGCTGGCGAACTGTGCTGGCGCTCATTCTTGGTGCCATTCGGGCGCCTGGCGGGAGAGGCTGTGCGAGATGTATTAGTTCTCCGCCGCTCCGTGTCCTCCACCACAACTGCCGGATCGCCCACTTCAGTTGCATGTCTACTTTCGCTTCCGTCTTGTATGGCGTCCATTCGTATCACCGGTCGTTTCGTGTTGGCCTCCTTTCGTGATTTTATCTGGGCCAGCGGTAGATCGGCCGTCATCCAGTAGGTCATGTTCATGGTGAAGTCTTCCGGCCCCTCAATCTCGCTCGTATCCACGTGATCGACTGGCGGTTGATGGCTGTTTTCTAGTTCGGTAGACTCAAAGGTCGAGTTGAGGCCTAGGGCGTCCAGGTCCATCTCATATTGTGATCCATCTTGGGACGGGCGGCGCGCCGGACTGCGTTGGGGCGATTGGAAGCGCGTGGGGCTGGCCGTGTACGATGAATGTGTTCGGACCATGTTTGCTACATGCGACTAGATACTGCGGGCGTCGCGATGTCGTGATGCTGAGATGCGATAAGAATTGTGCTGTTCGTGTCTGTTTGTTGTGGTAACGCGCATTCGACGTGTCTCGCGAGTCAAGCGGCCATGCACGGGCCCTCAACGCGACTCAGAAGCAGGGTCCAGCGCAAGTCATGTTCTTCCAGAATTCCACAATGAGATGCTAAGTTTACATCACTGATGAGTGGTTCTTCGGATTTAGATTTACTTTACTACTATACTGAAATCTCGTTTTTTGTGACACTTTATGGACAAATACTGCCTTCTTCACTCAACTACAAGCCCACTGTCCTTTTCTGCTTCTCGATTCGCTCTCTCACACACGGTCTCCACAGGCATTACAGGATACAGTTTCTAGAGTGAGTAGGTCTCCGAAAACAACATGCTATTTTCTCCAGAGGCAGTACCTCCACTCGTCATATCCGCCGTTTGCGTGGCCATGCTAGAACATCATAAATCCGAGAAGCTTGCGAAGATAGATGGAGTGTTCGAAAGGGTGGCCCCATGCGATTGAGATCGCGGAGTTTCTGCACCGCCAGAGCTCTAACAGATAGACTAGCAGGCCGTGCGACCACACTGTCCTTGTACGATTCTCTTCGCCCTTCTCCGTGCTGATGTCTCACGCCTTTCTTCCATCTGATCTTGGGTTACGCAGCATGGAATCTTCACTGGATGAATCCCTAATACCTTGTCACTCGGGCGGAACGTGCTTTCCTTTCTCTTGCAGAATGAAGCTGGCGCTTATCAGATAGGCTCATCGGTCGGCCTTCGTTGAGTAGTCATCTGCTGGTGTAGCAGTCATGATCGGTAACGATTCGTATATGAAGCGAGCCGGCCATGGACGCCGCGCTCCAGTCATGGCCATCCGGGTCGAGCTCAAAGTCCGAGCAACCGCGATGAATGGCAACAATGGTACAGAGATCGCATTATCTCTGGACGCAGTGCGACCACATTGCTGTCAAATTGCACGCCATAGCCAGACCGTGCCATGTCGTTTGCGAGCCACTATCAGACCAAGCCTTGATAGGCAGCCATGATGTCTTGAAGGCTGCCCGTGTCGTATTCGATGTCTGACTGGCAGGGTCCATGTCATGCATGCATGGCGGGAAGTCTCCCGGCTTCCGTGAGCATAGGAAGAATAACAGCGACGCCTATGACCTAGGAAAGAGTTGGATGAGCTGGCGAGGGGTAAGAGGACAATGCGCAGTAAGATGGTGAGCAGCCCCCACGCATGCTACAGGAAGCGTCTCTCGCGCGAGCTTGTTTATTAGACGTGCTGCATATGCGGCGCCTGCCTGTGGGTCCGGGATGCTGAACCGAGAGGGGTCCTGCAGACGACATCATCGCATGGTAGTCATGTCGGTCGACTCCGAGGTGTCCAAGGAACGACCCACCTTGACAATGCTGCTCTCCCGAACTGCGGGTAGTCGTTTAGGTTGCCCTCTGACCCGCGTGCACGTCATTGCGAGGGGGTCCAATGAACGCACCGTCGTGAAGAAGGGTGCGCAGGCGAGATGAGAGACGATGCGGGGTATGCGCCTCGCTGGTTACACGACAGCACGCATCGAGGTACGGGCTGCTCTGACGTCCATGGTCGAATCTTCATCTGCCCGTGAGTAGTGCCGACTGCGGGACGTATGTAGGGTAGTATCAGCGCGTATCGCGACGTGGAGCAAAGGGTGCTTGATAGTCAAGCAGGGTCCGGTCGACAGCGGCGGCTATGCTCGGCTTCCCGCTCAGGGACAGAGGGCAGTGCTGCATGCACGCAATCATATCCCGCAACACCCATGGACTTCGTGGGGCTTCACTCCATGTGCTGCTGGGGTCAGGGACTGCAGATACGTAGCTCGTGCTGAGAGGCATGGCGTTCGTCATCCGGTGCGAGAAGGAAGTCGGCTGTTGCGGTTACCACACGCCTTCCCGAGAGTCTGCCCGTCTGCGGCGCGAAGATATCGTCTTCGCTGCCGTGCAACTCAGTCATTGTTTTTGGCGTAGATCAGGTACCCTCGAGCACAAGATAGATTGGGTGCACGTCTGGTTGCAGCGGCGGCATGAAGACTGGTCGTTGCCCGCATACGAGCACGGACGATCCCAAGGCTTGCGTGCAGCTCGTCGAGCGCTGCATGACACCAGCAACAAAGGGATGCACTATTGTGGCTGCTTCTGACGTCCCATCCGCATTGTTGAAGATGACATGCTCTGCTCGCCGCTGACTATTGTTTTGCCGCCGGCCACAGAGCCAATCTCCCAGCATCATGGGCGCGCCGTCGTGGAAAATTCTCGGGGTGCCTCATCGAGTCACCACACCCGGATATCAGCTCCACTCTTGCCCGTCGACTCACATAAAGCGTTGATGCTTCCTGAAAACCACCGGCCCACTCCGCCAGCATCGACAGCTGCCACTACATACACTGCCTTTTGACCGGGTTCTGTCCCACGCCTTCACAGTCGACGTCAGCAGCAGCATCCGCTCTACGCGCAGGACCGATTCCTGCGTCCAGCCGTCTTCCAGGCGTCCATTCCCGTCCAGTGTGCCACCCCACGCGCCCATCTGGCCCCGCGCATTGCGCACTCTGCCCTGAAATCCAACTATAAGGTTCATCCACCTGTACCATCCGTGAGCCTCCCAGCCAATTAGACAAGGGTTACCTGCATCAATCCCCACGCCGCATCTTTTACCCCAGACTCACGGCATTTTGTCCTAATCCACGCCTCGAGGTCACATACAGCAGCTTCCAGACCGTGCCCTGCGATTGTGTCACTTCTACGCATGCCATCGGTCCGTAACTGAATCGGTACGATTGCTCACAGCACCTTGTGTCATATACACCCGAGGTATCCAGGCGCCGCATACCCTACTCTCCAAGTTACACATATCCGGTTTGTGGGATGAATTTCGGCTTCAAAAACAATACTTCGCACTGGCCCGTTGGACAAGAACACATCAACCGATAGTCTGGTCAGATCCCCCGCATTTTCATCTGTGGCTGCATGCCATCATCTCGATTCTAAGAGTCTCGGAATAACGATAAGCTTGCTTTTTCTACGGTTTCTGGAGGCTCCACGGACCTCTTAGCAAGCCTCGTCAAGCTTGACTTGCCGAATCGGAAAGTGATCCCGAAGCCAGCTACCCACGGGCACGCGAGCGATCGTCATCGAAAACGCCTATTCTTATCTATTTTTGTGGCACGTAATGGACTCATCTTTGACACTGCTCAGTGCAAATATCCGTATTCTGGTACGTGGGCCTCCCCTCATTATGCGTTTTGCTGCATTGCATGGTAGCAAAAGTGTCCGTGTCTTACACCGGAGAGAGCCTTGGTGGCGGGTCCTTCATGCACGACATAACGGCAGGGCAACTCTTATAATTCGCCTCCCACACTCAAATTTTCTCTCCCATGGACATCAGCTAACATGATCACCTTCAAGGATACCCAACTCGCTCTCATTCACATCCCGTTACCTCTGTATCGCAACTTTCTCCAGTCCATTCTTCAATTAGTTCTGCCCAATGCGACGCGCAAGTCTTATGGAAATGGCTCTGGCGCCGTGCAGCCGCCCAAAGGCTGGCCCTGCGAACATCCCTTTGTGAATATCTCCATTACACCAGTCGAGTGCTCCATTGTATGTTCGAGGACGCTTGCGAGTGAACTATTTCTGCCTGTCCTCAACTTGCTGGATCCTGAGTCAAGAGCGTCTGTCAGTATCACCACAGATGACTATGTCGTAATGCAAGTCGATGGCGAGGGACTTGATGCAGGACAACGCGTCTTGGAGTTGACAAGTCCTCTTGCTCTGGCTGGGATGTAAGTAGAGGCCATCACAAGGCTTCCGCACAAGGCTGACTTAATTCCAGCCCTATATTCTTCATCACCACCTACTTCTCCGACTACATCCTGGTCCCACTGCGACACCGATCGCAGGTCGTACAAGCGCTAGAAGAGCGTGGTTTCCAGTTCGAAAAAGACACTTCCTCATACGTCAACTCTTTCCAACATGCCCGCAAGCACTCAGCCGCGTCACTGGAAGTTCAGCCGCCCAGTACCCCTCCGCCAACCACGATTTCAGAGCTTCAAACCAGGACATTCGCTACACTTAAGCGTCGTCACATCGTTCCCACGGTGGATTCGAGTATCCGGCTCGTGCAGTGCGCCGGTCGACGCGACAGTACAAATGGTATGTCTCAAGCTCGAAACCGCAACAGCATGACGACAGCCGCCGACGACGCACTCCACCTCGGTCTCGTAAAATGCCTCATCACGCAGCCATATCCGAAATTTTTATCGCTCACACTAACTGATACCGAGTCTGCCGCGCTGCTGCTCGACCACAGCTTACTACCACATTTCGCGCCAGATACTCTCCTAGGCTCCAGAGATGAGTTCTTGACACCCATCACCTTGGATCTACGAGGTCTGCCAATGGAAAGCACCGGTATCGTATGCGGTGTAGCTGGCAGATTAGTCGGCGAAACCACAGGGCAACTGGAGGATCCTGTTGAGATGAGTTATTTGAGCACCGCGCGTGCTGGAACTGTAATGGTCGCTGAGCAGGAGCTGGAACGTGCACTTGATGCTCTGCACGGCGCTGAAAATGGGGTTTTATCGGCAGATGAGTAGTTGTGCTCATGTGTGAACGCGGCACAAACCTCTTTTTGGCTGCGACAACCGGTGCTGGCTGAATCGAGGTCGCTTGAGCCTGCCAAGTGTGCGGCCTTCACTTCCCACTCGGCTTGCATCGGCTCCTCTCTTTTACTCCGCGACCAACAATGTCGCTACGATTTTCGCATTCGCTGTATAGGATAGGGTTTGGCGACCGGCTCAAAAGTTATCATTTATGCGTACCTAGGTACAATCAATACCTGTGTAAATGCGTGACGTAGCGTCTTCGCCCTAACATCGATGTGTACAAGTGGCCGCGTATACTCCACGCCCGCGTGCTGCAAGGCAAGAGCGCCCCGCCGCTGCACCTCTCTCATCCTACCCGCATGTCGTCGATATGCACGACGACGTTCCTTGGACTTCTAATTCCCATAGGTGATCTTGTTGGTTCACATGAATGCATAAGGGATGCGACAGCCATCCCTTCTCACCAATCACGATCGAGTAGCTCTTTTGGCCCCCACTGCGGCTGAGATCTCGAGATGGTTCAGCTCGATCTCATCACAACAACCTACGATGAACTCCCACTTTGATGAGAATGCCGATACTTTACTACGAACCGTTCTGATGATATCACAGCGTCGCTCCAAAAACACAAGGTCGACCGCGAGCGGCCCCATCATCGCACATGTCTATGGCCACTCATTCGCCACTGGCTTTTGTGGAGAACAAAGCCGCACCTGTGAAGCTGATTGAAGTGACCAGCGATGGCCATGCAAGGAGACTGGAAGTAACCGACGACTTGATCGAGAAATACATTGAGAAAGACTTCTCGGTAAGTTTCACTAGCTTTGAGGGCAGATGCGCGTTAACGTAGTGGAAGACAGATGGTAGCAGAACTGAACAGCCAGAAAATGTGGAGACTATCAAGCTCTTGTGAGCATAAACACATTCCTGTATCAAATTTACCGTCCTAACACTTGTTAGCTGGTCGAGGCGCAAAGGGGAGTACAATGGCAGTATGACTCCGGTGCCCTTGTCATCGCAAGCCTTTGGGCGTATCGTTCCATATGCTCGAATACCAGAAGTCTATGGCCGAGTTCTAGACTACAAAGCGGCGACATACGTATTTGCCAAACCCCAGTTGCCCTCACACCTGGCGCGTACATCGCCGAAAGAGGTGCGAAGCAAATATTTGAGTAGGTAGCAGGCGAATTCAAGCTCTGCTCGTAAGCTCACAATCTCAGGCTTTATATTACAGTCGGTGCCCGGCGCGGCATCTGACGTGTATGTCGGGGCTTCCTTCACGTACGATTTCTCGACCAGACATATGTACATCTTCATGCATGGACTTGCAACCCACAACTACGATCGCTTCGCCAACGCAATCCAACAAGGCGCTGCCAACCAATCGGCCTTCCTTGTCCCAAGCATCATCGTCCAATTCAATCTTGAACGGGCAGTGCAAGCACTCAACAGTTGGCACGACAAGATATACTGGCACGAGCGGAAATTGGGCATCCGGTTCGATCATCATGACAATCCTCCGCTTTCGAGTATCGATTTCGGTAAGCTTTCGAAAGACATCAACGCTGCAAACACGAATCTCGCTCGCATCGTATTATCTTGTAAAAGCATCGCGCGCATGCTGGATTTCCTTGATCAGGTCGCAAAGCGCTATAGGATTCAGGCCCATGCAAACCAGATAACTGAGGATGAGTCGGTTGAAGTAGAACAGCTACTGCTTGACTCACATGCGCACATGCGATCATGGAATGCGGGTCTTGAGGACCGGGCAGAGTACTTGTCGAAGCGAGGGCAGGCTTTGGTGCAGACTGTAAGTTGTATAAATCAGATCAGATACAAGGAACTGATACATCGCGAACAGGTCTACAGCGGCATTGCGCAGCGCGATTCAGCGATCAGCCTTGAATTGGCGAGCACGAGTACCAGCCTTGCGCAGTCCTCACAAAGCGTAGCGTTATCAACTCTGAGCGATAGTAAGATTATGAAGATCATAGGTGTTATCACCGTGTTCTTCCTCCCAGCAACCTTCACCGCCGTAAGTCCAACCACAGCTTAGGCGCACGCCAACATTCATCTAAAATCCAATAGACATTCTTCAGCACCTCCTTCTTCGACTTCAAACCCGACCAAGACGACAAGATCTATTCACAGTGGCTCTGGTTGTACTTTCTGGTTACAATCATTCTAAACTTGGTTGTGTTTTACGGCATATACTTTTGGTGGCGTGATTTCAGGCCAATCCCGCCCAAATCGGGTGGAAAACAGGAGGCACAACATGTGGGAATATCTGCGGGTACACTTGATCCTGACATAGAGCAATGCGTTGAGCAAGAGCCTGGCCACGGAGCTCTGGGAGCGAGCTTCAGCACGAACTCAGAATACACGCAACCGAGTCGACGGCAAACACGTCATGCGGCAACAAAAGCAAGCGCATAGTGGGAACTGAGGGGATCTCAAGAGCGATGGACTCATGGATTAGAAAATACATACTGAGCTTCCACTCCCCAATTTCCTTCTTACCACGTATCGAGCCGTCAACCACGCCCATACGCAGTCAAATACGCCTTGCTATACGCCGAGTCATTCACGCGCAGCAACGAAAGCTCAAGAAGTCTTTGCACCCGCGCGACAGCCACGACAGCCTTCATAACAGGATCGCGCTTCAAACAACGACTACCAGGGCATACATTCTGGCAAGCATCGTCTACCGCGGCATAAGCTTGAGCGAGCGATTCTTGCGCCTCCTTCACCCAAGCGCACTGGTATGCGCGGTCGCCATATGGAATACCGCGTTGGATGTAAACAATCTGGGCGTCCAACTCATCGATACCAAAAGCTCCTTGCGCCATGACCTCGTCGACGCATCGAATGAGTTGCTCCTCGGCAATGGACTTGGGAGCTTCTGGCACGTCGTATAATGAGAGCAGAACTAAAGGCCTGGGCGATGAATCAGCCTCATGGCCGGTGTCGCATGGTGGTTTGGCACTGGTGGGTACATCGGAGGTACTTGCTGGACTGTCTTGGTCGTATTCTTCGTATCTGACGTTGGGACTGAAGCTTACCCGTCGCGAGTGGCTGGAATTGGGGCCTTTCATGTGTGTCTTGTGATATGGATCAGCTGCTCTCTTGGCCAGTCGTGTGAATGTGTCGTAACGATATAGATAGGCCTCTAAAGTGGTAGTTGGCGGCCCACCTCGGGCGCAGAGTCCATGGCGTCCCTCGATTTGCGTCGTGTATGGTGGCCTATTCTTTGATGGTTCGGCAGCTATCGTCGTGACACTAGTCTGTGTACCGATATGACAGACTTTGTTGCTGTCCAATGAAGTGCTTTTTTCTACCGATTTGGACTGGCTGTACTTCGATGGCCCGGCATTGATCGGCGAGACACTGGTCGATGTATCGTTGACACTGGCTTTGTTCTCATCCGACACCTTTGTTCTTACTGGCATAGCCTGACCTGGCTCAGAAGGCTTACTGTTCGTAACACTAGTGGGTGAACCGATAGCACCAGTTTTCTTCCCGTCCAACACATCGCTCGTCTCTGCGGATTTGGGCTGGCTAGGCGGAGAAGGCTCAATGCTCGTAGCAGTATCCTTCTTTACCACACCTAAACGGCATAGCCGCTTAATTGACTCCTCCAGGGCGAATGAAACAGCTGCCTGTTTGGTCTTCGGCTTTGCAGAGCATATGTCGGCGTCGATTTTGCTAGCCAACTCTGCTCGCTCATGATGCACGAGACTTTCCTGCAAGAAATCAAAAGCAATCGGATGCAGAGCCAAAATAATCTTGCCACTGCTTTTCGAAAGCACATAGCTGCGGAAGTTCGGCTTGGTTCGAGCTTCTTCGATAGTGGTTTTGAGAGACCATGTCTGGACGGTCTGGGACTGGTTGTCCATAGTTGCAGAAAGGGCGCGGATGCGTTGAGATTTGTTGAAGGATGGTGAAAGAACAGACCGAGGCTGAACAGTGGTGGCCGAAGGTCTCCTGAGTAGAGGCAATTTGGGACTCGATGGTCAGTGGAGTTGGCTCTCATAACAATCAGGTGAGGTTTATGGCTGTTCGTAGTGCAGAATTATAGACTGTACCACCCCCTGCCATATCAGGTTCTTGTTGAAGCGCAAACACGGATTTCCCGCTCCACGATTCAGCGATCGTTGGTGATTCACACAGCTCTAAGGCCATGGACTTGTTCCCCGCTTTCACAGCAATGGAAACAATAGCGTTGAACTATCAACGACCTTGTCAGCAGTCACCCTCAGGTGATGTGGACAATACCCTCGTAGCATTATTGTTGTTTCTGTTGCGACTCGTCCAAGATCAATACGGTGGGCCCAAAGTCCTGCTCCTCGAGCGTATCACTATTGATTCCTCTCCTGATGTTGTCGTTCTGGGCTTCTTCTTCCGTTGCAAAGCGGTAGCAACGCGTCTCCGCTAGTCCAAAGCGCTTGCCCTTCACAAGGAAAGCTTTGATGCCTCGATGCGTGATGACAGCGATGTTGCTATACGTCGCGGAAAGTTCTTGCAGTCTTCGTCGCACGCTCTCAGCACGCTCAGTAGCGCCTTCAATGCTATGCTCTAAATAATCCCACTCTTCATTGCACTCAGAGAAGTCGAATTGCGGGAACTTTGACGCTAGCTCCTTTCGCGACAACCCCTTGTTGCAGACGGCGTCGTTGGCTTCTCGGAGATCTGGCCAGATTTGCACAGGGATGCGAAAGGGGCCTGCCTCCGTCAAGAATGGAAACATGTTTATCGCAGTTTCTATGGTGCGGGTCATGGGCGAGATGAGAATCAGATTTGGCTGGACTGTGAGGTTGACGCGTTTGGTGGAGACGTTGCCGGCTTTTGTCAACGGCGGATCTCGGTGTGGATAGCCGCGCTGGACGTTGTGCAGTGCTTCGCCATGGCGTATGATATGTACGCGCGCTGTCATGATGTTCCTACACGCAAGTGGATGACGCGGGTGTTAAAACGTAGAATAACTGAAGACCGCGGCCCAGGGTTATCGATAAGAAGGCCTGAAGCTTAGCATCGCTTGAACCTTCGAAGCTCCGCTCCTGCGCGCTCGTCTTCCACGTCATTGCACATATTGCCGTCAACTTCCTTTCTGAACGCACTCCGGAGCTACTGGTTGGACACTGGATTCGCTACTTCTCTATCACATGCCCGAGGTGTGCAGCTGCAGCTAGGCCCCCGTCGACGGCGCAGGAACTCGTTCAGGAGATGGCGGCGCCCACCGTTATCGATGCCAAGGCCACCGAACGATCTCCGCTATCGGATGTTGCATTGATCTGCATCTGATAAGATGAGATTGATAAAATTCTCCACCACCTACTGCGCCGGAGCCAATCGCGAACACCGCACGTACGACGTCAACCTCTTTATTAGGCAGAATGCTCGTACTGCGACAAGGTATAAGAAAATTCTGCGAGTGTCTATGGGCCATGGCATTTGTGCAGTGCCCTGATGCTGATGGGTACGCGATGTGTTTTCGGGGCGTGCAGCGTGGCCTATAAGAAGCAAATCGAGGACTTTAGTACCCTCAACATCTAAACTTCTGTGGTATTTGTTCTTTACCCATCACACCATGCGGTTCTCTGGCGTCATTCTCGCCTCGCTGGCGTCCATTCTTGTCCATGCGCAGAATAATACCAATACAACCTCATCCTGGCCATGGCAAACCTTCAAATCTCGCCCTGGTTTCGAGCCCCCAGTACTTTCGGTCAACAAGACTGGTGACACCGCACCGGGAGTTATTACCTTTCCTCAGAGTGGACGTGGGGCCCACAACTACAGTCTGAACATCTTCCAAGAAGATGGCGATTTGGTTTGGCAGTCTGGCTACGGCGACTACGCCGCCTTCAGAGTTTCGGAGCTCTTCGGCGAACCCGTACTGGCCTATTTCAGCGGCATCTCTCTCACTGAACCTTGGGGCTTCGGGTATGGAGTAATCTACATCCTCAACCAGCAATACGAGAGCATCTACAATGTCACTCTCTGGAACGAAACATACCCACTCGAGAGCATCTATCCGCTGTACGATCCTACCCAGTACCAACCTTTCAGCTGGGTTGATATGCACGAGAACCTTATCACGCCTGAAGGTACGATGTTCATCGCCGCTGTAAATGTCACCCCATGGGATCTATCATCCATCGGCGGCCCGAAGGATGGGTGGGTTGTGGATTCCATTGCGCTCGAACTCAACGTTACGAACAGCGAGATTCTTTGGCAGTGGAGCCATCTTGACCATGTGGACCAAATCTCGCTCGAAAGCGCTGTGCCAACATATCCGCTTGGTGAGCTCGGCAAGAACAGCAGTTATCCGTGGGGCCCGTTCCACATCAACTCCATCGAAAGATTCGAGGATGGAAGTTACTTGCTCTCTTCAAGGCATTACTGCTCCATCTACAAGATTTTCCAAAACGGCACCGTGGCATGGACTTTGAACGTAAGTTTTCATCACCTTTCTCATCCTTCGGATCGTAAGCACTAGTGGTGAGCGCCATGCTAACGAAGCCCCAGGGACATTCCGGCGGCGACTTCACCCTTGAGAATGGCCTATCCTTCTGCTACCAACATGACGCACGTATTCATCCGTCTCGCTCGCCCAACACCACCACCATCTCTCTCTTCAACAACGACAACAGCGCCGTCGTACCTAAAGTCAACGAAACCACCGGAATTTTCCTCTCCATAGATGAGCGCACGATGACTGCGACATTATTACAAGAACTCGCTGATCCAGACGATGTCATCTACTCGGTCAGCCAAGGCAACATGGAAGTCCTCCCCTCCAACCACTCTATCATGGGATACGGCAGCGTCCCGACTCTGAAGGAGTTTGACCAAGATGGCAATGTTGTGTTGACTGTGAAGTGGGGTGAACCAGAGAAGGTGCAGAGCTATCGCGCCTACAAGGCCGAGTGGGTTGGTAAGCCGAGCACCAAGCCTGATGTGTACGCCTGCAAGGCGAGCAACGGCACAGAGGTCTACATGAGCTGGAATGGTGCCACGGAAGTTGACACATGGACTGTGTTCGGTGGCGCATTCAACGGAACCCTTAGCAAGGTCGCCAGCGTTGAGAAGTCTGGTTACGAGACCAAAGCAGTCGTGGGCCACAAGCTTGGGTTCGTGAGGGTAGAGGCAAGTGGCGAGGAGATTGAGACTGGGGTCTCGCGTGTCGCTGCGGTATCGGAGACGTGCTAGACTGTTTGGAGGTTGGAAACGCGAAGTGCACGTTGGTAGGATAATGATCTATGTATTGCGCATCCGTACGCAGTAATTGACGGTTCATACTACTCTCGACCTACCATGGGTAACCTCCAGTATTGTGAATAAACTTTCCACATTCTTCATCTCTCTTTCCTTCGACAAGCTCCATAATGCTCTTCACAGTGTCCTCCGCACTCCTTGCACCAAACTCCAGTTTGTTATATGGGCCAAGGTTGGAAGCCGTGAAGCCAGGGTCGTAGCAGAAGACCTTCATCTTGACATTGTCTGCCTCTTTCGCAGCATCAGCATCGCCCTCCCCAGCCTTCTCAAAGTCCACCTGCGGAATCCCCAGCCCATACTCCACATACATACACGAGCTGATCATGTTGAAGGCGACCTTGCTGGCGCGGTATGGCACGGCTTGGATCTTGTACATCGGGCTCTCAGTGGAAAGGCGACGACCGATCGATCCAGCCCCTGACGAGATGTTGATGATACGCGGGTTCGCGCTCTTCTTCAGCGACGGAACGAGCGCATTAGTAAGAAGCCATGGGCCTGTTGCGTTCACGTCGAAAGCCGTTGCCAAGCGTTGGCGCTCCGTCAAGCCTTCGGGCAGCGCGACTGCAGCATTGTTGAAGAGAATGTCGAGTTTGCCGTACTTCTTCTCGATGAGCATTGCGGTTTGTGTGATGTGGTCATCGTTCTGCAAATCAAGATGCACGAGCTCGATGCTGCCAGGAAGCTTGCGCGCTTGCAGGTCTTCGAGGGCGACCGACCCTTTCCCAGTCGATCGTGAGGCAAGGAGGACGTGATATTGGCCCCGCTTGAGGAGCTGGTGAGCGATCTCAAATCCGATGCCGCTGTTCGCCCCAGTGACAAGAGCAATTTCCTTGGCGAGGGACTGCATTGTGAGTAATGTGGGGATTTGAAGAGATCAAGGTAAAAAGAGAAAGGTCGCAGTGACTTTAAGATGGCTCATTATGGGCTCAAAGCTACAGTAATATACGTTTCCTACCTTCGTGAGAGTTGGGCTGCCGCCGGACTTACGAGTTCAAATTCCGCAATGATGCGCTGCAGTCGGCCTAGCGGTCGTGCCGCAGTCGTGTGTGTAAACTGTGTCTATACGTTAGGTCGGTCATTTTACGGTTAGTCGACGTTCTCGGGCGGATGAGAGTAGGCCAGGCCGGATTATCTGGACGCCTAAAGGCTTCAAGCCAGCGTTGGAGGCGCGGAGTACAGGTTTTGCACTTTCAATCACCGGCGCTAGCATCGAAATGGACTAGAGGAATTGCACAAGTACAACCCGTGCGCTGTGAGCGTCATCAAGAGCTGGCACGCTGTGAAGCATTTTGGAAGAGTCAGAATCGCTGAATTCGTTTTGCCAGGTATTGAATGCCATGCAAATATCTAAGATCCTTCGAATGTATCGCTACCTGACCTGCACTGCAATCCCATCATCACCCCGGATTTGCGGAGACAACGAATCGGCTCGCATTTCTGTCACGGCAGCATCCGGGGACTTCAACCAATCCTGCTGTACCAAACATCTCCCGCGCTCGGTCATCTGAAGATGTGGCAACTCCTCTCGTAAGGCGGCGATGCCACCCTTGACGCTACTTGCTGAGATGGCTTTGGCGCGGAGCACACTCGTTGCAACGCGGGCCGTATCACCACCGTAGCAAACAATATATACATCTTTGCCAGCAAGGTCATGCGCGCTGATGCGCTCGGTCGTGAATGTTGATTCCAACTCTTTCCATTGCTTCTCGAGAACCGCGGCATCTGAGAACGGGCTTGGTGTTGATGCATTCAGGCTTTGTAGCGGTAGGTTATACGATCCTGGGATATGACTGGTGACGAAGTCCTCTGGCTTCCTCAGATCAAGCAGGACAGCCCCGTTGTTTTTGTCGACGGAATCGGCAAATTGCGATAGCGCTCGTGTAGGTGTGAGTTCCCATGCTTCGTCGTAGCGGTATAGATCGACTGCGGTGAGATTCTGCAGTCATGTTAGCTATGTTTGATGAAGCGCGGCAGCTTGAAGGCCAGCCGCGAAGATACCAAGGGAAAAAGCGCCTCTTACCTCGTTGTGTATAGGTCGAAAAGCGGAATCTCCAAGCTTGTCGAAATATTCGTCGATGTACTGATATGGGCCATCGCAGGCCACGAATGCGCAGTCGATGATGCCATTGGCATCGGCGAGGTCGGATAATGTGCCGTCGTTCTTTCGCTTTCCAAGATAGTTGAACAGCCCTAACGACGTCAGCGGCTATACTTGCACTGTCAGATGGTCCCACTTACCCTGCAAATTGAACCCTGAGGATGGACCGCAGATCAAACCCGCGCGGCAGAGCGCCAGGGATAGACTGAAAGCATCCTTGGAGCCCACCTCCTCAATGGCATCCACGGAGTCGCGCCATGGGAACTCGACAGGGCTCAAAAGAGCGAGAGATCTAGGTCCTGGAACTCGATCGCCAGCGGCGGTGCACACGCTGGGCACTTGGTCAGGCTACGTCTCCATAAACTGCGAACATGTATCGACTCACCCTAACCGAACCACAGACGGCTTCGCCGACTTAAAATATTGGCCAAGCCCTGTCATCGTTCCAGACGTACCCATGCCCGCGCACATGAGACGAATGTTGGGTAATTGTTGATGGATTTGAGGTCCGGTCCATTTGACGTGCGATTGCCAGTTCTTGAGAAGTCAGCTTGTGCCGTGTCGACTAAAAGCGATGGGGTAGCTTACTGCGTCGTTTTCGTATTGGTTGACGTTGAGGATTGCTTCGTCCTTTTCGGCCATAATTCTAGCTCGATGAATGCCGCCGCGTTCATCATGTGGTTCTGGTTGAGAAGGACCACCAAAGAGTGTACTGTCAGGGAGTTAGATGACTTCGAGACACAAATGATCACCGCTCGTACATGTCCAGCCCGAAGAATTGCATGAGCCTGAGTTTTGGTGCCGAAGTCTTGTTACTCAAGAAGGCGCGAACATCTTGTATTCCGTGATTGATACGAGAGACCAATGCCAGAGATATTACGGTAGATCCTGAACTGTACTCGACTACTGTCTTGGACTTCTCCGGGTGGACCTCTTTGGTCAACATGTTCAACGCTGGCGTTGCATTAGTGATGTGAGATGCTGAATACGCTCTTCTGCTTCGCACATACCTGGCATGATCTTGACATTGTTCGAGGGATGCATAGACATCATCTTCGCATGTATCCTAACACCATCGTTGTAGTACGGGTTCAGGCTTGGCGGAATCTCAACGAGAGGAATCATGGGTGTGCGGTCGGGGTCAAAGTAGTTCTGGAGAGCATCTGGCCCAGAATAGGCGTTCAAATAATTCCGTGAGACCATGATGAAGTAGAAAAGAGCTGTTCGAGACGGAAAGCATGAATCCCGAGCGCTGGAGCGGACTGCTCTTTAACTGAGCGCTTTCGCGGTGACACATCGGAGGCTGCCTGTCAAAGTCGATATTGAACCAAATGATCTACAGTACCGGGACATTTTTGCGTGGGCATCATGCAAGATGCAACGATGAAGGTGCTCATCGGTGTCACTCCATGGGTGTTAGTGCTGGGGCGAAGATCAATACCGAAGTGGGACTCGTACGGTAGGATTCCCGCTGCGGCCAAGGGAACGTCCCGCATCGGCCAAGACGTGTAACTATAATTTTACGGGCGAGAGCGCAACACAAAAGAGTCGTGAGAGGGCTCATTGGACGGGATGGTGATGGTCGTTGATGGCTTCGAGGCACATTGAGGCACATTGAGCACATTGATGGCGGCGAGTCAGGACGAGACGCGCTTGTACTAGTGTGCTTTGGTACTAGCGTTGACGCGAAATGGGCCATGCCGCGGGTGTTCTGGAGTTCTGAATGTCACAAACCTCGCCATGTGTCGGCCTGACACGACGACAGGGTATGAGAGCACATTTGACGTGCAGACATCGCAATTCTTCACCGAAACCCACCCCTGCGTGGAGCACATGCGCAAAGTCGCCCTCATTGTACTCAACAGCGTTCCGGTGAGCGCGCCACGAACTGGACATGCTGCGACACCAAGGTATGCCCTCGCTCTTGCATCGGCATTGGCTATTGCAGATTGCCGGTAGCTGCCAGTCATAGTACCTAGGCATCAGACCTTTTGGCAGCCAGCAGGACCCAAGAAGCTAGTGTACGAGCGTAGACCGTTACACATCTAGTTTGCATCGCGTACTTTGCAAGGATGTATTCGGCTTCTCGCGTCTTACGTTTTCGGAAGTATACACAAAGTGGAAGATCAACCGATCGGCGTGGATGGACCAGGTTGAGTACTACATGTCAGATTGCGGTCCCAGACCGCGTTGGCATCTGCACCAACGTTGTCTCCACCGCTTCGAGTCGTGATCATATCTGTCAAGCTCAGCCCATGTTGAGTCGTGCTATTCTTTTATCAAGCCACCCCAAGACACCACAGACTTCGTGAATACGAAAAATCGAACGTCTCTGAACCATGGCGACAGAAGATCAGCCCCGGGCTGCCATGAGGACACCGGAAAAATCTCCCGCGGAAGCGTCCTCTGTTCAGGCGTCAAAACAGCCTCCAGAATTCAACGAACAAACCAGTACGGTATGCGCAGATGACATCACGAATTTTGCTGACTCCATAACCCAAAGACTATGTACCAGTCAAGACAATCATTACGGTGGGTACATACATACCCAGCTATGCTCCCTCTCGGTACTTACGTATCAGCAGATTTTCCTTGCTTGCGCGAGCGTCGACTTGTTGGCCTTGATGGATCAAACAACACTTGCAGCTAGCTTGACCATTGTCAGCAAGGATCTCAACGCCAGTAATGAAAGCGCGTGGATTGCAGGCGCATACTTCCTGACGTCCACGTCATTTCAACTCCTCTACGGACGGCTTTCTGACATTTGGTCCCGCAAGGTGCTCTTAGTTATCGGCATTGGCATCTTCTTTTTCGGCTCGCTGGCAGCGACCCTGGCACGATCCGCTCTTCAGCTGATCGTCTTCCGTGCATTCATGGGCGTCGGAGGTGGCGGCCTCATGACGGTCGCGCAGATGATAGTGTCAGACATTGTGCCTCTTCGCGAAAGAGGAAAGTATCAGGGTATCCTCGTAAGTGACATTGTCATGCGTTCTGTGGTATACTGCTAACGTCATGTTAGGGCTCTGTTGTAGCTCTGGCGAATGGCATTGGGCCAGTGATAGGTGGTGCACTCGCTTCCCAAAGCCACGATTCTTGGTATGCACATCGTACTGACATCCAATCAACACAAGACTAAGCCGGTTGCAGGAGGTGGATCTTCCGACTGAACTTGTTTCTATGCGTTCTTACCACTGGCGCCGTCGTGTTCTTCATGCCACTCAGAAAGGTTGACGGTAGTTGGAAACGGTCCGTACTGGCTACCTTCGCTCATGGCAAACACTGACCAGATCAGGAAAATAGCAGCGATAGACTTTTTCGGGGCGTTTCTAGCTCTCGCTGGGTCTGCGATGCTTGTGGTATGTTGCGCAATGCTATCACCCATCCACTCTAGCCGAGGCTAACCATCCTAGCTCGCCTTGACCTGGGCTGGGGGAGAGTACGCTTGGGGATCAGCGCATGTCATTGCAACTCTGGTAGTCGGCATTGCAGTCTCAGCCTTCTTCATCGTATGGCAGTGGAGAGGGACCAGCGTGCCACTGATACCGAGTATGTTCTACCAAGGCAGCATGCAAAGCTTCGTGCTAACTCATACCAGTGACCATTTTCACATCCAAAGTCGTGAACGGTGCCGCGCTAACCATGTTCGTGAACGGCTGGAATTTTCTTGTTCAGGTCTACTACATTCCTTCATTCTACCAATTGGTCTATGGCTACTCAGCTGTGAAGTCCGGAGCACTACTACTCCCCATCACGCTCACGCAAAGTAAGACACCGTCTTCCATTCCTATCAGCCCATGTCTAACTTCGTTGTAGCACTCTTTAGTACCCTGTCAGGCCTTGTTGTTCACTGGACCGGTCGCTACAGAGAATGTCTTCTTGTGGGCTGGGCGATATGGGCGATTGGCCTGGGCCTGATATCGACACTCGACAGCCCTTCTCTCGGGAAGCAGATAGGCTATGGTCTGCTCGCTGGTCTTGGGCTTGGTAACACACTGCAACCCTCACTCATCGCCGTTCAAGCGGGGGTGGAGCGCAAACATATGGCCGTCGTCACTTCGACCCGCAACTTTGTACGCAATCTTGGCGGCACCCTTGGTCTGGCGATCTCAGGCACTGTGATCAACAATGCGGTTCGATCATCGCTAGTCCCATACGGACTTTCGAGCCCGGAAATCCAGCTGTTGCTTAACTCGCCAGACATGTTCCGGGGGTCAGTCGGCCAAGAGCGTACCGATCTCGTTAGGGCTGCACTTGCGTCCGCGTATCAGCAAGGCTTTCGGATTGTTTTCATCGTCGGCGCAGTACTTAATGCGCTTGCATTCATCGCTGCTTGGTTCTTGATGCCTCAGGTGGAACTGAGCAGAAAGGACGATGCCCAACTGAAAGAAGAAGGCAAGAAGAGAGATGAGGAAAAGCGCGGCACAACTTCCCCTGCATGAAAGTTTTGATCAGAAAGATCAGAAGGAACGGCAAGACGAATGCTACAACACAATGAGCCAATTTTCGGACATTTGAGATCCAACGACGATTGCAACTACCGACGACGCAGGATGGATGCCGGGTAAATGATAGATTACCATCGATAGAGTCGTGATTACTATACACCCTGGCAAACCAGCCCCACATCGAAGAAGTACACTAATGCCCCGCGCATTTACTATAAGTGTTTGTCTCATTGTCAAACATAGATAGTGACCGGGTAACGAAGCTTAATTGCACATTAATTCTATAATGTTGTTCAAAACCATAGTACTATATCAGTCGACCACCTCTCCAAACATGAGCAGCATCATGATATCTCAGTCAGACTATCGATTACTGCAAGCATGATCACCACTACTCTCGTAGCTCTCGCGCTGGCCGCAACCGGCCTCTCACAAGCACCAGAAGGCTACCGTACGGTGTACATGACATCGGCACAAGATACCAAATTCGTCGTTGTACCAAAGTCACGAGCAGCAGGAGCAACACTCGTGGTGTAAGACATGTTTCTCTTTTTTCCTCTCATACCAATGCATTCTGCTAATGTATGTCTCAGGCAAACCCTCACGTCTACTCCAGCGCAATCATGGTACATCAAGTCGCCCAACAATGCTACCTCCATCCAGCTCGCATCCACAACACTCTGCATGGATGCTGGGCCAAAGTCTGGCTGGAAAGATATGGCCAACATCTACCTCCGCGAATGCGTTGCCGGAAGTGAACAGCAGACCTGGAACGCCATGGCTGATGGACGCATTGCTCTCGCTGCTAGCAGTGGAACGCAGCAATGTGTCGATCTACAGTATCTAAGAGCTGTGCAGAATAACCCGGTCGGGCTGTATAACTGTGCAGGGCTGGGGAACACCGGGGCGGCTGACAAGGGGATCAATTGGCCTTTGAGAAATGCTACAGTTGTGTAGGCGAAACGAAGGGTGGTTCGTACAGCATCTGAAGTAGCCTAGACGGTCGAGGATCTACTTGACTCAATCATCAATGGCATGTTCTGCATTAGATATGATTGTTTTGCTGATTTAATGTGCATGCACGGTCTGTCTTCTTGATTGATCAATGCATCCCCTCGTGATTTGGGCATTTCCAGGGATTTAACCCTCTCCAGTCATTGAACGGGCTGTTGGGTCTGGGGGCGCTCCATGAAGCAGGCAGCCATATGCAACATTGAGTGAAGCTGACGCCGGCTCGGTCGTCAACGTCGAGGAACTGTATGTGCAACTAACCAGGAGATGGGGAAAATGCCGTTAATGCGTCATAGTGTCGGAGGGTCGTGAGAACGGACGGAGGGTTGGGTTGCAGATCAGCCAAGGCGACCTCGGGCTGCGCACGAGCCCTCTGTTCCACCTCAGCTTCCGGATGTGCAGTCCGTCCAAACTTACGTCTGGACTACCCTCCATGTGTTTGCATAAGGGATGCCGAGAAAGCCAAATTGCTCTAAAATCTCACCAGATAAGCGTTCCGTCGAAACGATCGCGATACCCTCACCGTCTCCACTCATTGAGGCTGCCACGCTGTTACGTCACAACTCAGCCGCCATCATTAACACCCACAGAACGCATGCGACGACTTCTTATGTGGATTCAGAGTTTCGTAAGCTATCGAGAGTCTTCTGAGCCAAATGCTTACACATCAGCGCCCATAGTACGACACCGTAGACAGATGCTTGAACTGCAAAATCGCGCGCCCATCCTCCAACGCCAAACCGCGGAACCTATCCATGACCATCTGCTTCATTCGCTCCGCCTTTTCGCCCTGCAAATGGTAGCCAAATCGGTTCCCTGTGCTATCGTTGCACCAATTCCATAGCGCGTCCACGCTCTCGAGCGTACGCGTGCCAAAACCGCGCGACATCTTCACATCGCCAAACCCAGCAGCGCTCAGATCGCGCTGCATCTCCGGGAAGCTCGAAGGCCATATAAAATTGTCTGTAGGCTCGCCGAGATCCTCTAAGACGTCATCGCGGATGTCCTGTATAGGTAGACGGAATGCGCCGTCCTGAGTCGCGATACCAATAGCAGTGCCGGGCTTGGCTAGAGTGGCGGCTTGAGCGAGGAAGAGAGGTTTGTCGCTGAACCAATGGTATGACATGTTGCAGTGTATGGCATCGAACTTCTGTCCTGCGAACATGGAGAGATCATGCACGTCGGCGACATGGAGCTCTACGTAGGGCTTGAGCTCCGGATACTCCTCCAAGGCCTCACGCGCCCGCTTGATGCTGTACTTGTCTAGGTCGAACCCCACGACTTTCCCAGTCGGGCCTACAATTTGCGCAATGTCGAGAACGTCGCTTCCGGGACCGCAGGCCGCCACGAGGACGTGTTGGCCTTTGGAGATGTTCATCATCTCTGTCAGGGCATGGCCGTAGCCGCGCTGCATCGTATTCGTACGGCTGTAGCGATCTGCTGTTGTTTCGGTGGCTGTGCCCCATTTCGTGGGTTCTTCGGCTTGCGTAGCGAGGACGGACATGATGTACTGAATACTAAGCAGTTCTAAACAGATGGAAGAGGTGATCTTTTGAAATGAGTACGAGATGGTGACCTTGAAATCGCTGAGTACTTTCAAGTTATATGCATAGGATATGCTGCGATAAGCACTTGCGGGAGAGCACCCCATTGACACTTCGTACGAGCCGGCAGATCCCATCACCCTCCGCTGTATGGTGTATACTGAGCGGGGAAGCTCCGAAGATCCGCCGTTTCCTGGAGCTCCGGTCTGACAGCAACGTCATACAGTCGTGGCTGCTTCAAGTGCTCTCTTGTAAAAGACCGCAATGAGGCCCGTACAGTCATCTACGCTAAGCATCCGGACATGGGGAGGGCTATACACAAGAAGCGGCCTCGGTGTCTCTTTCGCCACCATTCTCGCAATACATACGTGTCAAAGACCTTTCGATCGCCACGGTTTCAGAGAGACTGTAATGACTGAGGCATTGACTTCGGCATTTAAGATTGGGCAGCCCAAGACGTATCGGAGAAAGGGTTCTGTGGGGGCTCCCGGGCCGACTGCGTTAACATGTGCTCTTAACAGATAGAGTTCACACTAGTGTGGGACGCCTATATGTCTTATCCAACTTTCTTCTCGATGTTCGAAACGCGCTGGCATGCGGAGTTTATACTAGTTCGGCGCCTTGAGTTTATTACCATACCAACGTCAGTTCCCGTTGAGGCATTTCTCAAATATCTTGTTGAGTGATGGGAGCAAAGCAGTGGATGCATGATGGTATTGACGCCCATGGGTACCAAACGGACTGTCCTGAGAACAGCCCCTAAACCTAGCTAAGGACATCTACGTTCACTCTGACAAACAGACTCCAGGCCCATGCGCCAGTGTAGTGTCACCATGAATATCTATAAGCTATGAGACGCCAAACCGCCGAGATCATCTTCGCCACCCACGCCGAGATCAATCGCTATCTTCGCCGAGATATTGATCACGGCCTGTTAATCAATGACATTGTCGCCCAGTAAATAAGGTTGTGCACTACCTTCACAAATCTTTTCACCCCTCCGACATTCCTACCTTCTTACCCTGATGGAGGGCGCATCTGGTCGCTGGGCCAAACAAAGACATCAGGTTCATCAACGAATACATCGGATCCATGACCGTCACTGTATGGAGCTGATGAAAAGTCGAGAAGAAGAGAACTCATAGGTCTTGGTACAATTCTTCGATGTTGCGGACCCGAACGTGACATGGAGGATAAAATTTACGTCTACCGTGTCTTGTATATCTCAACTTCATCGGCATGGATGATACATCGGGGGAAAGAAGCATGCCCATCCATGTGCTGCAGAAGTTACTCTAATAATGCCGCCTAGGCATTCACTCACACCAAGAAACACAACGCTGAGGTTACCAGCAGCATGTACTCACAAGGCTCCATCTCAATTGTCCACATCGTATCAAACACCACAAACGGTGTTTACAGACACACCACTCACCTCGAAGTCTAAGTACAAATCATCCCATCGTACCCAATACTGACATCATTAATCCTCACTACGCAAACAATCTCAAAACAACAACCAGCATGTCACTCATCACCATCATCAAAACTCTAGTAGATTCCGTGTCCTACAACTGGAACTGCCACCAATGCGGTAGTAATAACGTGGCGAAGGAGCACCCAGCTCGATGCGCCTCGTGCTCGCATTTCCATTGCTGGAAGTGTGAAAACATTATCAACTAAACTGCGTATGATGTCCAGCTAATTCACTTCATTTGCTGTCACGAACGTATACCTCATGGCCCCCTGGGCAGTCTTTCCATATGCTAGCTGCGAATACAATTAAGATTTTACATGCGCTCAAACAACCTTGTCTGGAAGACACGTGAATGCCAATACTTGCACGTGAAGCACAGAGCGACAGCTCTTAGCATTAGTCTCGCACAATGCGCGCACACTTTGAAGAGCAATGCTGGATATAAAGCTGTGTACTCAATCAAAGCGATACAATGTTCTTGACATGTTGAAGTCCAACGTACTCGATTCTATAAAAGAGAAGTTCTCACTACCCTTAGAGCCTTCTCTATGTATACCACTATACTTGATCTACCTTCGTTACTGACTAACTGCACGTTTGCCTGTCACATTAGTTTGACTCTCAAGCCATCATCTCTTTCTTACTTACCCACGAAAACCCGCTTGCGCTTTTGCTTCGACAGCAATACCCTCCACTATGCTCATTTGGAATACTCCACTTATCGGGCTAATTGCCGGTTTAAGCTGTATCTCAGCAGCTCCTATGGAAAACTTGGCTAGCAAAAGCAATTCGCTAGCACATGACACCCGAGATGTAAGTTCTTAATCTTAGTCCATGCCACTACGAACAACTTTTACTAATACCAAGGTTCAATAGGCACATCCTGAATTCTCCCTCCAGCTTCTATACAGCGTCTGGGATGAGGATAAATACCTTTACGTCGCCTATCGAGGGAAGCAAGGGATAGCATGGGGCCCGTGTTTTGGCGATGAAAAGAACAATTCCTTTGAGCTAATCCATTATACAGAATTAGGCAAAGACTCCCGTCCCAACGCCATTGATCATCCTCCGTTTCCCAGCAAAGAAGTAAGTAGAAACCGTCCTTTAACTCTTTAGAATATGCTGACTCGGATGTTTTCTACAGGTCACATTCCCTATCGAAGTACCCGGAAAAAAGGACTGCCGTCACGAGGGCAATGGCAAAGACGCTGGCCAGATTCGATGCGGAGATGAGGCTGTCGTGAAGTGTGGGAAAGACGCCCAGTACGATGAGCCTACGATCAGGTGTTCATGGGGGACAAAGTACCATCGCGGATATGTCTGCGAGTTCTGAGTACCCGTAGACTTGAGTTTGGATGCACCAGAATGGATAGTTGGGGAACAAGAGAGACGTAGAGTGAACTAGAGTCGTATGACGGATTCACTGGATGGGTGTTGCTTGTCGTGTTCGTATGATGGCGGATGTTACTGTAGACAACACACAAGTTCTCAACATGCTTGGATAATTGTGAGCATTAATTGTGTTTGCTGCTATGGTGATTGCTTCTCGTAACGAGTAACCGATGTTTCGTGGTCATGTACGCCTGGGAATGTGGAGCGAACAATGTAAAGAGGAAAACGCCGTTGGCTACACGTTGCCAAGCGCGAGACCGGAACACGAACGAAGGGGAACTGTGGCTCAGTATGGGACGTGACGAGTAGCAGACGAAAATGGATGGAACGGGCCGTAAACAGGATCACGTTTGCAGTGAGGATGTGCTTGCGATAGTCAAATCACGCCGGAAAGAGTGAAGTAGTCCGGGCAGCTGTAACACCATTACTTCTGACATGTCGTGCAATCTTTGCGTCACCACGGCGACATGCATATCGTACAACATGGTAAAGCAACAATAATTTCCAAGCTTGCCGTGATGCCTACGCGATATGGTCAACAGGTCCTCTTACAGCGTGTTGCAGCATATAGGAAGGCGGGTAGTAATATGTCCACGACTGGCTATCACCCAACACAGCAATCTCGCGGAAGCTGAGATGATTTTCTACCCTTTCCTGCTTCTCTGGGCCAGTCGCTCCTTCGCAATGCCCACCAGCACCACCGAAATGTCGCATTTGATAGACGACACAAACCAATACATGATCCTGGACCAGCTTGACATACCATTGCGATCGCCATTCGTGCCAGGCCTCGTTCCTAGCAGCGGGGAACGGGCTCGGAAAAGAGATATCGGTAACTACACAAGGGTCAAAACCGAAGCGCCTTCCAACCGAAGCGCTTCAGACAACGCCTCGCAAGTCCAGCGACCAGCGGCCAAAGACCAGCTCACAGCTCTCGCCGAAATCATTCTGTTCCCAAGGACTTGCGAAATTGATCAGCAGTACCAAGTTCTCGCGATGGCTGAAATGTTCGTAAACGTCGGTGTCGTCAAAGCTGATCTGGAAGGAAACATTCGCCGAAGCTCGTTCTTGTGGGGCGAAGATGTTCCGGGCAAAGAGTATATGACCACATGGATGTATGTGGATATACTTGACGATGGGCCATTGGTGACGCCCGATCTGATAGAGAACATGTTCTATCTGATGATATACGATGAATCTTGCTATGCGACACGAGGCGAGACAAGAGGCGGCAGACTGCGGGCGGTGCATGCGCGTACGGGTAACGAGCTTGCCAATGTGGTCATAAATGCGGTGGACTCTAGAGACGCGTAGTATTGGGCGGTGGATCGCGTGGAACGGGAAGGCAATGCATATGGATAATCCTTTGGAGCACCATGGGGTTTTAGACTCTTTCATCCTCTGTCACCTTCAAGTCTTTCAGATGCTTATCCGGGTCCGCATCCACAACATACTCGTCCAATTGGACCAAGCCCAGTAGAGCCTCGTCGTCAACGACATCTGCCATTGCTGGTCTCTTTTCTGTTTGTTGGCTACGAGCGGCCTTGAGTTTCAAGATTGTCTCTTCATTGTATTTCTTGAAAGCCTTGGGGTTCTTCTTCTCCCTATGCGGATCATGCGACTCGCTCTTGTACTGATATCCTCTAACTCGCGGCCCTTGGCCAGACTTCTCGGGAAGCGTAGGTTCGTAATAGGCCTCGAAAGCGGCCATGTCAGCGTCGAAGGTACCCGCTTTGATGGAGGCGCGAATGCCGGCGAAGAAGGCCGAGAGAATGGCGTGGTTGTGTAGCTGAATGAGTACCCAGCCAAGCATTTCCTTGGCAGCGAGCAAGTGCTGGAGGAAGGCGCGATGATGCTTTGTGCACGCGTAGCATGTGCAGCCTTCGGATAGCGGGGTAACGGACAAAGCATGCTCACCGCCCCACATGTCGATGCCCAGAGAGCGGCGCGCGCTTGTGTTGCCGTCTCCGACGGGCGCTGGGAAGGTGAAGTCGAGGACGATACCCGCGTCGGTCGCGTCGGCGAGGAAGGGCACGGTGAAGACGTCCACGCCCATGCGCACATGGCGGAGAAGTTCCTGTGGACTGGCAGGGACGTGGAAGGAGAGTCGTGGGAGGTGATGGAGCTGGTCGGGTAGGTTGTCGAGTAGATAGGCGTCGTAGATGGCAAGGCCGCTGATCTTGTCCACGATATCGTCTAGCAGGTGATCCAAATACCACGATTGTAGGTCGCGCTCGATGGGCAGAATGGGCGCAAAGATGGTCCACGCTTTCTCGCCCTCGTCGATAGTGCCCTGCTTGGCTACTATGTCGCGCAGCCATGTTTCGGTTCTGTCACTCATCTTGTCTTTCCGCTTGAGACTGATGGCTTCCTGCCCGACTGGTATATCACCCAATCCCACAACGATGTCTGGTTGCAGCTTCCGTGCCGCGGCGGCATAGTACTCGGAGCTGAGGGTCGTGAAGCCGACCGACGTCAGCAGGCGTATCTCGGTGTCTGTATTTCCATGAGGGCTGGCTATGGGCGGATTGCGACGCGCGCCCAGGACGAGGAGCGTGTCTTCGGGGAGGGCGATGAACTTGCGCAACGGCTCAGGCACGTCATACTTGAAGACTGGCGGAGTTTTGTGCGGGCGCTTCTCGACGACTGCATGCTGTTAACGGTGCTTGGTGGCACATATGGGGAACGTTACGTACAGTCCTCGAGCGCGACGTAGACCCCGCCAACATCGGCGCTCCGTCGGAAGTTGTCCTGCGATACATGGGGTATGACGCCTCTGGATGTGTTGCCAATAAAGGCGGGTGTAAGGATACTCTTGCGTCCCGGGAACGACAGGCGGCCGAGTCGCGGCGCAAGCGAGCCTGACGTCTTGAGGAGCGTGAAATCCAGCATTTCAGCCGGCAGTTGACCAAGTTTCCTCGTCGAGACCCCGTCAGACATGGTACCACTGAAGATCTGACTGTTCAATGTCTAAAGCTTTCTCTCGGCCCATACATCAAGCGACAGCTATCGTTTACAACTCCGAACGTCGTTGCCTATGGTGGGGCGTCCATGTTCCTGCCGACTCATCGTCGAAAATGTGGATACGTGCACGTGCAAGCGTGTCAAACCGCGTCAGGCGTCCGACTACTTCTGATTTCTACATCTGTCCTCAATGTTCTTGTAAAATGATGGCGGAATTCTCTTATTATCGCATCATACGTGGTGATGAATCGCTGAAGCCGCCTCCAACAGCGATTGCCCATGTCTTCACCAAGGGCCAAGCACGACCACGATGAGCCACCTCGCCGGGCTCTACGCGACTCTACCACGAGAAAACGATATCAGGACCCATTAGTCGTCTTAGTTGTAGTTCTCATCGCTTTCCTGGGCTTCTACCGCATCTACAGTCCTTCCGCTACCATAAGCTCACCATCACCTCACGACAATGACGTCGACATTCAGGTCGTCGAGACTTACAATGAAGACCAGCTTCAGGAAGTTGCTGCCTTGATGGACGAAATCTACACCATGCTAGCAAATGCCACTTTCATTCCGCATGACTCTATCAAGCGTGGCCCACACCAAATCAATTCTACAGCCAGTCCCTGCAGGCGCGATCCAGCCGACCTGCGCTTAATGGAGATCCTCCCATATGTCGACGCCCCACTACTCGACAATGATCATTGGTTATGGGGTGGCACTTTTTTCGATTTCCGGGTAGATAAATTCTTGGGCTACGGCTGTGATCCTGACGAAGCAGACAAAGACCCTTCGTTCCTCATGCGGCCAGGAACGGTCCACTTAACCAATGGCGGCTGGGATGGCTGGGATCTCTACAGAAGTTGGCAACTCCAATATGACACTAGGAAGAATGCGATTAGGGTCTATGAAGGAGAGGAGAGGAGTGATTACCAGCCACAAGTCAATGGGTGCTTGTTGACATTCCGACATCCATACAAGAGCGAGCAGTACAGATTTGGTCGCAGATGGGAAGACACCCCTGTCTTTGGAGCGATCAACTCAACGGGAGGTCTCTCGGTGAACAGGCACAGCCGTGAATGGACGAGATGGACCGATGCGCCAACCTTCTTGAGGAGGATCAGAGACGCATATCGGAGCACAGCATGGACACCATGGGTGGCTGCAAACCCCGCTGATCGGTCCGCTGATCAGCGCGTCCTTCCGCCGTCCCACAACATCACATCATGGCTTCTGATCAAGAACGGTTGGCCCGAAAAGCTTGACATCGATCAGTTTCGGGCTGACTTCATCCGGGCGCAGCACAAGCCGTCAGGACGAGGCTGGGCCGAAGGTGCTTTCCAACGCATCAGAACTTATCAGGATGATCCAGATGATCCAGCCAACATCTACTATACCAAGAGAATTCTACAACGATATCAGGATCGGGAGCTTTCCGGAGAGATCGAATATTCCACTGGAGAATTAAACAGGATGATGAAGGAGGCGGAAAGAGCAAGGAATAAAATCGATCAACACGACAAAGATTACGAAGAAGCGAAACGGCAAATACAGCGGTTGTGTCCAGACGGCATCTGTGTCGAGGAGGAGGATCTCATTCTTTGGGAATTCAGAGGACTAGAACAGACATATGCAGAGGCACAGCTCAAACCCGACACTAAGACACTGTGCGAACGTCGCCCCTGGAGGCTAGACGAAAGGTTTTATGACAGACAACTGTCGCCAGATCAGCATGCAAGCTGTGTCACCCGACTCAACTTGGAGAGACACTGGTTAGAGTTGGCATACCAACAATCCCGCGCCGATGCCCTCGCTCATTGCGCTCAAAGTAACAAGGATCTCCTCCCCCCTGTCTCGTTCGAGACCCTCGCGAATGTCCACATTGCCGACTATGAAAGCAAATATTACGGGTGGAAGATTGAGGAGATAAAAAAGGCTTTGTCTGGTGACATTGGCGATGGGGGCCTTCTAGAGCCTTGGAACCGATTGGAGATTCTGGAGGAGCCTCATTCGACGTCTGATGACAGACTGTACTACTGAAGGTATATGATCCGGGTATCAGCATGAAGAGTGGTGGTCGATGTCACATTGGTCAATGGTGGCGCTTATTCTCACTATTGTCTCAATTCATATTCCATTCATCTTCACTTCACTTCCTTTCACTTCACTTCACCTCAATGATCAAATCACAACAAATCAAACACCGCCAACTCCTTCCTCAATGTTCTGGCAAGCCAGAAGCACTAATGAAAAAGCAAAGGAACACAACAAGTGAATGTTGTGAAGGGCCGCCCCGCCTCGCGGCCCTCGATGACTCGCAACCATGCGTCAATGAGTCTCTCTTCCAAGCCGAGCCCGGAAAAAGCCAGTCGAGAAGGCGATGCTGTAGGTTAGCCAGCTGCTGTGAGTTAGTTGGGTATAGCCCGGCGGGCGTGTGGATTGTAGGAGGGAGGCAGGAAACGCTGTTTATATAGTCGGCTGCTGGCCTGCCAAGAGCGGCCGGATGAACCTGTGGGCCCGGTTTCACATGGACTGTGCTCACGCCGGTACCCGTGGTTCTGCCGGCGGTATAGGGACGTGCGCAACGAGGTAAAGGCGATGTGAAGGGGACTTGCGACAGTCTGGAGTGGTGTAGTGACGTCAGACCTTTTGCAGCGGTCGAGACTCAATAGGCGCATGGGCTGTCTCAGCGATGGAGTATGAGAGTCTCTGCCGGTTAGTGAATATTGCGCTACACTATGAGACCAGTGGATGAATGTCTAAGTCACGTGCGGGATTCATGTCCGCCAACTTTCTCGATGTTTGTCCTGCGAATCTCGTCAAACGGCATATGATGATGAGATGTCTCTTATAAACGAGAGTTCAGTGTTTTGAGAGGATGGTAGGCGACAGCATAGATCTTTAGACTTGACGGTCGTCACATCGCTTGTCCTGGGTTGCCCCGCAATTGACACGCGATCCCACACGACCCCCACGCCAATACGCGATCACGACTGCAGACCTCGGGAGTCGAAAAAAACCAGACGCGACCAGTCGTCACTTCATCATGACAAGCCGCTTAGATATCGTCACCAAAGACGCGAAAGCGCTCGTACCAGGTCGCAAGACATTCTTTGATCTCTCCGGCGAACTGCGAAACCAGATCTACGACCTTGCGCTCGGCAAGGAATACCAGCGCGTGCCCTTGAACCCCTGCTATCTCAACAAGCCCGACCCGTACATCGCTCTACTACAGACATGTTCTCAGATATACAAGGAAGCGCGGAGCTACCTTGTCGAAAAGCAGGTCGCTTACGTTCCAGTAATGGCCGGTATGCAGTACGACTACGGGACCGAGCTGAGTGAAGACTACGGCCTGAGCAAAGAGACGACAGACACCATTGCAGCATCACTGACCGACTTCATGGAAGTGCATTTCCATTTGCACATCGACATTCTGCGTGTCTCAACAGACCGCCACGGCGCCGACTTCCGTCTTGATGATGCAAATGGAAAAAAATGGAACATAGCCCCCTTGCTCGACACCCTTCACCAAGCCATCAAGAACTATACACCGCACTCCTGGAACCTATACCTCGAACATGAGCTGGGAAAGCGACGTGCGACGGTCCACCTCGATCACCTACTCTCACTCTGGCCCAGGATCTCGCCAGAACACCCTTGCGTCCCTATCGCTGCGATGCGAGACCTCGTCGATCTCATGGCGAAAGACACCATGACTGAATGGCAGATACGGTATTACATCCCGACTGGCCAGGCCGGTGTATCGGTCGGCTACGGATGCACGATCGACGACGATATGGCCCACGCGATTCGCGACACGGAACTAGCACAACTACGCAGTTACGCGAAAACATGTGCACACGACAACATCACCATCATCGCAGAGCTGTATGGCGAAAACACCGCGTGGGAGTATGGGGACAAGTCCGACAGCGTAACTAGGCTGCGTACACCCGCTACGGAGTTCTGGCCAACCTTGCATTTCGACCCTTGGAAGTACTCCATGCCGCATCACCAGCATTGGAACAGGTCTTATCCCGGTAAGTGAAACACTTGATCACCTCCTACTGCCGGATTGTTTCATGCCAGGAGGATGCATTGATATGGAAGTATATGTTTTCAACGTTCGATGACGTTATGGCTACAACACGAATTCTGCCACTAGGCAGTCCCCTCAAGTCATCCTTACTAACGACACATGCGTAGAAGAAATGCCCATCGAGAACTTTGAAGAAGCCGCCTTGTTAGCCACTCACGAAGATCGCCCGCGCCGAGCAGACTGGATGGAGATGCTGCAGCGGAGGGACGACCAGGCTGAGCTGAGGCGGCGGTACGAGGAACATAGGTCTTGGGGTGTCGGGGCGTCAAGCTGAGAGAGAGCGGTAGCAGGCATCCAACGCCTTTAGAGACGAGATAAATGCAGAACAGACATGTACTGCCACGTTGACCTGGAGAGAGCCTGAACACCCTAGAGCCTACATTGACGTTAGGCCACCCACTTTGTATGTTTCTTTATCGCAATGTAATCTGCAGACCTGTTTGGTTTTGTTCTCGTATGAGGTGCGGCGGATCTTGCATCAATCGCTGGATGATGATAACGTTGTCTCTAATTTCATAGCCCGCTGTACAACTACCTCTAATATCCCAACTTCGCCACCCTTTCCTTGCCCAAGATATCAGCCAGACTAACCAACTTGAAGCTCGCTTCTTTCGCCGTGCCTCCACCAGCTAACTCATTAGCATCGTCATGCGTGACGAAAAGCCCACTTGGAAAGTCCTTGTTCAGCGCGTTGCCCACAGCAGTACACCCATCCGTGTTACTAACGTGGTCGATACCCTTTGCCTTGTTGTCAACGATAGTGAATGTCTCCACGTACTTGTGCGGGGGCGCGCGCTCGAAGATCAGATATGCGGAGATGCCCTGCGACGAGACGATGATGTAGCCGCCCGGACCTGACTTGGCTGGTACAAGCGTGATGCCCTCGACGTCGGCGTGGAGGCCGCTGGCGTCGCCTACTTGCGCGATCTGAACACCGTTGTTCGAGCCGGTGGGTTCGGCTTCGTAGCGCCAGATGCCGAGTGGTTCTTCACCGATGAAGAGGTAGCCGGCGCCTTCGTCCGCGACGCAACCTTCGACTTGTCCGCCTGAGCCACCTTGGAATTCGCGGACTAGGGTAGTCTGCAGGGTGCCGTTCGCGGTAGCGCTGAGTTCGTACTGTAGGTATTGTGCATCCTTGTTATTGACGAAGAGGTACTCTTTTCCGGTGGTCGGAGAGCGGTAGTTGCAAGAGCCGTAGGGTTCGTAGTCTTCCGGTAGGGATTGCTTACCACCAGAGATGGTGCTGAGGTAGCCTGTGCTGTTTACCTCGACCAGGCTTGGCGATGCATTAGCAGATGTTTTAAGAAGTCATGCGATGGTACTCACCACATGGTGTTGTCACCGCGGCATGCCGCAAATGCGAGATCAACCTTCCGGGAACCGAGAGTGAAGTTGTAGATGACATCGACGTTGTTTGGCTCCTCAGCCGTCAGGTGCTGAAGAAGATTTCCCTGTAGATCGAAGACACCAAAGCCTTCACCCTCTTCAGACTTTGTTGTGGTAATGATCTTGCTCTGATCTGGTCGAGTGGGGTGGATCCAAATCGCAGGGTCATCGCCGTCTCCACCGTTTGCATCAGTCTCGAACTTTGCGGTGACCGCGACGAACGAGCAGTCTGGGCCAGTCCACCCATCTTTGCACTTGCAGACATTTGGGCCGGTACACTTCCCATGTCCGGAACAATCGTTTTCGCAGGTGATCTTGGAGCAGTCGCGACCAGTAAAGCCGGCAAAGCAGGAACAGTCCTTGCCTGACACGAAGCCGTTGTTGGAGCACTTCTTGGTGACGGAGCTTTCGCAGTGCTTGCAAGCCTTGTTCCTGGGACTGTACTGTGTGTTTGCCTTGATACCCATGGATTTGAGCGCGCCGTCCAGAGAACCTACAGCTACCCCGGTATCATCCTCGCCCTCAAAAGCGAAGGCGAATGCGCCAAATGGGTATCCAGCAACTGAAGATTGAAGGATGGCGAGCGAACCCTCAATGGAGAGCTCAGAGATACCGCCCAATGAGATGCTTCCCTTCTGCTTGATGTCGGAGTCGTACACATCGATGACCTCGTCGTGGGCTACGAACAGATAGTCGGCGGATGCGCTGTGGTAAGTAGCAAGTCCCGCAACTTCGATGTCCTCAGTAACAGTCTCGATATCGGGTGCTTGGACAGACTCCGACGCCTGGAAAAAGTACAATGGTCGATCTTCGGCCGAAAAGAAGATCCCGCCATTCGCGAACACGGCGCAAGTTTCGCCTTCGATAGCAACGGGGAAAGTTTGAACCTGTGATCTTTGTCAGTATTACTGTCTATGGTCACGATCAAGAGACAAGAGTACCTCCAGGATCTCAACCCGGCCTTTGTTGCCCCGAATCAAGAACTGCACAACCATCTTTTTTCCGAAGAGGAAGATGTAACTCTCACCACTCTTCCCACTACGCCATACGCACGCAGTACTCCAATCACCCAGCTGTTTCTTGTCATTACTTTCGATCGTGTCCCCACTCTGAGCGTCGAAGACCCTGATCAAAGAGTCTGGAGCTGGAATGTTGACGATTAGATCCCTGCCGTCGATGTCGTGAACAGCAACAGCAATCTTCGAGCGACCAGTCTTCTGATGCGTCTTCTCTGCAAAGCTTGAGGAATTCGAGACAGAGAATGTCCGGAAGCCACCGTCGGCAGCACTTCCATCATTGATGACCAGTAAAGGCGATTTGCCGTAGACGAAGTTGGTATTGTCGCCCTCGGATCCAGTAGCGGCTGCGACGAGTGTGACGTTCGCGTTCTGGGCTGCGACGAACGGTGTGATCACACTCGCCCATACGAGGCATCGCGTGAACGCTTTCATCTTGTGGCGGGCGTTGTCTAGATCAGTAAAGGCGGCCTGACTCTATGAGCATGGCCGTCGAGGCCGTCTTATATCCCAACATGTCTCCAAGTAATGGGCTGAACCTAGACTTCCCGCTGATCCATGTGCATATGCAGTCCATGTCGTTAAAGCCCTTCGGGGCTCCGATGTTTCGAGGAAAAATCCACAAAACCACGCGATATTGTCGTTAGGGGCGCGATGCATGGTGTGCCTGCTGCTTTGGGTTAGGTCAAGCTGGCTGAGCGGCCAATAACGATGTCTGCTATTGAAACGTGAGACGGCCTGGCAAGGTTCGAGGCCGGGATCAACATGAGGAGAACGGAGGAAGGATTGAGACCTGGCATGGCTTTGAGGTGTGAACATGCACTTGGAGAACTGTGGTGACATGCCACGCTGGAGCAGAGGGTGATGGTATGTCTGCCAAGCTACAACCATTGGAGATGGTCTGCCATAAGGAAGGTGATGAGCCTGATTACGCTTTATCTTAAACATGATAATAACTGGTCCTTATCCTGCGGGTGGACTCTGGCATGGACGTAGACGTAGATTGGAAGTTGATGGGTCGATATTTGGCTAGCTTCCAGTGCCTGGTCTTCTACTTATATCTTGTCGGCATCTCCAGGCGGGTTCCGCAGGCGTTTTCTTCACATGCAGTGTTGAAGATTCACGTTCTGAATCATATGCTGTGCGCGAATAGAGGTCATTCGTGGTGTATTTCTGCAAGATTGAAAGACCTCGGGAAGATTGTGAGAACGATGACGTGCGCTGTGCCAAGGCGCAGGTTCACACCCGTGGCACCAACAGACGCGACAGGACAGTATCACGAACTCTCGACATCGCGCAACGATCCACGCGAATACATACTCGCTGGCAGAAAAATCGCGAGTCCTTGTACAATTTCTCGAATATCTACTCACGTTCATCCCAGGTGTCCCCCTCTTCCGACGCGCCGCACCCGTCCGCACGATAAGCCATTTCGGCAGTATTCCCACCCTCATCTCTCCACGATCAAGCGTGATGCTTACAAGAAGAACATTTGCTCCAACAACACTATGGCTCTAGTCGCGGGCGATCGAGACGTGCTCGGGCTTCAACTGCCCCCACCCGATGGTTGAACAACACACTCCACCAGGGACATACTGTAGCATGCGTCTATGTTCAGAACCGGTCGCATCACTCTCAGCCCTACGCTACAGCCATGCAGTGTCGACGATAATCGCACGCTGTCGTGGATGTAACCTTCGGTCACGATGATTACCTTGGATGGACATACCTGGCAAAACCGACACTTGATCAAGTCGTGGAGTGAGCCTTCATGGCGAACATAATGAACTGTAGCTGGCATATGAAGGACGGCCAACTCGAAGGGGCGAAACACAGGACAAAGTGAACAATACCTCGTCTGATATCCATATGGAACAATCGAGCCCAAGCCCTCGGCACTCTATACCCTTTCTCCTGTGACGATGCGGCACTCGGGTGGCTCCAAATTGCATCTCCACGCGGCAAAAGAACCTTCTCTCAAGCTTGTCACACACTTGGGCATCCCAGGTAACAAAGGACCCCGTGGTCTTGATGCCAACGAGTAGTTGGGCAACCCGCCAAATGAATCGACGCGGCGATTGAGTTGATTACTCTCCATTCGCGACCCCGCCTTCCAGGCGTTGCAGCATGCACGATGCACCCTGGCCATCTTTGCATCCTTAAATTGCCCTTGCGAGATCCAAGAATACAAATTGTCCGGGGAAAGGCACCAAGAATGCTTAGCTATCGGTACATTCGCAATGGATCGAACCACTACCTTTAATTCGTTGCTCGTACGCTAACCCCGCACTGCACCTTTAGCGCCACGGCTCTTGACCTCATATACCGAAGTATAATGACTTGGCAACATTGAAATATCCATACGAGGCGCACTACGCCGAGATGCACCTGATTGGGATACCGTTTTGGAGACTTAGCTGTGCGACGAAGTGACAGCCTGATCGCGTCCATCAATGAGTTCTCAACTCCCAAGGCGGACCAGATGTCCATCAATCCGTCAGATATTATCGCATGATCAGTTCCTCATATTGCATGAGCTCATTGTCGGGCTTCTGGAGACTGGGCAATATGCATTGTGTACTTTGCACACAAGCATGGCCAGGATCGAAGCCGTGAAACGATCCTATAAGTTGGCAGCATCATGTACCCCAATAACGGTGTGACATCCCACAGCCTTCATTCAGCTCACAGTCTTCTCTTTCATCATGTTGTCGACTTCAAACCTTGCGGTGTTTCTGGGTGTTTGTGCCTCCCGCGCATCCGCCTGGGTCATTGGAACGGAGCAGTCCGAAACTCACCCAAAGATGACCTGGCAGCGCTGCACAGGCAGCGGTGGCAACAGCTGCACCAACGTCAACGGAGAGATTGTCATTGATGCTAATTGGCGCTGGCTTCATTCCGTTGGAGGCTACACCAATTGCTTCGACGGAAACGAGTGGAACACCACGGCGTGTGCGACCAACGCCGCATGTACCAAGAACTGTGCTATCGAAGGCTCAGACTACCGCGGTACCTACGGTATTACGACCTCAGGCAATGCTCTTACTCTCAAGTTCGTTACCAAGAACCAATACTCCACCAACATAGGCTCTCGCACGTACCTCATGAAAGATGCAAACAACTATGAGGTAGGGCAGCGCATCAGATCATGGTATGACACAGACGCTGATTGTTGCTATTTGCTGCTTAGATGTTCAACCTTATCGGAAACGAATTCACCTTCGACGTCGACAATTCGCAATTGCCATGCGGTCTCAATGGAGCACTGTATTTCGTTTCCATGCCCCAGAAGGGCCACGGTGCACCCGGTGCAAAGTACGGAACTGGTCAGTCACGGTATCCGCGATTCATAGAGCCTGGACTGATACATCCCAGGTTACTGTGACGCTCAATGTGCTCGAGACCTGAAGTACATCGATGGCAAAGCCAATGCAGAAGGTTGGCAAGCATCCGAATCTGACCCCAATGCGGGTATTGGCAGAAATGGTGCATGCTGGTGAGTACGCCAGTCTGCTCGGCCTGGCCCATTCTGACGCAACTCAGCACCGAGATGGACATCTGGGAGGCGAACTCAGTCTCCACGGCTGTGACCCCGCACTCTTGTCAGCCTGAAGGCTACTCAGTCTGCACAGACGACACGTGTGGTGGAACATACTCGCTCGATCGCTATGCCGGCTCCTGCGATGCGAATGGTTGCGACTTCAACCCATATCGTGTCGGCGCGAGGGACTTTTATGGCAAGGGCAAGTCTGGTGTAGACACCTCAAAGAAGGTGACAGTCGTCACACAGTTCTTGGGATCTGGAGGATCGCTCAGCGAGATTAAGCGCTTCTATGTGCAGAACGGCAAAGTCATCGCCAACCCGGAGCCCACAATCCCTGGCATGGTATGTGCTCCCGTCACCAAGCCTTAAGAACTCCATTCTAACAATCGCGCAGACAGGTAACTCGATCACCCAAGAATGGTGCAACACGCAGAAGGAAGTCTTCCAGGAAGAAGTCTACCCCTTCAACGAGTTCGGCGGCATGGAGTCCATGGGTAGGGGTATGAACCTGGGCATGGTACTTGTCATGAGTCTCTGGGACGACCACTACGCCAATATGCTCTGGCTTGACAGCAGCTACCCTACTGACAAGGATCCGGAGCAGCCTGGTGTCGCTCGCGGCGAGTGCGACATCAACAGCGGCGTGCCAGCCGATGTAGAGTCTGCTAACCCGAATGCGCAAGTCATCTTCTCGAACATCAAGTTCGGGCCCATCGGCAGCACTTTCGCGCAGCCTGCTTGAGTTTCTCAAGAAACGTGATCGATATCGGGGGTTCTTTTTATTTCTCCCGGCTCCAGCTCTACGCAGCCTAACCAGTTGTCGCTTGTACGGTCAGGCTGTCGCTTGTACATAAATCTGTCCGATCATGTCATTCGCTTTATTATGATCAGAGATACGAAACAATCAACGCTGTACAGTTCTTAATACACTGTAAGGACTAAACCTTTGTTCAAGAATGCGCACACTTGACTCTAGCGCTTTCACCTTTGGGAGTGTGTATGCACAGTGAAGTACTGGTTGGGGCACGATAGGCTGCTGTTAGCTCATAGGGAGAATACCCCTAACTCCCATTCCTCCTCACCATGTCAAAACATCACTGGAGCGGAGGAAGAGCTTCCAAGTCATTGTCCAACCCTCCCGAAGCCCCTTTACAGCACATCACAATCGCAGATTCCACCATGGCTATGGACCTACAGCTCGAAGAAACACCATAACAATCAATTGTGCAAACAGCGTTGACCATACCAGAGCTCACGGAAAACATCCTGAACCGTTTGCTGGATGTTCGCAATCTAATTCATGTTCGGGCAACTTCGAAGGCCTTGAAGACCATAGTCGACGGCACACCCAGCATCCAACGCCAGTTGTGGCAGCTTCCCACGCCAATCCCACATGACGAAGACCCACATTACCCTGATTTGCCGCAGATTATGTCCACGTATCCCATCACGCTAAGCTAACAGGAGGTGGAATGAGCTCTAGAGGCGAGTCGTCGCATGGAATGAGATGTGTATGATGCAATTGAGGCAGGCGAAGATGAGGTGACCGCTGCCGCGGTGCGAGAGCAGCAATGGCAAAGTCTATGGTATTCGTTCGAGAAACCTAACTATACGTTTTCCCTTGATACTATCCTCGAGCAGACACCTCAGCAACAAGCGTTCAAGTGCAACAGTTGCCAGCGTGTTCACCCTCCATACGCTGCCTCGGGCTTACATCCAGCTCTCCGCTTCCTACACAACCACGAAATATGCGGTCACGGCTATGGTTCGGAACTGCTCTTTCGTTTCGCTCTTGTGAATCTCGGGCGTGCAGACTACCGGATGGGGCCTGCATTGGACGAAAACCAGGGTCGCATGTGTGGTCGCAAAAAATTGTATATTTTAGCATTGTTTGCCAGGGCGGTGAGCAACGCTTACGAAACCACAAAGCAACGTGGTATTCTTCAACATTATTTCATGGCGCCCGTGTGCGCGAGGCTCATTCTGACTTGCGTCGAAGGTTCCGACCCCGTGGATCTGGGGAATACCATTGTTCGCGATCACGATGGCATCAAGTTGGGGCAAGTGCTACGCGCTCTTCTGCGATTTTGTGACATGACCTTTACGCGCGGTCGCGCTAAGGTGCTGACTGTCAACGAGGCCTATGTCACCGGTGGAATTTATGCTGAGACATGGAAGGAGGACAAGGCCTATATCGCCCGGCTGTACGATGAGGCACAGGAGGAGTTATCCTGCTTGCAGGAAGGTTATTTGGATGAAGACCAAGCAGCTCGTGGTTGAGGCAACGAAGCGCCCAGAGATCGCAGCGACTGATCCTGTATCTAGAAGCAGGAACTCTCGCGTCATGGATCATGATCTTCTTTCATTCAATCTTGAACGTTCGTCTCGGTACACCAGAGTCTGGTGTCGCATGGCCCCCAAACCAAGTTCGTTTTCACTGAGATGTTGACATCAGCGTCATAACAGCAAACACGAGCGTCTGTTTCGTATGGAGTAAACGCAATTTGTTCTCGCATGACCGAATACAAATACTGTCATGCCCTCTCTTGTTATGTTCGTGTATGCCCAGCTTGTATTCTTTCTTCCATATCTTTACTGATTTGGCCCCAATCCGTCGCTATCGTTGCTAGCAAATCGGCGTACTCTTCGCCCTAGCCGGGGGG